>NC_132907.1:57706120-59009453 GCF_047675955.1 Chlorocebus sabaeus | reverse complement strand
TGTTCCTAGCAGATTAATGTCATCTCTAAGCTTTTACCATATATAACGGTATTAACTACCATGTAGGGGATGGAAGATGGAATTTTTCTAAAATCAACGAAGTCTTTAAAACTGCCTTAGCCACTGGTACCTGAAGCCACAAAGCCTTACACATGGGCTTCCACTTCACTACTTGAGGTTTCCTGTACTCCATTTATAAGATGGGAATCTTAAGAAGGAAACTGTAAAAACTGAAATAAAGCAGTATCATCTGGGACCAAGTGCAGGCTCCATGTCTGACCAGCAAAGGAAATGCTCTCTAAGGAAGGGGTCTCAGGCAGTGAGCAAAGGTCTTGGCCGAGGTTCTCCTTTCCTAAATGCAGGAGAGCGGACCAGGTTTCCTGAGCTTTGAGGAGAGCTTATAGGAAGGGCAAGATATATGCATAAAATGGAAGAATTTGAAATGGAAGATATGTCAAATATTTCCTGTGTTTTTTTATGAAAAGTGATAGAAGGAGAAATGGGGACTGGAGATTGGGAAGTCATCTAAACAAGAAAGGTGAAGTTGTCAGAGTCCTGTGTCTAGGAAAAGGGAGAAAGGAGGAGGCAGGGCTGGCAGGTGAAAGTTCGTATCTGAGCTGGGGGCTCCAGGTCACAAGGGGCAAGTCAAGAAACCTTAGTAGTGCATGAAGATTTCTAAACAGAGGCAGATAATTGAAAGAAGCAAGTTGCAGGATCATTGGCAGGTGGAGCTGAAGAGAGAACACAGGGTGGCCTGTGCTGGGGTGGGGAGAACCTTCAAAGAAGCAGGGATGCCCTCCCCTCACCCAAGGCTACACCTAGCCTCATGTCTTCTTCACTTTCCTGGCCGCACGCAGCCACCTGACCACGACACCCAGCAGCTTCCCACAAAGCCACACAGTGCCCAGAGTGAGCCCCAGCAAAAACACAAAGACATCGATGAGGTACTGCTCATGCCAAGGCTGCTGGAAGGCATAGGGCTTGAGGTGCGCTGCCCCCCGAGTCTGGAGGATGTGGTCAATCCAGCCCACCAGCCGCTGTGCAGGGCTCAGGGGCTGAGAGCGCAGGATGACACTAGCTGCCACCACTGCTGACTTGTACCTGTTGGTAGAGACAGAGAGGGTGTGTTACTGACATAGCCTCACAAGTCTTAGAGACTTTGTGTTGCGTGAGCACACACACAAGCATACAAACACTTTTCTAACACATGCACCAAGGCTGGGCTGCAAAGAAAATTTGTTGTCATGGCCTTGCCACTGTCTCGCTGAATCCTCTTGAAAAGTTCAATAGAAACACCCACATACAAAGATCAATGATTAATTCTAAAAGTGTTAAGCTGTAGGAAAGTGATTAAATCTCAAAGAACTAGTCCATATCCCTAGGATGCTTATGGTATACTAAAGGAAAAAATACCATATATATGACCATATATGAGAGAATATATACCTGATTCAGGGTTTGTGTTCCTGAAGCCATAATAAGATATTCAGTCCTTCTTGATTATAAGATCATTGGCTGGATGGGCAGTAACCAAGAAGGTCACTATGCCACTTTTATTTCCTCACTTAACTGAAATTCACGGAAACTTACTTTGTGGCAGGCTCTGCCGTAAGCACTGGGAACATAGTTGAAAAAAAAGAGAGACACACTGCTGTACTTATGAAGCTGACTCTCTACTCTCTTGTGTTGGGGGCCAGACAATTAATAAAAACATAAATAAATGGAGTCATAACAAATCTTGAAAAGTGTTATGAAGGAAATACTATATTATGATTGGGCTGAGTGAGAGAGGAGGCTAGTTAGGATTGTCAAAGACACAACGCTCTCTGTGGAGGAAACATTGGAGAAGAGACCCGAATGTCATGAAGGAGCCAGTCCTGTGAAGAGAAGGGAAGGGTGTTCTAGGGAGCAGCACAGACAAAGAAGCCAGAGGTGAGAAGAGCAGGCACACTGGGGAAACACACAAAGAAACACCCTGCTTCAGCTGGAATTCCACTAGAGGGACTCCCAGATAAACTCCCAGCATCTAACCTAAATTAGTCTTCCTAGAGACTTACCAGAGAAAACAGGTGGAGTGTTAGCATCACACACATATTATTCCATGTCACAGAAGTTTCAGCTATTATTGTGAAAAATACAGAGTATCCTTTGTGTTTTCTATCTTCATTCAGCCTTAGGGACCACATGCTCAGAGAGCCACATACCTCTTGTCTTCTATGACTTGTTTCAACGTAAGTGTCAGTGTGTCAGCTGTGACCTGATTCAACTGGATAGAGACACCATAATTTTTGGCTACTACTTGGACCATGTTTCCATGCTGGTCTCCATTGACTGGCAATCCCACCATGGGCACACCATGCCGGATAGCCTCCATTACGCTGTTCTGCCCGCCATGAGTGACAAAAAGACGGATGCTGGGGTGAGCTGTGGCAAATAAGAAAGAGAGTGGAACACTTCAGGATGAAAAATTTTGGAATACCAGGTAAAGCAGAAAAGTCAGAGGAAACACCAATGAAATCAAGGTCTGCTGAGAAAATGAATTCACTCATTTTGCTTGGGAAATGTGCACTTAAGTGTGCACATTCCAGGAAACAAAATTCCAGCCTTTCTGTAGAGATTCCTCACCTCAGCCCCAACCCATTTAAGGCTCTGAATGCAGGGAAAGCTGCAGAGATGAATGATAAACAAGGCATATTTCTCCATCCACGCAGCCATCCTTCTCTCTTCACCTCATCTCTCCCTTTACTTCCTGCTCTCTGTTCCTTCATAGTACCTACACTGTATGTGCTATTTTCTCCATTTGAAGAGTGCTGTGAAAGTAAGGAATAACAAACCATACACTTCTACTTCCGTATTTCTAGTTCCTGTCTGCCTGCCCCACCCTTATTTAGAGCAAGCTAGTGACTTTTGATAATGTAGAGTTAAATCTGTGTTTCTCAACAGAAACGTGGATTCTATTCTACTTGTGTTCCTTTGAAAATGAAAATATTTTTCCTTGCCCCATGTCTTATAAATTAAATATACAGAAACCTGTACCTTAAATTACCAAGCTGACTTTGAGCCATAAACTTAGTTATGAACCTCTGATCCAGTCACTGAGGATGTCAGTGAGAGATCTCCAAAAACTATTACAAGGACAATAAAACCTATTGAAGTGTAAGGAACTCTGTTACCAAATGACTCAATACCTGACTACGTGATTACTCACCTTGGCACTAATATCGTGGTACATCCTTCAAACAATGTTGGAATCAATGTTGTGAATGTATGAGTCCTTCAATTCCTTAGTAGGTAAAGAAGATGTATTTATACAGATACATGTGTGTTTGTGTAATGGCACATTCATTGCTAAACAGGTGGTCAGGAGGCCACAGAACAGGGGCAACATACCCCCAGATATGTGCTCTTGGAGTTTATATATTGTCTTAGATTGTGTTGGGATGACTCTTCAGTGTCAAATGTAGTAGGGTCAAGGGAACTTGACCACATATCACCTCTGGTTGGAAACTTCAGGCCTCTCTTGGGTTAGAAAGAAAAAGAGAAAATGACGGTTTTCACCACTTTTGAAGTACAGCCTGATTCCCAAAGAATTCCAGCTAGCTGTTCTTTTCCTGCCCTCTGAGTGTTACCTTTACCTATGACTAGCTACTTCCTAGGCTGGTACAAATGCCCAGCTAGAGGTCAGAACACCAATGAGCCCCAAAGACAGGTCAATGGAAAGAGAAGAGCAGATCTCAGCAGTCCTTACCCAGGAGGTCACTCTGAGGAAGCCAGTCCACGATTTTCACATTTGTGGCTAAACGAACATCTTTGGGCCAATGAGAACTCTGACATTTCCATATCACCCCTTGAGGGAGGTTGGAAAAGGCACTGTGCATCTTCTTGAGGACTTCCTGGGACTGCTGGGTGTTCAATGTAGAGCCAAAGGCCACAAGGACAAACCCAGCATCCCCAAAGTTGGCAATGAAGTTCTCCAAGTCCTAGAGAGAGATGACAAAAGAAAGGAGGTGACAAAATTGTTTGAGAAAGCCTAAGTGGCCATGAAATGAAACCCAGTCTATTTACTAAACACACCCTCCCATCAGTGCCTTGTCTTCACTCTCCTGAAGCTATTATTATGGCTCCTGGCAGAGCTCAGTGTCCTCTGCACTGTGCTCATATTCTGTCTGGATGACCTAGAAGTCATTTTTCTGATACCTGAGGACACATTTTGCATAGAAATTATAAATTTGTGATTTTTTAAAGTTTTCTTCCTGTTATTGATGTCTAGCTCATCCTATTGTGATCACAGAAAATGCTTTGATGAGTTCAATCTTCTGAAATGTATTGAGATTTATATTGTAGCCTAATATATGGACTATCTTGGGAATATTCTGTGTGCATTTGAGAAGAAGGTATAGTCTGCTGTTGTTGGGTGGAGTATTCTCTAAATTTTTATTAGGTCCAGTTGGTTTATGATGGTGTTCAAGACAACTATTTATTTATTGATCATTTGTGTAGATAATCTTTCCATTACTAAAAATGGGGTATTGAAGTCCCAAGCTATTGCTGTAGTAATGTCTATTTCTTCCTCAATTCCATCAATTATTGTTTCACATATTTTGGTGCCCTGTTGTGTGGTGCATATATATTTATAGCTCTTATATATTGTTGATGATATTTCATATATTTTTAAATGATACTTATAATTATGTTATTGCAAACATAAAATTTTATATTATGTAATGTCTTTGTCTCTTGTAAATATTTTTGACATACACTCTATTTTGTCTGATATTTGCATAGCTACCCAGCCTATTTTGGTCCTCAGGTAATTCTTAAGAAAGATTACGATCTAATGCCCTAAAACTTAGCTTTAGCACTGTTTCATCATTTATTACTTCCAAACATTTCTTCAGACTCTTCCTCTCTCAGCATTTTTGTGACTGTCTCTAGTTCTGAGCCCCTCATTCTACTGAGTCATTCTGTGGGATAACTTGATTCCATCCAGCATAACACTGCCTGAACTACCATTCCAATTAACAAACTGGAAACAGCTTTGTTGTTCTTGTAATTATAAAATCATAATATAAAATCAAAAGAAGCAGAGCAATAATGTTCATCAGAAGCCGCATGCCCTTGTTCTTTCAGGGAAACATTTGAAAATCAACTGGAGACTGACACAAATAACTCCGTAGAGTTTTGAAAACCAGTCAAACATACATAGCAAGCAACTGAATGCCCAATCAAGAAAAAGCCACTTTCAAACAGTATAAATTTCTAATCCATTTTATTTACCTTTGCTCTGGAGTGGCAGACCACAGTCTAGAAGCAAAAGCTCAATTGTGCATTCCCTCCCTCAGCTGGAAGCAACAGAATGGAAACTATTTACAACATTCTAACCTGTCTGTTGGCTACTTAGTGACTGGTTTGTCTCACCTGATTCAGAGTTCACATTGGGAATGGTGACATAGCTCAGATTTCAAGCTGACAGAAGCCATAGAAAGCAGTGGTAGGTACCAAGACGTATGAAAGCTTCAGGGATACTGCAGACCTATGAAGGTTTGGGTCAAGAGGCTATGGGCAGAAGAATATAATAGAACATCTAAAGTCCAAGAAGAGTCGGGGCGAGGTTCATTGGGAAATTAAAGCATTCAAAAACAGTTGAGCATACAGAGGGAACTGGGGGAAGAAAAACACACACAAAGGTCCAGATGAGACACATAACCAAAAAAACACCTGAGAAGACCTTAATCTTGATAAAAACACTCAAAACATGCTCTTCCATGTCAGACTGCAAAGACTGACAGAAGTAACTAATTGTTCAAATGTCTAATTTTCAACAAAAGATCACAAGGCATGCAAAGAAATAGTCAAAACGCATAATTTTAAAAAACAAAATACATCTCCAGAAACCCTCCCTGAAGAAACACAGGCATTGGACTTACTACACAAATACTTTTAAAGAAACTGTCTTAAATATGCCCAAGGAGCTCATGGAAAACATGGAAAAAACTAAAGTAAAGAAGAAAATCAATACTTAAACACATTTAGAATATCAACAAAGAGAAATTTAAAAAGGGGAAATTTTTGGAGCTGAAATATGAAATAATCAAATTGATTTTTTTTCTGGAGATTTTCAATAGGTAACTCAAACGGGCAAAAGAAATAATCAGCGAACTTGAAAACAAATTATTTGAAATTGTCAACTCTGAGAAAGAAAAAGAAAAAAATAATGAACAAAATGTAAGGGACAATAGGACATCATCACGTGGATCAATATATGCACTATGAGAGAAAATGGAAAGGGAAAGAAAGGCTATTTGAAGAAATAATGGCAGATAACATGATTCCATATATTGAAAACCTTAAAGATAATATACACACATACTAAAAATTAAAAATCTGTTAGAACTAATAAACAAATTCAGCAAAATCGAAGGGAAAAAAATCAAGTCTCTGAAGTCAGCCGCATTTCTATACATTAACAATGAACAATTCAACAAAGAAATTAGGAAAGCAATTTCATCAACAATAACATCAGAAAGAATAAAATAAACTTAACCAAGGAGGTGAAAGATTGTACATTGAAAACATCAAAATTTTGCTGAAAGAAATTAAAGACATACACAAAAAATGGAAAGGCATTCTGGCTTCATGAATTGGGACACTTATTAAGATGTCAAATATGTACAATCCAAAGGGATGTACATATTCTATACAAATCCTATCAAAATCCCAATAACTTCTTTTGCAACAGAAAAATCATTCTAAAATGTATAAGAACTATCAAGAACCCTGAATAGTCAAAACAATATTGAAAAAGAGCAGAGAAGCAGTTCTCACACTTGTTGATTTCAAAACATATTACAAAGTTACAGTAATCCGAGTAGTGTAGTACTGCCATAAAGATAGACACATGGACCGGTGGAATAGAAGAGAGAGCCCAGAAATAGACTTTTGCATTATGGTCAAATAAATTTTGATGACAGCGAAATGGGAAAGTTCCCTCGCAGGATATGTGACAAGGGTGTAGCTTATCAGTTTGGCCGCAGCCTCCGCTGCTGCTCAAACTCCTTATGGTAGGGGGAGCATGCAGATGGGCAGGTGCAGGAGCCTGGGTGAGTGCTTTGGGGCTCCAGCCCCACAGTGGTGCATAAGGGTGGGTGCCTGCAACTCCTAAAGCCCAAGTGAGCATGGTGTGTGTTACAGTGCACTCTTTTAGCTTTGCTATCCTCAGACAGCTTAAGTGTTAACCAGCTCAATGCCCTCTTGGTATCCAGGTTCTTCTCAGGCATCCAGGAAGAACCAGGTCACACATGGACTTGAGGGTAGTGAATGTGGGGGTTTTATTGAGTGGTGAAGGTGGGATGGATGGGGAGCTGGAAAGGAGATGGAATGGGAAGATTGTCTTCCTGGAATTCAGCCATCCAGTGGCCAATTTCCTCTCCAATTGCCCCCAGCTGAACTTCTCTTGGTGTTCAGATTCTCCTTCTCTTCTCTCTGCCACACCATTATGCCATTCTTCTGCTCTCCTGTTCATCTACTTTTCATCTGCTTCTGGAACCTGAGGTCTGAGGTTTATATGGGTACAGGACAGGGGCATGTGGAGAGCCAAAAGGCAACTTTTTTGTGTGAAAACAGGAATGCATGTTCTTAGTTAGGGCCAGAGGTTTCCAGGCTTGAAGGTGGGACCTTTGCCAAGGAACTGCCCTCTTCTACCCAGTATTTCCCTGTCTCCTAGCAGTATCAACTCCCCTCTCTGAAGAGGCACATCTAACTGCCGTTAGAATATGAATGATGGCCAATCTTAGCTAATTTTTGCTGACAGGGGGCATTGTTTTGGAGAAAACAGCAGTCAGATTCCTCCCAGAGGTTTATCTAAGGGTCCTTGCAAAAGGGAGCCATTGTCCCTGAGGCTCCGGTTGCCTGACCATTTGCAGTTTGATGGTCTCTAGGTGAGAGGAAAAACCAAGTTTTATAAGGTTAAGTATGCATGAGTTAAACATGTGTATTATACAAGAAAATAATCTAGTGCCAAAGATCACAGAAATAACAAGTCAAAATATTGATAACATTGTGCTTTGAGCTGTTTCACCCTGGTGGAAGAAATTAAACCTTGTATAGAAGCAGTCCAACTTTAGAAGAGAAACAACTGTTCTTGCCACATCTGTAGCAGTTAACAAGTGTACCCTGGGAATTCTGGGGTTTCTGGGCTTGCACGGTGGCCATTAAGGCTTTTGCCTCTTTCTTGTGTCCCCCTATCTCTATTGTAAAAGGCCAAGGTGGCCACTTTCAGTTAGTCCTCTAAAGTACTATCTGGTCCCAGGCCCATTTCTGAAACTTCCTCCTCATATCAGGGGCTGCCTGAGTAATAAATTTATTCTTCAGAATTAGTCATCACTTGACTGAACCAGAAGATAGAGAGGTGTGCTTTACCAAGGCCCCTCTTAGCCTCTCCAAGAAGGCAGTGGGATTTTCATTAAATCCTTGTTCTATCATAGATAGCTTGCTATAATCAAGAGGCTTGGTCCTAGTCCCACCTAATCCCTCCATGATGCACACCTGAAAGTGTCTTCTCTTCCAGTCTCCCATCTCATCACTGGGATCCCATCCAGGGTCATTTACTGGTACTGCTTCTCTTCCAGTTGGATAAAGTTTGCCCCCTTTTCTGATACTATATGTGAAACAAAGTTCATCCCCAAATCTCCCAGCTACTTGCAGAACAGACCGTTTCTCAGTGTTCCTTCAGGATCTGATTCAAAAGTAACACAACATCTCTCCAAGAGAGTTCAAATACTTGGGTTAAATTCTGGAAAGCCTCTATATATCTGTCAGGGTCATGCGAAAACTTCCCAAAATCCCCCTTAATTTACTTTAAGTCCTGTAGGGGGAAGGGGACCTGGACCTTACTGGGACCAAATTCACCAGGCATCCATTGGAAGGGCAGGAGTGAGACTGGGGCTTGTCTAGGGTGAGAATTTCTAGGATTAGGCAAGCGAGAGATTGAAGCTGGACAGGGAGGCTGAGGTGGACCCAGAGGAGCAGAGCTGGAGGGAGCTGGCTCCCCTGTTGGGAGTGCCTCTGGGATTTGTTTCTTTAGTTCCCTGGAATTGCCCTTTGCAGCATCTCCTGAAATGACAAGCAGGAGGGCTGGATCAATCCTACACTGTCAGCAAGGGTCTACATTTCCCTGCAAGGTATAGAAAACCTGCACATATGGGGCCTCAGAATATTTGTTCTCACATCTACAGAAAAGGTCCAGCTGCCAGATGGTATCAAAATGAATGGTTCCTTCCGGAGACCAAGCCAGTCCTTCATAATTTGGCCAAACCTTTGTTTTGAGGGCTATGAGGTGTTTTTCCTCCAGATTCTGAGGGTCAAAGCAGTCTCAGTGGTTCAAGATACACTCCAGAGGAGAATAAGCTGGGGGTGGTGAAGAGAGCTGGTTGCCCATTCGGAAAGACAGGGAAATAGAGGTGTCCCTCATTTCCCTTCCTTCTTTCAACGAAAACTCAGGGTGTGAGGGAGAGAGAAAGCAAGGGACTTTCTCTTCCATCTGCTGTCCCTGAGTCCTGGCAACCTCATGGATGCCACCCACAGGTGCCATTGTGGTCTGCACCCATGAAGCAAGGTGGGACTAGAGAATACGAATTATCTCCCCTCACCTATGCCTCTATTTCCCCTGCTGTTGAAAACCTTTGAGTTCCCTGGGCCTCATTTATGCCATGGAGCATAGCCTCCCTCCATGAAGTGGGGGTTTAGTCAGCAGGAATTGGTCCTGCCCATTTACATTGTGCCTGTTGCCTGACTTTTGATCCCTCAAATCAAGTTTTCCTTTTTAGGGCCTCAGCCTGAAACCTAGAATTGAGTTTGGGACAAAAACAGATTTCAGGGGTTGCATGTGTCTGTTCAGATTGTCTCAAATGGGCCCTGCCGAATTTGCAGTTATCAGCCAGCAGGGGTCGCTCCTCCATTATTTTCTCTATCAGAAGCAGCATGCTGGGAAAAGGAACCCTCTCACTTAGAAAACGAAAAAAAAATAAAAGAAAGAAAAACACAGCTGAAAGGGCAAAAGGGGGAGGTCCTGGGAAAAGAACCTCTTGCTCTGTGCAAATAGGTTCCTTTAATCACTATAGCCTTCCCCCAGTTCAGGCCAGGCTGAACTCCTTGGCCAGGGGAGAAAAAGTCCCACTGGGAGGCGCTGCCCAGCTGGTTCATGGGGCCACAATGGCAGTCCCACTTTTTTCCCACCCCTTGTGGCTGTTGGGAATAGCTTGTTCATGCTGTGGACACAGCCAGGTACCGAGGTGGGAAGGTAGGGGATAAGAGGGGAGGTGCTGTGCACTGCTCATGCCTGTAGTTGTCGGAATGTGGGGTGGGTATGGCACCTCTAAGAAAAAATGGAAACCACTTTATTCTGAATCGCATCTTTGACGGCTGAGTCAAATGCTCATTCTATTTAACATATTGTTTAATCCACAGGAAGTTTCAATTTGGGAAGATAAAAAAAAAGGTCTGGAGACAGATGGTAATGATAGTTACACAACAATATAAGTGTACTCAATGCCACTGAAGCATACCCTTAAAAACGGTTAAAGTGGTATATTTTATATTATACATATTTGACTGCAATTAAAATAATCAAAAAGAGAAAAAATATTTGAAAATAAGCATCTGTTATCTCATAATCTCAACTCCCTTTATTCTCTTCTTAACAATTTCCACAACTGCCCCAATGCCAAGACCTGACCCACCCTCCCGGTAGCTAAGACCTCGGCTAAATCCCCATGGTTTTATTCATGCAAACGAATCTTCTACTACACTAATCTAGCCAGTGTCACCCAGAGAACCCAGTGTTATGGCCATCTCACTTGCACCTCCACACGTTAGGTCCCCTGCTCTCTGACCTGGGGTGCTTTCCCTCCCAGCTCCATTCCTAAATACACCTACCACTAATGCAAAGTCTATCTCATCCATAGATCATTCCCCAACTCTTCCTGCTTACTCAATATAAGATCAGGAGAGGAAGAATAGTCACTTTGGTACCTGGAAAGTCCAGGCCCAATCCAGGGTCTCGGGGGCAGTCCAGGCCCAATCCAGGGTCTCGGGGGCCTCTGCACTACACAGTGGTGGGAAGGTTACCTACATCACCTGTGCTTCTGTCCTCCTCCATTAATAAAAATGAAGATGACCACACCTCCCTATAGAGGGCAAGATACTAAATATGATGATTTCTGTAAAATGGGAACCCAGTGCTCAGAGGCAACAGGCAGCCAACTCATTTGAGTTCTCCTCCCTTTGAAAACCTTCTATAGCAGTGGTTCTGAGTCTGCACTGTGCATTTGAATCACCCGGCAGCATTTACAAATTACAATAGCAGGGGCCCACTCCAGACAAATCAAGTCAGAAAGTCTAGGTGGAGCCAGGAGCCAGGGCTCTACAGGCAGGGAACACTGGAGATACCACTGTCAGTTCTTGCTGTCAGTCCCATGCAGTCCCACCCTGCTTACTCTGAATCCACAGTGTTGTCTGTTTCACTGTGAGTAGCTCATCTCCTTAACAATTATTGCATGTAATGGGCACTAACTACATATTTATTTTACACGTAATCACACAAAATAAAAATTAAAATGGCAACTTTAATTGAAGGGTTCATCTCACTGATTCTAAGTCCAGGGCATGGCAAGAGAAGAGCCAATTTAAGGAAATCTTCTATCTCAGGATCCTGCAAGGCCTGACACTGTACTTGCCAAACTCTGAAAGTCAGCACTTCCTTTAAGAACATATGCTAGGTGCCTCCCTTGCCAATCCCTACTTCAACTTCAGGAATGCACTGGCAGGTGGCAGCCACCAACTATGCACCCAAGGACTCTATGTGAATCCCAAACTGAATGCTGAGGGTTTACTTACTTGTGGTACTGGTTTAATAGGTTTTTCCATCAAGCCTCCAACATAAACAGTGTTGGGAAGCAGGGGCCGGGCAAAATCAAAGGCAAAATCAGAGTTAACAAACCACAACTCTGCTTTCAGTAGAAGATGAGACAAAACTGGCCTAGAGCCTTCTGGGAAATGTTCCTTGATGGTGTTGTCAAATGTAGACAGCAAGTCCCATTGGCTTCTGGAGAAACTAAGGAACATCAGAAAATTCTTCACTCGGCCCCAGAAGTCCATGTGATCAGTCAACAAGGAATGGAATACTGGAACATAAGACAAGGGGCTTGGTAGCCCAAATTCCAAAGAGCCGAATCTGGTGGGAAGAATGGCCACAAATGGTTTCACAAGCTTCTCAGCAATCAGGAAAGAACAGAAATCAAATGCTTCAACAAATACCAGATCAAAGTTCTCATTCTTTAAGGAATCCATTATATCCTTTCTGCTTAGCAAATAACTACATTGATTCCCAAATATTTCCATTAACTTTAGAAGGCCTTCAAATTCGTCTCTGTAATAAAGAAAATAAATAGTAAATATTTGGGAAAGTATAATTTTACAGTATTTGGGAGAATGTTGGACTCAAAAAAATATTTCAGGTATGTAAGAATATAACCCGTATCCATCCACCCATTCTACAATGTTTCAACAAATACTCTCAGCTCTGGTCACTCTGGTCTAGATAATTTGGCTCTCTAAAATGTCCCCACTTGCTCCCATCCTATTTCCTCCCCTGACCCAATTCCCACCGACCATCAATGCCAATTCAACGTCCTTCTACTCTGGGAGCCAACTCTGACTATAGCAGGTCTCAGAGTTCTATGTTTCCTTTATAAATCCTGTGATGCTCTGTTAATCCTCATTTATATACTGACTTTTTGTGAGTGACTATCTTTTCTCCAGAATTCTATGTAAGTAATTTGACAGACTCCTTAACTATTGATGATGTAGTCTTTTTATAAAATACTGTGTATCTTGCATTTGACAGATTGTCTCGTGCAGTGAACTTTTTTATCACAATATTAGAATCCAAAATCTCAGCTGAAATGAGATTCGTCTTCCTAGCCTAGGAGTTAAGTAGTAAAAGACAAATAAAAATGAAAGCCTGGTTTGAAGTTTATTATCAGTCTTTTCCCTTCATGCTGGCTGGAACATTCATATAAAATAATGCTAAAGTTTTACTGACACCTAGTTAAGACTCTTGCCTATGTCACTATTTCAGAAGCTACTGCCCTTCAATGTCTTCCCATCATTGCTTGCATAGAAAATGATCCTGTTTGTATAGAATCCAGAAGAATAGATGAAGAAGTTCCTGAGCAGTGGTAATAGGTACAGGTGCTCTGGAGACCACAGACCTCCTAATCACATAAAGAAAAGAAGCAGCAATAGCCCAGCAAGCCTGTCACTTCACATAAAGAAGGCCTACAGGTTTAGAACTCATGAGTGATATGCAGATCTCTGCCTGTTCTTAAGAATCAACTTTAAATTACAGCAATGATGATTCTCTGAAATTATCCACTATTTCATTTTTTAAAAGATTTTACATAAAGAATGATTTTTAAATATTGTGGATAAATTCAATGTATACAGTATAAACTTCTCAAAAGTATAATGTTAATCATATTTCAAGTAAATAAATTGAAAAAAATCACAGGTAGGCACTGATCCCAGTAACTTAGACAATATTTAACATGTATCTGGAACCTGTCTTCAAAGAAATCAAGCTGGAAGAAAAGAGACAAGACATATACTTTAAAAATATATAACAACACAAGATGCCATAGACTAAATATCAAATGAGTGCTATATACCAGATCTATGGAGGAGAGCATGTGGTCTTCCAGGTTGAGTGAGGAAGCAAGCTTTATGGAATAATTAGATTTGAGCACCACCTTGACTACTGAGTAGAATTTTCAAGGAAAGCAAAGAGGATGAAGCCACTATAATTAACTAAGAATGGCATGGATCTGTGTTTCTCCTCTTTTATGTGGCAGATGAAGGAGATTCCTTGTATTCCAGGTGAGGTCAAAAAGTCTCAGGCTCATCTCTCATTGTGTACGATCCAGGTATTTGATTATCTTTAAGGAGTTTAAAAGGTGAAAGTTCAAGGTGTGAAAAATCAATATTCATAAGAGTTTTCTCCACTGGTGAATTTATGAAAGGACAAAGGAGGGAAAATAAGTGAGAATAGGTGTTTCTTTTTTCTTGACAAACAAAAGAGTTGAAGATCCTAGCTTCTTTATTGGGGAGAATGCATACAAAGATTATACGTGAAGTGTTGTAAGGAAGGCTCAGAGGAGCAATCTCCTGCTTTCTATAGAACCTTTATGGTAGAAGAAGGACAATATAGACTCAATTGTTGGGAATGCAAACCTTGTCTACTCTATCCACCCAACCACCCACCTGTCCTCTATTTCTCCATCCCCTCATTTATCCAACCATTCATCCATCTATCCATTCATCCACTCACATATCATCTATTCCTCCATCTATCCATCACCCACCCATCCATTTCTCTAAAACTCACTCCAAATATCATGTGTCTCTCTATTCATTTGTATTACTAAAATAGTGACTCTTTGCTTCATAGAATAAAAAGAAGTTACCTGCCATCCAATGCTGTTTCTATGTAGCTATTGAAATGCTTCGTAATTCTTTTTTGATAATCTTCAGGTAAAAACCACTTGATAACTTGGTATGATTTTTCCACCTCTTTAATATCTAAGAAAACACCAATTGGTTAAAAAGGTAAATATACCATACAACATGGATTAACATTAGCATGATGATATTAAAGTTTTATTCTATTAATTTTACATTTATAGAAATGTTTACTTTTAAAGTTTTATGTTGATTTGGTTTTGTTTTTCTTTTTCATTCATTCTATTGCACAACCTGATAATGTTAAGACTTTATCATTATCCAGGCACTTTTATTCAATTTAAAGTTATAAAAGTTTCCACTTAAAGTTTTCATTTAAAGGAATAGCTATTACACTTAGAGATGAGACAATAGAGAGTAAAGCAGTGTGAAGTAGTTTGTCTCCTTTGCACACATAATGAGCTGTAGGACTTGTTTTTAAATATAGGTCAGATTGATTTCAGAGCCCATACTCTTTTCTCTTTCAGAAAAATTCATTTTCATTATTTAAAATAATACCTACAAATAGGTTTTTATTAAGTCAAAAAGTTCTAAAGGGCAAAATTAAAAAATGGTAGTTCCCTTCACTCTACTTACCAATCCCACCCCTCCCCCATCACCCATGTGTAATAAGAAGTCTGACTCCATTCTTGGAGTTTGACTGCTGACTCCTTTCCAGCCCCAGCTCCTACTTCACTTTCCGTGCCTCATCTGGGCAAATTAAGAAGAAAACTTCAACTCATTCTCCCTTGTTACTAATGAGAACTTCAAACCAAGCAAGCCAGGCCAAAGTGGGAAAATCCTCACCTCAATTCAAGTTTCAATCAGAAGTTTCAATAATTTGCATTGTGAGACAGGAATGACAAATTGGGACCCTCTTTTCAGTAGCTCTGGGTCATGTGTCTCAAACCAAAGCTATCTGTATGACTCAGATGGAATTGTGTTTCTCAATTAGAGCACGAGCTGTGGCTGACACTAGATCAGTTGAATAACTCTTACCCTATGAGCACTGGTTATGTGTCCCAATCAGATATTACCTCCCACACACACATCATTGTAAAGAGCACTCAGGGTTAAGACTGACATCAGTGCAATATATGAGCCCACCAAATGGTGTGAAGAATGGCAGTCATTGCATGGCATGCTCACATCCACAATCCTAAAAGTAGATGGTCCACTGGGACCTCAGAAAATGTATTTGCTTGTATTGCTGATTATCTCTCTATAGCTAAAAATGTTCCAGATGAACAGAGTTATCAGGAAAAGCACCCATGACAACACTGTACAGCCAAAGAGTTCTTTCAAACCCAATTTAAGCCTTCGGTCTCTCAAAATTACCAGACAGAAGGTCTCTAACCTTGCTGATACTCACTGGAACTCTCTCAGAAAGAAACTTACAAAGATGAGCATGTTAGAAACGACACCCATCCACCACCACAAAAGTACACCTGATAACAACCAAAAAGAGAAAGAGAGAATTAGGTTAGCCAGAAGGGGTGGGGAGGGGGACAGGTGGGATGCAAGAACAAAAACTAAAACAAAGGTCTACAACTTAACCTTTTGGAAATCTAACATTTATTTTTACAGAAAAATTAAAGGACACTGATTGGCTGTTTTCTCTCTACATTATAAGTTCTAGATTAACATCAGATCGAATACACCCATGCAAACCATAATAACCTTAATCAACAATGGGGCAAAAGTTACAGGTGTATCAGAATGTTTCACTAAATTTAAGTAATATCACTTCTGTACTCTTAAGGAGTTATCCAATATAATATAGAGGGCAAATATATATGCCCCATCTTAAGCGTTGGTACCAAATACCTGTATTAGTCTGTTTTCATGCTACTGATAAAGACCTATGTTGCGGGAAGTCAGGGACCCCGAACAGAGGGACCAGCTGAAGCCGCAGCAGAAGAACATAAATTGTGAAGATTTCATGGACATTTATTAGTTCCCCAAATTAATACTTTTATAATTTCTTACCCCTGTCTTTACTGTAATCTCTGAACATAAATTGTGAAGATTTCATGGACACTTATCACTTCCCCAATGAATATCCTTGTGATTTCCTATGCCTGTCTTTACTTTAATCTCTTAATCCCGTCATCTTCTTTGTAAGCTGAGGAGGATGAATGTCGCCTCAGGACCCTGTGACTGTGTCAGCTGCACAAATTGTTTGTAGAGCATGTGTGTTTCAATATGAAGTTTGGGCATCTTTTAAAAAGAACAGGATAACAGCAATATTCAGGGAACAAGAGAGGTAACTTTGAACTGGCCGCTGGTGAGCTGGACGAAAACAGAGCTATATTCCTCCTCTTTCATAAGCAAATAGGAGAAATATCGCTGAATTCTTTTTCTCAGCAAGGAACATCCCTGAGAAAGAGAATACACCCTGAAGGTAAGCCTATAGACGGCCTTATATAGGTAAGCCTATATAAGGCGTCCCGTCTTTTATGGTCGAAGCCGATGGGATGAAGTAAGCCCCAGTCTCCTGTAGTGCTCCCAGGCTTATCAGGTGGACAAAAATTCGCACCTAATAAATTTTAGTCAGACAGGTTATCTGCTCTCAAACCCTGTTTCTTGATAAGAGGTTATCAAAGACAATGTGTGCTCAAAACTTCATTAGCAATTTTAATTTTACCTCATCCAGTGGTCCTGTTATCTCGCCCTGCCTCCATTTGCTTTGTGACATTTTATTACCTTGTGAAGTATGTGATCTCTGTGACCCACACCCTAATCATGCACTCCCTCCCCTTTTGAAAATCGCTAATAAAAACTTCCTGGTTTTATGGCTCGGGGAACATCACGGATCTTGCCGACATATGATGTCTCCCCCGGACACCCAGCTTTAAATTTCTCTCTCTTGTGCTCTTTCCCTTTATTTCTCAACCCAGCCGAGACACTTGGGAAATAGAAAAGAACCCATGTTAAACATCGGAAGTGGGTTCTCCCAATAGACCTACTTGAAACTGGGTAATTTATACAGGAAAAAGGATTTAATAGACTTACAGTTCCACACAACTGAGCAGACCTCACAATCATGGCAGAAGGCAAGGAGGAGCAAGTCATGTCTTACATGGGTAGCAGCAGGCAAAGAGAGAGAGAACTTACGCAGGGAAACTCTCCCTTATAAAACCATCATATCTCAGCTGGGCGTGGAGGCTCATACCTGTAATCCCAGCACTTTGGGAGGCTGAGGCAGGTGGATAATGAGGTCAGGAGATCAAGACCATCCTGGCTAATATGGTGAAACCCTGCCTCTACTAAAAATACAAAAAAATTAGCCAGGCATGGTGGCACGCACCTGTAGTCCCAGCTACTCGGGAGGCTGAGGCAGGAGAATTACTTGAACCTGAGAGGCGGAGGTTGCAGTGATCTGAGATAGCGCCACTGCACTCCAGCCTGGTGAGAGAGCGAGACTCCATCTCAAAAAAAAAAAAAAAGAAAAAGAAAAAAGCCATCAAATCTCATGAGACTTATTCCCTAGCACAAGAACAGCATAGGAACTGTCTCCATGATTCAGTTACCTCCCACCAGGTCCATCCCACAACACGTGGGAATTCAAGATAAGATTTGGGTGGGGACACAGCCAAACCATATCAGCACTCCATAGTCTTAAGACTCATTTCCTAAAATACTCCATTCCATTCTGGGCATGGCTACTCCTATCTAACAATTAAAAAACTAACATAAAATTATTTCTTTGGCACTTAGAATTGGCTTAACAAAAAGGGATGCTGTGGATCTGCTTCAACATATTAAAATTATTAACACTGTCCAAAATAGATTAAAACAGGGCCTTTAAGGATTAAACTCCATTATGAAAGATCTATTTAGAAAAGGGTTGATTGTCTCCATTCTTTCTCCCTTTAAAAGCCCACATTGGACTATTTTTAAACCTAGCAAGAATTAATGATGCCTCACAACATTTTACTATAGCCTTAATGCCAGGATCCATCATATTTAGAACCTCATACCCATGGTTATTAAAAATTGCTTACTACATTTGAATACTAACTAACTAATACTTTGCAACCATAGATTTGCAAATATGCTCCATTCAAGGCCTATTTCAACAGGATCTCAGTCAGTTTCCCTTTATCTTTATCTTTAAAAGGCCATAAATCACCTGTAACTGGCTCACTGTGGGGAACCTTAATATCCTGGCCCACAATCACTGCCAGGAAGACCATCACCATATCCAACCATATCCAGGAGCAGTTATGACATTACAATGAGGATGTCCTCCTTGGAGGAGATTCATCAAGCACAATCATTCAAGACATACACAGGGTGCACTTATTCAAGACATACTATATATACAAAAGAACTCACAAAAAGGGATGTGCCATTGCCACACACAAAGTAGAAGGCATGGTGCTTCAGTTACATTCCTGAAAAGAATTGCTTGGTAAGTTTAACAATGCTCCATCATTACCAGCATTCCATTCCCAGCATAAGAGCATGAGTAACTCTTCAGACACTGTTCATACCAAAACTGGTGAAAACCACACACACACACACTCACACACACACAAATGCTGGACATTGTTCTAGGGCATACAGAAAAAGAAGAAATATTTATTCAAGAAAATCTACAAAAATTCACTGAAAACTGAGCCTAGGGTCTGTGGTATTTGAATGAACACCCACTGTCTCCCTTTACTCAACCAACTCTGAGAGGCCGACTTCCTCTGACTGCTCCCACCAACTCCCAAACTGCAGCCAACAATGCAGGCTCCCTCCCTCTTGCCCCTACCCCAGCTCTCAGACAGAGAGTTATTTTTCTGGCAGGGGCAGGATGTAAACATTTCTCATCCTGCCCTCTTCTACCTGTTGCTGCAGCTAAGTTCTGGCCAAATGTGTCCAGGAGGTGGGGGCTCCCTTCTACCAACCCGCCCCCACTTGTGAAGCATGAGCTCTACCTTAGGCACAGCAGTGTTGCGAATACTGGGGTGCCACTTAACCATGACCCACCTTGTAAGTGTGAGGTTTCCTGCTGGGGGAGGAAAGCAAGGAGACCTATGCCTGCTGCCCACCCCTCCACATAGCACTCAGATACCAAAGTAGAGATGTGACTCAGAAAGAAGAGCACCACCCTCAAGTCCAGAGCTGTACTTCAAAGATTTTTTCACAAGTAGAGAAGGAAGCCGTAAATCAGAGCACTCCAAATTTTCTTCTCTGATGGTTAGTTTTATTTGTAAGCTTGGCTAGGATAGAGTACATGGTTATTTAATCAAACACTAATCTAGGTGTTGATATGAAAATATTTTATAGCATGCTTATTATCTACAATCAGTTGACTTTACATAAGATAGATTATCCTCAATAATGTAGTGGGTCTTAACCAATCAGTTGAGAGGTTTTAAAAACAAACAAACAAAAAACCCTGAGGTTTCCCAGAGGAAAAATAAATTCTGCTTCAAGACTGCAACATCAGATCTTGCTTGAGACTTTCCAGCCTGCCTACCTGACCTATAGATTTTGGACTTGCTAACACCTCAAATTATGTAAACCAAGTCCTTGAAATACGTGTGCGTGTGGGTGTGTGTGTGTGTCTCCAATTGATACTGTTTTTCTGATTTCCTAAGATTCTGATATCCTAGGATTGGTTCTCTATTATAAGAACCAAGTGATTCAAATATTGATTATGTTTGAAGTCAATAACTCTTTTCAGTGTTAAAGAGGGCACTCATCCTGTGGCATTAGGTGGCAATAGATATGTGGCAAAATATCATCACTGGATACTCCTAAGCAAATGTTTCTAAAAGGAAATGTTCTGGGATATTTAAATCAAACTCATAAGTATAATGAGGATAGCTGGTTTCTCCTAATTTGATAGAGAAAGCACAGGAAGAAAAGAATGAAGTCAAGGCTTTAAATTCCAAGCTCCATCTCGACATTAATGACCTGAAAGCTTCTTTGTCTGCCCTAAAAAAAAAAATCTACAGCCACTGGGTTGAATGTTTCTGAAAATCAAACCCAGTCTCCTCCTGAGACTGAATTACAATGAAATTTCATTCCCCACCTTGCAAGGTATTTTCTGTTGAAGTCCAGGCAATGATTGGGAAATGAGATCCTAAAAACTGAGATGGGGACATATGGGCAGATCCTATGAATCTGGGGCTATTGAACCCCTAACTTCTGTTGAATCTTCTTTATCAGTAGAAGCAACTTTCCTACACCCATCTGGAGAAGTTAATCTCATTTGCATGAGAAACTGTACAGTCTCTTTCAGTTATTTTGCTGAAAGATACTGTTTTAGTATCCCTCTTTACTTTTAGATTCAAAAATAGACTCAAGCTCAAGAAAGTGTCAAAGGTTACCCATAAGAAGTTTCACCATACACCAAAAGAACAATATGCATGACAAAAATCTGGGGTACATGTGTAGGAGAGTATGTGAGGTAACGGTGAAAGGCATGTAAAGTTTGATTAGATTGAATTTATTGATATGAGGCACTAGACAGAGACTCTTGATTCATCATGGTAGCTCAATAGGTTAAAAGGGGATCTGTTTGGTTAATTAAATTAAACATGGATGAAAGGGTGGCCTACACTAAATAAAAATAAAATGCCAGATCTGCCTTGGTACCCTGAAAAGTATCAAACAGCTTAGGGAAATGAAGATGTAAGGCCTGCTAACCCAGTGCAGAAAGGAAACAGAACAAGAGGACATATTTTTTTTCACCATGAGTGTGAGTTTGCAAGGGGTGCCCCAGCACCGCTAGAGAGCTCTATGTTTGTTCTTCTTCATGGTCGGAAATTATGATGCCATTGAAGTGGGATCCCTAAATATAACGGAGTTAATTGCATCTTGGGGTGGCTGGGGTCAAGTGGTAGCACTTAAGCACTAAAATCAAGGTAGGCATGGTTACCATGAGGAATAGTAGAGTCAAAGCAATAATTAGAATAATCTGATTCATGGAGACCTAGAACATTAGCTACTTCATCATGGCATCCCAAAAAGAAAAGAAAATGAGAAGTTTACAAAATTGTTACTTGATTGGTACAAGCAAAGGAGTCCTAAATAGATTAAACAAAAGTATAATTTCAGTTCAAACACACAGACCTCAGACAATGTATAGACACAAAAGCCCTGGAACAAAGAGGAGGCAAGGTCCCTTGGGAAAAGATCCCACTACACTACCAGAAATACATACTGTTACTCTCTCTCCAGCCTTCTCCAAAGGAACCTACAGCTTTTTACCAGTGTGGCTATGCATTGGGGAAATACAATAATTATATTTTTCAAGAGACTACTGAACATTAGATCTTGAAATCAGACCCTAATTCCAAGGGTCTAATTCCCCAAACTGATTGTGATTATTTCCCCAGATTTGAAATGTGTAATTGGAATAGATATACTCAGCAGTGGCAGAATAATCATGCTGCTCCCCTGAAGTGTGGAGTGTAACTATCATGGTTGGAAAGTCCAGGTGGAAGTCACTAGAATGACCTGTATCTGGAAAAACAGAAAACCAAAGAAATGTTGCACTCTACAGAGATTTCAAAGACTAATGGCACCATTATGGACTTAAAGATTACAAGGTTGGTGATTCCCATCACATCCTTATTCAACTTGCATTTTTGACTTGTACAGAAAACAAATGGGTCTTGGAGAATGATAGATGTCATAAACATAACCACACAGGAAACTCTAATTGCAGCTGCTCTTCCAGATAATAGTTTCATTGCTTGAGCAAATTAGCACAGTCCCTGATACCTGATATGCAACTATTGATCTGGTAAATTTGTCTTGACACCCATTAGTCAAGGCCATCAAAGGCAGTTTGCTTTTATCTAACAAAGCCAGCAATACACCCTCACTCTCTAACCTCAAGGATATATCAATGTTCCAGCCCTGTGACATCATTTAGTCTGCATGAAACTTATTAACATTTCTCTTCCACAACAAATCACACTTGTCCATTGCATTGTCTGTGGCCAATGGTTCGGCTAGATCATCATGGACCTGCAAGGAACATAACTTAAAAATTGGTGGCAAGAAGTTCTGGGGAAGAGGTGTGTTGTAAGACCTAACTGAATGGGCAAAACATAAATATATTTGTATCCTATGTAAATGCTCACTTAAGGGTGACCTCAGCAGACAAGAACGTTAAGAATCAAGTGGAGAATTTGGCCTGTTCTGTGGATAACATCTAGGTTCCTTCCTCAGCCAACCCTGTTATTTGCCTAATGGTTTCATAAACATAGTGGCTATGGTGGCAGGGATGGAGTTTATGTATGGGCATATCAAACTGGACTTCCACACACCAAGCTGACCTGGATACTGCCACTGCAGAGTACCCAGTCAGCCAGCAACAGAGAACAGCACTGATTGCCTGATTGTCATCATTCTTCAGGGTAACCCCGTCAGCTATCTGGGTAGCAGATTGATTACACTGGACCAATTCCATTATGAAAGAGATAGAACTTTATTCTTACTCAAAAAGCCACTTACTATGGATTTGACTTGCTTTCCCTTCATGCAGTGCTTCCGCCAAAGCTACCATCCATGCACTTACAAAATGCCTTATCTACTGATGTGGAATTCTACACAGCATTGACTCTGACAAAGAAACTCACTTCACTGCAAATGAACTGCAGCATGAGTACATAATTATGGAATTTATTGTCTTACCATGTTCACCACCATCCTAAAGTGGCTGACTTAATGAAACAGTGAAGGATTTTTAAAAGACAAAGTTACAGCTACAGGTGGTGGAAATACATTACAAGCCTGGGGTAGTGTTCTCCAGGAGACTATATATGTGCTTAATCACATGTAATATATGATGTTGCTTCTCCTATAGCCAGGATTCATGGGTTCAGGTATCAAGGGGTAGAAATGGCAGCATCACCACTCACTGTTTCCCCTAGTGATCCACTATCAGTGTTTTTGCTTCCTGTTCCTGCAGCCTTATGCTCTTTCAGACTAGGGATTTTAGTTCCAAATGAAGGAATGTTTCCACCAAGAGACACAAAAATAATTCTATGAAACAGAAAAGTAAGAATGCAATCCAGCCATTTTTGGCTCCCCATGCTTCTGAATCAAATGGCAAAGAAAGAAGTTACTGTACTGTTTGAAATTGGTGATCCTGATTATCAAGTTGAAATTGTGTTGCCCCTACACATTGGAGGTAAAAAAGGGTAAGTTTGCATTATAGAAGATCTCTTAGGGCATCTCTAAGTATTAATATGCCCTGTGATTAAAATTAGTGAAAAACTGCAACAACCCAATTTAAGAAGGATAACTAATGGTTCATTCCCCACTTTCTTCTTCTGGTAAGAATTTAAAATGGTACAGCCACTTTGGGAAAAGTATGTCCATTTTTTAAAAAGTTAAACAATACGATTCAGCCACTGCGCTTTTAGTTGCTAACCCAGAGAAAAGAATGTAGGTCAGGCATAGTAGCTCATGTCTGTAATCCCAACACTTTGAAAGGCCAAGGTGGGAGGATCACCTGAGGCCAGAAGTTTGAGATTAGCCTGGGCAACATAGTGAGATACCGACTCTACAAAAAATAAATTAGCTGGGATTGGAGGTGCACATCTGTAGTTCCAGCTACTCAAGAGGCTGAGGTAGGAGGATTGCTTTAGCCCAAGTCTGAGGCTGCAGTGAGCCATGATTGTGCCAGTGCACTCTAGCCTGGGCAACAGAACAAGAGCTTGCCTCAAAAAAATAATGAAAGAAAAAAGAAGGAAGGAAGGGAGGGAGGGAGGGAGGGAGGCAGGGAAGGCAGGCAGGCAGGCAGGCAGGAAGGAAGGAAGGAAGGAAGGAAGGAGAGAGGAGGAAGGAAGGAAGGAAGGAAGGAAGGAAGGAAGGAAGGAGGGAGGGAGGGAGGGAGGGAGGGAAGGAAGGAAGGAAAAGAAAAAGAAAAGAAAGAAAGAGAAAGAAAGAAAGAAAGAGAGAGAGAGAGAGAGAGAGAAAGAAAGAAAGAAAGAAAGAAAGAAAGAAAGAAAGAAAGAAAGAAAGAAAGAAAGAAAGAAAGAAAAGCAAGGAAGGAAGGAAGGAAGAAAGAAAGAAAAAGAAAGAAAGAAAGAAAGAAAGAAAGAAAGAAAGAAAGAAAGAAAGAAAGAAAGAAAGAAAGAAAGAAAAGCAAGGAAGGAAGGAAGGAAGAAAGAGAGAAAGAAAAAGAAAGAAAGAAAGAAAGAAAGAAAGAAAGAAAGAAAGAAAGAAAGAAAGAAAGAAAGAAAGAAAGAAAGAAAGAAAGAAAGAAAGAAAAGCAAGGAAGGAAGGAAGGAAGAAAGAGAGAAAGAGAAAGAAAGAAAGAAAGAAAGAAAGAAAGAAAGAAAGAAAGAAAGAAAGAAAGAAAGAAAGAAAGAAAGAAAGTTATAACAGACTTGTACACAAAATGGTCATAGCAGGTTTATTTGTAATATTCCCAAACTGAAAATAACCAAGTGTCTATCAACAGAAAACTAAATAAACACATTTCAGTAATGGATACAATAGAACACTATTGATACAATAGAACAATAAAAATGAATAAATAACTCATAAACACAATATGAATGAATCTATAAATAATAATTTATATTCTTGGGATGTTTGCCCCCTCCAAATCTCATTGAAATGTGACCTCCAAAGATTGAGGTGGGCCTAGTGAGAGGTGTTTGAGTCTTGGGATCAGATACCTCATGGATGGCTTGGTACTGTCACCATGGTAGTGAATTCACACAACAGCTGGTTATTCAAAAGAGTTTAGCACCTCCACCCACTCTTTCTAGCTCCCTCTCTCATCATGTGACTAGCTGGCTCCCCCTTTGTCTTCTGCTATGATTGTAAACTTCCTGAGGCCTCACCATAAGCTGAGCAGATACTGGTGCCATGCTTGTACAGCCTGCAGAACTGTGAGTCAAGTAAACCTCTTTTCTTCATAAATTATGCTGCCTCAGGCAATAGATATGTTATAGCAATGTGAAATGGACTAATACAATAATGTTAATTAAAACAAGGCAAAATAAAAGAATACATATCTTATAATCCCATTTACATAAAATTTAAAAGATACAAACTAACACATAGTGATATGTTAGTGACTAACTAGCAATGGGAGCTGGAAGGTGGGATGACACATAGTGGGGATTGTAAAGGGACAAGAGAAATTTTCTTGGAATGATGGAAATATTCATATCCTAATTATGTTGATGGATTCACAAGTATATACACTTGTTCAAACATCAAATTGTATATATGTTTTAATTTTTACTTTTTTTCTATTTTGGACAGAGTCTCACTTTGTCACCCAGGCTGCAGTGCGGTGGTGTGATTTGGCTCACTGCAACCTCCACCTCCTGGATTCAAGAAGTTCTCCTGCCTCTGCCTCTTGAGTAGCTGGGATTACAGGTGCACACCTCCAGGCCTGGCTAATTTTTGTATTTTTAGTACAGATGGGCTTTCACTATATTGGCCAGGCTGGACTTGAACTCCTGACCTCAAGTGATCCACCCACCTCGGCCTCTCAAAGTGCTGGGATTACAAGCATGAACCACTCTTTATTAGTCCATTTTCACGGACACTACCAAGGTCAGGAATGACTACCAGAAATAATCAGGTAGCATAATACCCAGACATCATACAAGGCCTCTCTCCAAACCCCTACTCATCTTGGATTCAACTCTTGATATTTAGTAAAGATCTAAAGATAAGTTTTCCAAGCAGTTGGAAAAAGTATGGCATTTTGATCATTATCTAACTCCTGTCATTATCTATCCATGGGTTCTGATATTCAGAAAAAAGGCAATTTTACTTTATTAAGTTCCATAAATCTTAACAACATGAAATTTACTTTATGTTTTATGATAGATGAAGATGCTGTACATTTCACTCCTCAGGGCTACGGTAAACAACACTTATAGAGAAAGAGAAAAGCCCAGTGGCCAAATTAGAAACCTGAATTGCAATTATGGATTTCCTCATATTAGCTATTGATCTGCTCTCCTACCTAGTTACTAAAAAAGTCAAAACTGACCTGCCGGTCAGGATGGGAATTTTCTGGTCAGGAGAAGAAAATCACTGCCCTGAGTGTTTGGAGTCAGCCCATGAAGATCACTGATATAACTTGGGCAGTCACCCAAAAACAATGAGGACCTGTCACTTGGAGAAAAATATACCAGGTAGACGGTGAGGCACAGAAAACTGTCTTAAAGAAAGAAAAAGAGGCCTTCTGCTTCCAAAATGGTGTCAGAGAATCAAGCTAGCTTCTCTCCCCAATTACAGAAAACCAAAAATAAATATACAGTGCTGAGATTATCACCTGCAATACCCCAGAACTCAAATATGAGAAGGAGACAGTTCCAAGGGCCACAGAAGAGTGAAAAAACTCCAAATAGGCAGTAAGAGAACTGAAATTCCATATCTATGATGCCCCTCCCCCATATATGCCCATCACCAAGCATGTCAAAAATTTTCCCCTCTCACTTTTACACTGAAAAAAGTGAAGTTAAGGTGGACAACCAACTTCCCCACCATCTTGGGTCCTCTGATAGAAGACCTGTCCCTGCCTTAACCCACAAGAAGCATGACAGTGTCTGAAAGGAGAAATAGCCTTGAGGACAGAGACAAAGGGAGCCCAGAAACAAAGGGAGGAGGCAGGACTACCATTCCCAACTCTGGATACTCTGCTCTGTAACTCAGTCAAAGGAGATGCCAAATCAGAATGGATGTTCAGTAACACCATGCTGTAAAAGGTCCATTCCACAGGTCTTCTCGACACAAATCCCTAACCAGCCTTCCTACACTACCAATATATCCCTTTTGGGACTTTCTTGATTCAGGATGAGTGGCACTCTGACTGTGCTAGAATCAAGGCAAACCTGGGATTAAGGTGTCATCTAGAGCTGAAGAGGAGGCAGCAGCCTAGTGGAAAATAAAAAGCAAGAGAAAAAAAAAAACATCAACAGGCAAAGTGCAAAGAATCTCTAACCAAACATATCCAATTGAAACCAAGACAAGACAGACAAAGAAAACTGGAAAAAATAACTAATCCTTCAATGCAAAGACACAGACCTATATCCACAAGAAACAACATGAAATGGAGAATCATGACCTCCCCAGACAGACACAAGAAATCAGTGACTGACCCTAATAAGATGGCAATATGTAAACTCTCTGACCAAGAATTCAAAAGAGTAGTTTAAAAGAAATTCATCAATCTCCAAGATAACACAGAAAAGTAATCCAGAAATTTATCAGAGAAATATAATTTTAAAACCTGAATTAGTTCAGTCACAGTGGCTCACGCATATAACGTCAGCTACTCAGAAGCTGAGGTGGGAGGATTGCTTGAGGTCAGGAGTTCAAGACCAGCCTGGGCAACATAGAGAGACACCATCTTTAAAAAAATGAAATCAGCTGGGCATGGAGGCTCATGCCTGTAATCCCAGCACTTTGGGAGGCCAAGGTGGGTGGATCTCCTGAGGTCAGGAGTTCAAGACCAGTCTGGCCAACATGGTGAAACCCCGTCTCTACTAAAAATACAAAAAAATTTAGCCGGACATGGTGGCGTGTGCCTGTAGTCCCAGCTACTTGGGGGGCTGAGACAGGGGAACTGCTTGAACCTGGGAGGTGGAGGTTGCAGTGAGCCAAGATTGCACCACTGCACTCTAGCTTGGGCAACAGAGCGAGACTCCATCTCAAAAAAAAAAAAAAAAAATCAAAAAATAAATTAGTTGGCACAGGCCTATAGTCCCAGCTACTCAGGAAGCTAAGGCAGAGGATCTCTTGAACTCAGAAGTTCAGGGCTGCAATGAGCTATGATTGCAGCACCACTGTACTCTAGCCTGGGTGACAGAGCAAGACTTATCTCTAAAAAATGTTTTAAATGAAATAATAGGAAAAAATCAAACAAATCTTGGCACCAAGAAACACATTTGCTGAACTGAATAATTCATTAGAGATGTTCAACAGCAAGATGGATCAAGTAGAGGAAAGAATCAGTAAGCTCAAAAACAGCCTATTTGAAAATATAAAGCCAGAGGAGAAAAGACAGAAAAAAAGGATGAAATGGAACAAAGATTACTTACAAGGTATATAAAATTACCTCAAAAGACCAAATCTAAAAAGTATTGGTGTTCAAGAGGGAGTTGGGCAAGAGCAAGGGATAGAAATCTTCGAATAAATAGTAACAGAAAACTTTCCAAAACTTGAAAAGGCGATAAATATCCAAGAAAAGGAAGGTCAGGGAACACCAAACAGACCCACATAAAACTACCCCAAGGTATATAATAAATTCTCAAAGATCACGGACAAAGAGTGGATCCTAAAAGCACCAAGAGAAAAGTGCCAAGTAACATAAAAAAGAGGTATAATTCATCTGAAAATAGACTTCACAATGGAAACCATACATGCCAGGGAGAGTAAAATGACATTTTCAAAGTGCTGAAAGAAGAACAACTGTTACCCAAGAATATTGTATCCAGTAAAGCTATCCTTCCAATACGAAAGAGAGACAGAGTATCTCCCAAATAAAAGCTATGAGAATTCACAACTACTAGATTACCAGATCTGTCTTATAAGAAAGGCTAAAGAGAGCTCTCCAATCTGGGGGAAAAAAACACTAACATGCAAAAATAAAATACATGAAGGTATAAAATCTACTGGTAAAATTAAGTGCATGGATGCACCCAGAATAGTCTATACTGTACTTGTGGTGTGAAACCCACTCATTACTCTAGTATGAAGCCCAAAAGACAAATCTATTGAAAACAAAATAATAGCCACAGCAACCTATTAATACATAGGCAATACAAAAGTATACACATTGAGATAGCATAAAGTCAAAATGAGGGAGGGATGAAGTTAAAGTGCAGAGGTCATTTTTCTCTTTTTGATTGTTGTTTGTATTCTGTTCTTTTTGACCTAAGTTGTCATTTATTTAAAATAATTTGTTATGTCTATAAGATATTTTAGAAGCCTCATGGCAACCACAATACAAAAATTTATAATAGGATTCATTAAAAATAAAAAGCAATGAATTAAACATGCTGCCAGAGGAAACAACTTACCCACAAATGAAGACAGAAAGGAAGAAAGAAAGAAAGGAGTTACAAAACAACCAGAAAACAAGCAACAAAAAGTAATTACATATAAAAAAAAAAAAGCACTGAATGTAAATGGACTCAATTATCCAATTAAAAGGCATATAGCTGAATGGAGAAAGAAACAAGACTCAACTATATGCTACATTAAAAAAAAACCCCACAATACCCATAAAGACACAGTAGAGTAAAAGTGAAGGGATGGGAAAAGATATGCCATGCAACTGGAAACCAAAAATGAGCAGGAATACTATACTTACATATCAGATTAGATAGAATATGGCCGGGCGTGGTGGCTCACGACAGTAATCCCAGCACTTTGGGAGGCAGAGGCAGGCAGATTACCTGAGGTCAGGAGTACGAGACCAGCCTGGCCAACATGGAGAAACCTCGTTTCTACCAAAAATACAAAAATTAGCTGGGTGTGGTGGCACATGTCTGTAATCCCAGCTACTTGGGAGGCTGAGGCAGAAGAATAGCTTCAGGCCAGGAGACAGAGGTTGCAGTGAGCTAAGATTGTGCCATTGCACTCCAGCCTAGCTGACAGAGCAAGACTCTGTCAAAAAAAAAAAAAAAAAAAAAAAAAAAGAATACAAATAAAAGACTGTAAAAAGAGACAAAGAAGGTCTCTATAGAATGATTAAAGGGTCAGTTCAGCAAAAAGATATAACAATTTTACATATCTGTGCACTTCATACCAGAGCTCCCAAGTATACAAAGCAAACATAAATAGATCTAAAGAAAGAGACAGGGTGCAATACTATAATAGTAGGGAACTTCAACATCCCACTTTCAGTAACGGACAGATTATCTAGACAGAAAGTCAACAAAGAAACACTGGAGTTAAGTTGATAGTAATAAATGCCTATACTAAAAAGTTCGAAAGGCTTCATATAAACAATCTAATGATACACTTCAAGGAACTCTAAAAACAAGAACAAAAAAAACCCCAAAATTAGTAGAAAGAAAAAAGTAAAAACATCAGAGCAGAAATAAGTGAAATAGAGACTAAAACAAAGACACAAGATCAATGAAGCAAAAAGTTGACTTTTTAAAAGAATAAACAAAATCAACAAATCTTTAGCCAGATGATACGGTGTGGCTGTGTTCCCATCCAAATCTTATCTCAAGTTGTGATCCTTAGTATTGGAAAAGGGACCTGGTGAGAGATGATTGGATCATGAGGGAAGATTTCCCTCTGGTTGTTCTCATGATAGTGAGTGAGTTCTCACAATATCTTGTTGTTTGAAAGTGTGTACAGCACTTCCTCCTTTGCTCGTTTTCCTCTCCTGCTCTACCATGGTAAGACATTCTTGCTTCCCCTTTGCCTTCTGCTGTGTGTAATAGTAAGTTCCCTGAGGCCTCCCAGCCATGCTTCCTGTGAAGTCTGTGGAATTGTGAGTCAATTATACCTCTTTTCTTCATAAATTACCCATCTCAGGTAGTTCTTCATAGCAGTGTGGAAATAGACTAATACAGATAATTGGTACCAGAGAAGTGAGGCATTGCTATAAAGATACCTGAAAATGTGGAAATGACTTTGCAACTGGGTAACAGGCAGAGGTTGGAACAGTTTGGAGGGCTCAGAAGGAGACAGGAAGATGTGGAAAAGTTTGGAACTTTCTGGAGACTTGTTGAATGATTTTGACCAAAATGCTGACAGTGATATGGACAATGAAGTCCAGGCTGAGGTGATCTCAGATGGAAATGAGGAACTTACTGGGAAATGAAGCAAAGGTCACTCTTGCTATGCTTTAGCAAAGAAACTGGTGGCGTTGTGACCTTGCTCTAGAGATTTGTGAAACTTTGAACTTGAGAGAGATAATTAGGGTATCTGGCTGAAGAAATTTCTAAGCAGCAAAGCATTCAAAACATGGTCTGGCTACTTCTAAAAGCCCATGTTCATTTGCATAAGCAAAGAGAACTTATATTTCAAAGGGAAATAGAGTATAAACTTTTGAAAAATTTGCAGCCTGACCATGTGGTAGAAAAGAAAAACCCATTTTCTGGGGAGAAATTCAAGCAGCTACCTGCAGAAGCTTGTATAAGTAAAGAGGAGCCAAATGTTAATAACCAAGACAATGGGGAAAATATCTCTAAGGCATGTCAGAGACCTTCATGGCAGCCCCTACAATCACAGGCCCAGAGGCCTAGGAGGGGAAAATGGTTTTGTGGGCTAGGCCCAGGACCCCACTACTCTGTTCAGCCTTGAGACATGGCCCTCCAGCTGCTCCAGCTCCAGTCATGGCTAAAAGAGGCCCAGGTACAGCTAAGGTCATTGCTTCAGAGTGTGCAAGCACCAAGACTTGGTGGTTTCCATGTGGAGTTAGGCCTGCAGGTGTGCAGAAGGCAAGAGTTGAGACTTGGAAGCCTCCATCTAGTTTTCAGAGGACATATGAAAATGCCTTCATGTCTGCTGCAGAGGTGGAGCACTCATGGAGAACGTCTACCAGGGCAATGCAGAGGGGAAATGTGGGGCTGAAGCCCTCAAACAAAGTCCCCACTGAGGCATTGCCTAGTGGAGCTGTCCTCCAGACCCCAGAATGGTAGAACCACCAACAGCTTGCACCATCCTCCTGGAAAAGCTTCAGGCACTCAACACCAGATCACTAAAGCAGTCATAGGGGCTATACCTTGCAGAGCCACAGGGGCAGAGCTGCCCAAGGTCTTAGAAGGCCATCCTTTGCATCAGCGTGCCCTGGATGTGAGATATGGAATCAAAGGAAATTATTTTGGCACTTTAAGATTTAATGGCTTCCTTGCTGGGTTTCAGACTTGCATGGGGCCTATACTCCCTTTGTTGAGGACAATTTCTCCCATTTGGAATGGGAGTATTTACCCAATGACTACACTCTCATGGTATCTTGGAAGTAACTGACTTGTTTTAGATTTAAAAGGCTCACAGGCAGAAGGGACTTGTCTTGCTTCAGATGAAACTTTGCACTTGGACTTTTGATTTAAGGCTGGAATGGGTTAAGATTTTGAGGGACTGTTGAAAAGGCATGGTTTTGTTTTGAATTATAAGAAGGACATGAGATTTGGAATGGGCCAGGGGTGGAATGACACAGCTTGGCTTTGTGTCCCCACCCAACCTCGCCTCACATTGTGATCCTTAGTGTAGGAGAAGAAGCCTGGTGGGAGGTGATTGGATCATGTGTGCAGATTTCCCCTTGCTGTTCTCGTGACAGTGACTGAGTTCTCATGAGATTTGGATGTTTGAAAGTGTGTAGCACTTCCTCCCTTGCTTTCTCTCTCTCCTGCTCCACCATGGTAAGATGTGCTTGCTTTCCCTTCACCTTCTGCCACAATTGTAAGTTTCCTGAGGCCTCCCAGCCTGTGAGTGAATTGCACCTCTTTTCTTCATAAATTACCCAGTCTCAAGTAGTTCTTTACAGCAGTGTGAAAACAGACTAATACACCAGACTAAAAAATAAAAAGAAGATCAAAAAAATAAAATCAGAAACAGAAAAAAAGATATAACAACTGAGACCACAGAAATACAAAGAATCACTAAAAGTCTCTATATTATTACAAACAACAATATGCCAACAAATTGGAAAACCTAGAAGAAAAGGATAAATTCCAAGGCACACAAAACCTACCAAGACTGAGCTATGAAGAAATAGAAAACCTCAACAAACTTATGATGAAGAATGAGATCAAAGCCATAATAAAGAGTCTCTCATTAAAGAAAAGCCCATGACCTGATGAATTCACTGATGAATTCATCAAACATCCAAATAACTAATTCCAATTCTACTCAAAGACTTCAAAACAATTAAAGATCAGGGACTATTTTCAAACTCATTCTATAGGAGCAGCCATACTCTGATACCAAAATCAGACCGGGGCATAATAAGAAAAAAAAAAACACTATAGGCCAATATAACAGATGAAGATAGATGCAAAATCCTCAACAAAATACTAGTAAATCAAATTCAACAACACATTAAAAAGATCATTCACCATGAACAAGTGAGATTCATCCCAGGGATGCAAGGGTAGTTCAATGTATGCAAATCAACAAACATGATACATCACATTAACAGAACCAAGAACAAAAACCATATGATCATTTCAATAGATGCATAAAAGTATTCAGCGAAATCCAACACCTTTTTATGATTTAAAAAAAAACCCTCAACAAACTAGGTATAGAAGGAACATACCTCAAAATCATAAAGGCTATATATGAGACACCACAGCTAACATCATATCAAATAGCAAAAAATTGAAAATAGCTAAGATCTGAAATAAGACAAGGATGCCCACTTCCATTACTTTTATTCAACATCATAGTGGAAGTTCTGGACAGAGAAGTTATGCAAGAGAAATAAATAAAGACATCCAAATTGGAAAGGAAGTAGTCAAATTAGCCTTGTTCACAGAAAACATGATTTTATACTTAAAAAACCTAGAGACCCCAGCAAAAAACTATTAGAATTCATAAGCAAATTCAGTAAAGTTGCAGGATAAAAAAAATCAACATACAAAAATCAGTAGCATTTCCATGTGCCAACAGCAAACAACCTGAAAAAGAGAGCAATAAAGAAATTCCATTTATAATAGCTACAAAAAAATATAAAATACCTAGAAATCAATTTAACAAAAGATGTAAAAGATATATATGGAAAACTGTAAAACTCCAGTGAAAGAAAATGAAGAGGACACAAGAAATTGAAAGCTATTCTTTGTTCATGGACTAGAAGAATAAATGTTGTTAAAATGCCAAAACTATTCAAAGCAAACTTACAAATTCAATGCAATTATTATCAAAATATCAATGACATTATTTACAGAAATAGAAAAAAATTATAAAATGTATATGGAACCATAAAAGATCCTAAGTAACCAAAGCAATCCTCAGCAAAAAGATTTAAGCCAGAGGCATCAAACTACATGACTTCAAACTATACTGCAAATATATAGTAACCAAATCAGCATGGTCCTGGCATGAAAACAAACACATAGACCAACGGAACAGAAGAGCCCAGATAAAGACCCACACATGTATAGTGACCTTATCTTCAACAAAGATACCAAGAACATACAATGAGGAAAGGACAGTCTTTACAATAAATGATGCTGGAGAAACTGTAAAACTGGATAGATACAAACAACAAAACCAAACCACTATCTCTCACCATACAAAAAAATAAGGTCAAAGTGGATTTAAAACTTAATTCTAAGATTTAAAACTATGAAAATACTAGAAGAAGACATTGAGAAACTATTCCAAGATATTGGTCTCAGCAAAGACTGTTTTTAGTTAGACGTCAAAAGTACAGGCAACCAAAGCAAAAATAGACAAATGGGATTACATTGAGTCAAAAAGCTTCTGCACAGCAAAGGAAACAGTCAACAAAATGAAAAGAAAAACCAAAGAATGGAGAAAATATTTGCAAACTATTCATTTCACAATGGATTAATAACCAGAATATATAAGCAGCTCAAACAACTTAATAGCAAATAATTTAGTTAAACATAGGAAAAAATCTGAATAGACATTTCTCAAAATAACCAACAGGTATATAAGAAAATGTTCGGCATTATTTATCATCAGAAAAATGCATATCAAAATCACAATGTGATATAATCTCATCACAGTTAAATGGCTTTTATCTGAAAGACAGGGAATAATGAATGCTGACAAGAAAGTCAAGAAAAGGGAACCCTCATACACTGTAAATTAGTACAGCCGCTATGGAAAACTCTACTAAGAATCTTCAAAAAACTAAAGACAGAACTACCATATGATGCAGCAATTCCACTACTGGATATACAATCCAAAAGAAAAAAGTCAGTATATCGAAGAGATAGCTGCATTCTCAGGTTTATTGCAGCACTGTTTACAATAACCAAAATAAGGCAATCAACCTAAGTGCACATCAGTGGACTAATGGATAAAGAAAACGTGATTTAAATCCACAATGAAATATTATTCAGCTATAGAAAATAATGAAATCCTGTAATTTACAGCAACATGGATTGAATTAGAGGCCATTATATTAAGTGAAATAAGCCAAGCATAGAAAGAGAAATATCCCAAGTTCTCATCCATATGTAGCAGCTTACAAAAGTGGATCTTATGAAAGTAAAGAGTAGACCGGTGATTACTAGAGACCAGAAATGGTAGTGTAGAGGGGAGATGGATAGAGGTTGATTAATGAGTACACAGCTATAGCTTTACAGAAGAAATAAGATCTTGTGTTTGAAAGATAAGTAGGGTGACTATAGTTTACAATAATTTATTGTATATTTCAAAGTAGCTAGAAGAGAATAATTTGAATGTTTCTACAATAAAGAAAGAACAAATATTCAAGGTCATGCATATCCCAATTACACTGATTTGATCCTTACAAATTATATAAATGTATTAAGTTATCACATGTACCCTGAAAATATGTACATCTATTATGCAGCAATAAAAAGGTATAAATCTTTTTTAAAAGGAAAAAGAGTCAGAACCTCAAATAATTATGTTCTCCTTTAGGCTGCTATCCTATACTTGATATTTCAGTTATGAATTGGAAAAATATTACATGTGAGCACAAGAAACCTACACTTCTTCAGTGTCCCTGAAGTCATTTAGTTATTAAAGTTTTAAATAAGGAAGTGATGGAAACATGTAGTTAACAAATGTTGAAATATTTCAATACACTGATTTGGCTATCAGACTATCAAAAACAACCCAATCAAGTGTTTTTCCTATTTTCAGAGCTCTACCCAAATACTACTGCAAAATAGAAGAAAGAATATTTCATCTCAGCCTCAGAACTGTCCAAAGATTGAGGAATACTGAAAGAAACTCCAGAACAACTGAACCCCAACACTTGAACCCAAAGATAAAACTGAACAGATCCATGGATCCACAGAATCATTTGTAGATTTTGGTGTGCATGGTCTGCTAAAGTAGTGGGTCTATAGCTTTCAGCAGTTTCTCAAAGGCTATTGGAACCACCAAAATAAGATGACCATATATTACTGCTGAGAAATCAGATTGACTATAAGGCAGATACAAAGGGAAATGTATAAAAAGGATATTCGGTGAACATTCTGAAACTCAATCTAGAGGGTGATCAAGAGTGCATTAAAACTATCTGAACATTAACAAGGCCTGAAGTTTACCTTCAGAATTTTATAATGACTCAGACTTTTTCTCCCAAGATGGTTAATTTTTGATGTTGTTCAAAGTTTCAGAAACCCTCAGAATGAGAAACCCAGAACCTGAAGACCCAGATTCACCCAACTCTGTTATTAATTTCTCATTTGACATTAAACAAATTATTTAAGTTCTCTGGTCCTCCTTCTCCTTGTCTGTCAACAGAATTTGATGAGTTTCATTTTAGTTACCATTCTTTGGAGGCAATGAATCAATTAAGAACTTTTGACATCATTATGCACAATTTATGTATAGCTACAAATTTTTCAAGCATATGAGGTCACGTTAATCATATATTCCCATCTCAGTTCATAATTAAGAGGCTCCCTGGGAAATCTTTCATAAATTTCAAGTCTCTCAAGAATAGAAAGTAACCTGTGGGATAGGAAGAACTTCTATACTTATATAATAAAAGCTTGAAATATGGCAAAATATTTCTGCTCAAAAAAAATTTAAGCCATACTATTGTGTAGTGTTCCTCAAAATTATTAATAATAATGTGTGGAAAGTTGTCTAGAATAGGATGACACTCAGGTAAGTGGTAAAACACAGAAGTATGGCATGTGAAGTCTTAGTCTACAGACCCCAATAAGAATTCCAATACTTAACATGAACACGCACCCACACACACATTTATTCATCCCAAAATAAGACTACATTCAAAAAAGATTTCACTATGCAGCTCTATAAAAAAGATATTATCACTTTTTTCTTAGAGTAAAAGAATATAAAAATTAGTTTTTAAAAAAGATACCTGGGATTAAAAGGTTTCCACTCTGAGGAAGCATAGTCACATTATGACCATGCTCTTGAAGAATCTGAGACACCCGGTTCAACAGTAGGTAATGGCTTCCACCTAGAAACAATGCACAATGTCATTCTGTACAGATGAAAATAGAGTTTCCGATGACAATATGGGAGTTGGCAGGAGAGAATGGAAATTCAGCAGAAAAAGTTTAGGGAAGAGGAAAGGTGAACAGTGAGCAGATGGACACAAGTGCTTCCTGTTCCTCAATCTCACTTTGGGTAATGCCCGGCACATGCACCAAAAGCCTTCCTGTCCTATGTGCAGGATCTGTGGCAATCCTCCATCAAAGATTTCCATTTGTGGCTCAAAGTCTCTGTGTCAGTATAATGAGCTTCTCTGTGATTACGCCTGTAAAAGTTGCTCATCTTAAGGTACATACTGCATGTTAATTGGGGCCTTAGAGAGACAGTGTCTCCAAAATATAACTGCAATGATAGAAAATACAGCACAGTAGTGTCAACATTAGTATGAAGAGTTCCTAATGAGCAATCAGTCAGAGCTATCTGTCATTCTGTTCTGGAAAAGTATGCTACTGTAGCAGACAGAAATATAGAAGTTACAAGGTGAGTCTAAGAAACTGCCATTGGACAGAAGCTACTACTTAGAGCCCAAATCTTTGTGATTCAAATGTATTTGGCAGGAAATTACTCAATTTGGCCAGTATTCAACTTATAATTAAGATATCTGAGGACAACTGTGGAGCCCTTGGGGTGGACCTACAAGATCCTGGTTGCATCAAAAACTAAGGAATCACTGATTCTAGGAAAACCCTACCACGCTAAGGAAAGAGAAGCTTGGTCCTCAAAAGAGGTAAAACTTTTATCACGTTAATATCTTCTCTTAGAAGATCCTTCACTAGAATCTAAGGGTCTCAGCAGCAAAAAAAAAGGAAGATCAGAAGAGAAATTAATGGAAAAATGCCAAGAGTTTGAGGATGGAGGTGGAAGGGGAGTGGAGAAGTACTGTGCAGCTCTCTGAATGACTCGGTTTACTTATACCCAGACGTGAATAGTCTAAAGCAACGAGGGATGTATAAAGTACAAATCTGCAACAGGTCTTGCTCAAATTTTAATCCATGTAAGAACAGGGAATCGGGAAGAAGGGGTCCTCACAGAAACAGCCATTCATAGTGAGTCTTAAGAGGTCAAATGGCTTTCTGGGGCAAAGACCAGGATTCCAGCCCCTGGATTCAGAAATGATACCAGCTTCCTTTTGGAGTCTGAGGAAGGAGGACGGTGTACTTTCAAGAAGTCAAGAAGCTCTGTTGCAATGGACTAACACGGTTTCTTAGTGATTTTTGAAAATCCTTAGTGAAAAGGGCTTCAGAGCAGAAGTTGTGGTGAGCGTGGTCTTGGGGTAAGAAACCCTAAACAATTCTTCATGGGACATTAGGGAGGCCTCGTGGGCTCTTAAGAAAGGCATCTCACTTCCTGTCCCTCAGTTGCCCTCTCAGAAAACCAAAGTGGACACTAAATTAGACGATCCGTGGTTCCTTCCAGCTCTACAAGCCCTGATTCTCCGTGATCTAAAAGGACTCCATTAGAGCCCACTACGGATTGAAATAAAGTCTTGGGGAGGCTCGATCCTCGGATCGAGCTCATATATAATTCTCTTTCATCTTCTACTTCCTTTGAAATAAAAGTGAAATAAAACTGACGCCCAAAATGCTGAATTAACAGTTCCATGAATCCCTCAAAAACGGTCAGCGGCACAGGTAAAAGGAATGAGGCTCCAAAAGATCCGAATGACTTGGGTCCTCTCCTCAGCCCTGGGCAGTTCTCCAGGTTTCCCGTGGAGGAAAACACTCCACTGGCCTTGCAGCCATGAAATACCTGCCTGCGCCACCCTGGCTCCGGACGCAGCTTCACAACATTTGCGGTGCTGCCCTCAGGAGCGCCTTTCCCTGTTCTCCAAGAGCCTGAAAACGCTCACCACCGTTTCTACTGGAAGCTACTGCGCACCCCCGCCCCATGGAGCTTGGGTGAGCCTCTGAAAGTCCCACTGCGCTCTGGAGAAGGCAGCGCAGGAACTCAAGCTCTGGTCCTGGTCTCAAATTTCTGGCCCCAACCCTGCGGGATGGGGAGCGCGTCCTGAACAAGAAGAGAGAGGAAAGGAGAGTCTCTTTTCTCCAAAACTATCTTCCCCACCTCAGCAATAGAGGCCCCTCTCTGCCCCACAGCTGGATGGGCTTCCCCCTCCTCCAGCCGGGTCCGCAAGCCGAGCCTGGAAAATCGCCTGGATGACTCTGATCAAGCGCGGTTCGCTGGAGCCCTGGCAGTCCGGGTATCCGGGACGCGCCTGTCTGGGAATTCTCCGGCCAAGCACTCACCCAGTGTAGATATTGTCAGGATTTTGGCAGTCTCTGAGAGCAGGACCCCAGAGAGAAGGAAGCCCACTAGAAGCAGCACCCGCTGCCCAGCCATGCTCACTTCTACGGAAGCCGCGGATCTCAGCCTGTGCTGCGCGCCCTGCGCCTGGCTAAGGGACTCTGTGCACCTCAGTGCGCCAAAGGCACCGGCTGTGGGCCTAGGAAGACGTAGGAGACAGGATTCTGCCAATTCTCTTGCCCTTCTGTTCGTTCTCTTTCCCTCTGCCCCTCCTCCCTGGGTGCATGCTCCATGCGTTAATCTGCCCTCACCCTATCAAACTACCTGAAGTCAGTAGGAGGGGGTTGGTAACCTGATCTGTAATCTTTCTCTGCCTGTGTAATCACAGCTGTCCTATCTGGAAAATCCTTACTAAGAGCCAGGAATGACAGGAGCCTCAGTAAACCACGTTAATGAAGGCTCTATCCCCAAGGAAACTGCCTGTCTTTAGTGGAGCTGTCTGAACTTATGGTACTCTACTTCCCTTCCAGCTGCCTCTATTACCTCATAGTGCCATCTCCATGCCCCCATTTTCCCCAGAAACCTGCTGAAAATCTCTAGCTAGTGTCCCAAGCTCAAGATGTCCCTGAGAGCAAATCCTTAAGGGAAACTGATCTACCCTTTCTGAGGGCCTCTTTAGAAGATAACGTTCATGAAGAGGAGCTACTAGTGTTCTAATTCTGGAAGTCACTCTGAGTCTGTACCTGGAGATTGAAATTCAAACACAGAGACTATGATTCTGAATGTGTATCATGAAATAGACCTGGTGATATTTTGATAATCTCCCCAAAGCACAAACTGAGAATAGCTTGTAATTCCACACCCTTGAAAGGTCAACCCTGGGAAGGACAGGGATCACTATACCAGATATGGTCACCTTTGTACTCTCTATCCTCAAACCAAGACTTACTTAGGAAAGGCTTTCAGAGCAATTCTAGATAGGCAGAGAAATCCTTCCATGGGTTATATCTACCGGCTGCAATGGGCCCTTGAATTCTGCTTGTCCTATTCCTGCCTTCAGTTTACAAGTATTATATTTTTAATCTGAATTTAAAGCATTACATTTTATTTAAAGCATTACATTTGTGCATCCCTCACCTAGACATGTCCATTGTGGAGAGGGAGGAAATGAGAAAGAGAGAGAGTCAGACAGACACATGCACAAACATACACACCCCCACACACACACTTACACACACACACAGGCTAGGGGAAGGGAAAGGGAGAAGGGGAAAGAGAAGTGTGGCGAGGGAAGGTTTACCGGTCATCACAAGACTCCAGTCCATCTATTCTTATACCTTTTATAATGCATTAGCAAAATAAAGGACTTGCTATCAAGCTCCAAGCTCTTCATTTATTCAGCAATTATTTTGACAGCTAATTATTATACCAGTTATTGTTTGCTTGTCAGACAGATGCTAAACACAATAAGAAATGAAATACATAATATATTCTTGGGAAATGCTACCAAGAGAAAACAAACAAGGAAAGAGATATGAAAGGTCAAGTATTAGAAGTGTTAACATATTAAATAGTATGATTTAAACCAACTCTAAAAAATTAATGGAGTATGAGAGAAAAATGAGCACAATACTTGATGATATTAAGTAGTTACTGTTGCTTTGGAGAAGAATTTTATGTTATTATGAAAGGAAATTAAATTTGGGGACCCCAAACTCATTTGACCAAAGGGAAAGGTCAAGCTTGGAACTGGGTCGCACAAACCTGCCTCTCCCTTTTGGTTCCTAAATGAGATGGCTACAAGATGGAAAGCTACACACCGCCCCCATATGTTGCCCACAAGGAAATTCCTAATGAGCTCAAAATTTTGTGGTGGCAATGCAAACTGATAGCTTATTTTTACACGTGCAGTCACCCCCAGTCCACCAGACATAAACGCATAGCTGCCCCATTTTGTCTATGTTATCTTATGTAAAAATGCAGATTCCCTGCATGTTTTTCTCTGCTCCATTTGTTTTATGTCATCTTATATAAAAAAATGCAGATTGGCTGGCACAGTGGCTCATGCCTGTAATCCCAGCACTTTGGGAGGCCGAGGTGGGTGGATCACAAGGTCAGGAGATTGAGACCATCCTGGCCAACATGGTGAAACCCCGTCTCTACTAAAAATACCAAAATTAGCTGGGCATGGTGGCACGTGCCTATAACCCCAGCTACTCCGGAGGCTGAGGCAGGAGAATTGCTGGAACCCAGGAGGCAGAGGCTGCAGTGAGCCAAGATCGCGCCACTGCACTCAAGCCTGGTGATAGAGCGGGACTCCGATTCACTGAGCCAGACAAAGGTATGAATGACTATTTTTCCCTACCCACCCCTTACATGAAAATTGTGTACTTCTCAATATCCTACCATCTCCCTTTTACATTTAGAACCCTCAAAATCATCTTTGGAGAAAGGCAAAGACCTATCTCCTGGTGTGCGTCCTTAACTTTGGCAAATAAATCTCCTAAAATGATTGAGTATTGTCTCATCATTCTTCTCTATTGACATCTAGTAACCATGGAGGGATCCTCAGTGAAAGTGACCCAGCCTGCAGTCTCTCATCTCTCGGTGTTTGGTACCAGCTTGGGCACCTCATAGCCCAAACCAATAGGACAATTTTCTGAAGTTCAGGACCTCTTTCCTCCAGGGATCCCTGATCTTCCAAAGTCTTTCAGGGATCTAGGGGTCTGAGATTAATTATTTGCTGTTAAAAAAAAAAAAAAACTCCTTTTTTTTTGTGGGAGTTTCCACTCATTTCCATCAAGGAAGGTGAGCCTGTCTGCTTTTGTATCAGCAGAAAGCAGACTTCAGCTTGGATCTCCATCACTAGGTAAAGAACAGGTTTGGGATTCTGCCTTGCAAATTCTTTTAAATGACTAAAATTAGCATCAACAATCAGCTGGTGTTAATTTCCCGCTAACAGAGCACTCAGAAATCATATAATTTGTGTCATTATTGTTAGTTTGGTTAATGATTTTGTTGTTTGTTGCCAGTTTTGTTTGTTGTGTGTGTGTGTGTGTGTGTGTGTGTGTGTGTGTGTGTGTGTGTGTTGGTTCTTTCCCCTATCAGATTTGACCAACTCCAAACCCTCTAGCTCATGAGGGTAGAATTTTCCACTCTGAAAAAGAAATAAGAGCACCTTGCTCCTCTCAGCCTTTTGGGGCATTCTCAGGTGACTGAGAATCATGTGAGGGTGACGGAGAGAAACACCCTCTAAGATGTTCAGTGCCTCTGAATAGGTTTCCCCCTCAGGAGAACATACTTAGGGTCTAATCTCAACTGAGAGGTGCATATAAGGAGTTGATCCCTCCCACACCTTGGGCCCCTGACACATAGGCCAGGTAGCCGTGATATGGGTGGACTAAACCAGTTCAGGGTGTGATGGCCCTGAAAAGCTAGGTCTACAAGCAGCACATTTGGGGTCCAACATACATCCCAACTTGGTGAAATCCAAAAAGGAACTCTAAATTATGGAGAATGAGGTCTCTAAGACCCTAGAAGAACATAAAGTTCTCCCTTCAGAAACTCCGGATGGGTATTGTGGCAACTAGTCATGCAAATATTTAACCAAGTGGACCACAATAACTAAAGCAGATTCTAAGTTACCATGACCTAAATGGGGATCTTTCGATATGCCCAAATTAGTGTACCTGTGAACCAGGGTGGAAAACTCAGGCACAAAAACTAAGTAACCAGAATGGGGGAGCTACTTTCAATGGTATCTGGAGAGTCACAAAAGGGAGGAAGACTGCTTCATCTCCCTACAGGAGGCCAACGAAAAACTTAGAAATGCTCATCAAGAACTCTCTAATCTTTTCTCTCTCTTAAAGAGCTATTGGCACCTCTTCTACCTCCATCTCCACCTTCACTCTACCTTGACCTCTCTGAACTTCCCTGATCAGATCTGTTCCTCCCTTGTCCTCCATGTCTACCACTCAAACTGACTTCAAAGACCCCACTCCCTGATGATTCCCTGACAGCCCCAGTGGTAGCATCTCATCTGGGTGAAAAAGAGGGAGCCGGCAGGGACATCTCTCATGATTGCCCCATTTCAGGAACAACCTGTAACAGGTAGGAGATCCCTGCCAATTGTTTACCAACCCTGGTCAAAGGCTGAATTACGAGGCATAGTTAAAGAATTTCCTGACCTCCATGAAGATCCAATTGGGTTTGCCCAAAAATATGAGATCATTATCAGAAGCTATGACCCAAGTCATTCAGACCTTTATCAGCTAGTCCACATGTTGGTCTCAGAAGCTAAAGCTAAGGAATGGCTGGAAAAAGCCCAATGGTCAGACCCTATAGCAGATTTAACCCCTGAGGGCCCAATAGAGCCACAACCAACCAACCCCCCAAAATCCAGAAGACAGGCATAAAGAGGCATGGGAATGAGTGACCGCTCTGTTAAATATTTTTCCTTCAGTGTTCCAAAGGGTTGTGAATTGGAATAAAATTCGACAATGCTGCCTGCCAGAACCCAAATGAATCAGTTTTAAATTATTTAACACATTTCAATAAAACGTTAAGACAGTATTGCAGGATGTCAGCTCATTGCTTTGAAAACAATAAAAAATGATACATTATAAAATGCAAATTTCTTAAACAGACTGGATGATGATTTAGCCACCCTTATAAAATGCCACATGACAAATTGGGCCATGATTGGACTAATGAACTAGTTAACTTAGCTAATCAAATATCCTGCACTATGATGAAAAAAAGGAGAAACAGCAGATTGCCCGGGTTATGCATTTACAGCTAAAGCAATTAACCTCTCAAATTTCTCAGCCCCAGAAAGATTTTAAGCTCCCTCCATCTGAAGACTCTTACCTCCCAGTCTGTTACTACTGTAAAAGACCAGGACACCTTAAGAGAGACTGCCTTAGGCTGAAACAAAAGAAAAGGCAGGAGAATGCAACTCAGGAAGACTAGGGATGCTCTGAGAAAGTGCAGGGGTTTCACTTCTCCAAATATTGTACCCTGACAAATTGGGAGAGATTCATATAATAATAAACCATGAGCTTACAACTGCCTTAACTGACACAGGCATGACTATATCTCTGATAAATCCCACCTTATTTAGAAACCTCATTCTTCAGCGTAATAAAATAATTAACATGTTGAGTGTGTCTAATAAAACAATCTCATGTTTTAAGTCAAAACTTATACCTTACCATTTCATCGGAATCAGCCCCCTTGACGCAGGCTCTAAGTGTGACACGCTTAGTAGGTCCCATGTGTTTCTAATATGCCCTGTTAGACAGGGGCTCCTGTCAATCTTTTGGTCTGTGATCTCCTCAACATCCATAATACCCATATCTCTTTTTCACCAAAAGTTGAACTTTTTTAAGAATTAGAGTCAGGGGACCAAAAATACCAAATTAAAAAAGGTCCGGACAATGTACCACAATTTAGTACCAGTAATGTTAAAACATCATCTTGTGACCAGGAAAGTGAAGTGGAGACAGAGAAAGAAATATTAGGGGAGAAGAAAGAACATTGGAATAAAAAGCAGAAAGCAGCAAAACTCCTTTTAACTTTCCCAATCTTCCTGTTAACAACAGAAGCAGAGCACTTGCTAAAGGATGTCCCATCCCACTTATGGTCTCAGTCAAATACAGATATAGGGAATATATTCTCAACTACTCCAATAAAGGTAGAGAAAAACCCAAAGAAATCCCTACTCAATCTTAATATCCTCAATGACAGGGAGCCATAGATGAAATTGTCCCTATCACACAAGATTATCTGAAAAAGGGGCTCATTATTTCCTGCACAATCCCCTGCAATGGCCCTATATTTCCTGTAAAGAAACCAAGCAGGAGAAGATGGAGACATGTGCGGGACTTGAGGGCAATAAACAATGTCATAATACCCAGACACCCAGTAGTCCCCAACCCACATACGCTTCTATCAGCTATACTCACTACAGCCAGTATTTCTCAGTTGGGGGTCTCTGCAGGGCCTTCTTTAGTATTCCTGTAGGTCTGGACTGCCAATATTTGGATATTTGCCTTTACTTGGAAAGAATAACAATACCATGGACAGAAATGCCCCAAGAGTATACAGAAAGTCTCACTTACTTTTCCCAAATATTAAAAGCTGATTTAGAGGATTTGATTTTTTTTTTTTTTTTTGAGATGGAATCTTACTCTGTCACCCAAGCTGGAGTGCAATGGCAGATCTCGGCTCACTGCAACCTCTGCCTCCCAGGTTCAAGTGATTCTCCTGCCTCAGCCTCCAGAGTAGCTGGGATTACAGGGGCCCACCATCATGCCTGGCTAACTTTTGTATTTTTAGTAGAGGCACGGTTTCACCATGTTGGCCAGACTGGTCTGAAACTCCTGACCTTGGCCTCCCAAAGTGCTGGATTACAGGCACGAACCACAGCACCAAACCAGAGGATTTAATTTTTACCCAGGGCTCAACACTCATCCAGTATGTGGATGACCTTCTCCTTTGTTCAGACACACTCTCTTCCTCTTAAGAAGATAGACTATATTTACTCAAACAGCCACCAAAGAACTCAAAGTGTCCAAAGACAAACTTCAGCTATGTTTACTGAGACTTAAGTATCAGGGGCATATTATCTCTGTCAAAGGACTGAGTATGAACCCTGACAGTGTAAGAGGAATTTCAGCTATCCCCATGCCTGGCACTAAGAAACAACTTAGAGGATTTTGGGGCCTAGCAGGCTATTATAGAAACTGGATACCAACTTTTTTCCCTATGGCTTAACCTCTGTATGCATACCTAAAAAAATGAACAATCTGATCCCATCATGTGGACTCCAGAGGGACAATCAGCAGTACAACAAATAAAGGAAATTCTAAGTAATGCCTCTGCCTTAGAAAACCCAAACTACAAATTTCCTTTCTCCCTTTTTGCACACAAAATTGTACATGCTGCATTTGGAGTACTGACCCATAAACATGGTGATCATCAGAGACCTATTGGCTATTGTAGCCAACAGCTGGACCCTGTGGCTCAAGGGCTGCCTCCTTGTATGAGAGCAATCACAGCTATGGCCCTTCTGTACAAGTCTGCTGAAGAAATTATTATGGGTTACCCCCTTATCATTTTTGTGCTACATTCTCTGGAGACCCTTCTAAACTGTCATCACACTCAAGATCTGTCTGTCAACTGGTTAGCCTCTTATAAATTTTTGCTTTTATTATCTCCCAATATAACTATTTCCCACTATAGTGATCTTAATGCAGCCACTGTCTTGCTGGGCCCTTCCAACAAAACCCCTCATGACTGTGTTGTAATGACTGACCGACTTGTTACCCCCAGGGCAGACCTACAATAGATGGCACTGGATAATGCTAAGATAGAATAGTATACAGATGGATCTTATTTAAGAGGAGAGGATGGAAATTTTAGAGCAGGATATTCTGTGGTTTCCTTATGAGAGGTAATTGAAGCCGGTCCTCTTCCCTAAGCCAGATCAGCTCAAGTGGAGTTGCCAAATTGATTGCCCTAACTGACCTGAGCTTGTCAATTGGCAAAAGAGAAGGCTGCAAACATTTACACTGACAGCTTTTGGGGTTGCTCATGACTTTGGGATGCTATGGAAAGAGAGAGAATATTTAACCTCCTCAAAGCAACCCATAAAAAATGTACAATAGGCCGGGCACGGTGGCTCACACCTGTCATCCCGGCACTCTGGGAGGCCAAGGCAGGCAGATCACGAGGTCAGGAGATCGAGACCACCCTGGCTAACACGGTGAAACCCTGTCTCTACTAAAAATACAAAAAATTTAGCCAGGTGTGGTGGTGGGAGCCTGTAGTCCCAGCTACTCGGGAGGCTGAGGCAGGATAATGGCATGAACCCGGGAGGCAGAGCTTGCAGTGAGCCGAGATCACACCACTGCACTCCAGCCTGGGCGACAGAGCAAGACTGCATCTCAAAATAATAATAATAATAAAATGTACAATAAATATCAGAGCTGTTAGGAGTTATACTAAAACCAAAACGTTTGACAATTATAAAAATCCCAGGTCACTCAAAACTAGACTCCACAGAAAGTCAGGGCAATCAATTGGCTGATGCCACAGCTGAAAAAGCAGCATTCGAGCCACCAGCCCCAATCCAAGAAATGGCCATAAAATCTGAAACACTTAAAGAACATGTTGAAAGAAACCGAGAGCATAGCTCCAACAAAAGAGAAATCCACTTGGAAACAAGCAGGGGGATCCTTGACTTTCGAAACTAAAATATGGTGTGGACCTAATAATAAATCCATTATTCCAATGGGATATCAGATGCCCTTATGGAATATACTCATAATCTGACCCATTGGATTCCAGATAAAATGAAACCCTGATGTAAAAAAATATTACTGGAAACCATCCTTCATGGTAGCAAATGGTTTACTCTTCATGTGATATTTGTCCAAATATAACCCAGGAAAGTCTCTCCATGGGGCCAAGGGTCATTTTCCTGTTCCAGCTGGACCTTTTGAGGTATTGATTGATTTTATCCAGCTGCCATCATCTCAAAATTACAAGTATGTTTTAGTAATGGTCTGCATATTTTCCCTTTGGGTTGAAACTTTTCCCTGCAGGCAAGTAACAGCTATGGCAGCTGGAAAAAATCTACTAGAAAAAAAATTATGCCACCGTGGAGAGTCCCCTGCGTACTTCACAATGACAGGGGAACTCCCTTTACTGGCCAGATTATTCAAAATATCTGTAAAATTCGGCCCATATTTTAACATTTCCATGTGTCTACTATCCCTGGTCCTCAGGCCTGGTGGAGAGGCTCAGTGGAATAATTAAAACATATCTATCTAAGTTCACAAAGGCATTTCACCTCCCCGGCCCAAAGCACTCCTCCTAGTGCTGCTTACACCCCAATCCACCCCTTTTGGTAAACATTAACTGTCCCCTTATGAAATTAAAACAGGAAGGCCATGTATATGGAAATGAAGATAACCAATCCAACTTTTCCCAAGGAAGATATATTGCAATATTGTGAGGGACTCCTTTATCATCTCTTCAAAAAGCCAAGATTCATTAAAGAATTCCTTTTACAGTGTGCTCCCTGAAGATGAGATGCCTGGTCATGATCTGTAACCCAGAGATTTTGTCTATTGGAAAAGACATCTAATAAAGGATTCCCTTCAACCACGATGGAAGGTCCCATACCAGATACCATTGACAAATCCACGCACCGCAAAATTAGAGGGTATAGACTCATGGATTCACATCTCTTATCTTAGAAAGGCACAACCTCCTGAGTGGACTGTAACTCCCAACAAAGACCTTTACCTCTAGTTTACTAAACATCAATCTTCGACCCAGGATTAAAAGCAGATGACAGCTGTTGTGGACTGTTTAACCCCAAGACACAGGACCAGGCATGTATACAAAGGAATGCCTATGTTTACTGTACAATAACCATTACAATTTTTGTCCTAGATATAACAGCAACTCCTGTCTTATAAAGAACAGGGCATTTAAACTGTCTGATTTAACACCCTTTAGTAACTAAAGTGAATTTCCCAACCTTGCTATCATTGATTCATTGATCTTAGGTCCATACACCTTCTTGCCACTGCCAATCACAGATGCCAATGAAATGAACCTGTTTCTACAATGGGCTCAGGATTATGCAGACAGATTATAAAAGGATACCTACTGGATATGTGGACTCATGCCTCTTTCCAGTGGCTCTGGTCTGCCATGGTGGGTATCCCCCTTCCGAGGTCAGGACTGGATAGAATACCAAAAATTTATTACATCACAGAAATGGCCTGGTATCCTTAGTAATGGCATAACAAACGACAATATATAGAATTGGCCCATTAAAAACATGTTTAAGAACAAGGGACATAGGAAAAGTATTTCAAGGGAAAGGATCAGCTCATTAGCTCTCACTTTAGCATCCCCCCAACAAAAACAGGAAGTGGTAACCACACCCCAAACAACAGCCCATTTTCAAAATGGGATAATGCAAATTTGGGATGGATTTATCTGGCTCACCCCTTCATTTGGCCAACTCAGTCAAAATGCTTCTTTATACTGGGAGCAAAGAAACCACACCAAGAACCTATGGCCAAAAAGTACAAGAGATATGGGGTGGATACCTGGAGAATGCTGTGACCACATTATCGTATTACAAGACACTGACTAGCCTGCCACTGATGGTATGCAGTGACTAGGTATTTATTGACTAGCTCCAGATGGGACATATTGGCTATGTGGCACTAACTTATGGCTGTGGTTACTTCCAGGGTGGTTAGGACAATGTTTTTCAAGTTATGCTTGGGCACCAGGATAAGTAATTCAAACCTTGCAAAAATCAGCAAATCTTCTTTATTTACAATCTTTTTGGACACATTCAGTATTCCGATGGTATGATCACTTAGCTTCTGCCACCAAGTTCCCAAGGATTTAAACCAACCATTTAACCAATTGATTAGTGAGGGTTTTGGATCTGACAGGTTGGTTATCTGGGTTTTCATATTAGTCGTAAGTCAGGTTATGTTCTTAGATTCATCTGGAATATAAACACAGCATTCAATTTTTATGGTGGTGCAGGTTCCCCCTTGGGCTGTCTTGAGTATACTTAAAGCCATAAGATTTGGCAGCACAGCTTTCCTCATAAGCATGACTTCATTATTTAGCAAAGAGAGATCATGCAGCTATCATTTAGGGCTTTTGGGGTGTAATTTGTTAATGCCTCTATATGCCATCTAACATCTTCAATGCTTGTCTGTGGTACAAAGATTGAAGCTAAGTGATTGTACCATTGGAATACCTAATGTGTAAACTTTATTATGAACTATATTGTGAAAGGGGTGTGTGTGTGTGTGTGTGTGTGTGTGTGTGTGTGTATTTTGAGACAGGGTCTGACTTTGTCACCCAGACTGGAGTGCAATGACGTGATCTCATGTCACTGCAACGTCCCTCTCCCAGGCTCAAGTCATCCTTCCACCTCAGCCTCCCGAGTAGCTGGTACTACAGATGCATGCCACCATGCCTGGCTAATATTTGTATTTTTTGTAGAGACAGGGTTTCACCATGTTACCCAGGCTGGTCTCAAACTCCTGAGATTATGCAATCCACCTGCCTCAGCCTCCCAAAGTGCTGGGATTACAGGCATGATCTACTGCACCCAAACAAATTATATATAACTTAATAATTTTATTCATCATATATTATTATTTAAATTTTCTATTCCCAATGCTTGCTTAGATCTATCCATGTATTTTCCATTCCATTTACTTTTTTTTAAGATGGGGTCTCACTCTGTTGCCCAGGCTGGAGTGCAGTGGCTCACTGCAACCTCTGCCTCCTGGGTTCGAGATTCTCTTGTCTCCGCCTCCCAGGTAGCTAGAATATCAGGTGCCTGCCACCGTGACTAGCTAATTTTTTTCTGTATGTTCAGTAGAGATGGGGTTTCACCATGTTAGCCTGACTGGTCTTGAACTCCTGAACTCAAGTGATCCACCCACCTCGGCCTCCCAAAATGCAGGCATTACAGGTGTGAGCCACCATAATCCTGTTGTTCTTTGTATTTTCTTTCCACCCTGACCTTCTTCCTGGAATCACCTCTTCCTAAAGTACATCCTATAGCATTTCCTTTATTGAGAATCAGACAGTGAGAATTTTCTCCTTTTCTTTTCCCTGATAGTGACTTTTTTCATCCTCATAATTAAAAGATAAATTTACTACTTCTTTTTAGTACATTGAAGATATCCTTCCACCATCTTTTCTGTTTCCATTTTTGTGTATCATGAAAAATTGCTGGGAGTCTAACTGAGGCTCCATGAATTTAATCTATCTCCCTCCACCCCCACCCATGGCAGCTTTAAAGATGTTTCTGTTGTTGCTGGGATTCTAAAATTTCTGTATAATGTATCTCTTACTTTGACCTCTTGAATCTATGTATTGATATCATTTTATCAGTTCTAGAAAAGTATCCAAACATTTTCATTATTCCTCTACATGTTTCTCTGTTCCATTTTATCATTCCTTCCACACCCATAATGACAGCTTCTCAGGGATAAGATTTCTTTTCTTTTTTTCTTCTCTTTTCTTTTTATTTATTTATCTATTTATCTTTTTTTTTTTTTTAACTCCTACTCTGCTCAGCACCAAGACAGCATGCCGTGCGGACCCATGGGGGTAAGGGAGGAGGGATAGAATTGTCTCTAGTTCATCATTAATTTGAAGATGCAGCCTCTTCATCTCTGGGCTTGACATTTACCCCTCTCACAACCAAAGTCTAAGTACAAATCTACCAGGGATCAACAAACCCTTAGGGCAAAAGTTTCTTTCCTCCTTTTGCCTCTAAGAATTCCAGCTTTTCTTTTGAATTTGGCTTGGTAATTTCTTATTATGCTGTTAGCTCTTTGGTGCTTTTAAGATTCTTTTTTCTTTTTTATCCAACTTTTAAAACTTGTTTCCTGTGGGAGAATGGTCTGAATAACTTGATATGTCAGTTGAACTTCAGTATGGAGAGAGAAGTATAAACCAAAAATAAAATTCTAAGCCCCCTCCCTCCACAACCATCTAAATGGACTTCCTCCTCAGCCAGGGTTCTTTTAAAACTTAACCTCAAAAACTGGTTCAGGCCATGGCAGGAAGTGGGGGTCCAACATACCTCATTATACCTCTCCAGCATTAATGTCAACACCAACTTTAAGTCTGAGAAGAAACATGTTAAAACCTGTTCTCACTGAAGCCTGCTACCTGGAGGCTTTATCTGCGTGATAAAGCTTTGGTCTCCACAACCTCAACCCAGACATTCCTTTCTTTGATCCCAGGTCTTTAGACAAACTCAACCATTTGTAAACCAGAAAATGTTTACATGTATCTACATCCTGGAAGCACCATCCCGGCGCAACCCTACCCCCAACCCCCGCTTCGAGTTGTCCTGCCTTTCTGGACCAAATCAATATATTTCTTAATGATGTCTAATGCTTTCCTAAAAGATATAAAACCAAGCTGCTCCCCAACCACCTTAGGCACATGTTCTCAGGACCTCCTGAGGGCTCTGTCATGAGCCATGGTCATTCATATTTGGCTCAGAATGAACCTCTTTAAATATTTTACAGAGTTTGACTTATTTCATTGACAGAAGCCTCATTCAATTATTTAACTATTGTATTATTCTAACCAAGGAAATTGAAAATAAAGACTTGTTAATCAGATACTGGAGAACTGAGAAGGCAAATGAGAGACACTGAGATATTAGAGTTAGTAGCTAAGGAAAGCAACTACCACTCCTAAGGCTAAGGAAACAGAAGGAAGAAGAAAGAATTGGTAAAAGTTAGAGCCTTGCAAGTGGAGGTTCTGCAAGGCTTGTGGGGAAGAATAAGAATCCTGCTTAGCTGGTACTAATGCCTTAGGAACTCAGAGAGGGAATCCACAGAGCTGAAATTAGACCTTTGAGGAGGGATCACCAGCCTGACAGTTCTAATATCTGTGAAGGGGCCCAGTGAGGCTAACTCCAGTTATTTAGAAAAGCTGCAAGCAGAAAACAATTCCTGTGCTTAAAACCATCACTACCACAATTAAAAAAAATTTTTTTTAAAAACATAGCTATTGTGTTTACAAGAAGAACAGGGAGCAAGCAAGAAGGAACAAGTCCTTTTTTGCCCCTGAAGACTTCCAGTATCCCTATATGTCCACTATTAGTGGATCCCAATAGGGAGTGAGCTGGGATGCAATCTTCAGAGTCTTCACCCTATCATCATGGGGTGAAGATGCAGAGTAGGACATGGAAAGGTGGGATCAAAGCCAAAGCTGAGAGACAACAGCCCAATTACTGAGGTAACTAGCCTGATGTTTCTGTAACCAGAAATCCAGCTAAGTCACTTTGGGCAATATAGTTGTATTAGTCCACTCTCTCACTGCTACGAAGAATTACCTGAGACTGGGTAATTTATTTTAAAAAAAGAGGTTCAATTGGCTCATGGTTCTGCAGGCTATACAAGGGACATAGCAGCTTACGCTTCTTAGGAGGCCTCAAGAAACCTACAGTCATTGTGGAAGGTGAAGGGGAAGCAGCCACATCTTACATGACCAGAACAGAAAGAAGAAAGGGCAGGGGAGGTGCCACACAGTTTTAAACTATCATATTTCACTAGAATTCTCTCTCTATTGTGACACAGTACCCAGCAGAAAATCCACCCTAATGATTCAATCACCTACCACCATGCTCCACCTCAAAAACTGGGGACTACAATTAAAATTGAGTTTTGGGCAAGGATACAAATTCAAACAATATCATTCCACCCCTGGTCCCTGAAAAAATCATGTCCTTCACACATTGCAAAATGCAATCATGCCTTCCCAACAGTCCTCCAAAGTCATAACGTTCCCGGACCAAACTGAAGGTCAGGCTGCTATTTCTCATGACTCAATAATGAGATGCAGATGAACTGGGGAGGAAGAGAGTTTTTATTTCTGTAACTGGTTACAGAGAGAAGGCCTGGAAATTATCACCAGACCAACTCAAAATTCAACGTTTTCCAGAGCTTATATACATTCTAAGCTATATGTCTACATGTAACTGTGCATTCATCTAAAGATGTAAGAGATTAACTTCTTTTAATGAATAACTAAGGTCTAAGTCCTGAAGACCTTCATCTGAGAGCCTCAATAAATACTTAATCTAAATGGGTCCAGGTGCTGGGGTGATTATCCTTATCTTGTCTCCTGCTAAATCACAGAGGTTTCAGGAGTTCTTTCAGACACCCAATAAACTTGACTGTGAAAGCCTGGCAGGGTTCTTCAGACCCACAATAAAACTTGTTTAACCCTAACTGGGTCCTGTTAAGAATTTCATCATTATTTTGTCATGCTTTAAGGCCCAGAAAAGGTCTAGACAAAACCCTTGATGGGCTTTCATTACATCCCAGCCTTTGTATAAGGGCACTGGCTTTTACCCCTTAGTCAGGACTGAAACAGTTGTTAGTGAGGCCTGGCCTGCCACAGTAACTCATGCCAAAGTTAACATCGATGTTCAAAGTCCAAAGTCTCATCTGAAAAAAGGGAAGTCCTTCCAGCCATGAGCCTGTAAAATCAAAAGCAAGTAGTTACTTCCAAGATACAATGGAAGTACAGGCAGGCAGTGACTAAATACTCACATCCCAAAAGAAAGAAATCAGCCAAAATTGAAGTGTTGTTAGCCCCATACAAGTCCAAAACCCAACAGAGCAGTCATTAAATCTCAAATCTCCAAAATAATCTTCTTTGACTTCACATCACATACCCAGGGCAAACTGGGGCAAGGGAGTGGACTAACAAAGTCTTCGACAGATCCACCCGTGTGACTTTATAAAATTCAACACCAAAGGTTGCTCTCATGGGCTGGCATTGAGTGCCTACAGCTTTTCCAGAGCAGAGTGCAAGTTGCCAATGGATCTACCATTCTGGGGTCTGGAAGATGGTGGCCCTCTTCTCACAGCTCCACCAGGCAGTACCCCAGTGGGGACTCTGTGTGGAGGCTCCAATTGCACATTTCTCCTCTACACTACCCTAATAGTGGTTCTCAGTGAGGGTTCCATCCCTCCAGCAGCTTCTGCCTGTCTATGCAGGTTTTTCTATACATTCTCTGAAATTTATACAGAGGCTCCTAATTCTCAGCTCTTGCACTATGCACACCCACAGTCTTAACATCAGGCAGGTGGAAGCTGCCAAAGCTTATGACTTGCACCCTCTGAAGCAATGGCTTGAGCTATACCTGGGCACCTTTTAGCCACAACTGGAGTTGGAGCAGCTGGAATGTAGGAAGCAGTGTCCCAAGGCTGCATAGGGTGGTGAGGACCTGGACCTGGTCCATGAACCATTCTTCCCTCTTAGGCCTTCATCACCTGATGGGAGGAAATACCACAAAGGTCTCTGGCATGGCTTTAAAGCCTTTTTCTCATTGTTTTGGTTATGAGCATTTACTTTTTTAATTATGCAAATTTGTGCAGCCTGCTTGAATTTCTCCCCTGAAAATGGGCTTTTCATCTCTACAACATGACCAGTCTGAGAATTTTCCATACGTTTATGCTCTGCTTCCCTTTTAAATATAAGTTCCAATTTCAGGTAATTTATTTGTTCACAGACATAAGCATAGGATGTTACAAGCCACAAGGCTACCTCTGGGATACTTTACTGCTTAGAAACTTTTTTCAACAGATACCTTAAATCATCACTGTCAAGTTCAAAGTTCCAGTTTTCTTAGAAAGGAACTCAATGCCTCCAAGTTCTCTGCTAATGCATAATAAAAGCTACCTTTGTCCAGCTCCCAATAAGTTTCTCATTTCTATCAAGACCTCCTCAGCCTGGCCTTCACTGTTTATATCACAATTAGCATTTGGTCACAACTATTCAACAAGTCTCTAGGAAGTTCCAAACTTTCCCTTGTCTTCCTATATTCTACTGAGTCCTCCACAATCTTCCCAACCTCTGCTTATTACCCAGCTCCAAAATAGCTTCCACATTTTTAGATATCTTTAGAGCAATGCCCCGCTCCTCAGTACCAATTTTTTTAACACAGAGTCACGCTCTGTCACCCAGGCTGGAGTGCAGTAGCATATCTTGACTAACTGAAACCTCTGCCTCCCAGGTTCAAGTGATTCTCATGCCTCAGCCATCTAAGTATCTGGGATTGCAGGTGTGCACTACTACGCATAGCTAATTTTTATATTTTTAGTAGAGACAAGGTTTCACTATGTTGGCCAGGCTGGTCTTGAACATTCAACCTCAAGTGATACACCTACCTAGGCCTCCTAAAGTGTTAGGATTATAGGCATGGGCCACGAGGCCCCATCAAAAATTTTTTATATTAGAAAATTCTCATACTGCTATTAAGAAATATCTGAGACTGGGTAATTTTTAAAAGAGGTTTAATTGACTCACAGTTCTGCAGGCTGTACAGGAAGCATAGTTGTTTCTGCTTCTGAGGAAGCCTTAGGAAACTTACAATCACTATGGAAGATGAAGGGGAATCAGCCAATAATTACATGGGCAGATAAAAAGGAAGGCAGGGGGAGGTGCCACACACTTTTAAACTACCAGATTTATTGAGAAGTTACTGACTATCGCAACATCGTACCCAGGTGAAAATCTCTCATGATTCAGTCACCTCACACCAGACCCCACCTCCAACATTGGATTTACAATATGACATGAGATATGCTTGGGGACAAGGTCCAAATTATATCATTCCACCCTTTGACTCCTCTAAATCTCATGTCCTTCTCACATAGCAAAATACAATTGTGTCTTCCCAACAGTCCTCCAAAGTCATAACTCATTTCAACATTAACACCAAATTTCAATGTCCAAAGTCTCATTTGAAACAAGACAGTCTCTTTCACCTATAAGCCAGTAAAATCAAAATCAAGTTTGTTACTCTCAAGACAATGGGATTACAAGGATTGGGTAAATACTTATCTTCCAAAATGGAAAAATTAGCCAAAACAAAAGCATTAATTGTGCCAAGAAAGTCTGAAACCCAACACTGCAGTAGTTAAATCTTAAAGCTCCAAAATAATCTCCCTTCACTTTATATCACATGTCCATGGCATAGTTGTGCAAGGGGTGGGCTCCCAATGCCTTGAACAGCTCCAACACTGTGGTTTTGTGGGGTTCATCCCCCAAGGCTGCTCTCCTGGGCTGTCATTGAGTCCCTACAGCTTTTACAGGGGCAGGGTGCAAGATGCCAGTGGACCTACCATTCTAGGATCTGGAGGATGGTGGCCTTCCTCCCACAGCTCCACTAGGCAGTGCTTCCATTTCACAGTTCCCCTCAGCACTGCCTTAGTAGAGGTTCCTTGAGAGGGCTTCATCTTTACATCAAACTTCTGCCTGGATATCCAGACTTTTCCATACATCCTCTGAAATTTAAGCAGAGGCTTCCAAACCTCAACTCTTGCACTCTGTGCACCCAGTCTTAACATTTTGTGGAAAGTGCCAAAGCTTATTACTTGCACTCTCAGAAGCAGTGGTTTGAGCTGTACCTGGACACCTTTTAGTCATGGCTGAAGCTGGAGCAGCTGGACAGAGGAGGCAGTGTTTGATGCTGCACAGGATGGTGAGGCCCTGGACCTCGCCCATGAAACCATTCTTCCCTTCTAGGCCTCCTTGCCTGTGATGGCAGGGGCTTCCATGAAGTTCTGAGAAATGTCTTCAAGTCCTTTTCCCCACTGTTTTGACTACGGGCATTTTCCTTCTTTTTAATTACACATATTTCAGCAGCCTCCTTGAATTCCTTCCCTGAAAATCTTCTCTTCTCTGCGACATAGCTAAGCTGCATATTTTCCAAATTTTCACACAGCTTCCCTTCTAAACATAAGTTTCTTATAATTATCTTATAATATAAAGTTCATACATTAAATTACCTTATAAGGTAACTTCTTTGCTCACACATGAACATAGGTTGTTATAAGCAGCCAGGCTATCTCTGGAACACTTTGCTGCTTAGATTTCTTCCACCACATACCTGAAGTCATCACTCTCAACTTCAAAGTTTCACAGTTTCCTAGACAAAGGGCTCAACACCTCCAAGTTATTTGCTAATGCATAACAAAAGTTACCTTTGGTCCAGTTCCCAGTAAGTTACTCATTTCTATCTGAGACCTCCTCAGCCAGTCCTTCACTGTCCCTATCACTATTAGCATTTTGGTCACAACCATTTAACAAGTCTCTAGGAATTTCCAAGCATTCCCTCATTTTTCTTTCTTTTTCTGAGTCTTCCACACTCTTTCAATCACTGCTCATTACCTAGTTCCAAAGTCATCTTTACCTTTTCAGGTACTTTTATAGCAATGCCACACTTCTCAGTACCAATTTTCTATATAAGTTCATTCTTACAATGCTATAAAGAAATACCTGAGGCCAGGAGTGCTGGCTAATTTCTGTAATCCCAGCACTTTGAGAGGCCAAGGCAGGTGGATCACTTGAGGTCAGGCGTTTGTAACCAGCCTGGGCAACATGGTGAAACCCTGTCTCTACTAAAAATTTAAAAATTACCCAGGCGTGGTGGTGCATGCCTGTAATCTCAGCTACTGGGGAGGCTGAGGCAGGAGAATTGCTTGAATCCAGGAGGCAGAGATTGCAGTAAGCTGAAATCACACCACTGCACTGCAGCCTGGGTGACAGAGAGAGACTCCGTCTAAAAAAAAAAAAAAAAAGAAAAAAGAAACAAAAAGAAATACCTGAGGCTGGATAATTTATAAAGAAAAAAGATATTCAATTGAGTCATGTTTCTGCAGGTTGTACAGGATGCATAGTGACTTCTGCTTCTGGAGAGGCCACAGGAAACTTAACAATTATGGTGGAATTTGAAAGGGAAATAGGTAAGTCTTACATGGTCAGAGTAGGAGAAAGGGTGAGGAATGTACCACACACTTTTAAACAACCAGATCTCATGAGAACTCACTCACTATTGTGAAACAGTATCTATCCAAGGGAAAATCTGTCCCCATGATCCAATCATCTCCAACTAGGTCCCACCTTCAACATTGGAAATTACAATTTGACATGAGATATGGGGCAGGGACACAGATCCAAACCAAATTAGTTGTATTAGATAATAATTCTCTATAATTGCCATTGAAGTATATAGAACATATAGTTTCATTACTGTATTTGCATTTGAATATGATAAAATTTTACTTACAGTTTTAAACCTTCAAAAATATTGAATAAGGTTATTGTGAGGAAAAAAGATATTTAGTCAATTCCTTTCTTAAAGAACCAATTTTCATAATTTTTGTAATTTCTTAGTTTTCATATTTCCAGTACATCTTGGGGTCTGTTAATGGAGTCATTTTCCACAAGTTTAATATTCCATTATACATTTGATAAAAAAACAAATTGTCAGCATAAGCAGTATATTCTAAATTCATAAATTTTTGATAGATGTGAAGAATAGGCGACATGAGACTACATACATGGTTGATTAATTTTTTTTGATTGTGGAAAAAGAGTCACTGTTTCATTCATATTCCCAGCCATAGGAGTGAATAATGTAATACAAGGTTTGGCTGTGTCTGCACCTAAATCTCATCTTCAATTGTAATCCCCATTATCCACTCCTGGTGGGAGGTAATTAAATCATGTGGGCAATTTCTCCCACACTGTTCTCCTGACAGTGAGTTCTCATGATATCTGATGGTTTTATAAGCATCTGGCATTTTCCCTATTGGCACTCATTCTCTCACTGATGCTCTGTGAAGAGCTGGCTTCTGGCTTCTGCCATGATTGTAAGTTTCCTGAGGCCTCCCCAGCCTCCCGGAAATAAATTAAAACTCTTTCATTTATAAATTACCTATTCTCAGGTATTTCTTCATAGCAGTATGAGAACAAAATAAGTGATAGGCAGATATAGATATCTAATGATATACAGAATTCTATAGCAAATAATCTGAAACTTGTGTATTTTTACGGTAACAGTTTTTATAGTTATGATTTTTTTTTCATATTTCTAATAGGAAGAAGTATAAAAATGGCTCTGGAGATTACCATTCCCTGGTGCCCACATCCTGTATTACACCCTCTGATATGGTTTGAATCTGCACCCTGCACAAATCTCATTCAAATGGTAATTCCCAATGTTGGAGGTGGGGCCTGGTGGAAGGTGACTGGGTCATGGGAGCAGTTTCTTGTGCTTTACCACATTCCCCCTTGGTGCTGTATAGTGATAGTGAGTTCTCATGAGATCTGGTTATTCAAAAGTATGTAGCTCCTCTCCACTCTCTCTTGCTCCTGATCTCACCATGTGAAATGCCTTGCTCCCCTTTGCCTTGTACAAAGTGATTGTAAGTTTCCTGAGGCATCCCCAGAAGCTAAGAAGATGACAGAATCATGCTTTCTGTACAGCCTGCAGAACCATGAGCAAATTAAACCTCTTTTCTTTATAAATTACCCAGTCTCAGGAATTTCTTTATAGCAATGCGAAAACAGACTAATAGAGAAAATTGGTCCCAAGGATTAAGGCATTACAACTGAAATGTGGAAGTAACTTTGAGCCTGGGTAACAGTCAGAGGTTGAAAAAGTGTGGACGGCTCAGAAATAGATAGGAAGATGAGGGAACATTTGGGACTTGATGGTTTGTCTCTGTGTTCCCACTTAAATCTCATTTTGATTTCTAATCCCCACATTTCAAGAGAGGGACCTGTAATCCCCACATGTCAAGGGAGGGAGGCATCCGCATGACGTTGGACCTGCAGGCGCACAGAAGACAAAAATTGAGGTTAGGGAACCTCCACCTAGATTTCAGAAGATGTATGAAAACACCTGAATGTCCAGGCAGAAGCCTGCTGCAGGGGTGGTTCCCTCATGGACAACCTCTGCTAGGGAAGTGCAGAAGGGAAATGTGGGCTGGAGCCCTCAAACAGCAGTCCCACAGGGGCACTGCCTAGTGGAGCTGTAAGAAGAGGGCCAGCATCCTCCAGACCCCAGTACTATAGATCAACCAACAGCTTGCACTGTGCATGTGGAAAAATTCTAGACACTCATCACCAGCCCATGAAAGCAGCCAGGAGGGAGGCTTTACCCTGAAAAGCTACAGGGGCATAGCTGCCCAGGACTGTGAGAGCCCTCCTCTTGTGTCAGCATGACCAGGATGTGAGACAGGGAGTCAAAGATTATTTAGAAGTTTTGAGATTTAATGATTGCCTTTCTGGGTTTTGAACTTGCATGGGGCCTGTAGCTCCTATGTTTTGGCCAATTTCTCCCATTTGGTATAAAAGTATTTATCCAATGCCTATACTCCCATTGTATCTTGGAAGTAACTAACTTGCTTTTGATTTTACAGGTTCATAGGTGGAAGGAACTTGCCTTGTCTCAGATGAGACTTTGCAGTTTGACTTCTGAGGTTATGCTGGAATGAGTTAAGACTTTGGGGAATTGTTGGGAAGGCAGGCTTGGTTTTGAAATGTATAAAGAACATGAGATTTGGGAGAGGCCAGGGCAGAATAATACGGTTTTGCTCTTTGGCCCCAAACAAATCTCATCTCAAATTGTAATCCCCATGTGTCAAGAGGAAATTGTAATCCCCATGTGTCAAGGGAGGGAGGTAATTGGATCATGGGGGCAGTTCCCCCATCCTGTTCTCATGATAGTGAATGAGTTCTCATGAGATCTGATGGTTTTATAAGCATCCAATATTTCTCCTGCTTGCATTGGTCTTTTCTGCTATCAAGTGAAGAAGATCCTTGTTTCTTGTTAACCTTCCACCATCATTGTAAGTTTCCTGAGGCCTACCCAGCCATGTAGAACTGTGAGTTGATTAGATCTCTTTCCTTTATAAACTACCCAGTCTCAGGTATTTCTTTCTTTCTTTCTTTCTTTTTTTTTTTTTTTTTTTTTTTTGAGACAGAGTCTCCCTCTGTCACCCAGGCTGGAGTGCAGTGGCATGATGTCAGATCACTGCCTCTCAAGTAGCTGGGATTACAGACATCCATCACCATTCACAGTTAATTTTTGATTTTTTTTTAGTAGAGATAGGGTTTCACCATGTTGGCCAAGCTGGTCTTGAACTCCTAACTTCAGGTTATCCACCCACCTCAGCCTCCCAGAGTGCTAGGATTACAAGCATGAGCCACCATGCCCAGACCAGGTATTTCTTTACAGCAGTGAGAAATGGACTGATACAGGACTTCCTAGAGACTTGTTAAATTATTGTGACCAAAATTCAGGTAGTGATATGAACAATGAAGTCCAGGCTGAGGAGCTCTCAGATCAAAATGAGGAACTTATGGAAAAATGGAGTAAAGTTTACTTTTATTATGCTTTAGCAAAAAGCCTGGCTACATTGTGCCCCTGCTTTAGGGATCTGTGGAACTTTGAACTTGAGAGTGATGATTTAGGGTTACAGGCAGAAGAAATTTCTAAGGAACAAAGAACTCAAGATGTGACCTGGCTGCTTCTAGCAACCTATGTTCATATGCATGAGCAAATAAATTACCTAAAACTGGAACTTGTATTTAAAAGGGAAGCAGAGTATAAAAGTTTGAAAAATTTGCAGCCTGGCCATGTGGGAAAGAAGAAAAGCCCATTTTCTGGGGAGAAATTCAAGCAGACTACACAAGTTTACATAACTAAAATGAAGGCAAGTGCTCATAGCCAAGACAATGAGGAAAGGCCTCTAAGGCATTTCAGAGACATTTGCAGCAGTCCCTCACATCGCAGACCCAGACTAAGAGGACTAAATGATTTTGTGGGCCAGGCCCAGGGCCCCACTGCCCTGTGAAGCCTTGGGATTATTGGGATGCTGGTACCTGCATCCCAGCTGCTCCAGCTCCACCTATGGCTAAAACAGGCCCAGGTAAAGCTCAAGCCACTGCTCCAGAGCATGCAAGCATAATCTTTGGCAGCTTCCATGTGGTGTTAAGCTTGCAGGTGTGCAGAGTGCAACAGTTGATACTTAGGAGCTTCTGTGTAAATTTCAGAGAATGTATGGAAAAGCCTAGTTGTCCAGGCAGAAGCCTGCTGAAAGGGTGGAGCTCTCATGGGAGGGAGTAGTGTAAACCACTACTAGGGTAAAGCAGAGGATAAATGTGGGATTGTATTCCCCACACAGAGTCCCCACTGGGGCACTGCATTGTGGAGCTGTGAGAAGAGGACCACTGTCCTCCAGGCCCCAGAATGGTAGATCCACCAGCATCTGGCACCCTGTACCTGGAAATGCCACAGGCCCTCAACACCAGCCTGTGAGAGTAGTCTTGTGGGCTGAATGCTGCAAAGTCACATCCCTGGAGTGGCTCAAATCTTTGGGATCCCCTGGATGTATGATGTGGGGTTAAAGGATATTATTTTGGAACATTAAGATGTAATGACTGCCCTGCTGGGTTTCAGATTTTCATGGGGCCTGTAGCCCCTTTTTTTGGCAGATTTCTTCTGTGGGGGATAGGAGTATTTACCTAATGCCTATATCCCCATTGTATCTTGAAAGTAACTAAGGTTTTTTATTTTGCAGGATCATAGGCAGAAGGGACTAGCCTTGTCTCAGATGAGACTTTGGACTTCAGTTAATGCTAGAATGAGTTAAGACTTTGGGGGACCATGAGGAAGTCAGGATTGTATTTTGCCATGTGAGAAGGACATGATATTTGAAGGCACCAGGGATGGAATGATATGGTTTGGATCTGTGATCTCTACTAAATCTCATATTGAATTGTATTTTCTAATGTTGGAGGCCTAGTGGAAGATTATTGGATCATGGGGGTGGTTTGTCATGGTTTAACCCCATCTCTTTTGGTGCTATCACTGTGACAGTGAGTTCTCATGAGATCTGGTTGTTTAAAAGTGTGTAACACCTCCCATGTCTCTCTCCTGCTCCTGCTTCCACTATATGAAGATGCCTTGCTTCCCCCTTGGCTTCCGCCATTATTGTAAGTGTCCTCAGACTTCCCCATAATTTACGCAGATGCCAGAATCTTGGTTCCCATATGTCCTGAAGAACTGTGAACCAGTATCAATTGAACCTCTTTTCTTTATAAATTATTTAGTCTCAAATACTTCTGTGTAGTAATGTAGGAGTGGGCTTATACAGCCTTCACCTAAATGTAAGTAGAATCTTTGAATATAATGGGACATTACTCCTGTTATTATGTCACTTTATATGTCAAAAGAATTTTTCATATGAAATTAAGGTCATTAATCAGTTGAGTTTAAGTTAATAACAAGGAAGATTATCTTGGGTGTGCCTGAACTAATCAGTTGAGTCCTTAATATAGATTGAAAGCAGCAGCAGATACTCTCCTGCTGGTTTTGAGGCAGCACCCTACCATGTTGTAGAGTGGACCGTGTGGACGGAAACAGCTATCATCCTCTAGAGAGCTGAAGGCCTCGGTCCTACAACAGCAAATAACTAAGTTCTGCCAACAATTTAAGGGAGCTTGGAACTGAACATTTCCCTAATTAAACCATTAAATAAGGATACAACTGACTAAAATCTTGATTTCACCTGGTGAGTTCCTGAACAGATGACCTAACTGAATCATTTCCAGACTCTAGACCCACGCAAACCAAAATCTGAGTTTATAAACATGAGATAATAAATTTGCATTGCTTTAAGTTCCTAAGTTTAGTGATAATTTATCACACAGAAGGCGAAAACTAGTACAGTCTTCTTTTGTTTTACCCATGAAGCCTCACTTAGAGCCTTAAGAAAGTATTAAAAGTTTTAGTTAAAACTCAAATAAGTAGATTCCTCCTTTCATTCACAACAGAGTACTTATTATAACCAGATTGTCCTTCCTACCATCGCTGCCTACAAAACTAGTCAGGTACCTAGGAGACAATTGTTTTCAAACGTCGGACAGCAAGTGGTGCAGAACTGTGATGCCTGAAAGGAGGGGAATACTTGAGGAGAGCCTCCCAATGGCTCTTATTTTCTCCCCGGAGGTTCTTTTTGAACTGCTGTGCAGAGAGGAGGAACCCAGGCAGGGTACAGTGAACTTGCAGAACTGGGAAATCAGATATCAAAGTCCAGGACTGCTGGGCAGAATACCAGTGAGAAAACTGCCATGTATGCATAAATATGTATGCAGGTCTCCTTAAAGTGTAAACCAAATCATGGAATGCAAAAGTACAGGCTGGGATTTTTATCAAAAAAAATTATAAGCATAGTCAAAATATTCTATAGTTAATTTTTGACAGTTGTGAAGCTTAGGAGACATGCGAGCCTGTACATGTATTGCTAATTGAAGTTTTCAAATTGTGGGGAAAGAGTCACAATTTCATTCATGTTCCGTGTCATAGTGAATTATATCATTATCCAGTAAGAGACAGATATAGATATCTGTCTATATCTATAAAATATAGATATCTGTCTATATCTATAAACTCTATAGCAAATAATCTGAAACTTGTGTGTATAAATATTTCTACAATAACTGCCCTGGAAGATTTGAAATTCTATGAACCTCAGTGCTAAAAACAGGGAAGTTCCAATGAGCCACAGTGAAGAGACCTCACGCAACAGCCCAGTCACGTGATGTCTGTCTGTTCTGAGGTTGGTGATACTGTTGAACTGGTTACATTCATTAAGTCCATTTATTAGTAGTTATTATTTTCCCTTTTATAATTACTGAGTGAAGTGATATTTTGAAATTATGAAATATCATCAAATTTGTATCCACTACCATTAGCATCCATGAATGATTCTTGCAAAGTTAGCTGTTAGGATGATGAGATATAATATATTACTATCATTGTTTTTTCTTTCAATAGGTTTATGGGGGAACAAGTGTTGTTTGGTTACATCAATAGATTCTTTAGTGGTGATTTCCGAGATTTTGGTGCACCCATCACCCAAGCGATGTACACTGTACCCAATGTGTGAGCTTTTATTCCTCATACCCTTCCCAACCTTTCCCCTGAGTCCCCAAATTTCATTGTATCATTCTTATGCCTTTGTGTCCTTATAGCTGAGTTCCCACTTATGAGTGAGAATGTACAATATTTGGTTTTCCATTCTTGAATTACTTCACTTTGAATAATGGTCTCCAATTCCATCCAGGTTGCTGCAAATGCCATTATTTTGTTCCTTGTTATGACTGAGTAGTATTCTGCGGTGTGTATATATGTATCACATTTTCTTTATACACTTGTCAATTGATGGATATTTGGGCTGGTTCCATATTTTTGCAATTGTGAATTGTGCTGCTGTAAACATGTATGTGCAAGTATCTTTTTTGTATAATGACTTTTTTCCTTGGGGTACACACCTGGGAGAGGGATTGATTGCTGGATCAAGTGTTAGATCTACTTTTAGTTCTTTAAGGAATCTCCACACTGTTTTCCATGGTGGTTGGACTAGTTTATATTCCCACCAATAGTGTAAAAGTGTTCCCTTTTTGACTGGGTGTGGTAGCTCATGCCTGTAATCCCAGCACTTTGGGAGGCTGAGGAGATCAGATCACGAGGTCAGGAGATCGAGACCATCCTGGACAACATGGTGAAACACTGTCTCTACTAAAAATACAAAAATTAGCTGAGCATGTGACTGTAGTTCCAGCTACTCACAAGGCTGAGACAGGAGAATTGCTTGAACCCAGGAGGTGGAGGTGGCAGTGAGCCGAGATCGCACCACTGCACTCCAACCTGGTGACAGAGGAAAAAAAAAAAAAAAAAAGAAGAAGTGTTCCCTTTCACCACATCTATCACATTCGTGCCAACATCTTTTATTTATTTATTTATTTATTTATTTATTTACTTACTTTGAGATGGTGTCTTGCTCTGTCTCCCAGGCTGGAGTGCAGTGGTGCAATTTCAGCTCACTGCAACCTCTGCCTCCCACGTTCAAGCGAGTCTCCTGCCTCAGCCTCCCCAGGAGCTGGGATTACAGGCATGTACTACCATGCCCAGCTAATTTTTGTATTTTTAGTAGAAACAGGGTTTTGCAATGTTGGCCAGGCTGGTCTCGAACTCCTGACCTCAGGCAATCTGCCTGCCTTGGCCTCCAAAGTGCTGGGGTTACAGGAGTGAGCCACCATGCCTGGCCTTTTTTTTTTTTTTTTTTTTTTTTTTTTTTTTTTTGATGATGGCCATTCTTGCAGAAGTGAGGTGGTATCACATTACAGTTTTGATTTACATTTCCCTGATCATTAGTGATATTGAGCATTTTTACATGTTTGTTGGCCATTTGTATTTCTTCTTTTGAGAATTTTCTATTTGTGTCCTTAGCCCACTTTGATGGTATTATTTGGTTTTTTTGTTAATTCATTTGAGTTCCTTGTAGATTCTGGATATTAGCCCTTTGTCAGATGTATAGATTGCAAAGATTTTCTCCCACTCTGTGGGTTGTCTGTTTAATCTGCTGATTGTTTCTTTTGCTGTGCAAAAGTTTTTTTGTTTAATTAGGTCCCATCTCCATCTATTAATCTTTGCCTTTGTTGCATCTGCTTTTGGGTTCTTGGTCATGAAGTCTTTGCCTAAGCCAATGTCTAGGGGTTTTTCCAATATTATCTTCTAGAATTTTTATGGTTTCATGTCTTGATTTAAGTCCTTGATCCATCTTGAGTTGATTTTTGTTTAAGGTAAGAGATAAGGATCCAGTTTCATTCTTCTTCCTGTGGCTTGCCAATTATCCCAGCACCAGTTGTTGAATAGGGCATCTTTTCCCCACATTTTGTTTTTGATTGTTTTGTTGACTACCAGTTGACTGTAAGTATTTGGATTCATTTCTGAGTTCTTTATTGTGTTCCATTGGTCTATATGTCTATTTTTACACCAATGTCATGTTGTTTTGGGGACTATGACCTTATAGTATAGTTTAAAGTCAGGTAATGTAATGTCTCCAGATTTCTTCTTTTTGCTTAGTCGTGCTTTGGCTATGTGGGTTCTTTTTTGATTCCATATACATTTTAGAATTTTTTTTCTAGTTTGTGAAAAATGCTGGTGGTATTTTGATGGAAATTGCATTGAATTTGCAGATTGTTTTTGGCAGAATGGTCATTTTCACAATGATTCTACTCATCCATCAGCATGAAATGTGTTTCCATTCTTTTGTGTCATCTATGATTTCTTTCAGCAGTGTTGTCTGGTTTTCCTTGTAGAGGACTTTCACCTGCTTGGTTGAATATATTCCTAAGTACTTTTTTTTTTTTGCAACTGTTATAAAATGAATTGAGTTATTGATTTTATTCTCGGCTTGTTTGCTATTGATGTATAGCAGGGCTACTGATTTGTGTACTTGAATTTTGTATCCCAAAACTTTGCTGAATTCATTTACCAGTTCTAGGAGCTTTTTGGATGAGTCTTTAGGGTTTTCTACATATACGATTATGTCATCAGTAAATAGGGACAATTTGACTTCCATTTTACTGATTTGGATGCCCTTCATTTCTTTCTCTTGTCTCATTGCTCTGGCTAGGACTTCCAGTAATATGTTGCATAGAAGTGGTGAAAGTGGGCATCCTTGTCTTAGTCCAGTACTCAGGGGGAATGCTTTCAATTTTTCCCTGTTTATTATAATGTCAAATGTGGGTTTGTCATAAATGGTTTTTATCAGCTTAAAGTATGTCCCTTCTATGCTGATTTTGCTGAGGGTTTAATCATAAAGAAGGCTGGATTTTGTCAAATGCTTTTTCTGCATCTACTGAGATGATCATGTGATTTTTGCTCTGTTTATGTAATGTATCACATTTATTGACTTGCAGATGTTAAACCATCCCTGCATCCCTGGTATGAATCCTACTTGATGATGGTGGATTATCTTTTTGATACGCTGTTGTATTCAGTTAGCTAGTGTTTTGTTGAGGACTTTTGCATCTCTATGTTCATCAGAGATACTGATATGTAGTTTTCTTTTCTTTGCTACAGTCTGTCCTTTGGTATTAGGGTAATACCAGCTTCACAGAACGATTTAGGAAGGATTCCCTCTTTCTCTATCTTTTGGAATAGTGTCTATAAGATTGGTACCAATCCTTCAAATGTCTGATAAAATTCAGCTGTGAATCTGTCTGGTCCTGGGTTTTTTTCTTTTCCTTTTTTTTTTTTTTTTTTTTGGTAATTTCTTAATCACCATTTCAATTTTACTGAGTGTTACTGGTTCAGAATTGCTATATTTTTCTGGTTCACTCTAGGAGGGTTGTATATTTTTAGGAACTTACCCACCTCCTCTAGGTTTTGTACTTTATGTGTGTAAAGCTGTTCATAGTAGCCTTGAATGATCTTTTGTATTTCTGTGATATCTATTGTAATATCTGCTGTTTCATGTTTGGGTGATCAGATCCAACACAAGGTCCTGGGGGTGACAAAGTCCAGAGGAGTCAAAGGATTGAGAAAAGACAGTTTGAGACAGAAATGTGGGCACTAGGGGGCCATCACAATTATGGAGGCTGAGAAGGCCCTGAGCGCTGGGAGCCCACGCTATTTATTGGTAATCCAACAAAGAAACAGGTGGTGAGAATGTGGGGTCAAAAGGGCAGGAGCATGAACTACAGCTGTGACGGTTTAGCATTTATAAAGAACATGTTCTGCTACTTGAGATAATGTGAATACAATCAATCTAGGAGCCTAGGAGGGCTAGAAGCAAGGAGCCAGCAAGTCTAGACACATTCCAGAGGACATTATGTCAGACATGCATGCCCTGCCTCAGTTTTCTTTCCAACACTCAGCTTTTTCCCAACAGTTTTGTTTCTAATTGAGCTTATTTGGTTCTTTGCTCATCTTTTCTTGGTTAATCTTGCTAACGGTCTATCAATTGTATTTATCTTTTCAAAGACTCAGTTTTTTGCTTTATTTATCTTTTGCATTTTTTTTTTGTTTCAATTTCATTTAGTTTTGCTCTGATCTTGTTATTTTTCTTCTGCTGGGTTTGGGTTTGGTTTGTTTTTGTTTCTCTACCTTCATGAGGTGTGACCTTAGGTTATCTATTTGTGCTCTTTCAGACTTTTTGAAGTAGGCATTTAATACTATGAACTTTCCTCTTAGCACTGCCTTTGCTGTATCCCAGAGATTTTGATAGGTTGTGTCACTATTATCATTCAGTTCAAATAATTTTTTAACTTACATCTTGATTTCATTGTTGACCTAATGATCACTCAGAAGCAGGTTATTTAATTTCCATGTTTTTGCATGGTTTTGAGGGTTCCTTTTGGAGTGGACTTCCAGTTTTCTTCACTGTGGTCTGAGAGAGTACATGCTGTAATTTCAATTTTTTTTAATGTGTTGAGACTTGTTTTGTGGCCTATCAAATGGTCTGTCTTGGAGAATATTCCATGTGCTGATGAATAGAGTGTGTATTCTGCAGTTGTTGGGTAGAACGTTCTGTAAATATCTGTTAAGTTTATTTGCTCTAGGGTATACTTTAAGTCCATTGTTTCTTTGTTGACTTTCTGTCTTGATAACCTGTCTAATGCAGATTCAGTGGAGTATTGAAGTCCTCCACTATTATTGTGTTGCCATATATCTTATTTCTTAGATCTAATAGTAATTGTGTTATAAATTTGGGAGCGCCAGTGTTAGGTGCATATATATTCAGGATTGTGATATTTTCCTGTTGGACTAGTCCTTTTACGATTATATAATGTGCCTATTTGTCTTTTTTTTTTTTTTAACTGCTGTTGTTTTAAAGTCTGTTTTGTCTTATATAAGTATAGCTACTCCTGCTCACTTTTGGTGTCCATTTGCATAGAATATCTTTTTCTACTCCTTTGCCTTAAGTTTCTGTGAATCCTTATGTGTCAGGTGAGTTTCTTGAATCCAGCAGATACTTGGTTGGTGAATTCTTATCCATTCTGCCATTCTGTGTCTTTTGAGTGAAGCATTTAGGCCATTTGCATTCAACGTTAGTATTGAGATGTGAGATACTATTCTATTCATCACATTATTTGTTGCCTGTATGCCTTGGCTTCTTTTTTTCATTGTGTTGTTTAAGAAGATTCTATTTTGGTATATTTCAAAGATTTGTTTCAATATTTAGAGCTTCTTTTAGAATACAAGGGACATAATCTCTTGAGACTTCTATGGCCCTGCCCACCACCGGATTCCTCCTATTTTACCGCAGCTAATGTTCTCTTGAAAGTGCCATCTCCTGATTGGAGGGCAACCAACACAAAACCAGTGCATTTAACAAAAATACAACCAAGGACCCTCACAGAGTCCACTTCACTACCCTGCTGTCTCCACTGGAGCAGGTGCTGGTATCCACGACTGAAACACCTGAAGACAGATCACATTACAAGACTCTGAAGACACTCCCCAGTACCAGTCTGGAGGCTGGTAGCTTTCTTCAGTGGCTAGATCCAGAAGAGAGATAACAATCACTGCAGTTTGGTTCTCAGGAAGCCCCATTCGTAGGGGAAAGGGGAGAGTACCATATCAAGGGAGCACCCTCTGGGACAAAAGAACCTGAACAGAAGCCCTTGAGTCCTAGATCTTCCCTCTGACATAGTTTACCCAAATGAGAAAGAATCAGAAAAACAATTCTGGTATTATGACAAAACAAGGTTCTTTTACACCCTCAAAAGATCACACTAGCTCACGGGCAATGTATCCAAACCAAGATGAAATCTCTGAATTACCAGAAAAAGAACTCAGAAGGTTGACTATTAAGCCAATCAAGGACACATCAGAGAAAAGTGAAACTGAACTCAAAACAATCGAAAAATGATTCAGGATATGAAGAGGGGGAAAAATCTCCAGTGAAATAGAGGGCATAAATAAAAGCAATCACAATTTCTGGAAATGAAGGGCACAGATAATTGCAAAATGCACTGGAAAGTCTCAGCAATAGAATCAAACAAGTAGAAGAAAGAACTTCAGACCTCGAAGACAAAACTTTCAAATTAACCCAATTCAACAAAGATAAAAGAAAAAGAACCTAAAAAGATGAACAAAGCCTACAAGAAGTTTTGGATTATGTTAAATGACTGAACCTAAGAATAATTGCTGTTCCCTAGGAAGAAGAGAAATCTAAAGGTTTGAAAAATATATTTGAGGGAATAATTGAGGAAAACATCCCTAGCCTTGCCAGAGATCTAGACATCCAAACACCAGAAGCTTAAAAAACACCTGGGAGCTGGGCGCGGTGGCTCACGCCTGTAATCCCAGCACTTTGGGAGGCCGAGACAGGTGGATCACGAGGTCAGGAGATCGAGATCATCCTGGCTAACATGGTGAAACCCCATCTTTACTAAAAAATACAAAAAACTAGCCAGGCGAGGTAGCGGGCGCCTGTAGTCCCAGCTACTAGGGAGGCTGAGGCGGGAGAATGGCTAAACCCGGGAGGCGGAGCTTGCAGTGAACTGAGATCTGGCCACTGCCCTCCAGCCCGGGTGACAGAGCGAGACTCCGTCTCAAAAAAAAAAAAAAAAAAAAAACACCTGGGAAATATACCACAAAAAGATCATCACCTAGGCACATAGTCATCATGTTATCTAAAGTCAAGATGATGGAAAGAATCTTAAGAGCTGTGAAGATAAAGCATCAGGTAACCTATAAAGGAAAGCCTGTCAGATTAATAGCAGATTTCTCAGCAGAAACCCTGCAAGCTAACTGAAGGAATTGGGGTCCTATCTTTAGCCTACTGAAACAAAACCATTTTCAACCAAGAATTCTGTATCTAGAGAAACTACACTTAATAAATGAAGAAAAGATAGTCTTTTTTAGACAAACACATGCTGAGAGAATTCGCCACTACTAAGCCAGCACTGCAAGAACTATCGTATTTATTTTAATGCTAAAATTGTCCCAGGTTTGAGTTGTTGTAGCCTCACAAAATGGGCCTGTGTGTTTTTTTGTTAGGTTTGTTTACATCCTCCTTCTGTTTTTAAGCATGTTCTTACTTTTTAGCCAGAAAAGAAGGTCTAGGCCCTGAAGTGTACAGATACACAAATATATTTACATCTATTTATACATATTTATTAAAAACCATGAGTTCATACTAATAACTCAAGTTCCATTATTTCAGTTCAATATCACAGGGTTCCTGCCAGTTTTCTTCCTTTCTGTATTGGGTCTTCTTTCTGACAGTGAGCAACCTGACTCCTGACATCTTCAATATATTTACACATGTGCTCAATCCTACAATCAGAACACAATGCCAAATTTTCTAACTCATGCCACTGGTAAAATCAAACCTACTTCCACTTAATGAGGTATGGAGAATAGTCAATTCATGGAAGCAGAAAGTAGAATGCAGACTACCAGGGGCTAGGGGGAAGAAATAAGGGGAGGTATTCTTTAATAGGTAAGGTGTTTCAGTTTGGGATGATGAAACAGTTCTGAAGATAGATAGTGGTGATGGCTGCATAACAATAAGACTCTATGCGATGCCACCGAATTGTGCACTTTTCAATGGCTGAAGTAGTAAATTCTATGTAATCTGTATTTCGTCATGATTTAAACAACACTACAACACTGGTTAGACTTCAAGATTTATTTGTACTTGTTTTTGTCTTTAGACTGGGGAGATAGAGATAGATAGATAGATAGATAGATAGATAGATAGATAGGTAGATGATAGATTCAAAATCTATATATATTACTTATCTTCTTTTTAAGTATGGTTATCTTATTTATTGAAATATAGCCAATTTAGTTTTATGTTGATTCCATTTAGTCTCCATCCTTTAATTTAGGTTTACAACTGTGTAACATAATAGCATAATTCTAGATGTCAAACCTATCTAGAAAGAAAAAGTCACCTCCTTCCCAATCCCTTCCTTATTTCTACCCAGCCCCTGGAGATAGCCAGTCTCATTCTTTTCTAATTTATCCTTCCTTATTTCTGTTTGCAAAACTAAGCAGATACACAAAAGGTATTATAAATTCTTTCAAAGAATAAACCATCTCCTAGAACCCACAACATTTCACTCTATAGAAAGATTTCTAATTCATTTACATGGCTGTATAGTATTCCATTGTATGACTGTGCCATGGTTTCTTCAACTAATCTCCTACATATGGGCATTTAGGATGTTCCTAATATTTTTCAGTGTATGGTAAATAATGCTGCTAAAAGCAGATGTATTTGGATCTTGTTGGAGATAATCTTCAAGGAAAATTCCTAGATGTGAGAATCCTGGGTCAAAAGATAAATGCATGTGTTGTGTAGTTTTGTTAAATATTGCCAAATTCTCCTCCATAAGGTTCTACCATTGTGTTTCCCCACCAGCAATGCTGACAGAGTCTGTATCCTCACAGCCTCACAACAGAGTGTTACTAAATCTTTGTAATGTTTGCCGATCTAATGAGAAGCAGTATCAAAATGTAGTTTTAACTTGCCTTCCTCTGAAAGCGAGCAAAGGCAAGCATCTTTTCATGTGTTTAAGGGTCACTTACGTGATGCATGTGTGTACACAAACATGTGTGTGTGTAAATTTTATGCTCTTAGATTTTGCCCATTTTTTTCAAGTTTCTTCTCATTTGTTAGTGTATTGGGATATTTGAATAACACTAGTGTCGAGAATCCTCAAAGGAGAGTACAATTGCAGTTAGATAAACAGAGTGTCCAGAAAACAGATGGTCTCTGTGCTCAGTGAGCTTGGAAGCTGTGGAAAGCAGACTTGATTGGACCATCCAAACACCTACTTCAGCTCAATCATAAAGCACAGCAGAGTTCAGTGTCCAGCCTGAGGAAGCAAAAATCCAGTAAGATTCTGAAACGAGGTCTGGTAGGCTGCTTCCTTGTCAGTCACACCACAGCAAGATCACACCTCTCCCACCCTTACACACCCCTAAAACAGAACAGAAGAGAATGGAATAGAGCAGACCCACCAGTGTTTAGTTATTTTGTCTTCCTCAACACCAACAACTTTTATGGAGAAGTTAGCAGGGAGCCCGAGGAGCTCCCTGTGACCCTCACATTCCTGACTCCCCATCCCCCTCAGAGGAATGAGGCGACCACCAGTCACCCTTGCCCACCATCCTGGAGGAGGGAAAGCATCCATTCCAGCCCAGGGTGGCAAAGAAAGGAGGAGGCCTGCACTGAGCCAGGCCTGTGGCCCCGGGAGCCCCTAGTGACTCCAGCAGGCTCTGGGACATGGCGGGTGCAGAGGTGGGCATTCCTGTGGACTCGGGGACTCACAAAGCTCTAGTGACTGCTCCAGCTGAGACATGGTGGCAAGAAGCCTGACGCCTTGCCCATTTTTCACTTGGGATTTTCGCTGAAGCTTTTCCCTCAATTTTAAGACTTCTATGTGGTAGGGTAGAGTATGGTGAGTTGCGATCTCCTTAATGCATGGATTTTGTTGTGGAGTGATAGGGGTTAGGAGGTTGCATTGTCTAACTTCCTACTTGTCTGTCCTCTGCAGAACCACACATTCCCTCCTATTGCATATTTTTTCTTCATCATCCAGTATCCAAAGAATGGCCCCCTTTTTTCTTTCACCCTCTCCTCCCTCGGAAATGAAGACTTCTCCAGACTGTCACCAAGGGTCCCTAATGCTTTCGTGTCCTTTTCCTGTCATCAAAGTTTTGATCTCCAAGGACTTTTTCTCAGAATTTTCATATGCAATGTAGACCGTCTCTTCCTGGGCATACATTTAACTCATCTGTAGGCCATCCATAGTCCTTTTCTCTTTCCCTACACTGCAGGACAGTTCTCTAGATGGCCTTGGGCTGATTCAGTTCTCCTATCATGTCTCTCCTGTAGATCTCAAGAATAATTGTAGAATAGTATACTGGGAATGCAACATCTTGAGACAGGGAGGAGCTGGCTGGGACAGCCCAGGCTCTGTTCCCATGCCCCCACCTCTAGAACAGGATGTCCTTCACTCTTTAGCCCAGTATGTCACGTTGCCTTCAGGTATAAAACCCAGGCTGGGCTGCTCTCTGGGGTGTCTCATCTGCTGCGCAAGTGTGGTGCACTAAATGGAGATTCCGTCAACAATAGGCAGCTTTCCTGAGCTGTGAGGAATCAGCTCCCAGTGAATCTAGGCCTCCTTGCTGCCTATCTGTAAGTAATAAACCCACTTCAAGTCACTTGCTAGAGGTGAAGGCTGGGTTCTGTCTCACTGGACTCAGATAAGTTACTAACCCGTGCACAGTGAACCTGTTTAACAAAGTTGGCACAGCAAGCATGGTTCGATCTGACAGAAGCATGGCTTATTAGTGAAACAGGAGGGGTGATATCCCACTATTTCTAACACATGGTGGAAAGGCCAATCTGGGTTGCAGGGTCTGAACATGCATCTGGAAATTTTCTGAGGACAGAACAGTGAGAAGTGGGACAAAGGTCACCCACAAAATGTGAACGAGCTGGCTGCATGAACACAGGCAGCAGAAAGGGATGTGGAAACATGACTGCAGCTCATAATCCTCTAGTTTGGGGGCACTTATGTAATCACTCATTACTGGGGCCAGCAACTTCCAGGAGTGGGAACTCAGCAGCAGCCTGAGGCACTTGAGAGGGAACAGGAAAGACAGTCTCAGATGATCCCTGAGGTCTCTGAGTGAGAACGCACACGAGATGTGGGACCTGACCAAGAGGGAGACTTTCTTTTCAAAAGGCAGATACGGAGAAAGTCCAGGGAAGTCTCACACAGCGTGGTTAGTGTGGTTGTTTGATAAAGGGATAATGCAGACCCAAATGTCTGGCTGGATGGTGCAATTAGGGGTAAGGTTAAGGTCTCCAGGTGCCCACCAGACACCAGTGGTCCTATACTGCTGTCAAGCATAAAAGGAGGAAAGTGAGAAAAAATTAAACTGATGACATGAGGAAGTTTTAGGACGAACACAGTGACCGAAGGTGCTTATCTGCTTTGGATGAGGCTTTTTGTGCCATTTTGTGTGGCAACGACTGCGGTTCCTACCCTGAGTGCATTATTACAGACATTGACATGTTGGCTGCTCTGGTACAGAACATCACTGCTGCCTGAGAGGTTCTGCCCCTCACAGCCAAGAATTTAAGCCATAACAATGGAACATATCCACTCCTGCCTGTCACCTAAGCTACCCAAGTCCCAGTGGGTTATTCAACAAAAGCCGTACTACATAGTGAGTGCAGAATTGCACATTGCTTTGTTAATTCTGGATTCGATACAAAACATTCTATTGCAATGTAACAGCCCAATTTGACTGGTCAAAAAGGCCTCAGGGCATGAAGACTAATAGTGGACTGTCCCAGGCTGAATGCCAAGGCCACTTGGCATTTCTTGGTTTACAGATGGCTCTGGAAAACTACAAGCAGACGGGGTCTCTTGTGGCTTCCCAGATGTAATTTACAGATGGCCAGCCAGTGAATGGCCATCTCTCGACTTATATAGGACATAGATGTTCTGCCCAGGCCAACCTCACACAATGGTGACGGCCATGCCAGTCACCCCTGCTACCATATCTTAATACATACTTTTTGACCGACGGGCTATCACTCTCAGGTCAGGAAAACGGCAACCAAGTGACTGAACCATTAAAGGACCTCTGCGTGGTAACAAAGAGTACAACCAGCTCGCTGCCTAAAAGGGAGAAATATCTGTCACTTGTGTGGATGCTGGGACTACCATGGCCACCCATGAAAAGAATTTATATCATCTTTTTGGATACACTGCAGGACTTCATTCTGACCAAGGAACAGTCTGATAGTGGGATAGCACCCCTATCCGAGTAGGGCAGTAAGGACACCAAACACTGCTCTCCAGGGCCAGGGAAGCACAGACCTGAGTGCATGTCTGGAGACACTGGGCTTGGTGAGGGTAGAGGTAGATCAGGCAGCTGCTTGATTAGGCTGCACCTGTGAAATCCCAGTCACAATATTCTCAACCATTCTTTTTCCTTTCTCCCTTTAGAATGCACCTCCCAGGGGTGAATTGTGGTTTGGGCCTCCATAGTACCCCAGACAGGGCTTACGAAATCTAACCTGGAGCTGATGTTTCCCCTGTTAACTCCCCTATATGGAGTCTCATAGAGTAATGGATAGGACCAAGGAATACCACCGTGCACAGGTCCCTCTATTGGCTCCAGGGACATCTGATCTTTCTAGTCAAGTGAGTGGTGTTTTCAGACATGTCAAGTTTTTACAGGGTGTTTCCTCCCTTTCTGGACTGGAAAACAGAGGCTGACAGGTCTGGGTTAAGCAACAAGGGCAATGGGTGCCAAAGAGAGAGTAGCCTCTGGACTGGGTGCTGCACCAACTGAGACCAACTCCTATCCAATAGGTAGGGAACACGAGATACTCCAGAAGGGGTGGGGGTGGGGCACCAACCTGTCATTCTATTTTCTCCACAAGGACATCGCAGCAGAGGCCTGGAAGCACAATGCCTTCTTTAGGTCCTCCCAAGCTGTGGTCACCATGGGTGATATGGGTTGGATCTGTGTCCCCACAAAATCTTATGTTGAAATGCAATCCCCAGTGTTGGAGGTGCCACCCAGTGGGAGGTGTTTGGGTGTTGGGGGAAGATCCCTCAAGGCTTGGTGCTGGCCTCACGAGAGTGAGTGAGTTCTCACAAGATCTGGTTGTTGTCGAGTGTGGCACCTCCCTCCACCCTCTCACTCCTGCTTTTGCCATGTGAAGTGTCTGCTCCCGCTTCAACTTCTGCCCTGAGTGAAAATTTCCTGAGGCCTCCCCAGAAGCAGATGTTGATGCCATGTTTCCTGTGAAACCTGCAGAATCATAAGCCAATTACATTTTTTTCTTGTAAGTTACCTAGTCTCAGGTATTCCTTCATAGTGATGCAGGAATGGCCTAATACAATGGGTCAACTGATGAACTGTTGGATCAGCCACCCTGTACCTTATTCTGTTGCAGACCACAGTGGCCCTCTCATCCTGCCATGAAAGGGAACCAGAGGTGCCCTGTTTCAGCTTAATTGACCTAAGGTGGCAAAACGTCATGACCACAATTAGTAAAACCTTGGTGGGCTAACAATTTAACACACTACTTTCTTTTTTTCTTTTTCTTTATTTTTTTTTTAGACAGAGTCTAAAATCATGCCACTGCACCCAGGCTAGAGTGCAGTGGCATGATCTCAACTCACTGCAACCTCTGCCTCCTGGGTTCAGGCGATTCTCCTGCATAAGCCTCCCAAGTAGCTGGGATTACAGGTGCCCACCTGTCTTTTTAGTAGAGATAGGGTTTCGCCATGTTGGCCAGGCTGGTTTTGAACTCCTGACCTCTGATCCACACACCTTAGCCTCCCAAAGCGCTGAGATTACAGGCATGAGCCACTGTGCCCGGCCTGACGCACTACTTTTATTTGATTACACAAAAGATAAGTGTCCCAGTGGCAATGATGAAAACAAGGACTGCAATAATGCTAGACCTTTCTGAAGGGACCTTATAAACAATAGTGTAGGGGTGAAACTGAGCTCATGCAACTATGACTTAACTGCAAATGGCTGTGTCTCCATACCCTTGAGTAGGCCACTGAACAATAAAATGGGATAAAGAGTGCTATGTACACCTGAGAGCTATATATTTCTTTACGTGCAGTCTGAAGGTGACCCAAGAATGGGATGAGCAATGTCTGTACCTGGAAATCTAGTGGATGGTGGGGTCCTGCATGCTGGGGGTGCCCCTATATACCACTCCTGGGAATGAGATTCATCACTTGGCCAGCAGACTAAAGCTGTACTCCTGGCCAACTAGAGATATATCAGAAGGTATAAGTGACTCTGGGTTTACATGATGAGATCTGTAATAGCATGCATAGGAGTCAGCACTCCTAAATAAATAATCATAAGCCTGTCCCTGACCATGGCAGATGTTGCTTCCTTTCCTGCCACTGCTTTAGTAGCCCAGCAGACATCCTTCAACTCTCTTGGGAAGATTATTTTAGACAACAGAATCGCTCTAGACCACCTTTTAGCCCAACTGGGAAGAGTGTATGCAACTGCCAACACCTCCTGCTGTACCTAGATAAACAACTCAGGTACTGCTGAAACGCAGATAGAGAAGATCTGATTGCAGACAGTGGGGCCACTGAAAGAATCTTCTCTGAGCCCTTTAGCAACTTCTAACCTCGATGCCGGGATCCCAGGCTAGGTTACTGCCTGGGCAGGCCTGCTCATCCTCCTTGTGGTATAGTCCCCTCGGGCATGGTGAAAAGTATTGTAGCTATGGTTTGCAGGTCACAAGAATAATACAGAATGTGCTGGATCAGCTACATCTGGGTATAGGGAGGGTCTGGCTGAAACAGCCAGAGCTCTGTTCCAGTCCCCCCAAAACAGGAGGTCTTTCCACACTGTAGCCCAGTATGTCATGCTGTCCCTGAGGTATAAAACCAGGGCGGGCTGCTTCCCTGTGTGCCTCAGCTGTGGTGCAAGTGGGGCACAGGCAGATGAGATGCTGTCCACCCTGGGGAAGTCCCTGAGCCTTGGGGGATCAGCCGGCAATGAATCCTGGACTTCTGTTGTCCCTTGCTGCCGATCTATAATAACAGGTGCACTTCATCTAACTCGCGTGTGGAGAAATGATCTGTCTTACTATATTCAGAAAAACTGGGAACCAGTACACAGTGAGCTTGCTTCACAAGCATAGGATTTAGACTCATTAGTGCTCATAAAAGCTGGCAGCAGGATTTCGAGAGGGAGCTCTGCTGCAATCTGGTGTTTCATCTCTTGGGAAGTTATGGGTTCTGTGGGTGTTATGTGCTCTTCTTGTTTATCACACATGCAGCATTTCATTACATGCAGATTGTGGAGGCCCCAGTAGGGAAAAGTCCCCATGGTGTGCTCCTTCCTCCATCCTGATACCAACCTACACATTTTCTAAACCTTAATGGCAGTCAAAAGGGAGGAGGTTAGTGAAGAGTGGGAAGGCTTCACATGGAAACAGTAAACATGAATGCTAAGATTAATTCTAGCACCTATTAGTAAGCCTAAAGCCTCCATTCTCCCATATATGTGGGGACATTTTGATGTGAATACATACCTCCTACTGATTAGTACAAAATCCTTTGCACCAGCCAGTTACAGTGGCTCACGTCTGTAATCCCAGTACTTTGGGAGGCCGAGGCAAGCGGATCACCAGAGGTAGGAAGTTTGAGACCAGCCTGACCAACATGGAGAAACCCTGTCTCTACTAAAACTACAAAATTAGCTGGGGGTAGTGGTGCATGCTTGTAATCCCAACTACTCGGGAGGCTGAGGCAGGAGAATAGCTTGAACCCCAGAGACAGAAGTTGCGGTGAGCCAAGATCATGCCATTGCACTCTACTCCAGCCTGGACAAGAGTGAAACTCCATCAAAAAAAAAAAAAAAAAAAAAAAAAAAAAAAAAAATCCTTTGCACTGAGGACTTCAGAGCCACATTGGCTGAAAAGAGTCAATTTGCAAATCACATTTTCTACAGAACACTAAATAGGGTATCTTTTACTCTTCTTATATTACTTAAGGTTTAGTGCCCATTGGTTTGTAGTAATGGTCCCTCAAGGAACAACACACAGTCCTGTCCTTGGAACCACAGCTACAGTTGCATTCCCCCTTCTCATCTAAACGGACCTGGGGCTCCATGATTGAAATCATCTGCTCTGGCTGCCTACCTCGGCATCCCTATCACACTTAGAAAGTCATTGAAGCCAATTCAGTGATTCCTTAAGTCCAGCCAGAGACTGTAACCAGGAAACAGAAGTGTTTCTTTATCAGCCCGCCCATGATTGCTTGCTGCTTACTTGCACGAATATAGGTCAAGACTAAATAGCAAAACAATCTGGTTCAACAGGTCAAGCATTCTGGAGGATTTTGGGCCACTTTTCCCATTCTTCAGACCCTACAGGTTGGCTAACCCTCCACTCACTTCCCGCTGCCTTCATCCTGACCAGCTGCCAGTGCACAGACCTGCCTCATTCCCCGATAGCCTTGAGTAGCCAGATGACAGAATTCTGGGCAACTAGAACAGTAATCTCTTGGTCAAATGTTTAGTGAGGCTGCAAGGAGATAATTCTGTGAACTTTTACTTTTCAGGAAATCTGGAAACCTACAGTCTCCATGCCTGATCAGCAAAGGAGCTCTCTGTGGGCACCAGAGACAGGGACCCAATGTGGAGACCTGCAAGCGTGTGTCTGGCCCTGAACTCTCAAGCACAGGACGGAGTTCCTGAGCACTGAAGAGAATATGTGGGAGAACAGAACAGAAACGGAAAGAATATGCAAGGTGTCTTTCTCAATGTTATTCCGTGACAGATGGTGACTGAAAGAGGCTGAGAAGATCTGGACAGGGAGTCTGGAATGGTCAGGCTGTGATTCAGAGGCGCATGATAAGGAAGGTGGATTTTAAGGCTGGAAATCTGAGGGTCAGTGTTCCAGGTCACTTAGAGACAGAATCAGAGCACAGCCCTTGCTGATGGCAAACAAAGGAGGACAAGAGGACTGAAAAGAATTCTGCTAACAGGCAGGAGCTAGTAAGGATGAGTTTGTAGCAAAATTAGCAAAGTGGAGAGGATGATTTTTGGCCATTTTTCCTGTTCTTCAAGAAAACAGGAGATAACTAGAAGGACTGGAGAACAGGGTTGCCAGAACTAGTGGGAAGCCCCCTAGAAATGGTGACATTACCCACCAAACAGACTCCGCCAAGGCCACACCTGGCCTTATGTCTCCTTCACCTTTCTGGCCCCACACAGCCACCAGACAGCTATACCCAGCAGCTTCCCACAAAGCCATAGAGTGCCCAGAGTGAGCCCCAGCAGAAACACGAAAACATCAAGCAGGTACTGCTCATGCCAAGGCTGCTGGAAGACATAGGGCTTGAGGTGAGTTGCCCCCCCTGTCTGGAGGATGTGGTCAATCCAGCCCACCAGCCGCTGTGTGGGGCTGAGCGGGTGGGAGCGCAGGATGACGCTGGCAGCCACTGCTGCAGACTTGTACCTGTTGAGAGAGACAGAGAGCAGGCATTACTAATGTGACCTCACAAGAGTTAGAATGTGTGATCCGTTCTATATGATGCACAAAAGACTAAGTTTCAAGGAAATTTTGTTGGCTTTGCCATAATTTATCTGGGTCCCCTTGAAGTTTAATCATGACACCTACATGCAAAGATCCATGCATAATGCTGAAAGTCTTAAACTTCGAAAAAGTGACTGAGTCCACAAAGACTAGTGCCTACTCCAAGGAGGTTTATCATGTACCCTAGGAAAATTATATATGATGTAATTATTATATATATACATGTAGCACCTCCATTGTGCCAGTCTCTAGATGGGATGACAAATCTCACTGTAGGGAATGTCAGGCACAGGCTAAAGCCTACACATTCCTGCACCATCAGAACGTCATGTTGACCAGGGCTGACTTCCTGGGCTGCAGGCTGCATATTTGTACCACATACTTAGTAGCATCCTGTACTTGGTTTCACCATGTCGAAGTTCTCAAACTTTATAATAGGAGGCTCCACATTTTTATTTTACACCATGTCCTACAAATTGTGAAGCTGGCCCTAGTTATGTACAACGTCTGAGGACCATCCCAGCTCAGAATGGTCATTTTGGGCCTAGGTCATTGAAAAATCCAGTGAAAGTTACAAACACATTTTTCAGAAAATGACCATCGGCAATACATGAATTGCAAATATATACAACTGATCTGAAGTTAACCAACCCATGGAATTTAATGACTCTTCTAGGGCTAAGAGCCATGAGCTATGTGGTTGTTTTAAGTCATCTAGCGAGAATTGCTGAGTGTCTCCTAATACATGTTAAGCCTTTAGGTATGATTTTGGTTTGTGCCCTTGAATCTCCAATAAATTATTCAGTGCCTTTCACTTATTACAATAGGTGTATTTTTCTCTTCACATGAGATCACTGTGCTGGATATGTAGTTAGTTACCTTGAAGGTCACTGGGCCCCTTCTATTGCCTCACTTAACTAAAACTCATTAACCATTTACTTTGTGGCACACCATGTGCTAGGCACTAAGAAGATAGCAGAAAACAAGAGACACATGCTGCTGTCCTCATTAAGCTAACTCTCCACTCTCTGGCTGGAAGGTGAAGGGGACAAATAATAAATGAAAACATAAGCCAGGCATAGTGGCTTATGTGATCCCAGCTACTCAGGAGGCTGAAGCGGGAGGATCATTTGAGCCCAGGAGTTTGAGACCAGCCTGGGCAACATAAAGAGACTCTGTAAACAAACACATAAATAACTGAGGTAATTGCAGACCTTAAGAAGTGTTAAGAAGGAAATGATATAATGGGAGTGGGTGAGAGAAGAGGTTACTTAGGACTGTCGGAGGTGAACTATAAGAAGAAATGGGTTGGAGATGAGACCGGAATGTGACGAAGGAGCCAGTATGTGAAGAGGCAGCACCACAAACAAAAGGCCAAGGGGAAGAAGAGTGTGGAGTATTTGGGGAACAGAAAGGCAATCTCCTGCCTCAGTTGGAATCCCGCTGACCTGAATTCCAATTGACCTGAAATACAGCTCACAGAGACCCTGTGCACATAGTCCAGGTTCTCCAAAATGAAAAGGTAGGAAATGATTCTTAACATCTAACTTAAATGTTCTAGTCTTGCTCTCAGAGGACACAGGTCAGCTGTTGGCATCACGCACATATTATCCCATGTCCCAGAAAATACAGTTTTAATCTAAAGCAAAACCAAGGAAACAGACTCCCACAGTACCCTTAGTGTTTTTGCCTTCATTCCTCATTACGACCACAACCCCAGAGAGCTGCATACCTCTTATCTTCCATGATTTGTTTCATCTTAAGAGCCAATGTCTCTGCCTTGAGCTTCTTTAACTGAATAGAGACACCAAAGTTTTTGGCCTCTACTCGGACCATGTTTTCAGGCTGGTCTCCAAAGAGAGGGATCCCCACCATGGGCACACCGTGCTGAATGGCCTCCATTATGCTATTCTGCCCGCCATGGGTGACAAACAGACGGATGCTGGGGTGAGCTGTTGTAAATAAGAAAGAGGGTGGGACACTTCAGGATGAAAAATTCAAGATATCAGGCAGAGATGAAGGGGATAAGAAAGTGCCAAGTGGATCTAGCGGTGTGTTAGAGACATTGTATCTAATGACTGCTTGGGACACATCCAAGGTTACAGTTCCAAGATACAAGATTCCAAGCATTGTTATCAAATGGAAACATCTTCCCTCAGCCAGAAACTCAGCTAAGGCTTAGAATTGAGTGACTTCTGTAGAGAAGAGTGTTAAGCAAGGCATTCATCTCTATCTGTCCATCCATTCTTCCTTCTCTCTGTCCTCTCTGTGCCTCTCTTTGCTTCTCTCATCTGTATTCTGTGTGTCTCTGTTTCTACCTCCTCTGTCTGTCTATATTGAGCCCTCTTTTATCCACTGACAGCTAATTTCCCTTTTCTTGTATTTCTGACATATTTGTTGACAGCACAACTCATGTGTCACTCATAAAACTTGTATTGACTGTATGGTGTCCTCAATTATATGAGAAGCCCCTTGAAAGTAGACTGGATCTTTCACCTCTGTATTTCCAGTTCCTGTCTTTCCATGCCAGCATTACTTAGAGCTAACTACAGTGATTGTTGATAATGACAAGCACATCTCAACCTGGGTCACTCAACTGCAATGTGCATCAGACTCCTTGTCTCTTCTTTGAAATGGGAGGCATATGCCCGGCCCCAGAATTTTAAAATATATATTTACAGAAGTAGGACCAGGAATCTACTTCTTAAATTGCCCAGATTCTTTTGAGCCATAATCATGGTTATGAATCTCTGCTCTAGTCAGTGTCTATGGCAACACTTGGCATGGAGAAAACCTGTTGGGAGTGAGGGAGCTCTCTAGTCCCAGATGATTCAGTAGACCAAATCACGAACTGTGAAGTTGCTAAGCCTGGCACATAGGTATGTTGGCACATCCTAAAGACATCATTGGCATTAATCTTGTGATGGTAGAAATTGCTCAGACCCTTAGTAAATGAAGAGGATGTGTCCATATTTATGTGTGGATGTGTGTTTGTGTAAGTCCATGTGGCCAAACTGGTGCTCACAAAGTCACTAAAGCGAGTGGCAACTCTCCCAATCCCTGGTATATACATTCAGAGTTGATGGGTTGTCTTTAATTTTGTTTGGGTGACCTTGTCCAAGACCAAATGCAGTAGGGTTAAAGAGACTTGAGAGGAATATCACATAGGACTGCAGACATCAGGTCTGGGATAGAAAAGAATGAAGGAAAGATGGCTGCTTTGACATCTGATCCCATTGGAAGTATAGCCTTGTTTCCCAAGAACTCCAACTGGCTGCTACTTTTCTGTCCACTGAGCCTTACCTGTGCCATTCAACAGTGGGTTCAAATGTCCAGCTAAAGGACAGAGCCCAGATGAGCCCCAAAGACAGGTCAGTGGAAGGAGAAGAGCAGTCCTGGGCAGCCCTTACCCAGGAGGTCACTCTGAGGAAGCCAGTCCACGATTTTCACATTTGCAGCCAGGTGGACATCTTTGGGCCAATGAGAACACTGGCACTTCCATATCACCCCTTGGGGTAGGTAGGCAAAGGCATTGTTCATCTCCTTGAAGATTTCCGGATTCTGACAGGTGTTCACCATGGAGCCCAAGGTCACAAGGACAAAACCAGAGTCCCCAAACTTGGCAATGAAGTTCTCCAAGTCCTAGAGAAAGATTACCAAGGTAAAGAGGTGACAAAATTATTGGTGAAAGCCTAGTTGACCAGAAAATGAAAGCCAGACTATTTACTAACACAGTGCCCTGTCCTCACTGTCCCAAAGCTATTATTATAGCTCCTAGGATAGCGCAATACTAGCTGCACTGTGGTCATGTCCTTTGTGTTGGTGAGAACATCTTTCTTCTTGAAGTCCTGACCCTACTATCAGGGCCTTTCTTGACCTTCCACCCATTATAGGCTCAGGGAGTCACAGGAGTTTTCCAAGGTCAGACTAGAGGTAATAGTATCTGGAAGAGTACTAGTAGGTGGCCAGGGTCCAACATGAGGAGTGGGATTTCTGGAGGCTGGAATGGAGAAGCTGGGAGAACACCTCCTTTGCAGGCAGAAATGGCGGCAGAATAGGGTAAGGCTCCTCTCCATCTACACAAAATGTACCATTTTAGTATGTTTTACTCTAATGTTTTATGATAGTCTCGGTCACTGATCTTTTTATACATACTTCATCCTCTACCTCAGTAGTTCACCCACAGGACTGCAGATTATAACCACAGAGAAAGATTTTTTAAAAGCAGCAATGCTATAGGGAGGTGGAGCCAGATGGCAGAAGAGAACCCTGAAGTGATTGTGCCCCCCACAGGAATACCAAATTAACAGCTATCCACAAGAAAACACCTTCAAAAGAACAACAACAACAAAAAAAATCAGGTGAGCAATCACCATTCCTGGTTTTAACATCATACCGAGGAAAGTGGCACTGAGAAGGTAGGAATGACAGTCTTCAATTACCATGTGGTGCAGAGAGAGAATCTGTGTGCTTAGGGGAGGCAGAGCACAGAGGCTATAGACTTTGCACTGGAAGTCAGTGCTCTGCAGTCACAGAGCAAAGCAACACAGGGAAGAATTCAGCTGGCACCCATGCAGGGAGCATTTAGACCAGCCCTTGCTAGAAGGGAATCATCCACCTCAGCAGTAGGGACCTGAGTGCTGGTTAGACCAACCACCGCAGGCTAAAGTGCTCTGGGGTTCTAAATAAACTTGAAAGGCAATCTAGGCCACAGGAACTAAAATTCCTGGAGTGCACATGACCTGGTGAGACACCAGCTAGGGCAGCCAAAGGAGTGCTTGTGTCACCCCTCCCCCAACTCCAGGCAGGGCAGCCCACAGCTCCAGGAGAGACTCCTTCCTTGAGGAGAGGAGAGAGAAGAGTTAAAAAGTCTTTGTCTTGCAATTTGGGTACTAGTTTAGCTGCAGTAAAATTAAGCACCAAGGAGAATCCTAACATCTCCACATCTAGGCCTTAGCGCCTGAACAACATTGCTAGACATGCCCTGGGTCAGATGAGTATCTACTGCCCTGATGGGAGAGACCTAAGCCTGGCAGGATTCACCACCTGCTAATTCAAAAGCCCTTGGGCCTAAAATAAACATCAGCAGTAGCCAGGCAGTACTTCTCACAGGCCTGGGGTGGGGTGGCCACAGGCGAGACTCCTGCTTTAGGAAGGGAGGGAAGAGAGTAAGTAGATCCCTACAATTCCCAATTCCAGGACCCAGTTCCCAGACAGAATTCTTAGACCCAACCTGGGCCAGAAGGGAACCTGCTGCCCTAAAGGGAAAGGTATAGGCTTGGAAGAATTCACCACCTGTTGACTAAAGAGCTCTTGAGCGTTGAATAAACATCAGCAGTAACCAGGCAATAGTTATCACAGGTCTTGGACGAGGTCCAGTGCTGTGTTTGGTTTCAAGCATAATCCAGCACAATTTCAGTGGAGGTGGTCATGAGAGTGTTTGTGTCACCCCTCCCCCAACTCCAGGCAGCTTAGCACAGGGAGAGAGAGAACCTCTGTTGGTATATGGGAAAGTAAGAGAAGAGACTCAGAGACTCTGCCTGGTAATCCAAGGAATTCTCCTGGCTCTTACCTAAGACCACCAAGCTGGTATTTCTACAAGGTTGCAAGAGTCAGCATGACTGGGCTTGGAGTGCCCCCTAATGCAGACACAGGTGCAGTGACCAAAGACTTAGATCACAACACTCAATTCCCTTTGAACACTCGGAAAGCTTTCTCAAGAAGGATAGGTACAAACAAGCTTAGACTGCAAAGATTAGAAGAAATACTTAACTCTTCAATGCCCAGACATTGATGAACAAGTTACAAGCATCAAGACCATCCAGGAAAACATGTCTTCACCCAACGAACCAAATAAGGCACCAGCAACTAATCCTGGAGACACAGAAAAATGTGGCCTTTCAGACAGGGAAATCAAAATAACCGTTTTGAGGAAGCTCAGTGACATTCAAGATAACACAGAGAAGAAATTCAGAATCCTATCAGCTAAATTTAGCAAAGAGACTGAAAGAATTAAAAATAAAAAAGTAGAAATTCTGGAGTTGAAAATGCAATTGACATATTGAAGAATGCCTCAGAGTCTCTTAACAGAAGAACTGATCATGCAGAAGAAAGAATAAGTGAGCTTAGACAATATAATAAGATACAAATAGAAACAACAAAAACTTAGCGGACTGGGAGATAAAGTGTAGAATTTTTATTACTGTTCCTTTTTGCTTAATTGTTTGTTTCTTTTTGCAATCAAAGTTAAGTTGTCATCAGTTTAAAATAATGGGTTATAAGATGTTACTTGCAAGCCTTGTAGTAATCTCAAATCACAAAACTTAAAACAGATACATGAAAAATAAAATTCAAGAAATTAAAACACACTACCAGAGAAAATAATTTTCACTAAAAGGAAGACAAGAAGAAAAGAAAGAAGAAAGAGAAGATCATAAAACAATCAGAAAACAAATAACAAAATAGCAGGAGTAAGTCCTTACTTACAAATAATAACATTGAATGTAAACGGACTAAACTCTCCAATCAAAACAGAAAGAGTGACTGAATGAATAAAAAAAGAGACTTAACATGTTGCCTCCAAGAAACACACTGCCTATGAAAACACAGACTGAAAAAAAAGGAATAGAAAAGATATTCCATGAAAGTGGAAACCAAGAAAAAAGAAGGAGTAGCTATACTTACATCAGATAAAAGAGATATCAAGACAAAACCATGAAAAGAGACAAAGAAGGATACTATATAGTTTTATAAAGGTTGATTCAGCAAACACATATAACAATTATAAATATATAGGCACTGGAGCCCCCAGACATATAAAGCAAACATTATTAGAGGTAAAGAGAGAGATTGACCCCAATACAATAATAGATGGAAAATGTAACACTTTCAGCATTGGACACAACATCCAGACAGAAAATCAACAAAGAAACATTGAACTTAATCTGCACTACAGATTAAGTGAACCTAATAATATTTGTAGAAATTTTCATCCAATGACTGCAAAAAAGACATTCTTCTCCTCAGCACATGGACCATGTTTAAGTGTAGACCATACATTAGGCCATAAAACAACTTTTATGAAATTCAAAAAAACCGAAATTATATCAACGACCTTCTTAGACCACAATGGAATAAAACTATAAGTCAATAACAAGAGGAACTCTGGATATTATACAAACGCATGGAATAAAACAATATGCTCCTGAATGACCAGTAGGTCAATGAAGTAATTAAGAAGGAAATTTAAAAATTTATTGAAACAAATGATAATGAAAACAAAACATACCAAAACCTATGAGATACAGTGAAAATAATACTAAGAGGAAATTGTATAGCTATAAGTGCCTACATCAAAAGAGTGAGACTACAAATAAACCATCTAAGGATGCATCTTAAAGAATTGAAAAATCAAGAGCAAACCAAATCCAAAATTAGTAGAAGAAAGAAAGATCATAGCAGAAATAAATGAAATTTAAAATTAAAAAATAAAAGATCAATGAAATGAAAAGTTCGGTTTTGAAAAGATAAGAAAATAGACAACCCTTTAGTCAAACTAAAGAAAAGAGAGAAAACCCAAATAAAATCAGAACTAAAGAAAAAAGACATTACAACTGATGCTACAGAAATTCAAAGGATCATTAGAAACGTCTATGAGCAACTATATGCCAATAAATTGGAAAACCTAGAAGAAATGAATACGTTCCTAAACACATAAAACTTTCCAAGATTATTCCATGAAGAAATCCTGAACCTGAACAGACCAATAACAAGTAATGAGACTGAAGTTGTAATAAAAAGTCTCCTAGCAAAGAAAAGCCGAGGACCCAATGGCACCAATACTGAATTTTACCAAACATTTAAAGAACTAATACCAATCCTACTCAAACTATTCTAAAAACCATAGAAGAGAAGGGAATAAAAGGTCTGTATTACCTTTATACCAAAACCAGACAAATACACATCGGAAAAAGGAAACTACAGGCTTATATCTCTGATGAACATTAAGGCAAAAATCCTTGACAAAATATAGCAAACCAAAATCAACAACACATTAAAAAGATCATTCGTCATGACCATGGGGGATTTATCCGAGGGATTCAAGGATTGTTCAACATATGCAAATCAATCAATGTGATTCATCATATCAACAGAATGAAGGAAAAAAACCATATGATCATATCAATTGATGCTGAAAAGGCATTCAATAAAATTCAGTCCCTTCATGATAAAAACCCTAAAAAAACTGAGTATAGAAAAAACATACCTCAACACAATAAAAGCCATATATGATACACCAAAAGTTAGTATCACACTGAATGGGGAAAAACTGAACACCATTCCTCTAACATGACAAGGATGCCCACTTTTACCACTGTTATTCAACATAGTATCGGAAGTTCTAGCTAGAGCAATCAGAAAAGAGAAAGAAATAACGGGCAGTTAAATTGGAAAGGGAGAAGTTAAATTATGCTAGTTTGCAAATTATATAATCTTATATCTGGAAAAACCTAAAGACTCTACCAAAATAACTATTAGAACTGATCAACAAATTCAGTAAAGTTGCAGGACACAAAATCAATATATGGAAATCAGTGGCATTTCTATATGCCAACAGTGAATAATCTGAAAAAGAAATTAAGAAAGTAATTTCATTTACAATGCCCACAAACAAAATAAAACACCTAGCAATGAAGTTAAACAAAGAAATAAAAGATCTCTCCAGTGAAAACTATAAAGCATCGATGCAATTATTTGAAGAAGACATTTTAAAAACTGGAAAGCTATTCCATGTTAATGCACTGGAAGAATCAATATTGTTAAAATGTCCATACTACCCAAAGCAATCTACAGATTCAATTCAGTCTCTATAAAAAATACCAATCACATTCTTCACAGAAGGAGGAAAAATAATCCTAAAATTTATATGGAACCACAAAAGACCCAGAATAGCCAATGCCATCCCAAGCAAAAAGAACAAAACTGGAAGAATCACATTACCTGACTTCAAGCTATACTACAAGACTATAGTAACCAAAACTGTATGGTACTGGCATAAAAAAAGACACATAGACCAACAGAACAGAATAGACAACCCAGCAATAAATCCATACATCTGCAGTGAACTTATTTTTGACAAGGGTGCCAAGAACATAAGGACAGTCTCTTCAATGAATGGTGCTAAAAAAAAAAAAACTAGATATGAATATGCAGAAGAATAAAACTAGACCCCTATATCTCATCATATACAAAAATCAAATCAAAATGGAATAAAAGACTTAAATCTAACACTTTGGGAGGCCAAGGCAGGTGGATCACCTGAGGTCAGGAGTTCGAGACCAGCCCCGCCAACTTGGTGAAACCCCGTCTCTACTGAAAATACAAAAAATTAGGTGGGCGCCTGTAATCCCAGCTGCTCAGGAGGCTGAGGCAGGATAATCGCTTGAATCCAGGAGGCAGAGGTTACAGTGAGCCAAGATCACACCATTGCACTCCAGCCTGGGCAACAGGAGCAAAACTCAGTCTCCAAAAAAAAAAAAAAAAAGAAAAGAAAAGAAAAAGACTGAAATCTAAGACCTCAAGCTATTAAACTACTAAAAGAAAACATTGGGAAAATGCTCCAGGATGTTGATCTGGGCGCACTTCTTTTTCTTGCGTAATACAGGCAACCAAGGGAAAAATGGACAAATGAGATCACATCAAGTTAGAAGGCGTCTATACAACAAAGGAAACTATCAATAAAGCGAAGAGATAACCCATGGAACGGGAAAAAATATGTGCAAATTCTTCTTCTGACAAAGGATTAATAACCAGAATGCATAAAATCTCAAACAACTCTATGAGAAAAAAAAAATCTAATAACCTGACTAAAAAATAAAAGATCTGAATGGACATTTTTCAAAAGACATACAAATGACAAACAGGCATATAAAAGGTTTGCTCAACATCACTGATTACCACAGAAATGCAAACCAAACTACGATGAGATATTATCTCACCCCAGTTAAAATGGCTTTCATCCAAGACAGATAATAACAAGGATGTGGAGAAAGAAAACTTGCACACTGTTTGTGGGAATTTAAATCAGTACAACCACTATGGAAAGCAGTTTAGAGGTTCATCAAAAAACTAAAACTAGCACTGCTATATGATTCAGCAATCTCACTGATAGGTATATACCCAAAAGAAAAGAAGTCACTATACTGAAGAGATACCTGCACTTCCGTGTTTATTGCTGCACTATTCGCTGTAGCCAAGATACGGAATCCATCTAAATGTCCAACATCAGATGAATGGATAAAGAAAATACAGTATATGTACATAATGGAGAATTCATCAGCCATAAAAAGAAAGGGATCCTGTCATTTGCAACAATATGGATGAAACTAGAGTACGTTATGTTAAGTGAACTAAGCCAGACACAGAAAGACAAACTGCATGTTCTCACTCATTTGTGGGAGCTAAAAATTAAAACAATTAAACTCATGGAGATAGAGAGTAGAATGACTGTTACCAGAGGCTGGGATGGGGAAGTGGGTATAGTTAATGGTACAAAAATATAGTTAGAATGTATAAGGTCCAGTGTTTGATAGCACAACAGGGTGACTACAGTCAACAATAATTTATAGTACATTTTCAAGTAACTAAAAGAATATAATTCGGATGTTTGTAACATAAAGAAGCGATCAATGCCTTGATGTGGTGGATTTAAAAAAAAAAACAATAAAGCAGTAATGCTCTGTCCCAAAAGCAGGCCTGGGCAGCTTGTATCTTAAAGTTCCCCAGGTAGTTCTTAACAAAGTTAGAGTCGTGAAAGGAAAATAAATCTCAGGATCCCCAAATCTAAGCCAAAGAGAAAAGTCAAGCTGGGAACTTCATCGGGCAAAATTGCCTCCCATTCCATTCCTAAATAGGACAGCCACAGCCACAAAGATTTTTTTAAAAAAAGCTGCATACCCCCTTACCATTTGCCCACAAGAAAATTCCTTGTGGACAAAGAGCAGACAGAACTCAAAAGCATCCGTCTGCTCGCCTGAGACAAATGTATGTCAGCTTGATTCCTCTGCCCTATTGTTTCACTAACCCAGACTAAGGTATAAGTGACTGTTTCTGTAAATTGTACACTCAGTGAAAAGCTAATCAGAGACTCAAAAAAAATGCAATTGTTTGTCTCTTGTCTATCTATGACCTAGAATCCCCCTCTCCTGCCTTTCCAGACCAAACCAATGTTTATCTTACACATATTGATTGGTGTCTCATGTCTCCCTAAAATGTATAAAACCAGCCTGTGCCCCAACCACCTTGGGCACATGTCGTCAGGACCTCCTGAAGCTGTCATGGATGCATCCTCAACCTTGGCAAATAAAGTTTCTAAATTGGTGAGACCAGTGTCATATATTTTGGGCTCACAGTATCCAATGTCTTAATTTTGTGTTTAGCACAATTTTGTCAATTCTTACTTCCAAATATTTCTTTGAACTCTGTCTGATTCTCTCTGCCCTACAAGTGCTCACTCCACCTCCCAATCCATCATTCTACTGCGTGGTTCAGACTCTCCTGGATTCCAGCCAGCATACCACTTACCATTCCTAAGGACTTCTTTAAAACAGCCTTGTCATCATTTTTATAATTACAAGGCAACATAAGACCGTTATATAAAAATTAGAAAATGCAGAGAAGAAACATTATTTTTTTTTTAGTGTATGTTGTTTCACAGTCATTACAACCCTTATTCCCACTGTTATCCTCTTAACAACGTCCTCTCCCTACTCCATGGTGGAGGCCTGATCCACCCACCTGCTAGCTAAGGTTTCTGGTAAATCCCCACAGTTTTACTCATGCAATTGAATCTTCTACTCCACTAGTGTAGCCAGTGTCACCCAGAGAACCCAGCCTTATTGCCATCTCAATTACATCTCCACATATTGGGACCCCTGCTCCCCAACCTGGGGTGCTTTCCCTCTCAGCTCCATTCCTAAAACTTCCTGCCACCAATGCAAAGCCCATATCACCCATAGATCATTCCCCACCTCTTCCTGCTCACTCAATGCAAGTTAGAAGAGTAGACACTTGGGTGGCTGGAAAGCCCAGGCCCTCAGGGCATCTGAAATACATGGTGGTGGGAAGGTCACCTACATCACCTGAGCTTCTATCCTCCTCTGTTTATAAAAATGAAGATGATCACACCTCCATACAGATGGAAGGATATTAAATATGATGACTTCTATAAAATGGGAACCCAGTGCTCAGAGGCAACAGGCAACCAACTCATCCTAGCTCTCCTCCCTTCGAAAAATTTCTGTAGCAGAGGTTCTGAGTTGTGAAACTGTGCTGTGCATTTAAATCACCTGGGCAGCACTTGCAAATTACAGTAGCAGGGGGCCACCCCAGAGAAATCAAGTCAGAAGATCTGGGTGGAGCCAGGAGCCAGGGCTCTACAGGCAGGGAACACTGGAGATACCACCGGCAGTTCTTGCTGTCAGTCCCATACAGACCCACCCTGCTTACTCTGAATCCATAGTGTTGTCATTTCACTGTGAGTATCTTATCTCCTTAACAATTATTGCATGTAATGGGCACTAACTACATGTTTATTGTACACATGATCATGCAAAATAAAAATGCAAACAACAAATTGAAACTTTAATACACGGCTTATTTTAACAAGGCTAGGACTAGGGTGTGGCAAGAGAGGAGCCAGAGGAACCCATACAAAGATGCCCTTGATCTCAGGATGGTGCAAGGCCTAACATTATACTTGCACAACGCTGAAACTCATCACTTCCTTTAAAAGCATGCCTTAGGTGCCTCCCTTGCCTATCCCTACTTCAGCCTCAGGATCCTACTGGCAGGTGGCAGCCATCAACTATGCACTGAAGGCCTCTGTGTGAATCCCTAACTGAATGCTGAAGGTCACTTACTTGTGGTACTGGTTTAATAGGTTTTTCCATCAAGCCTCCAACATAAACAGTGTTGGGAAGCAGAGGGCGGGCAAAATCAAAGGCAAAGTCGGAGTTAATGAACCACAACTCTGCTTTCAGTAGAAGATGAGACAAAACTGGCCTAGAGCCTTCTGGGAAATGCTCCTTGATGGCGTTGTCAAATGTAGACTGCATGTGCCATTGCCTCCTGCAGAAACTAAAGAACATCAGAAAATTCTTCACTCGGCCCCAGAAGTCCATGTGATCGGTCAGCAAGGAACGGAATACTGGAACATAAGACAAGGGGATTGGTAGCCCAAATTCCAAAGAGCCGAATGAGGTGGAAAGAATGGCCACAAATGGCTTACTGAGCTTCTCAGCAATCAAGAAAGGACAGTAGTCAAAAGTTTCAACTATCACCATGTCGAAGTTCTCATTCTTTAAGGAATCCATGATATCCTTTCTCCTTAAAAAATGACTGCACTGCAACGCCAAGTATTCTAGAACTTTTAATAAGTTTTCAAAATTTCCTCTGTAAGAAAAAATAATAATAAATATTCATGAGAAGTGTTAAATTTACAGTACATAAAAGTATCTTGAGATACAAAGAAAATATCCCAGGGAAGCAACAACCTTTCTAGCAGTCACCCACAAATTCAACCAGTTTCCCACAAATGCGCTCTGCCATGATTATCCTGGCTTAAATGTTTCTACTCCCTAGAGTTACCCTTCTCCCTTCCCCTTTTCTACCCTTATCCAAACCCTAACCACCATCAATGCCGACTCAAGGTCCTTCTACTCTGGGAGCCATCTCTCAGAGCAGCAGATCTCAGAGTTCCGTCTCCTTGATAAATTAGGTGACACTCTATTTAGCCCTCATTTACATACGGAGTGTTTATGAGTGATTTTCTTATTTATCCAACCAAATTGTGTAAGTAACTTGACGAAAGAGTTTATCAATATTGATTATATGTGCTATGTTTTAGCACTGTGTGCTTGCATATGAGAGATTGCCTCAGTCAAGTTACTCTTTGATTATATTACAACCGGATATCTCAGCTGAAAATGAGAATTCCACCTTTTTATCCCTAGGAGTTAAGCAATGGAAAAAAATAAAAACAAAAGGAACCTGGTTTTTGAAATGCATTGCTTTTTTCTTTATTATTCTTTCTTTCTTTATTATTTTCTTTTATTTATTTTCATTTTACATATTTTTATATATTTATTTACATATTCATTTACTTATTTACATTATTATTTTTAATTATTTATTATTATTATTTCTTTCCACCTCAATGCAGGCTGGGGTATTCAGGTAAGATAATGTCAAATCTTTACTGACATATGCAAAGGGACGAATCTTTTGCAACATATTCCCAATAATGCCTGCATAGAATATGATCCTATTTTACAGAATTTGGGGGAAATAGATGAGGATGCCTAGGCCAGCTGCAATAAGTGCAAGAGCTCTAGATATCAGAGACCTACTGGCTGTATGGAAGACTGAGAGAATCAATTCCCTGACACACCTGTAACCTGTACACCACTGTACCATTGCCCTCCAGTTAGAGAAGGTCCCTCACTAGTGATATGCAGACTGACTGAAGTCATCCTCTGTTGTATATTTTTAAAGATTCATATAATAAAGGAAAAGTTGCCAAACATTTTTTAAAATTTCAGTAATGAACTGGGTGCAGTGGCTCACACCTGTATCCCAGCACTTTGGGAGGTCGAGGAGGGTGGATCACCCAAGGTTAGGAGTTTGGGACCAGCCTGGCGAACATGGTGAAACCCTGTCACTACTAATAATACAAAACTTAGCTGGGCATGGTGGCACACTCCTGTAATCCCAGCTACTTGGGAGGCTGAGGCAGGAGAATCGCTTGAACCCTGGGGGCAGAGGTTGCAGTGAGCCGAGATCGCGCCATTGCACTCCAGCCGGGGCGACAAGAGCAAAACTCCATCTCAAAAAAAAAAAAAAAGCCAGTCATGTAGTAAAAATTTTTAGACTGTAGTTCATTAATCGTATTTAAAATTAAGCTAATAAAATATTTTAAGAATGCACTCTTAACCATACCTGTCCTTTAATATATTAAACTGGATAAGAAGAGACAAGGCATATGCTTAAAATATATAACTCTGCAAGATGATATAGGCTAAGTGTCAAATGGGTGGATTAGATCAGACGTATAGAGGAGAGAATGTAGTGTTCCAGCTTGGGTGAGGAGGGAGGCTTTATGGAAGAAGGCAGATTTAAGCTCTATGTTGACTATTGAGTAGAATTTTCAAGGAAAGAAGAGTAGGTAAGGCCACTGCGATTAACCAAGATAGACATGGATTTCTGTGTTTCCTCTTTTATGTCTGAGATCAAAAAGTTATGTGTTTCTTCCCATCCAGATTAAGCAAAAGCAGTCAGTTTCATGTTTCATTTGTGCCAGGTTGATTCCTTTTTTAAAGAACTTTGCATGACTGTATGTTCAACTTCTACAAACCCAATGTTCATAAGCCTTCCCTTTATTTATGAATATATGTGAGAAGAAGGGAAGACAGTAAGTGGGAAAAGGTGACTCTAATTTTCTCACCAACAATGAAAGGTGGAGGAGTCTATCCCAATTTCTGTGTCGGGGATATTACAGGCAATGATTGTAGGTGAAGTGTTGCAAGGAAGTCCCAGAAGAAACAATTTCCCACTTTCTGCAGAAAAGCACTCGTGCTTATAGTGTAAGAAAGATGGTATAAAGAAGAATGTCCAGGGACTTTACTGGATGATGTAGTATGTAGTACTCATCTACTCCCCTTATCATCTGCCTCTCCATCTATCAATCCATCCATCCATCCATTTGTCACTTTCTCTTATTAAAATGAAATCTCATTAAAATAAAATCCAAGTATCCATGCACCCATCCATTATTTGTATGATGAAAATAGTGACCCTTTGGTTCAAAGACTAAAAAAAAAAATTACCTGCCACCTAAAGTTTCTTCCAGAAAAAAATCAAAACTCTTCTTAAATTCTCTTTGATGATCTTCAGGTGCAAGCCAACTGACAACTTGATACGATTTTTCCTCCTTTTTAAAATCTAAGAAAACAGCAACAGGTTTTTAAAAAGTTAAATATGCTGCACAAAAGAGTAACATTAGCATAACAATATCGAAACGTATTTCAAAAATTATGTATGTATTTGAATGATTGCTTCTTTAAGTATTTTTAATGTATGCATTTATTTATTTTTGAGACAGAGTCTTGCTCTGTCATCTAGGCTGGAGTGCAATAGCACAATCCTAGCTCACTGCAGTCTCAGCTCCCTTACAAACCACTGGGATTACAGGTGTAAGCCATTGGTATAATTTGTATTTAAATACAGTACACACTTGTTTGATTCCAGAGTCTCTGTTCTTTCCGTTTTACAAAAACAATCATTTTTATTATTTAAAGTGATACATGCAAATAATTTTTAAATTCAGTCAAAAAGTACTAAAAGACCTCATTAAAAGAGTAGTCCCCTACATCCCGACTTGCCAGCTTGGCCCCTTCTTCATTACCCATGTGTAATAAGAAGTCTGACTCCATTTTCACTGTTTGCCTCTTGACAAATGTCAAGCCCCATTTCCCCTTCCCAACCCCATGCTTCATCTGAGCAAATTGGTAAGAAAACCCACACATACCTTCTCTCTTATCCCTGGTAGGAGTTTCAATCTATGCAAGTCAGGACAATGAAGGGAAATCCTCAGCTCATCCTACCTCTCCTCACAGTAAAAACTCAAGCCAGTCATCCCTCCCTGCTCTCTAAAGCCATTTTTCAGATTTGCCTGGGAGTCTGTCCTGCTATTCTGAAAAAAAGAAAAACGAAACCTCACCCTATGAGTCATAAACCTCTCATATCTTCTTAATACATGTGTGCCTTCATCCCATCCAAATCAAATTTTGTGTGAGGATTGGGGGTATATTAACACATAGTCCCACATATTAAGGCTCTCATACTCAATTGAAATGAAAGACTCTATCCAAGTATCTACTGGCAAATACTTTGCAGTCATAGACTTGGCTAGAAGGTTCTCTTCCATGCTGATTTTTACAGGCTCTCAGCCACAGTGCGTCTTTACCTTGGAAGAAACACAATGCATGGCTACCCACAGTGTACTTCAACAGCCCTACTATTGCCCACAATCTTTGCCAGCAAGAGCCACTGCTTCCAGCTTTCTCCAAGAGTACAGATATGACATTACATTGAGGGTGTCCTCCTCTGAGGAGATTCATTCGCCACACTCATTTAAGACACAGAAACATTCAAAAAGGAGCTCATAAAGGGGATAAGCCATTGTCCCATGCAAAGTATCAGGCCCAGTCCCTCACTTAAATTCCAAAGGGTCAATTGGTTAGCTGAAGGCCCCTCCATCCCCAATACTATTAAAAAATAACTATTGAGCCTATCTGTGCCCATAATGTTAGAAGCCAAACATCTTTTAGGCCTTTTTGCATTTTAAAGATAACATATTCCTTATTTATAAATTTTACTTAGGTCCACTCATGTTTATTACTTGAAAATCAGCCCACATTGCGTAGCATCCCCTGTAACAGAAGGCTCCAGAATCTATCCAAGTTGCAATACAGCAGGCTCTCTCATTAGCGCCCCCCAGGAACACCTGCAATGTAAAGGCGTTAGCATCCTCCTTTCATGTCTCCTGGAGTTCTTCTGAGCACCTATCATGGCCGTTTCAGTTTCCTATTGCTGCTTTAACAAACTACAACAAACAGTGGCTTAAAATGACACAAGGTATTATCCTATAGTTCTATAGTTCTGGAGATCAGAAGTCCAAAATGGATCTCATTAAAATAAAATCAAGGTGTGGGTGAGCTGCATTTCTTCTGAAGGCTCTAGGGAACAATCCTTTTTCTTGCCCTTTCCAGCTTCTGAAGGCTACCCGCATCCCTGGCTCATGGCCCCCTTCCAACAGGCAATCACAACGCTCTGATTTCTTCTTCCATCATTAATTCTTTAACTCTCCTACGATCTTCTCTCCTTTATAACAGGGGTGTCCAATCTTTTGGCTTCCCTGGGCCACATTGGAAGAAGAAGAATTGTCTTGGGCCACACATAAAATACACTAATACTAACGATAGCTAATGAGCTAAAAAAAAATTGCAGAAACAATCTCATAATGTTTTAAGAAAGTTTATGAATTTGTGTTGGGCCACATTCAAAGCTGTACTAGGCCACATGCAGCTGGTGGGCCACCAGTTGGACAAGTTTGCCTTATAAGAACTCTTGTAATTACATTGGACTCACCTGGGTAATCCATGATAATCTCCCTGTCTCAAAATCCTTATATTAATCATATCTGGAAAGATCCTTTTGCCATGTAAAATAGCACACTCATAATTATAGGAATTTGAACATATATATCTTTGCGGGGCGGGGGGAGTGGCATTATTTGCCCACCGCAGTGTGTTCTCTAGATCCCAGACATTCATATACATCCCTCACGGAATGAAAATGTATTCATCCTGTCCCAACATCCCCCAAAGTCTCAAACAATTATATCATCAATTCAAAGTGAAAAACCTCATCTAAAGCTCATCAGCTCAGAATTCCCAAATCACATCATCCAAATAATCTACAGCAAGCGTGGGTGAGAGTCTGGGTATAATCCATTCAGTGGAAAATTGCTCTCCTTCTGTGGATCTGTGAAACTAGGAAAAAATGACCTGCTTCCCAAAACCAAGAGTGGGACAGGCATAGGATACCAGTTATAGACATTATTCTAATGGGGGCAAAAAGGAAGCAAAAAAAAAAAAAAAAAATGAGGTGCCAGTCCCAAGACATTTGACTACAACTGGGCAAACAAAATTAGGTTTTAAGGACTGAGAATAATCCTGTGGTTTGGCTCAGCCTTCTGGGCTAGAGGCTCTGCCATCTGGGCTCATTGCTTCACCTTCAGAGTTATCCTTTGTTTTTCATGATCGTTGCATGTGGTTACAGCTGAGTGGTTTGTCAGTTTAATTCCTACTTGCAGATTGGGGAGCTCAACAGCCCTCCTTCCTGTCATATTCTCCTCATACCTTTGAATCCAAATTGGCAGTGCTTCTGAAGGTATAAAATTCTTGGGTACCGGGAGGCTGAGGCAGGAGAATTGCTTAAACCCGGGAGGCGGAGCTTGCAGTGAGCTAAGATCACGGCAGCCATGACACTCTAGCCTGGGCAACAACAGCGAGACTTAGTCTCAAAAAAAAAAAAAAAAATCTTGGGTACCTTGTGACCCTCCTGGGTGTGTCATAGGAATTCACTCCGCTAGACGAGAAGCTGCTCCACAGACTTGTTTGGTTTGGTTTTATTTTTGTTTTTTAGACAGAGTCTCGTTCTGTCACCCAAGCTGCAGTGCAGTGGCACAATCTCGGCTCACTGCAACCTCTGCCTCCCAGGTTCAAACAATTCATGTGCCTCGGCCCTCTTTGTAGCTGGGAATACAGGCACGAGCCACCATGCCTGGTTGATTTTTGTATTTTAGTACAGACAGGGTTGCACCATGTTGGCCAGGTTGGTCTGGAACTCCTGATCGCAGGTGATCTGCCTGACCTCCCAATGTGCTGGGATTACAGGTGTGAGTCACCGTGCCCGGCCTAGGATCCACTGCTTTTTAGAACAGCAAGACCACCAGCTAGTGTCTAGATGTTCACCTCATCATCCTTTTAATATGTTGTCTCTGTAATGTGGACCATTAAAATCTTTTATCTGGCTGGCTGGCTTGTAGGAATACCCTGTCAATTATTTTACTCATTTACTTCTTTTCGTTTATCCTCAACTCAGTGTGCTTCCTCCGTACCTTGCTGATCTAAGTAGCAATAATATTTTACTTCTATTCCTTTTCCTTTTGATTTCAACCTGTTTCTTTTGAACAAGAATAAATATCCTTTCAGGGACATTTTCTCATTCCTTTTCACCAGGTCTGTGAGATAGTCATGAGCCTCTATTTATGTTTATTTGCAGAAATTGATATTTTATTTTATTTGTAGACTAGTCATTATCTTGTCCTACCCATCTTTTCCTTTGTTTGAGTCATTTCCTTTTCCTTTGTTTCATTTCCTTTCATATCCTAGGATTACAGGCATGAGCCACCATGCCCAGTCTCCACGTATCTTTACGAGATAGTTTCATCCACATATCGTTATGAGATAGTTTTATCTTGATTGGTGGCTTCTGCCATTATGGGTGAAGGAATCCATGAGACAGAGACCTAATTGCAGGACAGTTCTCAGGGTGGCCTTGGGCTGACCCTGTTTTCCTCTCTGCTTGTCACTTGTAGTTATCAAGAATAACTGTAGAATGAGCTGGGAATGTAACACTCTGAGATAGAGAGGCACTGGGTGGAATAGCCCAGGCTTTGTTACAATCTCCACTAGAAACAGGATGCCCTTGAACACTTAGCTTAGCACATCATGTTTCTCCAGGGTATAAAACCCAAGGTGGTCTGCACTTCGTGGTCCTTTATCTGCATTGCAAGTGGGGCATGTACAGTTGAGACTCCATTCATCCCAGGCAGCTTTCTGAGCCTTGGAGGACCAGCTCACAGTGAATTTTAGGTTTCAGTTGCTGTCCACATGTAAGTAGTAAATCCACTTCATGGAATGTGTTGCGTTATGTGGGTGTTCTTTCTTAGCAGATTCACGCAAGTTGGTAACCAGCGCACACCAAACCTGCTTCATGCTAATCACTTCAATGAGCTTTCTGTGTGACTGAATACTCTGACCATTTAATCCTTCAGAGGCAATAGCAAAAGCCTGTCCAGCCATACAATTGGCTTTCTCTACAAGACAACAGGATACACTGCTTTCATGACGTTTGAATTCCCTAATTTTTAAATATTTTCCATCCTAATAGGCTGAGAATTTCCAAAACCATAAAGTCCTCATTTTCTGCCTTATAGTTATTTTCTCAATTTATCTTTCCTCTCACATTTTACTATAGACAGTAAGAACACTTGAACATCTGTATTTCTACAAAAAGTCTGTGTATGATGATTTACAGTCTCTAAGACAATACAGATTTTCTCTATCATGTTCCTTCCTTCCTTCTGAGTCATCACTAGCAGAGTTCTTAGAATTCCCAGTCTATTCACAGTCTGTTCAAAGCAATCTAGGCTTTCCCTCTTATGCTCTTGAATAGTCTTCTAGTCACTGTGTATAATCCAATTGTGATTCCAGATATTGATGGGTTGGAGCAGTAGTACATGTGAGTATTAGAAACCTTTGCTTCTTCAGTGCCTCTGATGTCATTTATTAAAGTTGCAAATAAATAAACAGTATGGGAAAGTGTTTCCAAATAAGGAGGTAATAATTGGCTCAAATGTTTCAATTCATTAAATGGGGCATCTGATCAGAAATAATAACCCAATCATGTGTTTCCTTGTTTGCAGACCTTCAGCCAAGCTCTACGGATGAAATGAAAAATGGGAATTCTATTTCAAAGCATCAGAGACATCCATGATAAGGGAATTATTAAAAGAAACTCTAGACTCCTAATCCTATGAAAAAACAGAAAGGATCCACACATTCCTTGAATTGTTTATAGATTTTGCTGTGCTTATATCTGTTAAAGAGTAAAAGGTCTGTAGCTTTCAGTAGTTTCTCTCTCTCTCTCTCTCTCTCTCTCTCTCTTTTTCTCAGACTGGGTCTCACTTTATTGGTCAGGCTGGAACGCGGTGGTGTGATAATAGCTCACTGCAGCTTCGGCCTCCAGGGCTCACACAATCCTCCTGCCTCAGCTTCCGACGTAGCTGGGACCACAGGAGCATGCCACCATGCCCAGCTAATGTTTTATTTTTATTTTTAGTAGAGATGAAGTCTCACTATGTTGCCCAGGCTGGTTTTAACTCCTGGGCTCAAGTGATCCTCCTGCCTCAGCCTCCCAAAGTGCTGGGATCACAAATGTGAGCCACTATACCTGGCCAATAGTTTCTCAAAGTTTATTGGAAATGCCATCATTAATTTTTCATCTAAATTTTAATTTAAATCAATTAAATTTAGTTACAATTTTTGAAATTAAGAAATAATTGTCTTAAAATGAAAATACTACAACTATTTAATCAGATAATCCAGTTTAGGCAGATACAAAGGCAGTGAAGAATATGAAAACAAATGTAAAAGATACTAAAATGATTTTAAGCGGGGACTCAGAAAGATATTTGTATACCAGTGTTCATAGCAGCATTGTTCACAACAGTCAAAAAGTGGAAAAAACCTAAATGCCCATCAATAGATTAATGGATAAACAAAATGTGATGTATCCATAAAATTGAATATCCAGCCATAAAAAAGAAGGTCTAACACACATTAAATATGAATGAACCTTGAAGATATTATGCTTAGTAAAGCAAACCAGACACAAAATGACAAATATTGTATTATTTCACTTATATGCTGTACCCAGAATAGTCAAATTAATAGAGAAATAAAATATAATATGGTTATCAGGGGCTGAAGGTAGAGGGTAATGGGGAGCTGTTGGAGGCCGAAAGAGTGAGGGTCGAGATCAACTCAGTATACCACTGGAGACTATATGAGTAAACACCAAACTGTTTCTCATAATCACAGAATGTTGGCAAACTGACAAACTGCGTCTGCCACCCAGAAAGAATGCTGAGCGCAGTCATGCCCCAAGTACAATGTTTCTTGTGATTAGGCAAATCTGAAGCCTGTTAGTAATAATATGAACCTGTGATCAATCAAGCAGCTGACCAATCTGTACCTCCTCCTCCACTCTTTCTACCCAATAAATACAAAGTGTTGTGGAAGCTCAGCAGCTGCCTTTGCTCACTAGAAGTAGAGCACTCTTTTCTTCTTCCCCTGGCTCCCTTCTTTATAACAGTTTCTTTTGTCTTAGGTTTTCATTTCTATGGTTGTCCTCCTTCATTCAGTCTCGTAATGACAGTCTCAAGTAGTAAGAGTAATGTCTCTGGTAATGATAGTAACTAGTAATTGTGGCAGTCCGCCACAAGTGGCACCTGAACAGGGATAAATAGGGACATTCAGGGACAAACAGAGACCTGAAGAGACCTGCAGGGACAAATAGAAATAAGTAGGGATAAATAGAAATAAATAGAGATAGAGACAAATAGAGATAGGTGGGGAAAGACAGGGACTTGCAGGAACTAACAGGGACCACAGGGACAAATAGGGATAAAGACTAGCAGAGACTAGCAGAAACTTGCAGGAACAGATAGGGACACATAGGGTCCTATAGGGACTCGAGCAAGGAAGGTCTGCTGGACCAGAAAAAAACTAAAGCCCAGAAAAAATTAAAACCAACCAGATGAACGAGAAACCCCGTTACAAGTCTGCTGGCAGCGACATAAGGTCAGTGCCCTAGAGGTACAAAGAACGGGAAGTTTTTGAATCAAAATAACATGGGGAAGAATTTGGTTCTTTCTTTTCTCTTTTTTGTTTGGAGCTTGGTACGTACCATCTTTTTGTTATTATTTCAGGGTTTGAGAGAATTTTTGGCCCCACCTACAGCACCTATTGAGGGTGGTGAACAGGAGAGGGAGGATGAAAATCGGCTTGTGCCGTCTTCTGTGGCTACAGAAAAGCTAACTTGAGCTTTGGCTTTCATGGACTGTAAACATGTGCTGGCACCTGTGAGATGTGCGGAGGACCTGGGAGGTTTTCTCGGAGCTTAAGATGTGGGAACTGAGCACGAGAAGGATAAGCCTCAGATTTGCTTTCTCTGTGTCTTCTGTTAATCAGAAAGAGCCTGTTTCTCGTTAGCAGTGGAAAGTTTTACCCTGCAGCAATTAACCAAAAGAGGCAGAAACTGCGTTGCAGCTTGTGGAGCAGATGCCTCAGCAACAGCCTGCCTCCTGGCTACAGCTACAAAAACCTTTGCTTCTGTTTTGGTAGATTTACTAACGTGAGGACTAGGGTATGTTTGTGTTTTCACAAAGAATGAACAAACCGTGTGGGTGCTCCCAAGGTGTGTGCGACCATGGAATGGGAGACTGGGGGGACCCATGGATTCCAAACACACGCCTGGTTCCCCCAGTACAAGCCATGAGCCAGCTGAATCTGAATGTGAAGATGGAACGGGGACTGACTGGAGTCACACTCATATCAACCCCATGACATGCAGACAGATCAAGAAAACCACACAGGAAGCTGAGAAACTGTTAGAGCATCAAGGTCAGGCAAAAACCCCTGATTCCATGTTTGTGGCCATGCTGGCCGTGGTTTCCTGTGCATCTGTAAGATCAGCTGGACCACCAACCGGCAATTGAGGGCTGCACAGCCTGTAATTGCCTTTCTCAATTAAAAACAAAAAGGGAGAAATGTTGGAGGCCAAAAGAGTGAGGACTGTGATCAACTCAGTATACCACTGGAGACTATGTGAGTAAACAGCAAACTGTTTCTCATAAATGCAGAATGTTGGCAAACTGACAAACTGCGTCTGCCACCCAGAAGGAATGCTGAGGGTAGTCACACCCCAATTACAGTGTTTCTTGTGATTAGGCAAATCTGAAGCCTATCAGTACTAATATGAACCTGTGATCAATCAAGCAGCTGACCAATCGTTACGTCCTCCTCCCTGTTCATTGTACCTGATAAATAAGAAGGGTTATGGAATTTCAGCAGCTGCCTTTGCTCACTAGAAGCAGGGAGCTGTTTTCTTCTTCACCTGGCCACTTTCTGTATAACAGTTTCTTTTAAGTTTTCATTTCTACGTTCGTCCTTCGTTCAGTCTCGTAATGATGGTCTCAAGCAGTAACAGTAATAACTGTCATAGTGATGGTCTCAAGAAGTAAGAGTGGCTGTCAGTCACAGGGAGTCACTGTTTAATAAGTAGAGTTCCACTTCGTGATGATGACAAACTTCTGAAAAGGGATGGTAATAATGGTTCTACAACAATGTGAATGTCCTTAAAGCCTCTAAATGGTATATTTGAAAATGGGGCCAGGTGCGGTGGCTCACTCCTGTAATCCTAGCACTTTGAAGGCCAAGGCAGGCAGATCACCTGAGGTCAGGAGTGTTCAAGACCAGCCTGGCAAACATGGCGAAACCCTGTCTCTACTAAAAATACAAAAAAATTAGCCAGGCGTGGTGCTGCACACCTAATGGCGCCCGCCTGTGGTCCTAGTTACTCGGGAGGCTAAGGTACAAGAATCACTTGAACCTAGGTGATGGAGGCTGCAGTGAGCCAAGATCGCGTCACTGCCCTCCAACCTGGGAGACAGAGCAAGACTCTGACTCAATTTTTAAAAAATGGCTAAAATGGTAGATTATATGTTATATATATTTCACCACAATGAAATTTTAAAATTTAAATGAAAAAATGTAGATTAAAAAATGGTTTTGGCCGGGCGCAGTAGTTCACACCTGTAATCCCAGCACTTCGGGAGGCCAAGGCAGCAGGATTACTTAAGGTCAGGAGTTCGAGACCAGCCTGGTCAACATGATGAAACCCCGTATCTACTAAAAATACAAAAACTAGCCGGGCATGGTGGCACACGCCTGTAATCTCAGCCACTTAGGAGGCTGAGGCAGGAGAATTGCTTGAGCCTGAGAGATGGAAGTTGCAGTGAGCCAAGGTCATGCCACTGTACTGTGGCCTGGCCAACAGAGCGAGACTCTGTCTCAAAAAAAAAAAAAAATGATTTTAGAAATCTGAACAATAACAAGGCCTGATGTTACCTTCAAAGGTTGAAAATATCTCAGAATTTTCTTCCTCAGAGATGCTTGCTTTTGAGTTTTTTTTTCTTTTTTTAAATTATAGCTTCAGGGGGTGCACGTCCAGGTGTGTTGCCTGGGTGTATTACATGATGCTGGAGTTTGGGCTTTTCCTGGAGCAACACTTTCATATTGAGCAATTTGGAGCATAAAGTCCTAATCCACCCAACTCTGTTATCAAGCAAGTCTGTTAAGTTCTCAGGGTTTCTGTTTCCTTGTGGATCAACAGAGGAGTTCATAAGATGTATGAGCTTCATTTTAGCTAAAATTCTTTGGATTCAATGACTCCATTAAGAACATCTGAAATCACTATGCACAAACTTTGGGCAGCCACTTATTTTTTCAAGAATGCAAAACCATCTCAGCCATAGACTCCTAACTTAGCTACCTAAATAAGGGGCTCCCTGCGAGAGCTTACTTACATTCCGATATCATAAAAAGAGGAAAAGTAATCTATAAAAAGAAAAGTGATTCTTACATGTAAGAAGTGTTAAATAAGGCTGAATATTTCTGTTCTATCTATATACAGAGAGTCTTTGAGATGGAGCCTCACTCTGTTGCCCAGGCTCTAGGGCAGTGGTGCATTCCCAGCGCACTGCAACCTCTGCCTTCTGGCTCAAGCAATCCTCCACCCTCAGCCTCCCAAGTAGCTGGAATTACAAGTGGGTGCCACCATGTCAAGTTAATTTTTGTATTTTTTGTAGAGACAGAATGTCCCTGTGTTGCTCAGGCTGGTCTCAAACTACTGGGCTCAAGTGATCCACCTGTCTCAGCCTCCTAAAGTGCTGGGATTACAGGTGTGAGCCACCTTGCCCAACCCTGTTTAATATATTTTTTAAGCCATCTTATTAAGTAGTATTTGTTAAAATAATCCATAATAATGAGTGGATGGTTGCTTGGGATGGAGTAGAGGTCAAGTAAGGGGAAAAAAATATAGGAATATGGAGTGTCAAGTCCTGGTAATTATAGCCTAAGAAGCTTTTTGGCACTTTACATACACACACACACGCACACACACACAAGCTTTTCATCCTTCCAATTGAATTAGAATTTAAAAAAAAAATTTGCTAAGCCTTTCTATGCAAACAATGTTTTGCTCTTTGCTTGGAGTAGAAGAAATCAAGAAAAGTGAGAAAAGATACCTGGCATAAAAGGACCTCTTTTGTGGTTAAGCATGGTGATATTATGACCGTGGTCTTGAAGAATCTGAGAAACCCGGTCCATCAGTAGATAATGGCTTCCACCTAGGAACAATGCACAATTTCAGTTCTTGAATGATGAGAACACCGTGTCTAAAGTCGATAGTGATCAATCCAGGAGAGGAAAGGTAGGGGAACAGGAAGTAGATAGTGAGTGGAGGAAGATGAGTTTTGCCAGTCTCCTCATGTCCCTCTGGGTAAAACCCAGCCCACTCACCCAGAGCATGACCACCCAAATTTTTACCTGTGGCTCTGGTCCATGAGAGATTGCCTCTTGTGAATCACAGTATCCATGTCAGTGTAATGAGTTACTATGTGCTTAGGCCATGGGAGTTCCTCATCCTGGGAGTTCCTCATGGGAGGTACATGTACATTTTAACTAAGGCCTTATGGAGACACAGAGTCCAAAAGAAATCACAGCATTGGTGGAAATACAGGTATGGTGTTGTACATATGAGTGTGAATAGTTCCTAAAAAACAATGAGAACTGTTTCTGGGATCCTGCTCTTTGGACATTTATGCTACTGTAGGAGATAGAAACCTTAAGAGATCTGTCCAAGAAATCATCACTGGAAGGGAAGGAATGAGGGACCACTACTTAGAATCCAAATCTTTAAGATTCTAATGTATTTGGAAAGGATGTACTTAATTTAGGCCAAACAATGATCAAGTTCTAATTAAGACATTTGAGGACAAATGTGGGGCCCTTGGGGTGGGCCTGCTGGATCCTGGTTGCACGACAGACTAGGGAATCCCTGATTCCAGAAAAATCCTACCATCCTAAGGAAAGAGAAGCTTGATCCTCAAAAGAGGTACAAGTTCCATGAAATCAATGTCTTCTCAGTATATGTTCTAATACACAGCCTTTGCTTGAATGTAAGGTTCTCAGCAGCAGAGAAAGGAAGATCAGAAGAGAAGGTAATGTAACGGTAAATACCAAAAGTTTGGGGGTGGAGGTGGAAGGGAGTAGAGAAGTAGTGTGCAGCTCTCTGCATGACTCAGTTTACTTATACCCAGACTTGAATAGTCTAGAGCAACAAACGATGTATAAAGTACAAATCTGCAACAAATCTTGCTCACATTTTAATCCATGTAAGAACAGGGAGCCAGGAAGAAGGGGTCCCCACAAAAACAGCTGTTAGTGGTGGATCCTGGGGAGTCAGGTGGCTTTCTGGGGCAAAAACAGGATTCTGGCACCTCAGAAACGACACCAACTCCTTCTTGGAGCCTGAGGAAGGAGGACGGTGTACTTTCAAGAAGTTAAGAAGCTCTGTTACGTCACTGAGACTAACACTCAGAAAGGGGGTGGGGGGAGTCTTCAAATGGACTTGCACTGTTTCTTAAACAGTGATTTTTGAAAATCCCCAGTGAAAAGGGCTTCAGAGTGGAAGTTGTGGTGAGCGTGGTCTTGCAGTAAGAAAACCCTGAGTTAATTCCTCATGGGACATCAGGGAGGCCACATGTGCTCTTAAGGAAGTCATCTCACTCCCCATCCCTCAGTTGCCCTCTCAGGAAATCAAAATAGGCACTAAATTAGATGATCTGTGGTTCCCCCCAGTTCTAGGAGCCCTGATTCTCCGTGATAAAAGGAATCCATTAGAACCCACTATGGGTTGAAATAAAATCTTGGGGAAGCTCGATCCTGGGATGATCCCTTTATGTTCATATATGCTTCTCTTTTATATCCTATTCCCTTTGGGGTAAAAGTAAAAGAAGTAAAACTGAGACCCAAAATGCTGAATTAACAGTTCTATGAATCCCTCAAAAATGGTCAGCGGCACAGGTAAAAGGAAGGAGGCTCCAAAAGATCCGAATGACCTGGGTCCTCTCCTCAGCCCTGGGCAGTTCTCCAGGTCTTCCCTGGAGGAAAACACTCCACTGGCCTTGCAGCCATGAAATACCTGCCTGCGCCACCCTGGCTCCGGACGCAGCTTCACAACATTTGCAGTGCTGCCCTCAGGAGCGCCTTTCCCTGGTCTCCAAGAGCTGAAAACGCTCACCACCGTTTCTACTGGAAGCTACTGTGCACCCACACACACGCACCCTCTGGAGCTTAGGATGAGCCTCTGAAAGTCCCACTGCGCTCTGGAGAAGGCAGCCCAGGGTCTCAAACTCCGGGATGAGTCTCAAATTTCTGGCCCCAGCCCTGCGAGATGGGGAGTGCTTCCTGAAGAAGAGGGAGAAACGGAGAGTCTCTTTTCTCCAAAACTATCTTCCCCACCTCAGCAACAGAGGCCCCTCTCTGCCCCACAGCTGGATGGGCTTCTCCCTCCTCCAGCCGGGTCCGCAAGCCCAGCCTGGAAAATCGCCTGGATGACTCTGATCAAGCGCCTTCGCTGAAGCCCTGGCAGTGCGGGTACCCAGGACGCGCCTGTCTGGGAATTCTCCAGCCAAGCACTCACCTACTGTAGATACTGTCAGGATTTTGGCAGTCTCTGAGAGCAGGACCCCAGGGAGAAGGAAGCCCACTAGAAGCAGCAACCGCTGCCCAGCCATGCTCACTTCCACAGAAGCCGCGGATCTCAGCCTGGGCTGCGCGCCCTGCGCCGGGCTAAGGGACCCTGTGCACCTCAGTGCGGCAAAGGCACTGGGTGTGGGAAGAGGTAGAAGTGAGGATCCTGCCAGTCTTCTCTTCTGTCCATCCCCTCTTGCCCTCTGCCCCTCCTCCCTCGTGCTCCATTGGGTAATCTATCCTTGCTCTACCGAACTACCAGCAGTCAGTAGGAGGGGTTGGTGAGTCCATCCTTAACCCTGCTCTGTCCGTGTGATCACAGCCCTCCTGCCTGGAAAATCCTTACTGTGAGCCAGGAATGGCAGGGACCTCAGTAAATCGCGCTGATGAACGCTCTATCTCCATGGGACCCATCTCTCTTTTGCCAAGGCTGTGTGAATTTACCTACTCTAGTTCCCTTCTAACTGCCTCTACTACGTCATACTGCCAGCCCCGTGATCTGTTTCCTGAGAGACTTGCTTAAAATCTTGAGCTGATGTTCCAAGCCCAAGACCTCCCTGGAAGGGGATCCTCAAGGGAAATCAATCTACCATCCCTGGAGTCTACCTCTTAGTGTCTCTTTAGAAGGTAAGAGAGGCTAGAGTCCTACCTCTGGAAGTCCAGGTCTGTCCCTGGGGGACTGAAATTCAAAAGCTGACACTATCATTCCGAATGAGTATCCTGAAATAGGACTGGTGAATCTTTCCGTAATTTCCAAGAGCACATGCTGAAGACAGGTTGTAATTCTGCCTCCGTGCAACTGTCAGACCCAGTGAGGGCAGGGATCACTAGGCCCGGTAGCCCCCTTTACACTCTCTATCCTCAAACTCTAAGACTTCCTTTAGGAAAGGCTTTCAGTGCACCTCTAAACAAGCAGAGGAATCCTTGGTTGCAGTGGGTCCTTGAATTCTGCTTGTACTGTTCCTGCCTTCTTCAGTCTATAGGTGTTATTTTTTCTCATTGGAATTTAAAGCATTACATGCCTATGCGTTTGTGCATCCCTCACCTAGCCATACCTACTGTGGAGGAAGAGAGAAGAGAAGAGAGAGAGAGAGAAGTGTGGGAAGGGCCAGGTTTACTAGACATCACAAGGCTCCAGTTCGTCTTATTCTTGTACTTTTCATAATGCATTAGCAAAATAAAGGATTTGTTATCAAACTCCAAGATTTTTATTTATTCAACAATTATATTGATAGCATTTATTTATTTGTTTATTTATTTGTTTATTTATTTATTTATTTATTTTTGAGACAAAGTCTTACTTGTCACCCAGGCTAGAGTCCAGTGGTGCAATCTCAGCTTACTGCAACCTCTGCCTCTCAAGTTCAAGCAATTCTCCTGTCTCAGCCTCCTGAGTAGCTGGGATTACAGGCGCCTACCACCACACTCGGCTGATTTTTGTATTTTTTAGTAGAGATGGGGTTTCACCATGTTGGCCAGGCTGGTCTTGAACTCCTGACCTCACAAGATCCACCCGCCTTGGCCTCCCAAAGTGCTGGGATTACAGGCATGAGCCACCACGCCTGGCTGATAGCTATTTATTATGCCAGGCATTGTTCTGCCAGGCAAACTGATACTAAACACACTAAGAAATAAAATACATAGTACATTAATGGCAAATGCTACTAAGAAAAATCAAATGGAAAGAGATATGAAGAGTCAGGTATCAGATTCGTTAACATTTTAAATAGCATGATTCCAACGGACTCTAAAATAGTATAGGAGTATCAGAGATATTTGAACCCAAATTTTGATTGTATTAAGTAGTTATTGTTGCTTTGGAGAAGAGTTCTATGTAATTGTGGTTATAAACATCTTATAAAGAAATTCTGGCCAGGTGCAGTGGTTCACGCCTGTAACCCCAGCACTTTGGTAGGCGAGGCGGGCAGAACATGAGGTCAGGAGTTCAAGGACAGCCTGGCCAACACAGTGAAACCCTGTCTCTACTAAAACTGCAAAAATTAGCCCAGCGTGGTGGTGCATGCCTGTGGCCCCAGCTACCCGAGAGGCTGAGGTGGGATAATTGCTTGAACCCGGGAGTTGGAGGTTGCAGTGAGCCAAGATCTCGCCACTGCACTCCAGCTCAGGAAACAGAGTGAGACTTTGTCAAAAAAGAAGGAAGGGAGGGAAGGAAAGCAAGGGAGGGAAGGAAAGGAAGGGAAGGAAGGGAAAGAAGGGAAGGAAGGAAAGAAGGAAGGAAGGAAGGAAGGAAAAGAAGGGAAGGAAGGAAAGAAAGGAAGGAAGGAAGGAAGGAAGGAAGGAAGGAAGGAAGGAAGGAAGGAAGGAAGGAAATTGGCTCTTAAGGTACATTCTGAAGCATTTACAGATTCAGTCTTATGATTTCTTAGATTTGCTTCAAAATAATAGGTTGTAGGGGTAAACAAGGTTAAATGTGGGTGGCAGCATAAGAAAAGAGAATTTGCCAGGAGTTAATAATCATTGAAGCTGAATCCTGGGCATAAAGAAGTTCTACTTTTGTGAATGTTTGAAATTTTTCATTAAGATGTCTTTATAGTTCTTCCACTATAATTCTATTTTTCCTTGGTGTTATAGCAATTTTTCCTCTATACCCATAAGGCTACTCATTAAATGCACATATATGAACAATTGTAGTTTCAGGTATTATACCTTCCAGGGAAACAGTCGGTCCTCATTTTATAATGAGGACCTATGTTGTCTCTGGTAATACTTTTCACCCGAAGTCTTTTTGTTTGCCATTGCTACTAACCATTCAGATTTTATTTTCCACTGTGTAAAAAGATCTATCTTTTCCTATCCTTTCATGTTCAACCCTCCTGTATCCTCATATTTTAAGTATGTCTCTTGAAACAGCAATCAGCTTGAAATTTTTATTCAAGTCTGTCAATCTTGTATTTCAGTCCGAATGCATGTGTTTAAATCTACCAGGTTGCTATTTCTCCCATTTATTCTGTTACATTTTCTCTACTTTTTGGCTTTCTTTGAAGACTTTATTATTTTAGACCACTAATTCACTTCAATTAACTTGGAGCAGGGGGTGCTGCTCCATCTCACTGGACTCAGACAAACTGATAACCCATTCACAGTGAACCTGCTTCCTATGTACAATATTTCCAGACTCATTGGGTCTCCATAAAGGCTTGCAGCAGAAGTTGAGGAGATAGCTTTGCTACAATCTGGTGTCTTCTTTTCTACTTATGGGAAGCTATGGGTTCTGTGGGTGTTATGTGATCTTCTTGTTTATGTTTATCTTACATGCACCATTTAATTACATGCAGATTGTGGAGGCCCCAGAAGGGGAAACTCCCCATGGTGTACTCTCTTTACTCCATCCTGATAATCACCTATGCATTTTCTAAACCTTAATGCCAGTCAAAAGCAAAGAGTGGTACAGGCACCACAAAGGAACAGTACACATGAATACCCAAATTAATTCTAGCACCTATTAGTAAAGCCTAAAGTCTCCATTCTCCTGTACATGTGGAGACATTTTGATGTGGATACATACCTCCTACTCATTAGTACAAAATCCTTTGCCCAGAGAACTTCAGAACCATACAGACTGAAAAGAGAGTCCATTTGCAAATTACATTTTCTACAGAATCCAAATAAAGTGGGTTTCACCCTTTTTATATGACTTAAGGTTTAGTGCCAACTGGTTTGTAGCAACACACAGTCCTGTCTGTGCTGTCCTTGGAACCACAGCTACAATTGCATTCCACCTTCTCATCTACATGGATCTGGGGATCCATGATTGAAATCATCTGCTCTGGCTGATTGACTTGTGGTCCCCATCACACTTAGAAAGTCATTGAAGGCTGGGTGCAGTGGCTTACACCTGTAATCCCAACACTTTGGGAGGCCGAGGTGGGCAGATCACCTGAGGTCGGGAGTTGGAGACCAGCCTGACCAACATGGTGAAACCCCGTCTCTACTAAAAATGCAAAAAAATTAGCCAGACGTGGTGGTGGGTACTTGTAATCCCAGCTACTCAGGAGGCTGAGGCAGGAGAATCGCTTGAACCCGGGAGGTGGAGGTTACAGTGAGCCGAGATCATGCCACTTGCACTCCAGCCTGGGCAACAGAGTGAGACTCCATCTCAATTAAAATAAAAAAAAGGAAAGTCATTGAAGCAAACTCAGTGGTTCCTCAGATCCAGTCAGAGACTGTAACCAGGAAACAGAAGTGTTTCTTTATCAGCCTGCCCGTGATTTCTTGCTGCTTAAGTGCATGCATATAGGCCAAGACTAAATAACAAAACATTCTGGTTCAACAGGTCAAGCATTCTGGAGGATTTGGGGCCACTTTTCCCATTCTTCAGACCCTACAGGTTGGCTAACCCTCCACCCACTTCCCGCTGCCTTCATCCTGGCCAGCTGCCAGTGCAGACTTGCCCCATTCCCTGATAGCCGTGAGTAGCCAGATGACAGAATTCTGGGCAACTAGGACAGAAATCTCTTGGCCAATCGTTTAGTGAGGTTGTGGATAGATGATGTTGTAAACTTTTATTTTTCAGGAAATCTGGAAACCTACAGTCTCCATGCCTGATCAGCAAAGAAGGAGCTCTCTGTGGGCACCAGAGACAGGGACTCAATGTGGAGGCCTGCAAGCATGTGTCTGGCCCTGAACTCTCAAGCATAGGGCAGGGTTCCTGAGCATTGAAGAGAATATGCAGGAGAACAGAACAGAAATGGAAAGAACATGTGAGATGTCTTTCTCGGTGTTATTCTATGACAGATGGTGACTGAAAGAGGCTGAGAAGATCTGGACAGGGAGTCTGGAATGGTTAGGCTGTGATTCAGAGAGGCGCGTGAGAAGGAAGGTAGATTTTAAGGCTGGAAATCTGAGGGTCAGTGGTCCAAGTCACTTAGAGACAGAATCACAGCACAGCCCTCGCTGATGGCAAACAAAGGAGGACAAGAGGACTGGAAAGAATTCTGCTAACAGGCAGGAGCTAGTAAGGATGAATTTGTAGCAGAATTAGCAAGTGGAGAGGATGTGGAGAACAGGTTTCCCAGAACTGGTGGGAAGCCCCCAAGAAAATGTAACATTGCCCAACAAACACACCCCACCAAGGCTGTACATGGTCTCACATCTCCTTCACCTTTCTGGCCCCAGGCAGCCACCGAGCTGCCATGCCACGCCCAGCAGCTTCCCACAAAGCTACATAGTGCCCAGAGTGAGCCCCAGGAGGAACACAAAGACATTGGGCAGGTTCTGCTCATTTCAGGGCTGCAGGAAGGCATAAGGTTTGAGGTGTGCTGCCCCCTGTCCCCACCCCATCTGGAGGATGTAGTTGATTCAGCCCACCAGCTGCTGGTGGGCTCAGGGTTTGGGAGCACCCAATGACGCTGGTGGCCAGGGCTGCAGACTTGTACCTGTTTGCAGAAACAGAAGGGTGGAAGCAGCATTCAATGACAGCTCTCCGCAGCTCAGGCTTGACACAGAAGGCTGGTTTTCAGACAGTTGTAGCCTGGCCCTGAAATTTACTAGCTGGGTGCCTACAAACCGTTCAATTTTCTAAAGATTCCTGTGTTCATGAAATTGAACTTAATGCTGAAAGGTAAGGATGTGCATGAGTCAGTCCCCGCCTTCATGGAACTTATGATCTACTAGTCCAAGAGACACCTACATGGTTGTTATGCGTGCTCTTGCTAAGGAAGCACCACTGTTTGTAGTTCTCTCAGTGGATAGAGCTAGGACATATATACAAGCAGATGTGCATATAGATATTCCATACATAAATCTCTACGTCTCTATCTCCATGTCTTTACTATTGTGAATAATGCTAAAACAAACGTGCAAGAACTTGTGTCTTTTTGGTAGAATGATTCATTTTATTTTGGGTATGTACCCAGTAATGGGATGGCTGGGTTGAACAGTAGTTCTATTTTTAGTTCTTCGAGTAACCTCCAAACTGCTTCCCACAGAAGCTGTAGTAATTCGCATTACCACCAACAGTATATCAGTGTTCCCATTTCTCTACAGCCTTGCCAACATCTGTTATGTTTAGAGCTTTTAGTAATAGCCATTCTGACTGGTGTGAGATGGTGTTTCATTGTAGTTTTGATTCAGATTTCCCTGATGATTAGTGATGTAGAGCATTTTGTCATGTTTGCTGGCTTCTTGTATGTCCTCTTATGAGAAGGATCTGTTCATGTCCTTTCCTACTTTTTAATTGGGTTGTTTTGATCTTGTTGAGTTCCCTATAGCTTCTGAATATTAGTCCTTTGTGAAAAGCATAGTTAGCAAATATTTTCTCTCAATCCATAGGTTGTCTGTTTACTCTGTTGATAGTTTCTTTTGCCGTGCAGAAACTCTTTGGTTTAATTAGGTCCCACTTGTCAATTTTTGTTATTGTTACAGTTGCTTTTGAGGACTTAGTCATAAATTCTTTTGCTTTGTTCATTAGAAAGTGTTTTTTCTTTATTTTTGTCTGACTCAGTTGATTCAAAGGATCTAGCTTTGAGCTCTTCAGTTAGTTCCTCTGTTCCAAATAGTCTGTTGTTAAGGCTTCCAAATATGTTTTGAAATTCCTGTGGTGGTTTTGTGTATTCCAGAAGTTCAGTTTGGTTCTTTCTTCTAGCTATGATGTCTTTCATATATTGGGTCGGTTTTCTGGCTTCCATGGATTGAATTTCAACCTTCTTTTGGATCTCGTTGAACTTTCTTATCATCCAGATTCTGAATTCTGTGTCTATCTTTTCAGACATTTCAATCTGGTTAGGATTCATTGCTAGGGAGCTAGTGCAATTCTTTGGAGGTAACGAAACACTCTGACTTTTTGAATTGCCAGAGTTCTTGCACTGGTTCCTTATTATCTGAGGGACCTGGGATTTCATTTTGTTTTTGAATTTGGATGGGCCTTTTTACTTTCATATTATTTTTTCCCTTGAGGGTTTGACTGCGGTTAATGTTGTGTTTAGCTGGTTGGCTTCTTTGCTGGGTGCTTTCAGAGGGCGGAGGCTCTGAATGAGTTCCTAGGTTGTAGGTTCCTGCCTTGGGTTTCAGAAGCATTGCATTGTTTGGAGGTGTAATTCAAGCTGCAATCCAGTAGATGGCACTTAATGTAAGGCCCACAGATAGGCTCTTCCTCAGCCAGGTGCCCCTTTTGTTTTGCAGTATGTGTGCAACAGTGCCCTGCAGAAGAGAGGCAGGAACAAGAATTGATATATTTTCTGAGTCTGCTCCCAGGCCTTGGTGACATATCCTTCAACTACTGGCACTGCACCCACATTTCCTCTGCGTCAAGGGGGCCTTTGGAATTTCCTCATACCTTATACCTTAGGGCTAGTCCCAGCTGAGGGTTAAGTCACCAGGAGACTCACAACACCCTGGTGATATACCAGTCCCCTGTAAGAGTCAGAGTGGGCTGTGTGGAATGTGTCTGGCTGGTGACGCAATGGGTCAAGGGTGGAGACTAGGTCCCTAGGCAGGACAAACTGCTTTCCACAGGGACTGAAGTAATTTACATCCTCAACAACAGTGTAAAAGCTTCCCATTTCTCCATAGCCTGATCAACATCTGTTATTTTTAGACTTTTTAGTAATAGCCATTCTGACTGGTGTAAGATAGTATCTCATTGTAGTTTTCATTTGCATTTCTCTGATAATCAATGATGAGAATTTTTTCATATGCTTGTTGGCTGTTTGTATGTTTTCTTTTGAGAAGGTCTGTTCATGTCATTTGCCCAATTTTTAATGAGGTTATTTGTTTTTTTCTTGTTGATTTGTTTAAATTCTTTGTAGATTGTGAACATTAGCCCTTGGTCAGATGAATCATTTACAAATATTTTCTTCCATTCTGTAGGTTGTTTGTTTACTCTGTTGATAGTTTTTTTGTTGTTGTTTTGTTTTGCGTTTTTTGCTGTGCAGAAGTGCTTTAGTTTAATTAGGTCACATTTGTCTATTTCTATTTATGTTGCATTTGATTTTGAGGACATGGCTATAAATTCTTTGCCTAGGCCAATGTCCAGAAGTTTTATCTAGGTTTTTATCTAGGATTTTTATAGTCATAGGTCTTATATTGAACATTTTATCCATCTTTAGTTAATTTTTATACAACGTGAGAAGTAGGTGCCCAGTTTTATCCTTCTGCAAGCAGCTAGCCAATTTTCCAGCACCATTTATTGAATAGGGTGTTCTTTTCCCTTGTTTTTTCCATTTGTCAAAGATCAGTTGGCTGTAAGTGTGTGGCTTTATTTCTAGATTCTCTGTTCTGTTTCATTTGTCTATGTGTCTATTTTTGTACCAGTCCCATGCTGTTTTGGTTTCTATAGACTTGCAGGATAGTTTGAAATTAGGTAATGTGATCCCTGGCTTTGCTGTTGTTTTGGTTATGATGGCTTTGGCCGTTTGGGTTCTTTTTTTTTTTTTTTTTTTTTTTGGTTCCATATGAATTTTAGAATAGTTTTTTCTAATGCTGTGAGAAATGATGTTGGTAATTTGATAGGCATAGTGTTGAATCTGTAAACTGCTTTGGGCACTGTGGACATTTTAACAATATTGATTCTTCTAATCCATGAGCATGGAATGTTTTTCCATTTGTTTTGTGTTGTCTATGATTTTTTTTCAGCAGTGTTTTGTAGTTCTTCTTGTAGAGATCTTTCATCTCCTTGTTTAGATGTATTTGTAGGTATTTTGTGGGGTTCTTTTGGTGATTGTTAATAGAATTGCCTTTTTTTTTTTTTTTTTTTTTTTTTGAGACTTATGCTGGAGTACAGTGGCACAATCTCAGCTGACTGCAACCTCCACCTCTCTGGTTCAAACGATTCTCCTGCATCAGCCTCCTAAGTAGCTGGGATTACAGGTGCTCACCACCATGCCCAACTAATTTTTGTATTTTAGTAGAGACAGAGTTTCACCATGTTGGCCAGGCTGGTCTTGAACTCCTGACCTCAAGTGATCTGCCCCACTCGGCCTCGCAAAGTGCTGGGATTACAGGTGTGAACCACTGTGACCGGCCTAGGACTGCATTTTTTTAATTTTTAAATTTTAACTTTTGTGGGTACATAATAGGTGTATATATTTATGGGATACATGAGGTATTTTGGTACAGGCATGCAGTGCATAATAATCAGGATTGCATTTTTGATTTGGCTCTCAACTTGAACACTGTTGATGTGTAAAAATGTTAATGATTTTTGTACATTGATTTTGTATCCTGAAACTTTACTGGTTATTTATCTAGTCTAGGAGCCTATTGGAATAAGCTTTAGAGTTTTCTAGGTATAGAATCGTATCATCATTGAAGAGAGACAATTTTACTTGCTTTTTCTAAATTTGGATGTCTTTTATTTTTTTTCCCTTCCCTGATGGCTCAGCCTAGGACTTCCAGGGCTATGTTGAATAGAAATGGTAAGAATGGATATCCTTTCCTTTTTCCAGTTCTTAGGAGGAATGCTTCCAGCTTTTGTTCATGTAGTATGATGTTGGGTGTGGGTTTATCATAGATGATTCTTATGTATGCTTCTTTAATGCCTAGTTTGTTGAGTGTTTTTATCATGAAGAGATGTTGGATTTATCAAAAGCATTCTTATATATATTGAAATAACCAAATGGTATTTGTTTTTAATTCTGTTTATGTGATGAATTTCATTTATTAATTTGCACATCTTGAAGCATCATTGCTTCTCAGGAATAAATGCCACTTGATCACGGTGAGTTATCTTTTTGATGTGCTGCTGGATTTGGTTTGCTGGTATTTTGTTTAGGATTTTTGCATCTATGTTTACCAGCAATATTGGCCAATAGTTTCCTTTTTTTGTTGTGTCCTTGCAAGATTTTGTTTCAGGATGACACTGGTTTCTTAGAATGATTTATGGAGGAATCCCTCCTCCTCTACTTTTTGGAATAATTTCAGTAAGATTGGCACAAGCTCTTCTTTGTATGTCTGCTAGAATTCAGCTATGAATCCATCTGCTCCAGGAGTTTTTTTGTTCTTTTTGTTTTTGTTAAAAAACAAAACAAAATTTAAAAAAAAAAAAAAAAAAAACGGTCTCACTCTGTCACCCAGGCTGCAGTGAAGTGGAGTGGTCACAGCTCATTGCAGCCTTGGCTCCCTGGGCTCAAGAAATCTTCCCACCTCAGCCTTCCAAGTAGCTGGGACTACTGGCAAACACCACCATGCCTGGCTAATTTTTGTAGTGTTTGTAGAGATGAGGTTTCACCATGGTGTCCAGGCTGGTCTCAAACTCCAGGGTTCAAGTATTCCACCCAGTTCAGCCTCCCAAAGTGTTGGGATTACAGACATGAGCCACTGCACCTGGCCCAATTTTTTATAGTGGGTAAATGTTTATTACTTATACAACTCCAAAACTCATTATTGGTCTATTCATGGTTTCAATTTCTTCGTGGTTCAACTTTAGGAGGTTGGGTATTTCCAGGAATTTATACATTTCCTCTAAATTTTCTCGTTTGTGCACAAAGAGATGTTCATAGCAGTCTCTCAGGATCTTCTGTATTTCTGTGGAATCAGTTGTAATGTCACCTTTGCCATTTCTGATTGTAGTTATTTGGATCTACTCTCTTTTTTCCCTATATCTAGCTAGTGGTCTATCAATCTTGTTTATCCTTTCAAACAACTAACTTTTTATTTCATTGATCCTTTGCATGGCTTTGGGGGTCTCAATTTCATTTATTTCTGCACTGATTTTAGTTATTTCTTTTCTTCTGCTAGCTTGAGTTTAGTTCGTTTTTGTATATTTGTTGTTGTTCTTTTGTTCTTGTTTTTCAGGTGTAACATTAAATTGTTATTTTAAGATTTTTCTATCTTTTTGATGTAGGCATTTAGCACTACAAACTTAACACTGCTTTTGCTGTATTCCAGATATTTTGGTATATTATACCTCTATTTTCATTCATTTCAAATAATTTTTTATTTCTCCCTTAATTGTATTATGTACCCTAAAGTCTTTCAGGACCAAGTTGTTTAGTTTCCATGTAATTGTATGGTTTTCAGAGTTCCTCTTGGTATTAATTTCTAATTTTATTCCACTGTGGTCCATGATGATGCTTGGTATAATTTCAGTTTTTTAAAAATGTATTGGGATTTGCTTTATGACTGAGCATGTGGTCAATCTTTGAGAAAGTTCTGTGCACAGATGAGAATAATATATGTTCTGTGGTTGTTAGGTGGAATATTCACTAGATGTCTGTTAGGTCTGTTTGGTCAAGTATCAAATTTAAGTCCAGAATTTCTTTGTTAATTTTCTGTCTCTGTGATCTGCCTAATGCTGTTATTATGTTATTATATGGCTGTTTATCTCCTTTCTTATTTCTGGAAGTAATTGTCTTATAAATCTGGGTGCTCCAATATTGAATGCCTATATATTTAGGATAGTTAAATCATCTTGTTGAATGGAACCACTTATCATTACATAATACCCTTCTTTGTTCTCTTTTAATATTGTTGGTTTGAGTCCATTTTATCTGATACAAGAATTGCTACCCCTGCTCCTTTTGTTTTCCATTTCAGTGATAGATCTTTCCCTATCCTTTTACTTTGAACACGTGAGATGCATGTGTTGAAAGCAGCAGAAGGTTAAATCTGTTTTTTATCCATTTTGCCATTCTGTGTCTTTTAAGGGGCGCGTTTAGGCCATTTACATTCAAAGTTAATTTTGACATGTGAGGTTTTGTTTCTATTGTGGTATTGTTAGTCAGTTGCTAGTTGTTAGTTGCTTTGTAGTTTCAATTATGTAGTTGCTTTATATAGAGTCTATGGGCTTTGCTTACACATGCTTTTGTTGTAGCAGGTATTGTTTAGTGGTGGAGTTCAGATGCAGCCCCGTAGATGGTGATAAAGAGTAAGAGCTACCAGGTAGGCTGATGCCCAGTGTACATGCCCTCCCTGATGGGGGTGGCAGAAAGGGTTCCTGTTGGAGTATGCTGAAGTCTCAGGGGAAGGTGGAGCAGGAAGTGCACCAGATCCTTGTCCTGAGCCGGCAGGAATGTGATCTGCTTCCGTATCATTCCCCTGTCACAGGGCTCATGACCTGTTTACAAAGGCTTTGTTCTTTGGTTTCAGGCCACAGTGTGGCTATACACCACAGATTGACCTCTCTGATGGCTACCACTAGTAAGGGGGTCAGGAAAGAACTTCTTCCCCCAATCCAGGGCAGGAAACTTCATGGTCTGTCCTCAGTTGCCAGGGCACCGCTGCTCTATGTAGGGAGGGGAAGTTGGACCCCACCCTTCATCCCATTGTATTGTTAATGAGAATCTGGTTGTTAACAGCTCTTACCATCATAAACAAAGCTACAATGAACATTCTTATGCATGCGCTTTGTTGGAAATGTGCATTCATTTATCTTGGTATAAATCTAGGAGTGGAATTCCTTAATTACAAGATAGGGTAGGTTAATCTTTCTTAGATATTACTGAAGAGTTCTTCTAAGGATTATACCAGTTTCCACTACCACCAGCAATGTATGAGAGTTCAGATTGCCCCACAACCTTCCCAACTCTGGAATTGTCAATCTTTTTAGTGTTAGTTATTAATATCTTTGTTTTAATTTGCATTTTCCTGATTACTAATGATTTTGCATACTTTTGAAATATATTATTGGCAATTTGGGTAGCCTTGCTTATGAAATGCCTAATCAAATATTTTGCCATTTTTAAAATTATGTGGAATTTTTTTGTTTTGTCTAATTTTTTTGTAGGAATTTTTATATATTCTGGATCAGAGTCCTTTGTCAAATATACATTGGTCACTGTCTTCTCCCAATATATGGCTGGCCCTTTATTTGCTTAATGGTATCTTTTGATTAATAGAATTTCCTAATCATAATTCTAAGGTAGTTATTTTTGATTTTCAGATTAGTTCTTTTTATACTGTCCATTAAAAAATACCTTGTGTATTCTGAGTTCAAAAGTATATCACTTGTTCTTTTCAAGACTCTTTATTGATTTATCTATTATACTTTGGTCTATGATTCATTTCAAATTCTCTATGTATAGTGCTTAACTTTTATTTCTACATTTTATTGGGGTTTTGGTCATAAAATGAAAGATCATTTTTTTGTGGGATTATTTCTGAATACTACTATTCTGTTTCATTGATTGACCTGATAGCCTTATTCTAATATCATACTGTCTTAATCACAGTAGCTTTAAAGTAAATCTTAAAATCTGGAATTCTAAATTTTCTGAAGGTCTCCTATTTCACATTGCAAACAACTTGTTAATTTTAACAAAGATGTTTATAGTAAAATTATATAGTAATGTTATAGTTTCCTTAATATTTAATTGAATCTGGAAATCAATTTGGGTGAATTGATTTCTTCACAATATTAATTCTTCCAGTCCATCTCTAATTAATTACATCCTCTTCAATTTTTTCCAATGCTTTATAGCTTTCAGTGTACAGATCATTTAATTTATTCCAAAGATTTTGTTTTATGATTATTATAAAATGTACTATGACATTTTATGTCAATTTTCAATTGTGTATTTCTGGTATATAGAAATACAATTGATATTTGTAAACTGTCCTTTTATCCTATGACAAGGTTGAGTTCATTTAGTAAGAACTGTAAAACCAGAGCTGGTACTGAGAGCTTACTGAACCATTTGTGATACCTTTGGTTTTTCGATGTACCTAAATGCATAATCTGCAAATAGTTTTATTCTTTATTTTTTATTTTATTTTTTGGACTAATTGCACTCCATGGACTTTCATATAATGTTGAAAGGAAATGGTGAGAGTGGGCTTGCCTGTCATATTCCTGACTTTAGGGAAAAGTTATCTTTTCACCATTGAATGCTACATCAGTTTAGCATTTGTAAATACTTTTTATTAGATGAGGACGATTTCTTTTATCTAGTTATATTATAAAATAGACAATTTTTGATTACAGATCAATAAATTAAAAATGCATGTTATAATCCCTAAGGGAACCACTAGATACACATACACGTACACCCTCCCCCAGCCCCCCCCACACACAAACTAAAAAGTCAATAGAGGAAATAAAGTGGTGTAATAACAATATACCTCCAATTCACCCAAAGAAGGAACAAGAATAGAAATTAAGTAGCAGGTGGCACAGCTCAGTGCCCAGGGAGTCCTTCTTAGCCCACAGTTTCTCCCAAAGGAGAAAATGAAAAGTGAATTACAAGTTTTCTCAGCCTGTGGTACACCGCCCACCCAGAACATTAAGGGGATTAGGAAAACTGAAATGTCTGGGACAGCTAGAAGCAGTGAGAAGAGGAGGAAGTACACAGCAACTGGTGTGTGATTCTTAATAGCTGGACATGGATTCTGCTAAGTGGCTTGAGGATTCTAGCAAAAGGCCCACCCATAAACTCCACACAAGGACAACTTGCTGGCAGACTCCCCCTTTAACAAGCTAGTGCATGCCTTAAACATCCTGTGTGTCCATCCATGGATGTTGCCCTGTGCATCCCTGTGCACAAGGCCTATGTACTCCTGCAAATGGCACATGTATCTGAATAGCAGTTGCAGATTTTAGCAGCAGGTTCAACTCCATTGGAATGTGAGAAGAAGCACACAACCTTGAAAACTTTGGGACATTGTTGGGTAAAATAGATAAGCTCTCAGTACCAGGTCTGGTTTTACAGGATTGAGAGACAGAACATAATCCTAAAACTTCCTCCCTTAGAGGGAACAAGAGGAGTGTAGCAGATGCATCCATAGAAAAGGTCTGAGACACCCCAGAATCTCTAGTGGGACTTACTGAGGAAGGTCTGTCTCTTGCAATGCTGGAAAGTAGACTGTCATAGGTGACTACTTTTGCAAATGCAAACAAAGAAACAGAACCCTTCAAAGAACACAAAGAATCAATGAATTATGGTATTACAAAAGGAACAATAGAAAGCTCTGGTGGCTGACCCAAAAGAAAGAGAAATCTACACACTGCCTGACAAAAAGAAAATACAGAAAATAATCATTTTAAAGAAGCTTAGTGAGTTACAAGAGAACAGATAGACAACAAAGTGATATCAGAAAAACACTACACGAACAAAATGGAAAGTTCAACAAAGGGACAGAAACCATAAACATAAGCCAACAGAAATTCTATACAATATCTGGCTGAAAAACTCAGTGGAAATCCTCAACGGCTGACTCTATCAAGTGAAAAAAAAAAAAAAGAATTTGACAGCTGACCTGTGAAAACCTGTACAGACTGCTTTTCAAAATGGGTCCCCAATCCCATTCCTCCTCAATGGGCAGGACCTCCCAACCAGGGTCTCCAGCCACCCTGCCAGTGCTTTCTGGCCAACAGAGATTTGAAACTTCTCTAGGATGGAGCTCCCAGAAGGACACTGTGGCTGCTATCTTTGTTGTTTGGGTGACTTAGCTGTTCTGGCCTTCAGATTTTGGAGAGTCCAAGGCAATCAGGGGCTGAAGTGGACCCCCAGCACAGCACAGCTGCCCTACGAAAACATGGCCAGACTGTTTTTTAACCAGGACCCTGATCCTGTTCCTCCTCACTAGACAGGGCCTCCCAACCAGGATCTCCAGCCACCTCCTACAAGTGTGTGTGGGCCAGCAACAGGTCCATACTTCTCTGGGACAGAGCTCCCAGAGGGATGGGCAGTCTGACATCTTTGCTGTTTTGCAGCCTTCAGTGGTGATACCTCCAGGTACTAGAAAATCTGAGGTGACTACAGACTGGAGTGTGCCCCCAGCATACTTCAACAGCCCTATGGAAAAGTGGCCAGACTGTAACATGGGTGCCCATTCCCATATCTCCTCATCAGGCATGTCCTCCAGCCCTCGGCCTCCAGCAACCACTCCCAACCCCAGAGCTATCAAGCCAGTAGCAACTTGGCAACTCTCTGGACAGAGTCTCCAGGGGCAATTGAAAGCCTCTCTGCCACTGCCTCTGCAGTAGAACTGCCTTTGCTACCCTTGGACTAACAAACAAGCAAAGACCCTAAGTGCTTTAGTCACACCTCCAATAAGCTGCAGTTGACCTACGGAGAGGAGGCCAGTCCATCTCCCATGAGTCCCACACACCCCTCACTGCTCATCTTAAGAGAGGGAACTCCTGGCTTGGGTTCACAGTACAGAACCTTCATCCTGAGCTGATTGCACTCAGCAATTGCTCACCTGCATCTCTCTGGGGTGGAACCCCTAGGAGACAAGCAGAAGACCCTTGGCCACAACCACTGCTAAGATCCCTTCTTCTGCTCCTTTCAAGTTGGAGAAGGAACATAAAAACTGAGATCACCCCAGAGCTATAGTGGAAAGCCCAAAAATGCCAAACCATGATCTACAGCCAGAATCACTCAAGGGGGAGAGAAACGCACACCCTCAGAGCATTGAGAAGGAACACAGTTGCAACTGTGAGGAAACATAGCGGAGACACATAACCAAGTAAGAGTGTACCAACTGACCAATAAGCCTAAGTGCCACCTATTGGATCACACCCTAAAGCTTCAACACCAAAAACACCTCACTAACACACCCCCCTGAAACCAGAGACACTACAAATAAAGACCATGCACAAAGCCATGGCCCAATGAAAACATCCAGAAAAGAAGTCTATTGGCTGTACTCAACATACACTGCAGTTAAAGGAACATCCACATGCAGAGATGAGAAAGAACCAACGTAAGAACTCCAGTTACTCAAATGGCCAGAGTGTTGTATGAGTTTAGTAATTCTAGACATTGTTTGTGATTGAAACAAGATTGAGGAGTCAACCTTGTCCTCCAAACAACTGCACCAGTTCACCACCAACAGTTCTTAACCAGGATAAACTGGCTGGAATTACAGAAATAGAATTCAGATTATGGATAGGAATTAAGATAATCGAGATACAGGAGGATGGAAAAACCCAATCCAAAAAATAAAAAATAAAAATCACAATAAAGTGATACAGGAACTGAAGGACAAAATAGCCAGTATAAAAAAGAACTTAATGAGTCTGACAGAGCTGAAGAACACAGTACAAGAATTTCACAATGCAATCACAAGTATTAGCAGAATAAACCAAGCTGAGGAAAGAATCTCAAAACTTAAAGACGGGTTCTTTGAAATAAGACAGTCAGACAAAAATAAAGAAAAAAAGAATAAAAAGGAATGAAAAAAACTTCCAAGAAGTGTGGGATTATGTAAAGAGGCCGAATCTATGAATCATTGGCATCCCTGAATGGGCAGGGGGGTGGGGGGCAGGAAGCAAACAACTTGGAAAACACATTTCAGGATATCATCCATGAAAACTTCCCCACCCTTGCTAGAGAAGTCAACAGCCAAATTCAGGAAATACAGAGAACTCCTACAAGATTCTACAAGTAGATCATTCCCAAGACATAATTGTCAGATTTTCCAAGGTCAAAATGAAAGAAAGAATGTTAAAGGCAGCTACAGAGAAAGGGCAGTTCACCTACAATGGGAATGCCATCAAACTAACAGCAGATCCCTCAACTGAAACCTACAAGCCATAAGAGATTGGGGGCCTATAGTTAACCTTCTTAAACAAAGAAAATCTTTGACCAAGAATTTCATAGCCAAACTAAGCTTCCTAAACGAAGGAGAAATTAGATCCTTTTCAGATAAGCAAATGTTGAGGAAGCCTTACAAGAGATCTTGAAGAAAGCACTAAACATGAGAAGAAAATACTGTTACCAACCACAAAAAACACACATGAAGTACACAGACCAGTGACACTATAAAACAACCACACATCCAAGCCAACATAATAGCCAGCTAACACCACAATGATAAGATCAAATACACACATATCAATACTAAAATTGAATGTAAACAGGCTAAGTGCCCCCACTTAAAAGGCACAGAGTGGCAAGCTGGATTTAAAAAAAAGCACGATCCTATGGTATGCTGTCTTCAAGAGACCCATCTTACATGAAATGACAGTCATACGCTCAAAATAAAGGGATGGAGGAAAATCCAACAAACAAATGGAAAACAAAAAATGGGCTGCAACCCTAATTTCAGACAAAACAGGCTTCAAGTCAACAAAGATCAAAAAAGACAAAGAGCATTTTATAATAATGGTTAAGAGTTCAATTCAACAAGAAGACCTAACTATCCTAACGATATATGCACACAACACAGGAGCACCCAGATTCTTAGAGCAAGTTCTTAGAGACCTACAAAGTGACAGACTCACACACAATAATAGTGGGAGACTTTAACATTCCACTGACAGTATTAGGCAGATCAGTGAAGCAGAAAATTAACAAAGATATTCAGGAACTAAACCCAACATTGCACCAAATAGATCTAATAGACCTCTACAGAACTATCTACCCAAAAGCAACAGAGTATACATACTTCTCATTGCTACTGGCACATACTCTAAAATTAATCACATAATTGGATATAAAATAATTCTCAGCAAATGCAAAAGAACCAAAATCATATCAACTCATGGATTAAAGGTTTAACTGTAAAACCCCAAACTATAAAAACCCTGTAAGACAACCTAGGCAATACCCTCCTGGACATAGGAATGGGCAAAGTTTTCATGACAAAGACACCAAAAGCAATCATGAAAAAAGCAAAAATTGGCAAGTGGGATATAATTAAACTAAAGAGCTACTGTACAGCAAAAGAAACTATCAACAGAGTAAACAGACAAACTGCATAATGGGAGAAAATATTTGCAAACTATGCATCTGACAAAAGTCTAATATCAAGCATCTATAAGGAATATAAACAAATTTACAAGAGAAAAACAACCCCATTAAAAAGTGGGCAAATGACATGAACAGATTTTTCAAAAGAAGACATACATGTGGCCAACAAGCATATGAAATAAAAGCTCAATATCACTGATAGTTAGAGAGGTGAAAATCAAAGCGACAATGTGATACCATCTCACACCAGTCAGAATGGCTACCATTAAAAAGAAAAAAAAATAACTGATACTGGTGAGGTTGCAGAGAAAAGGGAACACTTATACACTGTCGGTGGGAGTATGAATTAGTTCAACCATTGTGGAAAGCAGTATGGTGGTCCCTCAAAGAGCTAAAAACAGAACTACCATTCAACCCAGCAATCCCACTACTGGGTCTATATGCAGAGGAATATAAATCATTCTATGCCCTTTCTCTACCTTTTGATTCCTGCTCTGCTCTGCTGACCTCTCATCTTGACCCTGCCTAGAAGCCCTGGATTGGCAGGTCTCTATGGAAATCACATAGGTGACAGGCCTTTTGTTGAAGTGGGCAAGCGATGCCCTGACCAGCACTGACACAGTACACCAATGTGAGGTACATGGAGTCCACCTTCAATGTTCACATGTCTCCCTTTCTGGACCTTCTCTCGATTTTTGGGTGCCCCATAACACTTCTTACTAATTCTAACTAATTCTGTACTCCCAACCTTACCCTAGCTTACAGGGAAGAGACAGAGAGGTGGTGAGGTTTAAAAAGCAGCACGAGGTTCTCCCTGTCTAGTATACTAATGAATACACCTGTACCTATTATAATGCAGTAGCCCAGATCAGGGCAGGGTGGTGACTGACTAAGTTACCTCATTTATACCTGGTCGATCCTGCCAGTTAAAAAAGAAAAAAATGCACCCATTTATCTGTTGAGTCAACACAGATTTGTTGAGCATCTACTATGAGCCAGGCAGGGGTGATTCCGCACATAAGACAAACAAAAATCATCCCTTGTGGAGCTTGTATTTGAGTAGAGAGGTGGGCATTAGTGTATAGTATATTGGGCAGTGTTAGGGAGAAAAAAAGCAGGAAAAGCCCCTCAGAGAAATGACTAGTCAGTAAAGACATGAAGAAAGAGGGTGAGCTAACCATGCAGATGTTTGGTGTTTCTTAACAAATGAGTCACTGCTATGGGGCAGCATTATGCTTTGCATTTGCAAGGGCATTATCTGATTATAATCTTCACAGCAACCCTGAGAAGTATTATATTATAAGCTACCCCTTTCTCTTTTTTTAAACAAATAATGAGTTTGAGGTTCAGGTTTACTGACTTAACCAAAGTTCCCAAAAACCATATTAAGAGATAACATTTTCTTATCAATTTTAATAATTAGTAGTTTTTAAATTTTTCACATACATAACCATGTCATAAGAAATAAATGCTTGTTTTGCTTTTTTCTTCATCCTTAGGTCTTTTAGTTCTCTTTTCTTGTATTATTATTTTGGGGCATACAATGTTGAACAGAAGTAGTGAAGGCAGAGGAAGGACAGAAGGAAGGGAAGGGAAGGGAGGAAGGGAAAGAAAAAAAAGAAAAAAGAGAAAAGAAAGAACAAAATGAAAGAAAGGAAAGAAAGGAAGGAAGGAAGAAGGAAGGGAGGGAGGGAGGGAGGGAAGGAGGGAGGGAGGAAGGAAGGAAAGAAAAGAAAGAAAAGAAAGGAAAGAAAGGAAAAGACAGAGAGAAGTTCCAGGATGGCCAAATAGGAACAGCTCCAGTCTGCAGCTCCCAGCATGAGCGACACAGAAGATAGGTGATTTCTGTATTTCCAGCTGAGGTACTGGGTTCATCTCACTGGGTCTTGTCAGACAGTGGGTGCAGCCCATGGAGCAGGGTGGGGCATCACCTCACCTGGTAAGTGCAAGGGGTTGGGGAATTCCCTTTCCTAGCAAAGGGAAGCCATGACAGATGGTATCTGGAAAATCAGGACACTCCCATGCTAATACTGTGCTTTTCCAATGGCCTTAGCAAACAGCACACCAAGAGATTATATCCCGCATTTGACTCAGAGGGTCCCACACCCGTGGAGCCTCACTCACTGCTAGCACAGGAGTCTGAGATCGAACTGCAAGGTGGCAGTGAAGCTAGGGTAGGGGCATCCACCATTGCTGAGACTTGAGTAGGTAAACAAAGCGGCTGGGAAGCTCGAACTGGGTGGAGTACACCACAGCTCAAGGAGGCCGGCCTACCCCTGTAGACTCCACCTCTGGGGGCAGGGCATAGCCAAACCAAAGGCAGCAGAAACTTCTGCAGACTTAAATGTTCCTGTCTGACAGCTTTGAAGAGACTAGTGCTTCTCTCAGCAAGGAGTTTGAGATGTGAGAACAGACAGCCTGCCTCCTCAAGTGGGTCCCTGACCCCCGAGTAGCCTAACTGGGAGACACCTCCCAGTAGGGGCCGACTGACACCTCATACAAGTGGATGCCCCTCTGAGATGAAGTTTCCAGAAGAAGGATCAGACAGCAACATTTGCTGTTCTGCAATATTTGCTGTTGTGCAGCTTCCACTGGTGATACCCAGACAAACAGTGTCTGGAGTGGACCTTGAGCGAACTCCAACAGACCTGCAGCTGAGGGTCCTGACTGTTAGAAGGAAAACTAACAAACAGAAAGGACATCCATAACAAAACCCCATCTGTACATCACCATCACCAAGATCAAAGGTAGATAAAACCACAAAGATGGGGAGAAACCAGAGCAGAAAAGCTGAAAATTCTAAAAATCAGAGTACCTCTTCTCCTCCAAAGGAATGCAGCTCCTTACCAACAATGGAACAAAGCTGGATGGAGGATGACTTTGACGAGTTGAGAGAAGAAGACTTCAGATGATCAGTAATAACAAACTTCTCCAAGCTAAAGGAGGATGTTCGAACCCATCGCAAAGAAGCTAAAAACCTTGAATAAAGAATAGATGAATTGCTAACTAGAATAAACAGTGTAGAGAAGTCTTTAAATGACCTGATGGAGCTGAAAACCATAGCATAAGAACTACATGATGCATGCACCAGCTTCAGTAGCCAATTTGATCAAGTAGAAGGAAGGGTATCAAGTTGATTGAAGATTAACTTGATAAGAAAGTGGTGTCTCTTAATATGGAACAGAACCAAGTTGGAAAACACTTTTCAGGATATTATCCAGGAGAACTTCCCCAACCTAGCGAGGCAGGCATGAATTCAAATTCAGGAAGTACAGAGAATGCCACAAAGATACTCCTCGAGAAGAGCAACTCCAAGACACATAATTGTCAGATTCACCAAAGTTGAAACAGAGGAAAAAATGTTAAGGGCAGCCAGAGAAAGGTTGGGTTACCCACAAAGAGAAGCCCATCAGACTAACAGTGGATCTCTCGGCAGAAACTCTACAAGTCAGAAGAGAGTGGGGGCCAATATTCAACATTGTTAAAGAAAAGAATTTTCAACCCAGAATTTCGAAGCCAGCCAAACTAAACTTCATAAGTGAAGGAGAAATAAAATCCTTTACAGACAAACAAATGCTGAGAGATTTTTGTCACCATGAGGCCTGCCTTACAAGAGCTCCTGAAGGAAGCACTAAATATGGAAAGGAAAAACTGGTACCAACCACTGAAAAACATGCCAAATAGTAAAGACCATCAATGCTAGGAAGAAACTGCATCAACTAATGAGCAAAATAACCAGCTGACATCATAATGACAGGATCAAATTCACACATAACAATATTAACCTTAAATGTAAATGGACTAAATGCTCCAATTAAAAGACACAGACTGACAAATTGGAAAAAGAATCAAGACATCAGTGTGCTGTATTCAGGAGACCCATCTCATGTGCAGAGACACACATAGGCTCAAAATAAAGGGATGGAGGAACATCTACGAAGCAAATGGGAAACAAAAAAAGCAGAGGTTGCAATCCTAGTCTCTGATAAAACAGACTTTAAACCAACAAAGATCAAAAGAGACAAAGAAGGCCATTACATAATGGGAAAGGGATCAATTCAACAAGAAGAGCTAACTATCCTAAATATATATGCACCCAATACAGGAGCACCCAGACTCATAAAGCAAGTACCTAGAGACCCACAAAGAGACTTAGACTCCCACACAATAATAATGGGAGACTTTAACACCCCACCATCAACATTAGACAGATCAATGAGACAGAAAGTTAACAAGCATATCCAGGAATTGAACTAAGCTCTGCACCAAGTGGACCTAATAGACATATACAGAACTCTGCACCCCAAATCAACAGAATATACATTCTTCTCAGCACCACATCGCACTTATTCCAAAATTGACCACATAGATGGAAGTAAAGCACTCCTCAGCAAATGTAAAAGAACAAAAATTATAACAACTCTCTCTCAGACCACAGTGCAATCAAACTAGAACTCAGGATTAAGAAACTCACTCAAAACCATTCAACTACATGGAAACTGAATATTCTGCTCCTGAGTGATTACTGGGTACATAACAAAAAGAAGAGAAATAAAGATGTTCTTTGAAACCAATGAGAACAAAGACACAACATACCAGAATCTCTGGGGAACATTTAAAACAGTGTGTAGAGAGAAATTTATAGCACTAAATGCCCACAAGAAAAAGCAGGAAAAATCTAAAATTGACACCCTATCACAATTAAAAGAACTAGAGAAGCGAGAGCAAACACATTCGAAAGCTAGCAGAAGGCAAGAAATAACTAAGATCAGAGCAGAACTGAAGGAGATAGAGACACAAAAAGCCCTTCAAAAAATCAATGAATCCAGGAGCTGGTTTTTTGAAAAGATCAACAAAATTGATAGACCGCTAGCAAGACTAATAAAGAAGAAAAGAGAGAAGAATCAAATAGACGCAATAAAAAATGATAAAGGGGATATTACCACTGATCCCACAGAAATACAAATTACCATCAGAGCATACTATAAACACCTCTATGCAAATAAACTAGAAAACCTAGAAGAAATGGATAAATTCCCGGACACATACACCCTTCCAAGACTAAACCAGGAAGAAGTTGAATCCCTGAATAGACCAATAACAGGTTCTGAAATTGAGGCAATAATTAATAGCCTATCAACCAAAAAAAGTCCAGGACCAGATGGATTCACAGCCGAATTCTACCAGAGGTACAAAGAGGAGCTGGTACCATTCCTTCTGTAACTATTACAATCAATAGAAAAAGAGAGAATCCTCCCTAATTCGTTTTATGAGGTCAACATCATCCTGATACTAAAGCCTGGAAGAGACACAACAAAAAAAGAGAATTTTAGACCAATACCCTGATGAACATCAATGCAAAAATCCTCAATAAAATACTGGCAAACAGAATCCAGCAGCACATCAAAAAGCTTATCCACGATCAAGTGGGCTTCATCCCTGGGATACAAGGCTGGTTCAACATACGCAAATCAATAAACGTAATCCAGCATATAAACAGAACCAAAGACAAAAACTACATGATTATCTCCATAGATGCAGAAAAGTCCTTTGACAAAATTCAACAGAGCTTCATGCTAAAAACTCTCAATAAACTAGGTATTGATGGGAAGTATCTCAAAATAACAAGAGTTATTTATGGCAAACCCACAGCCAATATCATACTGAATGGGCAAAAACTGGAAGCATTCCCTTTGAAAACTGGCACAAGACAGTGATGCCCTCTCTCACCACTCCTATTCAACATAGTGTTGGAAGATCTGGCCACGGCAATCAGGCAGGAGAAAGAAATAAAAGTATTCAATTAGGAAAAGAGGAAGTCAAATTATCCCTCTTTGCAGATGACATGATTGTATTTTTAGAAAACCCCATTGTCTCAGCCCAGAATCTCCTTAAGCTGATAAGCAACTTCAGCAAAGTCTCAGGATACAAAATCAATGTGCAAAAATCACAAGCATTCCTATACATCAATAACAGACAAACAGAGAGCCAAATCATGAAGGAACTCCCATTCACAATTGCTTCAAAGAGAATAAAACACCTAGGAACCAACTTACAAGGAATGTGAAGGACCTCTTCAAGGAGAACTACAAACCACTGCTCAACAAAATAAAAGAGGACATAAACAAATGGAAGAACATTCCATGCTCATGGATAGGAAGAATCAATATCGTGAAAATGGCCATACTGCCCAAGGTAATTTATAGATTCAATGCCATCCCCTTCAAGTTACCAATGACCTTCTTCACAGAATTGGAAAAAACTACTTTAAAGTTCATATGGAACCAAAAAAGAGCCCACATTGCCACAACAATCCTAAGCCAAAAGAACAAAGCTGGAGGCATCATGCTACATGACTTCAAACTATACTACAAGGCTACAGTAACCAAAACAGCATGGTACTGGTACCAAAACAGAGATATAGACCAATGAAACAGAATAGAGCCCCTGGAAATAATACCACACATCTACAGCCATCTGATCTTTGACAAACCTGACAGAAACAAGAAATGGGGAAAGGATTCCCTGTTTAATAAATGGTGCTGGGAAAACTTGCTAGCTATATGTAGAAATCTGAAACTGGATCCCTTCGTTACATCTTATACAAAAATTAATTCAAGATGGATTAAAGACTTACATGTTAGACCTAAAACCATAATAACCCTAGAAGAAAACCTAGGCAATACCATTCAGGCCATAGGCATGGGCAAGGACCTCATGACTAAAACACCAAAAGCAATGGCAAGAAAAGCCAAAATTGGCACAGGGGATCTAATTCAACTAAAGAGCTTCTGCATAGCAAAAGAAACTACCATTAGAGTAAACAGGCAACTTACAGAATGGGAGAAAAATTTTGCAATCTACCCATCTGACAAAGGGCTAATATCCAGAATTTACAAAGAACTTAAACAAATTTACAAGAAACAATCAAACAACCCCATCAAAAAGCAGGCAAAGAATATGAACAGACACTTCTGAAAAGAAGACATTTAGGCAGCCAACAGACACATGAAAAAATGCTCATCATCACTGGCCATCAGAGAAACGCAAATCAAAACAGTAATGAGATGCCATCTCACACCAGTTAGAATGTCAATCATTAAAATGTCAGGAAACAACAGGTGCTGGAGAAGATGTGGAGAAATAGAAACGCTTTTACACGGTTGGTGGGAATGTAAACTAGTTCAACCATTGTGGAAGATAGCATAGCTATTCCTCAAGGATCTAGAACTAGAAATACCATTTGACCCAGCCATCCCATTACTAGGCATATACCCAAAGGATTATAAATCATGCTGCTATAAAGACACATGCACACGTATGTTTATTGCGGCACTATTCACAGTAGCAAAGACTTGGAACCAACCCAAATGTCCATCAATGATAGACTGGATTAAGAAAATGTGGCACATATATGCCATGGAATACTATGCAGCCATAAAAAAGGATGAGTTCATGTCCTTTGTAGGGACATGGATGTAGCTGGAAACCATCATTCTGAGCAAACTATTGCAAGGATAGAAAACGAAACACTGCATGTTCTCACTCATAGGTGGGAATTGAACAATGAGAACACTTGGATATAGGGTGGGGACATCACACACCGGGGCGTGTCGTTGGGTAGGGGGATGGAGGAGGGTTAGTATTAGGAGATATACCTAATGTAAATGACAAGTTAACAAGCACAACACACCAACATGGCACATGTATACATATGTAACAAACCTGCACGTTGTGCACATATACGTTAGAACTTAAAGTATAATTAAAAAAAAAAAAAGAAGTAGGCAGGCATCCTTGGCTTGCTCTGGATCTCAGAGGGAAAGAGTGTAGCATTAAGGATATTTGCAGTAGTTTTGTGTTCTTGTTTACAAATACAAATTTGCTTATAGGTAGATAGATAAATAGATAAACATTTATTCAAAAATGAATGTTTGCTTTTATTCCTTGTTTCCTAGGACTTTTAAAACACATAAATAAATATTGAATTTTATTTAAATGTTTCCTGCATCCATTTGTAATGGTCATGTGACTTTACTCTTTTCAACCATTAATGTGATTTATAATAATTTATTTTCCTTTTTAAAAACCTTTTAAATTTTGCAGCCAGTCACAGTGGCTCATGCCTGTAATCCCAGTACTTTGGGAAGCCAAGGTGGGCGGATCACTTGAGCTCAGGAGTTCGAGACCAGCCTGGGGAATGTGACGAAACTCATCTCTACTAAAATTACAAAAATTAGCCAACGTGGTGGTGCACGCATGTAGTCCCAGCCAGTCATGAGGCTGAGGTGGGAGAATCGCTTGAACCAAGCAGGTGGAGATTGCAGTGAGCCGAGTTTACACCACTGCACTCCAGCCTGGGCGACAGAGCAAGGCTCTGTCTCGAAACAAACAAACAAAAAACACCTTTCAAATTTTGAAATATGACACATATTCAAAAAAATGCAGAAAATATAAATGTACAGTATAGTGAATAAGCATGAATGGAAACATACTTGTAAAAAATATTCAAGTGAAGAAACAAAACATTGCCCCTTGAGTGATATCCCTGAATCAAAAGCACTACCATGACTTTTATAGTCAGTCCCCTCACTTGACTTTCTTTATAATTTGCCCAACTATGTATATATTTCTTTTTTATTTATTTATTTATTTATTTATTTATTTATTTATTTATTTTATTTTTTTATTTTTATTTATTTTTTTTAAAATTTATTTATTATTATTAAACTTCAAGTTGTAGGGTACATGTGCACAACGTGCAGGTTTGCTACATATGTATACTTGTGCCATGTTGGTGTGCTGCACCCATCAACTCGTCATTTACATCAGGTATAACTCCCAATGCAATCCCTCCCCCCTCCCCCCTCCCCATGATAGGCCCCGGTGTGTGATGTTCCCCTTCCCGAGTACAAGTGATCTCATTGTTCAGTTCCCGCCTATGAGTGAGAACATGCGGTGTTTGGTTTTCTGTTCTTGTGATAGTTTGCTGAGAATGATGGTTTCCAGCTGCATCCATGTCCCTACAAAGGACACAAACTCATCCTTTTTTATGGCTGCATAGTATTCCATGGTGTATATGTGCCACATTTTCTTAATCCAATCTGTCACTGATGGACATTTGGGTTGATTCCAAGTCTTTGCTATTGTGAATAGTGCTGCAATAAACATACGTGTGCATGTGTCTTTATAGCAGCATAATTTATAATCCTTTGGGTATATGCCTAGTAATGGGATGGCTGGGTCATATGGTACATCTAGTTCTAGATCCTTGAGGAATCGCCATACTGTTTTCCATAATGGTTGAACTAGTTTACAATCCCACCAACAGTGTAAAACTGTTCCTATTTCTCCACATCCTCTCCAGCACCTGTTGTTTCCTGACTTTTGAATGATCGCCATTCTAACTGGTGTGAGATGGTATCTCATTGTGGTTTTGATTTGCATTTCTCTGATGGCTAGTGATGATGAGCATTTTTTCATGTGTCTGTTGGCTGTATGAATGTCTTCTTTTGAGAAATGTCTGTTCATATCCTTTGCCCACTTTTTGATGGGGTTGTTTGTTTTTTTCTTGTAAATTTGTTTGAGTTCTTTGTAGGTTCTGGATATTAGCTGTTTGTCAGATGAGTAGATTGCAAAAATTTTCTCCCATTCTGTAGGTTGCCTGTTCACTCTGTTGGTAGTTTCTTTTGCTGTGCAGAAGCTCTTTAGTTTAATGAGATCCCATTTGTCAATTTTGGCTTTTGCTGCCGTTGCTTTTGGTGTTTTAGACATGAAGTCTTTGCCCATGCCTATGTCCTGAATGGTACTACCTAGGTTTTCCTCTAGGATTTTTATGGTATTAGGTCTAACATTTAAGTCTCTAATCCATCTTGAATTAATTTTCATATAAGGAGTAAGGAAAGGATCCAGTTTCAGCTTTCTACTTATGGCTAGCCAATTTTCCCAGCACCATTTATTAAATAGGGAATCCTTTCCCCATTTCTTGTTTCTCTCAGGTTTGTCAAAGATCAGATGGCTGTAGATGTGTGGTATTATTTCTGAGGACTCTGTTCTGTTCCATTGGTCTATATCTCTGTTTTGGTACCAGTACCATGCTGTTTTGGTTACTGTAGCCTTGTAGTATAGTTTGAAGTCAGGTAGCGTGATGCCTCCAGCTTTGTTCTTTTGACTTAGGATTGTCTTGGAGATGCGGGCTCTTTTTTGGTTCTATATGAACTTTAAAGCAGTTTTTTCCAATTCTGTGAAGAAGCTCATTGGTAGCTTGATGGGGATGGCATTGAATCTATAAATTACCTTGGGCAGTATGGCCATTTTCACGATATTGATTCTTCCTATCCATGAGCATGGTATGTTCTTCCATTTGTTTGTGTCCTCTTTTATTTCACTGAGCAGTGGTTTGTAGTTCTCCTTGAAGAGGTCCTTTACATCCCTTGTAAGTTGGATTCCTAGGTATTTTATTCTCTTTGAAGCAATTGTGAATGGAAGTTCATTCCTGATTTGGCTCTCTGTTTGACTGTCACTGGTGTATAAGAATGCTTGTGATTTTTGCACATTAATTTTGTATCCTGAGACTTTGCTGAAGTTGCTTATCAGCTTAAGGAGATTTTGGGCTGAGACAATGGGGTTTTCTAAATATACAATCATGTCGTCTGCAAACAGGGACAATTTGACTTCTTCTTTTCCTAACTGAATCCCCTTGATTTCTTTCTCTTGCCTGATTGCCCTAGCCAGAACTTCCAACACTATGTTGAATAGGAGTGGTGAGAGAGGGCATCCCTGTCTTGTGCCAGTTTTCAAAGGGAATTTTTCCAGTTTTTGCCCATTCAGTATGATATTGGCTGTGGGTTTGTCATAAATAGCTCTTATGATTTTGAGGTACGTTCCATCAATACCGAATTTATTGAGCGTTTTTAGCATGAAGGGCTGTTGAATTTTGTCAAAAGCCTTTTCTGCATCTATTGAGATAATCATGTGGTTCTTGTCTTTGGTTCTGTTTATATGCTGGATTATGTTTATTGATTTGCGAATGTTGAACCAGCCTTGCATCCCAGGGATGAAGCCCACTTGATCATGGTGGATAAGCTTTTTGATGTGCTGCTGAATCCGGTTTGCCAGTATTTTATTGAGGATTTTTGCATCGATGTTCATCAGGGATATTGGTCTAAAATTCTCTTTTTTTGTTGTGTCTCTGCCAGGCTTTGGTATCAGGATGATGTTGGCCTCATAAAATGAGTTAGGGAGGATACCCTCTTTTTCTATTGATTGGAATAGTTTCAGAAGGAATGGTACCAGCTCCTCCTTGTACCTCTGGTAGAATTCAGCTGTGAATCCATCTGGTCCTGGACTTTTTTTGGTTGGTAGGCTATTAATTATTGCCTCAATTTCAGAGCCTACTATCGGTCTATTCAGGGATTCAACTTCTTCCTGGTTTAGTCTTGGGAGAGTGTAAGTGTCCAGGAAATTATCCATTTCTTCTAGATTTTCCAGTTTATTTGCGTAGAGGTGTTTATAGTATTCTCTGATGGTAGTTTGTATTTCTGTGGGGTCGGTGGTGATATCCCCTTTATCATTTTTAATTGCGTCGATTTGATTCTTCTCTCTTTTCTTCTTTATTAGTCTTGCTAGTGGTCTGTCAATTTTGTTGATCTTTTCAAAAAACCAACTCCTGGATTCATTGATTTTTTGGAGGGTTTTTTGTGTCTCTATCTCCTTCAGTTCTGCTCTGATCTTAGTTATTTCTTGCCTTCTGCTAGCTTTCGAATGTGTTTGCTCTTGCTTCTCTAGTTCTTTTAATTGCGATGTTAGAGTGTCAATTTTAGATCTTTCCTGCTTTCTCTTGTGGGCATTTAGTGCTATAAATTTCCCTCTACACACTGCTTTAAATGTGTCCCAGAGATTCTGGTATGTTGTATCTTAGTTCTCATTGGTTTCAAAGAACATCTTTATTTCTGCCTTCATTTCGTTATGTACCCAGTAGTCATTCAGGAGCAGGTTGTTCAGTTTCCATGTAGTTGAGTGGTTTTGATTGAGTTTCTTAGTCCTGAGTTCTAATTTGATTGCACTGTGGTCTGAGAGACAGTTTGTTATAATTTCTGTTCTTGTACATTTGCTGAGGAGTGCTTTACTTCCAATTACGTGGTCTTTTTGGAGTAAGTACGATGTGGTGCTGAGAAGAATGTATATTCTGTTGATTTGGGGTGGAGAGTTCTATAGATGTTTATTAGGTCTGCTTGCTGCAGAGATGAGTTCAATTCCTGGATATCCTTGTTAACTTTCTGTCTCGTTGATCTGTCTAATGTTGACAGTGAAGTGTTGAAGTCTCCCATTATTATTGTATGGGAGTCTAAGTCTCTTTGTAAGTCTCTAAGGACTTGCTTTATGAATCTGGGTGCTCCTGTATTGGGTGCATATATATTTAGGATAGTTAGCTCTTCCTGTTGAATTGATCCCTTTACCATTATGTAATGGCCTTCTTTGTCTCTTTTGATCTTTGATGGTTTAAAGTCTGTTTTATCAGAGACTAGTATTGCAACCCCCACTTTTTTTTGTTCTCCATTTGCTTGGTAAATCTTCCTCCATCCCTTTATTTTGAGCCTATGTATGTCTCTGCGTGTGAGATGGGTCTCCTGAATACAGCAGACTGATGGGTCTTGACTCTTTATCCAGTTTGCCAGTCTGTGTCTTTTAATTGGAGCATTTAGTCCATTTACATTTAAGGTTAAGATTGTTATGTGTGAACTTGATCCTGCCATGATGATATTAACTGGTGATTTTGCTCGTTAGTTGATGCAGTTTCTTCCTAGCCTTGATGGTCTTTACATTTTGGCATGTTTTTGCAATGGCTGGTACCGGTTGTTCCTTTCCATGTTTAGTGCTTCCTTCAGGGTCTCTTGTAAGGCAGGCCTAGTGGTGACAAAATCTCTAAGCATTTGCTTATCTGTAAAGGATTTTATTTCTCCTTCACTTATGAAACTTAGTTTGGCTGGATATAAAATTCTGGGTTTAAAATTCTTTTCTTTAAGAATGTTGAATATTGGCCCCCACTCTCTTCTGGCTTGAAGAGTTTCTGCCGAGAGATCTGCTGTTAGTCTGATGGGCTTCCCTTTGTGGGTAACCTGACCTTTCTCTCTGGCTGCCCTTAAGATTTTTTCCTTCATTTCAACTTTGGTGAATCTGGCAATTATGTGTCTTGGAGTTGCTCTTCTCGAGGAGTATCTTTGTGGCGTTCTCTGTATTTCCTGGATTTGAATGTTGGCCTGCCCTACTAGGTTGGGGAAGTTCTCCTGGATGATATCCTGAAGAGTGTTTTCCAACTTGGTTCCATTTTCCCCCTCACTTTGAGGCACCCCAATCAGACGTAGATTTGGTCTTTTTACATAATCCCATACTTCTTGCAGGCTTTGTTCAGTTCTTTTTCTTCTTTTTTCTTTTGGTTTCTCTTCTCGCTTCATTTCATTCATTTGATCCTCCATCGCTGACATTCTTTCTTCCAGTTGATCGAGTCGGTTACTGAAGCTTGTGCATTTGTCACATATTTCTCGTGCCATGGTTTTCGTCTCTTTCATTTCGTTTGTGAGCTTCTCTGCATTAATTACTCTAGCCATCAATTCTTCCACTTTTTTTTCAAGATTTTTAGTTTCTTTGCGCTGGGTACGTAATTCCTCCTTTAGCTCTGAGAAATTTGATGGACTGAAGTCTTCTTCTCTCATCTCGTCGAAGTCATTCTCCATCCAGCTTTGATCCGTTGCTGGCGATGAGCTGCGCTCCTTTGCCGGGGGAGATGCGCTCTTATTTTTTGAATTTCCAGCTTTTCTGCCCTGCTTTTCCCCCATCTTTGTGGTTTTATCTGCCTCTGGTCTTTGATGATGGTGATGTACTGATGGGGTTTTGGTGTAGGTGTCCTTCCTGTTTGATAGCTTTCCTTCTAACAGTCAGGATCCTCAGCTGTAGGTTGTAGCTGTAGGAGATTGCTTGAGGTCCACTCCAGACCCTGTTTGCCTGGGTATCAGCAGCAGAGGCTGCAGAAGATAGAATATTTCTAAACAGTGAGTGTACCTGTCTGATTCTTGCTTTGGAAGCTTCCTCTCAGGGGTGTACTCCACCCTGTGAGGTGTGGGGTGTCAGACTGCCCCTAGTGGGGGATGTCTCCCAGTTAGGCTACTCAGGGGTCAGGGACCCACTTGAGCAGGGAGTCTGTCCCTTCTCAGATCTCAACCTCCGTGTTGGGAGATCCACTGCTCTCTTCAAAGCTGTCAGACAGAGTCGTTTGCGTCTGCAGAGCTGCTGCGTTTGTTATTGTTTACTGTGCCCTGTCCCCAGAGGTGGAGTCCACAGAGACAGGCAGGTTTCTTTGAGCTGCTGTGAGCTCCACCCAGTTCGAGCTTCCCAGCAGCTTTGTTTACCTACTTAAGCCACAGCAATGAGGGAGGCTCCGTGGGTGTGGGACCCTCCCGGCCAGGTGTGGGATATGATCTCCTGGTGTGCCTGTTTGCTTAAAGCGCAGTTTTGGGGTGGGAGTTACCTGATTTTCCAGGTGTTGTGTGTCTCAGTTCCCCTGGCTTGGAAAAGGGATTCCCTTCCCCCTTGCGCTTTCCAGGTGAGGCAATGCCTCGCCCTGCTTCAGCTCTCGCTGGTCGGGCTGCAGCAGCTGACCAGCACCGATCGTCTGGCACTCCCCATTGAGATGAACCCAGTACCTCAGTTGAAAATGCAGAAATCACCGGTCTTCTGTGTCGCTCGCGCTGGGAGTTGGAGACTGGAGCTGTTCCTATTCGGCCATCTTGCTCCGCCCCCCCAACTATGTATATATTTCTAAACAATAAAGTTTAGGTTTTGGCATTTTTCTGTTTTGTATATATTGGATATATTTTTTAAAGCATTATTTCTTCAATTTAAAGCTATATCCCATTTCTATTATTTTAATGATTGCAGAGGTTCTAACAAGTGTCCTTAACTTCTCAAAGTCTAAGTTAAGCAATATCTTTACCCTCTTTCTGGATATTACTACAACCTAAAAACACTATAACACCATTTCCTCCACTCTCAATCTATATGGTGAGTTGTATAATTTAATTATCTCTATATATAGGTTTTGCCTTTTATGATGAAATAAAATGTACATATAGCAAAGCACATACAAAGGAACGTACTACTTAATAATTTACTACAAAGTGAACACCTGTAAAACCACCACCCAAGTCAACAAATAGAACATAGCCAGCAATCCAGAAGCTTCTCTTGTGCATCATTGCAATCACTAATTCCTTGGTCCCTCTCAAAGGTAAGCAATAGCCTGACACGTATGGCAATCTCTTCCTTGATTTTTTAAATGTTTTTACCACTAGACCTTCCTGTTTTAACTCTACAATTTTATTTTGCCTGTTTTTGAATTGTATGTAAATTATATTCTATTGTTTTTTCCTGTTTTGCCTCTTTTGATCCACATTATGTTGGTGAATTTTATCCATGTTGTTGTGTGGCTGTAATAAATACATTTCCATTTATTCAATGCATTTATCCATCCTTTTAGGTAAATTCATTCTGTTGAATGAGTTGTTTGTGATTGGGCTATTATAAATAATGCTACTATGAAGATTTTTTTACATGTCTCTTGGTGCACATATACACATGTGGAGATATATATATATATACACACACACACACACACACACAAAATAAAATTCCTGATTATGAGTACTTCAACTTTAGTAGATATTACCAAAATAGTTTTAATGTGATTGTACCAATTTATACTCCCAGTGTTCAGTTACTTCACATTCTTGCCAATACTTATGAGAAAATAAAAGAGTGCTTATCTGAGGAATATGAGTCTTTCTAAATTATTAGGCCCAGAGAAACATTAAAATGGGACAGTATCCTCCCCTTGAGCTATGTACTCATCTCATAGAAACTGCTTGCTATTGCCACAAATAGCCACAAGTTAACCTAATAATGCCCCAGCAGACACTATAAACCAAATCCTATGATGCAGGACAGGTAGGCCCCAAACTTATTGCTTAGCTCAGGAGAGTTCTTGGCTTTACCTAGGAATGAATTCGAGGGCAAGCCAGTGTGGTTAGACAGCAATCTTTTATTGAATGGCACTGCTCCTTCAAGAGAAGGACAAACTCATAAGCAGTGCACCCACAGTCAGCAATCTTTGCAACTGTGTTCGTATTTGCTTATACCCACTTTCAATTACATGCAAATTAAGGGGTGGGCCAATGCAAATTAAGGGACAGGTATATTTAGAACTTTCTTGGAATGAGGTAGTAACTTCCAGGTCATTGCCATGGAAAGGGGTGGTAACTTCTGGGTCATTGTCATGGCATTTGTAAACTGTCATGGTGTTGATGGGAGTGTCTTCTGCTAATGAGCAAAAAGGACAGCTGGGGATCACTTTCATCACCATCTGCTGGTTCTTTCTGGTTTCTCCACTTGATCCTGTCTGAAACAGATCCTGTTTTGGTCAGCAGCAGTGTTGTGACCAGAAAACAAGCTCTGCCAGTCTCCTACCTCACCTATAGTTTTACAATATATAGCCAATCACTAATCAATATTATTTCTGTAAGTCACTGAGAATTCCTGTTGAACAACTTTGTATCAGTTCACTCTCTGATCTCTGTCCCCTTTTTTTTGCGTTTACAAACCTGCTTGTAACAAAGCCCCAAAGGAGCTCATTTTCAAGCTTACTTGGGTCTCAGTCTTTCAGGCAACTGTCCTCATTTTGGCTCAAGTAAACTCTTTAAATTATGTTTTAGCCTCTTCCTTTTAGGTCAACTCATTATTATTATTATTTTTAAATTAGTTATTCTGATAGGTGTGGCTGAGGTATTTTGTTCTTAAATTTGCTTTTCAATAATTCTAACCAAGGTGTGGTGGCTCACATCTGCAATCCCAGAGCGCTGGGGGGAAAAGATGATTTCACTTGAGGCCAGGAGTTCAAGACCAGTCCTGGGCAACATAGTGAGAGTGTTTCTATAAAAAAATAAAATAAAAATTAGCTGGGTGTGGTGGTGTGTACCTGTAGTCCTAGCTACTTGGGAGGCTGAGGTGGGAGGATCCCTTGCGCCCAGGAGTTTGAGGTTACAGTCAGCTATGATTGCATCACTGCACTCCAGCTCGGGCAACATAGTGGGACCCTGTCTCTAAAAAATAGAAATAAAAAAAATTCTAAGAAAAGCAAGCACATATATATTTAGGAATCTCCTTTCATGTAGGGCCTATTCAAGTGTCTTGCCTGTTTTTCTATTGGTTTGTTTTTATCATATTGACTTTTAAAAGTTCTTCATATATTGTAGGATGTGAGACACATATAACTTTTTCTTTACATAACATTGGTAACAACTAGTCACATGATTTCACCAGATACAAAGGCTCCTGGGAATGTAAGCTAGCTGTGGTGCACAGGAAGAAGAAAAAATGAGAATTTTGAGCACTTATTAGTCACTACAATAATATAATCTAACAAATAAAAAATATTTTCCTATATTCCAAGTTTGCAAGTTTTTATTTCACAAAGAATTTCATTAAAATATTTTAATGATTTTATTTACTGAGATTGTCATATAATTCTCTTTCTGGTCATATGTAACGAAGCCTTGCTACCATGATAATCACTGCTTACACAGCTGACTTGGCTTTGGCCTCCTGACCTGCATAGGATCATCCTTGACGTAGGTTAGATACTTGTCCCCCCTCAAATCTTATATTGAAATGTAATCCCCAATGCTGGAGGTGGGAGATGATTATATCCTGGGGGTGGCTTTATCATGAATGGTTTAGCACTATCCTCTTGGTGCTGCCCTCTCAGTAGTGAGTGAGATCTTGAGAGATGTGGTTGTTGAAGCCTTTAACCGTTTAGGAAAAAAAAAGTGCAGCTTGCTGCCAGCACTCATGTACTTTTACATAAACCTGTTCTTTGAGGCTAAAGCAAATATGATTGACTTTCAGTGTAAAAACAAAATATAAAAACTGTTCTTGGAGTTATTTCTAAACAGAACTAACATCAGAATTGTCAGAATCATCAGAATTGTCTACTTCAGAAAAATTGGATTCATCAAATTAATCTTCGCCCAACAATTGTCTGAGAATGATATTAACATCATGCATAGAAACATGACATTTTCTCAAATTAGACATTTCAGAGATGAAGAATTACTATATGTTATAAGTGGAAATACCACTACTAAAAACAGACATAATTCCTTAAATATAATGATTTCACTTTTATTTTTATTTCTTTTATTTCCAAAGTCGATCTACTAGAGTGATAAGAAAATAATAATAAAAGTGAGACATTTCGTGGCAAAGTTATCTTGGCATACATGCTGCAGCTGCAAGTGCTGCAGGTTGAGTATTCTCAGTGCAAACGGGCAAAGGGTTAAAAGTGTGTGGCAGTCCTCCCCCTTCTTGCTCCAGTTCTCACTGCGTGATGTGATTTCTGTCATGACTGTAAGCTTCCTGAGGTCTTCCCAGAAGCCAAGCAGATGCCAGCATTATGCTTCCTATAAAGCCTGCAGAACTGTGAGCCAATTAAACCTCTTTTCTGCATAAATTACCCAGTCTCAGGTATTTCTTTATAGCAATCCAAGAAAGGCCTAATACAATTCCCAGTCCACATTGAATGTTCACTTTCTCTGCAGAATAAAAAGTAGGTATTTCCTGCGCCCTGAACAACAGAAAGCAGAACAAATAGATGCTTGTGTGGTTGTACAGCATTGCTTAGGTACCAGCAGCAGCTTGGCAATGCTCATTCCTCAGAGGTTAGAGCACCATAATGTTTCTTCCTCAAGCTCTACAATCTGGTAACTCCAACGTCTTCACTTTTATTTTCCCAACCATAGGGGTGACTGCTTTCTGCAGATTTTCTTTCTAGGTTTCTACACAGCTCCATTGTTGCTCTTACAGCATTCTAACATGTATGTAACCAATCACTTCTGTTAAACCTGGCATCATATCTGTTTTCTTGATCATATCCAGATACATTACCCTTGAAAAATTCTAAGCTTAAGTAAGGTATTGATGTGAGCAAATCCTCAATATATAAGTAAAAAATTTGACTGAAATATCTCTGTATTCCAGGGCCATGGGGAGATGTTTTATTTAGAGAGAGAATTGAGTGTCCAAATTAGAAGTAAATAATAAAGGCTGCTCCCTCTTCACTTTATGTTTTCTATAACCCAGGTATCCAGAGACCACAGAAGCAAGCCGTAACTGTTTAATCTTTTGGTGGCTGTGAACCATTTTTGAAGTTCAAAAGATAAATAAGTAATTAATTGAAACGTGAATTTCCCCATCTCAGGGATGGAGAGATGGGTGGGCAGAGGAAGAAAATAGAAAAAGCCAAGAAAGTACTAAGTCAGTTTCAATACCTCATGGAGAGAAAAGAAAACCAGCTAAGACATCATCAAGGGAAAGCCAAGCATCAGTTGTGATTATTTCCATATCGTCAAGAAATAACCAACCAAACAACCAAGGACTTTGTGAAAGTCTTTTAGGCTAGGTGCTTGGTGTCCACAAGTCTTTACGCTGTAAGAACGAAACAGGCTAGCCAGAAGCCAGAGTCAGTTACCTGCAGGACCTTTCAGCTGTGGTAGGGAGACAATTCCCTAATTAGGCTGATTATTAGGACATTAATCCTTTCTCCCTCCTGCTTCCAGTGAGCAAGGTGTTATCACTTGAGTTACACCTCCTAAATCTGGTGAGAAAGTATACAAAGGCAAATGTCCTTAGGTTCATTATCCCTAAAATAACAAGACTGAGGGAGAAAGAACGGTTTTGTCTCACCCCAGCGTTAGAGACAACTCTTGCTTTGTTTCTCAGAGGTAAAACTCTGTTTAGGCTCAGTCAGTAGACTAGCCAGCCAGAAGATGTGGAAGTATAGTTCTATCTCAGTGTTAACAGTTTACATGTAAAGGATTATGTACGTGCATGTATATGTATTATGTATACATATATGTACACACATACACACACAAAGCATGGGTAATATCTATGCTTCTTTGTAGCTAATTATTCTACAAAATTGATTGACCATTCAGATGTAGTTTAGGAGAGGCCCTGTTAAAAGTCCAAGAACCTCCCTTGGACTTCTACCAAGTTGATTGAAGACTTACTATAATCCTCTCCACCTGGGTGTAGGTGAGGTAGAACAGTGGAGCTTTGACATGTATCTACAGACTTGTGATTTATTCAGTTATTTTTATTAACAAGGTACCAGAGTGAAATTGGCCAGAGTTAAGATCTCTGAAAATGCCTGTTTTGATAGATTTCATATTTCACTGACATAAACCACAATTCTTATAAAACCCTCACCCATAATGAAACACTAAAATTATTTGGTAGCTGAAAATACACTGAATTAAAATAAACAAAAACACTTCCATGATCAATTATGAACCATTTCAAACAGGTTAAAACTGTGTCTATGGTTCATGCTACTTTAGGTTACACACTTGTGACATTTGTCTACAGTCTTCAAATTCATTCTGAATATTAAATGTTTCAATAAACACCTTGATCAAAATTAATGTTAAATATCATGTTCCCCTGTAAATTCAACATAAGATAAAACATTGTGTCCTTTCAAGACATAAAATGTATGGCTTTTATAAAAGGAAGGGGCAAGATATACGTATACGACTAAACATGACTTTTGCCATAATATTCACTATTGTAACTTCTGTGTTCACTTTTAACCTTTTAACCATCCTTTGGTCAGCATATACTTCATGAAAGGCACTGTTAGTTTCTAGGAATGTATAGATGACTGAGCCCTTGCTTGTGCTTTAGCAAATCTAGCCTATTCACATTTATTGTCTCATAATCCTTAGAATTCAAAGTACTAAGTTATTTTAATTCATTAGATGTTGACAAACATCTATTGGGCATTGGCTGAGCTATCACCAGCCAGAGTTGTGTTTTTCTTTAGCAAAAGAAGATATGTGAAACAGGTTGACAGAGACCAAACATTTCTTTTGTTCTGGTCAGAAAACCACAAGTGTGAATGAAGAATATAGTTTTTCAAATTTCTTAGAATTATTTTTGGTTAATTAGGTCACATAATATCTTCAGCTATTTAAGTGTGTGTTAAAGATGCATCCATTTTCAGGAATTTTTGTTGGCTATCTTCATTGTGAAAATAACTTTATTCTTATTTCTTTTAGACAGAAAAGCAATGTTCTTTTGAAAGTTGGGTAAAGGTCAAATAGTAGTCATATTTTCTCCTGATTTTTGCCACTTCAGCCACAGGACTTTCTGAACAATTACACTAACCTCCCCTTAAAAATTGTTTTCTAGGCTGGGTGCAGTGGCTCACAACTGTGATCCCAGAACTTTGGGAGGCCGCAGCGGGTGGATCACCTGAGATCAGGAGTTTGAGACCAACCTGGCCAACATGATGAAACCTTGTCTCTACTAAAAATAGAAAAATTAGCCAGGCATGGTGGCAGGCACCTGTAACCCCAGCTACTTGGTAGGCTGAGGCAGGATAATCTCTTGAACCTGGGAGGCAGAGGTTACAGTGAGCCTAGACGACACCATTGCACTCCAGCCTCTGGGCAACAAGAGCAAAACTCTGTTTCAAAAAAAAAAAAAAAAAAAAAAAAAAATTGCTAAGAATGTTGTGGCTTCAAAATCTAACAATTTTGACTAACTTTATATATTTCTTATACTATTCTCAAAGAGATGTAAAAGGATGTATATGGAAGTTAATATCTGGTTTGCCTATATTGGATTTTGGTATCACTAAAATTACTTTTTTAAAAAGTTAAGAGATTTTAAAATTATTATTCTTTTTAATTTCAAGACAGGGTCCCACTCTGTCACCCAAGCTGAAGTGCAGAGTGCAATCTTTGCTCACTGTAACCTCTGCCTTCCGGATTCAAGCCATCCTCCCACCTCAGCCTCCCAAGTAGCTGGGACTACAGGCGGGCACCACCACGCCCGGGTAACTTTGTATTTTTTTTTTTTTTTTTTTTTTGTAGAGATAGGGTCTCACTATGTGGCCCAGGCTGGTCTCGAACCCTTGAACTCAAGCAATCCACCCACTCCATCTTCCTAAAGTGCTGAGATTACAAGCATGAGCCACTACACCTGGCCCAGGCTATTTTTTAGACCAGTTTTAGGTTTACAAAAAAATTGAGCAGAAAATTCAGAGAACCCCCACCTGTTTCCCCATTAACATCTTGCACTAGTATATTTGTTACTATTGATAAGCTGATAATATGCTGATATTGATACACTAACTAAAGCACACAATTTACATTATTCATGCTTTGTAAAATTTTGTGGGTTTTAACAAATGTGTGACATCACACATTTACCATTACAGTATCAATAGAGAATAATTTCACTGCCCTAAATATCTCAAGCTCCACCTACGTATCCCTTCTCTCCCACCCCACCACCACTGGAACTCTGATCCTTTTTATTGCTTCCATTGCTTTGCCTTTTTCAGAATGTCATATAGTTGGAATCACACAGTGTATAGACTGGCTTTTTTGACTTATGTAATAAGCATTCAATATTCCTCCTTGTCTTCTTATAGTTTGATAGTTTTATGAGGCTGAATAATATTCCATTTTATGGATGTACAACAGTTTGCTTATTTATTCCCCTGCTGAAGGACATCTTGGTTGTTTCCAGTTTGGGGCAATTATGAATATAACTGTTATAAACATTTGTGTGCAGGTTTCTGTGTGGACATAAGTTTTCCATTCATTTGGGTAAATACCTATGAACTTGATTGCTGAATCATATGGAAAGAGCATGTTGGCTTTGTAAGAAACTGTTAAAACAGTCTTCCAAAGTGGTTGGCAATGAATGACAGTATCTGTTGCTCCACACCCTTGCCAGCATTTGGTGTTATTTAGTGTTTTGGATTTTAGCTATTGTAGTAAGTGGTATTTTATTGTTGTTTTAATTTACAATGCCCTTATGACGCAGTCCACTAAGCATCTTTACATATGCTTATTTGCCATCTGTATATCTTGTAAGGTGTCTGTTTAGATCCTTTGCCCACTTTTTAATTGGGTTTATCTTTGAGTTTAAAGGATTCTTTTGTATATTTTGGATATAAATCTTGTATAAGATATCTATATTTTGCAAATATTTTTCTCAGTCTGTGGCTTGGCTTTTTAGCTTTTTATTCTCTTAACAGTATCTTTTGTGGAGCAGAAGTTTTAATTTTAATGACGTCCAACTTCCAGTTTTTCTTCCACGAATTGTGATTTTGGTGCTCTATCTAAAAACTCACTGCCAAACCCAAGATCACTTAGATTTTCTCTTATGTTATTTTCTAGAAGTTTTATAGTTTTGTGTTTTACTTTTACGTCTATGATCAGCTTTGAATTAATTTTTGCGAAAGGTTACACTTATCTCTTTGAATGTGAATGTCCCAGGACCATTTGTTAAAAAGTCTATCTCCATTGAATTGTTTTTGTTCCCTTGTCGAACATCAATGCACTACATTTATATGGATCTCTTTCTGGGCTCTCTATTCTGGTCCATTGATCTGTTTATTCTTTCATCAACACCACAATGCCTTAACTACTGGAGTGGAGCTTTAGAGTAAGACTTAAAATTGAGTAGTGTTAGTCCTGACTTTGTTCTTCAATGTTGTGTTGGCTCTTCTGGTCTTTTGCCTGTCTATATAAATTTTGGAATCAGCTTGTCAATATCCACAAAATAACTTGCTGAGATTTTAAATGGAATTACATTGAACCTATAGATCAATTTGGGAAGACTGACATTGAGTTTTCCCATCCATGAACATGGGCTCTTTCTCCATTTAGTTTTTTGATTTCTTTTATCAGTTGTAGTTTCCATCATACAGATCTCATATAAATTTCATTAGATTGGCAGAAGAGGTCATCAATCATGTGACGGTGGCTTGAGGAGGAACCTGTCTTTAAAGCTGTCCCTGAAGTGACAGCGGAGAGAACCAGGCAACCCAGAAACCCCAGGCGTGGAGATTGATCCTGCGAGAGAAAGGGGTTCATCATGGCGGATGACCTAAAGCGATTCTTGTATAAAAAGTTACCAAGTGTTGAAGGGCTCCATGCCATTGTTGTGTCAGATAGAGATGGAGTACCTGTTATTAAAGTGGCCAATGACAATGCTCCAGAGCATGCGTTGTGACCTGGTTTCTTATCCACTTTTGCCCTGGCAACAGACCAAGGGAGCAAACTTGGACTTTCAAAAAATAAAAGTATCATCTGTTACTATAACACCTACCCGGTGGTTCAATTTAATCGTTTGCCTTTGGTGGTGAGTTTCATAGCCAGCAGCAGTGCCAATACAGGACTAATTGTCAGCCTAGAAAAGGAACTTGCTCCATTATTTGAAGAGTTGAGACAAGTTGTGGAAGTTTCTTAATCTGACAGTGGTTTCAGTGTGTACCTTATCTTCATTATAATAACACACTATCAATCCAGCAATCTTTAGACTATAATAATACTTTTATCCATGTGCTCAAGAAAGGGCCACTTTTTCCAACTAATGCTAAAGAGCTAGCATATAGATGTTAATTTATAGATAGATCAGTTGGCTATATTTTCTGGTGTAGGGTCTTTCTTATTTAGTGAGATCTAGGGATACCACAGAAATGGTTCAGTCTATCACAGCTCCCATGGAGTTAGTCTGGTCGCCAGATATGGATGAGAGATTCTGTTCAGTGGATCAGAATCAAACTGGTACATCGATCCACTTGAGCCGTTAAGTGCTCCCAATTGTACAATATGGCCAGGCTTGCAGAATGAAGCCAACTTTTTATTGTGAATAATAATGACATATTTTTCTTCAGATTATGTTTTATTTCTTTGCATTGAGTGAGGAACATAAAATGGCTTGATAAAAGTAATAAAATCAGTACAATCACTAACTTTACTTTGTAGATATTATTTTACAGTATAGATGAATATTACTAATCAGTTTGCTTATTCTCAGAGGGTGCTGCTCTTTAATGAAAATGAAAATTATAGCTAATGGTTTTTCCTCAGACTCTGCTTTCTGTAACCAATCAGTGTTTTAATGTTTGTGTGTTCTTTATAAAATTTAAATACAATTCATTATTCTGTTTCCAATGTTAGTATGTATGTAAACATGATAGTATAGCCATTTTTTTCATATGTGAGTAAAAATAAATAGTATTTTTAAAAATAAAAAAAAATTTTCATTAGATTTATACCTAAGTATTTCATTTTTGCAGATGCCAATATAGATGTTATTGTGTTTTAAATTTCAAATTCCACTTGTCCATTGCTGCTATATAGGAAAGTGATTGACTTTTGTATATTAACCTTGTTTCTTGTAGCCTTGCTATACTTGCTTATTTTTTTATTTTTTGAGACAGAGTCTTACTCTGTTACCCAGGCTGGAGTGCAGTGGCCCGATCTCAGCTCACTGCAAGCTCTGCCTCCTGGGTTCACGCCATTCTCCAGCCTCAGCCTCCCGAGTAGCTGGGACTACAGGCGCCTGCCATTATGGCTGGCTAATTTTTTGTATTTTTAGTAGAGATGGGGTTTCATTGTTAGCCAGGATGGTCTCGATCTCTTGACCTTGTGATCTGCCCGCATTGTCCTCCCAAAGTGCTGGGAATTACAGGCGTGAGCCACCGCGCCCGGCCTATAATTGCTTATTAGTCTAGGAGTTATTCTGTCATTTTTTTTGGACTTTCTACATAGACAATTATGTCATCTGTGAACAAAAAAGAATCTGTACACTTTTTATTCCCTTTCTTCTCTTACTCTATTAGCTAAGACCAATGTAAATAGTGTTGTGTTTTTAATTTCAAATTCCAATTTTTCATTCTTGGTATACAGGAAAACAGCCTACTCTGTCTTCTTGGTTAGCCTGGTTAAAATTTCATCAAATTTGGCCAGGTGCGGTGGCTCACACCTGTAATTCCAGCACTTTGGGAGGCCGAGGCTGGAGGATCATGAGGTCAGGAGATCGAGACCACAGTGAAACCTTGTCTCTACTAAAAATACAAAAAAAAAAAAAAAAAAAGGTTGCTGGGCGTAGTGGTGGGTGCCTGTAGTCCCAGCTACTTGGGAGGCTGAGGCAGGAGAATGGTGTGAACCCGGGAGAAGGAGCTTGCAGTGAGCCGAGATTGCGCCACTGCACTCCAGCCTGGGTGACAGAGCAAGACTCTGTCTCAAAAAAAAAAATAATTTTTTTTTCATCAAATTCATTGATCTTTTTTTTTTTTTTTTAAAGTCCCAGCTTTTGGTGTTGTTGATTTTCTCTGCTGTTCCCCCATTTTCAGTTTCATTGGTTTCTGATCTAATTTTCTTTAAGCATTTTGTAGTGAGGGGGTTACTTCTCTTTTTAAAAATTTTTAAAATAAGTTTTTGTTTTAAATTGATACATAAGTGTCCATATTTATGGGGTACAGTATGTTTCAATACATATACACTTTTTTTTTTTTGAGACAGTCTCGCTCTGTCACCCAGGCTGGAGTGCAATGGCTGATCTTTGCTCACTGCAAGCTCTACCTCCTGGGTTCAAGCCATTCTCCTGCCTCAGCCTCCTGAGTAGCTAGGACTACTGGTGCCCACCACCATGCCTGGCAAACTTTTTTGTATTTTTAGTAGAGACGGGGTTTCACTGTGTTCGCCAGGGTAGTCTTGATCTCCTGACCTCGTGATTCGCCTGCCTCGACCTCCCAAAGTGCTGGGATTACAGGCGTGAGCCACCACGCCTGGCCTATAATTACTTTTAAACATAAGAAAAAGTAATGTGGAAACTAAAGTACACATATTTATTTTAAAACATTTATTTGATCATATTTGCTAATACATTGATAGGGAACAAAGAATGCCTGAATCTACTTAAAAGAATCTTAATCTCAAATTAAGTAAAATATATAATCAGCAAAATTCTTGTTAACTTGTAGAAATGTAGTTTATTTCATGCAAAGCTACATTCTTTCCTATATTTTAACAGCTAATCAAATGAACATTTCAAAAAATTCATTACATCACAATAAATTAAAATACTACAAAGGAACTGCAAGTCAATGAATTTATCAAAACCAAACTGAGAGAACACTATGCATAGATAAAGCCAAAGTTACTAATTTGCTTATAGGTAGCACTTTGCAGCTTTTTCCAAATACACATTTGAAAATGTAGTGAGAATCTACAGAGAAAAAGGTAGTTTAATTTACAACCCAATGATCAGATAATAAAATATTTGTCATTACATATCAGGTAGCAATGGCTGACTAAAGATAAATTTGGCATCATGCACCAAAAATGACCACAGTAACATTCTGAAAAATTATGATCATATGCACATTTGAAAAGATTTTATATTTCACCTAAGCAACTGAATTAGATAAAGGCAAAATAACAAGTATTTTATTAATGCAATGCAGAAATTAGGTTTTTGATATATTAATTATTTGCCTGCGTATTGGTATATGTAAAAAATCACTGAAGGGATGTAGGAGTATTTCAAGCTCACACTGGACTACTGAACTTTAGAATACTGTCCTAAGGAAATAGGTCTGGGCAGAACTTATTTGAGATAGATTTTAAAACTATTTAAAAGCAATACTACAATTAGTTACTTACAAAAGCATTTATAAAAATTAAATATCAGAAAATGAGAACATCAATATTAGAGCTCTGTTGTATCATTCAATGTTACAATTTATAAATACATGTTATAGTGATTTAAAACACAGGTCCACATATTTTCTACCTTCTAAAATAAGAAAAATCTTACAACTTGTTTTCAAAATATGAACAAAAACAAATCCATTGGATTGCTTTTAAAAAATAAATACAGTTTCTCCCCTACAACTTGCTAAACTAAGTAGGGAAGATACTTGCCAGCATTGTTGAGACATACAGTTCCAAATTAGTTGGCTTAAACAGTCAGTTTAAATACATTATTTTACCCTACATATGTCTGCAATAGTAAATCATTCTTTCTACTCTTTTGAACTAAGTACAGTAAAATTCTTTCACAAAATAATTTGAGATCAAGATAATCACAAAAGGAAATATTTTCAGTGAAAAAAGTTAATTTTTCCCAAGGAGTGTGTAAAAAACAAATGTCTTTTAGGATATTGATGAGAAGAGGAGCATGCCAATATTCTTGCTTTATTAACAGATTTAAAAATTACAGTGAGTCCTCAATTGACCTCAATGGGCCAATCTTTTGAAAACAGAAATATAAATTTTAGTTAAACCAGGCTGGGTATGGAAGGAATCAGAGGAGTGGACATGTTCCTGGTGCAGTGGGAAGTAAGACAGAGCAGAACTACGGCCTGCCCTACTGGAGGAAATGGCTCCTAGGGCTTTGTCTCCAGGAGTTGGGAAAGGGGAAAGAAAACATTGTCTGGTCTTCCAAGTCTCTGGGCAAAAAGTTACTGAGTTGGAAAGAAGTACCTCATACAGATGGGAATTCATATTTTAGAAGGCCTTCTGTAACCTTCTTCTATTGTTTCAACTCCTCTCCTAAGAAAAGTTTTGATGATGTATGCTATTAATTCCTTTTCATAAAAAGATGTCTCAATAATCTAAATAAATCTTAAATTTTGGGGGGAAATCTATTTTTATGTAAAAATATTACACTGAAAATAATTTGTTTACTGAAGTGTCCTAGTTAGTGACCTTTAAGATACACTGAGCCAGCATACTTTACATTTGTATTCAGATGTTGCTTGGTTGTCTAGCAAAATCTATTTGACTACTTTAGGTACAATATTGCTATTTCAAGTAGTGGGATTTGTAGTCAGACTGGTTCCTTCTAAGTGTACTACTCATCAAAAACAACTCTGTACACAAAACAGAAGGAAAATCTTTCAGCAGATTAAAAGTCATACTATATAAACATAAGTCTCAGAAAGGAAGAAAGGTACAAAGGAATGAGAGAGGACATAAGAAAAGAAAGACAAAATCCTAAATCCACTTACTTCTTAACATTTAGAATTTAATATAATCTATTACGTTTGATGATTCAAGTATGCTAAGATTTTTCAGGGACATATTTTGTCGCTTAGCGCAAATGTACTTGTAATTTTTAGGCATGGTCCACTCAAATCACAAGTAAGAAACTCACCTTACTAAACAGGTGAATTATAATATGGGGAGTTTATTTTTTCTCTAATATGGTAATCAGCACACCATCAAGAACATTCCCTAAACCTATTAATGCTATAAAGAATGAGGTTTGTAACTGAACGTAAATTAAATTTCTCCATTAATATGCTAAAATATACTTTTAAAAAAACCACACACATTCCTATGCTAATTTAATTTGGGCATACATCCAGTTTAATTTCAGAACCGATCATCTAATCAAATAGTAGTCCAAAAAAGTCAACTGGCAGAATGTTTTTTTGAATGTCTGGATTGTCAAATTTTCTGATTCTTTATAAAGGGAAAGCCCTTGAATTTTTTGATTTAGTTCTTACCATTTTTGTGAAATGAGGGCCTCTTATGCAATGAGATTATTCAAAAGCCCTTGTATTCATTTGGTAAGAGAGCAAATTTTAATAATTAAACTTATACTTTCTTTTGTTTTTTACAAAAATGCTCTATTGATAACAAGTTATTTACGTTGTAAAAGAAGTTAATGAGTAATTTAGAGGTGATTCATTACATTAATAGATTATTACTATTTTCTGAAATAGTTATTCTGAATTACTGGCATACTGAATATTCTTACCTAACAACTATTTAAAGAATAATATGGAGATTTTTAAACAAATACTATCAAGTAATAAAGTCATCAAAAATTACCAGAAATAATTCTTTAAGAAATGTACTTTGCATGTAAAGTACGTGCATTTAGTAGTCCTATTTTGCAGTAGATGTCATTATATTTCAATAAGCTTCTCAAAAAAGAAAACTTGTACCACTACAGTTTTTTACACAAGGTGGTTTGACAAATATTAACTTGGTTCCCCAGCAATAAACTCAGTTTTCCAGGGTCAAGTCATTGCCTTCTGAACTCAAATTTATCCAACAAAATAACATTTTTATATGATTGTAAATAACATTCTGTAAGACAAATTCTGCTTAAAAAGTTGAATACTCTGAATCACTGAAACAACCAAATATTATTTTAAATATAACTTGAAAGTCATAAAGGAATCTATACTGTTTGTGAAGTGTATGCATGTATATACTTCAATTATTATAACCATAAAAAATTTAATACTAAAGAAAAGTGGTAACATTACCTTATACATTCCTACCAATTTATCTTAGGGCATTATAAAAGTTAGTTATAAAAGTAATTGGCTAATTTCTTTTCCTTTTCTGCTTCTGTTTCAACAACAGCATTTAAATTTCGTTATAAAACCTGAAGAGAAACATTATATTTAAGAAATTATTTCAAAGTAAACCCAAAGACTAAATAAAACAACACTAGTTTCACAGGACTTTTGATGAATTAGTCCAAAAAGCATTTTTGCTTTAGGGACTTGTAAGCTTTTCTGTAATAAGAAGAAACTGGACCCCTTTCTTGGATAACCATTTTCCCCATCCAATACCTTCAAGTATCACTAGGAAAAATAGCACAGTTATAAACTCCAGTACGTAAACACCAACTCAACTTCCTCACAATAGCTTTGTAAGGTAGATCAGCTGGTAAATAGCAAGTATCATCTGCATTCTGCACATGAAGGTGCAAAATGAAGCACTTGAGGCACTGAAGAGCTACGTGATTTGCCCAAGGTATTCGATTAGTCAATCATGAAATTACAAAGAGCATCAAAGTATCTCTGCTCCTGGCTTATTGCTCTCTGGTCACACTTCACAAGAAAAGACTGTACGTATGTGTTCTTCAGTGTAGTCTATATGACCTTCAATTCAGAGCAAGTCTATCCACCGATAATTATTTTAAAAAGAATCTAATCTCAAAGATCATAAAAACCCAAAGATCAAAATTTTCAGATAATGAGGATGATGCTCTATTCCTTTCAATATCTGCATAGCGCTGTATTTTTTAAAAACTTACATGATAATATTCATTAAAAAGAAAAATAAAAATTTTAAATTTATGTCTTGGGGAAAGATTAACTTCAAGTTAGGGGAACCATATAATTCATTTTCAAACTGGGATACTTGAGGGTGAAAGTAATCACTAGTAATAAACAGGATACGAGGTGTTACACTGAGACTGTATGAGGCAAGTTGAAGTATGGTCGCCCAATGTAGCATGGATTCAGTAAGAGTTGCAAATATTCTAGGGACATAAGAAAACTCTCTGCAAGCATGCTACAATCAAACATGTTCACTTTTCAATAAAACACTAGTGCTTTAAAATATAATACATAAATTTAGCTTAAACACGAAGGTTAAAACAATCTATTTAGTAAGAATGTTTAACCAACAAGTTATTACACATTTCCATTCTAATATAGTTTGGTTTTCTATAAACCACAATGTATCAGTAATAACAGTAAATTGACTCACTTTTTACCTTTGAATAACCAATTTTTTTCTCAAAAAGTATGAACAGGTACCTTTAAATATTAAAGGATTTTGTTGGACTTTTACTACTAAAAAGAAAAAAACACTATTTTCCATTAATGCCTAGGATTTATCCTTGAATGGCATGATCAACATTTAAATCAACAGGTTAAATGATAAATGTGAACATAGTTTTCTGAAATGAAAATCTCTTATAAAGCAATACCAGAAGCATAAAAAAATCCAGTTACTACAAAGACTGAAGGAATACTATTATCACCTGATTACAGTACACATGCTAAATACACAGACACGCATCAGTTGAAGTATAATCTTAATCTTATACATGCAAAAATCCCCACTAGTTTGCAAACAGATTTGAAAAAGCACTTTTTACATTCTGTTATGTCTAGAAGTAAGCCTTGTTTTAAGACATGAGTTTTATGAATACAGTTATTATCTGAGGTCTCCATTCACTTACATTTCTTTGGGAAATACAGGTCGAACATATTTTTAGAAGTAACAAAAATGTAAGTCACAATAATCAAACTGTATATAATATTATTTAGTATGACTTATGGTTTCCTTGAATCTTTAAAATAACTCTCCTGAAAAAAAAAATTAATCTGAAACAAACTGAACTGCATGTTCTTAATACATGTCCATCTTTTTTAAAATCCTTCCACTGTAACTGTACTTCTAAGGCAGATGCTTCGGAAATGATATGTAATAAATCTTGCTGGAAAAGGTGATACTCTATTCAATGCACATTAAACTATTATTCCTAAGATATAATTAATTCTCAGTGTCTTTTTTGTTATCTTGACACTTTTCACTAAGTATAGAGGAAATTCTAGGGTACACAGATGTTCACCAAGACTGAACTGATGTATTGACCTTGGTTAGTGGTCCCACAAACTTTTTCAGACTTTAAACATCATTAAATATGTCACTGCGAGACATCGAGAGATATCGTCCACCAGGCTGATACCTAAAAAGGGAACATAAAGTAATGATCTGAGGCATCAAAAATAATAAAGGAAGAGAAGAAAACAAGAATACATTAAAAGCGGGTGGCCACATAATTTGTAAGTACTGTAAAATCTAGTCAGTAGCTGAAAGCAGAAACTCACCCTCCAAGTATATTATCCAAAAGGACTTAATTATAAATCAACCAGCAACTGTTTTAGACCCTATATATATGCATGACAGAGTGAGAGATGTAAAAAGAAGGGGCGGGGGATGTAAGACACATCTGGGAGATTAATCAATTCAATAACCACTCTCAATTGTTGCATATAAATATAACCTAGGTTTTTACTGCATAGAGGCAATACTGTAGTAAACATTTTTGTGCACATGATATTTTGCTTTTATTTAATTATGTCCTCATAGGATAATGGCTAAAAGTACAGACTCTAGCCAGAATACTGGAATTTGAATGCCTGACTTGCCATTTACAAGTTGTGTGACTCTAGGCAGCTTACTGAGCCTCTCTGGATTTAAATCCAATTGAATTTGCAACTATACAATTACAATATTTTTGTTAAAGGGCTTAGAATAGTGTCTGGCATCTAGACACTCCTATGCAGCAGTTACTAAATATAATAAATTTCACAAATGGGACAATCAGAAATAGGCATATAAATATTGTTGTGATCCTTTGCTATATATTTCAATTATTCTTTCTTATTTATAATTCCACTAGTATTGTATGAAGATAACAATTTTAGTTACCATTACTGGATGATATAATTTTTAAAATATAAAAGCATTAGAAAGTCTAAAAAGGTATCAAAAGTTACTTAATACATTTTTTATTATTAGTGAAAATGAACATTTTCCTTTACTTATCACTTGTTTACTTTTACCTTTACTTACTTACTTTCAACCTTGTCAAGTCAATGTATTATTAAAATTGTAGAGGAATGCTAGAACTAAAATATCACATCCAGAACTTACCTTCCTGATTCAGATTCAAGAGGATCATCAGTGAATGTTTCTGCATTAAAATCCAAAGGTTCTGCATCTTGGAGAAGTTCTATCCGGTCCCTTTCAGTCCTGTTATTAGCCCTGGTATATTTGAATGCAGCTGCAAAGGAAGTGGGAAAAAATGTCTACTTCCCTACTGTCTATTAATTTATGGGTCACAGTCTATGGAGGTACAGAAAGAAAAATAAAAATTCCAAGGAATCTGAATTTTCATTATGAAGATAAAGAACATAAGAAAAGATAACTACATGGTTCCTTAAAATCAGATTAAAATTATAAGCAGTATAATAGAATATAGCAAGGAAAAGTTCTCTAGCCTTGTAGTTAGCTAAGAAGCTCTCTAAGCTCAGAAGCAGATACAGTGCAAACATTTCATGAGTGTAACTCAGAATTAACATTTAACTACGGTATCACAATGGTGAAACTGTTCATTAACAAAAGTACTTTGAGTTGGTTTTACAGTAAACTTCATTTCTTGGCTAGGACTTTAAGGTGTAATCAGCTCAAACTCTTAAAAAAAGGTGTGAGTCTTTTTACCGTAAGGCAAGAGTATGTGTAGCACTAGCCAATAGAAAGAGAATGCAAGCCAATATTTAATTAGAAATTTCTAGTAGCTACATTAAAAAGTAAAAAGAAACAAGTGAAATTAATTTCAATATACTTAAACACAATATATCCAAAATATTATCATTTCAACATGTTCCAAGTGCTCAATAGCCGCATGTGGCTAATGATTATCATACTAGACAGTAGATAAAGAAAACTAACTTTCCCTTCTCTAAGTGGATAGGGATTTCTTTATAAACAAACCAAATTTTCACAATGTTGTTCAGAGGAGTCCAAGTAAATTTACAACAGTTTTATGATATAGTTCTTTCTGAAAACTTAATGCAAGCCAATTATATCATATTTACATTTTTGTAAGCTTGGACTTTGTCCTAAATGCAAGTCTCTTCATCTTTTCTGTCACTTATTCAGCAAATTGCAATTGCCCAATACATGCTAGATTCTCTCTAATTCATCATCCTATGGCTTTGTGATTCCTCCTCTCTTAAGCATTCTCCCGTCTTGCCAGATTTTTCCATTCTGTAAACTTCCTTCCACTCTATGGTAAGCGAGCGTCCAAATCCCTTTACAGAATCCTATTTCCCAGTTTTAACTAAAGCTTCAGCCCTTTCCTATTTATTCTACCCTAAAGTCCTTCAAATAAATCCTTTTCTTTTCATCTCCAGGACAACTGCCTTATTTTAGGCCCTAATTATTTCTTGACTGCATTACCAAACAGTCTCTGAAATGGTTTCTATATCTCACTTCCCTAAGAATTATGCTTTATACTGCCATTAAATTCATCTTTCTAAACCAAAAATCTTATCATACTTCTTCCCAGATTGAAACCTTACCTTTAGGTCAAAATCCAAACTTTTTTTTTTTTGTTTTTGAGATGGAGTCTTGCTCTGTTGCCCAGGTTGGAGTTCAGTGACATGATCTTGGCTCACTACAACTTCCGCCTCCTGGGTTCAAGCAATTCTCCTGTTTCAGGCTCCTGAGTAGCTGGGATTACAGGTGCGTACCACCATGCCCAGCTACTTTTTGTATTTTTAGTACAGACGGCATTTCAACATGTTGGCCATGTTGGTCTCGAACTCCTAACCTCAGGTGACCCACCCATCTCGGCCTCACAGGCATGAGCCACAGTGCCTGGCCCCAAATCCAAACACTGGAGAATGACAATATCTGTTCCTCAACTACCTCTGTGGCCCCCTCTCTTATTAGCTTCACCATGCTTAGGCTTTAGTTACAGAGAAAAATATACATTTTCCCAAAGGTTCTCTCATGCCACAATGTCCTGCACTTAGTCTCCCTTCTAATTAAAATACCCTTCACCTGGCTAAGTACGATTCATTCTTAAATACTCAGCTAAACATGTCCTTATTACAGAAATATTTCTTCATTATAAAAACTCTTTCCTAATTTAAGCCCTCTTTTTCCATTCCCCAAGCTGAATTCCTTCTGCATCAGGTGTGCATCCTTCCATCAGAGCTGTCATGAGAAATCTACAATATCATACACAGCCTAATTAAAGTATTTTTAACATTTCTATTTAGCTCTTTTGTATAGTTTCCATCTCTCCGGTGAAATTCTCTCCTATCTGTTCATGCACATTATCCAAGCTTTCCATCAGATCATTTAACATACCAATTGGTTATTTTAAAGTCACTGCACTGTCTGATAATTTCAACATTTGAGCCACCTCTGGGTCTGGTATATTCACTATTTTATGTTTTGAAAATGGCTCATATTATCTTACTTTCTTGTATATCTCTTAATTTTGGGTTAAAAGCCAGACATTATATGTAAAAGAAGGAAAAGATGGAAAGAAATCATAGTTTTATGCCCAGAATGGGCACACCTCTTCTATTAGATCATCACTGTTGAGGTCTGCACTCAACCTATAGTTGATCTGAGTTTGGATTTGGTTGTTGCTTTAGTTTCCTTAAGTCCCCACAGACTTCACATTTCTCTAGTAATGAAATCCTATGACCTTGTACTTAGTAGGGCCTCAAGTGTCAGATGGTTTCTCTCAGTATTCTTTTTCCACTCTTAGATTTCAGTAGTCCTTGCATGGATATGGATATGAAACAGAGGGAGTCTTCTCCATGTTTCTATTCCTCCTCCAACAATTGACTACTATTGCTTGGTACTCAGTGCGAAACTTATAGCTGAGTGGGTGAGAGTGCTCAGTTTTTCTCCTCCATCCTCTGTGCACTGAAGCCTCAGCAATCTTACATCTCTCCCAGAAACAACCTCTTTCTTCTATTCAGCTCGAGGTTCTAGGAAAAACTGGTTTCCTAGCACCTCCTAAATAGCTTCTGCCTCATGTCAGTGTGGGTCAGTGACACAGGAAGGTTTCCAAACCGACCCTGGTGGCAGATGGCTTCTGTCTGGTATCAGTCCCTCACTCAATTATGAGCATCCCGAGGACAAGAAGCATACCTTCTTTGTATTGCTGTATACCTGGGAATATGCTTAACTTATATGGGTCAGTCAATAAATTATTATAAAAATGATCAAATAACCTACACCAATTAATAGGAAAGAAAAACATCAAGGTAAATAGTAGAAATAAACACCTGCCTAGAACATATCTGGGATAAGTGCTTACATTATTTAGGGTTAGTATACTTAAAACTATTTATTTGATGCCCCAGTTTCTCGTTTCCCTACCAGAGTACATATTTGAACTTCCCCTTTCTTCTATATACTGAGGAATGCGAAACAAAACAAAACAAAACAAAAGTCACTGCAAATACACATTCATAATTCTACAAAGGCATTTCTGGATGAGTATTCTAACACTCAATCTCTATGCAAGCAAGCATAAGGAAACAATTTCCAAGTCAACTAGAAGATAAACTACTTACAACGGTTGGTATTAACATCTGAGAAGTTCGACTCTTTGGGGTCAGTATGAATATTTCTGTTCCTAGTGGAATCTTCTCTATTGTGTCCATAACGTTCTTTCCATTCCTAGAAAAGAAGCACAAATAAATATATAATAAGAGAACATAATAGGAGAATAGAAAATAATCCATTAATGTCAAGAGATTACATATGCAATGTAATATAATATATTTTCATTAGAAATTCATTAGTAATCAATATAATTATCCTAGTATCTCTAAAAATCATAGGTCAATGTTTTTCTTTTTATATGATTTATTGAAGTCACAGTCTCTATAAACTTTAACTTCTACAAATGACAGAGACATGTTTGCTAACTTTGATTGTTACTCATCTATCTAAAATGTAAAACAATATTACTACAAGCTTACTTAGACCATGCAAAAGTTTTAAGAACCTATAATGACTAATAGATGTTAACAAAATTTTCTTTCATTCAAATAAACTACAAATATTAGAGAGCTAAAAAGTCAACAGCTAAAGCTGTATACAAACATAATTAGTCTATGACTCAAGCGGCATTGTGAGTCATCTTAAATGTAGTAAAATCATATTAACTGGATTCTACTCATTAAATTCTTAGAATTGAAAGGGACATAAGAAGTCACCTAATGCAACTTTCCATGCAGTGCAGGGTCTCATTCTAAAACATCCTTGCCAGATGCTTTTTGGCTCTCTGACTAGATAGCATGTAATTTTCTATGTCTGAGAAGCCTATTGCAATTCTGGTAAATCGTATAATTTAGAAATTCTCATAGAGAAGAAAACTCTATCTAGTTCTGCCTTCTAAAATAAAGAAGACACACATATATGAAGATACACAAAGACAACTATTAGTCTTTACTTTGCCAGTATGTACACCTATTTGTTAAAAATATGTGGTAATTATAATTAGATTTTACTCAATTATTGCCTTTTCACTTTCTAGGAGGTTAGTTTGCCTCAGAAAATGGAGGCTTAAAGAAAAATAAAGGAGGAATAAAATTAATATCACAGCACCAAAAAAAGAGAAACAATTTTAAAGCAATCAAAACCACTTTAATAGCAAGAATACACAAATTTATTTATTTATTCATTCAACAAATATTCACGAAGCACCTACTTTAGGCAAGAAGCTACTTGACGCCAAAAATGAAGAAATTTATTACTAATGATTTTTAGAACATGTCTGTCAGGATACTTAGTGTATATACCTGAAAGTATTAAAATTCCCTTTCTTTAAAAATATCTTGTAACATTTTCCCACTGTTTTTTTTTTGTCTTTAGCTAATTATTCCAAATTAGTAAGATTCTTAAGAAATATTTCAAATTAATCTTCAGATTACAGAAATTAATACTGTACTTACTCTTCTTCGATTTTCGCCTTCTTCTTGCCTTTGCCTTTTTCTCTTCTCTAAAGACAGAAAAATGATCTCAAATATGGCATAACATGGTTTAATCAGACATAGTGTAACTGAAGTAAAGATATCGGGCTATGACTGATATTTCTTTTAAATTATCACAAAATCAAATGTTATAGGTTATTGCTGGAAAGAATTTGAGAGGTTACCTCACTCAATAGTGAATGCCTTCCATATTTTTGTTGCAGATGGCCCTGTAGTCTCTGTTTAAATAACTTTAGTGAACAAAGAGTTCTTTCTCACAATGACCTGAAATTTGTTTCTCTGTAAATTCTATTCTCTTTTATTCCTATCTTCTAAGTTAAGTTCATACTTCTCTTCTTTCTGTATGAGTGGTTTTCTTGGCTACTCTCTTTAGGTTACAGACATGATGTTTTCACTTTTTTTCCCACAGGATGCGCTCTACAGACTCATAATTCTAGCTGTCCTTCTCTAAATACCTTCTAATTTATCAGTCTTATTCTTAAAAATCTTACCCAGGACTGGATGTGCTATGCCATATGAAGTCTAATAGGAGAGCATGTGAAGGCTACACTAACTTATTTTGGAGCTGCAATACATTTTGGCTTACATTCAACCCATAATCACACAAAAGCCCCAGACTCAAGTACGGAGAATGTCTAAGAACCAATGTCCCAAAAGTCAACTTTTTTTCCCTCCATGCTACCATCACTTTGAACATCAGTAAATTTAATACACTCAGTTTTGTGATTTGATTCTACCAGAGTGCCATGTATTGTAACAGGCTGTTAATGATCATCACATTCTAAAAAAGTAGCCTTTGTTTGAATGATTTCCCATGCAGTATCAAACTGATGATTCTTTAAATTAATGAGCTTTATAACTGTACAGAATTTGGCAATTATGTTTCAAGGTAAACATGAAAATGATTCCAAGACCAAACAAGGGTGTTATCTAGCTGCAGACATACTAATAATTTAAGCTTCAGAATTTCTTAAAGACAGATAAAACAATTATTTATGTTTTCAAATTATTTTTGCTAGGAAGGCTACATGTATATTTTTAGCTAAAAATTTGCATTAATTGATAATTTCTTAGGATAGATTAAAAATTATTCACAAACTATACAAATATTAATTTTGTACGTTGAGTCTTAGCATTTAGTATTTTCCCTTCATTTATTTTAAAAGACAAATCTTACCTTTTCTGATTAATTCTTTTCCTTCATTAACTAAGTCTGATGTCATATCATCATCTCCCATAAACTGCTGGAAACCAAGCAGATTCAAACAACGGGTTCCCAAACTAATAAAAGCAGGTTTTTAAAAAAGACAAGCATTATTTCACATTGTAAATATTTAGATGAATTGTTCTTTAGCATTGTCACGCCAAAAGAAGACTATGCTTCATTATCTGTTAACATATAGTTATCTATAGTCACATCTGACATGCTTCAAGAAGTACCATTTATCTCCCTTTCTAAGAAGTATATGCCCTGTACTTCACTGATTAGGGTATGCACTATATTCAGGTTTCTTATAGATGTCAATTAAGTCAAGTTATCAGCATACCTTCAGAAAACAATTACAGCAAGATGCTAAAATGATAACTATAATAATGTAAGAGCAATTTTTTCTCTCTGATCTAGTTAACTATTTAAATAGGTTTTATATACTACAAATTGATTACTATATCTTTTCTGAAGCCTACTACCTTATATCTTATTTGCTATTTACTTTAAATTTGATTATTCTACAAATGAGAATACTGAAAATATGGAACCAAGGAAGGAAACGATAGGTGAATAGGCAGGATTAATATTTGTTTAAGATCCAACTATACATCAGATAATTTACAGATGCCTTCTTATTTAATTTTTTCTATTACTCTAAGAGATAAATATCACTTTACAGGTAAGAAAACAGACCTAAGGAGTTAAATACTTTGCTAAAGATCCCTTAATAAATGACAGACTTAGAATTTAAATCCCAGACAAAACAAAAACGAAGCAGTTCTTTTTATTATATTAGTTCTCAAACTTTTTCAATGATGTACTTCTACACAGAGAGGGAGGAAAAGGGAAGAGAAAGTGGTGAAGGAGAGAGAGAGAGAAAGACGAAGGAAAAACAGGAAAGCAATTTAGAAAAAGTGAAGCTCTCCATTCCATTTTGCAGGAAAAATGTGTAAATATCTAGCTAATCCATAATACATCTACTTGTTTCATTCATATAAAAAATGTTTATTATGTATTACCATTGGGTAAAATTGGGGTTTTGCAGACGATTATGTTAATTCTCTGACTTCAAACATTTCCTTACCATCTTCATATCCTTGTGAGAGTACTATATTCTGGGATGAGAAGCTCAGAATTAGATCACTGTCTCTGGGAAGGTTTTATCTTTGTCTAAAGTGTCAGGAAACAACATTACGCTCTCTAGGCAGGTAAGTCTGAATATTCACTCTGGGTGTGGCTGTGTTGCTAATAGCATGTGAATTAGACTACTTCTGGCAGCTTTTCAAATGAAAATGAACTTATCAAGTCAACCTATCATTGAAATGTCAGTAAGGCATTGCTTCGGGTGTTCTATAACAGAACATCTGTTCTGTGAGTTAATCTGAAAATTAACTTTTTTTCCCTTAAAGACAAAATGGCACTCAAAGTTTATCCTGATTAGAAAGACACTTTTAATTATTATATTTAAGTTTAACAATTTTCCTTTCTCTAGACATAGTGATTCCTTATAGCTAAGATTTTATAGTTGACAGAGCATTATTCTGCCCCATATCACTTGATCCATATAACCATCTAACAAGGTAAGAAGAAATGCTAATCTTGCCAACATAACTGCTAATATTAAAAAAATTTATATATTACAAGTTCTTAATGTTCCACTTTATTACTTTTCAAATGATTAAGCACATAATAAAAACATAGTTTTAGGCACACAAAGTATGACTAAACTCTTCTTTTAATATATCATTTTCACACGGTAGATCTGTTACTGTCTTCTCCACCTAAAGAAAACACTCAAAATATGAGATTTGCTATCAGTTCATATTAAAAGTATTATTTTAAGGGAGAACCCCTCATATTGTCTTATGCCCTATTTCTGCCTATAAAGAAAGAAGAAGTAAAAACTAAAAGGCAGAAATGGAATCCACTGGCAGACAGCCCAGCACCGCACCCTGGGCCTAGTAGTTAAACATCAGCCCCTGACCTAACTGCTTGTGTTATCTATAGATTTCAGACATTGTATGGAAAAGCATCGTGAAAATCCCTGTTCTGTTCTGTTCCGTTCTAATTACCGGTGCATATAGCCCTCAGTCACGTACCCCCTGGTTGTTCAGTCATCACACCCTCACGCGGATCCCCTTAGAGTTGTAAGCCCTTAAAAGGGACAAGAATTGCTCACTCGGGGAGCTCGGTTTTTGGAGATGTGAGTCCGCCAATGCTCCCAGCTGAATAAAGCCCTTTCCTTCTACAACTTAGTGTCTGAGGGGTTCTTGTCTGCGGCTCGTCCTGCTACAATTTGAAGTTATAATATTTTAGTTATTTTACTTATGAGAAAGTAAAATATATTTTTAAAAATTCAATAGAGAATGTATTTTAAACAATATCTGTTTACTCATTACTGTAATGTTAGTAGATATTATCTGTAACAACTATAAAATGGTATTGGAAGGTTTAAATAAAGTAGATAAAATTTATTTTTCTCAGAAGAGTAAGCAATGAACATTTTTAAGTGTTTTTGAAAAAGTGGTATTTTGGGTATGTCATGGAGCACTTAAGCAATGAAAGAGGGCAGAGTACAGGATGAGGAGGCCTGACATATAAAAAGAAGGAAAGACAGATGCTAGAAGCCAAGTACACCTATCCTTTAAACCCTTTTGAATCTCACTCCTGCCTAGATTCTACCATTCATTCTAATTCCATGAAAAGAGCATCCCATGTGCTTTCCGACACAGGATAAAATCTCTCCTCTAGTCTTAATGTACAGCTTGATTACAATTGGTCCTTACCTGACCCTTTGTTCTGGCCATGGTCTGAAGCATCTAGACACCCAGCAATAATGATTGGAAAGCTCCAAGGCTAATTTATGTCATTAGAAAAAAGCTGGACAGAAGGGTGTTTTGCAGGCTATGCTAGCTGTCAGTGTCAAAGGCCAGGACTTAGAGTTAACACTCTGTAATTAATCCTATCATTTTTTAGCCTAAATAGAATAATGTTAAAATAATATTATTTATTATAATAGAATAATAACTCTACCTCTTTCTTCTTTAAATTTTTTAGAGGGAGAATAGCACCTGATCACTCCAGTAGTTCCTTTGAACTATCCCCAGCTTCTCCAAAGCCACAATAAAACAAACTGAAACTCAATCAGTAAACATTGAAAAGAGTTTTAAAGAGAAAGAATATCCAGATTTAAGAGCAAAAGAAAAAATAATGTTAAGTTTCTTACCTAAAATAAGTAGCAATGCAGAGAATTACCACCAACATAGGATAATATATATAGAATCCATCTGCAATAAAGGATAAAACTTTCATGGAACCCATAATCTGAAGAGCAAGAAAAAAGTAAGTTAAATTGGAATAGCTCTATAATTTCCATTCCTTTCCTTCATTAGAAAATTTGCCTATAACCAGTCATGCCAATCCATTTGAACTTTTTAAAAAGTAGAAGAAAAGCAGTAAATGGATTTATTTTTTAAAATCTGCTTTTTATTGAGGTTTTCTCTTAAGCAAAATTAATGTAATTATTACTCAAAATTATCACATACATTGACTATAAATATAAAGTTAATATTAGTATAGGTTAGTTCTTTTGATACTGCTCAGTTAGACAACCTATATGAACCAAAAAACATTTTTATCATAAAAGAAGCAAAATCACTTTTATCTAGTCAATAGTAATACATATACAATCTTTAAGAGAAAATTTTACCAGTAACACTATAGAACTTTTCTGCTGGCATTAAAAGAAATTTCACAACAACAGCATCTCATATAGATAGTGAAACTAAGGAATTCCATTTTCTGACCATACTTACAGATGTGTAAGCCGTTGGCTGAGTATTCTTGTGAGAGATAGATGAATCCATATGGGTCAAACCCAAGAAATTAAGACATAAAGGAGGTGTCAAACGGCAAAATAGCCTGCAACAAACATTTAAAAATATGTATATAAAAAGTAAAGCAGCAAAATACATTTTATATTATACTGAGATGTATTAAAAACATTTCAGATAATTATAGCTAAAATTTTCATCTATTTGCTTTATATATACATTTAATTCTTAATGTGACCTGCCCTCACTTACTTGGGAGGTATTCTGAAAATTGCCACATCAATTTTCATGACTACAGCCTCAAATTCCTTGCTTTTATGGTTTCTGCCATTGCTTTATCCCCACAAATTGTGGAGTGCCTTTGCATGCATCTCCTACAACTAAGTCATCCGTAAAATCCATCTCACAGCATGACAAGGACAGTAACATCCTCAAGGTGAATTGTATTCAGTACATAAAAGAACTGAAGTTGTATCAATATATGTCATTCTGACAAGCACAGACATAAAGTTGTTCAATTCTGTCCAAATAAAAAGAATGCCTTACAAACCCACTTGGATAACTGGGGCTGGGGAGAATAAAGTGTGGGTATGAATAAAAAAAAAAACATAATATGAGAGAATTCTTTTGTGGTGACAGAACTGTTCTGAATCTTGATTGTGTTGGTGCCTACAGGAATCTATACACACACATACACACACACACACACAAATGAATGAAGGATTAAAAAAATGGTGAGAACTAAAGTCTGTAGTATATAGTTAACAGTAATGTTTTATTCTCATTTCCCGGTTTTGATATCACTGGGGGTAGAGTGAAGGTTACATAGGACTTTTTGTACTATATTTGCAACTTCCTGTGAGTCCATAATTATTTGGAAAACAACAAAAAAGATGCTTAAAAATACTTTAGATGTCAACTCCCCTACAAAATTATCTAAGTTCATCCTTTATAAATACCTCATTTAACAATAAGAACAACTAATAGATTGTACAATCTCACCCAACTTGAAGATATCTCTCTAAATCCTCTCTAAATTCCTCAGGAAAATTGTTCTTGTTGGTTTTCTCAGTCCTCCTCAACTCAGTGACAGACCACTGAATCTTAGGACACCAGCTAGGTCTGACTTAGTCTCTAAACTCTCCATTGTTTTTACTACTTGCTAATCTCTGGTTGGTAAATCCAGGCTCACTAAGTATGTTTCTTCTGCCTTCTAGCCTAACCCAGTACACCTACTTTAACCTTAAAACTCAAGCAGGAGTTAGCTGGCAATCAACAAACATCAATTTAATATTTAAACCTAATCAATTAGCTGATAGAAATATAGATGTTAGTGGAACACCTGTAAGCAAAAATAAAAGATCTATAAGAATACACTCATTGATGACATTTCTCTTGTTTCTAAACATAATCCGACTTACATGCCACTGAAAAGAAGGCTATAAGCATCAGTCTGGTGATGTGTAGCCAAGTAATAATAGTTAAATACACGAATTCTGAACACAGTAGAATAAACACAGATACTTAGGAAGAAGATGGAAAGGAAGCAAGCAATCTGGAAAAAAACAAAAACAAAGCAGTTTGTTTAAAACAAACAGACTTTAGCACTTAACAATTACAAGCATTATCCTTCATTTTTTTTTTTTTCTTTTTTTTTGAGATGGAGTCTCGGCCCTGTAGCCCAGGCTGGAGTGCAGTGGCGCAAACTTGGCTCACTGCAACTTCTACCTTCTGGGTTCAAGTGATTCTCCTGCCTCAGCCTCCTGAGTAGCTGGGATTACAGGCATGTGCCACCATGCCCGGCTAATTTTTGTATTTTTAGTAGAGACAGGGTTTCACCATGTTTGCCATGCTGGTCTCAAAGATCCACTCGCCTCTGCCTCCCAAAGAGCTGGGATTACAGCCACCACGCCCAGTCTAGCCTCCATTTCTAACATTTATTGATGCTCTATAATTGAAATACAGTAATAGAGAATTTTTAAATCACCCACTAAGATTATGAAAAAACCTACATTTCAAACTGTTTAACATCCTAGATCCAAAAGTTTCGAATCTACCTTCTAATGTGAGCATGTTTTCCCATTCCCTTGGCAACTCCTCACATGAGGCCTACAAGTTATGTAGCTTTACTGGCATAAATATAATCAAAGTATTCCCAGGGCCAGGTGTGATGGTTCACGTCTATAATCCCAGCACTTTGGGAGGCTGAAGCAGGAGGATCACTTGAGTGCAAGAGTTCCAGACCAGCCTGGGAAACATGGCAAACCCTGACTCTACAAAAAAATACAAAAATTAGCAGGGGATGGTGGTGCATGGCTGTAGGCCCAGCTACTTGGGAGGCTAAAGTGAGAGGATCTCTCGAGCCTGGAAAATCGACGCTGCAGTGAGCCATGTTCACGCCACTACACTCCAACTTGGGTGACAGAGCAAGATTCTGCCTCCAAAAAAAAAAAAAAAAAAGATTCTCAGATTTTTGCACTACCTTGCAACTTTTCATCTCTCCTCAAATAGTTATTAGTTTCTATAGCGTGGGTAAAATAATGAAGCACATTTCTGGAAGTTTGAATAACAACACTGCAGAAAACTTCACGGCTTTCATTTTTACTAGAAGAAATATATGGAGGAAATAGTTAAGGATTATACTACGAAGTGACATCTATTTATGACAGACACAAAATAAACTGACCTCGATATAAATATAATTATATGTTTTTTCTGCCAGCTGTATGAAGACCGCAAAGAGGGATAAGACAGGAGTAGTGCTAAAGAATGTGCACTCTGACCACACAACAATCACGGAGAAGATGGACAGAACCACAGCAAGTATCTTATAAAACCATGGTCGCAAAAGACATTCCCAGTACCATTCTAGAAGATAAAATAAAAAAATGATTAGGAAAACTATAAAAGAGTAATGGGGTATTTACATTGTTTCAAAATATCTCCCAATAAGATACTTAATTTCAAAGAGAAAAACAACAATTTAATGGCAGAGAAACCAGGCAGATACCACCCTAACCAGATGATCACCCATGATGGGACAAACTGACATCGTGTGCCTCCTGTTGTGATGTACTGAAAGGAACATGACATTGCTGCTGTGGTATTCTAATAATTCTAATCTAATAAATTCTAACCTAATAATTCTAATTCTAACCTGCATCTAATTTTAAAGACACATCAAAGTCAAATTCAGGGACATTCAACAAAAAACTGGCCTATACCCCCAAAAACATTTTCTGATAAATCATAAAACACAAAGACTGAGAAACTGTGTCAGATGAGAGGCAACTAAGGAGACATAACAACTGAATGTGATGCATGATCTGGGATTTTTTACAAAAAATATTATTGGGATAATTATAGCAAAATCTGAATAAGGTCTGTAAATAATAGTACAGTATAAATATTAATTTTTTATTTTGATGGCTGTATTTGCCTATGCAAGAAAATATCTTTATTTTTAGAAAGTATACACAGAAACATTTAGGAACAAGGAGGCATCATGTCTGGATACAACTCTAAAATAGTAAGAAAAAATACATACAGATAAAGCAAATCAATAGGGCAAAATGTTAACATTGGAGAGCCTGGTTGAAGGGTATATGGGAATATTTTGTACTGTTTTGTTTTATCTTATTTTGTTTTGAGACAGAGTCTTGCTCTATTGCCCAGGCTGGAGTGCAGTGGTGCGATCTCGGCTCACTGCAACCTCTGACTCCAGGGTTCAAGCAATTCTCCTGCTTCAGCCTCCCAAATAGCTGGAACTACAGGCGAGTGCCACCACGCCCAGCTAATTTTTTGTATTTTTATTAGATGCGTGCTACCACGCCCGGCTAATTTTTTGTATTTTTAGTAGAGATGGTGTTTCACTGTGTTAGGCAGGATGGTCTCGATCTCCTGACCTCGTGATCCACCCACCTTAGCCTCCCAAAGTGTTAGGATTATAAGTGTAAGCCACCACACTCAGCACCATTTTGGTTTTAAGTCTGAATTTAGGTATAAAGAAAAATTTTAAAAAGAAAGCTCAATAAATTAAAAAGCTGTATTTTTACTTCATTTATTGAATAGTTGAGCTTCTGGTTCACTGTAATTCTTTACAACTTTCCTCTCATCATAATTCCTAGTGATTTCAATACTCACATAAATGATTTCCCTTTCAATACCCTTGTCTCTCATTTCCTTGACCTCCTCTCTAATGAACTTTCCCTCCATCCTACCTCAATTACTTGTTGCTACAGTGATGCCTAAACCTTTTATTATCAGCATCTCCAGCCCTTCCATATAATTGCATTCCAGCGTCCTTGTCTCCAAACAATGCCTTCATCTAGTACAGTATTTCAACTCCACTGACTGGCCATAGCTGGACGAAAAATCAATTTATTCTATCACATTTCTACTGTTATTTAACACTTTGATGCCCTTCCTTCCTCATGCAGCTCAGATTCCAGTCTTTGAGGACAGTATCACACTTACTTTGCCCCATTTTGCTCCACTGTACCTGTTAAGCTAAACCACACCTAGTTAAATCCAACTCCCTGGCTACTCTGAGCCTGCATCCACACAGCTGCACACTGCAGGAGAAAGACACCCAACCTCGTTGACTGGCCTCACTTTAAATTCTTAATCACTAGCTTCAAGTGGGTCCTCAGTACTGTCTCGCTAGCCTACTATAATTCGCCAATCTTCTCCGATGTCCACTCCGCTAGGTAACTATTTTGCACCTTCTCCTCCCTCCTCAAATCTCTAAAATCTCCTCTTCTGTACTTACTCTCCACATTTCACTGAGAAAACAAAGCGATCAGAGGAGAATTTTCCCAAGTTTCTACCACTACAACTTCTCAGCTAGCTACATCTGTGCCTTACCTCCACCATTCTCTTCATTGTTCACTATTTCCTACCTCATCTCTACTAGTCATGAACATTGTCCTAGAAATTCTCTATTGTCTTATCAAATTCTCATTTTTTTCTTTTTTTCTTTTATTTGAGACCAAGTCTCACTCTGTTGCCAGACTGGAGTGCAGTGGCACAATCTCGGCTCACTACAACCTCCGCCTCCCGGGTTCAAGCGATTCTCCTGCCTCAGCCTCCCAAGTAGCTGGGACTACAGGCATGTGCCACCACGCCCAGCTAATTTTTGTATTTTTAGTAGAGAAGGGTTTCCACCATGTTGGCCAGGATGGTCTCAATCTCTTGACCTTGTGATCTGCCCGCCTTAGCCTCACAGAGTGCTGGGATTACAGGTGTGAACCACTGTGCCTGGCCTCAAATTCTATTATATCATTTACTAATTACATGTGATAATTTCTCTTGACTATGCCCCCAATCCTCTGTCAGCTACTACCCCTTTCCTCTGTTCCCTTTTATAAGGAAAACATTGTTAAGAGTTTTCTAGTCTGTCTCCAATTGCTCCTCTTCCTATTTCTTTTAAATTTCAGTCAGGTTTCTTTATCCTCTCCCCTCACTTCTCTAAAATCCAATGGTCAAGTCTTAATATTTATGATCCTTAATCTATGTGCAACATTTGAAAAGGTACTTTATATACTCTCTTCCTCAAAACACTTCATTGTCCTAATTTTCCTGTCTCACTGGCCCCTCCTTTTCTAATCTTTTCTGCTGGTTACTTCTCATCCACCTAATCTCTAAATTCTGGAGTGCCTCAGACTTGGTCCTCAGACTTTTCTCTTTTCTCTATCTCAATACTTCTTTATTGATTTTACCCTGACCCCATGGTTCACTATACATTGATGGTACTCTAATTCATATCTGTAGTTCAGACTTCTCCCTTGAATTTCAATTTCTATAATCAACTGCCTATTCAGCATCTTTACGCCTTTATATGTTTATTGTCTGTTTTCCTCAATCCACAAGGGTAGGAATTTCTGTCTTTTTAAATTGATATGTACCAAACTACCAAGCACCCAACAATACGTAGCACTAATATACCTAAATATTTGTTGAATGAATGAAAACAGATACCACATCATTCCTTCATTTAATTACAAAGCATTTTTGTTAAAGTTTTCTGAGATGTTTGTTATAGCCATTAAGTCTTCATACTCAAAACCAAACATGCAAAGGAGAATCAAGTGAATATAACCATTTATTTGAATAAATAAGGTAAATAGAAGTTTTAATACTGTGACACTTTTGTACTTGCATTAAGTTTCTTCACACTAAATTTGACAACACTTGAAGGGACTGCCATAAATTATCAAAAAGGAGAAAAATGATAACTACAGAGTATAGGTTTTATAATAAGACTAATAAATGTAAATAATCAAAGAGGACTATTTAGGGGAATATTTCAGTAGTATGTCAAGACTGAAGAAGAGACCCAAGCTTGTGATGTAAAATTACTTACAATTCTAACTATTTTAAGTACAATCATGTGTCACATAACAACATGCCAGTCAATGATGGACTGCATATACAATGGTGATCCCATAAAATTACAATACTGCATTTTTACTATTATCTTTTCTATGTTTATATACACAAATACTTACCACTGTGCTACAACTGCCTACATTATTCAGTACAGTAACATACTGTATAGGTTTGTAGCCTAGAAGTAATAAGCCATACCATATTGCCTACATGTGTAGTGGGCTATACCATCTAGGTTTAGTATGTACCCTATGATGCTCATGCAAGATGAAATTGCCGAACAACACATTTCTCAGAGTAATCCCAGTCATTAGGCAATACATAATTGTATACATTATGCATTATACAAAATATGCTTGATGTATACATTGTTTATAGAATTTTTATTATTTGTGAAGTAACAGTGGAAACTAATGATTATATGTTATATGATAAGTAAAACAGTTATTTTGGGGAAATGTTACCAGATACTTAATATCACATGGTATAAATTTTGCATTGGTGAAAACACATAATTTTTTTCTACAGACAACTTTTCATCATTACAGTTTGAAATTTATATTAAATTACATACCAAATGTAGGATTATAAAAATATTGGATAAATCGATTTTCTGGCTCTGGAGATTGAAAGGTGTGAACAAACTGACGAGTAGCACTAGTTTCATTTTTTGCTACATCTTCTAGATAAAATGCTTGTTCCAAAAGAATCTGCCATTGTACTTGAGTTCGACGGTGTCTCTGAACTGAATAAATCACCTAAAAAAGAGAATGGGGGTAGACCTGGCAGTGTTCTGATCCAACAGTGGTTCAGTTCTCCACTAGGGAGCATGTTTTGATTGACACAACAACGGGAAAGTGCTAGGGCATTTACTGGGTCAGGCTGAGAATATTAAGGTTCTAAAATGATGTAACAGTTTTATATAATGTAACGGTTATGCTCAGTGAAGAATTCTCCCTCCCCAAATGCCAATAGTACCCCTGCTGGTATACACAGAGATAAAATATTTCAAAGAATAATAAGGACAGGATGAAAGGAAGTTTGAATACACATTCACAAACATTCCTTTTATATGAGCAATGATTATAAGTCTAATAAAATCATCATTAAGTAAAATACTTACAATTAACAAAGTTACCTGTTTATGCAGTTTTACCAGACTTTTTTCACTTGGGTAAATATTATGCTTTTCATCAAAATCTTCATAATCATCCATGTTTCTCCCCATTTTTTCCTGATACTCTGTAGGGCACTAAAAAAAAAAAAAAAGTAGACTTTTAAAAATCTTAATTGTAAAAAGATAAAAATTTATTTTTATTAAAAATCTTTCATTCTTGAGCAGTTCTAATTTTTTCAAAAACATCTTCCTACTTTATTGCCATCTCTAGTTAGACTTCATCTGCTGATATTTTCTTGAAAAGGTCTTAAAAGGTGTACTGAGTTTCTTCTCACCTCTATAATATTAATCTTCGTGTTCATATATACTAGATAGATATAGATGGCTATAGGCAGGGGAACTTACCTACAGGAAGCAACTAGTATTTGAGAGGATTATTCTAAGTAGGATAAATTATTTTTCTAGCTAAAGAATGAAGCAAAATCACGACAAATCCAAGATGCTGAATTTTTGAAAGGCATAGCACAGAGAAATAAATACATGAATTTAAAGTCATCTTCTATACTACTATTCATTTATTACCTATATGAACTTGGGCAACTTAGTTACCCTCTCTTAGTAGTTCTCAAAAAGTAGCAAATGTGAGATAAATAGTTAGAAAAGTGATTCCAATGAATATTATCTTAGCCAAACAGAACACTAGGCAAGAATCAGTATAACAGATTTAAAATATAGGAAAATAAATATTTCTATCATTCTGTGGGTTTAGAAGACAGTTGGTGAACTGCAAATAACCATTTTTGGAAGTATATAAATACCCCTAATTCAATACCAATGCATCAAAACCTTAACTATACGGTTTACTAAATACCTATGCTAACATCACTCATTTTATGATATATGTCATGAATATATTAATGAAAATATTTGTAAAATAACGTGTAGGTAGCTGATTGTAAGATATTACTGAGGCTTTAGTTTATTTTTACAGGAGATATGCCGTTAGTGAACATATACAACGACAGTTTAAAGGTTTATTTCCATCATTGTCATGACAATCCTTATATATAATATATAAGGATCTCCATATTTCAACAGAAAGTACTGCCAATAATTAGTGTTGAACTTGCAGTAATTAAAAAAAAATCAAAGTACAAATGGTATTTGGTTAATATTTCTATGAAAATGAGTTTAAGACCTCAGCTATAGGCTGTTTTCATACTTTTCTGGTACTTTTGGTATAATATATAAGTGTGTATTTCAAAAGGAAACAGATAAAATGATTTCATTACCTTTTTAAGTATTGTATCAACACATTTTCTCAATGGGTGATTATATTTGATGCTTTCATTCACTTTACGAACCTCCTATAAAAACAGTAAAATAAATAAACATATTTCAATTTCTACAGATCACATATTCCAAATGAGAATGCATTAAGTACTATATATTTTCTCACAAGTTCAACTTCAACACAAATTACTTTGCATTACATGAATAAAGGTTCTTAAGAACATAAGTAAAAATACAAAGTCACTGAATAGCTATTTCCATACCCTGAACTTTTCCTTACTTTTTAGATTCACTCTCTCATCACTTCATTACTTGGTGCACAAAAAAGAATAAGCATTATTTAAAAGTCCACAAAAGATCAGACAAACTTTGTGGTCCTAAAAGAACAGGGCTATATTCCTCTGGCTTACTCATCAAGATCAATTATCTCATTATCTAAAATATAGTGAAAAATCAGAGGAAGCAAAAAAGGCTACAAATGTCACAAAGTGCCAGGTCTTTCCTATAAGAGTACTCTAGAACAGTCATGATTGATTAACTCCATACTTGCTTATGAGGAGCACACTATCTGCTGGCGGGGCACAGTGGCTCAGGCCTGCAATGCCAGCACTTTGGGAGGCTAAGGCAGGTAGATCACTTGAGTCCCAGAGTTTAAGACCAGTTTTGGCAATATGGTGAAACCCTGTCTCTACCACAAATACAAACATTAGCCAGTCTCATAACCTGGTCTCTAAATAAATAAATAAAAATTTTAAAATAGAATAATTTAAAAACAAACAAACAAAACAGCACACTATTTGCCAGTACTGTGCTAGGTGTAAGGACCCCATAATCCCTATAGAGGGCAGGGAGAGAAGACAAGGAATTGTCAGTCTTAAAATTTCGGTCCAGTAATGCGATAAATAAGCAATTCTGATTATAAAAGGCATAAAAGGGTTAAAGAGAACATTCTTTAGAACCAGTAGTTCCTAAGGAATCACAATATTCTATAATATTCATGAAATTTTTAAGAAGCTGAAACCACTGTTTTAGTCAGGTGAAATAGCATATTGACAGCCTGGAAAGCATAAGAGAACTGAGCAGGATATTTAGAAGAACATTCTGGGGCACAGAGTAGAGAAGGGTTTTTAGGGATAATAAAACTCAAGGCAGAGAAGCCATCTAGCACATAGACAAAATTGTGAAAAAATATTTATAATTTATATGACAAAGACTCATCCTTAATATGTGATGAGCTCTTACAAATCAACAGAAAAATGGGAACACAGAAAAAATGCCATTGGCCAATAAATGTCTAAAAAGATATTTGAGCTCACTAAAAACAGTTACAGATTTTAAAAATAAGTTTTTTTCAAAATTGACATTATGTAAAGAGGTAAGACTGTGGGAAAACAGGCCCTCCTATACACAGTAAAAAGTGATATAATCTATTTAAAGGTAATTTCACAACCATTGAAGTTCAGAATATGTATACTTTATAAATAATCTGTACCAGTAGACACTATTCCTGTTAAGGAATTTAGCTTAATGAGAAAAACAAACATAAATAAAAAGGATGTGGAAACTACTGTCAGAGAAAATTATGAGGTGCTCTGAGAGGGGAGAATGTAGAGTGGGAGACTTTCTGATTAGCTGATTATTTAAAATGAGATGAAACAAATATATAGAAGTCAGGCAACCAAAGGGAGAGACTAGAACATTCCTGGCAGAGAGAAAGGGATGGGACACACAAAGGCCTCCAGGCTTAAGTGAGCACATTACTTGAAGGGACTGAAAAAAGTCCAGTGTGATTATAGGGAAAGGGAGATTAAGGGTCTGCATAGCACTGGATCAGGCTGAAAGAGCAAGATCAAAGTGATCCTAGAAGCCCTTAATCATGGTTTATTTTGAGGTTAATGTGTGAGGCCTACACATGACAGTGACAAGATAAGACTCGGGGTTTTAAGAGGTCACCTGGAAGCATCATTACATCTATTTTCCATTACTAAGCTGCTTAAAGTTTCTTGACTTGTTAGCATAAATTTATCATACTTTGAATATGAACTATATAATTTGTTTATATATTACATGTGAAATATCATGTTTTTTTCTTTACTTAGCCATATTTAAAAACAAGTACTGAAACAATTAACATTTGCTATATCTGTTATAAATTTAGGCTTCTTTCAAAAGTTCATAATTTTAATAAAGCATGGAAAGTATTTGAAATATACTGTTTGCTTTCTTTATACAAAATAATGTAACTTTGAGCTCTTTCATTACTGTGTCTCATCAAATTCTTTTCTAAGCAGGTCAGACAACATTCATGAAGGAAGGCTAACAGGCAGTTTTCAGTGGAAATAAGTAGCTGTTTCTCCCTCCCTAAAATTCTCTACCTAGAAAAATGACAAAAGGTAGAGGTGACCTTTTAGGCCATCTAGCAAATAGCTTTTGAATGACTTGACATAGTTTATAAGTTTTATTAATGCTTCAAAGAAAGGTAATAGACACACAAATGCATATATCAGTTTCAGAGAGAAACATACATAAAAATACCAAACAGTTTTTATAAAACTACATTTGGGAGATTAAATGGATAGCTGAAAAAATATTTACTAATAAAGTGATTGAATTTTGTTATCTGTCAAATGACTAGACTTCTCAGTATGGCATTCAAAGCCAAGATATAGCTTTATCTTTCCAATGTAAACTTCATGCTCAAATTAATTTGGTTTTAAAACTTCCTGATATCTGCCTGGAATGTTATCAGCTATCAAAATTCTACCCATTCTGCAAGGCCCAGGCTATCCTTCACATCCTCTGACTGTTATTCAGTAGTGATAACCTCTCCATACTAGAGCATTTTCTTTTTATCATTCATGCCACATTTACCACATACTGTAAGGGACTCTGTCCAATTTTCTACTCTAGAAAGTCAGTAGAATAGGAATTTCTATTCCGGCCAGTTCTACATAGCACTTAACATGGCAGGAAGATAGTATTTTTCAAATGATAAATACGTTTCTTCTCAGTTTATAAGTTTCCAGATATTCAGAAAAGCAGAAAGAATCCCAAAATACCTTGAAGTATATGGCCACAGAAATTCATACACAGGAGGTGGAGCAAGATGGCTGAACAGAATTCTCCACTGATTGTCCTCCTCACAGGAACACCAAATTAAACAACTATCCACACAAAAAAGTGCCTTCATAAAAACCAAAAAACAAGGTACAACCTCAGCCACTGTTGGGTATAGTACTAAGTGGGCTCTTGGGGCCCCAGATTGCAGGACTTGGCTCTTAGACAGCATTGTTGAACCTTCGCTGGGCCAGACAGGAGTCCAGTGCCCTGAAGGGAAAGTCCCAGGCATGGCAGCATTCACCACAAGCTGACTGAAGAGATCTTGGGCCTTGAAGGACTTTGTCTTGTGGCTTGGGTGCCAGTTTAGCCACAGGTAGATTCCTACAGTTTCTGGCTCCAGGCCCTGGCTCCCAGATGGCATCTCTGGACACACCCCAACTCAGAGAATTTGCCACTCTGAAGGGAAGAACAAAAGCTGGGTTGGCTTTGCCACCTGCTGACTGTAGAGGACCAGGGCCTTGAGCAAACATAGACGGTAGCTAGGCAGTGGTTACCGTGGGCCTTGGGCGAGATGCAGTACCATGATAACTGCAGGTCTAACCCAGTGCAGTCCCAGTGATGGTGGCCACAGGGGTGCTTGTGACACCCCTCCCCCACCTCCAGGAAGCTCAGGACAAAGAGAGAGACTCCAATTGTTCAGGAGAAAGCAAGGGAAGGGAACAAGAGTCTGCCTGATGCTCCAGAGAATTCTTCCAGATCTTATCCAAGACCACCAAGGTGGCACACATCTACAAGTCTGCAAGAACCACAGCATTATGGGGTTTCGGGTGTCCCCTAATATAGATACAGCTGCAGTGACCAAAAACTTAGATTACAATACCCAAGTCTCTTCAAATACCTGGAAAGCTTTTCCAAGAAGGATGGCTACAAATAAGCCCACACTGCAAAGACTATAAAGAATACCTAATTTTTCAATGTCTGGACACTGATGAACATTCACAAGAATCAAGACCATCCAGAAAAACATGACCTCACCAAATGAACTAAATAAGGCACCAGGGCCGAGCACAGTGGCTCACTCCTATAATCCTAGCACTTTGGGAGGCTGAGGCTGGATGTCACTTGAGCTCAGGAGTTTGAGAACAGCCTGGGCAACAGTGAAACGCTGTCTCTACAAAAATACAAAAATTAGCTGTGTGTGGTGGTTTGTGCCTGTAGTACCAGCCACCAGCTACTTGGACGGCTGACGTGAGAGGATGACTTGAGCCGAGGAGGTGGAGACTACAGTGAGCCACAATCATGTCAGCCTGGACAACACAGTGAGACCCTGCCTCAAAGAAATTAAATAAAATAGATAACAAGGCACCAGGGACCAATCCAGAAGACACATAGATATGTGCCCTTTCAGACACAGAATTCAAGATAGCGGTTTCAAGGAAACTCAACAAAATTCAAGGTAACCCAGAGAAGGAATTCAGAATCTTATCAGGTAAATTTAACAAAGCTGTTGAAAGAATTAAAAATAATCAAGTAGAAATTCTGGAGTTGAAAAATGCATTGACATATTGAAGAATGCATGAGAGTATCTTAACAGCAGAATTGATCATGCAGAAGAAAGAATCAGTGAGCTAGAAGACACTTGAAAATTTGGCTATTTGAAAATACGGTTAGAGGAGACAAAAATAATAAAAAAGAAATGACAAATGTCTATAAAATCTAGAAAATAGCCTCAAAAGGCCAAATCTAAAAGTTACTGGCCTTAAAGAGGAGGTAGAGTGAGAGATAAGGGTAGAAAGTTTATTCAAAGTGATAATAATAGAGAACATCCCAAACCTAAAGATATCAATATTCAAGCACAAGAAGATTATAGAACACCAAGCAGATTTATCCCAAATAAGACTATCTCAAGACATTTAATAATCAAACTCTCTAAGGTCAAGGATAAAGAAAGGATCCTAAAAGCAGCAGGAGAAGAGAAACAAATAACACATAATGAAGCTCCAATACATCTGGCAATAGGCTTCTCAGTGGAAACCTTACAGGTCAGGAGAGTGACAGGATATATTTTAAATGCTGACAGAAAACAAAAAACAAAAAACAAAAAACAACTTATCCTAGAATAACATATCCAGTGAAAATATTCTTCAAACATGAAAGAGAAATAAACGTTTCCAGACAAACAAAAGCTAAGCGAGTTCATCCATACCAGTCCTGTTCTATAATAAATGTTAAAGGGAGTTCTTCAGTCTGAAAGAAAAAGACATCGATGAGCATTAAAAATCATCTGACGGTACAAAACTCATTGGTAATAGCAAGTACACAGAAAAACAAAGAATATTATTAACACTATAACTGTGGTGTGAAAACTACTCATATCTTGAGACAAACCAATGAAAAATAACTATGACAACTTTTTAAGACACAGATAGTATAATAATACATAAATATAAAAAAAAGTTAAAAGTAGAGGGAGGAAGTGAAATCTAGTTTTTATTAGTTTTCTGTGTTTATTTTTGCAATCAATGTCAAGCTGTCATCAGTTTCAAATAACAAGCTATAAGATATTACTCACAAGCCTCAAGTAACCTCAAACCAAAAAGCATACAACAGATACACACAAAATAAGAAGAAGTTAAAACATACCACCAGAGAAAATCACCTTCACAAAAAGGAAGACAGGAAGGAAGGAAAGAAGAGAATATCACGAAACAACCAGAAAACAAGTAACAGAATGGCAGGAGTAAGTCCTCACTTATCAGTAATAACACTGAATGTAAATGAACTAAACTCTTCAATCTAAAGACACAGAGTGGCTGTATTGATAAAAAGACATTACAACTGATACTGCAGAAATTCAAAGGATAATTAGAGACTTCTAATGAGCAACTATATGCCAATAAACTGGAAAACCTAGAAGAAATGGACAAATTCCTAGACACATGCAACTTACCAAGATCAAACCATGAAAGAAATCCAAAACCTGAACAGATCAACAAGTAATAAAATCACAGTTGTAACAAAAAGTCTTCCAGCAAAGAAAAGCCCAAGACCCAATGGTTTCACTGCTGAATTTTACCAAGCCTTTAAAGAACACAAATCCTACTCAAACTATTCTGGAAAACAGAGGAGGAGGGATACTTCCAAACTCAATCTATGAGGCCAGTATTGCCCTGATTCCAAAATCAGAAACAGACACATCAAAAAAAGAAAACTGCAGGCCAGTATCCCCAATGGACACTCATGAAAAAATCCTCAACAAAACACTAGCAAAACAAATTCAAGAACACGTTGAAATGGTCATCCATCTGATCAATTCAGATTTATACCAGGAATGCAAGAATGGTTTGACATATGCAAATCAATCAATGTGATATATCATATTAATAGAGTGAAGAAAAAAAAACATATAGGCATTTCTATTGATGCTGAGAAAGCACTGACAAAATTCAACATCCCTTTATGATAAAAACCGCAAAAAAATCCCTGAATATACAGGGAACATACCTCAACACTATAAAAGTCATATATGACAGACCCACAGCTAGTATCATACTGAATGGGGAAAAATTGAAAGCCTTTCCTTTAAGATCTAGAACAAGACAAGGATGCCCACTTTCACTACTGTTATTCAGTATAGTACTGGAAGTCCTAAGTAAAGCAATCAGACAAGAGAAAGATATAAAAGGCATCAAACTTGGAAAGAAAGAAGTCAAATTATCCTTGTTTTCAGGTGATAAATCTTACATTTGGAAAAACCTAAAAACTCCACCAAAAAACTATTAGAAGGGATAAACAAATTCTGTAAAGCTGCAGTACACAAAATCAACATTCAAAAATCAGTAGCATTTCTATATGTCAACCACAAACAATCTGAAAAAGAAATCCCATTTACAATCTCTATAACACAAACAAAATACCAAGGAATTAGCCAAATAAGTGAAAGATCTCTACAATGAAAACTATAAAACACTGATGCAAGGAATTGAAGAGAACACAAAAAAATAAAAAGGTATTCCATTTTCATGGATTGGAATAATCAATATTGTTAAAATGTCCATACTACTGAAAGCAATCTATAATTTCAATGCAATCTCTATCAAAATATCAATGACATTCTTAACAGAAATAGAAAAAACAATCCTAAAATTTATATGGAACCACAAAAGATCCTCAACTGCCAAAGCTATTTTAAGTAAAAAGTGCAAAACTGGAGGAATCACATTATCTGACTTTAAACTACATAATAAAGCTATAATCAAAACAGCATGGTGTTAGGATAAAAACAGACCAATGGTACAGAATAGAGAACCCCAAAATAAATCCATACATCTACAGTGAACTCATTTTTGACAAGGGCTTCAAGAACATACGATGAGGAAAGGACAGTCTCTTCAATAAATGGTGCCAGGAAAACTGGAAAACTGGATATATGCAGAAGAATGAAACTGGACCAGATATCTCCCCATATATAAAAATCAAATCAAAATGATTTAAAGACTTAAATCTAAGAACTCAAACTATGAAACTAATATAAGAAAACATTGGAGAAACTCTCCAGGATACTGGACTGGGCAAAGATTTCTTCAGTAATAACCTATAAGCACAGGCAATCAAAGCAAAAGTGAACAAATGGGATCACATCAAGTTAAAAAGTTTCTGCACAGCAAAGGAAACTATCAACAAAATGAAGCGATAACCCACAGAATAGGAGAAAATATTTGTAAACTATCTTTCTGACAAGATGTTAATAACCAGAATATATAAGGAATTCAAACAACTCCACGAGAAAAAAAAAATGTAATAATCTGATTAAAAATGGGCAAAAGATTTGAATTTCTCAAAAAAAAAAAGACATAAATGGCAAACAGGCAAAAACAGGCATTTTAGAGTTTTCATTGTAGAGATGTTTCACTTATTTGGCTAATTCCTTGATATTTTATTTGTGTTATAGCAATTGTAAATGGGGTTTCTTTTTCAGATTGTTTGCTTTTGACATATAGAAATGCTACTGATTTTTGAATCACTAATCATCAAAAAGATGTAAATCAAAGCTACAATGAGATATCATCTCACCCCGGTTAAAATGGGTTTTATCCAAAATACAGGCAATAATGTAATGTAAATTAGTACAACTACTATGGAGAACAGTTTGCAGGCTCCTCAAAAAAATTAAAAGAAAAAAAAGCTACTATGTGTTCCAGCAATTACACTGCTAGGTATATAACCAAAACAAGGAAATCATTATATCAAAGAAATGTCTGTACTCCTATGTTTATTGCAGCAGTACTCACAATAGCCAAGATTTAGAAGCAACCTAAGTGTCCATCAACGTATGAATGGATAAAGAAAATGTGGTACATATACACAACAGAGGACTATTCAGCCATTAAATCGGAATGAGATCCAGTCATTTGCAATAATATGGGTGGAGCTAGAGGTCACTATGTTAAGTGAAACAAGTCAGGCACAGAAAGATAAACTTCACATGTTCCCATTTATTTATGGGGCTGGGAGGGGTTATGGGTAGAAGGGAGGGTGGGAAGTGGGAATGGTTAATGGGTACAAAAATATAGCTAGAGTGAATAATATCCAGTGTTTGATAGAACAGGGTGACTACAGTCAAAAATGTAATTGTACATTTTAAAATAACTAAATGAAAATAATCAGATTGTTTGTAATATAAAGAAAAGTAAATGCTTGAGGTGATGAGTATGTACAAAAATGTTTTAAAACCCCAGAAAAACAAATAAAAAAGAAATTCATACCTGAGAAATCATGCATTGTTTTTGATGGAAAGAGGTTCAGAGTTATCTTGCTGTCTATGTGTACCTACTGCTATTTTCAAAACATTCATTTTTAAAGAGTGGTTTCTTATCTAAAATTTCTTACACAGCTTAAAACCTAAGAATACTATACTAAAATAGCACAGAAGTCACCAATGCCGGTCCTTAATTTTCCACATCTTATTTCTAAGCAGAGGGCTCCTATTTAAAAATAACAACAACAAAATCTATTTTATTCAGACAGCAAAGTTTCATCTAGGGAAAAATCCATAACTCACATAATACCTGTGTTTATTTTTTTTGCAGGAACGTTGAATAAATTAGTGAAATCCAAATTCCTCAAATCTGAAACAACTGAATTTAATACCAACTTTTGGATGGAATACTATCAAATTTAAATTTAAATTAATTTATTTTATCAAATGTAAGTATCTTATCGAAATATCAGTTTTCAACTATTTCAATTTTTTTAAAAATTCAAAATTTCAAATATAAATGTAAAATTTATCAAATATAAATTATCTTCTTTCAAAAGATGTAATAACATTCATCATAGGAATGTTGAATATAACAGGAAATTTAATCATTTCAATTTAAATAATACTATTTATAGACTCACTCCTACATTTAAATCAATATTTTCTGCTGTAGTTCTTACATTCTGTAGAGAATAAATGCTGCAAAGCCAACATAAAATTTTCTAATCACAGTATACATTCATTTGTTCATTTATTCATTCACTTAAAAAATGGTTGCTGAGTGTTTAAGAGTCTGGACAACCAGGGAAGATGTTATGGGTTGAACTGTGTCCCCTGAGACCTAACCTCCAGTATCTTAACATGCGATCTTATTTGAAATAGGGTTGTTGCAGATTTAATTAGCTAAGTTAAGATGAGGTTATACTGGAGTGGGATGAACTCTAATCCAATATGACTGGTGTCCTTACAAAACAATGAAGTTTGGACACAGGCACACAGGGAGAACATCATGTGAAGATGAAGGCAGGGGTCTACAAGTCAAGGTATGCCAAAGATCGCAAACCACCAAAAGCTAGAAGACAAACATGGAACGGATATTCCCTAGAGCCCTCAGAAGGAACCAACCCTGCAGATGCCTCAATCTTGAATGTTAGTCTCCAGAACTGTGAGCCAATATTTTCTATTGTTTAAGCCACCCAGTTTGTGGTAGTTTTGTTACAGCAGTTCTAGGAACTAATAAAGCTTCCCTGAAGAATTCTCATTTACGTTAAGACCTGAAAATGAAATAGGAATTAGCTGAAGAGAGTGCTGAAAAGAGCATTATAATAGTTTGGGAATAGCATGCTCAAAGATAGAAAAGAAAGACAATGTGTGTAATGATTAAGCACAGGGTCATCAAGCAAGATCAATTCAGTCCACTACTTGTTCTCATACTGGAACACACCCATACTCATTCATTTATTTACTGGCTATGGCTGCTTTCATCCCACAAGGACAGAGTAGTTGTGATAGAAACGATATTGCACACAAAGCCTAAAATATTTACTATCTGGCCCTTTACAGAAAAAGTTTGTCAGTCCCTGTTAGAGGCAAGACTGCCTGGTTCTCATGTCTAGCCATGTAGACATGAGAAAGTTACTTAATCTCTCTGTGCCTCATATTCTTCATTTATAGAATGGGGATTTACAAAAATCTCTATCATAAAGTCATGGGAATTAAATATATGTATACTGCTTAGAAAGTCCCTCTTAGGCAAACAGTAAGTCTATATAATTGTTTACTATAACTATCACCATTGCTAAGTTTGAGGAACCAAAGTTGAGTGTTAGGTAAATATTAAGTCTATAGAATTGTTTATTATTTCATCACCATTAGCAAGTTTGAGAAACCAAAGATGACCAGTGTGAGAAGACAGAGGTTTGGGATACAGCTGGAGAGCTAAACATAGGCCAAATTATTTTTCTGTAGGCTGCATTACAACATTTTGGAGTTTATTTTAACATGACTGAAAAGCCTTCAAAAGGAGTTTTAATTTGGAAAGTATCATCAGCTGAGTAGCATATTTTCCCTGGGGAGCAAAACTTTCAGGTGACTACAATAATCTCTTTAAATCCATAACAAAATTTTTATTTAACACAGAAAAATTTTATAATTTATTATATATTTTTATGTACAGTATTGAAAGGTATACTTTCAATAACTTTGTGAAACTGGGTTAAGTCATCGAGTAAAATGAAGTGTCTTATTAAGATTACAGATAGGAAACAAAACTTATCAATACAAACTCCCATGCAAATTGTTCTTTAAAGAGGTTTCCAGAATTGGTGGTATTACCTTAGGTTAACCTTTCAGAAATAAGTGTCCTCTGGTCATTATTCTCACTTCTACTATGTTAGGGTAACCATACAATTTATCATTTAATCTGGGAGACTTTTGAAAATAAAAGAGGGTACTACTAAAAGTTACCTCAAAATAATAGGCATAGCCCTGCACTATTGAATATATTTTCCATGAATCCCTGTCAGACAGAAGATGGACAAGACACATCATGAGGCTGAACTGCTAAAAAGTCATCCTGGATAAGACATCCTGAAGGATTGCACAACACCAGTTTTGCAATCTGAAGCCCATCAATGCACTAACAACAACAAACCAAAAGTGACTAAAAGGGGATACACATGCCTTAGTGACTACCGCTTATAAGGTTCAAACTTGCTTACCTCCATGGCATCTTCTAAATTCTCTTCTGCATCTGCTTTCTCTGTCATCAGTTTGGCTGCCTTAAAATACGTTTTCATAAGTAGATAACCCCTTTTTGCCCCATTCCAGTAGGATCGAGGAATTTCCACCAAGCCATAACCCAACAACAACACAAGAAGAAACAGACCCCATGTATTTGCAGCAGCTATCCCAATTGTCTGAAGCTGGTTCCTAAGAAAGGGAAATAACAGATAATATGTACATTTTAATGGAAAGATAAAATGTGACTGCATAAAGAGACTTTAACACAGGAGACACTGTTTCTATTGTGTTAAAATTAGCATCTAGAATTAATTCATGGCAATAATATGTATATATTTTCCTAGAGGAAACATTTTTCATTAGGTGATTTCTTTTTCTATATTAAACAAAAGAAGCCTGAAAATGTTTCAAATTAACTTGTGTTGCTGACCTAGCAAATCTCAGGAATACAATAGTGAGACCTAGCACTGCTGATCTATTTCTAAATTTTCAGATGTAGACCTTCACATATGTTAGAAATCATAAGTATAAAACAGATTTCAATTTTATTGAAATATCTAAATCCAAGATAACATTAAGAACAAATATGCCCTCAAATTACAATCAAAACAAAAAAAAATCACAAGTTCCAATGGAAAATAAAACCAGTTATTTTATCATATAAAAATTTTGAAATTCTATCCAAAAATCATAAGGGTTATTACTTTTAATATATAGCCATTAGACTAATCATTAATCTTTTGCCTAAAATCTATATTTAAAGATGTCATTCCATATTTTCTTTCTTAGTAATATGGATTCACATATTCTTTTAGGGAAATCCATAAAATATGTAACAATACATTTCTCAATGAAATGTCTTTTTACCGGCACATATGAAGTTAAAAATGAATTTTTAAAAATGCAAACATACATTAAAGCAATGTTAAGAAGACTACTTTTCTTACCATTCTAAATGTAAATGTGGGTTTACAGCTACATAAATTAAAAAAGCTCCAAAAATCAGCAAATAGGTGCCATAGTAGATTGCATTCTCAATTAGTGCAGTTTTGATCTTTCCAGTGATGGAAAACCCTCCTGATCTTGCGTATGACTGCATAAAAGGTAAGAGAATCCTAGATGGATAGAAAAAAATATGATTAAAAACACAAACAACTGATATGTCTATATAATCTCAAAATGCCAGAAATATGGGAATCTCAATTTTAATGAATAGCTCTTCTCACTGATAAATATGTTTATAAGTAATCATGAATACTTAATATACTATAATAGATGACTGAATATTTTTGTAACATAAAATTTTAGGGAAAGCAAATGGGTCTTTAAAGCTTTTATAAAGAGTCTGGACTGCATTCAAAGAAAACATTTTTGATCAAATTTTAGTTTTCTAAGGCTTCAGCATGGAGAAAAGATAAAAGGGAAACAAAATTGGAACTAGTTGGGAGGGGGAAGGGTGGTGATGGTGGTAAGAAGCAAAAAGGCAGAAGGTCAGTTAACAGCATACTGACTTTGAAGTAGTACCTAGGAGACATCTAAGAGGAGCTGCACACAAACCCAGCTTCAGGGTTCAAGAGAGAGGACTAAAAATATGGATAGCTTCCGGAGTCATCACTGTATCAACGGCACTGAAATAATATCAGTAGAAACTGAACTGGAAGCATGAGTATGGAGAATGTGAAGGAAAGAACTGAGACAGATCTCATATCAACTTTTAAGAGAGACGTAGAAAACAGAAGGAGGATGGACCAGCAAAAGAGACTGAGACAGAACAATAGTGGGGCAAGGAAGAAAACCAAGGAGCATATGGATTAGGAACTAGGAGAGGAAAGTTAAAGTGGAGAGAGAGAATCAAATGCCACCAAGAGGTGAAGTAAATTAAAAACTTGTATGTATGAGTGGAGGAGTGAGAATAGAAAGCAGAGTACTATGGTTGAGAAATAAGTAAACAATGAGCAAGTGGAGATATCAAATATAGAGAATTCATTTAAGAAGTTTGGCTAGGTAGGATAAACTATGGCATATACATACAATGGGGTAGTTTACAGAAATGGAAAATAAGAGAATACTGATACATACAGCACAGCATAGATGAATTTCCCAAATATGTGAGCAAAGAGAGATGCGAAAAAGTTGATAGTGTATAATTCTATGCTTATAAAGTTCATAAATAGGCAAAAACTAATCTATGGTGATGGAAGTCAGAATCATGGTTACCTCTGGAGAGTGAGGGACGACTACACAGGGAAGCATGAGCGAGGCTTCTGAGGGCATTGTTAATGTTCTATAACATCATCTGAGTGCTGGTGTATGGGTGTATTCACTTTGAAAAAAGTCAAACTAAACACAATCTATGCATTTTTCGGTATGAATTTATGCTTCAGTTTTAAAAAGTTTCTAAAAAAATTTAGTTGTGATCAGATCAACAAGGCAGAAGCTGGAAAGGAATCTGAACTGACAGACTTTCATTTTTGTTTCTGTTTTCTTTTCTAAAGATGAGAGAAATGTGCATGCTTTTTTGAAATTGAAAGTTACAAGTAAGTAACAAAAGCTGAAGGGGATGGATCCATATTTTAGGAAGAAGTGATGGCAGCAGCGGCCTGTCTGCAGTGGCCCCCTGCAAGGATGGTGGCCGCAGTGGGGGAGGACTGGCGGGGGCTGTGCACTCCATGGAGCTAGCAGGAGGTGGGAGCCCCACCTTTTTCTGAGCAGGAGCCCTGCCCTCTTGGGCACAGGTGCAGCTGCCCAGCTGTGGCTGTGGACCCAGGCATCCCTGAACTCTCGGGGACCCAGAAAGCCCCCATACCACTACAGGTTTGGAAGTCCCTGCTCCTGCTGCCTGGCCTCTCCCTGCTCCTGACAACTGCTCTGATTTTGGAGAAAAGTTGTGACTGAATCCAGGCACTGTTGCAACCTAGCTGGGTGTGCACACATGCTCAGGGCAGTGCTGACACACCAGACCCCTGCTGCCTCAGCCCACTCTGGACTTTGGACATCAATAAGCACAGGAGGGAGGTGGAGAGTGGGGCTGAGGGCAGCTCAGCATGGGCCTGCAGGCACCATTTGGCATGAACAGCCTGGGTGCCATAAATGACATGATTGATGGTGGCAGGAGGCAGACAGGCTCCTGGGCAGAAGTGGGCAGGTCACTGGTGAAGCACTACCTTTAAGCCAGGGACAGCCTGAAGCCTGGGGGCCAGGCCACCAGTCCTGTGGACCACAGTGAGAACTTAGGATTCTTTTTCCAGGCCCGCCCATGGCCCAATCAGTGCACACTTCCTCCTCTCTGAAGCCCATAAAAACCCCAGACTCAGCCAGACTCAGGCAGATGACAGGACAACCTGACTACAGATAAGAGCTATCTACTCTAGGTCTCCTCTCTGCTGGGGGCTGCACAGACGATTGAGATAACCTGCCTGCAGGTAGGAGCTACCCACTCCAGGGCTCCTTTCCACTGAGAGCTGTACTTGTTAGGATGACCTGCCTGCAGAAAGGAGTTATCTACTTTGGGTCTCCTGAGAGTTGTACTATCACTCAATAAAGCACCTCTCCACCTTGCTCACCCTCCAGTTTTCTGCATACCTCATTCTTCCTGGACGTAGGACAAGAACTCAGGACCTGCTGAATGGCAGAACTGAAAGAGCTGAAACATAAACAGGGCTGAAACATGCCCCTGCCACTTGCCATGTTGCAGGTGACAAGAGAAGAACTGTGGCCCTTCCAGAAGCCCAGATCTGGGGACTCCCCAAGCCAGGTCTGTGACACCCTCTTTGGAGCTCTGAGGTTTCTGGCATCTCCAAGCTTCTGGGTACCACTACATTCCCCTCATCCATATGCAGGTGCCCACAGCAGAAGCTGCTTGCAGTGTATTTGACCCAGCCACAGGCTTGCACAGAGCTGACACCTGTGCTGGTGCCTGGAGCTGCCCACCCTGCCACAGCAGTCAGCATGTCTGGCTGTGCTCAGTGGCTGGATCCCACGCTCACTCACTCACACAACCCTCACCACTCCACGCCTGGCTCGCCCTTGGGAGGCATGAGATCAGAGCCAGTAGCATGAGCTGAGTGCAACCTGCCAGGCTGAGTGAGTGGAATAAGCTCAGTGGGCCTGAGTAAAATTCGGGCAAAGGTGCTACTGGCCATAGAGGTTTCCAGCTGGCAAAACAACACCCCTAAGGATCCTGTGACAGGATTGGCTTTAACAAGCATGACTCTTCTATCTTTGGAGGGGAAATAAAAAAAGATGGATAGGTATGAAGATTTGTTGGTGAGAAGCTGAAAGAGCTGCCATCTGATGACTCCTGTTTTAACTGTTGGATGGAAAGCAGTCATCTGCCAAGAGGCTAAGAGTAAAGATGATTTTGTTGTTGTTGTTAGGGAGTACAAGAGAGAAAGCCATAAAGAGGACAGAAATTTGAAGTGAGTGGAAATATTTCTTGTAGAAAATGGAAAGAAAGCAAACTAAAAATACAAAGAAGGAAAGTCTAGTAATGTTGAGAGCTCAGTTGAATTTAATAGACATGATTTTACAAGAGCACTACTCTGCTATGTAATTTTTCTCTTGCAATGTTCAGTACCTCCAGTTTTAGAGTGCAGTTGTTTGCAGATCTAAGAGATGCTTAGCAGGCAAGTGGATAAGTATGAGTTTGGAGCACAGCAGAAAGATAAAAATAATGGGTAGAAAGATTCAGAATACATTATTGGTCAATGAAACCATGGCTATAATTACAGCTATGCAGGGAAGTCTGACAAGATGACCAAGATAGGACTCTAGGCAAGATCAGCATTTAAAAAATGGACAACAGAAATGGCACTCATAAAGGAAATCAGAAGGTTGGGGAAAGCAGACAGAAAGAAAACCAGAGTATATGACCTTAGCAAGGGCAGTTTCATGTAATAATGTGGCTGGAAGAACAATTGGACTGAAGGGCAAAAGAGAAGGCAATAACTGAAAGGAAACAGTGTTTCTGTTTCCTTTCCAACAAAACTGTGGAAAACACAGTTTTTTCCAACAAAAACTGTGTTTCTGTTTTCTATTTTCTATTTGTGTGTGTTTTTTTTTTCTTTTTCTTTTTTCTGTAAGATGGGACACACTTGAGAGAGCAGAAAGGGAGAGGATAGAGATTTAAGGAAAAAAATGAAATAAATAAATTCCAAACTATATTGATTGAAAAATGTTATCCTTTACTGTAACTTACCATGTTAAAAATTGTGACGTCCAATACACTACCCTCCAGAAAATTGGCATAATTCCATCAGGAATGTAACTCCATGGCTTGAAACAAGGATGCTGGCTGTTGAATAAAAGTTAAAGCCAATTAATCATAAATAATTATTTAAATGAATTATACAGTTAATTTGCAGTGGCCAAGTTAATTTACATTCAGATTTTAAATTATTGACTCTAATAATCAATAACTCATAAAATTTCACAGAAATTTTAAAATTCAATGTTGACTGCCAAAAGAAAAACCACACAAAAGCAACAAAATAGTTTTTTCTGAAAATGTCATTTAAGTTTTCAACTTTCAGTGTATTTTTAGTCATTGGGTAAAAAGAAAACTTAATGTTCAACTAATAGACTAAAAGTGCAACAATCATTAAAAGCAAATGTATTATGAAATAAAATTTCTAATGATTATCTTTAAAATACACAACCCATTCATAGGTTGGGTTTTTTGTTTTGTTTTGTTTTGTTTTTTCAGGTTATAGGGATTGGGAGGGGAAAACATTAGGTGATTAATTCCTGAAAATTGGAATGCTAATTAAATCACTCACTATAACATAGTTTCTATGTAGATGCATGCTAGCATCTATACATAATTCTGTTTAAATTTCTGAAGACATGAGTCTCTGATCATACATTCTGCCATGTAGCCATATTCCTAAGCTAGAAGGATATCCCAAGAACTTGCAACAATCTGTAGCTGCTGCTGATCTTTATCCAGTTTTTTTTTAGTAGTGCTTCAAATGGAAGTAACACCTGCATTTTAAATTTACCTTTTCTCAAGTTAGATTTTTAAAAAAATGCATAAAGAAGCATGCAAATACTACTGAAAGCATTCATAAAGTCTACAGTCAACATATATAAGCTTTTTAATTAAAAATTTGATATGAATTCAATATAATCTTTGGACAATTTGAACTTTATTCATTTTTTTATGTAAATCTATATGCTTTTGAAGGATGTGCAATATGAAAGGAATACCACAAGTATAGAAATACTTGTACTTTATTATAACCTTGTAAATTAGGCAAAAGTGAAAATACATCCCACGTTTGTAAATCTGAGATAGGCTGAGAGGAAAAACAGGTTTTAGAAATTATATACTTGGTAAAGAAGAACCAGGACTGAAAAGTCAGGACTTCTTCAAGTTTCTTACTACCATCTACTGAAGGGCTTTGTGGACCAATAAATATTAAAAATTAGATTTAATTAGAATATGATGTAATGAAAAGTCTACTAGGAAAGAATAGAGGTGGAGGGAATTAATAGAGAATGAGGATAACTTACATCAATATAAAATCTGGATGGTAAAAACTTTCATTTTTAAACAATGTGTCCCCTACAATATTTATATATTTTTTAAAAAAGGAAATACCTTGGAACAGGGTTAGCAGTTGCGTACAATCCTGTAATGTTGCTATTCTCAGGAGGGCTTGAATTTGCAGCAGCATGCTTGCACCGGTTGTATATTGTCTAAAGCAATGAATGTATGGTTTAAAAATGAGAATCAAAAGGTTACACCAAGTATTTAAAGGACATCAGAGTTTATAAATCTATCTATCTAAACTTACCTTCCTGGCTATGCTTTTCTTTTTCTTTTCTTTTGAGACAGAGTCTTGCTCTGTCACCCAGGCTGGAGTGCAGTGGTGCGATCTCAGCTCACTGCAAGCTCTGCCTCCCGGGTTCACGCCATTCTCCTGCCTCAGCCTCCTGAGTAGCTGGGACTACAGGCATCTGCCACTATGTTCGGCTAATTTTTTTGTATTTTTAGTAGAGACAGGGTTTCACTATGTTAGCCAGGATGGTCTCGATCTCCTGACCTCGTGATCCGCCCGCCTCAGCCTCTCAAAGTGCTGGGATTACAGGTGTGAGCCATGGTTCCCAGCCCTTGGCTATGCTTTTTAATGATCAAATGACCATATAATCTTTTAATTCAAAATATAAGTACAAACTGTCATAACTTAGCTGTCTTAAGAAATAACATTATTTCCAACATGCTGTATGATTAAAATTTGTCTTTTAAATTGTGAAAATAAAGTTCACTCCTTACCGTACTAACATCCAGAGGCAGTATGAAGACAATAAGAAAGCAGAGATACCAAGCAAGCAGTGTTCCAATAATTACAAGTCTATGCTGTTTCTTAAAGTCTCCATATCGATGAAGTAGAAATAAAGCCAGAAAAAAGACAAAAACAATCTCAAGTCCCAAAGCTGCACCACTCATTATTGGATATTTCACTCTCACTAACCAAAGTTATTCATGTACAGGTCTGGACCATATCTATAAAGTGAAAAGAAGGTTAAAATGCATCATTAACACGGGAAATGACATTTGGAAATTTCATATGAATATTTATTAGTACATTAATACATTAATAAACTCTTTGGAGAAATGTCATGCTTCACATTGGACTATGAATAAGATTAAAAGGGTAATTCCTATCCTCAAGTACTTATATTTTATTTTTTAAAGCACACTTAAAAAATTTCACATACCTTGTATTTTCAAAAACTTAACGAAAATTATACTAGTTCTTACAATATTACAAATTAAGTTCTTATTTTAGATGTCAACAGTTTTAATATAGTGTCATTTAGAGTTTCTTAATAAGTCCTAACAGAATAGTTTATGCAAATAAGCTGTTGACTAAATCCTAAGATATTAGATACTTAGTAAAATACATTTTTCTAAGATTATTTATCCTCTACAATTTAAGATTTTCTAAAAGAGAGGCAAGAGAAAAATGGAAAGAGATCATTTAAAAGTAACCTTTTGTTTTTTGAAACAGTATTTTTCTGGTGTGTTAATTTTGCCTAACAACTCAACTTTCATGAAATTCTTCCTGCTTCACAAAATGTATTTATCACTTCCCATTTATCTACATAAATCTTTAAACTTACTTTAATAAATTCTCATCTTTAATTTTTCTACTATTTTATACGCAGAAAATTTATCAGACTATTGAATAAAGTCATACATGTGAAAACATTCTTAATTTTATGATACAGTCATCAGCGAATAGTTTATCTGATATCTCTCTACTCAAAAAAGAGTATAGAGATTTAAAGTCTCTATTTTAAAATTTAAAAATTTGATCTCTCTATACTTAAAACAATTTACTAATCAAAGGCAATATGAACTTTTCACCTTTGTAAAATCAATGTTAGACTTTTGTTTATCTACATACTACAATATTCCAAGGAATTGATTAATATCCTAACATAGAGAATCAAGATTGTGATGCAACCCAACAAAATACAATAAGGGGCAGTGGCTCACACCTGTAATCCCAGCACTTTGGGGGGCCAAGGCAGGTGGATCACCTGAGGTCAGGAGTTCGAGACCAGTCTGGGCCAATATGGTGAAACCCCGTCTTTACTAAAAATACAAAAATTAGCCAGGCATGGTAATGGGTGCCTGTAATCCCAGCTACTCGGGAGGCTGAGGCAGGAGAAACGCTTGAACCTGGAAGGCGGAGGTTGCAGTGAGCCGATATCATGCCATTGCACTCAAGCCTGGGCAACAAGAGCAAAACTCTGTCTCAAAAATAAATAAATAAATAAATAAATAAATAAATAAATAAATAAATAACAAAACAAGGGAGAGCCAATAAAATACTTCAAATCAACAAACATCTTTATTTAGAATAATAGAAAACAAAGTTTCAGTACTTTAAAGGGTTAAATTTAAATTTAATACAAAATACTCCTACATGAAATATCACAAAAATCACATTTAACAAACAATTTTCTTCACTATTTCTTTATATTGGTAAACAGATTCCATTTCAACTATCAATATTTTCATTTTTCTTTTTTTTTGAAATTTAGAAACAAATTTTATTTAAGATCTGAAATACAATTTCTAAAATATCAACTTTTCCAGAAAACCGTGGCTACACTATAATGCATTGCCTCTATCATGTTAGAACGTGCATTAGACTCAAATACAAAAACCATGAAACAAATCACCATCCTTCAACAATCTGAGCAAAGATAGAATGCTTAAGAACAACATAGATGGACTTGCAGAGGATGGGCTGTTTTACTTCAAGCACCATAAAAAAAAAAGAGCACAAATGCATGGGTTTTCAGGTATATACATTAAGTTGAACCTTTGGCACTAGGAATCAGGGCGTTTTGTCACATAGCATTAACACATATTAGAAAATTGTGTAGTGTCAAAGGGATAGGAACCACTAGCATTCAAGCAATGTTGTCAACTAGGCAATAAAATGTTTCTTCTTTGTTCTAATTACTGCATACACTGGTAGCAACTTTGAAATGAGAAAAGGAGCTTATGCTCCTTTTATTTTCGGTTTAAAACAGAACAGAAAAAAAACTGAAACATAAGCGCTGTTATACATTAACGATATTAAAGAACATCAATTTTACAAGAAAAAGACTAAGAACAAAAAGTGTTTACAGATACAGGACAAAAATGGTGAGCTGTCTGTACACGCTCACAGGGCTTTGCGGTGGTACTCAGCAGAAGCCACTTTGTAACCACTGGCAGTAAAGAGAGATGCAGAATTCTTTGCCAGATATTTTGGGAAATCATGCAAATAGCCCAACAATAATGCAAGGCTTTTCTCTTCAAGGGGCGTATAGGCCAACATTGCTCCAATTCTTACAAATAATCTCAGTAGGTGTGGTGCTCCATAAACCTGAGACATTGGAGCATCAGGGTGAGCCAAGAGGATTTCAGGATACTGGGGCCTCTCAAATTTGTAGAGCAGCTGAGTGCCCAATATCACATTGAAATATTCTTTTATTCCTGGGTTGGGCACGGTGGCTCACGCCTGTAATCCCAGCACTTTGGGAGGCCGAGGAGGGTGGATCATGAGGTCAGGAGATCGAGACCATCCTGGCTGACACGTGAAACCCCGTCACTATTAAAAATACAAAAAAATTAGCCGGGCGTGGTGGTGGGCGCCTGTAGTCCCAGCTACTCAGGAGGCTGAGGCAGGAGAATGGCGTGAACCCGGTAGGCGGAGCTTGCAGTGAGCCGAGATCGCACCACTGCACTCTGGCCTGGGCAACAGAGCAAGACACCGTCTCAAAAAAAAAAAAAAGAAAAAAGAAAAAAGAAATATTCTTTTATTCCTGCCACAACATCATTAACTGCATATTCCTTATTATCAACATTTCCCTGTGACTTGCAATTTGCATACTCCTCCAGAATTGCATCTACATTTTTCTTAGCAGGGAGTTGAAACAGCTGCTTCTGTCTGGTTACTAAGTCCCAGTCCTCAACAAGCCATGGTTTTAATTCTTCAGGAATCTTCACTTTAACCTCCATTCTATTCTTAAACGCCTCCTCACTTTCATCAGTGGGGTCTGCCCGGGCCCTTTTCTTCCCAGGGGGCTGAGGTGCTTCGCTGGTACTGCTACCATGTCTGTTTCCAGGAGTCTTCTGTTTGTTCTTTCTGGTCTTCCTCACGGATCCTGAAGGAGGCTCTCTACAGAGCGACCCCCTCATCTTCCTGGGAGAGCTGGTTCAAGATTTTTCTGCTGTGGACCAGCGGTCTTCTTTCCCGAGGAGACCCCTCTCATCTTACTTCTCTGCATGTTGCTTCTAGTTTGTTTTTTGAAGTTCTCTTCTTCCGCAGATTGCTGTCCACGAGGTTGAGAATCCTGCTTTCTGGAACTCATTCAACCTTGTTTTTATTCCAACCAACAATCTTCCTTCTTTCCCTTCCAAGAACTCCTAGTGATTTCCCAGATGAAATCTTACAGATCTTCTGGGATGGTCTAGAAGGGTGAAGTGGGAGATACAACCCAAGATTCTTTAATCAGGGAAGGTTCTGCAATCAGGATCAGATCTCTTGATCCTCACTATACAGCAAACTTAGCTTTTCTGATGATGACCTGACACAAGAATTCAGATCTTCCCAGCAGCCGACGTGTGATCACTGCCGTTCCTCCAACTGCCATGGTCTCATTTTTCTTAAATACCTAAAATTGAACTTCTTTCATCACTCTACTCTCTTATCCTGCTATATTTTCCTTCAGTGCATTTATCCATCTGATATAATGCACATTCTTTATATTTATTGTCTCTCCAAATCTTTCCCCTTAACCCAGATACTCTATGAGAGCAGAGACTTGACTACTTTATTCCATACTATATTCCAGTTATCTGATGTAGTATCTGGCATATAGTAATATCAAGAAATATTTGTTGAAAGAATAAAAAATACTGTGTAGTTTAGTACATACATTATTTTTCTATTACTGCCTACTTCAAAGGCAATGTAAAACTCTTGTAATGGTAAACTGATTTAACAAATACTTATTACAACTCAAAAGGCTTAAAACACTGAACATTACCAAATACTACTCAAATTTTCAAATTTCATATTCTATAAAACAACTTATACCACAACAATGTCAAATCTTATTTTTAAAAAATAGACTAGGTTTTGCCTTGTTGCCCAGGTTGGTCTTGAACTCCTGAGCTCAAGTGATCTGCCTGTCTCAGCTCCCAAAGTGCTGCAATTACAGGCATATGCCACAGCACCCAGCCAAATCTTATTTTTAAGCTAAGCATAGATTAAGTAGTTGGCTGAAAGCTCAACACAGAATGTGCTGATGACAAAACCATCTTTGAGATCTAGGGTTTTTTTTTCTTTAAAAAAACCCATTCGATGTGAGTTTAAATATAACATAATTAACTGAAAATCCTTTTATGACTTGAACTACACCTGAAATTGTCCAGTGCAAGGAAGATGGCAATGATAGGAAAAAAAGACTAAATATTAGAGATTACCAAAGAAAGGCTAAATAAAGTATGGCAGAGCCAAATGAGGACATCTCATTGTAGTATAAGAAATGATGTTTGTCAGGTCCCAGAGCAAGATGGCCGAATAGGAACAGCTCCAGCCTCCAGCTCCCAGCATGAGCGACACAGAAGACGGGTGATTTCTGCATTTTCAACTGAGGTACCAGGTTCATCTCACTGGGGAGTGCCAGACAATCGGTGCTGGTCAGCTGATGCAGCCCAACCAGCAAGAGCTGAAGCAGGGCGAGGCATCGCCCCACCTGAGAAGCACAAGGGGGAAGGGAATCCCTTTTCCTAGCCAAAGGAAAATGAGGCAAACAACACCAGAAAATCAGGTAACTCCCACCCTAATACAGCGCTTTACCAAGGGTCTTAGCAAACGGCAAACCAGGTGATTATATCCCACACCTGGCCTGGAGGGTCCCACGCCCACGGAGCCTCCCTCATTGCTAGCACAGCAGTCTGAGATCTAACTGCAAGGCGGCAGCGAGGCTGGGGGAGGGGCGCCCGCCATTGCTGAGGCTTAAGTAGGTAAACAAAGCCACAGGGAAGCTCGGACTGGGTGGAGCCCACTGCAGCTCAAGGAGGCCTGCCTACCTCTGTAGACTCCACCTCTGGGGACAGGGCATAGCTAAACAAAAAGCAGCAGAAACCTCTGCAGATGTAAATGACCTTGTCTGACAGCTTTGAAGAGAGCAGTGGGTCTCCCAGCATGGAGGTTGAGTTCGGAGAACAGACAGACTGCATGCTTGAGTAACCTAACTGGGAGACATCCCCCACTAGGTGCAGACCGACACCTCACACCTCACAGGGCTGGGCGCACCTCTGAGATGAAGTTTCCAGAGCAAGAATCAGACAGCAACATAAGCTGTTCAGCAATATTCTATCTTCTGCAGCCTCCACTGCTGATACCCAGGCAAACAGGGTCTGGAGTGGACCTCAAGCAAACTCCAACAGACCTGAAGCTGAGGGTCCTGACTGTTAGAAGGAAAACTAACAAACAGAAAGGACACCCACACCAAAACCCCATCAGTACGTCACCATCATCAAAGACCAAAGGCAGATAAAACTGCAAAGATGGGGAAAAAGCAGGGCAGAAAAGCTGGAAATTCAAAAAATCAGAGGGCATCTCCCCCTCCAAAGGAACACAGCTCATTGCCAGCAACGGATCACAGCTGGACAGAGAATGACTTTGACGAGCTGAGAGAAGAAGGCCTCAGTTGATCAAACTTCTCAGAGCTAAAGGAGGAACTATGTACCCAGTGCAAAGAAACTAAAAATCTTGAAAAAAGAATGGAAGAATGGATAACTAGAATAATCAATGCAGAGAAGGCCATACACGAAACTGATAGAGATGAAAACCATAACACGAGAATTATGTGACAAATGCACAAGCTTCAGTAACCGACTCGATCAACTGGAAGAAAGAGTATCAATGATTGAAGATCAAATGAATGAAAAGAAGCGAGAAGTCTAGAGAAAAAAGAGGAAAAAGAAATGAACTAAGCCTCCAAGAAATATGGGATTATGTGAAAAGACCAAATCTACGTCTGATTGGTGTGCCTCAAAGTGAGGGGGAAAATGGAACCAAGTTGGAAAACACTCTTCAGGATATCATCCAGGAGAACTTCCCCAATCTAGTAAGGCAGGCCAACATTCAAATTCAGGAAATACAGAGAACGCCACAAAGATACTCCTCGAGAAGAGCAACTCCAAGACACATAATTGTCAGATTCACCAAAGTTGAAATGAAGGAAAAAATGTTAAGGGCAGCCAGAGAGAAAGGTCGGGTTACCCATAAAGGGAAGCCCATCAGACTAACAGCAGATCTCTCAGCAGAAACTCTACAAGCCAGAAGAGAGTGGGGACCAGTATGCAACATTCTTAAAGAAAAGAATTTTCAACCCAGAATTCCATATCCGGCCAAACTAAGTTTCATAAGTGAAGGAGAAATAAAATCCTTTTCACACAAGCAAATGCTTTGAGATTTTGTCACCACCAGGCCTGCCTTACAAGAACTCCTGAAGGAAACACTAAACATGGAAAGGAACAACCGGTACCACCCATTGCAAAAACATACCAAAATGTAAAGACCATCGAGGCTATGAAGAAACTGCATCAACTAATGAGCAAAATAACCAACTAATATTACAATGACGGGATCAAGTTCACACATAACAAAATTAATCTTAAATGTAAATGGACTAAATGGTCCAATTAAAAGACACAGACTGGCAAATTGGATAAAGAGTCAAGACTCATCAGTTTGCTGTATTCAGGAGACCCATCTCACATGCAGAGATGCACATAGGCTCAAAATAAGGGGATGGAGGAAGATCTACCAAGCAAATGGAGAACAAAAAAAATCAGCAGTGGCAATCCTGGTCTCTGATAAAACAGACTTTAAACCATCAAAGATCAAAAGAGACAAAGAAGGCCATTACATAATGGTAAAGGGATCAATTCAACAGGAAAAGCTAACTATCCTAAATATATATGCACCTAATACAGGAGCACCCAGATTCGTAAAGCAAGTCCTTAGAGACCTACAAAGAGACTTAGACTCCCATACAATAATAACGGGAGACTTCAACACCCCACTGTCAACATTAGATAGATCAATGAGACAGAAAGTTAACAAGGATATCCAGGAACTGAACTCAACTCTGCACCAAGCGGACCTAATAGACATCTACAGAACTCTTCGCCCCAAATCAACAGAATATACATTCTTCTCAGCACCAAATCACACTTATTCCAAAATTGACCACATAATTAGAAGTAAAGCACTGCTCAGCAAATGTAAAAGCACAGAAATTATAATAACCTGTCTCTCAGACCACAGTGCAAAAACTAGAACTCAGGATTAAGAAATTCAATCAAAACCGCTCAACTACATGGAAACTGAACAATCTGCTCCTGAATGACTACTGGGTACATAACGAAATGAAGGCAGTTCTGATGACATACAAAAATACATTTAAATTGGATTCTGTAAAGCATGTAATTTAAACATTGGTACAATGCTCTAAGTGGGTTTATAAAATCCTCGGGTCTAACATATAGGTGAAATCATGTTACGATGGAATTTATTCTTTATTTCTTTCAAAGAAATAAAGATGTTCTTTGAAACCAATGAGAACAAAGATACAACATACCAGAATCTCTGGGACACATTTAAAGCAGTGTGTAGAGGGAAATTTATAGCACTAAATGCCCACAAGAGAAAGCTGGAAAAATCTAAAATTCACACCCTAACATCACAAGTAAAAGAACTAGAGAAGCAAGAGCAAACACATTCAAAAGTTAGCAGAAGGCAAGAAATAACTAAGATCAGAGCAGAACTGAAGGAGATAGAGACACAAAAAACCCTCCAAAAAAATCAATGAATCCAGGAGCTGGTTTTTTTGAAAAGATCAACAAAATTGATAGACCTCTAGCAAGACTAATAAAGAAGAAAAGAGAAAAGAATCAAATAGATGTAATAAAAAATGATAAAGGGGATATCACCACGATCCCACAGAAATACAAACTACCATCAGAGAATACTATAAACACCTCAACGCAAAAAAACCAGAAAACCTAGAAGAAATGGATAATTTCCTGGACACCTACACTCTCCCAAGACTAAAGCAGGAAGAAGTTGAATCCCTGAATAGACCAATAGGAGGCTCTGAAATTGAGGCAATAATTAATAGCCTACCAATCAAAAAAAGTCCAAGACCAGACGGATTCAGAGCTGAATTCTACCAGAGGTAAAAGTGGGAGCTCGTACCATTCCTTCTGAAACTATCCCAATCAATAGAAAAAGAGGGACTCCTCCCTAACTCATTTTATGAGGCCAACATCATCCTGATACCAAAGCCTGACAGAGACACAACAAAAAAAGAGAATTTTAGACCAATATCCCTGATGAACATCGATGCAAAAATCCTCAATAAAATACTGGCAAACAGAATCCAGCAGCACATCAAAAAGCTTATCCACGATCAAGTGGGCTTCATCCCTGGGATACAAGGCTGGTTCAACATACGCAAATCAATAAACGTAATCCAGCATATAAACAGAACCAAAGACAAAAACCACATGATTATCTCAATAGATGCAGAAAAGGCCTTTGACAAAATTCAACAGCCCTTCATGCTAAAATCTCTCAATAAATTCGGTATTGATGGAACGTATCTCAAAATAATAAGAGCTATTTATGACAAACCCACAGCCAATATCATACTGAATGGGCAAAAACTGGAAGCATTCCCTTTGAAAACTGGCACAAGACAGGGATGCCCTCTCTCACCACTCCTATTCAACATAGTGTTGGAAGTTCTGGCCAGGGCAATCACGCAAGAGAAAGAAAGAAAGGGTATTCAGTTAGGAAAAGAGGAAGTCAAATTGTCCCTGTTTGCAGATGACATGATTGTATATATAGAAAACCCCACTGTCTCAGCCCAAAATCTCCTTAAGCTGACAAGCAACTTCAGCAAAGTCTCAGGATACAAAATTAATGTGCAAAAATCACAAGCATTCTTATACACCAATAACAGACAAACAGAGAGCCAAATCATAAACTCTCATTCACATTGACTTCAAAGAGAATAAAATACCTAGAAATGCAATTTACAAGGGATGTAAAGGACCTCTTAAAGGAGAGCTTCAAACCACTGCTCACTGAAATAAAAGAGGACACAAACAAATGGAAGAACATACCATGCTCATGGATAGGAAGAATCAATATCGTGAAAATGGCCACACTGCCCAAGGTAATTTATAGATTCAATGCCATCCCCATCAATCTACCAATGAGTTTCTTCAAAGAATTGGAAAAAACTGCTTTAAAGTTCATATAGAACCAAAAAAGAGCCCGCATTGCCAAGACAATCCTAAGTCAAAAGAACAAAGCTGGAGGCATCATGCTACCTGACTTCAAACTATACTACAAGGCTACAGTAACCAAAACAGCATGGTACTGGTACCAAAACAGAGATATAGATCAGTGGAACAGAACAGAGCCCTCAGAAATAATACCACACATCTGGCCGGGCGCGGTGGCTCAAGCCTGTAATCCCAGCACTTTGGGAGGCCGAGACGGGCGGATCACGAGGTCAGGAGATCGAGACCATCCTGGCTAACACGGTGAAACCCCGTCTCTACTAAAAAATACAAAAAAACTAGCCGGGCGAGGTGGCGGGCGCCTGTAGTCCCAGCTACTTGGGAGGCTGAGGCAGGAGTATGGCGTGAACCCGGGAGGCGGAGCTTGCAGTGAGCTGAGATCCGGCCACTGCACTCCAGCCTGGGCGACAGAGAGACTCCGTCTCAAAAAAAATAAATAAATAATAATAATAATAATAATACCACACATCTACAGCCATCTGATCTTTGACAAACCTAAGAGAAACAAGAAATGGGGAAATGATTCCCTATATAATAAATGGTGCTGGGAAAATTGGCTAGCCATAAGTAGAAAGCTGAAACTGGATCATTTCCTTACTCCTTATAATTCAAGATGGATTAGAGACTTAAATGTTAGACCTATTATCATAAAAACCCTACAAGAAAACTTAGGTAATACCATTCAGGACATAGGCATGGGCAAGGACTTCATGTCTAAAACACCAAAAGCAACAGCAACAAAGGCCAAAATTGACAAATGGGATCTAATTAAACTAAAGAGCTTCTGCACAGCAAAAGAAACTACCAACAGAGTGAACAGGCAACCTACAGAATGGGAGAAAATTTTTGCAATCTACTCATCTGACAAACAGCTAATATCCAGAACCTACAAAGAACTCAAACAAATTTACAAGAAAAAACCAAACAACCCCATCAAAAAGTGGGCAAAGGATATGAACAGACATTTCTCAAAAGAAGACATTCACACAGCCAACAGACAGATGAAAAAATGCTCGTCATCACTGGCCATCAGAGAAATGCAAATCAAAACAACAATGAGATACCATCTCACACCAGTTAGAATGGCAATCACTAAAAAGTCAGGAAACAACAGGTGATGGAGAGGATGTGGTGAAATAGGAACAGTTTTACACTGTTGGTGGGATTATAAACTAGTTCAACCATTGTGGAAAACAGTATGGTGATTCCTCAAGGATCTAGAACTACAAATATCACATGACTCAGCCATCCCATTACTGGGTATATACCCAAAGGATTATAAATCATGCTGCTATAAAGACACATACTCACGTATGTTTACTGTGGCACTATTCACAATAGCTAAGACTTGGAATCAACCCAAATGTCCATCAGTGACAGACTGGATTAAGAAAATGTGGCACATATACACCATGGAATACTATGCAGCCATAAAAAAGGATGAGTTTGTGTCCTTTGTAGGGATATGGATGCAGCTGGAAACCATCATTCTCAGCAAACTATGGCAAGAACAGAAAACCAAACACCGCATGTTCTCATTCACAGGTGGGAAATGAACAATGAGATCACTTGGACACGGGAAGGGGAACATCACACACGGGGGCTTATTGTGGGGAGGGGGGAGGGGGGAGGGATCGCATTGGGAGTTATACCTGATGTAAATGACGAGTTGATGGGTGCAGCACACCAACATGGCACAAGTATACATATGTAACAAACCTGCACGTTGTGCACATGTACCCTAGAACTTAAAGTATAATTAAAAAAAAAAAAAATTATGTTTGTTAAGATTATTTAATAACACCAGAAAATTACCCTAACAGCAATTGAAAATTTGGCACAAATTTTTATGTAAACATAAAAAAGAGTAAGGTAACAATGAAATATATTAAAACATCAACAGTCTTCAGGTGGTAAGATTATGGGCATAATATGCAAACAACAGAATCAGTTTTAAACCTGACACTAGCTATTAATGTTTTTACTATGGCACTCAATTTTTCAGTCTGATTCATAGTCAGCACTTAAAAGAGTTGTAGAGGAATAAATAGAATTATGGGTCCTTTATTCTAGTAATAAATGATTTGGTTACATAACTTCGGGTTAGGATCCTACCACTGCTGTAACAAATTACTACAAACTTAGTGAATTTAAACATCCATTTATTAATATCTTATAGCTTCTATAGGTCAGAAGTTCAAACAGAGCATAGTTCAACTTAGTTCTCTGCTTAGGGGCACACAAGTTTAAAATCAAGGTGTCAGCAAGTTTGCAATCTGTCAGGCTACTGGCAGGGTCTCACACTGTCGTCCAGGCTGGAGGGCAGTGGCACAATCATGGCTCAACATAACCTTGAGCTCCTGGGCTCAATTGATCCTCCCACCTCAGCTTCCAGATAACTAGGACTATACGTGCACACCACCATGCCTGGCTAATTTAAAAAAGTGGTTTTTTTGTAGAGACAGGGTCTTGCTATGTTGCCCGGGCTGGACTCAAATGCCTGGCCTCAAGTGATCCTCTCACTTTGGCCTCCCAAAGCACTGAGATTACAGGCATGATCCACTTAGCTAAGCCAAAACTCAGTTATTCATGGTTATAGGACTGAGATCCTTGTTCCCCTGCAAGCTGACAGCTGGCATTTAACCTTAGCTCTAGAGGCCTCTCCCCAGTCTTTGCATGTGGCTCTGCATATCTTTTAAAATTGTATATATTTAAAATGCACAACAGTGGTTTTGATATATTGTACATACACAGTGAAATAATCACCATCGTCAAATTAACATATCTATTTCCTCACACACTTCTCTCTCTCTCTCTGCGTGTGTGTGTGTGTGTGTGTCTGTGGTCCTGAATATTTTAGAAGCAGCAATGGCTTGTCAAATTCTCCTCATGCTTGAAATCTGTTTTTCAGGGCTCATCTGATTACACTGGGCCTGTCTGAATAATTTCATCATTTTTACTGGTTCCAGAGATTAGAGCATAGACATTCTTAGGGGTTTATTATTCTGTTTACCATACCATCTATTTCTGTTCAGGCTGAACTATATTGCCTTCTTATGACACAGGTTAGGACCAGTAATCCCATGAAATTGGAGATAAAAGTTGGGGTTTTCCTAACTTGAGAAAATAATAGTTTTAAAGTCCGTATCTTTAACTTTGTACCAACATTCAAGTGATGAGTTGCAAGGTTTAGGGAAGGAGAAGAAAGGGGATGATAATGATAATGATGATGATGATGATGATGATGATGATGATACTAAAATGGGGAGGCAAATAAAAATTCAGTTCCACGTGATTAAGCACCACAGTGGCAAAACTTGATTATACTCGAAATCAAAATGCCAATTCATTAAAACTACCAGATTTTAGTGCCCGATGTGTGGGCATATTGTACCCTTCAAAATACCAGTTCTGAAAGTCTTAAACATTTAAAATCCAATTCAATCTTTTCCCAATCATCAAAATATTATTAAATATTACTTTCAAATGCCTTTATAATGGTTTCACAGTTAGCATGTTAATGTTAATGACTTGAAGTACTGTTTCCTGAGTACTTTATGGCTGATAAAAGTTTTTCAGGCCAAATACCCTTTGACGGAACTTTAGAGGTTAAGCTAATTATGTAGTTTGAAGAATTCCAAATGTTTTGAGAGAGAGAGAGAATGGGTACCAAGTTATCAGAACACAAACAAAACACTGGACACAATTTTGTCAAAACCAAAGATTCTGAAACTGAATGAAAAATTTCTGAGTGGAACCTAATGATTCATCAGACTCAAATACTGTTAACTTAAATATCTGAGTCTGATGACTCATTAGGTTCCAACTGGAAATTTTATCTAACTTCACATATCTGTATTTTTACTCAGATATGTGCAAAATAATAAAAACTAGGAGACAACTCAAAAATCCTAATTATGAAAATTCAAAAGAACCAGAATTAGAAGTGAATGATTAAGTCAACAAATTTCTACCAACGATCAAAATTTAAATATTCCAAACATAATCGTTATTCACATATTTAAAGATTTCAGGTATGAGAGAGTTCAGTTTTGGACACAGACTACTGCAAGAGACTATTACTCCCACTCGGAAAAAAAAAAAAAAAAGTCATAATATTTTTTAAAGGTACCTAAGAGCTGAGGTGGCGAACCAACCAGGTAACCTGAATTCCAAAATGTGACAAGCCCCTGAGGACAGTGGCATACATGCCAACTGCTTTACCTTTTGCAAGGCATGAAGAGAAGAGGTAGTAATCATGTAAGCATATAAGAAAAAAGAACTAAAATTTTACTGAATTCTTAAAGATTTCATATATAGAAATTGCAAGACATTTTGATAGAGAATAATCTGTAAAGTCCTTCCTAATAATAAAATAATTTAAAACAATGAATAGCTAACATTTAGCATGTGTTCACAAAATTTTAAGCATTGTATTAACACTAGTACCTATCATGCTTTGTCAAATTAGACCTCACAACCTAGTAAGAAAGGGCTGTTCGTTTCCTTGCTTAACAGAAAAAACAGCACAGAGAGGTTAAGTAACTTGTCCAAGTTAATAGAGCTGGTGAATGGTAAAGCTGGGACTCAAAGAGAGGCATCTTCACTACAGAGCCTGGATCATAATTACATGTCTCTTCTCTAATCTAGACACAGTTTCTTAATACAATTTAAATGGCTAATTAATGATTCATTTTGTTCAGTCTTCACAGGGAACAAATTAGAACATTTTCCCATTTCTTTTAGATATATCAAGACAGAATGCTAAGTCATGTTTAATACAGAATTTAACACAAACATTTTACCTTACAGATTATACTACCATTACTTGAATTAAGGGTAATGTATGACTGTACTCTACATGGGAAAAGTGGAAAACATAGAGTAAATTTGAATCCGTTTGTTCTTGCCCCTATCTGCCTATCTTAGAGCATTAAATTGCAATGAATTAAAGATCTACTTAGTTCCAAGCATCATTCATTCATTTAGCAAATATTTACTGAACCCCTACTATTTGGTGAGCTCTGTTCAAGGGGCTGGGGATACAGAAATCCAAGCAAAGTCCCTGACCTTAAAAGGTCTAGTGGGAAGAAACAGGCAATTAAAAAAAAAAAAAAATTGGGGGTGATAAGGGCTATGTAAACAGGTAGCTGCCACCACTACAGAGAATATCAGTTCTGGAAATAATTATTCACTATTAGTTTGGCTACATGTAACAGAAAAGTCCAATATACCTGAGACTTACACAATGCAGAATTTATTTCTCACGTAAAAGAAGTCTTGAGATAGGTGGTTATGGTAAGTTATCAGATTATCAGAGGCCCAGGCCCCTTCTCTCTAGTCCACATCCTTAGCGGGTGGCTTTAATCCTTACGTTCCAGGACAAATGCTGGAACTTCAGGAATCCTATCATCATCTAGACAGCAGGATGGAGAAACAAAGAAGGGTGGGCCTTCTTCCTTTTAAAGAGATGTAAGAAACGGCTGGGCACAGTGGCTCATGCCTGTAATCCCAGCACTTTGGGAGGCTGAGGTGGGCGGATCATCTGAGGTCGGGAGTTCGAGACCAGCCTGACCAACATGGAGAAACCCGCTCTCCACTAAAAATAGAAAATGAGTCGGGCGTGGTGGCACATGTCTGTAATCCCAGCTACTCAGGAAGGCTGAGACAGGAGAATCGCTTGAACCCGGGAGGCGGAGGTTGCAGTGAGCCGAGGTTGCGCCATTGCACTCCAGCCTGGGCAACAAGAGTGAAACTTCATCTCAAAAAATAAAAATAAAAATAACATCAATCAGAAAAAACAAGATACATCAGTAGCAATCACAATGCAGTTCTTTATGACCAGATAGCAACCTCTATGTACCTACTAAACTCGTCTTCAATGGATACAATTCCTTATGTTAAAAAGAATCTAATGTACCAATTTAAACTTGCATTTATTATGTTAAGGCAATAGTCATGATTAGAAGGAATGCAAAAAAAAAAATTATTCCCATATTAGGAAGATGAAGTATTTCTGTTACCGGGGCAAACTATTAAACTGATTTTCAAAACTGACAGGCTCTCCCTGAAGTCCTAGAGAGGATCTTGTGTTCACTAATTCAGCTGTTGCAAGTATTCTAGTTCCCCAGGTAACTCCTAGTAAAACCAAGACTGAACAAAGCTATTTCTCATCTTTAAATTTAGAATCATCTCATCGATTCCTATCTATGAGATCTATGTCTGAAGTGGGCTCTCCCAATTATTTTACATCTCAAAACTGTTTATTCTCATTATGGCATCTTAAATATTTTTGTTTATTCTTTCTCCTCCATTAGCTTACAGGCTCTCTCTATTTTGTTCCCTTTCCTGAAGGAAACTATAATTTTTTGTGTCAAAAATATTTTCTCCTACGAGTTGCAATCTTAAGGGCAAGGATGTAGCTTCAAAGGGAGGCAAATGCTTTCTCCTTAGCCAAAGTAACACAAAGGTCACTTTTCGTAAAACATCAGGATATTGAATTTTAAAATGTTTTCCATACAACATTAGTTTAATGAACAGCTCAGCCTAGTATTCTGCACCTAGCTCCAATCAAAACCAAGTTGTGAACAGATCCCTTCTTTACACCAATCTCACCTTTCAAGAACAAGCTAAAAGTTCATTAATTCCTTCCTTAAGAGGCAGTTACTTTTCAAGCTAAGGACCAAGCTAAGGAACAAGCACATATCCGGGCAAGGGAAGTTTAATTTCACTATAGGCAAATCATTTTTTCAAGGAAACCAGAGGGCGTGTCATACAGCATCACTGAATATTCTAATATGAGATGAAGCTGTTATGCTTCCTTATGAACTTTATAAATCTTCATTTTTATGAGGCTTAGAATTCATCCCCCTTCCCTCTTCCACTGTTTTCCCGGGGTCACAGTTGTAGTATAGTTTGCCCAATGGATTTCGCATGGTCATTGTACCTGGAATATGTCACGCTCTCTACTCCAACCGCCCCCAAACTCTTCTCAGCAGAGATAGGCTTAAAGCAGCTTGCTTTTAGGCGGCGACGCAAACACACGTAGCCAGTTGAGAGACAGCAAGCAACCAAATGGCTTTGCTGGAGGCCCCCTGCGTTGCACGGGTAAAGCCCGTTGCAAAATACAGTCCTTTCATTTATTCCTGTTACTATTTATGAGACCTGTCAAGGCTGCAAGGGCATGCGCAGCCTTCCCACCACACAGGACCCGCTGGGGTCTCCGGCTCCCCTAAAATTAAACCACTGTCTTTCGTTCCGACTCATGTTTAGCTGTTGTGCGTATTTTACAGATAAAGGAAGGATCCTGTCCACAGACCCAATTCTAAGGGCCGCCTTCTCCCCGACGGAGGAAGAAGCTTCCTGGCAAAAGGACGAACAGGTGCGACGCCCACAGTTCGCAGCCTCTCACCTGGCCGGCGGGCTGGGCTACTGTCCCCACTCAGCAGCTAGGGACGTGGGCCCCGCGGCGGCGGCCACTTGGGGTCTGCCGGGTCCCCTCTCTTTCCGCCTGCTCTCGGCCTCGGACCCCACACTCAAAAGCGCCTCACGCGTTCCGCCTTAGGCTCACTGTCCGATCTCGCCAGACAGCGTCTGGATGGGACCGGGAAACGGCGGCCGTCACAGCTGTTCAGGTTCTGGGATCCACGCTCAGAGACGACAGCGCTGGCGATCACCAGAAGGCCTGCCGGCTCCCGGGAAAGAAAAATCCGTCCACAGTCCAGCGGCTGACATTTCCCAGTCAGCCGTAGCGCCGCCCGCTTCCGCCTCCCCGCCTACCCCATGGGCCGACCAGTCCCGCTCCCGCGGGGGGTTGTGGGTATCTGGAAGGCGGGTAAAGCTGCAAGGGAAGGAAGTAAGGGCGAGCCCGTTGGACTACGAAAAGGGACGGAAACTACAATTCCCAGCAGGCCGTGGGGCCTCAGAGTGCGGCCGCGAAGCAAAGCGGGCTGTAGAGTCTTGCGCGCGCGGTGGGGATGGAACGTTGCTAGACTTAGCGGGTCTGGCTCCTGGGGGTCCGAGCAGCACGCTCGGAGCCGCCGCGCGCCAAATCGGGAATCCGGGAGGCGAGCAGCTCTGCAATTAATGCACGTATTTTAAACTCCCGAGCCTGCGGACGCTATGCACAGGTAAACGGATTCAAAAAGGGGAAGAGCATGAATGGACCCTCTTAATAATTCTTTTAGGCCGCGAATATCGCTACTGGCTAATATTGTTAGTAATGCTGTTAAGTGAATGGTTGCTTAGCCCCTTCTTGGGGAAAGTGTGAATGGATGAATGCCTTAGTGCGGGGATCAGCGGGCGGTTTTATTTGGCTTCCCTAATTGGGCTTTTCTGCCACCGTTTTCAATCAGTGTATGATTGCCCTGTCTCTCTCCTTGTCTGTTCCCTCCACTGGGAGAAATTCTTGAGGCCTTCTGCAGGATCGTAAGTCAAAAAGCCTTCTCGATTTGTTCTTTTCATTTCTTCATTTTCTTGGTAACTCTCCGCGGGCACGTAAAAAAATGCGATTCTGTTAGCTGCTGTGAAGGTTTTCCACAATGCATAAACTGCAGTTTCTTTAATGCCTTCCTTGGAATTATTTATGGGTGTGTTTTCGAAAGGAACCGGGGGTATTGTGCACTTCTGCAGGAAGCACCTCCAGGAGATTCCAGACCTGAGTAGCAACGTTGCCACCAGCTTCACGTGGGGATGGGATTCCAGCAAGACTTCTGAACTGCTGTCAGGCATGGGGGTCTCCGCCCTGGAGAAAGAGGAGCCCGACAGTGAGAACATCCCCCAGGAACTGTTCTCAAACCTGGGCCACCCGGAGAGCCCCCCACGGAAACGGCTGAAGAGCAAAGGGAGTGAAAAAGACTTTGTGATTGTCCGCAGGCCTAAGCTAAATCGAGAGAACTTTCCAGGTAAGGATATGAGGGTAAAAATGTAAGTTATGCAAAGGGTGGATTTAGCTATGTTGTTGGGAAACCTTTGTTCAGGGATCTTTACCATGGGTTCCTTTTAAGATTGCCTAATTCTGAAGCTATTTTTTCAACACAATAGGGCAAGTCGTCAAGTATGCAGGAATCTTGGTAGGTATTTGTGTGTGTGTGTGTGTGTATGTGTATATATATATATGTGTGTGTGTGTGTGTTCTGGTGCATAATCACCTTGAAAATTTTAACCCATGAGAAGACATTCCTGCCTTTTTCCTTAGAAGGGAATCTGTCTTCCTAAAGGCCAGCTCGGTGCCGCCAATTAATAGAAACATAAAGCAGTGGTCTTCTTGTAGGATTCTTTTGCTTTGTACCCCTGAGTGAGCTTTTTGCCTTAATCACTTAAGTTATTTATCAGTGGACTGCTGAAGTGAACGTTCACCTAAGTGGGGGAGAATTATCTCCCCAGGCCCACTCCCACTCCCATATTATCTTCTCTGGTGTGTTCTGTCTCCATTACTGCTGACACTATCTGTTTAATCACCCAACCCAAAAACCTGAGAGTCAGTCCGATTCCCACCGCCCCCAACATCCACTCATTCATTGCATCTTTCCCTCTTCTCTGGTAACTATTTCTCAAGTTCTTATCGTCTCTTGCCTGAACTATTGGAGCGGATTCATAATTCCAACCTTCTCCCCAGATCTATCCCCTAGAACTAGAATGGATTGACTGAAAAACGATTTCTTCCCTCCTTAATAGCTCCCCATCCCCTAGTTTCTCAAGCAGTGAATGAGTGCCTCCCAGAGTGAACCAGAACCCTGGAGTATGCAAAAGCCATAGGGTAAATAAGGCATTGACCTGGGGTTATCAGTTTTTCTTACTAGTAAGCTATTTAAAACAGTAATGCAGCAAATATTTGCTGAGCACATACCATGTGCTAGGCAGTGTTCCAGGTGCTGGAGATACAGCAGTGGGCACAACATAAACATTTCTCCTCTCAGGGAGCATCCATTCTAGTGAGAGAATACAAATAAACACAATAACTATTTTGATATAGTATGTTAGAAGGTGATAAGTGCTATGGCTAAAAACAAAAATGGAACAAGCCAAGAGGGAATGCAGGTCCTGGGGTGGGAAGATAGAGTGTACTTTTAAATCAGGTATTGAGGGAAAGCCTCAACTGGACAGTGACCTTTAAGCAAAGACATAAAGGAGGCAAGGGAGTGTGCCATGCAGATATCTTGGAAAAAAGAGCTCCAAGCAGAAGGAATAGCCAATGCAAAGACCCTGGTGCATAAATGTGACACATTTGTTCCAGGAACAGGGAAGCCATATTCTAAGAGTAGAATGAGCAAAGGAGAGAGTTGGGAGAGATCAGGCTGGAGGTAATGTTGAACAGAGTTGTGATGGGACCTAATTTAACCTTCTAAAAAGGACACACTGACGTGTTGAGACTCAACCGCGGGGGTGTCAAGGGTAGAAACTTAGGGTCTTTTTAAAATTTCATATTTTCAAGATAGTCTTGCTCTGTCGCCCAGGCTGGAGTACAGTGGTGTTCTCTTGGCTCACTGTCTTCACCTGGATTTGAGAGATTCTCCTGCCTCAGCCTCCTAAGTAACTGAGACTACAGGCATGCACCGCCATGCACAGCAATTGTTTTGTTTTTTGTAGAGTTGGTGGAGGGGGGAGTCTCACCATCTTGCCCAGGCGGGTCTCAAACTCCTGGACTCAGGTGATCCTCCAGCCTTGGCCTCCCAAAGTGCTGGGATTACAGGAATGAACCACCACACCTGGCCAAAGTTTGGAGTCTTGTTGGGGGTGAGGGTGGTCAGATTCCAGATATATTCCGACATTAAAGTCAACAGAATTTAGGAGGCTGTTGAAATCATCTGTAGAAGAGGTGATCAGAGTCTAAACTGAAATCAGGTGGGGGATGATGGCGACGAAGAAACAGATTAAAGATTTAAAGACGAAGTCTTGCAGACCCAAGGTAATTAAGTATATTCATAAATTCCCCCATCTGGTTTCCTTTGCAGAAGGGTTGATAGATTGGTTGTTTAGTTGGTTGGTTGGTTGCTTGCTTTGGCAACACATATACTAAAACTGGAATACAGAGAAGATTAGCATGGCCCCTGCGCAGGATGACATGCAGATTCGTGATGCATTCTAGTTTTTTAATTAAAAAAAAAAATGCACATTTGTTTACAGGCTTTTCTTTAGGAAAGAGAACTTTGCCCAATTTATGGTTTGAGAATATATATCAGGAGTTGGATTAATTAGAGAAGCAGTAGAGGGTCGTAGTGAAGTCAGTTTTGGGTTTGAATCCTCATTCTTGCATTTATCAGCCTTGGAAAGTTATTCGAGCTTTCTGTGCCTTAGTTCCTTTATCTGTGAAATGGAGTGCTGTAATAATACCCACTTCATAGGTCGTCGTGAAGATTAAATGAGAGTGACGTAAAACCCTTAGCATGCCACTGACACATAACAATAAATAAGACAACAAAATTCCTGACACCAATTTTGGAGGCTAGTGGACTTTTATCTTTTGTTTTTAATATTGTTAGTCTGACCCTGTTAGTGTAAATTTTTTTTTCCTTCAAAATTTAGTGTTCACTGCTATTTTTTGTGTCTGGAATGTAGCCCTAACAATTTGGTGCTTGACCAACCAAATGTGGTGAAAGATGCTTCCTGCTAAGATGAACAGATTTTTATTAACTTGTCCAGTGCCGATAGCTTTTGACATAGAGTGTGATTGCCAAATGCCCTTCCACAAGTGAAAAAGATTTTTTTTTTTTTTAAGCAAGGCACTGTGGGAACAAGACAGAAGTTTCCGGAGTCTTTGCTATCTCCCAGGAATTTGCAAGTCAAGTTCAGGAGAAAATAAAATGAAAAATAAGAGCAGTTCACACACAGCAATACATGGAGACTCATAGATTAGTGGCAGATGAGTAGCTTAGGCAGTGGGTGCTGTAGGGGGCCAGGGGGATCCTGTGCACAAATCACCCAAAGTGTCCCAGAGGCAGAGGCCTCCTGTGGTGATTCCCATTCAGGTGAATGTGGAAGATCTTCCTCCTTCCACTCAGCAAAAAAGAAGGTTCTGAGGAAAGAGAGGGATCCGAAAATGGTGTAATCAGTGTCTTGATTGTTAAAGCTGAGTTCAAAGGTATATATCTGAAGTGAGAGAGAAAGAATGGTGACTTTTATGTTTATTACCTAAGGAGAGGCCCAGAGGGAAACCAATGTACGTGGACTTACACACAACAGAGGTTGCTTAATTGGTATGGAGTGGGAAAGGGTGAACTCAGTGATGCAGGATGAGGGACAGCTGCTATAGAGGATTCCCAATGGGCCTTTGGAAGCCTGGGCCTCCAGTGGAGCCGGATTGTCATTCCTAGGAGTTTTGTCTGCAGTTGTCAGGACAGGTGGCTACTGGCTTTGCCAGGATTAGGGTAGAATAGGCCACACCTGCTATACATAGATATCTGATGACTGGTTCTGGGCTGCAAGTTTTTGTTCTTTGCTAAGCAGTTTCTCCCTGCAGGCCCCAGTCCAGCCTTACATCTGGCAAGTAAATCCTCTTCATCTGTTTATCTTGGAAGATGAAAGCTCTGTGGCCAACCTGTACTAGAACAGGTCTGATTGGCCTTTGGAGTGAGTGTATGGAAAGAGCTGGGGAGGAAATGGCCCAGCAATGAGGTCAGTAACAGGCAGAAAGGGGACAATTGCATTTTATTTATGGTCATGAAATGCTTGTCCCCCACCCCACCCTTTAAACAGGTGATAGCCATGAAAATGGAGTTGAACTAATTTGTTGATCAGCTCTTCCATGACTCTTAAATGCTTGAAATTCCAGACCCTAAAGTGGTTGTCAGACTAGAGATACTAAAATTTAGTGTATATCAGAATCCCCACGGGAACTTGTTCAAAGTGCAAAATTCCTGAGATTCTGATCCGGGAAGTCCTGGCCTGAGCCTGGGAATCTGTGTCTTAATACCCTTAGGCAAGCATTTTTCTCCAACTTTTTTTTAACCAGTAAGAAACATATTTTACATTGCAATCCTGGGTATGTATCTGAAACAGCAGTTTTACAAAACTATATTTCCCCTTACTAAGATATTTTCTATTCTGTTCTAGTTCATTCTTTAAAATATATGTACATATATGCTAGTCAAGCTCACTAAATTGATTTCATGACCTATGTGAGTCTCAGTCTACAGTTACTAAAGTCAGCACTGGAAGAGCCTTTATGGGATCTTCACCAGTCATCTTTCTTTGTTCCATAGCTTCCTTTCATTCATCCATTAAGCAAATATTTCTTGAGCACCATTCTAGGGATTGGGACTACAACACTGAACATAACAGGCAAGAGACCCTGCCTCATAGTGCTTATACACTGTTGCATATTTTTTTCCAAATCCCAGCTCCTGTTGTTTCTTCATTACACACCCTACACCTCAGGGTTGAGCAAGTCTTTCATAGAAATAAAAGGTTGTGGAACTGAAAGGGTACATGGGGGAATCCTCGTTAAGTTTGGCTGTGTTTTGTTTTTTCAGTTTTGCCCACCTTAGCCAAAAAAACAAAAACACCAAAAGCTAGCATGGTCTCAAATGTATTCTTTATGGTTTGTGGGAAGAGGAAGGAGAACTCATCTGGGATGGCACAATCTGTTTATAGTTCCCCAGAGAGAAAGCATGGGGTATTGCTACTTAAAACAAGCCAGCAAAAGCAATCATGAGGTGAGCACCCCTAACTCCCTGAAGAAAATGCACACACACACAAAAACAAGTATGAGTACCAGATCCTTAGTGCACATTTCTACAAGTATAATTTGATTATGCTTAAATATCATCAATTTTTTAAGTCAAAAGTTTGATTATGATTAGGATTACTTTGAATTTTCAGCTTGAATCTGAGTGGAGTGGAGTGATGTTCTGAGAAATAAATATGTCAAGTAAGATGAGTTACGTACACTGCAAAGATGGAATGCACAGAAAACTCTCCAACAAGGCCCTCCTCCCAGAGAATTTCAGGAAGCGTGGGAGGTGATAAGGTTACAGAAGTGGGAGGCTGGGTTTGCACCTGAGAAATAATTGGAAACAGTGGTAGGTGAGGGTGATTGTAGCAGGTTTGCTGGTTTGGCCCAGTTTTTGCCCTTCCTGGCCCTGAAGTACATTTAACTGCCGTCCATGTCATTGAAGACTGGAGACCTTGGGCTCAGTAATTATATCTTTTAATGTGGGGCTGGTATGCAGCTGCAGCCTTGCTGGATTTAGCAGAGACAAGTGGAGAAAAGACCTCTGGATTTTTCCTTCCGCTCTCCGCAAACAGACCGGGCAGCCGTGTCATCATGAATTCAGGAAACAGATGGCTAATGTTTTGAGAATTAAATATGGTGAGGAAAATTAGATTAAGCATATCACAGCCTGGATGCCTGTTACTAGAGCAGCTATTAAAGACAAACTTCTGCCTCATCTGCTGGGACAGCAGCCCATATCAGGCTGTGGCACCGCCACCCAGGGCCCCTAGGATTAGTGTCATTCTGTGGTCAGCTGAGTCAGAGCACTGGGTACTTGGCTGCTAGCTGAGTATGTGCGTTTTCTAGGCCCTTGCTCCTTCCATTTGGTGGTGAACCCATTGATATCATCTTTGTTTTATTTTCTCTCTCCTCTTCCACTCCCTAGCCCTGATTGATTTCTTTTTCCATATCAAGTCGGGTTTAATTCTCACCTTTTCAAAATTTGTACTCACAACAGAGGAGAGCATAGAATGTTAGAACCCACTAGGATGGAAAGGGCATGATTTGAAGTCAGACCTGAGTTTGAATTCCCCCTCTGCCACTTACTGATTGTGTGACCTTGTGTCTTTTGTCATAGTTGCATGTTCTCTTGAAGCCCCAGCCCCCATCTGCCAGAGACTACAGCTATACTGATAGAGGATATTCCCTTCTGCTGTGGGTTTTTGTCTTCAGCTTCATCCCCTCCATATGCCAACAGTGCTGTGCACATAGTCGTTAATTGGTTAATAAGGGTTAACCAATCACACTAATAGAGAATTAGCACGTTCATCATTTGTATGAAGAGGGCTAATAAATACATTTAGCAAATATTTGTAGCGTCCTGTTATGTGCCAGGGATTGTGTTAGGTGATGGATGTGCAAATCTGGGCATGGGGCCTGTGGTGGTATCCTAGATGGGAATGCTTCTTTGAGCAGGTGCCATTTAAGCTGAAATCTGGAGGAGTTGGGAAGGTGAAGATGGAAGTTGCAACACAGAGTCCTCCAAACTTTGGAGTCTCACATGCTTCATGGGTTAGGTCTACTGACCTCTGCATTGATCACTATGCCAGATTTTCCTTTAGCACTTTAATTACCTAGCTGCTATTGCTTTTTTAATTGGTCCTGATTTCTTATGTCTTTCTAATAGAAAGCACCAAGTTTGTTAATTTATTTCTCCTGCCCTGTACTTCATAGCAAGATTTTCTAATTTCCTTTCTCCAGCCATAATTTCTGTTGGTGCCCTATCTATAGCTCCTTGAAGCCCACCATTCCCTTAGATGCCAAAGCTCTTGCCTACATGTAGATGAGCTTCCATACCTGAAGGCTTTCTCTGGGCAGGAATACTGGGGAGTCCCCAAATAGTGACCAACAGCAATTGATGGATTAATACCCCAGCACTCGTGCCCTTGGATGAGACAGCTCTGGGATAGTTTCTAGATGGTTTACTGGAGTCCTCAGAAGATTTGAACCCTAGTTGCCCATAGGGGTAATCTGCTTATTAGCCTACTCCAGGTTGGCTTTCTTCCCTTCCACCTCTGTCTTCTCCACTGTTTCTAGTGCTTCCTGGCATCACTTCCCAAATAAACTACTTGAAGTCAGAGCTTCAGAATCTGCTTCTGGGGGACCCAAACTTCAATAGAGGGCAGATGTGGGGTTTTGGTAAGTCATACCATGCAGACCTTGTCCAATGTCTGCCCATGGGTGAAAATTCAGAGCAGCATTGAAAAGGTCATTGCATGAAGAAAACATGCAGACTTAATTGGGAAAGGAGAGGAATATAGAAAATTTTAATCCCTGCTGCATTATTTAATCTTTTCTTGTACCTCACTTACTCTTCACTGAACAATTTTGCGAGATAAATCTGTCAATTTCCTTTCCTGCAGGTAAAGAAACTGAGGCCAGAAAGATTAAGTAACTTGCCCAAGTTCACAGACTTAGGGTAACACAGCCAGGATTCCGATCAAAACTGCTGCTTTCTCAGTCCAGTAGTCCTCAGATGTGTTGAGGGGGCCAAGCACATGGTGTCAGTATGATTTTTACAGATTATAGTAAAATCTCAATGTACTAGATTCAAAATAGCTAAGTATGTTATTGAAGTATAGTTAAGCTTACTCTTCCATAGAGGCCATTTCCTCCAGGAAGGCTTCCCTAACCCCTGCGCCATTCCCATGTGCTGCACAGCACCCTGAATCCTGCTTAGCCCATCAGGATAGTTGATTGAAATTTCCTGTTGAACAGTTTGTATCTCTCAAACTCTGAGTAGAATAAGGGTCAGGATTGTACCTTACTTATCGCTGGGTCCCAAAACCTAGAACAGACCTCAATGTATATAGTACATAGTTAATATGTAAGTTTATGACTACACTTAGTCAAATATAGTTGTGCCCAGTCAATTACTAGATTCTGATCTAGATATGTAAGAGGCAGCAGAGGTCTGAGGGAGTTGGATTAATAGGAGAAAAACTTGAGAAAAGCCTGTCATTCAACTTTGTTTTCAATTTGGGAAGCAGGGCAAGAGCCTGGTTTGAGAACCTTTGTCCCCTGCCCATGTTGACTTTGGAGGAACTCTGTGGCCGTGATGAAACAGCTGCCATGTGGAGGAGCCTCCTCACAACCTCCAGCTGCCTCCCCGGATCAGCAGGGGTGATCTGCCTTCAGCTTTCTACCCCTAGCTTTCAGGGCCTCAGTCAGTCCTTTAATTTTGTCCCCTGAAGGACGAGGGGTGAGGGGAACAGGCATTCATTGAACAACTGTATATCTCCTACTCATTCTTGAAGAGAGGCCACTTCCTCCAGAAAGGCTTCCTTAACCCCTATGCCGTTCCCATGAGCTGCACAGCACCCCAAATCCTACTGTATCCCATCAGGATAGTTTACTGAAGTTTCCTGTTTGTTTCTCTGTATCTCTCAACCTCTGAGCAGAATAAGGGTCAGGATTGTGCCTTATTTGTCATTGTATCCTTAAAACCTAGAATAGACCTCAGTGTATAGTACATATTTTATAAATATGGGAGTGGATGAATGTATCAACTTGATGCTAGTTCCTGAAAATACAAAAATTGTTACAAAGAAAAAGGGGGGGGGGTTTGTTCTCAAGACCTTCTGGGGGTCTAGAGAGATGAGTAAGTAAATAATGAAATTGTGGTACCTAAGTGGCCTGTCCTTGTCGATGTCATGGGAGGCTTTCTGTAGGAACTGGGGCTTCCATTTGATTTTAAATGAATAGTAGTTGGAGGCAAGCAAGCATGTGCAGAGGCATTGAGATATGACACAGAATGACTCATTGTAAGAATTACAGGTAGCTCCAAATGGCTGGAACACGTTTCTAGATAACAAACCTAGAAAAACTAGTTGGGACCTGGCTGAAAGCCTTTAACTTTGTACTAAGCATGGTGGACTTTAGCCTAAATACCTGGAGTGTACCACTGAAGAATTCTAACTGAGGGAAAGACATGATGGTTTAGAAAGACTGCCCAGGGCAGCAGGTGTTTGTCACACTCCTCGGTGCTTTTCTCCCTCGTGTCCTCAAACCCCTTACACAGGGCCTGGTACAAAGGACATGCTCAGTAAAGACTGGCACCTTTAAATGCTAGTGGGGGGAGAGAATATCACCAGAATTGTTGTAGAAGATCCATTAGAGGTGGAAAGCCTAGGAAGGCAGTCATTGAACTCATCTGACCATTTTTTAGGATTTCTTCATTGTGCATTTATTTCCTTCTTGGCAATTGTTATATTATCCTGACCTTGTGGGATTATTCTGCGTATTCATATGTAAGAGTTTCATACTTGTTGAATATTTAGAGATTGCTTCTATGAAAGAAAACTGCTTTTTCTGCATCCACCTTTCTCCTGTTCTAAACACAGCAACCAGAGTGATCCTTTTTGAACTTACATGAGAGCCTGTCATTCCTGTGCTCAGAATCTTCTAGTGGCACTTCATCGAATTCAGTGTCAAAGCCAAAGGCCTTTATCATGACATAGGAAGCCTACATGACCTGGCTGCTCTCTGATTTCTACCCACCCGCCTTGCTCACTCTGCTGCTCTACACTGGCCTCCTGGCTATGCCTCAAAACACACATGCTGTTCCTTGCATCCAGAACACATCCCAGATACTCACAGGGCTCACTCCCTCACTTTGTTGAAGGCTTTGCTTAGTGATCATCATCTCAGTACGGCCTCCTCTGACCACCGTGTTCAAACTTAATAACATCTGCCCTGAACTCTCTGTTCTCTTCCTTACCCTGTTTAATTTTTCTGCACAGCACAGATCAATTTTACTATATCATATAATGTAATTATTTTTTGATGTGTGATTATCTGTTCCCCATTACTGGAATGAAGTCCCATGAAGATAGTGTTTTGGGTCTGATTTACTACTCCTTCCCAACACCAAAAATGATACCTGGCACCATAGTAGGAGCTCAGTAAATATTTGTTGAATTAAGAAATGACAGCACCCTTTTGTATTGCTCTTTTAGGTAAACTGTGCTTTTTGTAAACCTGAAAGAAAGTATTAATCTGTTCTCATGCTGCTAATAAAGATATACCCAAGACTGGGTAATTCGTAAAGGAAAGAAGTTTAATTGACTCACAGTTCAGCCTGGTTGAGGAGGCCTCAGGAAACTTACAAGCATTGGCGGAAGGGGAAGCAAACATGTCCTTCTGCACATGGCGGCATCAAAAAGTGCAGAGTGAAGGGGTTGGGAAAGCCCCTTATAAAACCATAAGATCTTGTGAGAGCTCACTTATCACCAGAACAGCATCAAATTACAGGGGCGGTTATCACCAGGTAACCGTCCCCATAATTTGATTACCTCCCACTGGGTCCCTCCCGCAACACATGGAGATTATGGGAACTACAATTCAAGATGAGATTTGGGTGGGGACACAGCCAAACCATATCAGAAAGGGAAGAAGATTTATTTGCCTTTTAAATAAGGTCACCACTGAGTCCACATCAGAGAGAAACAAGGCCTTCCTTTGCACCCAGAAGCACCACAATATCTTATTGATGTCAATGAATTGACAACGTCATTGAATGACATTTGAGAGGGTGGGACTTGCTCTGCACCACTGTTCATGCCCCAGCCTCCGATTGGCTGGCTAGAGCTGAAGGGAAGAAGAATAGGAAAAGTGTTGTTGGTTTTCTCTTTTTCATTTGCTGAGAGAGTGTGGTGGTCACTTCAGGGTACATAGACGATGGAATGGGGAGTTTAGCACGAATGAGATTACTCATCACCACGATTATTTTTGTGTTCAACAGAAATTTTTCAGACAAAAATAATTGTGAGGATGAGTAATTTCATTTGTGCTAAATTCCCCATTTAAGCTAAATGTTGTATATTCTTTATGTGATTGGAAAGACTCAGTAGACTTGGTAGGGTGAAAGAATGGTGATGGCAAACACTTGTTTTCCCTCCAAAGGTGTTTCATGGGACTCCCTTCCGGATGAGCTGCTCTTGGGGATCTTTTCCTGTCTGTGCCTCCCTGAGCTGCTAAAGGTCTCTGGTGTTTGTAAGAGGTGGTATCGCCTAGCGTAAGTATTTTTCACCCCTTTGGCATACGTAGGGGAGGAAGAAGAGAGGAAAGTTATTTATTTGTTTTGGTCTCATGAAACTAAAACCCAAGAAAAATAGAGCAGCACAAAGCAAACTAGGTATCTTCATATTTTTATTAATAAGTGTCCTCATTTCACAGTGGAAGAGGAATTTCCTGGAAGGGGTAAACTTACCAATGTCTGGAAACCTCTTTGCCCTGTATTCAGTGCAGCATGTGTTTATTGGATGTTGACTGTAGGTCAGGCGGTGTGCTTTAAGTGCAGAGGGAGTTACAGAGGTGCATGCAGACAGCGATTCCTCACGCTGTTGGGCTGAGCAGTAAGCACAATGGGGAGAGGGAACGCAGGCTTGGTGTTAGGAGTGCACACCCAGCCTCTGCTGCTTACGCTCTGCATGACCTGAGTGAGTTACTTGACAATGCTGAGCTTCAGTCTTCCCATATGTAAATGGGGATAATGTTGTGAGGAGGAAACCATTGGTTATGAGGATGAAATGTGAAGATGGCGGTGTAATGCCTGACTCACAGACATGTTCTGCACAGAGTAGCCATTGGTGGGGTTATGCTTTTTTTTTTTGGCAACACTGTTGAAGTGTGGAAGGTGAGTTGCATGTGGAAAGCCTTGGTGAGCTGGAAAGGCAATACAGGCCTGGAGCAAGAAAAAGGCTATGTTTATGAACTGGAACTTTTTACTATCGTCATACCTTCTCATCCCTATCCTACCCCCTGGTCATTCTTTGCTTTGTGTTTAAAGGCCATCCGTCTGGCTTCTCCCTCCACATACTTAGAACTCCCTGTGTGAGATAGCAGGAGGCTCTTGCCATCAAGGGTGTGCTGGTATTTACAGGTGTGGGTTGTTTGCTTAGAAGAGCCGCAGAGAGGTTTGCACACCTGGAATGCTGGTGCAAGTGGCAGGCAAGTTTCACGTACCCTCACCGTGCTCAAGGAACCCCACTTTGGTTTTCTTTTTCTGTCAGCTATGCATTTGTCCTCTTCTTGCAGAGTCTGTTAATCCCATTTAAAAATTTTATTGTATATATTTAAGGTATACAGCATATTTTGTTACAGGTATGTGAAATGGCTACTATAATCAAGTACATTAACATATTCATTATCTCACATAGTTACCCCTTTTTTGTGGCAAAAGCACCTAAAATTTACTCCCTTAGCAAAAATTCTGACTACAATACAGTATTATCAACTCTAGTCCTCCTGTTGTACACTATATCTTGGGATGTGTTCATCCTGCATATCTGTGGCTTAGTATTTGATCTGCATCTCCCCTAGAGTCTGTTAAACTTCATCTCAGTTGTCATAAAAGTAATAACTGACATTTATTAAGCACTTGCTATGTGACAGTGCAGTGTTTGCAGTTTAATCCTCTATATGATTTAAGTGATGTTGTTTGTGTCATCTCAGCTTCAGAGATGAAGAAACTGCAGGGTCAGGAATAGTAGGTTGAGAGATAAGTGGAAAGGCAGGAATCTAAAGTCTGGCTAACTCCACAGTCATGACCGTCATACCATATCTAGTTATGCTTGGCTTAGGGTTTAGGTAGCTCCCGAATTCATTTTTTCTGTGAGATGTTCATCTTCCTAAAAAATGTATAAGATTTGGAAAGAAAACGAATTGTTCCAAAACTTTTCCCAGATTGTTATTGAATGCTGGTTAAGCTATAGTTTGCCTTCTTGCAAGAGGAAACATCAAGCATAAGATTCAAGACAATCATAGCAGTGCTGATCTGCTGTTAATACCTTGGAGGCCAAAATGGATTTCTGTCTGGTCAAGAAGATACAAAAGTGTGCCACTCTCTTAAGGATATCTTATCTACAGTCCACCTTTTTATTGATAGAGGTCAAATCACATACTGACAATTTTTTTATGATGAAATTATTTCATAACTCTGGCCAGTGGTCCACTTGTTTCAAGCACTGTTAGAAAATTTCTAGTACACCTAAGCATTTAAAATGTTCCTTCATGTGCTTGTCATTTTATTTTTTTTAAATTGAATTCAACTATGGGTATTAAAACCCTCTTATTGTGGTATTCAGTACCTTTTTTGAACGTCCCTTTTGTTTTAGAAACACCATGTATAATCTAAGTTATATTTTTCCCTTATTTCACATTAGTTCATACACACACATATATACACATACACATACATATGTGTATGTTTTAAGCTTAAAGATATTATGAGGCACAGCTGAACTATGACTATTCCTATTGGATATCTATGACAGCCTTATTTCATAATAAAATGCTAACTTTCCTTCCTTTAGTAATAGTTCCATGTTGTTATAGTAATCATGGTAATTGCTTAACAAAAGTGGCAAATAGGATCTTCTAAGAAGTTTTGAATCTATTTGCCTAGTAATATAATAATTAATTGATTTGAGCAATCATTTTTTAAATTGTCAACTTGAATGCTGGAATGTGATTCTCTGGTTCTAGATCACGGCAGTGCTAATGTTCACATTGAACCATCTAAATTGGAAATATATAGAAAGAGAAAGATGGAAGCTTATCCCTGGTGAGATCAAGAAAAATTCTCTAATGCCTTAAAAATCATAGCTAATTGTATAGTCGATTTAAAAACAAAGGTTCATTTAGAATGTGCTTCAAGGGGATTTAGCAGCAGTGTTCTCCTTGTTAGTAATGTTGTTGAGGGCTTCCAGCATTTAGTGTGACCTGACTGGCCAAATTAAGCATCTCCTCTTTTCTAGGTCTGATGAGTCTCTATGGCAGACCTTAGACCTCACAGGTAAAAATCTGCACCCGGATGTGACTGGTCGGTTGCTGTCTCAAGGGGTGATTGCCTTCCGCTGCCCACGATCATTTATGGACCAACCATTGGCTGAACATTTCAGGTAAAGATGAAGAATCCTTGGAAAAGACTATTTCTGAATTTCGAGGTAGAAACAGATCAAAGCTTTCTTTCTCTTTCTTTGCCTTTCTCTTTCTCTTTCTCTCTCTTCAGCCTTATAGCCTATGGTAGGTTATCTGTGCAGTGCGAGATGTTAATTCCGTACTTTGCTATGGGGCCTTTGTACTGAAAGCTAGCATAGATTTCAATGACACTGTTCCCATTTCACTCAGGGTTACTGTTAGTTTCTTCCCAGGGTGAAAGAAGCACATTTATCTTCTCAAGTCCTCAGCTGATGAGGACTGTGAGTCCCACAAGGCAGGCACAAGTGAAGCACTCACCGGCAGATGCAAGGGTGCCCAGTTAACTTCCCCACCACCCATTTCTTATCAATAAAAAAAGTGAGGAGTCTTTTCATATTTGTAGCTTGGGGTTTATGATTTTCGTCGTGGAGAAATTTGGAACCTGAAAAAAATGCCCTCTTTTTGTTTGTTTTGTAGAATATTTTGAAAAAGAATTTTCTGTTACTAGTAATTTTGCAATACTAAGGTTACTGCTATCACATACTTGAGTAGAATAACTAGGTACTGAACAGAAAAACAAGCTGAAGACAGCAGAGCTAAAGACAAAACATGTCTCTTGACTCCAGTACTTTTTCCCTTCTTTCTGTAGTCAGAATCGCTTCTCCTACTGCTTTTTATCCTGTTCCTCCTGCGGCTATTCCTTCTCAGTCTCCTTCACACATGTGATTTCCTTTGTTCACTCCAGGGTCGGTTCCTGGCTGCCACCTTTTTCAAATCAAAATGCTGTCCTTGGACAAGCTGTGTCCTATACACCCACATGTATGCCCAGGACTCTCAGTTCCTCATCTATAGCTTGGCCCTCCCTTTCAAACTCCCAAATTTCTAATTACTTAAAAACTTCTGTACCTGAATTTCTTATGAGTACTTCAATATTAGCATAACTAATATTAAATTTGGTCTGCCCCCCCCTTTTTTTTTGAGATGGAGTCTTGCTCTGTCACCGAGGCTAGAGTGCTGTGGCGCGATCTTGGCCCACTGTAACCTCCGCTTGCTGGGTTCAAGCAATTCTCCTGCCTCAGCCTCTCAAGCACTGACTTGACTGCAGTACTTGGACTGCAGGTGTGCATCACCGTGCTCAACTAATTTTTCATATTTTTAGTGGAGATTGGGTTTCACCATGCTGGCCAGGCTGGTCTCGAACTCCTGACCTCGTGATCTGCCCAACTCAGGCTCTCAAAGTGTTGGGATTACAGGCATGAGCCACCGCGCCCGGCCTGGTCTCCCTTTAAAACTTGCTCTTCCACTATCTTCCCTGTTCCATTGCTGCTCACCCATTCACCCCTGCTAGAAACCAGGAGCCGTTATAGTCTCCTTGTCACCCACGTCCGGCTCATTGTTGTGATGCCCACTCATTATTTTCTAAGTGGGACTATATTAGCAGCAACATCTGTACTTGGCAAAAATCCTCTTGAATTTTAAAATGAATGAAGATGGGAATACACTAGTAACAATTTGTTTTAAGACCCTATAGTTAATACTTGAAGTATGTATTTAGAGTCTTGTTTGTGATTGACTGCTCATTTGGGGAGACAAAGGGATCTGATTTGATCTGGATGTACCTGTGAGAGCCACCTATGAAGCCCCTTTTTCTCTCCGTGTTTAGCCCTTTTCGTGTACAGCACATGGACCTGTCGAACTCTGTTATAGAAGTGTCCACCCTCCAAGGCATACTGTCTCAGTGTTCCAAGTTGCAGAATCTAAGCCTGGAAGGCTTGCGGCTTTCGGATCCCATTGTCAAGTGAGTGGCAGCCAGAGTGTCACAAAGGCAGTTGTTTTTATGTGTATGAATTTTTTTCCCTGTATATATATAACTGGGGTGCCCTTCTAGCCATATCCAGGTGGATACAGAAAATTTCTAGTGCAGGGCTCTTGCTTCTGCAAAACTTTTCAGGACTCATTGAAGCAACAGAAGCTTGAATGCTAACTGTATGCCAGGCCCTGTGCTAGTTTCTAGAGATACAAGGATGACCAATGCATGTGTATTATTTGGAAGAAAATGAATGCTCCAAAACTTTTCCCACATTGTTAGTGAATGCTGGTTAAGCTATAGTTTACCTTCTTGCAAGAGGAAACATCAAGCAAGACATGTCTGTTTCCTCTTGCAAGAAGGTAAACTATTTATGAGCAAGACAGATAATTACCGTGCTAGGGTGTTTATTAAATATTTTGGTGAATATGTGGCAACACGCGAGGAGCCGCCTTCTTAGATGAAGTGACTCTTGAGTATTGAAGATATCTAGGTAAGAGATCTCCAGGTAATAAGACAAAGCAACCAGTCTAGATAAAGCTTCCTGTGTGGTTCTAAACTCTACGTGGTTGGAAGTTACTGGAGCGCAGGACTAAGGGAGGGGAATGACAGGAGGTGATGAGAGTCAGGGACCAGATTGTAATAGGCCCCTGTGCCTTGCTATAAGAAGAATGGACTCTTCCATCAAGAGGGAAGCCTGGGCCAGGTGCGGTGGCTCACACCTGTAACCCCAGCACTTTGGGAGGCTGAGGTGGGCGGATCACCTGAGGTCAGGAGTTTGAGACCATCCTGGCCAACATGGTGAAACCCTGTCTCTACTAAAAATACAAAACTTAGCTGGGTGTGGTGGTGCATGCCTATAATCCCAGCTACTCAGGAGACTGAAGCAGGAGAATCACTTGAACCCGGGAGGCAGAGGTTGCCATGAGCTGAGACCACGACACTGCACTCCAGCCTCGGTGACAAGAGCAAAATTCCATCTGAAAAAAAAAAAGGAAGCATGGTGGAGAGAGTTGTTCTGAGAGTGGAAGGAACACGTCAAGAGTTGAAATTTAGGAAATGAACTTGCCAGGCACCATGGAGGGTCCATCGAGGATAGAAGAAGCTAGAGTAGTTAAGGATACTGCTGTGTTCATTCAAGTGAGAAATGATGAAGTCTGATATAAAACAGATAGCAATAATAGCAGCTAATGTTTTGGGGCATGTATTATGTGCCAGATAGTGAATTTTGTAAATGCGTTTTCATTTAATTCTGACAGCAACCCCATAAAGTGTGATCTTACTTGTTTCCTTTTTATAGCTGTGGAAACTGAGACAGGGGGAGACTGAATAAGTTTTCCAGGGTCACACTGTTAGTAGGTGGCTGAACCAAGATGTGAACCTAGTGATATAATATTTCCAGAATTCTTACTCGTAATCACTAAGTTTTACTAACACAGGGCATTTGGGGATGTAGTAGAGAAGATGGCAAATTTGAGAGATGTATAATCAAAAGAACCTGGTGATTTTACAAGTAGATGTTTGCAAGCTAATTCTAATTATGGGTGAAATGGATATATGTTTATTCCATTGTGTTTTTAATTCAAAAAGTACATTGATTGATATTCTTGTGTATTTGCTTTGTAGTAAGTCTTTTATCACATTATATCATTTAATCTTTTTGATAACCCTACCAAGAAGGTTTGATAATGCCATTTCACAGGTGAGTAAACTGAGGCAAATTATCCTGTTTGATATCTGAGAGGTAGTGATATACATTTTAAACTCACTGACTCAAAGACCTATGAACTTAACTACACTTGCCTGCTTTTATCTACATGTTGTTGATGAATAGCGTCTTATTGGTCTTTTTCTTCTGACGTTTTTCTCTTTTTCCAGTAATCTCGCACAAAACTCAAATTTAGTGCGGCTTAACCTTTCTGGATGTTCTGGATTCTCTGAATTTGCCCTGAAGACTTTGCTAAGCAGCTGTTCCAGGTATGAAAGATGTGAGACTTGATTATAGACTCTTATATCAAATGTAAAATTATCCCTCACATCTGTATAAAATTGGATGAACTTTTTGAGCTTTTTGTAACTTTCCAGGCTCTTGATTTGGTGAATGCAGCGTCTTTTGTCCTCTAAACTTTCTGTCCAAACTCAGGAGCCAAGTTAACTGAGTTTGCAAGCGATACTTTTTTATCTCTCTTTTGTTTATTTGGAACTGTTAAAGTAAGGGAAGTATAGTAGTGTCTGTCAACAGTATATTTGTAAGAAATCAACTCACACTTAACTATACATTCAGGTTTTTTCCCCTATGGTATCTGTAGACCTAACTTACAATTTTTGATCAAATTTTGTGTTTTATAAATATAGACCATAAATTTGGGCAATTCTATTAACAATAGCTTTCATAATAATGTCAGCACATAAAGGGTACAGAGTTACAGATGTTGTTAAGTGAGGGGAATACATGCTTTTTGGAATACACAGTACTATGTATATGTGTGTTTTTAAAAAATATCCCTTGGTCTCCATGGTACATCTGTGTCTTGTTAATGGTCCATTTAAAATAGATTGCCTCCGGATATGAATGTTATCAGTGAGATCAAATGTATAGCCCTATATTTAGTCAGCAGTGCCAGAAGTGGGGAGTGGGGATTAATGGTTGTATTTTGTCTCTGAAACCCTCGTTTTTGCTCAGTTAGCAGAGGCACAGTAAGATGAAGTGGCTTTTTGCAATGTCAGCATCTCTTTTGTGCAATCCTTCAATTGTGTAAAACATCCTGAGTGATTGTTCAGTCTGTGTTGGGTGGTTGGTAGTTTGAGAAGGCAAACATAAAAGACTAGCATTTCTACCTGCAGTACTGGAATAAGGTTTGAGCCATCAGGAAGAGAGTGCTTCTCTCCATTTCCAGGAGGAGGCAGCATTCACCAAGGCCCTTCTGATCCCCTGGCAACTTTCAGGGGCAAACAGGGTATACTTAGGAGACTAGAGGTAGCTGCTGTTAGAGAAGCAGGTGTTCTATGCATGAAATGATAAGGAATCAATGGCTTTGCATTTTCTTTGTTTGCGGTTTGAGGCAAACTCATTCCCGTGAGTTTTCATTGGTTTCATGGTTTCATATTTTCTTTATTACCCCTCTTTTGTGCAGACTGGATGAGCTGAACCTCTCCTGGTGCTTTGATTTCACTGAAAAGCATGTACAGGTGGCAGTTGCACATGTGTCGGAGACCATCACCCAGCTGAATCTTAGTGGCTACAGAAAGAACCTCCAGAAATCAGGTTAGAGCTTCCAAGCCTGAACCACTGAGGCCTTCACAACATAACAGATGAGATTCATTGAGCTTCTCCTAATCGTTCCTCCACATAAGTTTTCTCATTTAATCCAGTGCATGTGTTAGTCCCCTTTTTCAGATGAGGTGGCTGCTAAATCAGAAGGGTTAGGTGAAGGTAAACAGCTAGTGAGCTAGAGCCAAGGTTTGAATTCAGGATCTAACAGTAGAAACCTTTACACTTGAAAACAATTTATTTTTAAGCAGAAAAACTTTTAATGAACTAAATGATTAGGTAAACCCCAACATAAAAATACATAAATGTAGCATTTCATTAGTATTAAGTAGTGGTTCTTCATTAGTTAATGGGGCTATTTTGTCCGTATGGGGACATTTGTCAATGTCTGGAGACATTTTTTATTGTCACAGCTGTAGGAATGCTGCTGGTCTTTCTTGGGCAGAAGCCAGGATGCTGCTGGACGGTGTATAGGATGGAGCATATCACGCACAATAATCTGGTCCAAACATCAGTTCCAAGGTTGAAAAACTCTGTTATTAACTCTGTTAATAAGTTCATATTTATGACTTTTACTTTTTATTCAGTCCAAGAGGGCAACGAGGTTTTTTAGATGAAAACAGGCCTTAGGAGTCAGGGGTAGCAGGGAACAGTCTTTAAAAACCTTAATATTCAGTTACGCTTTATTTTACTTGTATGTTAATGAGAAAATCTGGATTTGCAAAGATAAGTGATTACAAATGGCAAGTTTTTTAAATGGCTTCACCGTCGCAGGCCAACATTCAGTTTGTGGGCTATGCAAAACCTAGTTAAACCAGCAACACACATCAACCATATCTTGATGTTAGTACTAGCTTATTTGAGTGTGTTTTGTTTATTATAGTTTTTATTATTCTGAAAAAGATTTGAATCAAACATCTGCAGAATATATCTTAAAATTTAAGTAGTATAAAACTACTTCTCCAGGACAGATGTCCTCTGGTAAGATGTATAAAGCTATAGAAAATAATTGCTAGCCTCTCATGAGTGGGTAGAGATTCGAGTCTTTCACCTGTGCAAGGACTCAAATTTGGACTACTGCCATTCCAAACACTTGCATTTTCAGACAAGGTGAACACTTTCTTTAGCAAGCCGTAAAAGCAGCAATCATGTCTTCATTTCTTACCACTCTCCCCACCCAGTATTTATAATTACTGTTTTAAAACTGATCATAGCGTTATACAGTCATTTTAAAAAATGCAAAATATAGAAAAACGCAAAGGGAAGCAAATTATCAATAATCTAACATCTTGCTAGGCTTTTTCCTGTACAAACACTGTTTTTCTTTAAATGGGACACAGTATATTAAATACTTTGTAATATGCTTTTTTTTCCTCCAGATAACCCCATTTTCAGTGGCTACATTATGTCATCATCAGTGGCTATGTGATAGTCCATCAAATAGATATGGAATAATTTATATTAAATCAATAACAATTTATGCAGTTGATCTTCTAATGGACATTCAGAATCTTCCCAGTTTTTCTCTACTATAAACAATTTTATGAGTGACAGAGACAAATCTTTGGATGCATTTCTAAGGATGGATTCTTAAAAGTGGAATTGCTGGGTCCAGCATTAGGTACTATTCTCAAGTTTTGGATAATTTCTGCCAAATTTTCCTCCAAGAAGTTTAAACTCCCACCCACGAGCATCCTCTTGGTGTGAAATTCCATCAGTCTTGGTTCTTCTCTGTTTGTCTGCAGGTGAAGGGAAGGCAGTGCCTTGTTTATATTTCTTTCCCACATCTGGATCTTTCACTACTTTACTGAAAGATTTTCTGACATGAACTGAGGCTGTGGGCACAAGGTTGAGAAACTGCTGTAGGCAAAGTGCTGTTGGTTTTGTCCAAGTTTGGCTTAAAACCGTTCCTTTTGTTCCTCCAAGAAAGAGAACAGAGAGCCTGTTTACCGAGTTTTGGCAGAAATAGTAGGTATTAAAATTCTGCTTGCTAGACACATTCAGGACAGAGAGGCAGAATATAAATTGAAGTGTTAGTTTTTTAATTATACAATGGGGATAAAAAAGTTTTTAATGTCATTAACAATAGCACACACCATTTCATTATATATGAGATAATATGGATTTGGTTTTAGCTAATAGACTGGTACCAGATGGCCTGAGTTCAAATACCCACTCTGCCATTTACTGGGTAGACTTGAGCAAGTTGCTAAACTTGCCTGTTCCTTAGTTTTCTCAGCAGTAAAATGGAGATAAGTAGACCCCATCTCTTAGAATTACAGGAGAATAAATGAATTAAGATATGTACAGCATGTGGAACATTTCTTGCCACATGGTAAGAGTTCAGTTACTGTTGGCTGTTATTACTGTTCCTTCCCCCACTACCCCCATCACTACCTTTCCATGGAGCAATGGATGAGGCACAGAAACGTTTTGGTCTTGGATTTGACCTTGACTTCTGCTCACCTCTCATTTGAATTGACGGGTTGGATTATTGAATCCAGTTGAAGGGATTAAGATCCCTTCTAGCTCAGGTTGGGTCTACTGTTTGTGGTGAAATGAAGGGGACAGTGAGAAGGAAACCTTGGCAGTGACTACTTTTTACTAACTACTTCCTGCCCAGGGAGGACAGATCTTAAGTGTGGGCCAGAGAAGGAGATTAACCCACTTTATCCCCTAATGTTTGGTTCTATCTCCAGTGGTGTCAAAGATTGCGTCTGATTTTGCTGATGGCTAGTTGGCTGGCTAGATGATTGGTCCCTCAAAATTTTGTTGTGTACTTTTTTCATTTTTTGGTTATTTATTAAATACTTATTGAGCACCTACAATGATCGAAGCTCTGTTCCAGACTCAGGAGATGTAGCCTTGAACAGGGAAAGTCACCCTTACGAAGCTTACTTTATATGGGGGAGCCAGAAAGTGAACATATTTCATAAATGTTATGAAAGGAGGTAAAAATGCAAGGACGAAAAGCAAAGCAGAGTAACCAGATAGAATATGGCAGAAAGGAGACTACTTTTAGATGGAATGGTCAAAGACAGGGCCTCTCTGAGGAGACTGTACTGGACCCACAGACCTGACTGAGTGAAAAAAGAATCCATATGCATATGTGAGAGAAGAACATTCAAGAACAAAGGACCAGCGAGTGCAAATACCTTGATATGGAACCAGTGTGTGAGAGGGAGCAGGGAGAACAGTGAGAGGAGAGAGATGGCCAAGGGCTGTCTAAGCCAAGGCAAAAGCTTTGAATTTTTTCTAAGTGACATGGGACATGGGAGACCATTGGAGTATTTCAGGCAGAGCAATGATGTGACTGACTTCATTTTAAAAGACTCAGGCTAGTGCTATGTTGAGAAAAGGCTTTAGCAGGGAAGTATGAAGCAGAGAGACTAGTTAAGAGACTAGGGTGGTGACACTTAACGTGGTAAGAAATGATCAGATTTGGGCACATTTTAAAAACCAACATGAGATTTGGTGACAGAATGAACGAGGGATGTGAGAAAAATAGTCCACTATGATTTCAAGGGTTTTGGCTGAAGCCACTGGATTCGTGAAATTATTGCTTGCTGAGATGGGAGAGAGTTTAGGGAAGGAGGAAATTTGGGGGAGAAACTGAGTAATTGATTTTAGACATAAATTTAGAGGCCTATCGCATATCCAAACAGTATGTTGAGGAGGCAGTTGAAAATGCAAGTCCAGAATTTAGGGAGGGGATATACCTGTGAGATGAAAAAACCCTCAAATGTTAATGAAGTTTGCCTGTTGTTCTAAATAAGTAACATTGATCCATTTCCTGATTGCCAGGTAGCTTACATGACTTTCTTCCAGATACTGAAAAGTTGCCTGTAATCCCAACACCCTTGAATACTGCAGTTAACATTTTGGATATATTTCCTTCCAGCGTTTTTTTTTTTTTTCTTTTCTTTTCGCTCTTTCATTCTGTGTATGTGTTTGTGTGTAAATGTGAGTTTGAGTGTGTTTTGGCCAAGTTGAAATTATAATGCATTGTATATATTTTGTTTACAATCTATCCTTGTATTTTTTTATGTATGAAATGTTATCAGAAAGCGTTTTCTTAATGATTAGCAGTGTATATGGAATGGATGAGGTTAACATATTAAACTAATTGGAGGAGGGGCTAATATAACTGTTGCCACGTTGAATATATTCATACACATCTATGTTTTCCTAAAAGTGGAGTTACTGGACCAAAAGTAAAGTGTATAATTCTCTGAATTCTTTAAAAAAAGAAAAAAAATCAGTTTACTATGCAAAAAAAATCAGTCCAGGGTTCAGGCTCCTGAAAGCCTGCAAATAAAATTAAATATCTACCTGTGGTGTATGAAAGACCTACTTTATAATAGACCTACTTTATAATAGAATTTTTTTTCACTTGATGGCTGAGAAGAAATATTTCTAATTTTATTTGGTATTTCTTGCTCCTTTTTATTATCTTGGTATTTTGCAATGTAGATTTGTTCATGTTCATTGCCTTTTTGATTTATCTTTTTTTCTCTTTATATAAGATTAGCTCTCTGTTTAATGTATGTTGAAAACATTTATTCCCAGTTTTCTGATACTTTCTAAATTGTTTTGTTTTAATATGGTAGAGTTTTAAAATTTTATGTAGTAAATTGATGTGTTCCCTATGTTTTGTTTTATGTTTAGAAATACCTTATCCCAAGATTCAATTAAATAATTACCCTAAATTAGTTAATAATTTTTAATATTTAATATCCTAAATACAAAATAATATTTTTATATTTAGAACTTATTATGTGGAATGTATTTAAATATGTTATTTGAGTTGGAGAAATAATTTTTTCCCATTGTAGTAGCAATATTTCTTTTTGCTGATCCATTATTTCTCTTGTTGATCTGAGGTGCTACCTTTGTAATATATTATTTGCTTATATATACTGGTATTTAATTTTACTTTTTGCTATTGTGAATGGGATTTTTTTCCCTATTGTTTTTCCGGCCTGCTGTTGCCGATACATAGATAAGCTAAAGATTGTCAGTTTACATAGTTCTCTTTTTCGGGTGATTCTCTTGGGCTTTTTGGGTAGAAGATTTTATGTTCCAAGATGATCATTTTTTCTTTCGAATAGTGTGTGGTTCTAATTGCATTGCCCTGAACTTCCAGCATGATGTTCAATGATAGTAGTGATAACAAATATCCTTGTCTTGTTCCTCATTTAATAGTGACTGTCATGTTTTTTTTGCTTTTCCTAGATCTCTGTACTTTAGTTAGAAGATGCCCCAATCTTGTCCATCTAGACTTAAGGTATTTTTTTGTTTACTTTAGATCAAAAGTTGAAAAATCTTGATTTCTCATTATATGGGGAAAGGATCATAATGGTGAATTGAAGCAACTAAGCAGTAGGTTATTTCTGTCTTCTTTATCTAGAATCAATGTGTGATTTTCAATATCTTTTTTACTGCCTTCTTACAGTGATAGCGTCATGCTAAAGAATGACTGCTTTCAGGAATTTTTCCAGCTCAACTACCTCCAACACCTATCACTCAGTCGGTGCTATGATATAATACCTGAAACTTTACTGTAAGTATGTTTTGTGTTTAATGCTTAATAGAAGGCAGGAAACAGCAGAGATGCCCCTTGGTGTGAAAATCCATTATTATTAATAGACATATAAAACCGAAACATTAGTGATTAGTATACCACAGACTGGCTGTGAAAGACCAGCAGAATGTTGCTTAAACTGTCTGGTGAAATTGAGTTGATCCAGATTGTTCACTAAACATTTTGTTTAGCTGTAAGCAGTTTTAATTACTAGCTTGCTGTCTTAGTATCTATGAGACGACTTAGCAGAGAAGCAGAAGATAACCTTTTCCTCCAGGAAACTTGAAGTATAATTGGGAAGGCAGACCCAATGTGGGTTAGTGTCTTTTTTTTTTTTTTCTTTCCAAATATTTTGGATTAACGCCAGTTGATTCAAAAAGCTTTCATCTGGGCTTAAAGTTCTGTATCTTCTTAGTGATGTGTGTCCTGGATAGTGAAGGAAATGGAAGGATATAAGCCTGTAGATGGTATGTATTGTAAGTCTGATGCTATTTTTGAAGAGGGGTGTGTTAAGGTCTAAAAGGTGAAGTGACTTATTCAAACCCTGATGGTGAGTTGGTGGCTGACCCAAGTCTAAATCCTAGGTCTCCTGGACAGAGGCAAAATAGTCGCTAATCCAATGGTTCATACAAGGGTTAGTTTTACCTGCTCAGCAACTTACACAGAATCAAAGAAGTGCAAGAAAGAAGCAGCCTGGTCCATCTTTCCTTTGGGAAACACCATACCCAACTCATCCCTGGGAATCATATCTTTATTGTTTTAAAAGGTTTTCTGTATTTCATCCCAAAGGACTGGAAAAGTCTCCCTAATGGCAAATGTGCATGTGTAGCAATTTTATTAAAAACCACAAGAGGTCAGTATCTTAAGAGTTGATCAGGTGCCCAACATGTCTTGAATGTGGCTGCTGGACTCATTTATGTAGCTCACGAACTAAACCAAGGTTAATTTACCTTCCAGCTCCTACATAGGAATGGTGGTGAATTTGAACAAAGAATTTTAGTCCTCAGAATCATAGTTTGGATCTTTTAAGTTAGTTTCAAGAATGAATGAATAAATCAGATACTTCCGCTATACAGAGTTAACTAGTAGAATTAGGAAATCTGGCAGTTATGCATTTTAATGAATCATTTTAATTAATCTTGGGGTTCAGGGTCTCAGCTGGTATCTCATTTGGGAAAGGACTGCCTAAAATAGGATGGCAGGATTTACTTTCCTGGCTGTCAAATGTTGGGGTTTAAATTCATGTGCATGAAACTCTTATTAAAATCCCTGCCCTCTCTATTTTCTAGCATCCAGAACTCCTAGGAGCTTCTAGCGTCTACCCAAAAAGACTTCTCTGTCATCTATTCTTTCCTGTCCTTGCCATCTGGCCTCCTGCTTCTTTGCCTGTGCAGCCCCCTGGGGAGTGTGGTGATCATTCTTTTCAGGTTGCTTTTCTCAAGAGAATCTATCCATGTGTCTTGCTTTTGTTCCTTCTCTGCAGAAAGAAAGAAGCTAAGCAGGTAATAACCCAAATGCTTTTTCTCAAGCAGAGGCGAGGGGAAGGCTGTGAGCTCTTCATTTTAGTAATTTTATCCAGTGGGATGATAGTAATAGTAATTGCGATACCTGCATAATAATCACATGGTAATACCTGGAGGCAGTGTGAATTGATGGTTGCAAACACGGGCCTGAAGTCACAGACATATTGTGAACCTTCACTGCATTATTATTTCTTATTTGTACAAATCTTAGGAAATAAGAGGAACAGGGGCATTAGGAGTTTAGTTACAAGTCAGACCACTAGAATAGAGAAGAAGAAAGATCCCGTCCTTGAACATTAAGGTAAAAGAGTATATTTCTTTAGGTATTGTGTAAATAGTACGCTGATTTGCATGGTGAATCCTTCAAGATGAGTTTGTTGGTACCTTATGCTTAAAAGTTTCTCAAGATAAAATGAGAATTAGAATGACTTTAATTTCAATCATTTTGGCAACTGATATATTTGAGGTTTATAATAAAAATTCCAGGGTGTTTCCATAGTAATTTCCAGAGAGCCACCTATGCTAAAGAACTTAAGGCTATCTATTTCTCTGAAGTGGGAAAATACAATTTGAATGTCTTTCTTCTGTAGTAATGTTTTAAAATACTTGGGAAACTATACATTTTTCTTCCCCAGGACCTATTCCCATTGTATTTATTCTCTTACTTCTTAATTGGTCTTCTTCTCTATGTCTAAACTTCCTTCTAATTCTTCCCTATTTCTCATTCAAGTAAGAAACCCAAACTGGAGATAGTAAACTATAAGACTAAAAAACTTCTGTGGTAGGAGCATTTGTAGTTGAGGCATTTAAGATTTTATAAGGAAAACAGGATTATTGTATAGATAAGGTAAAGAGCAATCCTGTGAGTTTATAAATATCTTTTATTTTCCAAAATTCAATATACATAAGACATTGGTGTTATTTTACACTTCTTACATTAGAAATAAAGACTCTTGAACTACTTATTTCTATTTGCTATCCCTTAGTTTGTTCTTCAGTCTCTTCCGTTGTAGTTTTTAAAAGATGCTTGCAAATTTTTTATTCGGAGTTGCACATACCAGAAGGCTTTGTTTTTTGTTTGTTTATTTTTTGTCTCCTTAAAATCTTACTTTCTGGATTTTTGACTTGGGAACTAGTTCTTCATCCATCATTTTATCTTATATAACCCCCTTATATATAACACCCGAGTGTGTTCTGAGAGTCTGGTCTTCATTTCTTTCCTCACCAAATCTCTTTCCCAATGCTGTTGTAAGAACATGTCCTCCTCTGCCATCTGCCATTCCTCCTTTTCTTACTCCACCTACAGTTTCTTCCCTTAAATATTCTCCAGCACAGAATGGCTCACAATTTGGGTAATTTGGATATACCAGAACCAGAATTCTCATAGTAATTACAATGTTTCTCAAATTTCACATGGGGGATTCAAAGTTGGAGCTGGATTGCTGTCATCGTAAGTGATTAAGTATCTGTGTATTGTGATCTTACTTTGATACTGTTTCTACATTCCAGAAAGCAGTTTACTTAATGACAGCAATTTGTTCTTTCCGATTTTCTTTGGTTATATGCCTTTAGATCTTACTGTCCCCTTGTGAACAAGCACATTTATTTCATTTGGATAGTGCTTTTATTTTGTAAATTAGCCTTCATCCTGTATTTAGCTAACGTATATTAAACATTTGTGGGGTTTAAGACACCTTGTGGAATGTAGAATAAATACATTTCGGGGAGTAGTGGGAAGACTGGAAGAGCAGGTTAGACACAGAAGGTCTTCAGACTAGCTGAACAGCCTGGGTTCCGTAGACACAAGAGAAGCATCAAAGGTTTTGGAGCAGATGAATGACTAACATGAGCTAGGCTTTAGGAAGATGCCTTGGAAATTAGTATATAGAATAGGCTAGAAGGAAGAAAGACTGGAGGTCAGGTGACAGTTACAAGGAAAGTTTGGGGCTTTTTTAAAGTAATTATTGACAATGTGAAGATATAAAGGATGTTTCTGACTTTAGGTCATTGAGGTGCTCATTGATCTGTAGTAGGATTTTGTTGAAATTCCAAAATAAATGTTCCCTTTCCTGAGACTTTGTACTGTGTGTCCCAACCGTGAGCAAATACAGATCAGAGAGTTGAATTTCTAGGCACATAGATCTGAGTTAAGAAGAAAAAAATCATTACCAACACCAAACAGTATTTACTTTGGAGAAACAGAATTTGAGAAACTGAATTTGTGAAACAGAATTTCACTGTTAACAGGGTTGAACTTCATCTAATGTGAAATACCTAAAGGGACTGGCTTATCTATGCAGAAAAAAATGGTAATACGTAGGGAGGTAAGATGGCTATTGCCTCCTATAAAAGGTGTGATTTTTAACCCATTTTCTCCACCTGTACCCAACTACATAACCCTATCTAAAATATCTTAGGGAAGTCAGTGGTAGTTTTCATCACACATAATGGACTTGTTGACTATGAACCATTATTAAGAAGTTCATCAATCCTGACAACATCTCCCTTTGAGAGATGAGCCTAGTTCAAATAAAGGTCAAGTTCATATCCTTAATTTGCATGTAACCTGTGGTGGTTCCAGCTGGTGCCACAGTAAAACATTTGCTTCTACCATCACTCACTTGCTAGTTTCTTCTCACAATACAGTAACCCTATTCAGATCACTATATAAATCACAACTGGAGAAAGGAAGCAAATATGGTTGGATTCTTAAAGAAACCTGAGTTTCTAAGGTTATTAGGAACCTCATTCAATAAAATGCAGCAGTGCGTTTCCTAATGCCTGTTGCTCAAGCGATATGGTCTGTGCTTTCCAATTTAATTTGCTATTTTCTCAAATCATTTATTGTAAATTGTATTTTCAGACTGCATTTCGTAGATGATACAAATTGTAAAATTTGGGTCATATAACTCTAGTCAAACAGTTTCCATAGATACTGCCATTCTGAAAGTCTTTTTCTTCCTTTCCAGTGAACTTGGAGAAATTCCCACACTGAAAACACTACAAGTTTTTGGAATCGTGCCAGACGGTACCCTTCAACTGTTAAAAGAAGCCCTTCCTCACCTGCAAATTAATTGCTCCCATTTCACCACCATTGCCAGGCCAACTATTGGCAACAAAAAGAACCAGGAGATATGGGGCATCAAGTGCCGACTGACACTGCAAAAGCCCAGTTGTCTATGAAGTATTTATTCCAGGATGGTGCCTCTTCTTTAGAACAGGGAAAATAAGCAGGAAGCCCAGTTGCTGGAGTACTTAGCTAGTTTTATTCTTGGTTTTCCCTTTGCCTTCATTCTGCAAGTATACTAGTGAACCATTTGAGGGGGGAAACTATGAAATCTTGCTTTTTGAAATGATTCTAAAAGCTTCTATCACTGCTTTGCTCTTAAGAGCCAAAGTTGGAGGCCTTTTGAAATTTTGGGAGAGTGAGCCTATAATTTCAAGACACCTTAAAGAGCAAAATTTGAGCCACCTCTTCCAAGTGCCCTTCTTATTAAGTCTATTCAGAATCAAGCTTAAAAATTACCACCAGCAAACAATCTTCATAGCCCATATAACTTTTATCTATTTAATTTTATAGTATTGCTTTATAAGACAGCTTAGAAGAACAATAAGCTATTTGTATTATGAGCTGAACAAAAAGAGAATCATAGGATAGTAGCGTCTAAGGCCATCTTTTCTGGGAATAGGAAAGAGAAAAATGCATTTTAATTTTGCCTTTAGATTTGAAATTAGGTTAATAGAAATAAGTAATCCCATGTAATTCACCTTAAAACTTACAGAAGACTAAACATTACAAAACCCAGAGGTATAGAATTGGTATAGGATTTGAAGGCCCAGGAGACAGTTTTCTATGACAGGTCAATTTGAAGTATCCTGTAATGTTCATTAAGTTACTGTTTCCAGAATCTAAATTAGATGAGAAATATAATTGTGGTTTTCTAACTTGATAATCAAATTATGTTAACATGGGTCCTTTAGCTTTTAAAATGACTTGCTTTGTTTTAGAAAGGTGGTATTAATCCAGTCTGTATTCTTGAAAATTTGGATGGAAGAATTCTGAAGTTGCCTGCTGTTTTCCTTTAGCGCTGAGGTTCTTAAGGTTACTTTTTTATTACTCTGGAATCAAGTATTTTAAATTGTCTTTTTTTTAATGATCTCTCACCAATAATTGTTTGAAACTATCCATTTTTAAGGTCATCAGACCTACAGTTCCCTAAGAGGAACTGCATTTTCTCTTCAATCAGAAATAATACAATAGAAGCAGGTATATGTTCCATGGAGTTTCAGTAGTAAGCACTACTTATACCTACATAAGAGTTAAAATCCAGATGTGGGACCTTTTGATACCATCAGTGATACATATATTTTCTAAACTGGTACAGAGAAGTGAAAAAGATCAAATTCTACTTCTTAAAAATCACAAAAACTAGTTTAAATTGATGACTTCATATGTTCAAAATGTAACGACAAAAAAGCCAAAACCTGTCATTTGTATTAACTGTTTTTTTTTTTAATCAAAAATTGTAATGTTAGAAACATAGTATGAAGTGCCTTTATCTGCTTAGACCTAACGAAGATTTTAAAGTTGGGTTACACAGAAAATGATTATGCTTCAATTTCTTAGTAGTTAAAAAGTGCTAAATACTACTTGAAATTATTGTTTACAGGTTAGTGACAAGAGCTGGGGTTAGGATCCAGTTGGACTCTAACATCCAGATGCCCTCAAACATGCAGAACTTCCAAACTCAAGTCCAGCCATAAGCTATTTTGCCAACATGTCAGAGCAATCTGTATTTTTGTATGTGATTTCTACTTTTATAGACTTGTTTTAAAATAAACACATTTTTATAAAAATGAGTACTTAAGCTAGGTTGTATTCCTTTTCTCTTTCTCTTTAAGTGTTGTGGTTAAAATTTGAAAGCATTTAGTGTGGTGTGCCATTTGGCTTAGATACCTCTAAATAAGACTCTTCAAAACAGAGCCCTGTTTTGACCCTTCTACTTCATATGCTTATCACATTGGAAAAAAAAAATAATGCCTTTTTAAAAGGGGCTAATACAGGCTTATCTTTAAAGTGCTTCCAGTAGTAATATACTTACAAAACCTTTGAATTCAAGTGACAAAGGAGTACTATCAATAAAAGTCAGCTGGTAGCATTTTAAAAATATATTTGATTAGGTTATACTATGTATTTTATTGTCATTCAGAAACTATTTGAATGTTCACTGTATGCCCAGAGGTCTTCCAGGAATTCTGTTCCTTTTGAACCTTTCCATTCAAATGGTAGAATGGTGATTCTTGAATATCACCCAATTGTCTTGGTCCTATCACCACTATGCCTTTTAATGATGAAAAACGTCAAACATGCCAAAAAAAAAAAGAGAATATGATGGACCCCATCATCCAGTTTCAACAGTCAACTCCTAGCCAATCTCACTTAATCCATGGTCTCAACCATTCCCCTCCAATACAGATAATTTTGAAGCAAAACCCAGACCATAATATCATAACTATTTCAGTATAAACCTCTAAAAGATAGGGATTCTCCTGCATGAATCCTGAAGCATGGTATATCAAGATGGTGTTGAAAACTCCTCAGTTATCTCGTGTTTTCTTCAGTGGGTTTATTTTGCTCAGGATCCAAACATGGTATACCTACTGCATTTAAATTCTCTAAATCTTAATCTTAAGAGTTTCTTCCTTTCTTTCCTTGTAACTTATTTATTGAAGAAACTATGTTATTTGTCCTGTGTTCTACATTCTGGATTTTGCATCTATCCCTGGAATGATAGGTTAATCTGTCCCCTATTCCCATAAAACAGTAGTTAGATCTAGCAACAAAAAGCTCTAGACCAGGGGTGATTTTCTCCCACCCAGGAGATACTTGGTAACATGTGAAGGCATTTTTGGTGGTCATGAGAAGTGCTACTGGCATATAGGCAACAGAGGTTAAGGATGCTGCTGACTACAGGACAGCCCCCCACAACAAAGAATTGTCTTGACAAAATGTCAATAGTGTCAGTGCTCTAGAGGCTTGTATCATCAAGTTTTTCTTTTTTTTTTTAATCAAGGAGACACTTGATAAGTAATATTCTGTTCTATTCCGAGACACACCTGTTTCATTTTTACTGCTGTCACTTTACCTGCTCTTGTGCTCTTGATTCCTAATAGATCCTATCCACAAGCTCCAGAGACATGAGAGACACTGGCCAAGTGCAAAACTTTATTTCTGGATAAAGCACTTGTGTCCTATCCTGGTGAACCCAATTACACTTCAACACTTAGTGACCACCTACAATGTGCAGGATACAACAGCCCAGGAGAAGATGCAGAGCCTATGAGGAAAGAAAGGCAAGTAGTCTAGAGACTGGGCAAACTAGAAAGAAACCTCTTGTCACTGCTTACCCTAACCATGGAACAAGCAAAATGACAACCTCCTCTTTCTTTACTATTCCAATCCCCACCTATCCAAACATCCCAGAAAGTCAAAGTTTTCTTCACCAAGAGACTAACCCTTCAAGATACAAGTCAAAGACCTAAAAGCCTGTACTAATGATAACTCAAAACATAACTGCTTTGAATTACTGTTTTAGCAAATCTAAATACTAAAATGCTGATATTTTTACATTTCTCTAAATACCAGATATCTAAATTATAATTTTGAGCATTAAAATCACTATATTTAAGGTATTCATATTAACACTTACAATATGCTCTTCTACTTTAGCTTGTTTAGTCAGTGATTTTCTTTAAAAAAAGGTCTTAAAGCCCGTAAGACTTAAAAACTCTTCACACCTTAATGTAGAAAACTTAAAAAGCCCTCTCACTGACTTATGCCCTAATTCCTTGAGTATTTTTACTGTTAAAGTCAAGAATAAACAGCCTTTGAAAAAATAAAATTGAATTATTCTTTAGTTCGGCAATTCATCAGTACATTTACTCTTACCTCCCCAACCATTATATTTAGGTGTTGCATTATCCCTGAGATCTTTTTTGTAAAATTGTCTTGGTAGATGCTATTCTTAAGTATAAGGATGCATAAATATTGGTACAATTAAATGAATTTAAGTGATTTAATTTCTAAATGTACATTATTTTCACAACTGAGCAAAATATATAGCGGATCCTTAAACTTGTATTTGACAACTTTTTCAACTCAAGTGGATATTTTACAATAAAAATGTGTTCACAGGCTCTTTCTGCTTATTAAAAAGTGAAATCAGTGCAGTAAAACATGTAATATGATTTAATGTACAGGGGCCATGAATGTAAATACACAAGGAGTATCAAAAATATTAAGTCAAAATTATCTGAAGAGTCTACATTGACCAGGTAAGCACTTCACCCTCTGATTTAATAACTAATCATTCTATGTCAAATGTTAACAGTCAATGAAGTAAACAGGGCACAGAATAATAGTACACAGCGGTGGGGAAACACTTCTGAAACATAACATTTTGTGAAAACTAGTTTTCAAATAGTGACCCTGGAGAGTTAGGGAAATAAGAAATGTTAAAAAGAAGAGGTAACAGTGGTATAATTTTATTCACATAGGGTTGCCATTAAAAGGTTAACTCACTCAAACACATTTTTGCTATGCTAACATTCCTTTGCTTCTCATTTTTACAAATAAATTCCCACCACAGAGCAGAAATGTTAGAAATTTTATCACAAATGGAGCACATTATTTTTAAAACCTTTTAGAATATGGCTTAAAATTTTACACAGCAAGTTACCTATTAATATGTTACATATTAACAGATATATTTGGACAATCAGATTTCCTTGAGATTAAAGATGGAGCTGGCATTTTTTCTTCAAGAAGGCATTTTAAGGCCGGGCATGGTGGCTCATGCCTGTAATCCCAGCACTTTGGGAGGCTGAGGTGGGCAGATCACAAGGTCAGGAGTTTGAGACCAGCCTGACCAACATGGTGAAACCCCATCTCTACTAAAAATACAAAAAATCAGCCAGGCGTGGTGTTGCATGCCTGTAATCCCAGCTACTTGGGAGGCTGAGGCAGGAGAATCGTTTGAACCCAGGAGATGGAGGTTGCAGAGCCGAGATTGTGCCACTGCACTCCAGCCTGGGCAACAAAGCAAGACTCTGTCTCTAAAAAAAAAAAAAAAAAAGAAGGTATTTTGAGCCTGTTAGGGGAGGTTCTATAGTGTGGAGCTTCTTTATAAAGTGGTCTTATGTATATCAAAAAAAAAAAAAAAAAAAAAGCCAGAAACTAGATCCAGCTCTGGGAAAACACTACATTTTAATGTATTTCTATCTGGTATGTCATAAATTCTTTGCTATGAATGTCTATGCAGATACTTTAAGAAAAATTGATTCTCTGGATATATATCAAAACCTAGATTAACTTTGTACATTAACATTTATTTTAAAAAATTGATAAGAACAACATGTTAAATATTGGCAAAACTAAGAGCACTCAATTTGATTATCCATCCAGCTTTCACAGAATTTACTTCTGAGCCCACAAGACTCAAAATTGTATAAGGATAGAGTCTGTTTCGTTCATCAACATATCTAGCACCTGACATAGTAGTACATGGAACAGAGTGGGTGTTCAATAAATATCTGTTAATGACTGAACAGAAATTTTCAGCAGCAAGTGAAAGAAACACATGACTTTGAACAATGGCATGAGAATACCAACTGTTTCATTATGCAATGACAGGATCTTTTGGCAAAAATTCTAGGATTACTTATAAGTAGATCAAGAATTAGATAATTTCCTCTAAAAATAAAGGAATTCTCATAATGGGGTGGGGGGTGGGGAAAAAGTCCTAAAATTTTATCCTAAAAGCAATTCTGTAAAACTTGGAGTATAAGCTAGGTGAAAACCACAATACTAAGGAAGGCAATTCTAAAACTACTGTGTTTTACATATTTATTAAAGAATCCATTATTTGTGATAATACTCCTAACACAGGCAAAAATATGTTTACAATATTTTACCAAACTCCTAATAGAAAATGTCTAATCAGTTCATCCTTTTAGTCCCTGAATCTTTCTTCCATCTTTAAAATTTGAGCATTTTAAAGACGGAAGAAACCTGTAGGACTCACGTCATTTTTAAAAAATTGACTTAAAACACTTATTGGATAACTAATACATTTGTAACAGCATCATGATTTGTTCTGATATCTGTATTTCACCCAGCACTGCTGAAATTACACGGAATAAAACTCAAATGAAAGCATTCATCTATAATTTCAAAAATGATTATTTGAAATTTTTAAATCAATAGTCATAACATCATCCTTGTGTTCTGAAATTAGAAAATTCTTAGCACATATACAAACATATTTACCTATGTCAATTAGGTCAATGTCAGGATTTATCAAAATTCTCTGTCATGAAAATTTTTTCAAAATCTTGATTTTCGGGTACTATAAAAAATATGCACTAATCAAATGATATGTGTTCAGTTCTGACAATCCCACAATTAGGAGGAAAGGGAAGGAAAAAACACTTATACAGTTAAGTTTCAAATCCTAAATATTTAGTCCTTTATTTAAGCCTGCCCCTATAAATTTAAAAAGATATCAGCACTCTTGGTTACCAATTGTAAGCAATATAAAAATTTCACTGCTATCAATTCTAATTAGTTCCGTCCATCCATTTTCTTATACAGTGAATGTCTTTTTTTCTATCAGAATCCAACAGAAGAATAATGCAAATCTCACTTCTGAGCCCACAGGCAAGTAGTCTCAACAATAACCAAAAAAATGTCACTTTACGACTGGTAGTCCGTTTCTGAAGTAAAAGTATTTTCTCCAGTAATCAAAATTTGTCATGAGGAAATCCTTCACTGTTCTAGAAGCACAGTTCGAAGCTCATCTTCTTTATTGATCATCATCGAAGCAATTGCACCATCATTAAATTCAAAAGAAGTTCCTCCATCCACAACCATACAGGCATCCCAACAACGAGAACGAACACAAACCCTAGGCAGAAGGAAATATCTCATTAAATAGTAATAGTTTTCTTAATCTTAACTAATAGGTTATTTTAATCCTGAATTTTAACCTCACACATCACTTGGGCCTCCATTTTAAAAATCAAGTTGTTCTCTGGTATGAGAAAATTAGTGACTATGTAAATATATGGGTATATTATGAAGGTCTCCAAATGCAAATGTTCAGGATAGCACCATTCACACAAGCATTCAGCAGTAAAGAAGTGCAGACCTGACTGAACTCACAGGCTGTTTTCATACAATTGAATGTTGAATTACTAACATCACAAATACTAAGTATTGAACAAGAGTGTTAACTATTTTCATGTAACATTTTTACTTAAGTATAACACATATACAGAACAGTTGGGTATGTGTATATGTATACAGGTATACATAATTATTAATGTACAGTTCAGTGAACACACTTATGATCACCCAACTCAGGAATCAACTGTTACCCAGCTTGCCAGAAGCTCCCTCACTGCCTTCTCCCAGTCACTATCCCTGCTCCCTCCTCAAGCATACCTACTTTCCTAATTTCTATCACTGTAGTAGTAATAGCTTTGTCTGTTCTTGAGCTTTATATAAATGGAAGAATATAATATGCACAGTGGTGTCTGTCTTCTTTTGAATAGTATGTTTGTGAAATTCATCCATGTTATTATGTGTAATATTAATAGTAGTGTGTTCATTTTTAATGCTGTATGAAATCACTTCTATTGTATGAAAACACCAAAATTCATCTCTCTTCTACTATTCATGGACATTTGGGTTTTTGGCTATTGGGAGTAGAGCGGTTATGAATATTCTTGAATGTCTTTGTGCACATATTTCTGTTGGTGCATACATTTCTGTTGGATATATACCTCAAAGGGGAATTATTGGATCACTGTGTATGCTATGTGCAGGTTTGCTAGGTAACTGCCAAACAATTTTCCAAGCTATATATTCCTAACAGAAATTTAGGAATACACAGAAAGTTGTAGTTACTCCTCCTTGCCAACAACTGGTACCTTAGCCATTCTGGTGGGTGTATATGGTAGTGTATTATGTAGTTTTAATTCGCATTTCCCAGATGAATAATAAGATCATGTTTTTCATATGTTTATTAGCCATATGAATATCACCTTTTGTGAAATGCCTGACTTTGGCCATTTTTCTATCACGTTGCCTGCCTTTTTCTTATTGTCAGTAGGAATTTTTATATACTAAATATTCTGGCTATGAGCCCATTGCTGGATATAGGTCCTGAAAATATCTTTCTCGCTCTGCCTTTTTGTTTTCCTAATTGTATCTTTTGATTACTGGCAGTTCTTACTTCCAGTGTAGTTCAATTTATCAATCTTTTGTTGTTACAGTGCTTTTTATGACATGTTTAAGAAATCTTTTCCAACTGTCAAAATCACAAAGCTATTCTCCTATTAGCAAAAACTTAAATATAAGTAGTATATATCTTTGAAGGAGTCTTTGTCGTCTCACTCAAACTGAGTAGAGATCTGTGGATTAATCAAATTAACTGTCAAATGACAACGTGAATTTTAAGATAAATTTCCTTATTTGTGTCTAACCTGGGGAAAAAATTAATTGTATGTCTATAAAGAGAAAATATGTACACTGAGGTCAGCAATTTGTAATTACTTAAGCTGTTTTCTGCTTGCCATGAGATAGATGACATTTTCTCAGAAGTTTAGATTTTCTTGTTAATTTGGAAAATTGGGGAACCTTTACAAAATAAGAAATTATATCCACTTTTTTATATCCTCTCTCCCCAAAAATAAAATGAAGCAAATTCAATAGGTGGGAGGTCACTTTTAGGGAAAACCTAAAAGAAATGAAAACTATTCTAAAGGTTTACTGCTATGCAATCTAAGTTTTCTATCAGTGTTTATCGTGTTTTTATTCTACAGCTTATGAAAAAGAAGGGGCTTTCTATTCAGCTTCTTTTACAATTATTGTGTCTTGGTTCATTTTTTAAAAACCAACAAATCACTGAAATAAATAACTGTACCCTTTCTAGTCACTTAAGTTTTAGCTTCTCTAAAATGGCACAGTAAGTGTACAAGAAAATAGGATTTTAGCCGGGTTAGCATGATACCTTATTACTTTCACAGGTTCGACTTTTCCTGCTAGATTAAGTTTGAATGAGCAAATTTAATGAAATTAAATTGTTTTCAAACCAAGTGTGCTTTGTAACAATGAAAGGGATGAAAATAGTCAGAAGTCAGACCGAGGATGCTTACTTTGAGGAGAAACAACGCTGACGACTGCTTGAGAAAACTCTATTTGCTATTGGTTCTCGAATACTGAAAAGTATTTTTGGTTCTTCTGGACTGTAGAGCAGTGATTCATTATATTCATTTGTTACTACAAAGAAAAAAAAATATTACCACACTAATAAAAGATGGTCACTTCTGAGAATGGCAAAACAAAAAATAGATGCCATCCCCCATTTAAAATTAATTCAGTTCCAAAAGTCTATTTGGGAACAAGGTTCTTGAAACTCGTAACACATATTCCATTAAAAACAGTAACAAAAAACCTTATAAATAAGAATGAGGTACCATGATTTGCCCACAGAAACACACATCACCCACAATACAGTAGAAATAGGTACAATTGGGGAAAAAGAAAAAAAAAAAAACACCACTAGCTTCAAAGCTTGTAATTAAACAATAGAGGAACTAGATAGATGCATTCAAAAAAGGAACTTGAGTTGCCATATTGCCCTGCCAAGTTCTTTCCAAAATACCACATCAAAGAGCTCATAACTATGATAATAAGCAAACAGCGTCGATATAAAATGCAGTCTCAAACAACGACAGGCAATATCCTTTCTCCAATACATCAACATATTTTTTAGAAATCTTTGGGACCTTTCTCTCTAATCAAGAGGCACATGAAGGCTGGAATACAAAGCACAAATTGGTTGAGAAAATTACAAAGATATCAGGCCTGAAAGAAAGTTTAGTTGAGTACTACATTAAAAAAATTAAAAGACTGTCAGATAATCTACCTTATTTACGAAAGTTTCATTTGAATTACTGGCTTTAAAAAAAATCTAATTCACTCACAAAAATAAAACTTTGGCTCCGTGAGAACACACCACAAAAAAGCATGCTAGCTCTGAAAGAAATTTCAAAGGAGTAATTTCACAAATGTCTGTAACAGTGATTGCATCACTGGCATTCACTGTTGCTTCTAAAGATAGTCAAATCTTGAAAGGAATGCCATTCATCAAAGTAAAGCTTTGGTATGTTTATTAAAAGAAGAAAATCACAGATGATATATATATACACATATATATGTGTGTATATGTATGTGTATATATGTGTCTGTGTGTGTGTGTATATATACCCTTAATTTATATATATACCTGACATAAATTTCAGTTATTTTATATATATATTTTTTAAGTTGAATTATATAATTAAGAAGCAATTACTATATGTGCCTAACTTTCCTTTCATACAGATTTACTGCTGGTGCTAATTCATGAACCATGATTAAAATAATCTTGTAGGTCTCAAATTGAGTGAAGGAGACCAGAATCCATTTTAGAAGGCTGAATGGGGCTTGAGAGATTTGCTTCTTTTTTCCAACTATTTTAGAGGCAAACTGTCCCCTCAAAAAAGGAAGTCTTATGTGGAAACCTAACAATAAAAATAAACTGACACTTAAAATACTGTATCAGGTTAAAAGGTATTGCTAACTCATTTTAAGGTAACCAATGAGAATGAGGCATTAAGATAACTCAAATCCAAGCATTTATGTTTATGGATGACAGTTGCAGTCTTACAGGTATCAATATTCACTTTATGTCTATATATTTTTTGTCATATATGTTGAGAAGATCCTTACATAGGTATGTAGATGTAACTTTAAACACATTTTGGTTTGTGGTTTTATAAAAAACAATCTACCTTGAAATTTTAGGATATCCTTCAATGGAGATAGCAAAAAATAGCTTTAATTTGAGGTGCATACAAGAATGATCCTGGTAGATAAGTAGACTTCAGTGTGTTACAATCTGATATGCAAATCAAATGAATGTGTTTTTCAGTTTAAAAATTTAAATTGTTTTAAACAGAATGTAAAGAATACATTTGAAGAACTCCTAGAAACACCAGCTAGATGATCTACTTTAACCCCCTCTTTTTACAACTGTGGAGGATTACAGCCTTGCCCAAGTTTCACAGCTGATGTAGTAGATCTGGAACTGGAACCTACGATTTCAGATTTCTTGATAAGTATTCTTTCTCTAACAGCGCTAATTCTCTTAAAGGAATCTTGAGGTAATCAGGCAAAACTATGGAGAAGAATATTAAAAAGAATATTCGAGTGAATAAGAAAATAAGCACTCATAGCTCAGTGAATTCTATCTCATTGAGAGGATATTAATGGCATAGTGAATTTAGCTATGCACTTACTATTTGTGAGATAAAGATTTTTCTGTAATTCCCTATCCCCCAGGACATGTTTGCAGTTATACTGCTTTGACTTAAGAGTTGTATTTCAGGGTTGACTAAAAATCACAACAACCAAGTCCAACTTTATTCTTTATGTTGCTTAAAGACATTTAAGGGGATATCATATTAAAAGCATGTTTGAGTAAAAAAGAAAGTACTTTGCTAATTAAATAACACTTCACACTATCATTCTTAAAACTGAAATAGAACTAAACTGTTAGTGATTATTACCAATTGTCACTGACCTTTCTCTACCAATTCTCTGTTCAATGGAAGACACAAATTTCCTTGTCGTTTTGCTATTGAAAAAGGAAAGGGGGAAAGTATGATTAAAATGTATGTGTGTTATAAATACATATATGTTATTATATAACATAATAGCTAATATAAAATAGCATGTATACATTATATAGCATATTATCATAAATAAACAGTAGTCCCCCCTTGTCCTTATTAGCACTTTTGCTTTCCATGATTTTGCTTTCTTCTAGTTTCAGGTACCGGCAGACAACCATGATACAAAAATATTACATGGAAAATTATAGAAATCAACAATTTATGTTTCAAATCGCACATCATTCTAAGTAGCATGGTGAAATCTCACGCAGTCCTGCTCTAACCCACCTGGGATGTGAGCTTTTGTCCAGCTTATCCATGCTGTGCATGCTACTAGCCCATTAGTCACTTAGTAGCTGACTTGGTTATTAGATCGACTGTCATGGTATCATAGTGCTTGTGTTCACGTCACCCTTATTTAACTTAATAATGGCCCCAAGGCACAAGTAGTGATGTCGGCAAATCAGATATGCCAAAGAGAAGCCATAAAATGCTTTCTTTGCATGAACAGGTGAATGTTCTCAAAGAAAAAGGTCATATGCTGAGGTTGCTAAGATTTACAATCAGATATATGAATCTTCTATCCATGATATTGTAAAGAAGGAAAAAGAAATTAATGCATAGTATAAGGGTTTGGTAGTATCCAAGGTTTCGGCATTCACTGGGGGTCCTGGAACATGTGCCCTGCGGATAAGAGGGGACTACTGTAATAGCTGTTTTGGTACTCACCAATATTTAAAACATCTTCTACTGCCTGAGTTGCAACTCTGTTAATATTGAATGACCTAGAAACAAAAATCACAAAATTTTTAGTTTTAATTCTAAAAACATGCTAAAAATCTCAAATGAATAACCTACTTAAAATATAGAAAATTCTTAGAAATTGGAGAAAGTTCTAAATGAACAAAGTTAAAAACTGGTAAATAATGTACTAGTATGGGTATGATGAGACAAGTATTTTCGTACATTTATGGGAACAGAGATACTGCAGTTGGAGAGCAATTATGCACCATCAAAATTAAAATGAACATATTCTTCAATCTAGTAACTTAACCTAAAATATACCTCCATCTATAATACACAAAGATAGGTACAAAAATTATTAGCTGAAACGCTCTTTATAACAGCAAAACAACTCAAATATAGAAACCCACAGAAAGCTAATTAAATAAATTATAGCTACTCATTGATATTAAAAATAATACAAATATATGTGCTGATGTGTAAGGATAACCAAAATACTAAGTTAAAAAACAAAAGGCATCATATAGTGTATATATTGTTTCATTTTAAGAAAAAAAATACATATATAGTATGAATCTAGAGATAAGTACTACAGATACGAAATAAAAAGGAGACTAGCTTTTTGCTGTATACCCTTTTGTACCTTTTAACATATTCTTTAAGTATTAAATTATACTTTAAGTTATAAAATAGTTTCCTTAAAGGGAAGAAATATTCTACATGTGCAATGCCTTGCTTAACCACTAAAAACCAAGCATTAATACAAACATGAATAACTTTTCAAAACAGTTCTGTCCTGGGGGTCTATAAAGATCACTAAGAAAAGGTTGTTTTTTTAAAAAAAAATTCCCAGTAATTTTGAATTCTTCTGCTGCCTCATAACTCTTCATACATGATCTCAACAGATAATCCCAAGGAACAGGAATAACATGAGTCAACACAACTCTAAACCTAAATCACTCTCTCTCAACTTTTTGAGGGAGGGAGAATAAGAGATACTCTTATACCTGCTAACCCTGTACCCTTCATGTTTGGAGAAATGCAAAAACATGGGAACCTTTTTCTTAGATCTACAACCTTCACCACTCTAAGAGTTCCCATTTAAAATCAGACACAACTTCTACTACCAAACTGGAAGACAAACTGAGTATCACATCTTCATCAACTACTAAAGCTCCATTTCCTAAAAACATCTTCATCCTTACTTTAAAGTCTGGTAGGGCAGCATGTATGGAGAAAAAGGACTGAGAACAATTTTAAAAAGAAACTAATTGAAATATATGGTGATCTGGCTCTGTAGTACTTCTCCCAATGTACGGAGTAAACCTGATTCCCCACTGACCAGAGAACTGACATGATAATGGGACAATTCAGAGACATTTGCTGTGTAATACCACCCCTATATCCTGTCTCCTGTGGAAGAATTTTTGGAGATGCAGACACAGAATAACTCTTCCCCAAACCTGTTTTTCTTCCTGAACGCATATTTTCTAGCCCTTCATGCCATATAGTCATGTGACTGAGTTGTAGCTAATGAAATCAGAGTGGACATGATGAATAAAACTTCAAAGCCTGGCTCACAGCCTCCCATGGGGAGTCCCCATGCTCTTCTACCTTCTGTAGCAGAGCAACCGGAGGAGCTATGTTTAGAAGGTGGTAGAGCCACGTGATGGAAGAACTCTGGCTCCTTGAATAACCACTTACAGGGAGCTGCTTGCCAATCAGGAATACTCACTGCAGACTTTACAAGAACAAGAAATAGACTTATACTGTGTTAAGCCACCGAGATTGGTGGTTTATCTTTTATAACAAATAGCTTACCGTGAGTCATACATTTCCACATCATATTAAAAGTAACGACTAATTAAAGAATTTCATACAAGAAAACAAGCCCCTCTCTATCAAGAATTAAACGAGAGAAAAATAGACTATTCTAATCTTTTCTTTCCAGTGATTCTTCAGAGGTCTATGGTTTATAGATAGGTTTAAAATTTAAATCATGACTTCACCATTTATTAGCCACATGGCTTTGGGAAAGTCAGTTAACTTATGAAACTTTGGATTCTACTTATGAAAATAAAATCACCTACTTCCAGAGTATTTGTGAGAATTTAAACAAGATCATCTAATTAGCTTGGAACAAAATATGTGCTCAGAGATGGTAGTATGATAAAAACAAAAATTATTAATGTATAGAAATATACAGCTTTTCCCCAGCCCCTCTGGCTCCTAGGCTTCCCTTCTCTTCCTACATTTCTTGAAGAGAAAAGGACAAAAGATGAATGGGAATTGCAGTAGAGAACATGTTAGATGCAAGCAAGCTGCATGGGGCTTGGTAGAGAAGAGACTGAGTAACCAAGGTAGCAGGGATAGGATATAGCTTGTGAGAAAGACTTTTATACTAGAGCACAGGAAATAATAGAAAACTTTAACAAGCAACATAGAGAAGGCTGAGATTTTAATCTAACCCATACTTATCGAAATGCAACATCAACACAGGACTCAACTACTGGGTGCATGTGGGAGGCGAGGAATGCTTTAAAAGCATTGTAGTGGCTGTCATTCCTTATGCCCCGAAAGGTTGAAAACTTGAACTATCAAAATCTATCAAAATTACACCCCTCCCCAGACAGAAGCCCCATTGCCTCTAGCAGAAGCACTACTTCACTGAGATTAATTACAAATTTATCTTGATAATTCTTCAATACAACCTAGTGACTTTTCTTTCAGCTATGTGACCTCTATAGACAGCTCAGAACCCCTCCCCCTTTCCATTTAAAAACTGACCTTCCCTTGTGAAGCAGCACAAGTAGTAATGACAGTGAAAAGGGCACTGATTTTGCAGTCCAGCACACCTGTACTTATATCCAGGTTCTGACTCTTACTTCTTGTATAACATTGGCCTAAATTATCCTTGCTAACCTTTAATTTACTCATTTATAAAATGGGAATGCTACTACTTTCTTCCAGGATTTCTAAAAGGATTAATTAATATATAAAAGTACCTAGCACAGTACAAAGTAGCAGGGGCTATATAACTGATAGCTTGTATTACAATGCATAAAAAATAAACACACAGAATCACGGAAGTTCAGAAGGCAAAGTAAACTTACTATTTTATCAGTTCCAATTTCTGCATTTTGCAGACAAGGAAATTTGTACACAGATTTGTAAAGCTAGTCTGTGGTTTAATCAGGTCTCTTAACTTCCAGGCCAGTACTCTTTTCAATTATACCACTTTGCCCATTTTTTATGATAAGAATACTGGGTAAAGACAATCTCTATTTCTAACAGAAATTTCCATTTCTATTTCTAATTTCACTCTAGTTTTCAAAAAGTAGCATAGCATGTTCAACAGGAAAGATGCTATCATCATAAATGAAAGCTGTTAGCTGTAATGTTTTCAATTTAATCTATGAGATGGTTACAAAATAATTTTATAACATATTAAAGGATTAATTTTTTCACAAAATTATTGGAAAATTCATTTTAGAAATGTTCCTTTCACTGGCCTTCAGGAAAATAAATTATTAACCTATCTTTTAAAATGATACTTCTTATTTTTTCCAAAAGACTATTTGGCTAATTTTTTTATTGAATACTTATGAATTAAATGACATGACATCTGAAAAATAACTTCAAAATAAATAGAACAAAAGTAGATAGGGGAACAGAGGCAACAAGATTGGGCATGTGTTGATAATTACTACTAGCTAATGGTATGTGGTGATTCATTACACTATTTTGTCACTCTTATTAAAAATTTTTCATAATAAAATAGTTTAAGAAGTCATGCTAAACAAGTAGGAAATAAAACTCTAAATCAAACTATCCAAATTTAAAAGTTTGATAAGCATTGTTTTAGCTATATACAATTGTGAGCGTATAGTCATTTACTCAAAAAATACTTTTTGAGTGAATACATATAAGGTACTGTGCACACAAAAGATTAAGCAGGAAAAAAAAAAAAAAAAAAAACCCTAGTCACCATCCCAAATCCATAAAGTTACTTTAACTAGCTGGGTACTAGCATATTAGATAACTAATAATGTAATAACGGCTATAACAGTGCTATGAGAAAAAGTGTTAGGGAAGGATAAAAATGATTAATTCACTGTCTTTATGAAAGAGGTGAGTGTTAAAGATTTGCTAAAGAGAATGACATTTCAAGACTGAATTTTCAGCCAGTGGATAGTTCAGGCATTCAAGGCAGGAAGAAGTTGCATTAAGCAAAAATAAAAAGCCAAGCGAGAACAAGAAGCGTGCTGAGAATTGCAAGGAGCTGTGCCAATTCTAGTGTGCCATAGGCAGGAGTAAGGGTAGGGCAGGAATAAGGCCAATAAGATCACTAAGGTCGTATGATAAAGGGCCTCAAATGACAGATTAAGCAATCTGAACAGAGGTCAATGAAACTTGTAAAGCAGAGAACAGAGATAGATTTATCTACATTTTAGAAATATTACTCTGTTGTAGACACTGGAAAGGATGTGGAGAAATAGGAACACTTTTACACTGTTGGTGGGAGCGTAAATTAGTTCAACCATTGTGGAAGGCAGTGTGGCGATTCCTCAAGGATCTAGAATTAGAAATACCATATGACCCAGCCATCCCATTACTGGGGATATACCCAAAGGATTATAAGTCATGCTACTATAAAGACACATACACATGTATGTTTATTGTGGCACTATTCACAATAGCAAAGACTTGGAACCAACCCAAATATCCATCAATAATAGACTGGATAAAGAAAATGTGGCACATATACACCATGGAATACTATGCAGCCATGAAAAAGAATGAGTTCATGTCCTTTGTAGGGACATGGATGAAGCTGGAAACTATCATTCTCAGCAAAATATCTCAAGGACAGAAAACCAAACACCGTACGTTCTCACTCATAAAACATCAGAACACATGGACACAGGGAGGGTCACACACCGGGGCCTTTTGTGGGGTGGGGGACTGAGGGAGGGATAGCATTAGGAGAAAGACCTAACGTAAATGAGGAGGTGATGGGTGCAGCAAACCAACATGGCACGGTGTGTACCCATGTAACAAACCTGCACGTTGTGCACATGTACCCCAGAACTTAAAGTATAATAATATTTTTTTTTTAAAAAGTAAAAAAAAAAAAAAAAAAAAAAAAGGAACTATTACTCTGTGCAGTGCAGATGATAGCCTCAAGAATAAAAGGAAAGGCACAAAGAATATTCACTAAAAAGGTGCAGGCTTGGACCAAAGTAGCAGCAGTAGAAACCCAAAAAGTGGACTAAGATTTCAGAAGTACAATGAACAGGATTTTGAGACTGGGATATATAGAGAGGAGAATGAAGAATGGAGGACTCCAAAGGTAAGAACAAGGTTTTGAGAAATCATGTTTTGCTTTTTTTCTCTAGACATGGAGTCGGGTAAATGCTGATGGTATTCAGCAATATAAAGAACACAAAAAGAAAAACTGAAGACAATAAATTCAGTTCTGAATGTGTTGAATCTGAAGTGTTACTAATATCCTATCTGGCATGTAATTTTAGAATATGAGTTTGTACTCAGGAGAGAAGGTATGTTTGGGAGACATCTGTGAGGAATGTACTAAGACGACGAGACTACCCAGAGGGAGGTTATAGAGTAAACAGGACATAGGATGCACCAGGTTATCTCCAGTTAGGCTTCTAATATACAAACCTCCAGTCCATTTTTGTTTATTGTACTTTGTATTCATTTTCTTACTATTATTTAAAATATTTTTCATTTTTAAGAAAAGATAGTCCCAAAACCACTTCTCATTTCCTTTCCTTTACAAACCTAGTGCTCAATAATGACCAAATCCAGGCTGTAACTGTAATCCAAGAAGTCAAGGCAGGACTACTAGACCCCAGTGATGAATGAAACAGAAACTTGGCCTACCTACATAACACCACCAGGACACCTCTTGCGTATTACACGCCTTAGATGTGCCAATATATTACATTACTAAAAATATTTCACAAAACTTGATAAGCAACATCCCAAGTTACTTACCAGGCTTTTGATCCTGTTCCAGTACACAAATTGAGCCCTGAACTCTTCTGTTTTTCCCATGGACCATCATCAACTGAAATCTCATAGTAGGAAGCCCTGTGAATTGAGAATATAAAACTGTTTGCTGAGCTTATGGTTCACAGTAAATAAGATAGTCTTCTTCAGAACTAAGGAAATCTTAATTAAGTCAGCTTACCCAAGAAATACTGGACTTAGTAGGCACACACATCATGATGCTAATTCCAATACTAATTAAGTGAAAAAGTTAGAAGAAAAACAAAAAACAAAAAAAAACCCTACATGTCTGCATGCCTGTCTGATTTATATATTCCTTTCTGACAATACTTTAATATTTCAAATAGGGGCTTCTTGCAAATTTTTGGCTAGCATTGTGCTATTGCTCTTATGGAATCTAACATACACAGAGCCTCATTTCAGAATTCAAAAAAGAAAATACTATTCTTAAGTGAGTTTCATTCTTGGTAGCTAGTCCTTGATATATTTTAAAGCTGATTCTAATTCTTAAAGTTATTAATAGTTTCTACTAAACTCTTGTTTCTTAAGCTACATGCTAATGTACCTTTTGAATTAGTAGTAAGCTAACAGAGATTAGATAATAAAGCTGTAAAGAAAATTCTCAACCAATACTGGATTAGTGGACAAAACTAGAGATAAACCAGAACTATAAATTTCTTTGAGATTTACATTTCTTAAAATATTTCATTAATATGAAATCAAATGAGTTTTCTGGCACTAGCAAAAATGGCACTATTCTTTAACTCCATAATGCATAAATGATTTGTAACTATTCAAAGAACTTTTGAAATGTCTAAAAGCTTATTTTGTAAACTCTATCTTAAAATAATTGTGTCACTGATCAACAGTGAATTTTTTTCTCCAGCAAATAAAAAAGTTAAGATAAAACCGTAATAAAATACAACTTTTCAAAATAATAACAATTACTGGACATGCTTACAAACACTACCACTGTGGATAATTTATTTCTTATTCTACCTTTACAGTTTATCCTGTAAGCTCTTAATTTGTGAGGGTTTTGCCTAATACAACTCCTTTTCACTTTTTTCTCTATAGTCAGAATTTCTTATTAAAAATAAAACATAGCAGGCCTAACATTCACATTTAATCTATTTCATAGCTTTGTTATATCTTCCTAGAAAACACACACATTAGGAGCCTTTTATGTACAGACAAGCCAGCCAAATCCATAGAAGTGGCTGCTACTATGCCAGAATCAAGTAGAAACAAAAGAGATTAAAGGTAAGGGCGCATGGGTAGAAAAGAAGCAGAGGCAGAGAGAAAGACAAGTACAGTCAGGTGAGAGATGCTGAGCCCAAAATAATGAGCAAATTTAGTGTCATTCTCACATGCAAGTTTATCAGGATTAGTCAATTCATAGAATTTTTGTTTCAGGGAAATTATGTTTTTAAGGCAGCAATAAAACTCACAGTCCCTTTAGAGTGGGTATACTTCTTCTTAAATTGTCCACTGCTACAGCCCAAGAATAAGACATTCTAGGTTAGAACAAATAGGAGAAAAGAAAACAAAATTGGGCCTTTAAAATGTTCTTAAATCTAAGAACATTATAAATGAGGCAGGAATAATATTGCTGCACTTCACATTTTCCAAGCAAGGCACTTAAGTTTTCAGAGCATAGTGAAGCCTCAATACAGAATCTAGAATCAGAAATACTGGGTTTACGTTACAGTTCTGATGCTAGCTAATTATATGACCTTGGGCTAGTTATTTGAACTCTCCAAATCTCAATTTTGTCACTAATAAATACAACTACCTTTCTCACAGGGTTGCTATGAGCATTAAATGAGATAGCACACACAATATAAGCAGTGCCTGGCACATAGCAGGCATCCAATAAATGTTCATTTCCTTTCTGCCTAAGGGTCTATGTCATAAAATCTTTAAAAGTGAGTTATAATACCTGCAGTAGTTAAACTGTTTTCAATAGCATCAGAAGCCAATCCATTGCTGTCCTTACTTAGTAAAACCATAAGGTGAGACATCAAAGAACACAAAAAGCAGCAGCATCAGTTATTTATGAGATAAACCAACCAGATCACTACTGCCACAGAAAATAAAAGCATTTGATTGAAAATCCCCTCAAGAAACTTCAGACTCCCCCGAAATCTATCAACTGATGCCAGTTTTCCTCCATATATGTTATTTAATTTTTTAGTAAGTATAAAATTATAAAGCAAAGCTAGCTCTCAGCAGTTACCTTTAAAATACACAAACAGAATAAAATAAGCCATTAAATGGCTTTCCTGAAGGAAGCATAAACTCACAAAACATTTTTATCATTGCATTTAAGGTAGACTTTCTCCAATCTCATTTAAAGTTCTTCCTCTCTTCTCTATCTTGTCTTTAGAATAATGACAAGATTGTATCACTAGAGTTAAATTATTTCTTCTCTCGTCTACCACATACTATCTATAATTCATGTCCGTATTGCTTCAAACTTTATATGCAGCAAAAGAGAAAACTTTATATATAGCATAAGTCTTGCTGTGTTAAAGTATATTTTTATACTTTACTACATTTTTGTTTCCTAAATATTTTATCTTTGAATAGTAAATTTTACTTTTAACTTTTTAAAATTATGTATTACTCTCCAAAAAATTAAGATACCACTACCTTTGTTATTCATCTTTACATCCCTAGTGACTCACATATTACACACAGCACATGCACAATGTATTCTTGTTAAATATTACATAAACAAAATAATTACAAATCAAAAATACTGTTCAAACCATTCTGCTGAATCAAACTTCAATTCTTTTTCAACACAACCCGAGTTGAGTCATTGGCTACAATGTGAATATCTTTTTTAGTTAAGACGAGTTTTTCTCACTATAATTAAAGTTGTTATGAAAGGATATGACTTCCAGCAAACAAAATTTCAGAATTTATGGAACTCTTAGTAAACTAGGGATCCAACAACATAATCTTCAAAGGGTCACTCACATTGTTCTAGTAGCAGGAAAGTAGCAAATAAAACTCATCTCTAATTTTCTACCCTTAATTTACTTACATCTACAAGGATGAGAAGCCAGGTTCTAAAGTACTATCAAGAGTTAACTTTACATCACAGTAGTCATTTTATAGCTTGTCACTGTGTTCCACAAAAATGTTTTGCAAAAAAAAATTATGTTGATAATGTAAGCCTAAGTTATATTCAAGTCCCACAAAACAGATTCTGCCAGTAATGAAACACATATATTTTTACACTCCTAATAAGGAACTACATTAACCTTAATTTTTGCAATAATGGTTACAATCTTGAACTGTCGATGCACTTGCCTTATGATGTGTTACACTAAAAAGGATACAACATCAACTATGGAGCATTGCTGTCAAAAATGCCTAGTCCGAATCTAACATGAAAAAAAAATCATACAAATTTAAAATAAGGGATATTCTGCAATCCAACTGGCTTAGACCATTCAAAAATATTAATATCATGAATGACAAAACAGGATGGAAGTGTTCTTAATTTTAAAAGGCCATGATGGCCAAATGCAATGTATTGGATCCTGGATAAAAACAAGCGAACAAATTCTAAAAACAAGCAAGCAAACAAATCAGCTTTAAGAAGCACTAATTAATAGGAAATATTAATATGAACTGCCTATAAAAGTTTTCTATCAATTGCAAATTTATACTTGGTATATTACTCTCTTAAATATTTATAAGCTGGGAACAGTGATATGCACGACTAGTCCCTGCTACTCAGGAAGCTGAGGCAGGAGCATAGCTTGAGTACAGATTTAAAGGCCAACCTGGGCAACATTCAGACATGGTAAGACGCCATCTCTAAAAAATGAAAATAAAACATTAATAAAGCATCTGGCCAAGTGCAGTGGCTCACACCTGTAATCCCAGCACTTTGGGAGGCTGAGGTGGGCAGATCACCTGAGGCCAGGAGTTTGAAACCAGCCTGGCCAACATGGTGTATCGGGGGAACCAGCCCCCAATATTTAAGAAATTATAAGAGTATTGATTGGGGAAGTGATAAATGTCCATGAAATCTTCACAATTTATGTTCAGAGACTGCAGTAAAGACAGACATAAGAAATTATAAAAGTATTAATTTTGGGAACTGATAATGTCCATTAAATTTTCACAATTTATGTTCTTCTGCCACAGCTTCAGCCAGTCTCTCCGTTTGGTGTCCCTGACTTCTCGCAACAATGGTGAAACCCCACCTCTACTAAAAATAAAAAATTAGCCAGGTGTGGTGGCACGTGCCTGTGGTCCCAGCTACTTGGGAGGCTGAGGCAGGCTAATTGCTTGAACCCGGGAGGCAGAGGTTGAAGTAAGCCAAGATCACGCCACTGCAATTCAGCCTGGGCGACAGAGTGAGACTCGGTCTCAAAAAATAATAGTAATAATAATAAAGAATCTATATAAACAGATTAAAGGCTCTGGGACGCAGTACAATAACTTTATTTAATATAGGGTTTTACAAACTTTTTTGCTATACAATGTTCTTTCCCCTTAATACATATTAACGTCTATGAAGGTTTTGGAAATATTTCATTAAATAATGAACTGCCATTACATACAAAAGATTATTCACAAATCTTAGCCAGGTTGTAGAAATTGAATAAATATCCAAAAGCACTAAAACATTAAATTCCATGCTCAAGATCACTGGTTTAAAAGTACCTGGATGACAGACTCTCCCCAATGAAGATTTCATTTAGTGCTCTCACTGGCAGAAGTTGCGGTCCTGAAGCCTCACACCCTGCATGTAATTTAAGACAAAGAAAATCCAAGATAGCTCCTTGATTTCTAGAAATGTTATAAAAAACTTATAAAACATTACAACTTTTATATTTTTGTTTTTAAAAGAATCACATACTTTAATATAGTTAACATTTAAATTATCTTTTACTTAAAGTATCCACAACATAAACCTTAAAGGAACCTAAATTTACACCTGTAATGAAGACCCGAGTCTCTATCCAAAATAAACCTTAATTCTTCTTGAAGCAATTTCTCAAGAGTGATGAACTATATTTATCCATCTCAAAAGATTCTTGTTGTTACACTTAGTTTTATCTTGGAAGCTTCAGAGATATAACTTACCAATTAAAACAAGAACTATTTTGGATTTAAGCAGCAAATGACATGCATGGCTTGGATGATGGAAACCAAACCAGGTATGTTAAGAAATCAGACTTTTTTTTCCAAATAAGGAAACCTCAAGAGTGTTTTTAGCAACAGCAGCACTGGAGGAAATACTTCCACATCCTCCTTCATAATTCCTAAAAAATGTTTTCTTTTTTAAAATCTGTAAGGTTGTGCGCACAGTTAAAGTAATCTTCCTTCATAATTACTTTAACATTACACCATCATATAAAATGATTGTCCCCTTCAAATGGTTCCTGTTACTTCTTTTATTAGTTTCCAACTGGAAAAGGCAACTCTGTATCCTCAATGTCACAACTATCAGATTTATTGGACTCAAGTATCTCCCACTAGGCTAGCATCATGAGAAAAGTTCGCTTTCTGTCAGACAAGTTGACTTTTCTGTCTCCTCCACAATTCCTACGAAGTTAATGTTTAAAAATCCATCCCAATTGTGGTAGGCAGGCTCCAAGTTGGTGCCCAGTGATTCCTGCCTCCCTGGTATTCATACTTTTGTGAATACATATACTCACACTCTCTTTCTCACATCATACTAGGGTTGCTCTATGTGACCAACAGAATATGGCAGCAGTGATGGCATATCACTTCTGAGATCAGGTTAGAAAGACACTGTTGCTTCTACCTTGGCTGCTCTCTTTCTCTCAGATCTCCTGCTCTAGAGGAAGAGATAACATGAACAACCCTTTGGAGAGACCAACATGGTGAGGAACTGAAGCCATCTGCTAAAAGCCATGTGATGAGCTGGAAAGTGTGTTCTCCAGTTCCAGGCATGTCTTCATATACTGCTGTCCTGGCCAACAGTTTGATTGTCACCTCCTGCCTACACCAGAACTAGCTAAGCCATACTCTTAGAATCTTGACCTTTATAATCTGTGTGAGGTCATAAATATTTACATTTAAGATGCTAAGCTGAGTGATTTGTTATACAACAATAGTTACCTAATACACTATAGTTACCAAATACACCAATAAAACCACCACTGTCACCAAGACCACATTGATCTATTCTTCTCCTTTGACTTGGTAGCCTAATTATTATATTCTTCTGTTTATTATGTTTATTAAATTGAACATTACATTTTTCTCATTTATTTTGGACTATAACTGCCTAAAGGGAACCCAATTATTCTTTCAAATATAACAAGTTATTACAATACCAAGTACCCTTGGAGTACTTATTGTTTACCTAAATTATCAGCTCAACTTCATAATACAGAGAAAGACCTTGATACAAAAAACTATATATATATATAGTTTAAAGCCAGTTTTAGTCATATATATGTATATACACACACACATATACACACACACACATATATATAAAGATTTGATATGTTTAATCAAATTTGATTGCACATAAGACTAAAACTGGCTTTAAACTGTCTTAGGTACTACGTATATTCACATTCTCATTCTTGACAGTTTTACAAACATAAATGGCTAAAATTTATTGTTTAAATTACTTTTCCTTAAATAATTACTAATGAAATTTGTTTTAGATTACTATCCCCACAGATTTCCTACAAATGCTCAACAATAGGTACTCCATATCACCACTAAATTTGAGCTCTCACCATCAAACTGTAATCATGTTTCCCTTTTATATGGTCTTGACTTTCTACCTCTATTCTCATTTTCCCTCATCCTAATTTATCTCTCCATATTACATTTTTATTACATGTGCTTATTGAATTTCAATTCCAAACTTTCATCAAATGAGTTAGACAATAAATAAAATTGCTTCAAATCTCATTAATCATCTTAATTCTGCTTATTTTTTCATACTAATTCACTACTAAACCTTATCTAATCACGGAACTGTGTTCATTTAAAACCTGTCTCAATGGGACATGAAAAGATGGACTCCATACCAATTACTTTGTTTTTTTGAGACAGAGTTTAGCTCTTGTTGCCCAGGCTGGAGTGCAATTTCACGATCTTGGCTCACTGCAACCTCTACCCGCCGGGTTCAAGAGATTCTCCTGCCTCAGCCTCCTGAGGAGCTGGGATTACAGGCATGCGCCACTATGCCTGGCTAATTTTGTATTTTTAGTAGAGACGGGGTTTTACCAGGTTGGTCAGGCTGGTCTCGAACTCCTGACCTCAGGTGATTCACCCACCTCGGCCTCTCAAAGTGCTGGAATTACAGGCGTGAGCCACCGTGCCCGGCCACCAATTACTTTTTATCCAAGTGAATAGATTACAAAATTATAATTTGTATTTTTAAACACAGAATTGTAATACTAGTGACACAAACTACTACACTGTGTAATTCTCTCACAATGTCATATTGCTAAACTTTTTCCAGGTCTACTTGCACTGGATGGAGCCATGTGACTAGTAATGGCCAATGGAATGTGGACAAAATTAATGAAAAGGCCTAGTTCCTAAAACTTCCCGTAAGATCTTCTATGTTCTCTGTTTTCTCCCCACAAGATACAGAGGATCCAATAGAAGACTCAGAGGCCTTAAAATACGGTAGCAGCCACTATTTGGTAGCAGCTGTGGTTGCCTGAAAACTCCTTGGACAATGAGATGAGTTAAAAATAAGCTTTTGCATTCAGTCACTGTGTTCTGGGATTGTTTATTAAACCAATTCATCTCTCTATATTAATACAACCAGTCTTTATTTATATAGCATTTACATTGTGTTAGGTATTACACATCATCTAAAGATTATTAAAGTATAGGGAAGGATGTGCAGAGGTTATATGCCAATACTATGCCATTTTATGAGGGATGTGAACATCCTCGAATTTTGGTATCTGTTGGGGGTCCTAGAACCAATCCCCCTCAGGTACCAAGGGATAAGTGTATATGAAATAATCTGCTCCAGCCACCGCCCCCTCCATCTCCTTCTCCTCTCTGGAAGCTTGCAGTAGCTGTTTGTATTCTGACAAACCTTGGTGAAGAACATTTTACCATTAATTATGTGAAACACTTTGTGGGTCCTTTCAATTCAAAAACTCTTGCCTAAGTTTCCTAATTGAAATTTTTAAAAAGTATTAACTGATTCATATTAACTATATATTTATAGAAAACAGGTAATATTTTGATACACGCATACAACGTATAATGATCAAATCAGGGTATTTAGGATATCCATCACCTCAAATATTTGTCATTTGTGTTGGGAATATTTCAAATCTTCTCTTTCAGCTATTTTGAAATGAGGTATTTTGAAATATAAAATAAATTGTTAATTATAATCAGCCTACTATGCTACTGAATGCTTGAACTTATTCCTTCCATCTAAGTGCGTATTTGTACCCATTAACCAACCTCTGCTCATCCCACCTTTCACCCTTCCCAGGCTTTAGTAACTATCACTGAACTCTCTATCTTCATGAGATCAACTTTTTCAGCTCTCACATATGAATGAAAGCATGTGATATTTGTATTTCTATGCTTGACTTATTTCACCTCACATAGTGACCTCCAGTTCCATTCATGTTGCTGCAAATCTCAGGATTTCATTCTTTTTATGGCTGAATAGTACTCCATTGTGTATATATATACACCATATTTTCCATATTCATTTATCTACTGATGGACACTTTGACTCCATAATTGGCTATTGTGAATAGGGCTGCAACAAACATGAGGTGCCAGTATCCCTTTGCTATACTGATTTCCTTTCCTTTGGATAAATAGCCAGTAGTGGGATTGCTAGATTGTATGGGAGTTCTATTTTAGATTTTTGAGAAACCTTCATGCTGTTTTCCATAATGGCTTTACTTATTTACATTACCACCAACAGTGTATAAGAATTCCCTTTTCTCCACATCCTTGCCAGTACTTGTTATTTTTGTCTTTTTGATAACGGCCATTCTAACTGGGGAGAGATGATATCTCACTGTGGTTTTGATTTGCATTTCCCTGATGATTAGTGATGTTGAGCATTTTTTCATATAGCTGTTGGTCATCTGTATGTCTTCTGAGAAACTTCTATTCAGAAACTTTGCCACTTTTTAATGAGATTGTTTGTTTGTTTGTTGTTTGAATTCCTTGTATATGCTGGATATTAGTCCCTTGTTAGATGTATAGTTTGCAAGTATTTTCTCCGATTCTATAGGCTGTCTCTTCACTCTTGCGTCCTTTGTTATGGAGAAGATTTGTTTAATATAGCTCCATTTGTCTATTCTGTTTTTGTTGCCTGTGCTTTTGAAGTCTTAGCCATAAAATCTTTGCCTAGACCAATGTGCTGAATAATTTCCCCTGACTGTTTTGAGAAATCATCATGTATAATTTTTTGATTTTGAATATTTTTCTGTTCTTTTTCTGGAACTACCATTAATCAGATACGAACATCCTAGATGCTGAGCTATGATTCACTAACTTTGTATGTAATATTGTTTCTATATATGAAATACTAACTTCATTTATAAACTAAACACAGTAAATCTGAGGAATCTGAGCAGTGACTCTTTATATACCAATCTATATCTTTTTATAAGACTGCTGGTGAAGACAGTTAAATCTACCATCTATTGCTGGTAGCAGTAACTTCTTTCAGTGAGGGATTAAAATTTCTAACTATTATTTTTAAATTGTGCTTAATAGTTACTGCAGACTTTCAAAAACAATAATAGAAGTTCATGCACATATAATTTAAGATTTTTTTAAATATAATTTTTTTTGGAGGAGAACCTTTAAAATACAACATAAACACACATTTTAGAAACATGCTAACCTATAAAGCTGTAAGTCACCACGAAAAACTCTGGAATAAGTGGATATAAACCTCAGGTACCATGAAAGAGCAGAGGCAGAAAGCAAAAATGTAAAAGTAGCTTTTCCTGATAAATTTATCCAGAAAATAAAACACAGGAGAAAACTGTATCTTTTTATACAGTCTACAAATATTTAAGATTTCTTTTGGGATATTCTTGCATCATTAAAGTCCTACATTTGCTAGAAAAAGTGGGAAAATATGGCTCAAAATGGAGAATTCGCTTTAACCCTCCTAACAAAAAAAGCTGCCAAATCACCTTATGCTAATATTCTCTAAGCTACACAAATATTTCAAGCACAAATCCTAAGGCTGGAATGTAAAATTTCCCAACAAGGCCGGGCGCGGTGGCTCACGCCTGTAATCCCAGCACTTTGGGAGGCCGAGGCGGGTGGATCACGAGGTCGGGAGATCGAGACCATCCTGGCTAACACGGTGAAACCCCGTCTCTACTAAAAATACAAAAAATTAGCCGGGCGAGGTGGCGGGCGCCTGTAGTCCCAGCTACTTGGAAGGCTGAGGCAGGAGAATGGCGTGAACCCGGGAGGCGGAGCTTGCAGTGAGCCGAGATCGCGCCACTGCACTCCAGCCTGGGTGACAGAGCGAGACTCCGACTCAAAAAAAAAAAAAAAAAAAAAATTTCCCAACAAATATATTTCATATATTTAACTATATAAAATGTATAAACATCATAATCTTCCACAGATTAGCTCATTTCATCTTTACTGCTTCCCTTTTTTTTTTTTTTTTTTTTTGACATTTCAAAGATTAAGGCCAAGAATCTTTTCTCAAACATCAACTATCTTATCAGATACTTTACAATCCTTCCCTAATCAGCTAGTTTTCAAATCTGTCCTAGAAAACATCTAGAAATATGCTATTATTTCTTACTTCAGATTCTAATAAACTTTACAATTGAAGTAATTCACTATACTTTGTTAAGTGCCACTAATGAAACTAAAAACAAGTTAATCATAAATTATTACATCAAAAAATTTGAGGTCAAAGGAACTATGAGTTAAATATTTCCCCAAACACATCTGATGCCCAATCCACCTACTTTCATCATGAGCTCTTTCAATGTTAAGGGCTCTATTGTGTTGATTCAAGCTTAGCTGCTGCTCGTGAAGGTCCACAGGAACAGGGTTTATGCCAGTCCCTTCAAGGTATAACCTGATTCTCTGCCTCCACAACCACCTTAGAAAAGTGAAGAAAAGGCGAATTATGTTAAAATAGAATAAATTAAAGAGTACACATTATAATAATTTAACGAAATTAAATAGTTAATAAAAAAGTTACTAGTTATTCCATGAATAAGTTATATCAGAAACACCTAAAGTCTATAGCTTCCTTATCAATGACAGATTTGAATATTTATTCTCTTTTCAATTATAATGGAAATACCTAATGTGCTTGTACAAAATCTCCCAAGTAACTTAAATTAAGTCAAACTCTATCAAGAATCCATAAAGTCCAAGATACTGAGCAAGATATAGTCTGTGCTTTGCTCAGCAAAAAATATTATACAAAAAAGAGAGCAAACTTAAATTAAAATAATATTGTGTTCAGATGGCTGGATTAGATAAAAATCCCTCTCCACAAATTTTGTAATGCAGTTTTTTTTAAACAATAAAAGGAAAAAAGGATTAAGAAACAATAAATAAAACAGTTTTGATTATACCTAAAAATTTAAATAACATCTCTGCTAAAAGGAAAAAAACAATCAGATTTAATTGATTTCAAAACCAATAATCAATGTATCGAAAGTCAATGGGACAGATTCTGCTTGGTAAGTATACAAAAATATACTTCCACTTGGTAGGTATAAATTAGCCATTTCTAAAGTTGTCAAACTTCTGAAATGACTAGAAACTAGAATTATTGGTAATGAAATGATTCTAGAAAAGTCAAGAAGATGTAATACAACTTCACAAATATCTGTGGGAAAAGCTTTCCCCACCTATAAAATATAGTCCAAGTCAGAAAATAAAAAGTAGTCCAACTTGGCTCTCTCAAATATAATTGGCCAACCTCATGCTCCTTCTTCCACCTTCCTGTTTTCCTGATGGTATGACCACTGAACACATTAAGTAAAAGAAATTTTTAAAAATCCCATCCCCACTACTTAAGAAATACTTTTATGTGAGACAGATACCAGGAATCTCAGCATGGTTGGATTAAATCCAACTCTCAATCATTACTAGATGGGAGACAAAGATAAAAAATATAAAATCTAAAAATTCAAACAATTTTAGCCAAAGTTTTAACTACCTTTCCACTAAACTGATAAGGACAAGTAACGAAGTTAAGAAAGTAGAGACATGGCTGCTATCTCACTGAAGGAGAAAAAAATCTCTATATGCAGTTATATTATAGGCCAACCAACATTTGTCAGGGTTTCTCTCCACAGTTCCAACTGGACTAGGAGAAGGTAAATTAGACCTATGTGTGACTCACCTAATACATTACTTTTAATGGCTACTGTTATATCTATGGAGTAATCCAAACATTATCTGATTTGTTCTGGTTTTTTTGTTTGTTTGTTTTGAGACACAGTCTCACTCTGTTGCCCAGGCTGGAGTGTAGTGGCGCGATCTCGGCTCACACTGCAACCTCTACCTCCTGGGCTCAAGTGATCCTCTCACCTCAGCCCCACAAACAGCTGCAACTACAGGTGCTTGCCACCATGCCCAGCTAAATTTTGTATTTTTTGTAGAAACAAGGTTTCACCATGTTGCCCAGGCTGGTCTCGAACTCCTGAGCTCAAGAGATCCACCCGCATCGGCCTCCCAAAGTGCCGGGATTACAGGCGTTGAGACACTGTGCCCTGCCTGATTTGTTCTGTTTTTTAACAGATTTATTAATGGCACATACTTATTAAGATACTTATATAAGAAAAACTGTAAGAAATTCCTACCTGAACTCACCACGATAGAACTTCTGTAAGGCTTCTGGAAAGGAATGTGTATATCGAACGGGCAGGCATAAATGACCCTCAGACCTGTATTTTAACAGGAATTTTTTGGTGATATAAAGAGGAAAAGAAAAAAAGGTGAAGCAAAAAAATTTAATCAAAAGGTATCACTAAGTTACAAAATTAAGAAATGAAATTCTAAAAATTTCTACTCTATATTCCATTTTTTTGCCACAAAATTGTGTTTTTTCAACAAAAATAAAAAAGACCACATAGAGTTAGTAGTCTACATCCAGCTTTAATGCCATAATACACAATAATATGTGAGTTTCTACATTACAATGAAACTAAAAATAGCAGCAAATCTGCCACTAATTACCCTGTAAAGTTACCTAATGGTACAGTGTTGTTCAAATAATTACATTATTTAACTACTAACCTTCAAATTTTTATTCTAACCTTTAAATTATTTAACTATTAACTTTGGGCAAGTCACTTTGGCATCAGCTTCCTCATCTCCAAAATCAGGACAAACCAGCAATCTCAAAAGGTGATTCTGAGGAATCAAAATATTTATGTGAAATGTTTTGAACCATAATTCCTTTTTAAATGTCATTTAAGATATCCTAAGTCACTAAAAAAGAACTGAGAAAGCTTAATCCAATGTAATCCTTCATTTATTCAAAAATATATAAATAATGAAACTCCTTCAAGGAGTTCATAGCTTGATGTGGAAGACAAATTAAAATAAATCATTGCAAATTATAAGGTGGTAAGACTGCCTATTGGTTGGTGTAGATGAGAGTATGTGGCACCTAAAGATGTGTCCAGAAGGCTCAGTCATCATCATTTAATGATACTTCAATCTTGAAGAAAAGGCTGAGGGCAGGCTTAGGAAAACAAACTCCTGATAATCAATGTAAATCAACTTGTAAGTGTTAAGACCAGAGAAAAATGTTTTTACAAAGTTGTGAATAGTAAACTTCTTTATCTAAGCGGGTCAACACTGAGGTTAAGAAAACGTAAGGCCTAGGTTTTTAAATTCTTATATTCATTGTAATACTTCACGCAATGTTAAGTATATAAAAGGTATCAACAGTCATTTGATAGCATAATATCTGCTGAGGTCAACTGCAAGTCTAAAACCTCTGTAGAGAGAAGACTCTCTCATGAGGTTACAGTCAGATATCAGCTAGGGCTGCAGGCATCTGAAGGCTTGACTTGGGCTAGCACGACCACTTCCAGGGTTGCTCACTCACATGGCTGGCAACTTGGTGCTGGCTGTTGGCAGGAGACCTCAATTCCCCTCCATGTGAGCCTCTCCACAGGGCTGTTGTGAGCATCCTCATATCATGGTGGCTGTCCTACCCCATAATGAACAATCCTCAAGACCAATATAGACGCTGTAACACCATTTAAAACCTGGTCTTGGGACCTACACATTCTCACACCATATTCTACTGGTCACATAGGCCATCCTTGATTGACTAATTGGGGTGCAGGTAGGAGTACATTAAAGGGTACCTAAATACTAGGAAGCTACCTTGGAGGCTGACTACCCACATGCCCTCTATCCCATTTTGAATATTAAGCTTTCAAATGTTGTAATTATTTACCAGGCTCAGTAGAGTGGCTGTAGAATACAGAAGAGACAGACAGAAACTACACATTTGATTTAGATGAGTCCATGTGAGTGGGCCATCTTGAAAGTGGATCCTCCAGCCCAAGTCAAGCCTTCAGATGCCTACAGACCAAGCTGACACCTGCTTATACTCAGGAGAGATCTCAAGCCAAAACCACCCAGCCAAACTGCTCCTGAACTCCTAACATGCACAACCCATAAGAAATAATACACTGTTACCATCATAAGCCTCTAAGTTTTGAGATGATTTATTATGCAACATTTGAACAACTTAAGTTGTTCAACTTAAGTTGAACATTAACTTCTGATCTTTTTTGAAGCTGTGAGCTTTTTTGAAGCTTTTTTGAAGGACTGAGATACCACCATATTTAAGATAAAGAAGTCAGATAACTTGAAGCATACACAAAACCAGAAGGCAACTCTGGCTTGCCTGGAGGCAAGAAGAGAAACCAAAGAACTTCTAACACCTGTTCTTCTAGGTAGAAAATAGAGAAGAGATGACAATATTAACAATTGCTTGCCAGCTTCAAATTCCCACAAATTTATGAATATGAAGCCAGTTTTCAAAAGAAAATATAGTTCAATAAACTGTGTAACATATGATCACTAAAGTTAAGAATCTTTTACCTTAATGATATAAAAATAAGCCATTAAGAAGTTCTAAAACCCACATGCATCAACATTGATGGCAATTAAAAATTAATTACTGAACCAATGATCTCAATTATTTACATTTAGGGAATATTTACTCAGCTAGATTGGGGTTCTATCCCTATTCCCTAAAATCACTTAATCATTCATTTTTCAAGTATTTATTACATACCAGCTATGTATAAAACTATGCTAGTGACAGAGAAATTAAAATACAAGGTCCTATACTCAAGGAATTTATAGTCTAATGGAAGAGAAAAAGAAACAGAAAATAAATATATAGGGATAAGTGCTTTCTGTAGAGGGAATTACAACCCAGGAGAAATCCCAGTCTTGAACAAACAAGAACCACAGAAGTGAGTAAGTGGTGTAAGGGAACTTTCGACAAAAGCACATACAAAGGCATGGGTGGGTGGGTTGGGGGGACATGGGCCTTTCTGGAGAACTCTTTCACCTACTCTCAAATCATGCCCTGGATCTTATATATCAACAAAGCTCCCCGCCAGAGTAAAAGCATCCCTGCGTGAGCCTCTAACCAGCATGTTGGTGGACACTCATATAGTTACATTTTGCAGTTAAGAACAGCCTTTTAGAAAGGATCCTAGGTTGATCCTAGAACAGTTTCCAAAAATACATTTTTTAAGCTAAAGAATGTGTCATGCCTGTGGACATACGAGGACAGGTGAAACTAGAAAAGCAAATAGGCAAGAGACAGTGAAAGATAATATATTTTATGCTAAGGAATTTACAATGTATCCTGAAGGTCATGGTAAACTAAAAGATTTTAATAAGGAGTGGGTATAATCAATTAGATCTGTACTTCAGAAAGAAGCTAAGACAATGTGTAAAGGATGAGTTAGAAGGAGAGAGACTGTAAGCTTGTTCAGTAATTTAAACAACTATAAAGGGCTGAGCTATTTTCAGTGGCAGTGAGGATGGCAAGAGATGGACTCAAAAGTAAGTTCCCTAGAACTTAGGACCAATTTGATGATAGAGTGAGGGAGAGATAGTTACAGCTTCAGCACAGATGATTCCATTCATCAAGAATGATGGGAGAGAGAAAAGGAGAGTTTATTTGTACATGTTACATTTTTAATACCACTGGATATATCCAAAGTAGAGGCCAGTGTGGCTAGAATAGAATGAAGGGAAAAATAATAGGCAATAAGGACAGAGAATGGTAAAGGGCCAGATAATGTATAGCCTGTATATCACATTTAAGGTGACCAACTGTCCCCTGGTTTGCCTGGGACTGACATTCTCCTGGGACACAGGACTTTCAGTGCTAAAACTAGGAAAGTTCCAAGAAAACCAGAAGGAGTTTTTCACCCTATTCACAGTAAAAAATTAAGAGTTTATCTGTTGGAATAAAGATTCTGCAGTCCCAGGGGACTCCAATACCACAGTATTAATCAGCCTCCCTGGAGACAATATAGGAATTGAAGAAGAAAAAAGATGGCCCAGAGCACAATATGTAAAAACACCAGTATTTAGCCAGGAACCAAATAGTAAGATCCTTCAAAAGAGATACAGACAAAGAAGTAGTCACAGAGATAGGAAGAAAGGGGTATCATAAATGCAAACAACGTAGAGTAGAAATAAGGGAGCAGTTAGCACCAAAAATTTCCCAGAAATCAGGTAAGACAAGGACTAAAATATCCAGTAAATTCAGTAACGAGGATATCACTGATCTCTAAGGCAAAAGCAATGTCAATGAACTGGTTGGGGGCAAATCCATAAAAAAGTTGCAAAGTTTTAGAAAATAACTGAGAACTGAAGAAGTGCAGATAACCAAGCTTGGGGATAAGTGGAAGGAAAAGAGATAATAACCAAGAGAGTGACACAGGGTAAAAGATTTTTTAAATTTTCTTGAAAAACAGGAGTTTTGAACAAGTCTTTTCAGGCTAAAAGGAGTCATGTGTGAAGGGAGAGAAAAAAAAGACAACATGATAGGACAAGATTTTTTTAAGCAGGAGAAAAGGTGAAGTAGTTCTAATCCAGTGACTTTCAAATCCTCTGTGAAAAAAAGGTGGGTTTATTGAAGGAGGAAGGATAAGGGAAGCAAGGTGAATGCAAAAGTTGAACTACTGAAGCAGCCACCACAGAGAATGGGGAAGAGACATGAGTAGGGCTACACAGGAAGTTTGTGTGCAACTCTGAGTCCACTGTTAAGTGCTGAAGACTACAAACTGCAAGTGCCACCAAACCCAATGATCTTTTTTTCCCCAGATGACCACAGCAGTACTGATGCAGAAGTAGAAAGGATGATGGTCAGATTGATCTAGAATTGTGCAGAAAGGTAACGATGAAGAAATATTTGCACTTTGGGAGGACAAGGTAGGAGGATCACTTGAGATCAGGAGTTTGAGACCAGCCTGGCCAACATGGTGAAACCCCATCTCTACTAAAAATACAAAAATTAGCCAGGTGTGGTGGTGCATGCCTGTAGTCCCAGCCACTCGGGAAGCTGAGGCAGAAGAATCACTTGAACCCAGGAGGCAGAGGTTGCAATGCGCTGAGAGCACACCACTACACTCCAGCCTGGGCAACAGAGCAAGACTCTGTCTCAAAAAAACAAAAAGAAATAGAAAAGGAAAGAAAGAAATATTTAAGAAAGTAAATGAAGTGAGGAAGAAGTAAGTGGAGAAAATGGAAGGGATCAAAATACTGAAAGTCAAAGGGCAGATTTAGTGGGATAAAGTAGTAAGACTGCTGTTAAGGTAGGAGGCTGCAGTCAGAGTGGAATTAATTAGGATTGTAGAGATAGGGAAATTCCAAATCATCAGAAAGTCCAGGTATAGTCACAGCTGTGGGTGGCTAGAACAGACTGAGGGTAAATATCACAAAGCTGAGGAAGGAAAAAAAAAGTGCCAATAGTGTTTGGATAGGTCTTTTTATTAAGTCAGTAAAGTCACCTCCCCAAAAAAAATCAGTGGTAGCATAACGAAGAATATAAATACAAGCCACAAGGAAGGGTAGAAAATGGATCATTATTAACTTGTCCCTCCTCAGCAATACCAAAGGTCCCCAACACTCACCTGGGTCAAGAACTCAGGTCTATTATGCCACAGATCCTACTCCCAAACTACCTGGGAAGCTAAAATATGAGAACTGGTCCATCCCAGTTCTCCTACCACCAATGCTAGCTACATGTATATATATTTTTCATGCCTGAGGTTAAAACTAGAGCTATATCCTTGAAAACAACTACATAAAAGACAATCCTACTCAATTCTACATACCTAAATTTCATTACTAGAATGTTTCTGGAACATGGTTCTAATGTTCACGGTGGCCAGGAACAATCATGCTTCCACTTAGACACCATACACCATAGTGAAATGTCTGTAGTAACAGAGCCCAGGAATGTGAACATGGTCAAGAAAATAAAGAATAGCTTCCAAATTTTCAGACAGACCATAAAAAGATACTATGCAAGCAGCGCAGAAATGCATGTATGTATAACCTAAAAAAAAATTAAAAAGCACACCACACAAATCAAACAAAAAGTATATGTTCTTTCTTACCGTTCTGGATCAGTGTTTACCCCTATAACTGGTTTAAGTCTGTCCAAGACTTTACTTGCTGCCAGCAGCATTGTGCCATCACCTAAGGAACATAAGACAAAATATAAGACATAACCAGATTTCTGTTATAAATTCAGTTTTTGGCCATTTTGAAAATTAGTAGTTTTAACAATCATACCCTACCCTGCTAACTGCTATAGCCTATCCCACTCCCTTTCTACCTATTATACCTTTGGATTCTCTCTCCCACTCTAATCCAGGATTTCGTAAGTGGCAAGATTACATTTAGGCAGAGTAATTCTTTGTTGTGGGGACACTGTAGAATGTTTTAGAGGTATTCCCTTTACATACTAGTAGCACCCTACAGTTGGTAACCACTAATCTAATCCAAAAATTTCTACTAGCCAATCTTCTTTCCTTCTCCCATAACACCAGTCCAAATTCACAAATTATTTTAATGAAAACATATCCAATGTGTCCAACTTCAAATTTTTCTCTTCATCACCTGCTGTCAACTTAAAGTTTTAGAAACAGTAGCCATTAACTTAATGATAAAGTTCAGAAAAAAGTAAGTATATTGGGACCAAAGAGGAATAGAATTTACCTCATCTCATTAAACTCTTTATCAACTTCATTTTTTTCTTAAAACTGCTATAATTATACCAAAATACAATAACTGATCCTTTGAATCATATTTGAAGTTAAATGCATACCTTAAATATACACAAGGAACCTCACAGTAACATCATTCATTTAAAAAGTAGACTTGTATAAAACAGAAGTTTTAAACCTAATCGTAACAATCCAAAAAGTTGTTTAATGGTAAGACTCTGACGGCTTCAATATAGCTAGACTCTAGGGTATCTGGAAATAATGTGTATTAAACAACATTTGTATATTACAACATCGTTACTTCTGTAAAATTATTACCTCCTGCAGCTATGACAGCATCTGCCCATCGAACAGTCTCTTCATCATATTCTCTCCTCTTTACCAGACGAACCTCAATTCCCTCATTCCTAGGATAAAAAAAAGGAAAGGTTATATGAAATTTCCACTAATAATATATATATAACAGGGGTATGTTTTCTGAGAGGCAGATGATTACAACAGAGATGTAAAATAAACAAATTTGTGTCTTATAAGCAAATATACATGGAGCTTTATAGCATTATCGTTGTTATCATTTAATTACAACAGCCAATTAACTATGATAATTAAGGAAGCATATGAATAAATCAAAAGTTATATCCCAAATCTCCATGTGCTTTAAAAGCTTTTATAACCACTAGTGAATAGTAGTATTAGTTAGAATTTCATTTTCTCTACTCCTTCTAAAGCTTAAATTCATAGTACAAAAACGGTCCAGAAGACTAACACCTAGAGTGACGATTTTTTAAACTATAAAACTGAATGGCCGTTATTTTAAATCCAACAACTATCCATTGAGTACCAGACACTGGAACAGTGACGAAACACTTTGTAATTCACATGTTTCTCACACTGACCTTCTTGTACACACATAATTGTGTTTAGTTCTGAATTAACTGAAGTTTCTGTAATTTTTGGACAGAAGTTTCTATAATTTTCAATCACTCAAAAATATTATTACAATGAACACTCATATAATCCACTAGTCTGTTTTAATAAATAAAACATTACACAGTTGAAGCCAGCTGTGTAACTGAATTAACTCTGTAGAAAATGCATTTCTCTGGAAGATCAAATAATTGAAAATACTTGTGACATTTTCAGAGAATAAATATTTCCTTAAAGATGCTATAAAATCAGATCCATTAACCTCGATATAATTTTCTGAAAATGATTTTATAGTAACAATCAACACTAAAAGCCTAAGAATGGGCTGCTAGTACAAAATAAGAACTGGAAGTCCTGAATATAAAATCCAACCCAAGACCCAATCCCACAAACTTACCGTAAACTATCTATAATATGTTCCACATTTTTGGTGTGAATATGATGTCGTTCAAGAAGTCCACTGTAGCTAGAGCCTTTCAATGCAAGCTATATCAAAACAAAAAAAATGTTGTTTTACTAATATATATTACACATGATGCTCTAATATTGTTTTTTAAAAGCCCCATATAAAATACAATTTTTTGAAAATATATTTTAATAACTACCTGTGAAACCTACCAGTACAAATTGAACTAGAAAGCCTGATATCAGAAAATTATAATTTGGCTTTAATACCAAATACAGCACTATGTTTTCTGAATCATATAGTTACCAGGATCTCAATATCTTATGTTTTACAGCTTAAGCTTTTTATTTTTTTGATGACTTACTTTTTTTTTTTTTTTTTTGAGACGGAGTCTCGCTCTGTCGCCCAGGCTGGAGTGCAGTGGCCCAATCTCAGCTAACTGCAAGCTCCGCCTCCCGGGTTCATGCCATTCTCCTGCCTCAGTGTTGATGACTTTTTAACACATTGCATATGGCTACCTGATGACCAAAGATAAACTAATACTTGTAGAGGTGGTTAGATGACCTTTGTTCCACTTGGATTTGCTTCTCTCTTGTTCTCAGATTTATAAACTCTATTTGGAATTTACCCTATGCAATCTAAACAAAGGGCTGACTAGCTCCCTTAGAAAGGGTAACTTTTTTTATATATATATATATATCCTTCAAGAATTATTTTTCCTAGTTGGAGTAACATTTTATAACTATCTCACCCTAAAATTTTAAAAAGTATATTTCTTATGAATAATCCATAAGTAAATGTAGAGAAAAAAGTTCAGAAATGTCCTTAATGAACATCCATTTAATCACCAAGTAGGAAATTTGTTCACTACAATGAATGCTAGAATTCAAAAGTGTGTTATTTGTACTTTTTTGCTCCTCCGAATTCCTTTATACCTTTCCTTTTTTTTTTTTTTTTTGTTCCTGAGATGCTGCCTTGCTATGTTGCTCAGGCTAGTCCTGGACTCCTAGGCTCTATTGATTCCCCTGTCTCCGTTTCCCAAGTAGATGAGATTATTGGCACATGTCACTGTGCCCAGCTTATACCTTTCCTCTTTATGTAACAAAATCAGTTTTTCAAATAGCTACTACATATATATATATATAAATATATATATTTTTGAAACGGGGTCTGGCTCTGTTGCCCAGGCTGGGGTGTAGTGGTGCGATCTCAGCTCACTGTAACCTCCGCCTCCTGGACTCAAGCTGTCCTCCCACCTCTGCCCCCCAGGCAGCTGGGACTACAAGTGCACACCACCACACCCAACTAATTTTTGTTATTTTTTTTTTTTGGTAGAAATGGAGTTTTACCATGTTGCCCAGGTTGGTCTCGAACTCCTTGAGACCACACATCTCAGCTTCCAAAAAAACAATCCACACACCTTGGCTTCCAAAAAAGCTGGGGTTACAGGTGTGAGCCACCACACTCAGCCTAATATACAATCTGAAATATTTTGTTTTAAATCATAATTACTTACTGAACTATAAAGTAAAATTATTTCTTAGACAGCATATTAATACATATTTTACTTTTTAAAGGTTATAAAGATAACACTAACAATATGGAAGATGCACATTTAAAGAAAATTGAAATCAAATATAATCTTATGGCTCAAAAAGGGTTAATATTTTGATACCTACCTTCCCTATCTTTTGTCTGTGACTACTGGGTTAAGAGTTTTTAAATAGTTTTGCCCTCACTTTGTAATCTTTGTATGTTCTCACAAAAGAGAAGCTGAGGAAGCATTTGGCTATTGTGAAAACTAATTAATAAAATGTTAACTCACCAAGATATACTACAATAGATTAGACAGCCTGTGCCAAAGTTTAATGCCTAGCCAAAAGCCTCATTAAACTTTAAGCTACCAACGTCAATATTTTTTTAAAGGAAAACACTGACTATGATAATAACTAGAAAATTCCTTCATTTAAAATAATCAACAAATCACCACAAGTCAGTAAAGTTTGAAAAACTAGAGTTTCTTAATATGGACAAACATAGCATTAATATTCAGATTACCACTATCCTTACCCAGCTACAGATTGACTAAAACTGCATTAACCACCTCTCAGTGAGTATGGACCACTACCCTCTCCCTTGGCAACCTCTAGTTCCACGGCTTTAAAAGAGATCTATATGCTGATGCCGATGATTCCCAACTGCTATCTCCCAAGCTTCAAATACATTTATTCAACTGCTTATTTGACATATTTCTTTGGATATCTAACAGGCACCCCAAATTTAGAGGGCTGGATACTGAACATGCCAGATACTGAATAATTAAATACTATTATTATTCATTCAATATCTAGCATGTTCAATATCTAGCCCCTGATTTTCTGGCCCAAGAATTCCCCAAGTATGGCTTAAGCCAAGAGTCTACAGTCATACCCGATGCCTCCATTTTTGCTTATTTCCACATCCAATTACTAGATCTTATGTTTGATCCAAGCACTTTTCTTTCTTCACCTCTACCACTCATGATCTCACACCTGAACCACTGCACAAGCCTCTAACTGGGGTTTCCTACTTCCACTCTTGGAGCCCTATAGATTATTCCCCACACAGAAACCAGACAGACCACAGCATGTCTCTTCCTCAGCTTAATGCCCTCTACAAATGGCATTCTCCCTACCAACTCTCAGGCTTATGCCACCTGACTTCTGCTCCTTTCTCCTACCTGTTTTCCTCCCCATTCCCTACACTCTAATCTCTTTGGTCTATTTTCATCAAGCTCTTCCTTCGTACTTGTTGGAATGCTTTCCATCCCTCCACCTAACTCTGACTCTTTTTAACATTGGGGTGCCAGGACTGCTGAAACAGCTGCTGCTGGTGCTGCCCTTGCAGCTGCAATAGGCTTACTGTGTATTTGAATTAGTTACATCTAATTTACCACTTCTACTTTAAATAAAACTTCAAGAGCAGCTGGCCCTCATACTTCAATTCCCTATCCAGACTTTTTACCTTATGTTCCAAATTTTGCTTTGGACAATATGGAACATGTACCCAGGAAAAAAGCACATAAACCTTACTATGTAAGCCCTGTAAATGCTAGTCTGGGAGTTCAGAAACTTTTATGCTTACTTTCTGGCTCTCAGCAAGCCCCGGGAAAATAAGATACTTGGCAGTTGACTGTTAGGGAACTTTGGCTTGAGATGGCGAAAGGGTCTGAATTTGTGGGAGAAAAAGTTCTGAAGAACTAACAAAAAACTTCAAGTTTTCTATGATTGCTAACAATACTAAAATTCCTAAAATTCCAAATCTAAATACAAAGTTCAGTCAGTATCAGAATACTTAACATTGAAGCAAAAATGTCAGTTCATAAATTCTTATTCCCACTCAAATTTCTTCTTGTGAACTAATTTTCTAATAAGTCACGCTCAACATTCATTTAGAGAACGTAAGTTCTTATTTTCTTTAAACACCTTGCTGGTTGGGCTATTAAGCTTTATTAACATGAACTGGCTAAACAAGGCAGATAAAAAATAAGAAAATCACTTAATAAACAGCATCAGTTAGAAAGGCTTAAATCACTATGCAACTGGCTTTAATTCTTCCCTCACATTCAATCACCACAGCCAGTGAGTAGTGAAGTCCAATAATTATATTTGTTTAAAAGGAATATGCAAAAGCTGGTAAGAATTTCTTGCTACACCTTTGAAAATAACATGACTTCAAATATCTAAAAACATTCCTTTAATCAGACAAAAATAAGAACACATGATTTCTTAGAAAATGTCTTACCATTAAAAGGTTAGAGAAATTACTGAAATTCAGAACACATTCCCAATTCTCTGCAATGTTACACAACATTATTAGTAACAGTCTATAATATTTTCCCCAAAAACCTGTTAATTCTTCTCTCCATTAAAATAAATAAATAATTAAAGATTCACCAGGACACTTGGAAAAAGCAGGTGACTCCATGAGATCTACAGACAGACAGACACATTTCAGTATAAGCAAGAGTTTCTCCTACAGAATCTGCAAAAGCCAAGATCATGTCTCTCCACACAGCTTTGATATTAAAATAAAACACGACACATAAGGAAAAAAAGCAAGATTTTGAATGGATAGATTTAGCACACTTTAAGATCCAGATGTGAAGTTATGCTATTACCTAAATGGTTTATAACACCTTTATTAAATTATCACAGATAGTTTTACTTATCTAAAACTAAATTTATTGCAATTACAAATTTTTAAGGCTTGTTTTACTATTGAGTATTGCTATTTTGCACTCTGTAATTTCTATGATAGCTTAATAAGGGAATGAGTTGAGACTTTTTAAATTTAACACATAATAAATGCACAAACTTTTGAGACAATGACAGTTCAGTATGTAAATCCACTAGGCATAATTTAGGCACCCTGAAAAGCATACACATTTAACTAAATGGTACTCTAAGTGTTACTCAAAATTGCCTTAAAAAGGTTAACAGCACCTAATTAACACCTAGATAGTCAACCATCTACCTAACATGATCAGACCTAGTGCATCGAACCCTAAAGATTTCTTCAGATATATTTGGTATTTACCTTAGATCACCTCTATCTCACTTACTTTCTCCCAGGCTATCACCTTTATTTTCCCCATCGTTCTCTATTTGTGCATTCCTCTGTTAATTCTGTTGACCTCCTCCCTTGGTATTGCTCAAAGTTCCAACTTTGGTTTTCTTATCTGCTCTCACTTCATTTTCCCTGAGTTATCTCCCCACTCCAGGAAACTGACCTACCAACTATATCCCAGTAACCTTGAAATCTATACTGTTAGTCCACATCTCTTGACCCTGGACTACAAGGAAGCTGGTCCCAGCCTCAAGGAGAAAAGACCTAAAAATGATCTTACTACTTTTTTTAGTGGAAAGTGTGGGGTTGGAGAGGATGATGAAGGAGATGCAATTCTTGCCCTAAAGAGTTTACAGTCTAGAGAAGAAAATAAACACAGATAAGTATTATGAAGTGAAGAATGCCTAACACAATCTTGGTAGCCACAGAGAGGCAAAAGCACAGCAAGGTTACCAAAGATGACATCCTGAGAGAGTAATGTCTGAGCTAAACCTCAAAAAACAAAACAAAACAAAACAAAACAAGAATTGGATAGAGGAAGAAGAGCATTCAAATCAAAGGAGGCTACAAACGTAGACATGTAGACACTGAGCGATGCAAATTCAACCACCCTGAAATACCATCTTTCACCCACCAGGTTGGCAAAGACCCAACAATTTGATAAACTATTTATGGAAAAACAATTCCCCTTGTACAGGGCTGGTGAAAGTAAAAATCTGTACAATCTCTAAGGGAAGTAATTTGGCCAAATCTGTTAAAATTGTATATGCACATGCCTTTTGACTCAACAATTTCAACTTTAAGTATTTGTCTTACAGCTTGATTTACATGCATATAAACACAAATGTTATTCATTTCAGAATGTGTTTAATAGCAGAAGATAAATTAGGACACACAATAAAGTTATATACACACTGTTTTTAAAAAGAATGAGAATGCTCTTTATGACAATCTCCACAAATGCTGTTAGGCTAAAAAAAAAAAAGGCACATAATACCTTAAATAGTATATTATCATTGAATAAAAAGAGATGAGGCAAAGAAAAAGAATATTTCACTGTGTTGATTTGTAGGTATAGGTTGCTTCTGGAAGAAAACACAAGAAATTGATAATAGTTACTTCCAGGGACAAAACTGAATGACAAGTGACAAGTAACAGAACGACTTTTCATTGTATAATATTTTGTATCTTTTACATTTTGAATCATTTTATGTGCTAGTGATCCATAAATTAAACTAAATCAGTAAAACATCTAATGGAAATTAAGACAGTTTGAAATTGCCAGAATATGAAATTTAAGACAAGAAGTGATCAGAAGTGAAGCTCAAGAGGTAGCCAGTTCACGAAGGGACTTTTCTGGCATTCTAAAGATCATGAACTTGAGCCCATGACCGTGTTTCTCAGTGTAACTGGGGACCACGTGCAAACCAGGGATAAAACACATGCCTGGAATTCAGCCAGAGTCATTAATGTCAGCTGTGTACTTCAGAAAACCAAAGTCTGGGAATTCTCCACAAACTGAGTCAGAGTCTTGGGGGCTAAGGTTCAGGTGTCTGCATTTTAACAAGTACTCTAGGTGACTAAAGGGTACAGGGAGCTTCTGTGGAGTTCTAAGCAGAAGAGGGAAAGGGCCAGATGCTCACTTTAGATAGACACTCTGGTGTCTGTGTCTAGAAGATTTGAGAGGAGCAAGATTCAGTTAGAAAGCTCCGGCAGTACTCCAAATCATGCTATTTGATTAATAATCATATTGTATACAATATACTTATTGCATATAATGTAGCAAAAGTATACCACCTGACAAAATTATACCATGGTACACTTATTGCATACCCTGTGGCAAAAGTATTATCTACCCAAGTGCTACAACCTAAGCCACAAAATCTTCAGAAAACAAAAGGGAAATCCAAGGTGCTACACCTTCCAAGTCATCTAGTTTAATCCAATAACACGGCAGACTATTAAATGAAATTATTCTATCCCATTTTGAATTTTAGAAAACAAAACTAAAAGTAGACACCAATAAAAGGGTTGCCAAGTTGTGAGACCTGGAATGACGGAGAGGAGGGTAGAAACTGCTGACTTCTTATTTGTTCTATATTAAACTATTTTTTTTTTCCTTATTCAGTTCCCCATCCTTGGTGACAGGTGAAAAAGAGCTTTAAATAAAACCTTTTTTTGACCAGTGAGGTATGTTTCTGGTGTCAAAATCCTTTCCAAGTCAGTTCTGTTTCATCTAGAGTTCTAATTTGTGTTAAGGACCCTGTTAATAGCAGTTCCACATTTGCCAACAGCTATGTCTCTTAATGAAGCAAGTAAATTGTAGTAATAGTTTTACTGGCTTTTGAAATGTCATGAAACAGTAGAGTTAAAATATTTGACCAGAAATTTGATATCACAAGATAAGTCACTGGTCACTCAATGGGGAAAAAGACAAGATTTTAAAATAAAGCAATGTAACCAATATGAAAGGGTAAATAAAAGTCAAAACTTTGACTAGCTTGAAGCATGTAAACCTATTCTGTGCATGCCTTATCAACTAAAAAATATTTCCTGTAATTGTTTACATTTCTACAAAGTTAGAAAATCATCAGCCTTCAGGGTATAAAATTATACTGGCACTCTATCCTTCATCTTCCATTTGCATTTTAACAAACAGCCTAATACAGACCTGTTTTACATAAAAAAAAAAAAAAAAAAAAAAAAACCACCACCACCACAACAAAAGAGAATGCTTTGACAAAAAACCAAGTTACCATGACACTATAGACACAGCAGCCATGGTGAGACTCAAACACTTGGCCACTTTCTTTTATATCCAATTCACATGATTCACATAACTTAGTATTTTTTACCCCAGCAATATAACCAATAATACTTATCATCTTATCACTCCTATTACAGAATCCCATTTTAGGACAACTTCACACAGCCCAGTATTCTTTGGCCTATTAATAATCTCTCATCTGGGCTACAACTAATGCTATTGCACTCTGAGTACGGGCCTTGATATAAACTATAACACAAATTCAAATCAGTAAGGAACTTATCCAATAAAACTGTAATGACAACAACATCAACAAAAACTATTCCAATGCCTGGCAATTACAAAACTGTATATTCTACAGTCCCAGGAGTTTTACTTCAAAGCTGGCTTATCCCAAACAGCATTACCTAGCAATAGACAAATATTTACCTTATTAGAGATTTCTCCACTCAGAATGGGTACACTTAGGTAGTTTGACTTTTTAAGACTTATTGATTTTCCCTACATTTTAAAAGTTTTTTATGAAGTGGCAATCTAGTTCAGAGGTCCAAGAGTTAATCCTGAGATGTCACCCATTTTCTTGAGGCCTTGAAAACGTTATCCACAGTTTCAAAATGCCAGCACTGTAAAGGACCTTGGAGGCTATCTGGTACAACTTCAGCAATTCACATACTGAATTAGGTGGAGCACTTTGAAAACGGACAGTACTACACAAGAAGTATCATTTCCACCTATGAGGCCCGGAGAACACACATAGGAAGTTAACCACACAGAACCAGGGGCCTAGAACTGAGCTCTTCACTCTTAATCCCACACTTTAAACATGCCAAGTGAGCTATTTTAAATTGTTGTGGGAAGCTTCGATAAAACTGTATGCACATATTCATGCATACATGGCATTTGACAAATTCTACAAGCTAGACTTTGCAAAATTAGTACAACCCAAAGGACATACCACTTTCCCCAAATAGTAACACTGTGCTTTCTTATGACATTACTAGTCCATACCTCACCTCTAGTTTCACTCCCTAACACAAACTCAACTACTCTAGCCTCCTGTTCAAACTGTTTTATTCTTTAAATGATGCAAGTGTATTCTATAAACAGTCATTTTCAAACACTCAGGAAACAGAAAACAAATCTACAAATTTAGACTCCCATCAGGTGAATGCAGAGGCCCTCTTCAATAAACCCAACAAAGAAGCAGGATGTTTAATGTTGACAACAGATTCAGCACTTAAGCAAAGATGATTTATAATTTCATTTTGACGCCTCTACAAAAAAATAACTTCGCTAAGATCACACGATACCAGAGGTTTCCAACAGGTTGTCTTGTCTTGCACAGAATTAAACTAAATTAGTTATGTGCAATTAATTCCAAAACCTTTTGGTGCACAGCGCCAACAATTAAGAGATTTCCAAGAGATTTTTCCGGACATATTGCTCATGGTAGCACCGGGCACTCTCCTTTTCCTAAAGTTGGTGGATGGGGGTATGGCATCAGAAATTGTTTTTAAAGTGTTGGGGGGGCGGGGGTTGACAACAGGAAGATTCAAACTCTGGTTTTTCTCTTGGATTTGTATCTTTTTGCATATATACTAATAAACGTATCAAATATGGTCTATTGTGGAGATATTGTTGCACAAGAGTCGCAGGCTTTTTATTTCACACACTACCCAGTATACCAGCCCCTTGTCCTGACATTTCCCCTTAAAAACGTATATATACAAGTCACATTTTCTCCCTTTCCCTACTCAGCACCAAAGACCTGTGCTTTTAAAACAAGCTGGTAGGTGTCCAACGACCACGTTACAGCAAGGAAAAGGCTCAGGCTGAAGGACTTTCCGGAGTGCCCTAGGCCTCGCAGTCTTGCAGAGTAAAAGGGGGTGTGTCCGCGGCAGTTTCGGCCCTTTTCCCCCTGCAGCTCTCAGCGGCGCCCCGGGCCCCCTTTCTCGGGGCGTCCTGGGGAGCCGTTCGCCGGGCGTCCAGCCCTCAGGTCACGGCTCACTTTCTTGGAGTGGGACCCAACCAGCGAACGAGGGCGGGGTCGGCGAGGGCACCAACGAATCCCCAAACCCTTCACTCTTATGAGACCACTCGGCAGCCCCTCTTCGCCCTCCCCGCGGCGCCCCTGCCTCGGAAGTCCCTGCACGAATACTACCCTTCTCCCTCTCCCCGGCCCTGCCTCTCCCTCGCACGCACGCCCAGAGGCAAAGAGGACCCAGGGAGAAACCAGAGGACCTGGGGGCCGCGAGAGAGGGAGGACGGGCATCTGCGGTGCCCTGGGAAGAGTTGTCCCGAGAGGTCTCGCCCGAGGGGGCGCAGCAGCCACCAGAGCCCCGGCCGAGCACGGGAGCGAAGCGGGGCCGAGCCAGGACCCACCAGCTGCTTCAGGTCCTCCTCCGAGAGCTCCGCGTAACGGTACCGCTGCTGCTCGAACTCGTACCGGGTGGTTTTGGCCACCACCACCACCCGGGAGGGGCGGAAGCCGCCGTCCGGGCGGCTGCCACAGCCCGCCAGCTCGCGCGGCTGCCCCTGCCCCAGATGCCGCCGGCCGCCACCGTCACCGCCCAGCCGGGGCCGCGCGGCGGGGCCTCCCGCACCCGGTCCCCGCAGCGCCGCCGCCCGGCCGCCTGCCACGCGACAACAGCTGCCCAGGAGGAAGCCTCGGTAGCAAGTCATCCTGGGCCAGGCCGCGGCCGCGGGCTCGGGCTCGGGCTCGGGCTCGGGCTCCGGCTCCGGCTCCGGCTCCTTGTCTCCGCTCCCCACCGCCCGGAGTGCGCGCTGCTCGCGCAACCCCGGCCTCTAACTTCGCGCCGGGCGGGCAGAGGTTAAGTGCCGGGACGTGCGTGGCCAGCGCGGCTAGGGGGACGTACCCAGACGTTGACGAAGGCGGGGAAAGCGTGGCGATTGGGAAACCGGAGACCCCACGCGGGGGAAAGGTGGGCGGGGAAGAAATGGAGACCTCGGGCTAGTGGGTTTTGTTTGTTTGTTTATTCGTTTCACTCACGCCTGCGTAATGGCCGCTTCGCCGCCCGGGGACGACCTCCCAGCTCCACAAGCTTCCCTGAGGTAGCTCTTCTCCCGCCCCCAGGCTAACTCTATGGGCCAATCAGAACCCGCGGCGGCTCCGGATCCAGAGGGGCAGCGCCATTTGCTGCGGCCGGGAAAGAGGTAGAATTCTGTTAGGAGGTTGCGCCGCTCTGAGGAATCCAGCTGGATCCGGTCTGAGGCGGCGCGGGGCCTGCGGGCGGGGTTTTGAGCCACTGGCGGGAAGGCAGGTTCCGGGCATGTCCTCGCTCGGGTTCTGTTCTGCAGGCCGACCACGTGCCCGTTGGTTCATTTGACCAGGGCGTGTGATAGCTGGTGTGTCCAGGGCCGGGCTGGGGGCTGAGGAGGGGGACCCGGCTCCTACTGCACCGTGTGCGTGACCTGGCACGAAGAGGCCTAAGGAACTTGGAGGATGATGGGTAGGGGAGCCTGGCAGAATGGAGCATTTCTCCACGAGGAGCGACGGTTGAAAGTAGGCAGGACTAGAGCGCGGGGTTAAGAATGTTAGTTATTTGGACTTTGTCCTATAGGTTGGAATTATTTGAAAGCTTTTAACTGGAATGGAGTGAGTTAAAGCAATGTTTGATGACTGTTGATCTGGCTTGGGAATGTTGGGTAGCTTGGGAGGCAAGAGGAGGAGGACAGGATGCTGTTGGGATAATGACCCATGGAGTGATCAGGACCAGGACCAGGGCTGGGGTGTGATGAGAACAGAAGGAAACGTCCCATTGTAAGGGGGAAACCAAATGGCAGTGCACATTCTGCTGTTCAATTCCTGCAGCTCCCTAGATCCCCTTCCCCTGGCACTGTGTTTGCTCCTTTGTAGTTCTGGCGCTAAGTCGCTTCTGGACTTTGGGCAGGTACTTCATCTTTCTGGGCCTCAGATTCCTCATCTGTAAAAAGGAGGTTAGGTGACCCCAAGGTTCTACCAAGTCCAAATCGATTCCGTGAATCTGTGACTCTCCTCACGGGCCCACCAGCACCAGCGTTCATTCGTTGGTTCCCGCTGTGTGTCTGCTGTGTTCCAGGTAGTGTATTGGACTGGGAGCATGCACAATGAAGCCCGATAGGTGTTTACTTGGTACAGTTCTGCCACTGACCCATTCTCACCAAGAACTTTGCCTCACAGCAGCTGCTTATAGTGACGTGTAGTGTAACAACCTTAATAACCTGAACTTCTAGAGTTAACATCTATAACTATACTCAGACTCCTTTGTAGTCTTACTATTTTAAACTTCATTAGATATTAGGAAGGGGAAAAAAGGGAGAAATCACAGATGACACTTAGGTTTGAGGCCAGGGTGAATAGGGGAATGTTAATTGATCCATTCGACAGAAAAAAAAAATGAGTAGGGAGAAACTGTTTGGGATCAAAGTCTGAGTTTTGTTGCTCATATTTGAAATCTCAGACCTCATTTCTTCCCACTTCACAGATTAAAAACCCAGATTTTTGGCTCTCTCACTTCGGCTACAAACATATGCATTGACATCTCAGTTGGAATAGGCCTTTGTCCATAGTTATTTTGCATATCATCTTCCACCTCCTAAAAAATGTGCTTTCTGAAGGCATTCTCTCCCAGGTATCTTGAATTTTCCCTCCCAAATGAGTTTACCTCTTCAGTATTTAAATATGCTCATGTCTATGACATCTTAAAAGTTTTTCTTAAAAAAACAACCTCCAAGCCTTGGTTTTTACATATTGCCTGCCTTACCTTTATAGCTGATTCTCCAAAGAGTAGTCTTGTTTATCATTGTCACATCCCTGCCTCCTAGTCATTCCTCAACCTGTTGTACACTAGCTTCTCCCCACTACTTTGCTAATTACTGGTGTTTCCAAGGTGGCCAAAAGATATTGTTGGAACTCAAAATACTTTTTTCAGTCCTTTAATTGCTTGATCTTTCTGAAGAATTTGAAATGGTTATCATTTCTTCTTGAAATCTTTTACTGTCTCCCAACACACCAGTCCCTAACAGTGTTTCTCCCATTTCTATGTCCCTTTTTGACTTCTTCCTAAACCCATCTCCAAGATGTCTTCTGTCCTCGTCTCCTTGTCTCTTCTTCTGCCTCTTCTTCGTCCTTCTCTCTCTCTCTCTCTCTCTCTGTCACACACACACATTCCTGAGTTCATTCAGTGTTGTGTAATGGAAGGATCTTGGTTCAAATCCCAGTTTTATTGTTTATTAGCTTTGTGAAACTTGAACTGGTTGTTTAACCTTCCTGAGCCTACTTCTGCATTTATAAAATATAATTGCTACCTTGTAAAATTGTGAATATATGACAGATGCCTAGCACTGTCCCCACTACACAGTACACACCCGGCAAATAGTAGCCCCTTTCATGACCTCAGCTATTACTGCCATCTTTAGCCCAGATCTTTCTCCTGAATTTCCAATCCTTATCTAGTTTCCTTTTAGATAATGTCTCTTAAATCTTATACATGTAACACACATTCATGGAGATTAAATTACATTTGAGTGTCACTGTAGGCCAGGCATCCTGCTAGGTGCTACAGATGAAATGATAAAAAGCGTCCATGCCCTTGAGGAGCCTAAAGTCTATGCAGTGATGGAGTTATACACAGAGTGCTATAGAAATTTGGAGGAGCAGGTCTTAAGTCAGCCTAAGAAGAGTTAGACAAGGCTTTCTGGAAATGTGAAGAGCTAAGCCTTAAATGATGAATACAATATTAGCCATTATCAGCAAGAATGAGAAGGAAATTCCACAGAAGAAACACCATGAACAAATGCATAGAAGCAATGAACTAGCAATTTTGAATTTTTAGAGAATTTAGAGAGAGGCAGACAACACTGGGAAGTGAGGCTAGAGAGGTAGACAAGGGTAAAGACAATGAAAAGTGTTAAATCCATGCTTAGGAACTTGTCTTTTATCCTGCATATATTAGAAGGCAACCAAAGGAGAAAATGACACAATTAGCTTTGCAAAAATTGTGATTTTTTTTTTTTTTTTTTTTTGAGATAGTGTCTCGCTCTGTCATCCAGACTGGGGTGCAGTGGCGCAATCTCGGCTCACTGCAACCTCCACCTCCCGGGTTCAAGCGATTCTCCTGCGTCAGCCTCCTGAGTAGCTGGGAATACGGGTGTGTCCCACCATGCCAGGCTAATTTTTTGTATTTTTAGTAGAAACAGGGTTTCGCTGTCTTAGCCAGAATGGTCTTGATCTCCTGACCTCATGATCCACTCACCTCAGCCTCCCAAAATGCTGGGATTACAGGCGTGAGCCACCGCACCCCAGGCGTGAGCAGGCATTTTTTAGAAGAAACACAAACAGTGAATAAATACTTGAAAAGATAACATTATTAGAAATTAGAGAAATACTAATAATATCATTGTGAAATAATATTTTATATCCACTAGATTGGTACAAATTAAGAAATCTTGGTAATACTCTAATTGTTAGAAAACTTATCCATATCAAGTCTTGATTAGCCTAAACATTGGCTAATCATTTCAATAATTCTTCCTTCCAGTGTAAAAAAATAGTTTACAAATTTTTTTTTTTTTTTTGAGACAGGGTCTTACTCTATCACCTAGACTGGAGTGCAGTGGCAAACACAGCCGCAAACTCCCAGGCTCAGGCGATCCTCCTACCTCAGCCTTCTAGGTAGTTGGGACTACAGATGCGTGTCACCATGCCCTGCTAATTTTTTTTTTTTTTTTTTTTTTTTGAGATGGAGTCTCCCTCTGTCACCCCGGCTGGAGTGCAGTGGCACGATCTCAACTCATTGCAACCTCCACCTCCCGGTTTAAGCAATTCTCTGCCTCAGCCTCCCAGTGGCTGGGATTACAGGCCGTGCCATTACGCCCGGCTAATTTTTGTATTTTTAGTAGCGACGGGGTTTCACCATCTTGTCCAGGCTGGTCCTAAGAACTCCTGACCTCATGATCCGCCTGCCTCGGCCTCCCAAAATGCTGGGATTACAGGCATGAGCCACCACGCCCAGCCACCCTGCTAATTTTTTGAAATTTTTGTAGAAATGGGGTGTTGTGCAGTGTTGCCCGGGCTGGTGCTGAACTCCTGGGCTCAGGCAATCTACCGACCTCACCCTCCCAAACCAAACTGCTGGCATTCATGGATTTAATGTTACTGAGTTTTAAACTCAAACTTCATCTATGGTGAGGCTGGTGTGCTTTTCTAGTAAATGAATCTAACCAACCATGTGATAGCCATATCTCAAGCAAGCTTAACTGTTCTCAACATTTTATGGGAAAAATTATATATCACTGTGATATTCACAACTTGAAGATTTACAGAGGTTTTAAAATATATCATTCCCAACCCCTAGAATCCTCCCCACCCCCACTTCGCGTACATTCTGACTCTATGGAAGACATATATACCTCTTTTTATGACATTTAAATACTCTAAGACCTGTATAGCAGGGGTCCCCAACCCCCGAGCTATGGACCAGTACCAGTCTCTGGCCTGTTAGGAACCGAGCCACATAGCCGGAGGGGATAGGCGGGCAAGGGAGTGAAGCTTCATCTGTATTTACAGCTGTTTCCCATAATTTGCGTTACTGTCTGAGCTCTGCTTGCTGTCAGATCAGAGGCAGCATTGGATTTTCATAGGATGCAAACCCTACTGTGAACTGCTCATGCAAGGCACCTAGGTTGCACGCTCCATATGAGACTCTAATACCTGATGATCTGAGATGGAACAGCTTCATCCCAAAACCACCCCACCCTACCCACCCCCTAACCTGTGGAAAAACTGTCATCCACAAAACCAGTCCCTGGTGCCAAAAAGGTTGGTTACCACTGCTGTATAGGATGTATTCTGGCGAAAAAGCGTTCTTTGCTTTGGCAGTAATGGATGGAAAATAATATATTTTTAAGAGAACATTTTAATTGTCTATAATTAGGGTAAACAGTTGGGTAAAATCTTATTAAAAGAGAAGAAAGTTAAGGTTGTCTTAACAAAAGATATATAATGACATAAATAGTTAATTAAATTTTAATTAAAAACAGCTGTTTTGGAAATCAAAAATGTATACTTCGAAATGATCTACCTAAATAACTTATGAAAATGGATGTTATTGTACAACTGATGTTATTGTACAACTTCTCCTTATAAAAGGGGAAGAAAGGACATAGGAAAGCTGAAAAGAAGAAGGCTAGGTGAAGATACAGGACAAGGAAAAGCCATAAAATGTTTCTACTATTCCTCCAAAATTGTACTAAATATTTGTGTAAGAATTCTAAGAATAATGGAGTGTATAGAAAGCGGGTTGAAAGAGTTGTGAGCTAAATATCATGTTTCTGTTCTTTTCCATTTCATAATCTGGGAATTTTCACTTCTTTCTTTGCTTTCCTGATATTCTAACCCTATATTTGGTTTTGTTGCACTGGAATTTCTATATAGATCAGAAATTAAGGTAGTTAATTTTTTCCATTGATATATGCAGAGAAATCTAAAGAAAATCATAGAATGAATTTAACTTAAAATGTTTCAAGCATTGAGAAGATACTGCTTTATCTCTACCTTAGCGTGGTGACAAGGATGAACATGTCAAAAGGATAATGATGACCAGGTACAGTGGCTCACGCCTGTAATCCCAACACTTTGGGAGGCTGAGGCAACGTGGATCTCTTGAGATCAGGAGTTCAAGACCAGCCTGGCCAACATGGTGAAACCCCGTCTCTACTAAAAATACAAAAATTAGCCGGGTGTGATGGCAGGCGCCTGTAACCCCAGCTACTCGGGAGGCTGAGTAAGGCACGAGAATCCCTTGAACCCGGGAGGCGAAGGTTGAAGTGAGCCGAGGTGGTACCACTGCACTCCAACCTGGGTGACAGAGCGAGACTCTGTCTAAAAAACAAACAAACAAAATACATAAATAAAGTTATTTGTTCTCTTCTTCACTTTAGCAATTGATAGTGCAATCACAATGTTCCCACATCAGCTAAGATCTTACAATAAAAGAGAACCAGTGCTTTATTATCTTCTCCAAATATCTCTCTGTGTTATGTTTCTAATGAAAATTTTTTGCTGAGTGTGTTCCACATCAGAGTCACTTCTTGATTTTTAAAGAGTGTTTCTGTTGTCCATTCGTTTTGTCCTTTCTTTCATACTATGTCTCTTTTTTCCCTTCTATCTTTTCTTCATCTCTCTCGCATTAACTTTATTTTTCCTCTTTATTTTCTGAGTCATTGACTCCTTTATTTAGAAGTAAAGGATATTATGTGCCATATTTCTTCTAGAATCACTGGAAGAATGAATGGGCCTCTCTCAGTAGTTACCTTACATTAAGTTACGCTTTCTCAGTTATAAGGAAGGACAAAATGAACAATTATACTAACTAAATCATAATCTAAAAGAGTTCATTTAACTTTCATATGCTAAACTTTCAGGCAGTAGCTGAGGTTTGACTTAAATACTTATATTTTTATTATTTTATAACAGGCATGGCAGTACAGTAATATAACTTGAAAGTGTGTGTTCGCATATCCAAATGAATATTGTTCTTTGAAGTATCACTTAGTGAAATTATACCCTCATTCCAAATATGTTGTCATTGTTCAGAACATTTTCGGAAACATTTTGGAATTATGAATTCTTGTCCCCTAATCAGAGAATTGTTTAGGGGTCACAATCAAAAGTCACTTTGAAGCCATGATGTGATAAAACTGAATTGAAAAATGAAGTAGGGCTATAAGTACTGAGACTAATTTTCTTGTGTGATTCATGAGGTGTCTGTGAAACAAATCTCAAAGAAGAGGATCAAAACTCTATTGCAAAATTGTTGAAATTACTGTAGCCTACTATAATAATAGCATTTAAAAAGATTCATTTGGCTATATATGATACATTTGTTTTTCTCTCTATACAGCCATACCTACTAAAGTATTAATGAAAATGTAATTACATAAATAAAACAAAGTAGAACAAGTTAACATATTTGGAATTCTTATACATGCTTTTTGATACATAGGTAATGTATTATATTTATTTATTCGTTTAACAACTAATGGATGCTGACCGTGAGTCAAGCATTGACAAGATGCAACAGATACAAGTCTAAGAGCAGATGCTCTTTTTAAAGAAATTCATACCATGAATATATAAGCTTATCATATTTAGGAAATCCAAAAGCTAAAATTAAAATATACATTTCCAGAAGATAAATAGGATTTAGTGAAATGTTATGATGCAACTATACTGTTTTTCAAAGAAATGACTCTGGAAATTTAGTAAAATATTTGTTTTATGGTCAGTGTATGACTGAAAAAAATAAACATTTTGGTAGGTATTTATCAAATGTAGCAATTTATAATTCTGAGTATTATATCCATCAATGTGATGAAGCATCCAAATTAGTTATAAAATCCTATTCTAAATAAACTTCTTCAAAAATGATAAATTTTGAACTTCTGAAGTCCATTTATTTTTTAAAATTCTGTCAGTTTCTGCACAATAATCAAAATGTAAAATGTAAAACATAAAAATGTTAATTGTAACAAATTACATTTCTTAAACTTTTCTATAAAAACTCTTCAAGGAATGAATAGAATCTTCTCATTAGTTAGGGTGGTTTAGTATTTTCAGTAGGGTGAACCCTCTTTTTGTAGATGTCATGTTTATAGCAGGTAGTATTCATGAACAGGCAACCGACTGTCTGTGAGTCCACCTAGAAGGATCTGTGATATAAATTTAAAAGGTTTTATTATACAATATTTAGGGTAGATTTTTAATATTGAATGCAACTAAATATGAATATTAATGAATATACTCGTTGGTGATGAAATAAAAGCTGCAGAATATACATTTTTACAAGTAACATTTCTCTTTTAGATAATTTATAAGCAACAAACTACAAAAAATTAGACCTTTTATTGCTTCCATAACATTTTAGCATTTGTTTTTAATGCCTCCTGGAGAAGATACTAAGTGAAAAGGGGAAAAAATGGCAAGGGAAAGGGGGTTCATATGATTGACATTTGCTTTGCATTATTTTCATTGTTTTTTTATTAAGATAGTTACATAGCACCCCTTTCCTAAAATTCAATATAACAGAATATAGACATCATAAGCACGTGTCATTAGTTCGTGAGACAATTTGCTATTTAATCCTTATTTCAAATTGACATTGTTAATGTGTACCAACTAGTTCTCTGATAGACCCCATTTTATTGTTGGCAGTGTAAACATTATAATAAAATAAAAGAATTTTTATTTATTTTATATGCTTTAGAGACTAATAAACCATTTGTTTAATAGATTTGCTTAAAGTAGCAAGAAAAATCATATTAACTTAGTTCTCTGAATCACTAGGTCAAGCAGGTTATAATACTGATCTGCATGTTTTGTGTATTTTTCATTTTGATTATAGCTTTAATAGTAAGCAAAGGAAGATATTTCATCCAGCTATGCACGTTCTTTGATAGATTCTTAAGTTATGTATGATTAAAGCAGCTTTAATATTTCAAAATGATTAAGAGTTGAAAAAAATGCTTGTTACCACACTATCATTGTAATTGTATTACTCAGTCCTCTGTAAAACAAGAATTCAGGACTAAGTGAAACTGTTAGTGAAAACACTTGGATGACTTTATTGGAATAATTACATCTATATAACAAAGTTGAGCTTACTATGTTTGACATTGTTTTTCTCCAAAGTATGAATATTAGTTTTAAATCCATATATCAAGATAAGCACTAAAACCTAACAATCTGTTTATCACTGGTTCCACTTCAACCTTACTTTATTTGTGAATCTTGATACAATAAAAGAAATAGTACTTTTTCCCCTAGACAAAATAGGTCCTTGAAAATAGTATTTGTACAATCTAGTTATTCTTATAAGCAGTCAAATTCTAAAAAGAGAATAAACAGAATTTTCAGCGTATCAAGCCAAGTGTACCAGGTGGACTCACTATATGTATTTCTATTTCTTCCTATTATAGCCAATAATAAAATGAGAGTAAGTGAAGAGAAATAAAAATGAAGGGTTAATTTCAGGGTAGCAATGTAGTAGTTTTTTATGCAGTTTATAAGCAAATGACATACGCATCACCATGAGGCTGACTTGATAAAATGAAGACCACTTATAGAAGACAGTGATTTTCAAACCCACTCCTCAGATCCAAACAACTAAGGCTCTAGCCACCACTGACTTTAAACAGAGCAGTTCCACTTGTTAAAAAAATCTACTTAATATATGAGGATCATGCCTCTGACCTAACAAAACAAAAGCTATTTACCTGATCCATTTTTAGTGACTTGAATGAAATCATCCTCATTCTCATCACAGCTTTCGCAGTTCGATTGTTGGACTGTTTCTGACAGGCTTTCAGCTTGATTGACATCTTTCTGCTTACTGAAGCTTTGAAGTGCAACAAGACGATGATGTATTGCTGCATACAAGTATGCTGTATCTTTGGCACTGGCCTGCGTGAGGAACATTACATTGTTAAGAAAATCATTAATGTTAGCTACATTTTACAGATTTTTAATCTTTCACTACTAATAAGGAAGGAATTACATGGCATAAATCTACAAATTGGTACATAGGTGCTAACAACCCTAAAAATTAAGCAGTAAAAAGACAATCTTGAACTAAATTGCGTCCTAAAATGTATACTTTTATAAGCAATCCCAATGTATACATTTTAAATTGAGAGAGTGAAATTTTGTTATATAAAATTTCTATTTGAATTTAAATTAGTTAAGACCATCCCTCCTTCACTATTTTCACTGTAGAAAATTGTAGGCTTGCAGAGAAAAAAGACTTCCATTTCCTGTCCATCACTTTGCTTGGACATTCCTCCAAACTACATAGCTTTGTGGATATGCTGAGCTCATTAGAGCAGTCTATGGTATTGTACCATAAATACATCAGAAGTTCTTGCTTTTCAATATTTTTCTACACTATTTTAATGGTTGTTATTCATATGAAAATATAAAAATGGTAACAATAAAGTTGGGATAACTTACTGTTAAAATATTGTTTTTTTCAATTCCTTCAGTAAAACTGTGGGTTCATTATTAATTTCGTTTATATTAGCAAAATATAGGCAGCACAGATACTAAATATAGCTTGTTTCCCTCTTCCCTTTATGAATGAGGAAATTATGGCTCAGACGGGTAAAATGACTTGTCTGAGTTGCTAGTCAGCCAATTGGCTGAAAGTTGAATCCCAGGTTTTGTCATTCACATTAGTGGGATTAATGGAATAAATTATGGTCCATAATAGAATAGAATTCTTTCAACTACTAAAACAATTTTTGAAGAATAAACTAATATCATGAAGACACTAACATCGATAAGTAAAATATGTATTTCACAATCATATTAGCTTTTTAATCTCAGCAGCTTTTCTAAAGTGTACTATTGTTACCATCATTTTGCAGATGAATAAAATCAGTTTAAAGAAGGCTAAGTAGCTTTCCCAAAGATTATACAGTATGTACACTATGCCACATATATGTATGTGTGTATATACTTATACCCAGTTCCATGTATATACTAAAATATAAGACCAAAATGTTAATAGTGACCATCTCTGAGGATGGAATCTAGTCATGATTAACAGGCTCAGTCTCTGGCATGCTACTTCCCACCTAAAACCAAGGGGGAATCTGGCCCAGAAGACTGGCAAGAGTATTAATACCTTAAATGGTAAATACGGTTTGTACATCATCTTACCTGAACATTTTAATACTCAATATCACTTACACCTAACAGTACACTTACTGGTAACTAATAAATTTGGATTTTCATCATGGGCACCTGCAAACTTTTTTTCCATATTACTACATGGAAACCAATTTATTTGTATTGTCACCTTCTGCCTGAACTTGGGTAATCAGTCTTCTCCAGTCGGTCCATGGGGAAATCTAGTTTTTTTGCGGGGGAGGTTGTGGTTTTGTTTTGTTTTTTTAAGGCTTTATTCTTGCCAGCTCTCTTGGGTCTAGATCTTGTATTTGAGGTCAAGTATTCCTCTGCCAGGAACAGCTAAAGCTGTGCTCCCATCCTGTTACCTTGGAGATTTACTCATGTCCAGAATTGGAATTTGCTGTTGGACTGGTTGTTTTAACTTGCTAGCTCTGTATTTTTCCATTTCCCACTGGTTCTTTTCCAGTGACCTAAAGCCTTTTTTCAATCTCAGCTTGCAGGATAAGCATTAGGCTTCAAAGTCTGCTAACCTCTTCCTGGGAACCATTCCTGACAATAGTCACTTTGGTAACACAGTAAGATTGTTCACAAAATTTCAGTAGTAAAGGGTAGAGATTTGATGGCATGTATCACACAAATGTCTTGGAATGAGTACGAATTGATTACATAGACTTTGGTGTTAATTTCTGAATTTCACATAAAATTTATGTCTTATACTACAAACAGACATAACGAATGGCTGTTTTTGCCAATGGTACATATTATTATAACAAATGAAAAAACAAATTAGTAATTGCAGACATCTATTAATGTAGTAGGATAATCCTCTATCACTGAAATTTCTCACTTACCTGAATTAAAAATACTTTGATGCTATAGTCTTCTAAATCAGTAGCTGTTATTCGTACATTTTTGTGGTTTGCTCTTTGAATCTTCATTTGGGCCCAGAGTTTGCTATTGAGGATCAGCCTTAAACTGCCTTGATTGCGCATAACTAAAATAGGAAGTTGACTACATCAGGCCACAGAACAGTTGACACAGAGGAATTTACCATTTTCCAAAGCAAAATAAATCTTGTAGTTGTTTTTCAGACTGTAGATTCAATACTAATTTGTGATTTGACTAGATTATAACTTGGTTTTCAAATTGTACTTTCTTATGTTGGGAGAACTTTTTTATCTTAAGTGCTGAAATTACACTTTTCTACTGTAATATTTAAAAGTGGTTAAAATTTTAGAACTCCTTTTAAGAACTGATGGTCTGAAGAATATTCGTCTGCGAATTGTTTACAATGAAGAAAACCAAAACAAAAACCTAAAGTGTCCAAAAAAATGGAATTAGTTGAATAAATTATGGTGTAGTCATTCAAGAGAATATTATGAACCCATTAAGAATACTGCAAAAAGATATTTATTGATGTGGAAAAATCATGGTGTAATATGTAAAAGAAAAAAATAGGCTACAAAGCAAATTAACACCATGAATCAGAACTTTTACAATCTATGTATACGTTTATATATACAGAAAACAAGGGTCAGAAAAATATATTCTGTTAACAGATGTTATCTTAGGAAGATAGGCCTTTAAGTGATTTTTTAAAAAATTTTTTCAATCCATGCTTTCCAGTTTTTACAATGAATGGATATTACCTGCATAATAAAAAGAAAGCTGCTTTTGGGTTTGTTTTTTGTTTTTTATTTTTTGGGGATTTTTTTTTTCCTTTGGCAGGCAGTAGAATCAAACCAGAGTAGTAAATAACTAGCAGCTGCCTTGGTACTATTACTTGGTTGGGTGATTAGAAATCTGCGTGCCTGTTACAGAACTGAAGACACTGTTTCTATCCTTTTAGTCTGAATTATATCTCTTACCCATTTCTTGAGCTTGATATCCAGAACTCAACAAATAACCTTATTCTTGGATCCAATGTCTACCTGTGGTCTCCTCCAAAGTCTTGACCTCTAAAAATTGACCAATAAATCCATTCATCCTGCCCAGATCTCTCCCTGTGCTGTCTTTCAGTTTGGACCTCTGAACAATGCCCATTGTGTCATTTTGAATGATAGCTCTCTTGTATTTTTAGGTTTGACTGGCTCCAACTTCTGAACATCACTGTGCCTGCAGGATTCAATAACTGCACACCTTGGAAACTAATCTCTTTCCTCAGAGACTAATCTTTCATCCTGACCCCCATCCCATGTCTGGGATGCCCAGGACAAATTATGGGGCAAGTATTTTCTTTTAGAAAAGCTTTTCACTTTACAAAATAATTTGCATCATATTATTTCAAATAATAATAACATTACTATTTAGGTGTGTGCTGGGCTCTGATATAGGTGCTTTACATGCTTTATCTCATTGAATTGTCTCAGTAAGTCATGAACTACAGTTATTCCCATTTTAAACTGATATAAGTACAGTAGAGAAAGAGATTAAAAAACTTGTCAAGGTCACTAGTTAGTCACTGCTGGAGCCAGAACTGGAGCCCATGCAGTCTAACAGGAGAGCCTACTTGAAATGGGAAGCTCCTATAGAAATATTTTCAACAGTCTGATTTTTTTTGGTGTATTTTATAGCACATCTCCAGAAAATGATATGTGCCTGTATTATTATAGGTACACATGAGAAATCCTGAGAAATCATCGCTTGCTTTACAAAAGGATTCCTTACTTAGTCTTGACTGTAATGTTCCACAGTCACTGCTTGCTGTATCATTCAGTCTCAACGTTCCTCTGCCCCTTTCAATCCAGGATTGTGTTGTGTTGTTGAATATGAAAAGCTTGCAGTTGATCTAAATAACAATTTTTTAAATGTCAAATATATAGAAAATTTTTTCAAAGTAAGTTACTTCCTATGTTATGACACATTTATATGTGTCTGATCTTTTACCAAAATAATCTTCGTTAGTGATTTTTAAACCAGCTTTTAACATATATTTAATGTTTAGAAACATATAACTTTTGGATAGTTCAAACATCAAAAAGTAAAAAGACATACAAAGTGAAAAGGGGCCCCAGCTTTTATTTCCCATCTACCAATTTACACCCCTGCAACAAGTAACCACTGGTGTAAAATATTTTGTTTATCCTTCCAGAGATATTTGTACATATATACATGCCAATACATATAAATGTTCCCCCTCTTTTTTTCTGTCAGTGGTAGAATGCCATACCTACTTTCTGATTTTTTAACACTATATATACATCAACTTTTATATTAATTATTTGAGCTATATAATGTTATTTGAAAGTAAAGGAATCACTGAACCATTTGCATGCTTCGAAATTTTCAAAGACGGCATGATAATGTGGAGAAGTACGATGTAATGCCACAGGTTACCCCACTACAATCATTACTACTGTGTACAAGAATCACCTAAACAGCCTGTTAAAAATACAGCATGTCAGAGCCTCACTCCTAACAATTACTTCAATAAGACTGGAATTAATCTAATTCAAGGGTTATGCTTTGAGACACAGTTGAAATAAAAGTGTCTGTAGATCATACAGGAAGTGGAGAGGAATGGAGAGAGTTTAGAGAAAAGTAGATAGAGAAAGGCAAAGGGAAATTTCTGCCTTGTTGGAAAAAGGTAAAGTCGTAGTAATTACATTTCATGTGCTTGTGCTGATGGTGATACTACTCAGCATTAAAATCCTGTGATACTGTAGTGTATATCTGTGAAATTCTTGAATTACATGAAATTCTAAACTTTTTTAAAGGAAGCTAAATTTATGAAATTCTAAACTTTTTTAGGAGGAAAACAAAATTCTTATTGGACTGAAATCAAAGTATCAACATTGTTAAACCTGTGTAAGTAGAATTATTTAATCACAATAATAGCACTAATTATAAAAGCAAATATTAAAGCAGGATACTTGGCTATCATATTTCTAAGGGACTAATGTGAATAGTTGTAAAACTAACAACCCATTTTCCTGCAAAGTACACATACAAACATAAGAAGAAAATAAGTTACTGGTGTAATTTTTGAGAGCGTCCAACATTTTTATTTAAGTAACTTAGTCTCCATGAAAACTATACTTCTGTCTGTATTTTTAAAGATGTCTCTTCTCATGTTAACTTTATTCCAAGTATGTAAATGCTACCAAAAAGAGTAAAACATGATATACAGACCTTTAACACATTATGTTCTGATTCCTCCCCTGTTATAACATCAATTTTCTCCAGCAAGCATTTTCGTGATGGTTGGGAAGAGAATGCAGCAGCTGATTCAGTTAGGGAAGTATTTTTAATAGAGTCTGTTCCTAAGAGAAAATGCGGGAAAAACACTGAAAAGTCCCCATTTTCTCTACTGTGAAAGTTCTTTATTGCCCCTATGACTACATATATCTACTTGGCTTTTTCTAATAGTAAGTGAGATTCCAAAAATTCAAACTGCTTGAGTTTGTGTAAAATCTCCTTATCGATTCCCGCATAGCATTAACTAAAAAAATTATTAAAGCTTGTATATCAGATAATGATATTTATATGCTTTAATCTTTACCAAAATATTTGAAACACTGAATTACTGGTTTTTAAAATCTTATATTAAATATTAATTTTACTTATATTAAATATTAATGTTAATAAATAACATAAAAAGACAAACTAGGTGAATCTAATGTTTTACAAATGAAAGAATTCTTACTTGAACTTAAAAAGTTGACAGGAAATTTCGGAGTGGATTTGAATGGCTTTTCCTTGGCGTATGAATCATTTTCAAGTTGAGGCTGGGTGAGTTTTTGAGTACTCTGAGTGGGGAAAAAGATGCATTATTAATTTTATTTAATAAAAGTTTTAATTTTATCCCTATATGTTTGCAGTAAGACACTTTCATTTTTCTGTTTCAACACAGCAAATAAGCCCAGCTGGTATGTTTTTATTTTGGACTTTCTATGTGCTGAACAGAGAATTCGTCTCCATTGTTAGAAAGCCTGAGTTCTAATCCTCAGAAAATGTAATCTAGTTACCACCAGCCTACTTCAGGTGGGATCTAGTCCCAGAGGCAATGGGAAAGGTCTAAAGGTACAAAAGAAGGTAACAGATGTTCCACACTCTGACTAGACTAAACTGATGCCCAGGAGGTACAAAAGAAAGAAAGAAAATGTGCCTTTGAACACAGAAGTTAAAAGTATAATTCAATTTAATATTACTTTTAATTAATTTACCTTTAGAAATTTAAAGTGACAGCTCTGTATATAGTAACAGAAACATATACCAAAGTATTTCAGTGTCCCCAGAAATTTACTCTTGCTATCCACTTTATGGAAGAAAACAAAAAAGTTATCCAGAGACCCCCACAAGATGTCTCAGCAAACATCTTTGTAGAAAGAATCCTAACTTTTCCTCCCAGACAATTTTTGCCAACAGTCGCTTTTAAGGCTACTTGGGGCCCTGTATGTCTGTTGTAATCAAGGCCTGCACAAAAAAGACTAATTGACATGACATTTGCGATAATGTGTAGCCCTCTGCAAAACACAGAGAATTGGAACAATGATACTTAAGAATTTATGCTTATATTTTTTCCCTTATGAACTGAAAATTATTTCACATTACTTAACTAGACATCAAGATATTCCCTTAAAATTGGTAGAGATGGGTATAATTATTTCCATTTTAAGAAAGTAGAAACTGAGGCACAGAAAGTTTAAATGACTCACTCTAAAAACACATAGTTAGCCAATAAGCCAAGAGTGCATCCTGGCCCCCAAATCGCAAGGCCAAAAATTTACAGGATTAGAGGACAAACACAAATTATCTCTATAATTCCTGTTATCCTTAAGATATTACCAACTTAAAGAGATAGAGAGTTCAGGTTCCTTTATAAACCAAATTTAAAATGCCCATAGGAAATGTGCACAAGTGCCTTCTCAAACCAAACCTGTAGTCCTGACTATAGTTTATTTGTATAGGTATCTCTCTGTCTGCTCTTATTAGATGATAAGCACCTTTAGGGCACAGTGTCTCCTTTAGCTTGCATAACCACTTACTCAGGTGGTTTTCAAACCTGCCTGTACATTAGAGTTGCTTGACAGCTGGCCTCACCCACAGGCATTCTGAGCTAATTGGTCTGATGAGACCAGGGGTAAGAAATCCTTAAAAGGATGATTCTAACAGGCAGCCAAATTTGAGATCAATGCTTTATATACCATAAGAACTCAGTACATGTTTGGTAAATTGAGTGAAATGTAAAGTTGATCCTGTGAGGTTTGAAAAGCATTGTCTGACATTTTACAGATGCTGTGGCAAATCTGGTGTCAAACTTAGAAATAAATGATATGGAATAAATGTGCCTAAATATACTGCCTGTAAATTCACCATGGAGGCTAGTCCGTTTTGGTTCATATCCAAAGGCATAGCTCACAGGTCTAGGATTGGTGAGTTGACCTTCATTTTGGGAATGACAGAAGGGTTCCTAAAATAAACTAAGCCTTTAAAATAACTAATATATGAAAGCCCTAAAAATTTTGGAATGAGTTTGGGCGTGGTGGCTCACGCCTATAATTCCAGCACTTTGGGAGGCTGAGGCGGGTGGATCGCTTGAGCTCAGGAATTCAAGGCCAGCCTGGGCAACATGGTGAAACCTCATCTCTACCAAAAATACAAAAAGTTAGCCAGGTGTGGTGGTGTGTGCCTGTGGTCCCAGCTACTCAGTAGGCTGAGGTGGGGGGATCCCTTGAGCCAGGGAGACAGAGGTTGCAGTGAGCCAAGATCATGCCCCTGCATGATCTGCATGTCAGCCTGGGTGACAGAGCAAGACCCCATCTAAAAAAAAAAAAAAAAAAAAGAATTGGAATGAACTGGCTTAACGAGTTGGTTCTTTTATTAATTTAAATCCGTACATGAGTTTTAAAATCTCTGCAGCTTCTTTGGGATTCTTCATGTAACTGGTATTCCTGAGACAAGCTAGGCACGTTCAAGCTATCTCAGCCACTTTCCTGACTTGAGTGAAAGCTGGAAAAGGTATGAAGATGTGATTGACCAGATAAAACCATAGGCATGGTTTCCCACAGCTTTCACTTTTCTGTACAATTTTCCACTGTAGATTACACTGTCTTAGAGATCAGAGTTCTGTGGGGACCAGAGAAGCAGTTACCTCATTGCAAGAGGATGCTGAGCATTAAATAAGAATGATGGTAATAACAGTGAGGGGTTTTCACTAGGCAAGTAAAGCACTATGAATTTTCTCTGAAAGCTAGGGAAAGAAAAGTTATAATAATGCTTTTTGATGTAAGAGCTTGAAAGTAGGGTTGTGGTTAACTAATAAGAACAAACTGGTCGCCGGGCGCGGTGGCTCATGCCTATAATCCCAGCACTTTGGGAGGCTGAGGCGAGCAGATCACGAGGTCAGGAGATCGAGACCTGGCTAAGATGGTGAAACCCTATCTCTACTAAAAATACAAAAAAAAATATATAATATATATATTAGCCGGGCGTGGTGGCACACACCTGTATTCCCAATTACTCGGGAGGCTGAGGCAGGAGAATCACTTGAACCCAGGAGGCAGAGGTTGCAGTTAGCAGAGATCGTACCACTGCACTCCAGCCTGGGTGACAGAGCGAGACCCTGTCTCAAAAAAAAAAAATAAAAAAAATAATAATAAATTGGCAAATAATTTTAAATGCATCTTGTTGTAAAATGATGCAAACTATTAAAATATCATTACCAATTGAGCTTATCTAACGATTGCAGATAATTCTGGGATTTCCTTGGGTACTTTTGGCTTAACACAAGTCAAAGAACTATTTAATATTTCACATCAGTAATAATGTTATAATTATACAGTTCCCTTCCTCTGGGTTTCTATTATTTTAACAACTAGGACATGCTTCCCAGGAGAATCTTTCCAGTTAAAGAAAGAAAATGTGCCGTTGAACTCAGGAGTTAAAAAGTATTATTCAATTTAATATTACTTTTAATTAATTTACCTTTAGAAATTTAAAGTGACAGCTCTGTATATAGTAATAAAAATATATACCAAAATCTTACCAAAACTCTTTCTACCATGTTTTCTCCAAAAACAAAATTGGAACTGCAGTTTTTAAAAGAACATTTATCTTCATTTGGTTGGCATCTAAGAAAAAAAAATAAGCATTTACTATTTTAAATACATGGATAAAGCCATTTTAAACCTTGAAATAATCAGATAATTTAATAGATTTATGTAAATCAAATTTACTGCTCATTTTTGTTAGTTTGAATTTAATGAGAAATGAAAGAAAAATTCAAATAGTGGCATCCAGAGGTGATTGTCAAGATAGTTTCCAGCTATTACAGCACTGACAGAGAGACCAGTCCTGACTGCCTCATGGCCATCACTGCACTGGCTGTGTGGTCAGCCAGGAGGACTGCCCAACCCTTTTTGCTTTTCCAGCACACCCTGTCTAATACCTAATTTGCACTCTTCCCTTCCCCAAGTGGCTGATGCCTTTAGCAACCAGAGATCTCCAGGGCAAAAGCAAAACCCTATCTGTTATAATTGAGTGTGCATTGGCTTAAATTTTTTTGCCTCCCAGAAACGTTTTTTTTAATGTTAAAAGTGTTTTTCCTGATGAGAAACTTGAAGACAGGAAGCCCTCTCTTTGTAGACAGATGTGCTCAGGGTTCGTCATTGCATCCCCAATGTGCACAGAAGGCACCTGCTACCGCATGTGGACAGAGCCCAGTCATGTGAGTCAGTTTATATCCACAGCTAGTTTTAATCTCTCAGATCAAACATTTATTCATCACTAGTAATACTAATACATACTAATAAATATGGCAGATTTATACTGCTTTCCTTGTTGTTTATCTAACCCATGCCAATAAAAAATTAATAATGCCAAAATAAAAGAAAGAAACACCAGAGAGAGAGGAAGAGAGCCTAATCTACTAACCAGATAATTTATGCCCAACCAAATAAAAGTTTAGCCATACATTTTCAAAAAGTTCTCACCCAAGTCAATGAAACAATGAAGACAATCCAGTATTAATATGATAATATTTAAGTATCAGAAATTTTTTAAAAACATTTTAAACTTGTGTTCCTATAAAATCTCCTTTCAAATGGGAATCTTGGCAGTTTATACATACAAGGTCAGAAAATTATTTTCCATGATTGGTTATAATAATAAAAGAATGCAAGAATGAAAGGACAACCCTTCTGTTTTCTCATTATTAACTTACTCTACTGATGTTGCACCTAAAAAGTGCTGGTTTGTAGACAGCTGGACTGAAATTCTGGCACTTGATAAATTTTCACTTGACAAATAGGAATTTCCCTCAGAAATCTGAAAGTAAAGAAATCCATCAAAAAGTTTATAAAGACTACCTTACTATAGGACCATCAGACAAGGAAACAATAGTTATAGTTAAACATATTGAAAACTTACTATGTTTAAGTACTGCCCTAAGCATTTTATGTACTATCTCATTTACTCCTTACAACTCTATACACTTTGTACTTCTATTATCCACATTTTACAGGTGAGTAAACTGACACAAAGAACTTAAATAACTTGTCCAGGTCACTTACATACAATGGAGATCTGTCTAATACCAGAATATCATAATATTCAGAAATCCCACTATGTTTTGTTATTTTTGCCATTTTAGTCAAATTGGGTTAATTCTCATTTCTGGATTAGTAAAGCTCACTTTCAGGACTATGTAATCCTTGGTAACACCCAAAAATGTCACCATCCTAGTCACCCAGTGTAAGAGAAAACCCCACTCATCTCTTTATCTTAAAATTTTCAACTGGTAACTTACCCAGTTACTTTGCCTTATGTACATATGTGTATGCACAATACCTGAATTAATATATAAATGTAAGAGTGAGGAAATTTAGAATTGGAAGGAACCCTATAAATTATCTGGTCTAGTATTTACAATGTATTGTGGACACCTTCCTTCCTCGACCAGGGATTTGCAAAGATGTTTCAGGTCGTTCATATCTTTTAAAGCCAGATGGGATATGTTTCCACTTAGATTTTTATTTCAATCAATAAAAACAATTTTGAATACTTTTTCTTTTTTAACAAGAATTTGAGAACTGACAAATATGTATCAAGAGAGCATGTGCCATGGTTAGCAAAGATCAAAGTACATGCTCATGACCTAGTCACTCAGATGATGTAGCTCTCAGTCGAAATGGTAGCTTTCACTCCTATGTTGGTTAAAATAGTTATTTAGGCATATACTGTTTAATCTATACATATTAAGTAACCATTGATTAATGATAGGATGAAAATAATTTATCTGATTTTGATATACAAGTTAATAAGAAATATAAAGATAATGGTTCTACAAAATCCACCTAGAGAGTTTTCACCAAATCTTAACTTACATTCATTTGGTCAAAATTCTTACATAGGATCTTATATACAGTGTGTCTCTGGATCTTCAAAGATCACTAAATGGAAAATTTAATGATGGGCATTAAATTTTCTGTTTAATGATGGGCATATACAGTAAGGATTTTCAATAACTGGAAATAAGGTTTATTCACTAGACCTTATAATTTTCTCAAAAATAAATATAAACAATAACTTGAAATTTTCTCTTATGCTTGGATCATTTAGGAAAAAAAATGGAAGAAATATATTAATAAATTTTATTTTAAAAATATGCAATGCAGTGTTTACAAAAATCCTGCCAAGAAAGAAATATTGATGTGCTTTTGATGTCATAGCATGTAATTAAAATCTTGCTGTGTATTTATAGTACATGCCATTTTAAAATCAAATGCAATGTAACTTTTTAGAAATTAGTCAACACATTATACTTCCTATTACATAATTTAAAACAAGTTAAACACCATGCATCACTCTTTTTTTTCTTTTCTTTTTTGAGACAGTCTGGCCCTGTCACCCAAACTGGTACCATCTCGGTTCACTGCAACCTCTGCCTCCCGGGCTCAAGCTAGGACTACAAGCACATGCCACCATGCCCAGCTAATTTTTATATTTCTTGTAAAGACAGTGCTTTACTATGTTGCCCAGCCTTGTCTGGAACGTTTTAGCTCAAGAGATCCACTCATCTCGGCCTCCCGAAGTGCTAGGATTAAAAGCATGAGCCACCATGCCCGGCCATATGACTTCTTAAATAAAAGTAAGGAATTATGTAACTTGGTGATAATTATTACATTATATTTAAATGAAAACAGTAATATACTTATCTAAAATTGAAGACATATTTTACTTAAAAATTACTTATATAGCATGCATAAATGATGAAATGATTTTTTAAGTTCATAATGGATCTCTCCAAATCATATCTTACAAAGTAAAGGGTTTGGAAATATAAAAATATTGGTAAATGCTGACCAAGTTCAAGTCCCTTACTTTGCTGATAAAAAAAGATGTTGAATGGGTGCTTTGTTTAGATAAACAAAGATAGTGGCAGAGGCAAGATTAATACCAAGCTGGTATTTTTTTACACTTGAATGTTTCTGTCCTTATGTTCACTAAGGGAAAACAAAACAAAGCGAAACTATGTGACCAGTCCTCAGTAGTTCATCTGGAAACAAATAGCTAAGATGGAATAACTGTCAAATTCCAACCTGCCTATCTTTGAGTCCTGTTCCTCCTGTGTCTGCTTCTGCTGGAAGACAGGGGTAGCATTACAACAATTGAATATATCCCGAAACCCGTATCTGCATGGCTTGTGTAAGTTACTATCTCTTTAGAAAGGCCTACAAAGAGTGATTCAGACACTACATAGTAGGAAGTTAGAATTCTTATCTGTCTCTGGGGGCTTCCCAGACCCTTCCAATTACACTGTATAGGGAGTTCTCTGCTCCTGTTATACTGGAATATGGCTCTGAAGTGAACCCCTGGTATGACCTAAACTGGCAAAGATACACTGTGATGTTGACCAGTTGACGATGTAGAGAAAATCCATGTCTCTTTTTTGACTACTGACTATGGCCCCTGGCTACCTCATTGCTGTCCCCATTCTCACATAGGGTCATTGCTGTGGCACAAGACCCCCAGATTTCTACTGCTCAGTACTCAGCTTTATAACTTTAGAGAGACCATAGATTTGTGAGACTACAACTCTCCAATGTAAGAGTACAACTTTAAAAAGGTTACCAAGGGCTTTATGCTATCTAGCCCAGCAACAAAACAAAGCTCAGGCAACTCCTATTTCTGGATATGGAGGCCCCAAACAACCTACAAAAGGAAGGATGAAGGATTGAGGTCAGTCCTGTTATCCTGGGCTTTCTCACCTTATTATTTGTTTTTTCTTTAATCTTGCAGGATTCCAGTGCCTTGTGTCCAAATGTTTTTCTTACTTTTGCACAACTTTGAGCTTGAGGTAGCTGCAAAATAGCAGGTCTAATAACATGTTTAGAATGTTTCACAGGACCTTAAAAGAATAGAATTAAAAGATAAATATATTTTTAGTGCAATATTCCTTTACCCCCTATTTTTAAGTAATAGAATTCTTATTTTCTAAAGTCATGTTTAAATGAGGGACTAGTGTTAATTAATCGAAGTCAAAATTAGCATTGAGTTCCCCAGCACTCACACCCTGCCTAGCTTTTGCCCAATAACTATTCATTTTGATCATGAAACCTGGCTTGCTTGCATTATTTCTTCATGTTTTGTCACTCTGACCTAACTCCATGCCCCCAACACACGCACATATAGGGAGATGAAAATATAGGTGGTAAAATATACAATTTCTGAGGTTCTTGAAATAGAAGCTACATACCTTGTTCAGCACTCTTTATATCAACATTACTTTGCACAAGAGTCGATATCATAAAAACATTGTTTTTCCTCACTGTAAGAAAAAATATTTAAAAATTTTTAAATACAGAAGAGTGTCAGATTCTACACTATTCGGGGCTTAACAACCCCATTCTGAACTCACCAGCAGATGTCGCAATTGGCACTAACAGAGTACTAGGTAGTGCTCTCTGGAGCACTGGCTCTGCTAAAAATGGGATTGCCGGCCAGGCGCGGTGGCTCACACCTGTAATCCTAGCACTTTGGGAGGCCAAGGCGGGTGGATCACCTGAAGTCAGGAGTTTGAGACCAGCCTGGCCAACATGGCAAAAACCAGTCTCTACTAAAAATACAAAAAAAACTTAGCCAGGCATGGTGGCAAGTGCCTGTAATCCCAGCTACTCGTGAGGCTGAGGAAAGAGAATCACTGGAAACCAGAAGGTGGAGGTTGCAGTGAGCGGAAATCGTACTCCAGCCTGCGTGATGGGAGCGAGACTCCATCTCAAAGGGAAAAAATGGTGGGGGGTGGATTGCCAGATGCGTCCCGCTACATAGTTCTGTTTACCTTCAGAAATCTAAGTGAAAATTAGGTGACTAGAGAAAAGGCAGCCTTTTTTAGATCTTTAAATAGTGTACTGTCAGAAATTCTACAGACTATAAAATCTGAATTGGTAATGAGCCCTTCAGCATTAATACATAGCTATTATAGAATATTATAAAACTGTTACCAAAGTTTGCCCACACTCCCTGACTTTTTAATGAGTATACCTGAAAAAAGAAATAAAGATGACGAATGTGCTAGGTTATTTTTCTGCAAGCATATTGGTGGGGTAAGACTGTGGTGATGGCTCCACATATAGAATTTCTATACATTTCAAAAGGATCTCCTCTTGATTGCAATTGCAGAAACAGCAACCTTTGGCATTTAATTAATGAAGATGAGAAAAGAATAATTGCTTCTTCAAAGTATTCTTTAAAGTGTTATAACATAAATGTTGGGGTAGAATCCCTTCTTTACTTTGGAGTTCAATTTAATGTTTTTTATTATCTTTTATTACTGAACATCAACAAAAAATGAGCCATATTTTTCTCCTGCTGAACACCACTAATATTCTGCACAAGATAAAACAGAGTGATGCGTTCCTTTTGTGTGTGTCCAGTAAAAAATGAATTAAAGCAGGTGCATAGATAACTTAAAGCCATTCCTTTGTTTTATGTGTAAATACAATAAAACAGAATACCTTTGCCTCTGGGATTAGGATCTCTATTTTTCTCTCTCTCTTTTTTTTTTTCTTTGAGGTAGAGTCTCCGTCTGTCATCCAGGCTGGAGTGCAGTGGTGTGACCTTGGCTCACTGCAACCTCTGCCTCCTGGGTTCAAGCAATTCTCTTGCCTCAACCCCCCAAGTAGCTAGAACTACAGGCATGCAACACCATGCCCGGCTAATTTTTGTATTTTTAGTAGAGACCAGGTTTCACCATGTTTGCCAGGCTGGTTTCGAACTCCTGGCCTGCAGCGATCTGCCTGCCTTGGCCTGTCAAAGTGCTGATATTATAGGCATGAGCCACCACACCGGCCAGGATCTCTATTTATCTTAATGTCTGAGCTTGTCAGTCAGGTTAGAAGGGTTAGAGACACTAAAAAGTGTCTCTTCTGCATCTGAAAGGTACATGACTGTTGCTCGGTCATGCCTGCAGTGGTTACTAAGAATATAGATTTATTCATTGAAAAACTCTGTAGTTCAGGCCAGGCGTGGGTGACTCAGGCCTGTAATCCCAGCACTTTGGGAGCCGAGGTAGGTGGATCACGAGGTCAAGAAATCGAAACCATCCTGGCCAAAATGGTGAAACCCCATCTCTACTAAAAATACAAAAATTAGCTGGGCATGGTGACGTGCGCCTGTGGTCCCAGCTACTCAGGAGGCTGAGGTAGGAGAATTGCTTGAACCCGGGAGGCAGAGGTTGCAGTGAGCCGAGACCGTGCCATTGCACTCCAGCCTGGGCGACAGAGCCAGACTCTGTCTCAATAAAAAAAAGGAAAAGGAAAAAAGAAAAAACTCTGTAGTTCCTGGGTAGAGGGGGATCAATTCAAGTGAAGTGAGTAGTTTCTACTTTTTCTTTCTTAGTGGCAAACTTAACTTGGAAAAGGCAAATGATTGTTTAATAGAAATGAAAACATGAGAATAGAGATCATTTTAATGTGGAGAAAATGCCATTTCAAATATTTTATTATGATAAAATAGTTTTACTAAGCAAAACATTATAAATTTCAAGTAAAGAGGAGTAATGTTTTAATTAGTGGAAATTTTAGTGGATTTATATGCTAAACTTAAAATATGAATTTAAAGCATAATTGCATGTTTTAAATACTACACATTATAAACTATGTAGATGGACAATAAGAAGTAAAATAATGCAAATTGTTTTTACTTTTATAGGGCTGCCTTAAATAAAATAATGCTGTTATAAATGTGAAATCGTAAAAAAAATTAAGTTCAAACTTTCTACCCAAGGTAAAAACATATACTCAGAATTTGTGAAGTTAGAATTCATAAGGTATTCTTCGATGCATACTTTGCTAAGGCCTCTATTTGATCTATTTCTAAGGTGTCAGCATTTTATGATAGTAGCTAAGAAAGAAAAGTCATCATTAATAAGAATGATTTTGAAAAGTCAGAGTGTCAGGCTTGAAGTTCTAGAAACTCTTTATTACCTGACCCAGAATGGGGGAAGGTTGGGAGGTTAGTGACGGATGAAGATCTCATTTGTTTCTGAGACAAGGTTGACACTAAAAGCAGATTGCAAACTAAAGTCACTTAGAAAGTGGGTTTTTTGTTTTGTTTTCATTTGGAGTTGTGCTGTTTTGGAAGATCTCATTTGTTTCTGAGACAAGGTTGACACTAAAAGCAGATTGCAAACTAAAGTCACTTAGAAAGTGGGTTTTTTGTTTTGTTTTCATTTGGAGTTTTGCTGTTTTGGAAAAATTTCTGTATCACTAATTTAGAAAAGTCTTTATTTTTATTAATGTAAATAAGGAGTACATCTGATGAGGATGATAAATTAATTTCCATTCAATTCTATTCAACAGTAAATATTTATTTTATGGTCACCATATGTAAGACACTATCAACCATGAAGATGACCTCAAGGAACTCACAGTGGAGGAGAAATGTATACATAGATGCTGTATTACAAGGCGGAAGACATGGAGCTCATTATAAAAGGAATCACTGGAGTGCTTTCAGCATAGAAGAGAAGCAGACTAAGTTACTGATTTACTCGGAACACAGTGTATGATAAAATTATTTTCAAAGGGTAGGCATCCATTTATTTAAATAGGTGGTTGCTTTCTTTTTTCTTTTTTTTTTTTTAGAGGGAGTCTCATGCTGTCACCCCACCTGGAGTGCTGTGGCGCAATCTCAGCTCACTGCAACCTCCACCTCCCAGGTTCAAGAGATTGGCCTGCCTCAACTTCCCAAGTAGCTGGGACTACAGGCACCTGCCACCACGCCCAGCTAATTTTTTTTTTTGTATTTTTAGTAGAGACAGGGTTTCACTGTGTTGGCCAGGCTGGTCTCAAACTCCTGACCTCGTGATCTGCCCACCTCGGCCTTCAAAAGTGCTGGGATTGCACATGTGAGCCACCGCACCCAGCCAATGTTTACTTTAAAAATGGCCTTTTCCCCTACTTACAAAGCTAATACTTGCTCAATGCAGAAACTTTGGAAACATAGCAAAATACAAAGGCATGGGGGACGGGGAGGAGACCAAATCACCTGCAAGTCCTCTACTTAAGATAACCACTGCTATCATTGTGGCTTATGTCCTTTTGGTATTTTTTCCAATGCTGATAAATGGAATGTTTAAATACTGACTCACTGTACCATTGTATAGCTTGTTGTTTTCACATAACAATATATTATAAACACTATTCAGTTGATAAGCTTTTAACATTACTCTTTTGAAAAGTTTCTCAGTAATTTTGCATTCAGAATAAACATAACAGTGAATAGTCAACAGTCAAGGCTATACATACCTCCCTGGGACTGAGAATCTGTAATATGAAAAGTAAAAGATGAAGACCGTACACGCTTTCTTGAAAAACCATTACGTTCTGCAAGAAAAGCAATGGGAAGGCTAAAATTACTTGCAATAACAAAGTATCTTCAACTCATGATAGGGTAGGATAAACAGAATTTTCTTTTGTCTACACAGATCATCATTTGATAACACATTAACCCTTAAATCACTATTTTAAATATTGGGGTTAATAGGTTGCTGATTGATTATAAACCTATAGGCATATCATGCTAGTATGAAACAATTAGAAATGACTGGTGTCAGCAATAATTTGTATATGCATTTTGAGGTCTACAGAGAATGTTTTTGATAGGTTGAGGGGCAGGGAGTGGAGCACAGTGAATTTTAGTCACTAACATCAGTGTTCTCAGGGACCTATATATCATATTTCAAAACAAAAGTGAATCTACTGGCATATTTAAAAACAGAAAAAACAGGCCGGGCACGGTGGCTCAAGCCTGTAATCCCAGCACTTTGGGAGGCCGAGACGGGCGGATCACGAGGTCAGGAGATCGAGACCATCCTGGCTAACACGGTGAAACCCCGTCTCTACTAAAAAATACAAAAAACTAGCCGGGCGAGGTGGCGGGTGCCTGTAGTCCCAGCTACTCAGGAAGCTGAGGCAGGAGAATGGCGTAAACCCGGCATTTGCAGTGAGCTGAGATCCGGCCACTGCACTCCAGCCCGGGCGACAGAGCGAGACTCTGTCTCAAAAAAAAAAAAAAAAAAGAAAAAACATTAACTTTCACACAGTCTGTGCCACATGCCAAAATACTTGTGTCTGCTAATTTTGTTTGTATGAAGACTGATTTTGGAATACAGGATGAAAATCATTACCTGGTTCTGCTACTTCATACAGGGTGTCTTCTGCAGGTCTCTGAAAGGAAACAAAACCACTGAGGAGAGCTGAGTATTTGCCTTTGTATTATGTTGGTGCAAAAGTTACTGCAGTTTTGGCAATTAAAAGTAATGGCAAAAATCGCAATTAGTTTTGCACCAACCTAGTACGTCAGATTTCCACCCTGCCACTTTACAGAATTCTCAGAAGCCAGGGCTAATTAGCCTGGCCAGGACAAAGCAGTTCACCTTCATTTGTTAGGCACATAGTCAAGAAAAACCGAAAGTCTAGTCCAGTAGTTTTATAGTTCAATGACTGCAGATTCACTTGTGAAAGTTCATTTAAAAATGTAGATTTTGAGGCACCTATTCTCAAGATTCTGAAGTGGTTGTTCTTGGGTGGGACCCAGGAATGTTTTTTAAACAAGGGCTTGGAGGTTGAGTGTTTCTTACATTTAGTGTTTTTGTGGGTAGTAGGTTAAATTACCTGCATGGATAAGAATGAATACCAAGAAATAAGGTAAAGTGAGAATCTAGTGGGGCTTTTTGTTTGTTTAGAGATGAGGTCTTGTTCTGTCACCCAGGCTTCAGTGCCAGCAGTGCAATCATAGCTCAGTGCAACCTCTAACTCCTAGGCTCAAGCTATCCTCTAGTCTCAGGCTCCCAAGTAGCTAGGACTTACTACAGGCACATGTCACCATGCCTGACTAATTTCTTTTTATTTTTTTTGTAGAGATGGGGTATTGCTTTATTGATCAGGCTGACCTCAAACCACAGGCTTCAAACAGTCCTCCCACTGTGACCTAGCAGTGTGCAGGGATAACAGGCGCAAGCCATCACGCCCAGCAACTAATCTTACTGTTGGTCTTTCAAAACGGATGATTTTAGTATGATGCCAAAAAAACAGGCAGAGTTCAAAAGGTCCCTTTAAAATCAAATATCGTAGTTTAGAATTTATTTTTTTACCTGGTTTTAGGCTAGGTCAGTGGTGAGGACTCATATGAGGAGCTATAGCCCTCCTAATCTCTTTCAGCTCCTCCCCTTTTCAAGTTACTCCAAATAAAGATATTACTATAATGAAACAGTATGTTATCCATAGCTCCAAGACAAGGTCTCTGGCTTCGCATTCCAGCCAAACTGATGTTTGTAAATCCTGACTATATCAATAATCTGGAGGCACTACTCTGCTGGTAAAGAACAGCATAAACCTAAGCAGCAGTGATATCTTTCAGGATAACTAGCTTCCTGAAATATAATTATCTTTGTCAAAGTAAAATTAAACAAAGAAATAGACAATCTTACCTTAAAAGTATGTTCTCCCTTTTCAAAAACAAATATTGGTTGAGCAATGACAGATTTTTCTGTGAAAAAAAAAAAAAGAAAACAGGCAATAAATCAAAGCATACTCTGACATTTCTTACACCATCTAAAAATATTTGAAGACTTTTTTTTGTTTTTTGTTTTTTCTGCATTTGGGTAAAAGCCAAGCTACTTTATGTGGATACTATAAATTGCCCATTTATAAATAATTTAACAGTTAATTACAGAAATAAATACTTGGGGGAAATGATAGCAGTATCTTTCCATAAATAGGTAATCCCATTAAAAGAACATGCTTTAAGTGTTTAAGGAAAGCAAAATATAATTATGTACCTTTAAAATCTCATCGGGGCATGATGATTAACACCATTACTTTAAGAATAAAAAGTTTCAATGAGTGAAAAATCTAATCTAGGAGTAGTACTTCCACTTAGGTTAGATGTGGAGGTATAAATGATATACATGCATTGCATTACAACCTTAAAATATCCAGAAATAATTCATATTTCCTTCACTAGAGTAGTCATACACCAAACTTTATTTTTGATATTTAGATAAAAAATTAGTCTTACACAGTGTTATAAAGTAGGTAAAGTTTGTCTTCAACCTTGCTAGCCTTATTAATATTTTGTATTTTCTTATTTTAGATAAGACAATAGAGAGAAATTCATTCTAGGGTATGCATAAGTGTTAACACCTTTAAATATGAATGCTTCCGAATTCTTAAGAAATATTGTGTGGCAGTTAAGAGCTTGGGCTCTGGAGTTAGTTTGGATAAGCATGTGTTCAAATATAAGTTCCATCACTAATTGACTAAATACTTTGGGAAACAATGTATCTTTACCTTAGTTTCTCATCTGAAAAAAAAGAAATCGAGATTATAGCAGTACTTACCTCATAGAGTTTATGTGAAGATTAAATGAGACTTTTAGATTTAAATTTTAACAAAACCAAACAAAAAAAGCCTTAAAGAAAGGATATCTGGCATGCATTCCACCAATCCCCATTCTAAAACTCGTAGCTATCATTGCTAAGTGATGACAACACATTCTGGATGAGACCAAGTAAGACCTCAGAACTTTTCTCATTATAGCAACCATTAGCAGTGTATTGTCTTGGCATGCACTGAGGTAATTTGCTATCCCTGAGCTGAACAAATAAAGCTCTAGCTGACAAATTTCAAGAAACTACTAGACATATACAGCGTTTAAATGCCAGAAAGGGATTCCCCATTTCATCACAATCTTTTAAGAGTGTCATAAAGTCTGCAAACACCCTTTGTGAATCTCCTAGAGCCATGTGAACTTCCCAGTCCAGGGAAGTAAAACTGTTTAGTGGGTGTTTGTTTGTTTGTTTGTTTGTTTGTTTTTTGGTGTGTGTGTGTGTGTGAGATGGAGTCTTGCTCTTGTTGCTCAGGCTGGAGTGTAATGGCTAATGTCACAATCTTGGCTCACTACAACTTCCACTTCCTAGATTGAAGCGATTCTCCTGCCTCAGCCTCCTGAGTAGCTGGGATTACAGGCATGTGTCACTACACCTAGCTAATTTTTTGTATTTTTAGTAGAGATGAGGTTTCACCATGTTGGCCACACTGGTCTCGACCTCCTGACCTCAGGTGATCCACCCACCTCAGCCTCCCAAAGTGCTGGGATTACAGGCGTGAGCCATCGCGCCCGGCCTTGTTTAGTTTTTTTATGCAAGCACTTACCATGCTGTCTTCACTTGGAGCCAAGTGATCCCTGCAGAAAATCTTCACTAATATTTTGGCATTGCCATTCATATGAAACTATAGCTCAATTCTTTGTTGTTTTTCAAAATGAGCTCCTTTTCCAGAAATTACATTAGATTTAAGCAGTGAGATTTGCAGAGATTTTGAAAAGAAATACTTTTTGTGAATGTGTAGTGGAGTATTTACGAATTAGAATAATAAATGGGGCTCTTCCAAACTGGGCTTAGGACAGTCATCCCTAAACAGCATGACTTGACCTGAGCCTACACAAATAATATATTGACTTTCCCTCTGTCAAAACATACAGCTAAAAACGTGCAAAAGTGATCTTCAATGGCAGCGTTAAAGAGGAAGTCACAAAACGTACTTGCAGCTTGGTGGGCATATGGCAAAGTAAAAAGGCCACCTTTATCCATTAATTCAACACATATTTATTGAGCATCTTTTTTATGCAAGCACTGTGCTGGAAGCTAGGGACACATGGTCTAACTGAAGGTGCATTAGTGGCAGCACAATCACCTTCCCTTCTTGACACTGCCCAGAACTTGGTTAGCAAAGAGATAACCTTCATACTTCTTCCCCCTAGGTTCTCTCCCCTTCTCCCAAACAATTCTCTTAGCTCCAAAGACTGAGTCAAAAGTAAGCATTTGTCAAGCCATTGGGTCTACAGCAGATTTGTTTACCCAACCCAGCAGGAGAATCTGAAAATAAAAACAGGGTCCTTAAAATTATATATTTAAAATGTAGCCTTTTTTCCTTTCTACTATAGTCATTAATCCTTTTATTCAACAAATATGTATTGAGAAATGACTATGTACAAGACATTTTGCATGGTATTGTGGATGTTAAGTTTAGCCTAAAGCTACCACCTTATAAATTCTGCCTAAAGATTTCTTTGTTCGTAGTGAACTGGATGTGTAAACAGACTGGAACTTACTCCTCTACCAATCGCTGAGTTTCGGCCAATCACAGGAGGCCAACTCTTCAAATAAAGCAAAGCAAAAACCAGCTGTAACCAATCCAGCTGTTTCTGTACCTCACTTCCATTTTCTGCAGGTCACTTTCCTTTTTCTGTTTCCTTTTTCTGACCACATGGCAGCACTGGAGTCTCTCTCAACCCATTATGGTTTGGGGGCTGCCTGATTCACAAATTGTTCTTTGCTCAATTAAACTCTAATAAATTTAATTTGTCTAAACTTTTTCCTTTAACATGCATAAAGCAGTAAAGAAAACAGATGTAGTCCCTGCCTTTTATAGAGCTTACACTGAGGAGGAGAAACAGAACTAAGTAATTAATTACACAATTATTGAAGTTCAACCGGGGTAAGCATTATAAAAGGGAAGTACCAGGCTCTCAACAAGTAACCAACAAGAGAATCTTAGTTTTTGGGGTCAGGGTAAGGTTTCCAGGAGAGGTGATATTTAGGCAGACTTGTAGGATGAGTAGAAGTTAGCCAGGCAAACACTGAAGAAGGACATTCCAAGCAGAGGGAAAAGCAAGAGGAAAGTCTCGGAGGAAGGCTGGAGCTTGCCACATTTCAATAATGAAAGGAACCAGTGTAGCTGATACCCTAAGAAAACAGTGGGCAAGGGTTACAAAACAGGACTGGAGATGAGGCTGGAGCTTTGCAAGGCTTTGTAGGTTCTGCCAGGGAGTTCTGTTTTTATTCCAAGAAAAATGGGATGTCAAAGAGGGACTTTAAGCGGGGGAGTGATTTGCTGTGATAGGAATTTTTTCTTTTAAAGATCACCCCTCCCGCGGTGATGAAAGGGTATTGGGGGGAAGGGACTAAGGGAGAGGAAATGAGGAATCTAACTAAGAGGCTAGTCTAAGTTCTAGAAAAGAGCTGATGAGGCTGCTCTTTTCTTTCTTTAAAATCGTGCATCCATGACTTTTTTTTTTTAAGAGAAATCGAATAATTAGAAGTTTAAAATACAGTCTTCTGTGGCAATGAAAGAAAATGAGGGGATTAGAAAGACTTTAAAACGTAAAGGTTAATTTTGCTATTTTGCTTGTTTTGAGATTCATGTAGCATTTAATGAATCTCAATATTCAATGTTGTTTTTTTCTGAAATACTTCATTAAGAGAAGACATTCATTCACCTCACAAATATTGTATTGAGTACCTGTTATAAGAAAGAACACGAAGTACTATCTATTAATTCAATCTCAGTTCACTTGTAATTCTGCTCCACAAGGAGGGTACATTGTGGGCCAAGTGCTTTTATCCATCATCTGGTCTAAATTAATTATTTTAATCATTCTGTGGATTAAATATGGTTTCTGCCACTTACAGATGAGGAAACTAAGGCTTGGTTTAGTGCCTCGCTAAATGCATACCATTAGTAAGTGGCAACACCTTTAATTAAATCTAGGCCTCCTGCCTCCAAAACCATTGATTTAACTTCAATGCATCGTACTGATATATTATCCTATATGGCTCTACTGGCACAAATTAGTCCCAAATGTATGATATGTGACATAATCCAGCACTATGCTAAGGAAAAATCAGTATGAAACAACAGGACTTTCAGCTTTGTCAAAGTTGATTGACCATATACGTGAACTTCAACTCCCTGCTTAAATCAGAAATCACAAAATAATAAGGCTTTTTTTGTGTCGGGGAGGAAGAGGAAGCCACCACAAATACAAGGAAAAATGAAGAGAAATAATAGCAACAAAATTTTGGAAGCTGGGAGGCAGAAGGATAAGTGGTAACTGACTTTGCAGCCTAATGGAGCCTAAACATAAAAATAAAGAAATAGTGTGATATGTGGAGATATGGAGGTTAATGCTGAAAGAAACAGTGGTGAGAATTGGATACGGTTGTCTCTGGGGATCAAGAAAAGGGAGAGCAAAGGAGGGGACAAGGATGAGTCTCCTGTTTTTCCAGAAAAACCTCATAAAACCATTTGATTCCTTAAATCACATGAATATGTGTAACTTTGAAAATATAAAAACTAAATTAAAAAATAATCCCTTTTCTACCATAGTGTCAGACTCCCAGAAGTAGAGGACAAGCCCCATGCTGCTTGCCAAAAATAGACTTCTTATTGAAGTATACTGCCCAGCAAGCATACAGTACCTTGCTTCTTGAACTTAACTGTTCTTCACATTAAAATATGTGGAAATAAAGATGTAAGATGGAGTCACTGAGTTCAGAAAGCAATCAAAACTTCCACAGAATAACTGAAGATCTGCTTTTTATGATGCCATCTAAACCTTTGAAAGACATTTGCTTTAGTCCTTGGCCTTCACCTTTACTCAAAACACTCATCTGAGTCTGTAGACAGGAATTCACTAGGAAGAAAATCCAGTACAGTGGTCACTGTTATCTGTGGCTTCAGCTACACATGGTCAACTGCAGTTCAGACATTTTGAGAGAACATTCACATAACATTACAGTATATTGTTAAAATTGTCCTAGACTATCATTCTTAATCTCTTGCTGTGCTTAATTTGAAAATTAAATTGTATCATAGGTATGTATAGGGGAAAAAAGGATTCAACTGAATACTATGCATATATTTAATAGCTTTGTCCTCCAGGATTTTAAAGTATTATACTATCACAGTCAATGTTTACAATAAACTTTATTTTTCTATTTTGATATGTACTATATACCCCCCCCAATTTTGGGTGGGTTATAAGGTGTCCCTACCTTTTATTTCCATATCTTTAAATGACACCTGGTCTCTGACAAATAAACCTATTTCAACTGGGAAAGTAACTGGAGGATTTTGTTGCTGGATCTTCTCAGAGGTGGGGATTTGAAAGGATCTACTGAGTCAAAAGAAAATGTCAAGATAGAGTAAGCTGCTGAGACTGGAGTACCTTTGGTTCCATTGTACTCCAGTGGGCATGGGGGACAGGCAGTTTCTAGAGGTCCCCAAGTTTCTGCTACACAGCTTCCCCGACCTAGATTTCAGTACACCTCTTCTTTCCAGTTGGTAGTGTAGTAGAGGTGGAAACCTATGGGGGAAATTCAGCCCCTGATATTTCATGTAGTTTGTTTTCTATTTCCCTAAGTGTTGGCTGGTCTGAGAAATAAAGGGAAAGAGTACAAAAGAGAGAAATTTTAAAGCTGGGTGTCTGAGGGAGACATCACATATCGGCAGGTTCTGTGATGCTCCCTGAGCTGTAAAACCAGTAAGTTTTTATTAGCAATTGTCAAAAGGGAGGGAATGTATGAATAGGGTGTGGGTCACAGAGATCACATGCTTCAAGGGTGATGAAAGATCACAAAGCAGGAGGTCAGGGCGAGATCACAAGGTCAGGGCGAAACTAGAATCACTAATAAACTTCCATGTCCAGCTGTGCATGCATTGTCATTGATAAACAAGGTTCAAGAGCAGAGAACCAGTCTGACTAGAATTTGCCAGGTTGGAATGTCCTAATCCTAGCAAGCCTGGGGGCACTGAAGGAGACAAAGGTGTGTTTCAGCCCTATTTACATCTGCATAAGGCAGACACCCCCAGAGCAGCCATTCAGAGGCCTCTTCTGGGAATGCATTCTTTTCCCCAGGTGATATTTATCTTACCCGTTTTTGGTAATAAGAGAAATATGGCTCTGTTCTGCCCAGCCCACAGACTGTCAAACTTTAAAGTTATCTCCCTTGTTCCCCGAAAATCGCTGTTATCCTGTTCTTAAGGTGCCCAGATTTCATATTGTTCAAATGCACATGCTCTACAACAATTTGTGCAGTTAACACAATCATCACAGGGTCCTGAGGCGACATTCATCCTCAGCTTACAAAGATGACAGGATTAAGAGATTAAAGTAAAGACAGACATAGGAAATCACAAGAGTGTGGATTGATGAAGTGATAAGTGTCCATGAAATCTTCACAATTTATGTTCTTCTGCCATGGCTTCAGCCAGTCCCTCCGTTCGGGGTCCCTGACTTCCTGCAATAGAAACCAAATTCTCCATGCTGGATAGAACCAGGCTACTCTAGCCAGGGCTAAAAAAGGTTGTGTAAACAATCTTGGCAGGAAAGAAAGTGGCAACAAACCCCTGCAGAGGGGCAGGCACTGCCAAATAGGTCAGCTCTAATTGCTACCAGGACTGGAATTATCCGCTTGAACTGTAGCCCTGGCAGTCCCTGCATTTTCTTCTCCCTTTCTTCCTGGACCTTTCCACATGTCTCTTCCACATCCTCTTCTCTAGTTTCTGCTCCTTGTGCACTGTCTCACCCCAGTCTCCAGTACTTTCCTTATGTCCCTGTCTTCTCATCATTCTTCACCGTGTCTGGTTCTCTGGCTTGTCAAAGCATGGATTTTAGAGCTTGGAAGTTAGATTGTTCTAGAGCTGTTTTTTTAAATAAAGGACTTGAGCCTCAACTTTTTCATATCTCTCTCTCTCTCTCTCTCTCTCTCTCTGTGTGTATATATGTGTGTGTGTGTGTGTGTGTGTGTGTATGAGCTATTATGAGGATTTAAGCAGTATATGCATGCGAGAACACCTACAACAACTTCTCTAAGCTTTTGAAACAAAGCAGAATATCTATCTGTATGTCTATTCATCCATCCTCCATGTATGCATACATCTCTCCATATATTCAGATGTAGACATCTATCTATCCACTCATATATAAACATGTAGCAATATGTCAGGATACAGGCTGCATAGGAGACACTGAATAAAAATTAGATTCACTTCCCTCCTTCTCTGCTGTCTTATGTGATATGGACTCACTATATTAGTCTGTTCTCATGCTGTAGATAAAGACACACCCAAGACTGGATAATTTGTAAAGAAATGGACTCACAGTTCCACGTGGCTGGGGAGACCTCACAATCATGGTGGAAGGTGAGAAGCACATCTTACATGCAGGCAGACAAAAGAGAATTGAGAGCCAAGCGAATGGGGTTTCCCTTTATAAAACCACCAGATCTCATGAGACTTATTCACTACCACAAGAACAACTCACGAAGGAAACTGTCCCCATGATTCAATAATTTCCCACTGGGAACAACACGTGGGATTTATAGGAGCTACAATTCAAGAGGAGATTTGGGTGGGGACACAGCCAAACCATATACTCTCTGTTAGCTGTGGGGGAAATGCCTCATTCTTCCCCAAAAGTCTTTCTTTTTCTTTTCACTCGTTACCTTATGCTTACCCCTAGCTTGCTTCTCATTTCTCTCCTATCTTTTTTATTCTTTTTATTTTTTGATATCAGGAAGTTTCCAAATTCAGATGTGGCCCATAAATAGTTTTAGAGATCCTTGCTCCTCCAAGTGTGGTCCAGGTGAACCAGCAGCATTGACAGGGAGCTCATTAGAAATGCAGAATCTCAGTCTCCACCCTACCCTACTAAGTCAGAAGCTACATTTTATAAGATCCCCAGGTGATTTGTAGACACGCTAATATTGATAAGCAGTCCTCTAGAGTACATTCAGATTTCTGTCAACTGAGATCAAATTTAGGAAAATGGCAGTAAAGATTCCTGGACTACTCTAGTAGTCACTAGTTAGAGTAGTAGAGTAGTGACTACTAACTAGTAATGACTAAACCTGTGGGATCTTTGAGTATGCTCACAATGTGAAAATAATTACTATCCAAACCATATACTATAATTACTACAATTCAGTGTAAGGTGAAGTCAAGGGCTACCCTAAGTACTTGCAAAGAAGTCTCTGTGGTAAAGGATATTGAAATATAAATATTGATATTGATATTAAAATTAGCCATTTGGATATTCTGCTTGAAGCAATTAATGATTTCTTCTCACATGCAAAAGTTCGCTTTCTGTTTTACTGATATGCCTAAGATCTAACTTCTTTACATGGACAAATTTTTTTGGAAAATGTCACTGGTTGAGATTATTGAATATTGATTAAAATGTTCATTGCTGCAAAGCAAAAATTTAAGCTGGAAGCATAAACTACATCAAAAACATTTGCCATAGCTCTAAAATTCCTCAAGAAGAATTTGAAACATCTGAAGTTTCAAATGTAAAAACTGACATTATCTGTAGAAAAAAAATAGGCAAATCATAGCAGGTGATCTCAATCTCTATATGGAACCCAAGGAAGAGGAGATACAGAAAGTCTGAATCACAATCTTGATTTTTTAAAAAAGAACAAACAAAATATTAAACCTATATTGAAGTCTTTTAAGATAGTTTACAGAAGGTACAAATTGTAGCCCCAAAAGAAGAAGGAACCTGTGCCAATTCACAAAGGGACCACAAGCATGAGACATTCTGTACTTGTTTCTACTTATTTCTAGCCATATGTGGGGGAAATCTGTAAAAAAAAAATTTTTTAATGAAATAAGCAATAAACTATCTACTAAAAGATTAAAAAGTCTGTCTTTACAGAAGGAGGTGGTAGGGCCACAGCCTGACATTATTAACTGTAATGGGACACTCTGGTTCTTTTCATGAGAACCAATTTCAGGGTAAAATAACCAGGCCTCTGGGGAAAAGAGAGGCAATTTATACAGAAAGTTTCCAGGCTGATTCACAAAGCACTAACTCAACTGGAGACACAAGATGAATGGATCCTGCTGAAATGATTGCAGCCCTGATCATACCTGTTGAAGTTGTAACCAATTTTGTGTTCAGATCTTTATACCAGTGTATATGAAGTAAAAGAGTAGGAACCCTTACCCCTTTTGATCTAACTGCAATTTTAACTGTACTTGTTCTTAACTGCTTTAAAGTTTTTATCAGAAATGAAGTTATAAACTGCCAACTCTAGGAAATCTAGCATTTCTTAGTTTATATTCATTTATGACAAACATACACTAGAGAAAAAAGAATCAACATGTAAAGAAAATAAGGAAAGTTATTCCTCTTTTCTCATCAATACCAAGCTGGTAAAGAAAGCAGTTATTTTCAGAATGGGAATCATTTCACAAGAAGAAATTGGAGAAGATGAGAAAACTCTCTGACAATATGACCGATTACAACCATTATTACCCAGAGCTTTGTCTAATCCATCTCATTTTCTGAACACATCTGATTCTCATGCTGATAATCTTCAAGGAAACCATTCATTTTAAGTTCCAAAGACTCTCAACTGTCTCCTCTACTGATTTGTACATTGGTCTAGATCTAGACACCGAACAATTCTGAAAAACCAAGACATAGAGATAAGAAAATATCTAATGTGAACAAGAGGCAAGAAGACTCATAGGTTGTATCAAACACAGACCTGCTACCCTTCTGAAAGTAGAACCAAACCCTTGAAAACTCTTGTGTTGAATGTACTTCTCACCCCAAATGTAACTCCAAACTGTGCTGCTTCATTTATAATCCAGCCACATGTGGTAGTGGGCCATAGCCAGTGACTTAATTTCATTTGCATTTAAGAAACTGGGGATCTGCAACAGCAATAATTCAATTGAAAAAAAATTCTCGTTTTTTAAAGTTGTTTACTTCATTAACGTCTTTATGAAGAAGTTCACAGGGTCCTAAAAACAGAATTTTCGTTAAATCGTTTCATATAGAACATCAGGCAAATCACCCTATCAATCAAATACAGTGATGACTGAAGAAACTGAATTTATATGTATATTTTGAAAATGTTTTGTAATTGATCCCCAAAGATATGATCATCACGTGCAGTGAGCTATTTATTTGGGGGTGATCAGGGACTAGAATGGTTTTATAAGGACTTTGTTTTTTAATAGATCTTTTTCAGTGGCTGTCACAGCATGCTCCATTATATTTTACTATTGTTTTAGTGTCAGAATATTAATCTTTGAATTATTATTTTTTCTCTCTTCTTAAAGATAATAGCTACTATATGAAATGCATATACCTGTCATGACTAGTCTTTACTCTTTTGCCTTTTGAAATGTTTAACTGAATATGACTTTAAGAAGTACTATGACAAGTTAGATCTGGCTGATCACCAAGGATGCTTCTTTTATGCACTGGTGTAATATAAAAATTTACATTTGTGCCATACTTTATAAGACATATTTAAATATATTAATATTTGGTAAATAAAAGAATGACAACTAGGAACTAGAGGTATGGTTTTAAAAACCTAAGCTTTGGAGAAAAACAGACTGGATTAAAATTTTGTCTCTTCTAGTTACTATGTGAGCTGGAGCATGTCATTTGACCCCAAGAGCCCAGGTTTTCTCACCTGTGAAATGGGTATCATTAGACCTACCCTTACAGAGTTGTAACGATTCAGCAAGGTCATGTATGTAAAACATTCAGCACAGTGCCTGCCTTGTAAGAAATGCTCAGTAAGCTGTGCTGTTATTACATGATATGATCCTCAAGAAGTTAGTTATTGAACCATTTTGCTCATGAGAGAACTAAGGCTCTAAAATTACAGGACCTGTCTCAGGTCACACAGAAAATTCTTAGATATCTGAGACTATAACACATGGGAGCTGACTCCAAATCTTCTTCGCTAAGTTAAATCGTTTCATATAGAACATCAGGCAAATCACCCTATCAATCAAATGATGACTGAAGAAACTGAATTTATATGTATATTTTGAAAATGTTTTGTAATTGATCCCCAAAGATATGAAATGGCTTCCATTGTGAGTTAAGTGACTATTTTACAGCTTCTTTTCTGAAAGGTGACATGCCTGGGCTACGATGGCTCTTTCCTGCCTTCCATGGTTCTATATAGACCTGGTTGGGACATGATCCTATATTGTGTGAGTCTTCCTGCACTTCAATTTTGCCGTCTATAAAACGCTGCAAGATGCTTCTGTTATTCTTGCCATTATTTGTGCATATTCTGACTCTAAAGAGATTTGATCAAGAATGTCTGCAGGCAAATGGCATAGTGATCCTAGCAATGTAAAATCTCCATATAAGTATTTCTTTTCGGCCACTGGCAGCAATAACTCAGAAGAATGTGTTACTTTTGACAGGGCACACCCATTTCTGCATAATTTGAAGGTGTTACTTTGTCTATAAATAAGACTATTGTGTCCTTTTGTGACAAAGTTACTTGTAATCTTTACTTGATTATGCTTATTAGCAGCAAATGTGGGACTTCTGGATTGATAATGACAGAAAGAACTGTTTGCTCTTTCTCTACACTACTCCATTATTTAGGCCCAAGGGCTCAGAAAGTTGCAAAATGTGTCCTAGGATGTGCTTGGTCAACCTGATACCATTTGGAAATACATATTTAATTTGACAGCGTTTGTAAATCACATATTTTTCACTCAGAATAACTCGCAGTGTGAAAATGCTTCCATATGTTAAAAATGGGTCTCTCTGCTTTGCTGAGGGAATGGGGAACAAAGTCTAGGTTTCAAGGGATGTTGAAAATGTACATTGAGCAGGCACACGCGCAAGTCTAAAATGGTATCTTCTTAAAGTTAATTTTAAATAATAATTAGTAGATTTTTCATTACTGCTAACATTAAAGAGGTACTTTTGACACAAAATATCGTATCAGTAAGAACTAAATCACTCTTCAAAAAGACTGCTAATAAGTTAATACAGCTGAAATATAGCTTCATATATTGAGTCCAGATAAATTTAAACTCTTCCCCTTTGGTGAAGAAACATACTATTTTTAAATTTCTTCATGGATTCCAAGGACACAAGCCGGATGGAGAAGCTTGATTCCAGCTTCTTCCAATTCTAAAACTCTTTTCTTTAAACTTATTCTTCTTTGTCTTGAGCCTTTGAGCACATAGAAGAAAAAGCTCCTTGTTTCTCCATTTCCACAGGAATAAGTGGATGTTATTCCATGTGAACAAGGCTTTGGCAGTCTAGTCAGGAAGAAGGAGCTGAGCTGCCATCCAAAGCCCGACCAACCCAGGAGGGGACTGGTCCCCATTCTCCTCTAGGGAACCCCCAGGAGACCCGTCATTCCTCTTCTCCTTGCGTTTGAGGGCTGAACTGCCCTCCTGGCCCTCAGGCATAGAAAGGTAGCAGGAATAACATGATGCCTGTGGCAGATGGTTCTGCAGGGATATATATTATTGCACCATATCAGAACTAGTTTGGAGGAAGTAAAGGCCAGGTAGTAATTTGTACACTGACCAGAAACGTTTTATTCACCAGGCTAATAAAAATTAGCAGAGAAAAGTTGTTACTTTTAAAATTTATATGATTTGAAAAATTCCCAGAAAAACTGAAAACAATCCTTTTAATTTATGTATTCCTGAGGCTACCTGGCTAGCTCAGTTGGCTCACTACAACCTGCCTCCTGAGTTCAAGTAATTCTCGTGCCTCAGCCTCCTGAGTAGCTGGGATTACAGGCATGTGCCACCAGGCCTGGCTAATTTTTGTATTTTTAGTAGAGATGGGATTTTACCATGTTGTCCAGGCTGGTCTTGAACTCTTGACCTCAGGTGATCCGCCCGCCTCAGCTTTCCAAAGTGCTGGGATTACAGGCATGAGCCACCACGCCCAGCACATTAATTTAACCTTACTCAGTTTTTAAAATGAAAAACGTTAAAAACACACACACAAAACTTTAATCTGTATTTGAAAATGAAGTTTTTATAACAAAACTTTGTCTTGTTAAATAAACAGAACCTCATAATCTGCGGTTCTGGTATGTGTCTTGCCTATACTCTGTATATAAAAATACACACACACACACACGCACACATATCTTTATCTGCGACTTTATGTCTCTGCAGACAAGTAAAGTTTAATACAGTCAATCATAGACCAAAATAATCCATTTTCAGCATTCACAGACTTTCTTCTCACTTTACTCTTATTCTTTCGATAGCAATATCCTTCCTTTTATTAGAACAATTCCTTAAACAGGTCATTATAAAAGTCTGAAATATGGTTTTTACATCTAGATGGAGCCCCACTCCAGAGAAATGACCATGTTATTGAGCTGTAGTTGCTGCAAGTCTGAGAGTTTCTCTGAATCTGATGAGGGAAAGGAATTTGAATCTCATTAGCATTAAGTTCTTTCAGGACCTGAAGCCTGTCCTGCCATGATACAGGTCATGCTTAAAAATCTCTTCTTTATCTCTCCTGTTTGAGTATATAGGTTGGGTTCCCTCTCCTCACTTCCTTTATTTTTTGAGATGGAGTTTCACTGTTGTTGCCCAGGCTGGGGTGCAATGGCACGATCTCGGCTCACCACAACCTCTACCTCCGGATTCAAGTGATTCTCCTGCCTCAGCCTCCCAAGTAGGTCACTTCCCATTTTAACCCCTGTTTTCCTTCCGAATCAACTCACAGTCATATATTTTATGTTCTTTTGATGTGGCTTTAGTTAGTATCAAATACCTTCACACCAGCATCCCTTGCTAAAAGTCTAGACCTTATTCCTATGACCTTTTGTTTATTGCCATCCACAGGGTGTGAGGTATGTGATCATTGGGTAGAAAGAATGCAGCTTTTTAATGAATACAGGTATTTACTGCATTTTAAATCCTGTCTTTTGAATATTTTGCTAGATTTGCCAACAGACTTCATTAAAAAGCAACTCCAGTGTGAAACTTACCTTCCCTAAATGTTGATTAAAATTTTAAGTCAAGTTAATGATTTAATGTAATAGTTGAGCCACCACTTGAAATAAAGTCCCAGTTTAAATAAAAAGTGAATTATAATAATGACTATTATTTAGCCCCTTTTTAATTTGAGGTTTTGCCTACTGCCTCTTTATTTTGTCAAAAACCCAAACTGCTCTCCAAGGCTGTGTCAGTCCGGTTCCAAAAATGGTACATTGCTATCTTTCACACTTCATGCAGTGTGGGACATAGGGGCTATGCAGCTATTTACAGTTAAGCAAAAACTGCTAGCCTAATCAGTAAGCCACTTGCTCTGAGCTGCTATGGGTGCACTGGTACATCAGCATTTTTACAACTGTTTCTTTTTCAGTCAAATATACCCTTTTGGGAGACAGTTGGATGTAGTTGGTAATTCATATATAAATTAACCAGTGATATAATAGCAACCTATTCTAAACAACTGAGTTCAAGGGCCAGCCATCATCCAAGCCCTTCTCAGGTACTTAGCTGAACATCTATTTTATACCAGCTTAAGAGGCAGTGAGCGTGAGTGAAAGCAGTTTCTGGAGTCCGGATCTTGGATTAGGAGCTTGGCTGAAGACCCCAGCTGTGAGACTTCCTGGGACTTTCACAAAGAAGTCAGCTAATACATCAAAAGTACTGAAAAACAGTTTCTGGCATGTAGCAAGCACTTCATAAATGTGATTTGTTTGTAAGTGACATGTTAGCACTGTGGGATGGTCTAGGGTATGAATCCATTTTTCTGCTCTCAAATAACTTGTACAACACAGCCGAGGCAGCATTACCACAGAAGAATAATTCTTGGCAAATCTGAGTATCCCAGTTTTGAAAGTGATTTTGTAGGTCCCCTAATGGAACTTATCATCTAAAGTGTTTAGAGCATCCTCAGTAGATGGCCTTCCATAACAAAGAGTATCAATAAGGGTTCAAATATTTGCTCTTGCCAGATCTTACTTCATGTGTGGAGCACACTAGTGTACAGGCTATATGTGTGCTAGGATCTTGGCCCTTCATCCCACAGGGTCAGCCTCCTGAATTTACCTCAAAGTGCTGTATCATTTTTAACATATGCCTTATTGTGTAAAAGTGTAGAGAAGCGCTGCTTCTTGTTTTCACAGTTGTAATTGACTTTAGAAGACTCCAGCAAAGATAGCATTATTTGTATGTGAATGTTAGATTAAATTATACCACCTGAAGTGATATCTATTGACCTAGTGGGGAATTTGTACCTCAGGTGTGGTTGCTAGCACCAGGAAACCCACATCCATAGGCTTCTCATTACAAGGTTGTCATCTTTCCATCTCAATCAATATCCGAGCCTTTGAGATTTAGCATCATCAACATCAGAAATGAATTTTCATTGGTGAAATTAATGGCATTCAAGACCTTGGATTACCTGAAATATTTTAAGGACGCTTGCTAGCCTTACACAACCTGGACAGAAGAATCTGGCAAGACCTGTAGCCTGTACTTTTAAGAACGGAGCCCAAAGCTTTATATTGAAAGGTCCCAGTGTCCATTAATGAGCAGGATCATTCTTGGTTACTGGCTGACTGCACAGAATACTGCCTGGAGAATGTCGTTTTGTCTGAGCAAACCTTTTAGGCGGGATATAATCAGATTACCTAAGGAACAAAAAGTTTGGGACATCATATGCAGTCTTTTATGCTTGTTTGCTAATTAATGTTTGTTTAGTAAATATCTGTCAATTTGAAAGAATTTAGCCTAAGATTTTCTTTATTTTAACATGGTATTGAGGTTGGGAGGAATAGCTTACTTTTACTGTGTCCCGCTCCCCAAAAGAACCTGAAAGATGTAAATGATCAAATTAACTCAAGTTGAGTTTTAATATTTCCCATTTCTCTCACAGTCAAAACCAAAGAGCTTACCAGGGCAGACATGACTATCTAACTGCTCTTTCCTCTTGTGTCTCCCTTATCTCTCAATCACTTCCTAACACTCACTGCTTAAGCTAACTTGATTATACTGGCCTCCTTTTGTCCCTCCAACACAGTCGTCCTTAAAGTGTGATCGCTGCAACTGCAGCAATGATGGCATTTCTCTGAGAACTTGTTAGAAATGAAAATTCTTAACTCCTTCCCTCCAATCCCCTCAGAACTTCTGAATCAGAAAATCAGAGTGGGACCCAGCAATTACGTTTTAATAAGCTCTCCAGGTGATTCTGCAGGTGATGCTAAAGTTTGAGACTCACTAACCTAGATAACTGTGGTATTATTTTTGCTGTAACTGAAATGAGTCAATAACCATGACAGAACAAATGTAGGCCAAGTGTAATTTCTAAAACTCAGAGTCTTTGTACTTACTCTTTATTCTACCTGGACTGTTCTTCCACCAGATGTGGCACGACCGACTCCCTCACCTCTTACAGGTCTTTACTCAAATTCACCTTCTTAATGAGGTCTTGCCTGAGCACCCTGCTTAAATCAGACCTCCATTATGACACTCTATTCTGCCTGCTTAATTTTTTTCCATAATTCCTATCTTCATTATTATCATTTACACTGTTGATCCCCAACCTTTTTGGCCCAAGGGACTGGAAGACAATTTTTCCAAAGATGGTGGGAAGGTGGGTGGGGCTGTTTTGGGGATGAAACTGCCCCGCCTCAGATCATCAGACATTAGATTCTCACAAAGAGCACACAACCTAGATCGCTCACATGCACAGTTCACAATAGGGTTCGTGCTCCAGTGAAACTGTAATGTGTATTGATCTGACAGGAGGTGGAGCTCAGGTGGTACTGCTCGCTCACGCCCTGCTTACCTCCTGCTGTGTGACCCGGTTTCTAACAGGCCATGGACCCCTGTTTGCACTATATATTTTGCTCATTTATCTTCTTTATTGTTTGCCTTTCTGCCTCTCAGAAAATAAGCTCCTTGTGGGCAGGATTTTTTGTTTGCTTTGTTCACTAGAGTCTAGAACAGTGCCTGATAAATGGCAGCCACTAAGTATTTGTTAAATAAAATAAATGAAGTGCTATATAACTGCAAACAAGATGAAGTAGAGATGGGGTGAAAAAATATTCATGAAGTAGTCCATTTTAGGTGTTTATTAAAGGATAACTGATGAGTCAGTCGTGGCTTTAAAACAATAACAACACTGAATTCTAAAGAAAATTAAGATAAATCATTGGTTCTAAAGGATGTTCAATAATGGAAAGACAGATGCTTGACAAAAAGAGTTAGTGTCTCGCCCTAGGTATTAGATAGTTCTTTTTAATATATCTCAATTTATCCTTTGCTAATTTCATTGATTAGCTAATTTTTGCTATGTTATTAATAGAGAATTTCTAAGCTTTAGGAATAAAAGCAACAATAAAATACCACTATTATTAAACCTGACTAAGGTTATACTAACATTTTCTCTCGAACGTGTGATATTTCCTGAGCTGTGGGTACTCTGCCAGTAAGACACAGTTATGTTCTTTGGCAAATTATTCAAATTCATTGAGATATTTCAGTCTCTTCACTATTCTATGGATTTACTAGTAGAGGCCTAGAGGAAAATTTGGAGTCTGAGGCCTCCTAGGCAGTCTCACATTTTGGAAAATGAGGCCTAAATTACATAGAATAAAATGCACAGATGAATTTTTGACAAATGTATGTGCTCAGGTAACCAAAACCCTATCAAGATATAAAACATTTTTATTGCCCTAGTGTGTTCTTTGTGTCCTGTTCCAGTTCTCCTCTCTGGGCAACAACTGTTCTGCTGTCTATCACCATGGCCTAGTTTTGCCTGTAGAAGTAAGTACTCTTTTGTGTCTGCCTTATTTTCACTAACTATAACATTTCTGAGATTCACCTACATGGTTACATGTATCAGTAATTCATTTCTTTTTACTACTGAGTAGTATTCCAGTGTGTCAATATACCACAATTTGCTTACCAATTTACTTGCTTATAAACAGTTTTGGGTTATTCACATTCTGGAGCTCATATGAATAAAATCTACTACAAACATCCTTGTGCAAGGCTTTCGTGGTTATATTTTTATTTTTCTTGAAACTGTTATAGAACACCTAAATATGGAACTGTTGGATCACAGGGTACTTGTGGGTTTAATTATATAAGAAACTGCCAAATCGTTTTCCAAAGTGGTTTTTATCACTTCCCAGCAATGAGTGAGTTCTGGTTGTTTCACATCCTCTCCAAGCATCATGTTATCAGCATTTAAAATTTTAGCCATTCTAGTGGATGTGAAGTGATAGTTCATGGTGGTTTTATTTTGGATTTCCCTGATAACTGACAGCATTGAATATCTTTTGATGTGTTTTTGGCCATTTATATACTTTCTTTTTGAAGTGTTTGCCAGATCATTTGCCCATTTTTTAACCAAATTGTTTATCATGAGTTGTAAGAGTTTTTAACATATTCTGATTGAAAGTTCTTTTTCAAATATATATTTGACATTTTTCTCCCAGTCTTTTCTTTTCTTAGTGGTATCTTTTGAAGAACAGATATGTTTAATATTGATAGTCTAACTTATCTATTTTTTATGGTCAATGCTTTTTTGTCTGTCTAAAAAGCTGCCTTTTTGACGGTGAAGGTATTTTCCTACATTTCTTCTAGAAGCTTTATACATTTAGCTTTTGTATTTCAGTCATATTCTATCTGAAACTAATTTTTGTGTGAGGTAGGTATTGTGGTTCATTTTTAGAAATATTTTTCACCATTTGTTCCAGGATTCTTACAGAGAAGACTATCTCTTCTCCCTTTGAATTATCTTGATACCTTTGTCAAAAACCAATTGACAATGTACTAATAGATCAATTTCTGGACTTTATATTCTGTTCCAATAATAGATTTTTGTATCCTTACACTGATATTATATCATCTTGATTTATTATAACCTGAAATCCAAAAGTATAGTTGTCAACTTTGTTCTCTTTTTCAAGATTGACTTAGTTATTCTAGGTCCTTAACATTCCCTTATACTTTTAAAATCAGTTTGTCAATTTCAAGACAAAAAATCTGCTGTAATTTTTATTGAGATGGTCAAGTTGAGGAAAATTGACATCTTAATATTGAGCATTCCAATTCAGGAATTTGGGATGTATCTCTTCTTATAATTCAATCTTCTTCAGCTTCACACTGCAATGTTTAAGTGTACAAGTCCTGCACATATTTGGTTAAATTAATCCATAACTATTTCCTTTTTATGCTATTAAATAAGTACTCTAATTTTTTAATTTCTACTTGTTCTCAACTAATATATAGAAATGCAATATTTTTTGTATGTTGACTTTGTAGCCTGTTACCTTAGTAAATGCGTTTATTAGTTCTAGCATTTTTTGATAGATTTCTCAGGATTTTTCCACAAACACCATTAATCATCTGCAAAAAAAGACAGTTTTACCTCTTTGTTTCCAATATGTAAGCATTTTATTTCTTTTTCTTAATGTAATATGCTGGCTGGGATCTCCAGTACACTGTTGAATAGAAATAATGATAATGGACATCTCTGTTTATTTTTCCTAATCTTAGGAGGAAAATGCGCAATCTTCTACATTGAGTAGTGTTAGCTGCTGGGTTTCTTGTAAATGTTTTTCATCAGGTTGAGGAAGTTGCTCTATTCCAAATCCCTTGAGTTTTTGTATTAGTTGGCGTTGAATTTTATGTTCCTCTGCATCTTTCTGGCACAAAGGTATTCATAACACTCCATTATAATCCTTTTAATATCTGTAGTGACACCCTATACATCATTCCTGATACTGATGGTTTCTCTCTCTCTTTTTTTTTTTTAGATAGAGTCTCACGCCATCGCACATGTGCAGTGCAGTGATGCGATCTTGACTCACTACAACATTTACCTCCCGGTTCAAGCAATTCTCATGCCTCAGTCTCCTGAGTAGCTGGGGTCACAGGTGCATGCCACCACACCTGGCTAATTTTTGTATCTTTAGTAGAGATGGGGTTTCACCATGTTGGCCTGGCAGGTCTTGAACTCCTGTCCTCAAGTGATCCCCCCACCTCAGTATCCCAAAATGCTGAGATTACAGGTGTGAGCCAACGCGCCCGGCCATGTCTCTTTTTATTGATTAATCTAGGTAGGGGTTTATTAATTTTATTAATATTTTGAAAGGAAGTAGCTTTGGGGAATCATGGAGGAGCAGACTACTTTCTCATGACTTTGTTTTTAGGAATGGAAAAATAAAGGTTTTTTTTGGAATTTGTTTTTGTTAAGTCCAACTTCAAAAGTGTAATTAGGGATGGCCTTGGACAACCATGGCATTTTTTTTTTTCTTTTTTGAGACAGAGTCTCACTCTGTTGCCTAGGCTGGAGTGCAGGGCACAATCTTGGCTCACTGAAACCTCTGCCTCCCAGGTTCAAGTGATTCTCCTGCCTCAGCCTCCTGAGTAGCTGAGGCTACAGGCACATGCCACCATGCTCGGCTAATTTTTTTTTCTTTTTTCTTTTTTTTTTTTTTTGTATTTTTAGTAGAGACAGGGTTTCACCATGTTGGCCAGGATGTTCTCAATCTCCTGACCTCATGATCCACCTGCCTCAGCCTCCCAAAGTGCTGGGATTACAGGCATGAGCCACTGTGTCCGGTCTGGCTTTTTTTTCCAGTGGTAAAATATACTTACCACAAAATTTATCATTTTAACCATTTGTAAGTGTACAGTTCAGTCTTGTGAACTGTATTCACATGTTTGTATAACCAATCTCCAGAACTCTTTTCATCTTGCAAAACTGAAACTCTGTACCCTTAAACAACATATCCTCAATCTTTTCGGCCCCAAAACCCTAGAAGCACCATTCTACTTTCTGTCTCTCTAAATTTGACTACTTTAGATACCTCATGTAAGTGGAATCAGACAGTATTTATCTTTTTGTGACTGGCTTATTTCATTTAACTTGATGTCCTGAGGTTTATCCATGTTGTAGCGTGTGTCAGAATTTCCTTCATTTTTAAGGCTGAAAATTATTTGATTATATATACATGTATAGTGTGTGTGTGTATATATATAGTGTATACATGTATATAGTGTGTGTCTATATATATACACACACCATATTTTGTTGATCCATTCATTCGTCAATGGAGATTTGTTTGTTTCCATCTTTTGGCTATTGTGAATAATACTACCATGAGCATAGGTGCACAAGTATCTGTTTGAATCCCTACTTTTACTTCACTTAGGATTTTATCTAGAAGTAAAATTGCAGGATAACATGGTAATTCTATTTGTTAATTTTTTGAGGAACTGCATGATATGGTTTGGCTGAGTCCCCACCCAAATCTCATCTTGAATTGTAGTTCCCGTAATCCCCACGTGTCAAGGGAGGGACCCAGTGGGAGGTAACTGAATCATTGGGGGCCATTACCTCCATGCTGTTCTCATGATAGTCAGTGAGTTCTCATGAGATCTGATGCTTAAGGGGCTTTTCCCTCTTTGCTCATCACTTCTCCTTCCTGCCACTATGTGAAGAAGGATGTGTTTGCTTCCCTCCTGCCATGATTGTAAGTTTCCTGAGGCCTTCCCAGCCCTGTGGAGCTGTGAGTCAATTAAACCTGTTTCCTTTATAAACTACCCAGCTTCAGGCAATTCTTTATAGCAGCATGAGAACAGACTAATACATTGCCATAGTGCTTTTCACAGCAACTCCACTATTTTGTCTCCTCCAACAGTGCACGAGGTTTCAATTTCTCCACATTCTCACCAACATTTGTTATTTCCTGTTTTGTTTTTTGTTTGTTTGTTTGTTTGTTTTACGAATAGTAGCCATCCTAATAGGTGTGAAGTGGGAAAATGAAGTTTCAGCCATTAAATTTATTTATTTATTATTTCCTAGTGCAGTCTATTAGGAAGGCTTATTATGGAAGTCCTTACATAGTTCCAAGGAAGTCTAAGGAGTCTTTACATAGTTCCAAGGAAGGAGCTGTCACACCAAAAAGACCAAATGTGATTAGAGATTGGAAATTTCGAACCCACCCCATTCCCCTAACCTCCTAGGAGGAGAGAAGAACTGGAGATTAAGTTCAATCATATGGCCAATTATTTAATCAATCATGCCTACCTAATGAAACCTCATTAAAAACCCTGGACACCATGCTGAGGGGAGCTTCCTGATACTAAGAGGGTGGCGCACCCTGACTCTGTGGAAGCAGAGGCTCCTGTGCTCATGACCCTTCCAGTCCTCCTCACATGTACCTCTTCAACTGGCTGACCATTTGTATCCCTTATAATAAAATGGAAATTGAAAGTGCAGAGCTTTCCTCAATTCTGTGAGTTGTTCTAGTGAATTATCAAATCTGAGGGGTTGTGGGAAGTCTTTAATTTGTAATTGTCCTGACAGAAGTACAGGTTGCTTAGGGACAGCTGAAAATCATTGTTGGAATCTGAAATGGGGCAGTCTTGTGAGACTAAGTCCTTCATTTGTGGGTCTTCACTAATTCTGGGTAGTGTCAGAATTGAATTGTAGGACACTCAGAGAATTGGTGTCAGAAGACACAAAGAAAATCATGAGGCATTCAAAAATGTCTTGGTTATCCATGGAGAAGTTTCTCTAGTATAGATCAATTTAAAAAATTAAACATTGTAATACTAGAAATCATAGATTTTATGAGACAGCTGTATGTAACAGAAAGTACATTGAAAGCAGCTCTAAATAACTGTGTAACTTTGGAAAAGTCATCTTGACCTTGAAGAGTCACAGTTTCCACATCTTTATAAATGAGGATAACAATACTTGCCTGTGATTATTAGTTTTATGTGTCAGCTTGGCTGTTCCATGATACCCATTTTGTCAACATTCTGGATGTTTCTGTGAGGATGTTTTTGGATGAGGTTTACACTTAACCTAGTAGACTTTGACTCAAGCAGATTGCCCTTCATTAGTGGGTGAATCTCCTCTAATCAGTCAAAGGCCTGAATAGAACAAAAGACTGACTTCCCCAGAGCAACCAAGAACGGACTCAACTTTAGAATTAACTCTTCACTTGGGTCTCCAGTCTGTCAGTCTACACTGCAGTTTGAACTTGCCAACCTCCATAGTTGTGGGAGTGAATTTCTTAAAATAAATCCCCCACTCTCTCACTCTGTCTCTCTTCTCTCTCTCTATTCTCTCTCGTTAAAATTTTGCATATAAGTTTTGATGCTTCCCAAACTTAATTATTAATAGCCTACTGGTGACCAGAATCCTTATCAATAACATAAGACAGTCGATTAATACATATTTTGTATATGTGTTATATACTGTATTCTTACAATAAAATAAGCTAGAGAAAAATGTTACTAAGAAAACCATAAGGAAAAGAAAATATATTTACTGTTTATTAAGTGGAAGTGGATTGTCATAAAGGTCTTCATCATTGTCTTCATGTTGAGTAGGCTGAGGAGGGGAAGGAAGAGGAGGGGCTGATCTTGCTGTCTCAAGGGTGGCAAAGGAAGAAAATCCACATAAAAGTGGATCTGAACAGTTCAAATTTGTGGTGTTCAAGAGTCAACTCTACACACACACACACACACACATACATGCACACACACATCCAATTGGTTCTGTTTCCCTGAAGAAGCTTGACTACACTATTTCATCTGGTTGTTGTAAAAATTAATGAGATAATGTATATGAGACCATTTGTAAATTTTAAAGCACCATAACACATAAGGATGGTTGTCTGCCTAGTACATGTAATATGTAATGAGCATTGCTGAGGCTGTGTAGACAAGTAAATTAACATTTACAAATGTGGTCATAGAGTCAATATTAGAGATAAATGGATTCAAAATATCACAGGAGAAGCTAGAAGATAGCAACAAGTTGGGAGATGAGCCTCCTGGACTTGTGTTCTGGACTGATAGAGCATTTGTTGTCATAGTAAACTCCATGTGGACAGGAAACCATGGCTTAGTTGACTTAGTTCAATTTGCATATTCAGCAGCTAGCATAACACTTTGCACATTGTTGTTGCCCAGATAACTACTGAAGAATAAGTGACTTTTATCTGTGTAATCACTTCAAAATTACACTTTTGTGAGTGACTAGGTGGAAGGAGTTAAATACTGGGGAGTTAACACAAAGCATTTTAGCATATGGCATGGGGGGTTAGAAAATAAAATATGTATGTGTTGAGGCTGGTGCGGTGGCTTATGCCTGTAATCCCAACACTTTGGGAGGCCAAGGTGTGTGAATCACAAGGTCAGGAGTTCGAGACCAGCCTGGCCAATATGGTGAAACCCTGTCTCTACTAAAAATACAAAAATTAGCCGGGCATGGTGGAGTGTGCCTGTAGTCCCAGCTACTCAGGAGGCTGAGGCAGAAGAGTCACTTGAACCCGGGAGGCGGAGGTTGCAGTGAGTCAAGGTTGTGCACCACTGTACTCCAGCCTGGGCGACAGAGCAAGACTCCATCTTAAAAAAAAAAGAAAAGAAAAGAAAACATGTATGTGTTGAAGCTAGTCACGCCTACAGAAGTGTCAAATGTCAATTAATCATAGTCTATATGCTAAATAATAGAGGTAGAACCTTAGGCTGGCTGGAGAAAGGCCAAAGCCATGAACCCAGGATGATTCCATGAATAAAGCCAGACCTCACTCTCTAACTCAAGGACAGTAACTGGAATGCTATTTAGCAACACAGCAAATACTACCCAGTGTCACTTGTCAGCTCACATCACTAGATGACATTTCTTGTAGCAGTCAATGGCCAGTCTGGACCGCATTAGCATGCTTCACAACTTTATGGACTGTGGCTTATGTGGGCAGATATTTTGAGACTCGGGTGTGGAAGAATATGGTTGCTTTCAAAACATTCTAGGCAAAAAGCTAAGTCTGAGAAAGAAGACCAGTCTTGTGGGTATTTTGGGAAGTATGTCATCATAGTGATTATTTCCAGGCTTCTCTGGATATTGCAGTGTGATGGTTAATGCTGACTGTCAACTTGATTGGATTGAAGGATACAAAGTATTGATCCTGGGTGTGTCTGTAAGGGTGTTGCCAAAAGAGATTAACATTTGAGTCAGATCCACCCTTAATCTAGTGGGCACAATCAAATCAGCTGCCAGCAAATACAAAGCAGGCAAAAAAACGTGAAAAGGTGACTGGCCTAGCCTCCCAGCCTACATCTTTCTCCCATGCTATTTGCCCTTGAACATCAGACTCCAGGTTCTTCAGTTTTGGGAGTCGGACTGGCTCTCCTTGCTCCTCAGTTTGCAGACAGCCTATTGTGGGACCTTGTGATTGTGTAAGTTAATACTTAATAAACTCCCCTTTATATACATACACATACACGCACACATATATATATACACACACATATATACACACATATATATATACATATATATATATCCTATTAGTTATGTCCCTCTAGAGAACATTGATTAATACAGCCAGTAAAGGAGAGATCTTCAGGATAGCCTGCCTTAAATTAAAACAACAGTGGGGCATTATTTTTCACTTATGAAATTGAGAAGAAATTTAAAAAATAGTAGTGTTACTGAGAACATACTCCAACACTGTTGATAGGAGGGTCATTTGGCCAAAAACAATTTTTAAGAATGTATAATCCTTTGACTCCACAATTTCACCTCTATGAATTTATGCCAAGAAAATAATCCCATATCAGTGCAAAGATCTATTCGTTAGTTTAGGTGCAGCCCAGTGTTAATTGTAATAGTTAAAATATTAGAAATAACTAATATGTCTAACAGTAGAGAATTGTCTAAGGGAATTTTGCTACATCCATATAAAGAAACAGTGTGCAACTGTTAAAAATAAGGTTGTAGAAGAATATTTAATGACCTGGAAATTTGTTCATCCTCTGTCGTTAAATTAAAAAGCAGTTTACAAAACACTGTTTACAAAAGTATCCAGAACAAGTCCATGTTGTTTAAAAATCAAGCAAAAGAAGAATCCATACGTGTGCATAGAAGAAGAGTCTAAAAGTTTACACATTAAAATGTTAATATCTATTATTTTTGGGTGGTGGGCTTACAGGAGACTTCCTATCATCTTCTTTAGGCTCACGCCCACCAAATTTTCTATTAAAAATATTATATTAGCAGTTGAAGTGGGGGGAAGTCACTTGAACATTTCAAACAAAGTCAACAGAAAACAAAACCCCTGATAAACTAGAATTGTCTACTCACAGAGAAGCAAGAGCATTTTACAGTGCTATGCCTTATCCCTGACACATTCCAGGACTTTACATTCTAGGGTACTTGGTTCAAAATTTATTTGAGCCCTAGTAGTAAAGCGTGGTCTAAAAAGTTCACATGGTTTTCATTTACCACAAAGTATTTTCTGCCCACACTATGCTAAGCCTTGTAGAGCATGAAGTCACGTTATACAGCTCCAGGAACTGACACAGAGAGGTGGCCTGACACATTCATGTGACTGTTGGCACACAGATTCCATCTTGGAAATGGGAGGTTTTGGCCCTTTAGCCAGCACTCTCCACACCACTGAAATCTGAAACTGTGTCTATAGAAAAATAATTAAAGAGCTCATTGCCTAGATCCACACATAAAAAGATCTATCTTAGGTTATTGAAGAGAAGTTAGAAGTGTCTGGTGAATCCTTAACCTCTGTGGAGTGATGATGTCATCCATAAGAGACCCAGCCTTTCCCACAAGTGTCATTTGCTGTCCCTGTCAGAGTGAATTGGAGGGATCATCTTGTCTATTCATGTCAACCATTTGAACTAACTCAGCTGGCTGGGGAGTGGATTTGAAAATTTAAAAAGACTGATGATGAAAATGGCTGGGAGGTAGATAGTTTAGTTTGAATGAGTGCCCAGTGAGTGAAACGTGACACTTTTCCCTGACTGTATCCAGCTGTCCCTAGACCATAAAAAGGAAAGAGTCAAGAATATGTTTGTTTTTCCCACAATGAATGAGCCAGAGATCCAGACAAAATTAGGCTTAAACAAAGTGAAAAAAGTGTCCCAGTAGTGGTAGGATCGTAGAGAAAGCTCCAGGCTAACTTAAAGCTACTCTCAGCTGAATCCCCCTTGTAGCTGACTCAGCCTTGCCCAGATGGGTGTTTTGAATTAGACAAAATCTCTCATACTCTAAAAAACTGACAGTGGCTAGAAGTTTAAGAATATAAGTTTCTGAATGACAGCTCCAAGGAATATGCATTCTTGACAGTCTTCCATAGTCCTTTAAAAATCAATAGTGAATCCAAGTTAACCCACCCTTATGCATCACTATTATGTCAGAGCTTCCCTGGGTCCTTCACCAGCCCACCATTCTTCTGGGAATGTAAATGCACAGAAGGTCACAGAACATGCAACTCATGAGCTGGACTGACTTACCTTGCTGTTGCCGGTCCTCCTGCAGCTTCAGTTGACAAGTGTGCAAACTGCCAAGCAGGTGGCTGCTGCCTTTTCTTGGTATGGTAGTCATGGTCCTAGCAGTATGGCTGTGACTCAAGGATCACTAGGGCACTCCTTCTCTTGGCCAGTCACCTAAAATGGCCTTCACCAGACACCCAGAAATACATAGATTCATGCAGATCTTGTCTTTGCATGTACAACATATACTCCTCTACTAAACTTCCAAGCTTTTTCCAGTCATGATTCTTGAAATAAATAATGACCAATGTTACTTCTCCTAAAGATGCCAATTCATTTGGCTAAAAATACAACTTAATTATTCTTTCATTTCAAAATGAATTGAAACTAAACCCCCTTATAGAGTAAAATTCTACAAATTAACTATTTCTAATAGATTACAGTTTTGGCATTTTTAAATTCCTTTTACCGACATGAAATCCAATGCCTCCGGTATTTAAAGAAGACCGCTAAAGTAATACATACACAAAGAAAAAAAAAAGTGCTGCTGAGTTAAGTCAAGTGATTTCTAAGCCTAATCTGAGTTACCCTCGGTGACAGCTGAAAGTGCACAGTTCTTTAAGGGAGGCTGGAAGGAGGAGGAGCAAAGTGGACTAGGATGATTAGCATAAAGAGGCAGGCAAGACGGGCATTGGAGCTGCTTTGAATAATAGTGACCAAAGCACAGATTCTACACAGATTCTAAAGATGCCCTGCCATTATGTTACAGTAACTGAGTACCTGATTTCTGCTACTTTGTTTGTAATTAAAATGCAAGCTGAAAGCAGGAGTTTATACTGCAAGGACATTCATTTGTACATGTGAAATCTAAAAGGTATAAATGGAACTGGTAATGAGCTCATGGAAATGTACTGCTGGAACTTTCAATTTCTGTAAACACCTCCTAGTCTTCGGAAGGGAGCAGTTAGAGGGCAGCCTTCCTGCCAAGGCAACTATTTGGAGTTCTGGAAGAAAAATAAACACATAAAACATTATCTTTCCAGAGTCCTATTTCTGTTTCCCACTTAGAGTTCCTATTGCTATTTCTAGGTCATAGGAGAAAGTTATTTCCAGTTTTACTTGTTGGCTATTTCATTACTGTTTAAAAACATAAACCCCAAACACCTTTAATTTAACTTGAGAGCTTGCCATGACTGAAGTCATAAAGAATGCTGGTAGGTCCTGCCCTTCAAGAGTCACAGCTCTTCATAGATTCAGAAAGAAAGTAGTGGGCAGGACTAAAGAGAAAGGCAGAGCTGTTTAGCCTCAAAGTCTGAACTTTGCAGCTTCTTATGTGCATTTGGAAATTGGTGTTAAACTTAACACTGTAATGAATTTACCTCCTAACCAGATCTGGGTGGCTGCCCTCATTTTATTTTGAGGCAATAAACAGTTCCCCGAGTATAGTCTGGTTTATGAAAATTTGTATGAAATAGGTGATTGATCTTTTACAATTCTTGAATGCTTTAATTGTTTCAGTAGACTATCTACTGCAGTTTTAGGCTCATCATAGTGTAACAGATGACAGAAGTGTTTTGCTCCTTTGAAAGAGAGTCTTGAAATTATTGGAGAGTCATAGTTTCTACTTTAAATGTCTGCTATTCATCTCATCTTCCACAAAAGCCATGGTGGAAAGCCAAGGTGACTTTTCCTGAATACGTAAAGTTATTGTTATTTTATCAAGTTATGTACCTCACTAATAAGCATATTATTATACATGTGAGTTAAATAACCTACAAAACTGTAAGCCAGCCCTTTTGCGAAATACATTTAAAATGTTTTATGATGAAAAAATTTAAAAATACGTGGATAGGAGAGAATAGCACAATAAGCCCTGCATACTCATCACTTGGATTCAGTATTATCAACTCAGACAATCATGTCTCAAAACTATGTGTTCCATCACAGCTGTTCTCCCCCTTATTACACCACTGGAGCTGAAGCATCCAGACATTACTGCATTAATAAATATTTCAGTATATATTTCTAAAATGTGAGGATTTAAAAATAGATAACCATAATAAGATAGTCATGCACATAACAATTAAATATGATTGTTTAATGTCATTAAGTATCCACACAGTGTTCTTATTTTCCTGATTGTCTCATAAACTTTTTTATCTTCACATTTTTTGCAAATTGGGACCCAAAGGTCTACACGTTTGTATTTGGTTGATATGTTTCTTAAGTCTTCATCTCAGAGAGATATTGCCTGGAGATGAATATCTACACTTACCCTAATTTATATCTGATTTTTCGAGGAAGCCCCCTAGATGCCCCCATTTTTCTTACTTGGGAAAAAAAGAGAAGAAAAGGAGTGGTCATCTGGCCGTGGAGGCTAAGATATCCAGCTTTCTTGCCATGGTGTTCTCATTCACGTACGGTGCAACCTTAACCCAGGCACTTAACATCTCTGGGTTTGTGTCTTTATTTGGCATATGAAACAAATGTTTGGTAAGCAATGGGATAAATTATTCAACACTCATTCTGTGGATATAAAGGCCTGGGAAAGGGAGGAGTATCCTACTTTGTCTCTCATTAGAGCCTAAGGAGAAAGAAATAGATTTAAAACTAAAATCTGGGTAGGATTCAGGGATATATTTGAAAATCTAGTCCCCCAGTTTTCAAACTTAGCTAAGAATCATAATTACCTGGGCAATGTTGTAAAGATGTAGATTCCTGAGCCCCAACTGCACAGTCTGATGTCTAAGGTGGCATCTGGGATCTATATATTTTTATAAGTCCTCTAGTCTAAATAAACAAGCATTACTTGCTTAAACAGAGCTGGTTTGTTCCAGTATTTCATTCATTATATCTTTCTTAAGGGCCAAAGAAACCAAACACTCCTTAAACAGTCACATCAAGTGCCACAACGTAAAGGGACAGGGAGGATACAAAGGACTGCTACTAGTTCCTCTTTTGTGCATCAACAAGGCAGTCCTGGGTAGTGGCCTTGTGATGGATTAGCCGAATCAAGGGAATCCTGAGTTCTTACACTGCTTAAGTTCCACTGCTGTTCTTGAAGGAGTCTCTGGGTTGATTTACCAGTTTCCACTGGAAATCATCCAGCATGGTGGAAAGCAGCCTGTTACAGGAGTACATAAGAAAACCTCAGTTGTGTCAGCTGAAGTGGGATGGGGGACTACTTTGCTTCCCCCTTTCCCCACTTACTTTCCAGAAACATCACCAAATTATTTCACAATGGGCATATTGTACCTTTTTTTTTTTTTTTTTTCCTTGCTTGTAAATGAAAACAAGAAATCAGATTGCAGAAGTCCGACTGGGTCAAGAAACAGGTGCGTCATCTTTGGCATTTTTACTTACAATTGATTAAAAATGAATTTGAATCCTATAAAGGCCAAACTTCTTCCCTTATCAAGTCTCTGTGATCCCCCCAAAAGGACAGCACTGGTTTCCTTTTCCTGGGTTTTTCCTCATCTGCCATATCTTCTCTGCTTAACCTATGTCTTTGTACTTCTGGAAGAGTAGAGTGAAATGGTGCATCACAGATAATCAATCGTATCAGCTGGCACTTTGGGGGTGGATACTTCAAAAAATTGATACTTTATTGTCAGAATTTGTACCTTAAAAAGCATAGTGTGTGGTTGAATAAGCTAAATGGTATTAGGTTTACAGGAGGGTTTTCTTTTCTCAGTTGAACCATATTCAAAGAGCAGGGACACATGCATTTAAAATTAGTCCACAAGTGAGTTACTTGTTTAGTTAATAACCTGCCATGTTTCAAAAGCATTTATGATGTCTAGTCTGCAAGTATATCCATTTTTTGAACACCTTTAGACTGCTTGGAATGATAGATGTTATGTAAATAAAAAGCAATATTACTGAATTTATCACTCTCATTCTTAGAGAATAAGTTTAAAGACCCCTAACAGAATGCAAACATGAAAACTGTGAGCCCCTGGGATTAGCCTCACTATGATCCCCAAAGTACTACAGGAATTTTTAAATGATCATTATAGTTGAAGGCTGATGAATTAGTGTTAAGATTTTAGATTTTCTGTTGATTTTTAAAAAAAAGATCCCTTCCTCCTTTATATCAAGCAGTGGTTGTTTTTTTTTTTTTTTTTTTTTCCAGATTACTCTTCCTTAATACACAATCAGAGATATTGTAGATGAGAATGTTGAGTTTCATGATCTCACAGTGGCTTACGTATGGTGTATATTGTAAAGCCTCCACAAAGGTAGGCTTTTGTGGCTATTCAGAGCCATGTTACTACCCCAATGTACTACAGTGTTTAGCTCATAGAGTTTCCCAGGTGGCCCAGTTGGCTGGATTCCCATAATTGCCATCTGTAAAAACATAGGAAATACAAATAATGGTAGAGATCGTTTCACTTGATTACTTGCTCCTGTCCGTGGATTCAAGAGACTACACTGTCATAGCACCAAACTGCTTACTTATCAAAGATGCTCTCTAGCCTGAAATTGCTACAATTGATCTTTAACCCATTGAATACCAACATTTGGGTCGTGTTTATCATAAATATTGCCTCACTACATAAACATTGCATTGGCACTTCAAACTAATTTGGGCCCTTTTACTGCTGAGCCTTAGATTTGGCTGCCACAGGGCTCCCTCTGGAGGTTGGTAGAGTCCAAGGTCAGTTAATATTAAAATAGCCTTGGCCTTGGGACAAGATAAACCTGTCTTTTCATCCAGCGCCCACAAGAATGGGTCCTGTATTTGTGAGCTTAGAAGATGATTGTCTGTATCTGAGGTTGGAGGAAAGTTATTTGATTATCCTCCTATAAGTGAAATGTGATCACTGCTATGTACTGGTATTTAATCTTCTGAAGTTTTACATTTTTCTATCATTATTGAAGTCTTTTAGCTACAGTGAAAAACAAAACAAAATAAAACCATAGGTCAGAAAAATGCCAGATTTTATTTTATTTGTTTGTTTTAGTGACAAGGAAACCCAAAATAAGGTGGTTTTGGTTCTATAATGACCACCCTCCAGGTAGGACCAAATGATCCCAGAGTCTGAATTCCATCTAGAAGTGTTGAAGCCCATAGGCATTGGAATCAACGAGTTTGCAGCACAACTTAACTCTTTATTAGCTTGCACCAAATCAAAATTTTGCTACTTCATTTAAATTGGCATGTACAGGAATAAAATTATAGCAAACTATGTTTCTCACTCCCTTATGATTTCTTCTTTCCTTTTTAGTTGGTTTATTGGTTATTTGCCTCTTTCTTTTCTTCCTTCCTTCTTTCCCCTTTTCTTTGCATTTTTTTCTTTCACTCATTTTCTTTTATGTTAATTAGGTGGACTATAACGTAATTTTGATGTATTGAAAATATAATTATTCTATATCTGAGATTTGCTTCAAAATAACATAGGAGAGTGAGATTTGGGGAGGTAGAGATGAAATAAGATTGGCCATAAACAGTTATTAAAACTGAGTCATGAGTGCATGGGGATTTATAATGCTTTCATGTCTACTTTTGCATATTTTTACAATTTTTGTGATAAAGCACTATAATTACTCTTAATGAATCTGATTGAAAGGGTACAAGGAACAATGTGCTAGATATATCAGAATGTGTACAGATACTCTTTTTTTCTAATTTTTTACTTTTTAGAATATACAATGCACACACAAAAATCTTTTGAAATGTTAACATTCATAATGTATTAGTGTGGCACTACTACATGAATATGATTTATAAACATACAAACAAACAAACCCACATTGGGGTATATTCTGAAGCATTTGTTGTTGACAGGGGTGCATGACCATCAAGTTCAGAGACCTCTATGACAGAGGAAGAAGGCTGGACCTTATGGGAGGATGATGCACTCATTTAAAGAAAAGCAAACAGTCATTTTACTTCTTCCTTCTCAACTGTATAGCTGTTCTTTTCTACATCCTTCTTCTAATTTTATTAGTACTTTATCAGTTCTACTTCTAAAATAAAATTGGGTTGTGTCCTACCCAGTTTAGGCTGCTATAGAAGATTAAAATAGACAAGGTGACTTATAAACAACAGAAATTTATTTCTTACAGCTATGGAGGCTGGGAAGTGCAAAATCAAGGCACGAGCATGATCAGGTTCTGGTGAAGACCTTCTTCCGGACTGCACACTGCTATCTTCTAATATTCTCACATGGCAGAGAAGGTGAGAGAACTCTCTGAAGTCCCTTTTATAAAGACACAAATCCCATTTATGAGGGCTTCACCCACATGGCCTGATTACCTCCCAAAGGATTGCCTCCTAATACTATCACATTGGAGATTAGGATTTCAACATTATAATTTGGGAGAGAGGGTACAAAAGATTTAGCGTTTAACAAGTTGCCTTTTCAAGGGTGGAAGAGAGTTTTTAATCCAAATTCAGCTCCATGATGGGCCACTGAAGAAAAACATGGCTATGAGCGCTTTAGATTCCCTAACTTCTTACTGTTGAACTAAAACTGCTTGCATCCTAGCCCATAGATACTGTATATTAGTGCGCGCACGCACACGCGTGCGCACACACGCACACACACACACACACCTTTTCTCTTCCTGGCATTTGCAACGGGCATGGAGGATCAGGTGTTGTAGCTTAGATATTGATCTTTGGCTTCAAACAACAACAGTACCTAATGAGCTGCAGGTGGGAAATCCTAGGACCGTAAGAAAGCTCCTTGAACAGTTGTATCAGTAGCATGGCCATCAAAGTCCTCCCTCATTGCTCAGTGAGGACCCAGAGAGACTGAGTTTGGAGAAGCTGGAAGGGTCAGAATATAGGATCCTTTTCATGGCTTTAGTGGTCCAGTTTGGGTTGTGTCTTTCCCAATTTAGGCTGCTATAGAAGATTAAAATAGACAAGGTGGCTTATAAACAACAGAAATTTATTTCTTTCAGCTATGGAGGCTGGGAAGTGCAAAATCAAGGCACGAGCATGATCAGGTTCTGGTGAAGACCTTCTTCCGGACTGCACACTGCTATCTTCTAATATTCTCACATGGCAGAGAAGGTGAGAGAACTCTCTGTCCCCTGTAAAGGCACAAACCCCATTTATGAGGGCTCCACCCACATGGCCTAATTACCTCCCAAAGAATTGCCTCCTAATACTATCACATTGGAGATTAGGATTTCAACATAATAATTTGGGAGAGAGGGTACAAAAGATTTAGTATGAAAGTGGTGGTGAATAAATCAAGAAAGAATCAACCCTCCACTTATAACCCTTTAAATTGCTCCTCAAATAGAGCTTGAAGCTCTCCCAGGACCTCTGAAACCTATAATTAAGTGTTATTGGCACAATTAGACAAAACTAATGAATGTTTTTCTGCTTCCCTTTTCTATGTATTACAAATATCAGCTACATCAGCAAACATATACTTCTTCATTGTCAGCTTTTCAAATTAAAAAATGTTTTTAATATCAGGATAAGCAAACAAAACAGATGACCCTGGATATCATTATACAATGTATACAATATCATGTGTCACTTAAAATAAAACTAAAAAGAGAAATTGAATCTTAAATAGAAGTTTTAATAAGGCAATAGAGAAAAGATATTTTTAAATTACTCATTGGAAACACTAATCAAAATAGGCTAAGCATACACTTCCAAGTACATTTAAATGACATAAAAAGTCATACAGAGAGATAAAAAATATAGATGAACATACCTTAGAAAGTTATCTTTAAGTATGTGCCATCATTGGATCATTAAAAGGACTTACTAGAAGTAAGAGATAGGATCTGAACAATAAGAGTGGAATAAACTAGTAAAAGAAAAGGATCAGAGCCAATAAGTATGCATATCATTGCATATTAATGAAAGAAATGTCTGTGAAACAGTCATGTTTATCTGTAGGATAAATCCTGACAATTATTTATTAAGAATGTGAGTTACCTGCCTGGGAAAGTTTGTTAAAGAGGAACTAGAAAGAGAAGAGCCAGAAGTGCCCTAAGACCTCTCTTTTCCCCCTTCCCCATGGGGAGGGATGAGGAGAGAAAATAATAATTGGAGAATGTCTTCAGGTTGCCTATCTGTTCTCTATCCATAAACCCAAAAGTCAAGTTTGTCAACACAACCAGTGTGCTTACACAAAGCTTAGGAAACCCTTAGGAAAAGCCTGCTGGGGAAAAAGACCCATGTAGCTGCAGAGGAAAATCATGCTAACTCCCTATACTAATCAAACTAGATTTTTACCCATAAATATGAATGACCAATGCAGAATATTCGAGGAAAACTAATAGCGGAAAGGAAAAGGACCAGAGTGAGCAAACAGAACAGATGACCCTGGAAAACATAAAAATAACACAAGAAACTGAAGAGAACTTTAAAAAAATTTTAATTGATGTCCTCATAAAAAGATAGAATATTGCATCCATAATGTAAGAATAGGCTGCCATAAAAAATGAGCTATCAGACCACTAGAAAAATTCTTGAAAATTAAAAATAAGATTGCCAAAACAAAAAAAAAGTCTTTAAAAAGCTGAATACAATGATGAACATGACTAAGGTAGAATTAGTCACATAGAAGAATCAACGAAATCTCAAAGAATATAGAACAAAAAGACAAAGAAAAATGGGTGAACAAGTTGAAGTTGAAGCACAGAAGGTCAGTTTTAGGAAGCCTCTCTGTCACTCCACTAACTAGCTGTGATGTTGGACAAGCACCATAATACTAATATCCTACCTTAAATGTGTATTTGCTATTTGCCAGGCAATGTGAAGATCTTACATGTATTAACTCATTTAATTCACTCAGTGGACTTTTAACTGGTGGATATAGTTCTAGATGCCATAATCTACTATAACCTTGCCTTCAGGAGCTGAGTGCTTTGTAGTGGTTTCATCTGATAAATTAGTTTCTCTACAAGGTACTAAATAAGTGACATAGAGTCTGCATCTTACCTTCCATCCCTCCTTTCAAATATTAGCCAGGGATTCTTTCTCTCCCTCCCTGAAAATAGTACTGCACCTGTAGTAGAGGGAAACAGAAGGCACAAACATAGAATCATCTAATCATACAGCCAAGAGATGTTAGAGACAAGAGACAATGCCACAGGGACAGTGGTAATCCACTGACATATTGTTTTAACCTAAACAGAGCTTCAAATAATATTCAATTAACAATGAATACTTTTAAAGACTTATAGATTTTATATAAAATTCTAAATTTCAGGTTCTCATCACAAAATCAGACCCCCTAATTGTACCTCCTTTCCCAAAAGCCATTATAATAGGCTCTAAAATACAGTGGCTCAAACAAGATAAACTTTTCTTTCTTCCCTACAATATAGTCCAGAGATGTTCAAGTGGTCCAGAGTGGATAGGTGGCTCAATCTAAGGTTATTCAGGAAGCTTGGTTGCTTCTATTTTCTTACTTATTGTTAATATTTTGGATTTTAAAAAATTACTATCTTCACCAGAAAACAAATTCTTTTTCTTTTGCAAGCATTGATATATTAAATGAATTAGAGCAAATTTAAATCTCCTGCATCTAGTAGATGATAAATATAAATATAAAACCACTAAATTTGTACTCCTTTAAATAAACAAAATATGACTTTTTTTTGAGGCAGGCTGGAGTACAGTGGCACAATCTGGGCTCACTGCAGCCTCCCTCCCAGGCTCAAGCAATTCTCCCACTGCAGCCTCCTGAGTAGAATACAGGTACACCACCATGCCTGGCTAACTTTTGTATATTTTGTAGAGTTGAGGTTTTACCATGTTGCCTAGGCTGGACTCGAACTCTGGGGCTCAAGCAATCCACCCGCCTCTATCCCCCAAAATGCTAGGATTCCAGGTGATCTTAAAATTTATCATGTACTGTTTTAAAAATTATAGATAGAGATATGGTAAGACAAAACAGACACTAGCAAAAAGTTCTTGGCAAAACATTATATATAACCTATAATTACATGGATGGTGTTAAAGAAGAGAGAGAAATATAAGGTGCACCTATTCATATCTACACAGATGCTTTGTTTGTAATAATAGCAAATGTCTATTCGATATTCTTTTCATAATCTTATTCATTCTGAAGCAGGCATTGTTGAGTGCCTGCCCAACCGCCATTTCCTCCTTCCTTTTATCAGATAGAACTCTGATCTTGCGCAGCCATCTGCTTCAGGAGAGGTGGTCCTCATCCCCTCAATAGGGATTGGTCTGACTCATCATGAAGACCCCATCCTCTTTGCCAGTCACTGGTTAGGCAGGACATAGGATCTTGTCAGGCCAATGATATGAGAAGGGAATCTACTGGAATGAGTGGCGGAGCTCTGGGAAAGGTTTTCTCACTGTTAAAAAGGAGGCAATGGGAAGAAATGGGTTCCTTTTTCTGCTTCTGGATATTGTCGTTAGGATGTGATATTCTAAGATGACTTACAGGGACCTAGTCTGAAGAAAAGGTGTGACATTCTTGGATCTTCTCATGACATTGTTGAGCCACAAAATTAACTAGCCTGAGCGCCGCCCCACCTCTGGAATTCTTTTAATGTGAGATGATAAATTGCTTTATTGCTTATGTACTTAAGTGGAAGCTTCAACTTTAAGTTTGCTTGTCACTAAAAGCATCCTAACCAATGCATATTTGTCAGTTTATTAAAAATTCTGTTTCATTTTCCTTACCTGATTACTAAAATGTAGTGTATTTAACGGTGTTCCCCAAGAAGACATGTCCACATCCTAATTCCTGGAACCAGTGACTGTTATCTTATTTGGAAAAAGGGTCTTTGCAGATGTAATTAAGTTAACAATCTTGAGATAAAATCATCCTGGATTATGGTAGGGTGAGGGTGCTAAATTCAATGATAAGTATCCTTGTAAGAGACACACCCCAGAGATCTAACAGACAGAAGAGGAGGAGGCAATGTGACCAGAGAGACAGAGACTGGAAGGATGCAGCCACAGGCCAAGAAACACCAAGTCATACTAACCACTCCCAAAGCTGAAAGAGGCAAAAACAGAATCTCCCCTAGAGCCTATGGAGGGAGCACAGCCCTGCCAACAACCCAATTTTGATCTTCTGGGCCCTGAGAATTGTGAGACAATAAATTTCTGTTGTTTTAAGCCACCGGGTTTGTGGTAATTTTTTACAGCAGCCACACAAAACTAATATATAAAAGGAGCACCAGACAGGACTAAGTAGGAAGTCAGTTACCAACAATACTTCCTAGCTTAACCATAGGCTTTCCTATGCGTGGTAGCCAAATGCGAGGGAATTATAAATCTCTTTATATCAAGGGGGAGAAAAATATGTAGGACTAATTCCAAGAGGAACACCAACATGAACAAGGATGTGTGTGTGTGTGTGTGTGTGTGTGTTTGCAAGGTATTTATTTCTTAATGAGTATTTTTCCCCATTTGGGATAAAAACCTAGGGTAGAATTTTTACTGAGTTCAATCTTTTTTTTTCCCCAAAAATGATGTGCTTATTTATATCTTTGTCTTCAGTAGAATATACTCCAAATTATTATCAGCAATTACCGCTGGGGAATGAAACTGGAGAGGATGAAATTCCTATTTTACTTACCCTTACTTCATTTTATTTACAGTAAACTCACTATTTCTATTGTAATTTAAAAATTTAGTTAAAGATAATAGGTTCATATTTTCATACTCTTTCCTACTCTGATTATAGGGCTCAATATTTTTTTTATTTGCCTTGTGAACTCAAGGCAAAAGGAGCATGTACACTATAATGTGATAAGTGCTGAACTACAGAGTACCATAGAGAACAGAGAGGATTTCCACTATCAAGAAAGGCTTCTTAGGGGAGGTGACTTTTGAACTGTATCTTTAAAAAAAACAAGAATTTGTCAAATGGACAATATGAGCGGAAGGGATACAGACATTCTGGGCAAAGCCATGAAAGAGAATGAGGCAGTCTACAGATGACGAGCAGTTTTCTGAGAATGGTGCACAGCATGCACCCTTCTACCCTTGTCTGGATTTGACCACTGAATTAAGACATCTGCCAGGTGCAGTTCTGCTAAGCTGAACTTTCTATTGGAATTCTTTCTGGCCTGGGCTGGCCTATTGCTGTGTAAGCTCTGGTGTGTCAGGGAGACCAGGCCAGATATCCTTTCTGTTATTCCAGAATGCAGTGTAGCTCAGTGGTGAAGACTTCTATGCCTGTTCAGTAAGAATTTATTGAGCACCGTGATAGACACTATAGATGGCTATCCAACAGCTATGTCCTCTTCCTCCTTGCTAAGAGAACCCCTGTTTTGTTCAGATGTTGAGTGAAAATAGCCCCCAGGGAAGGTAGCTTAGACAAAGCCAATAATTATAATTCCATTCCCTTTTGCCCGTGTTTGATTTACGGGAGGCCATAAGGTTGAATTTGGTCAATGAAATACAAGGGAAGACTGCTGGGGAGATCGGGGGAAATATTTTTTCCATGATATAAAGAAAAAGAAAAAGAAGAAGAAGGAAAATAAATGGGAAAGATTTCACCCAAAATTTGTCTAGTCTTCAAATGAGGTTGTGTGAGAATGTGATGCTTCAGATGGGATAGCCATCATGCAACCTTATGAGAGATATGTGCTGAGGACACTGAGGCAGAATGATGGGTAGTTTCTTTCTAGTTCTTGGTGAGAATGTTAAACCACTAAAACCATCTTGAAGTCGCCTACCTCTGGAAATGTAATGTGAGATCATAAACACTTATTGTAAGGTATCCTATTACTTGCAGTCAAAATCATTCTGAGGCAAGTATTTGCTGCATTTAAGACATTGAACTAAGTACTGGAGATTCAGTAGTGAGCAATACAGACATAGATCCTACCTGCATGCAGCTATAGGCTTTGGGTCTGACAGTAGGTTCAAATTCAAGCTTTGATGCTTCTGGACTTAACACCTTGGGGAAGTTATTTAATCTCTCTGAGCCTGTTTCATCATTTTCAAAACAGAGATGAATAATATTCCCTCATAGATCTGTAGTGAAGGTAAAATGAAATAACACAGTGTTTAGGACATAGCAATATCTCAATAACTAATAAATGTGAGATGTGCTGGTAGTAGAATAGGAATAGAAAGAGAGGGATGGCACAAAAGTCTTTTAAAGAAAGAATACCCAGGATTTTGGTAAACTGTTAGTTATAAAAATATTTGAGAGCTTAGTTTTCTTTCACATCATTATAGGATTTAAAGCATTCTGATATCTTCTTTGATTTATAGCTTATTTAGAAATGTATTGCTTAATTTTCAAATATGCAAAAAAATTCAAGTTATCTTTGTGTTATTGATTTCTGGCTTAATTCTGTGCTCAGAGAATATCCTTTCTATTATTTTAATCCTTTGAAATTTTGTGTATTTTAAGTTCAACATATGGTCAGTTTTGACAAATGTTCTCTTTATAGTTGAAAAGAATGTATTTTAGAATTGTTTAGCTCTCTTTATATTCTTTATATGTCGATTAGGTCAAGTCAGTTAATCATATTTTGTAAATGGTCTATCTTTACTGACATTTTTGGTCAGCTAGACCAAATCATAGACGATTTGTTGAGAGAAGTATATTAAAATATCCTTTTGAGTTCCCTTTTAAATTAAATATTAAAATATCCTTTATGATTACCCTTTTTATTCTTTCTCTTTTTATTTCTCCTAATTTTTGCTTTCTATATTTTGAGGCCCTGTTAATTGCTTTTGCACTTACAATTGTTTTCTCATGGAGTTACCCTTTTAGCAATAACATGTCCTTTTTCTAACCTCTAGAAATGTTTTAGAAGATTCTACTTCATTTGCTTTCAGTGTAGCTCCATTTTGTACTTGTTAAGGTGTGTATGGTATATCTTTTATCCAAAAACTTTTGTTTTCAATTTACCGATATCATTATATTTCAGGTATATTCCTTATAAGCAATATACAATTATTTTTAAAACCTAGTTTTGACAATCTTTTTCATTTGAGCATTTAGTCTATATATTTTCATGTAATTCGTGTATATATTTGTTTTTAAACTTCGATTTTAGTATTTGTTTTCTGTTTCTCCAACACATTCTGTGTTCCTTTTTCTTTTCTTTCTTGCTCTTTTGGATTGATTGCTTATTATTCACTTTTTCCTATTACCTTGTTAGTTAGCTTTCAGAAATGATTCTTTCGGTCATTACTCTAAAGATTATAACATACACCCTTGACTTATTAAAGCCTAATATAAATTAATCCTTTATCACTTCCTGTACAATATGAGAACCTTAGAACACTTTAACTTCATGTAGGCACCTTCTGCCTTTTGTGCTAGTGTTTCCATGTGTTTTAATACCAGATATAGTTTAAATCCTACAACGTGTGATTTGTTGTTTTATAATACATTGATTTTATGTGTCAATATATTTAGATTTATCTACATATTTACCCTTTCTGCTGCTCTTTGTTTCTTCCTGTTATCTTCATGCTTCCAACTGGAAAAATTTCCTCTCTCCCTGAATAACATTTTTTAATACTTCCTGTAGAAGCAGTCAGACCATGACAGATTCTACATTTTTTTCCCTCATGAAAATGTAATTAATTTACTTGTACTTTCAAAGAATTTTTGCTGGGTATAGAATTCTTGATTGCACATATCTTCTTTTACAACTTTGAAAATGTCATTGTATTGCTTTTGGTTTCTGCTATTTCTGAGAAGTCATCTTTCATATTGTTGCACCTTTGAAAGTAATCTGATTTTTCTCTGGCTGCTTTTTCAGATTTTCTCATTTTCTTTAGTTTTCAGCAGTTTTACCAAAATGTAAATAAATGTGTGTGGTTTATTTTTCATATTTCTCCTGTGTGAGGTTCATAGCACTTCTTGAACCAAAGATATGATATCTTCTATTAATTCTGGAAAATTTTTACTTCAAATATTTTCTTAAGCTTAAGCTTATTCTCTCTCTTTTCTCTCTAACAAATAATTATATTACATTTGTGGGATTTTTAACATCATGTCTTATATGTCTTTTATACTTGTTTCTGTATTTCCATTCTGTCTTCTCTCTGTCCTTCAGCTTGGATATTTTCTTCTGACTCATCTTCCATTTCACTAACCCTCTATTCAACTCTGTGCAACCTGTTGTTAAGCCTCTCTTTAAGCTCAGAGTTTCAATTATTGTGTTTTAGTTTGAAGATTTTCACATTTTTTATTATTACAGTTTCCCATAAAACAATTTATCCGCTGGAGTTTTCTATCACATTTTCTAATTATTGAATATATGAATCATGGTTATTTTAACTTCTGTTTCTTGTACCAGCAAGCAATATCTTTTAATTTTTAATTTTTGTAGGTACATAGTAGGTGTATATATTTATGGGGCACATGAGATGTCTTGATACAGGCATGCAGTGCATAACAATTACACCATGGAGAATGGGGTATTCATCCTCTGAAGCATTTATCCTTTGTGTTACAAATGATCCAATTAGTCTCTTTTAGTTATTTTAAATGTACAATTAAATTATTGACTATAGACACCTTGTCGTGCTATCAAATAGTAGGTCTTATTTATTTTTTCTAATTTTTTTGTAGCCATTAACCATTTACCCTCCTTCCCACACCCTCTCCCACTACCCTGCCCAGCCTCTGGTAACCATTCTTCTCTATGAATTCTATGTCCGTGAGTTCAATTGTTTCGATTTTTAGACCCTGCAAATAAGTGAGAGCGTGCAATGTTTTCTTTCTGTGCCTGGCTTATTGCATTTAATATGATGATCTCCAGTTCTATCCATGTTGTTGCAAATGACAGGATCTCACTCTTTTTTATGGCTGAATAGTACTCTATTGTGTATCTGTACCACATTTTCTTTAGCTATTCATCTGTTGATGGACACTTAGATTGCTTCCAAATGTTGCTATTGTGAACAGTGCTGCAACAAACGTGGGAATGCAGATCTCTCTTCAATATACTGATTTCCTTTCTTTTGGGTCTATATCCAGCAGTGGGATTGCTGGATCATATAGTAGCTCTATTTTTAGCTTTTTGAAGAACTCCAAACTGCTCTCCATAGTTGTTGTGCTAATTCACATTCTCACCGACAGTGTACAAGGGCTCCCTTTTCTCCACATCCTCTCCAGCATTTGTTATTGCCTGTCTTTTGGATATAAACCATTTTAACTAGGGTGAGAAGATATCTTATTGTAGTTTTGATTTGCATTTCTCTAATAATCAATGATGTTTAGATCCTTTTCATGTGCCTGTTTGCCATTTGTATGTCTTGAGAAATGTCTATTCAAATCTTTTGCCCATTTTTTGATTGGATTATTATGTTTTTTTGCTATATATTTGTTTGAGTTCCTTATATATTCTGGTTATTAATCCCTTGTCAGATGGGTAGTTTGCCAATATTTTCTCCTATTCTATGGATTGTCTCTTCCCTTTGTTGATTGTATCCTTTTCTGTGCAGAAGCTTTTTAACTCGATGTGATTCCATTAGTCCATTTTTTGCTGTGGTTGCCTGTGCTTTTGGGGTATTACTTAAGAAGTTTTTGCCCAGGCCAATGCCCTGAGTATTTTTCTCAAAATTGTCTTGTAGTAGTTTCATAGTTTGAAGGCCTAGACTTAAGTTTTTCATCTATTTTGATTTGATTCTTGTATATGGCGAGAGAAAGGGGTCTGGTGTCCTTCTTCTGCATATGGATATCCAGTTTTCCCAACACTGTTTATTGAAGAGACTGTTCTTTTCACAGTGTATGTTTTTGGCACCTTTGTTGAAAATGAGTTCACTGTAGATGGTTTTGTTTTTTGGGTTCTCTTTTCTGTTCCATTCATCTGTGTGTCTATTTTTATGCTAGTACTGTGCTCTTCTTGTTACTATAACTGTATAGTATAATTTGAAGTCAGGTAATATGATTCCTCTCCAGTTTTGTTCTTTTTGCTTAGGATAGCTTTGACAAATTTGGGTCTTTTGGGTTCCACATAAAATTTAAGTTATTTGTTCTATTTCTGTGGTGAATGTTATTGGTATTTTGATAGAGATTGCATTGAATCTGTAAATTGCTTTGGGTAGTGCAGGCATTTTAGCAACATTGATTCTTCCAGTTCATGAACATGGAATATCTTTCCATTTTTTGGTGTCCTCTTCAATTTCTTGCAGCAATGTTTTATAGTTGAGATTATAGAAATCTTTCACTTCTTTAGTTAAGTTTATTCCTAGGTGTTTTATTGCAGCTATTGTACATGGGATTACTTTCTTGATATCTTTTTCGATTAACTGTTGGCATATAAAAATGCTGCTGATTTTTGTATGTTGCTTTTGTATCCTGCAACTTTACTAAATTCGTCTATCAGTTCTAATAGTTTTTTGGTGGCGTCATTATGTTTTTTAAATGTAAGATCATATCACCTGCAAACAAGGATATTTTGTCCTCTTTTTTCCCATTTGGATGCCCTTTATTTCTTTCTCTTGTCTGATTGTGCTAGCTAGGACTTTCAGTACTGTATTGAATAAGAGTGGTGAAAGTGGACATCCTTGTCATGTTCCAGATGTTACAGGAAAGGCTTTCAGTTTTTCCCCATTAAGTATGATACCAGCTGTAGGGTCTGGTTGTGTATGGCTTTTATTATGTTAAGGTATGTTTCTCCCATATCCAGTTTTTTGAAGGTTTTTATCATGAAGGGATGTCAAATTTTGTCAAATGCTTTTTCAGCACCAATTGAAATGATCATATGGTTCTTGTCCTTCATTCTGTTGATAAGATGAATCCCATTGATTGATTTATGTATGTTGAACCATCCTTGTGTCCGAGGGATAAATCCCACTAGGTCATGATGAATGACCTTTTTAATGTATTGTCAAATACAGTTTGCTAGCATTTTGTTGAGGATTTTTGTGTGCATCAGAAATATTGGCCTGTAGATTTCTTTTGTTGCTGTTGTTGTGTCTTTGTCTTGTTTTGGTATCAGCGTAATACTGGCCTTCTGGAATGAGTTTGAAAATATTCCCTCCTTCTCTATTTTTCGGAATAGTTTGAGTAGGATTGTTATTAGTTCTTCTTTAACCCTTTTCCCATTTTCCCTGATGATACTTGCCAGCAGCACTTGTGGCTGCAGCATTTACCCCAAGATAACTTTGCCATGAAATATCTCACTTTTACTATTATTTTCATATTGCCCTGGTATATCGACTTTGGAAACAAAAGACATCACCCTATTTATACCATTCTGTGTTTAGTAATGATGTTTTTTATTCACAAAATACAGTAATTCTTAATCGCTGAAATGTCATATCCTAGAAAATGTAGCATTCCTCTGTGTGACATTAACATTGTTCTCAAATACTTGGCTGAAGATTTACTTGATGAATCCAATTTTTCCTAAATAGATCATTTTGATGATTCTGATGTTAGTTCTGTTTAGAAATAACTCCAAAAACAGTTTTCATATTTTATTTTCATATTGAAAATCAGTCAGATTTGCTTCAGCCTCAAAGAGAGTATTTATGTAAAGTTAAATGAGTGTTGACAGTGAGCTGTGCTTCTTTTTTTTTTTTTTTTTTTCCTAAATGTTAAAGGGGTTAAATGTTTGGTAGAATTCAGCAGTGATACCATCAGGTCCCAGGCTTTTCTTTACTAGGAGACTTTCTATTACAGCTTCTATCTTATTACCTATTATCGGTCTCTTCACGTTTTAGTTTGATTCTTGGTTCATTCTTGGTATGTTGTATGTATCTAGGAATTTGTCATTTTTTTCTATATTTTCCAATGTATTGGCATATAGTAGCTCTTAGTAGCCACTAATGAGCCTTTGAATTTCTGCAGTATCAGTTGTAATGTTTCCTTTTTCATCCCTGATATTATTTATTTGAATCTTCTCACTTTTTCTCTTAGTCTGGCTAAAGGTTTATCAATTTTCTTTAACTTTTCAAAAAAACAACTTTCTGTTTCATTGGTCTTTTGTATTGTTTTCTATATTTCATCTGTTTCTACTCTGAACTTTATTTCTTTTATTTTACTAATTTTGAGTTTGATTGTTTCTGCTTTTCTAGTTCTTCAAAAAGCACCATTAGATTGTTTGAAATTTTTCTTCTTTTTTGATGTTGGCACTTATAGCTATAAACTTCCCTCTTAGTACCACTTTTGCTGTATCCCATATGTTTTGATATGTTGTGTTGCCGTTATCATTTACTTCAAGAAAAATTTCAATTTTCTTTCTGATTTCTTCATGGGTTATTCAGTAGCATATTGTTTAATTTCCATTCATCTGCATAGTTTCCAGAATTCCTCTTGTTATTTATTTCTAGTTTTATTTCATTGTTGTCAGAGAAGATGTTTGATATAATTTCAATTTTCTGAAATGTTTTAAGACTTGTTCTGTGACCTAACATATGGTCTGTCCTTGAGAATGATCCATGTGCTAAGGAAAGAATGTGTATTTTGTAGTTATTAGATGAAATGCTCTCTAAATATTTGTTAGATCCATTTGGTCTATAGTGCAGAGTAAATCCAATGTTTCTTTGTTGATTTTCTGCCTGAAGATCTGCCTAATGCTGAAAGTAGGGTGTTGAAGCCTCCAACTATTATTATATTAGTGTCTCTCTCTCTTTAGCTCTAATAATATTTGCTTTATATACCTGAGTGCTCCAGTGTTGGGTACATATATATTTAAAATTGTTGTATCCTCTTGCTGAATTGACCCTTTTATCATTATGTAGTGACTGTCTTTGTCTTTTCTTAAAGTTTTTCTCTTGAAATCTATTTTGTCTGATGTAAGTATGGCGACTCCTGCTCTTTGTTAGTTTGCATGGACATGAATATCTTTTTCCATCACTTTTATTTTCATTCTATGTGTGGCTTTATAGAGGAGTTTCTTGTAGCAATAGATCATTGGGTCTTGTTTTTCCATCCATTCAGCCACCTTATGTCTTTTGATTGGAGAGGTTAGTCCATTTACTTTCAATGTTATTATTCAGAAGTAAGAACTTACTCCTGCCATATTGTTATTTGTTTTCTGGTTCTTTTGTGATCTTACCTGTCTTTTTTCTTTGCTTAATGTCTTCCTTTTAGTGAAGGTGATTTTTCTCTGGTGATATGATTTAGTTTCTTACTTTTATTATTTGTGTATGTATTGTATGTTTTTTGGTTTGAGGTTATCTTGAGGCTTGCAAATACTATATTATAACCCATTATTTTAAGCTCATAACAACTTAACACTGTTTGTGTAACAAACAAATAAGCAAAAAGAAAACTAATAAAAACTCTGTGCTTTAACTCCGTCCCCGTTTTTTAACTTTTTGTTGTTTCTATTTATATCTTATTGTACTATGTCTTAAAAGTTGTTGTAGTTATTGATTTGTCAATTCATCATTTAGTGTTTCTACTTAGGATAAGAGTAGTTTACATGCCACAGTTACAGTGTTATAGTATTCTGTGTTTTTTGGTATATTTACTATTACCAAGTGAGTTTTGTACTTTCAGGTGATTACTTGTTGCTCATTAATGTCCTTTTCTTTCTGATTGAAATACTCCTTTTAGCATTTCTTATAGGCTAGGTCTGGTAATGATAAAAACCCTCAGCTTTTGTTTGTCTGGGAAAGGCTTTATTTCTCCATCATGTTTGAAGGATATTTTCACCAGATATACTATTCTAGGGTAAACGGATGTTTTTTGTTTTTGTTTTTGTTTTTTTTTACTTCAGTACTAATTTCTTGCCACTCTTTCCTGCACTGTAGGGTTTCTGCTGAAAAGCCAGATGTATTGGAGCTCCATTGTATGTTATTTGTTTCTTTCTTCTTGCTGCTTTTTGGATCCTTTCTTTATTCTTGATCTTTGGAAGTTTGATTATTAAATGCCTTGAGGTAGGCTTCTTTGGATTAAATTGCTTGGTCTCTAAGGTGCATGACAGAGTTGGTGTTCTATAGCCTTCTTGTACTCAGATATTGATGTCTTTCTCTAGGTTTGGGAAGTTCTCTGTTATTATACCTTTGAATAAACTTTCTACCCCCATCTCTTTCTCTACTTCTGCTTTAAGGGCAGTAGCCCTTTCGAGGCTATTTTTTAGATCTTATAGGTGTGTTTCATATTTTATAAATTATTTTTTCTTTTGTTTTCTCTGACTGTGTATGTTCAAATTGCCTGTCTTCAAGTTCACTAATTCTTTCTTCTTGATCAATTCTGCCATTAAAAGGCTTTGATACATTCTTTAGTATGCCTGTTTCATTTTTCAGCTCCAGGATTTCTGATTCATTCTTTTTTAATTATTTCAATCTCTTTCTTAAATTTCTTTGATAGAATTCTGAATTACTTCCCTGTGTTATCTTGAATTTCTTTGAGTTTCCTCAAAACAGCTATTTTGAATTCTCTGTCTGAAAGGCCAGATATCTCTTTTTCTCCAGGATTGGTTCTTGGTGCTTTATTTAGTTTACTTGATGAAGTCATGATTTCTGGGATTGTCTTGATACTTGTAGATGTTAATCTGTGTCTGGGCATTGAAGGGTTAGGTATTTATTGTAGTCTTCCATGTCTGGGCTTCTGTGTACCCATCCTTCTCGGGAAGGCTTTCTAGATATTTGAAGGTACTTGGGTGTTGTGATCTAAACTGTATCTGTTTTAGGGGGCATTCCAAACCTAGTAATGCTGTGGTCCTGCAGACTCATGTAGCTATTGTTTTGATGATTTTGGACAAAATCTGGGAGAATTGTCTGGATTACCAGGCAGAGACTCTCATTCTCTTCCCTTACTTTCTCCCAAACAGTCTTTCTCTGTTCTGAGCCACCTGGAACTGGGGGTAGAGTGACACAAGCACCCCTATGGCCACCACCACAGGGTGAGACCTGAAGTCAGCACAGTACTGGGTCTCACCCAAGGCCTGCTTTAACCGCTTCCTGGCTACTGCCTGTGTTCCCTCATGGCCCTGGGGCTTGGTCCATAAATGCTGTCCAGGGGTCAAATCCTGAAATCAAGGAACTCAAAAGCCCACTTATCTGTCACCTTAGGTACCAAACTGGTCTCTAAGGTGCATGACAGAGTCCTCTTTACTTTTCCCTCTGCTTTTCTCAAGCAGGAGTCTTGCCCCGTAACCACCACAGGCAGGAAAGTGCCAAGTCTCGCCTGAAGCCAATAAGTCTGAGTCTCACCCAAGGCCCTTGATGTAGTATCTAGGTATCGCTGCTGGTTATTCAGGGCCCAAAGTCTCTTTAGTTAGCAGGTGATGAATGTTGCCAGGACTGGGTCCTTCTCTTGAAGGTAACAGGTTCCCTTCTGGCCCAAGGGTGTGTCTAGGAATGTCATCCAGGAACTAGGGCTTGGAATGGGGGCCTCACAACTCTGAGGGCTGTCCTGTCCCTGTCCTGCTGTGTCTGAGCTTGTATCCAGGAAGCAAGACTATGTGCTTCCCACTCTACCCTCTCTACTCTTAAAGGGGAGGGAGAGATCTCTTTTGGACCATGAACTGTGCAGCCTGGGGTTAGGGGAGGGGTGATGCCAGCACTCCCTTAGCTGCCCTAGCTGGTGTCTCAATAGGTCACATGTCCTCCCCACTCAACCAAGTCCTCTGGCTTTGGGCCCAGTTCAGCATGGGAACTTGCCTAGGAGTTACAGTGCTTGTGTCCTAGATGGCCTTTTGAGTTTATTTAGAGCCCCATAACAGTTCAACCTGCAGTGACGAGCCTCTCAGGAACTCAAGTTCCGACCATTGGGATCAGTGGTTCCCTTCTGGCTACAGCTGGTTTAAATGCTCCTTCTGTAGGCAGGTGTCAGCTAAGTGTGGTCCAGTTTCCTTTCTGCTATAATAGGAAAACACACTGAGTTCAATGCCTCACAGTTGCCAGCTCTCCCTCTCCCCAAAGCACAAAAATGCTCTTTACACCACGCCATTTTGCCAGGAGATGGAGGAAGGGTGGCACTGGTGATTCAAGACTGTCCTACTTCTTCATTGTCCCCTTCAATGATGCAAAGCCAAAACCAGACCACATATTGTGAGTGCTCACCTGATTTTTGGTTCTTATAAAGGTGCTTTTTCGTGTATAGATAGTTGTTAAATTGGTGTTGTGGGGGGACAGAATTGGTGGAGTCTTCTCTTCTACCATCTAGCTCTGCCTCCCAGCAGCAATATGTTGATCCATGTGGGGCTGTTTCCATTGTCCATTTCTTCCTGGGAATTTTTTTTTTTTTTTGGCCAGATCATCTTGTTTCTTGGTATGCAGATTATTTATTTATACCAAGAATTGAAATGATCTGAGCACTATCTTTGTGAGTGTTAGTCTATTGCCAGTTCAACTGTACTTTTAGAGTTAAGCCCTTTGGTAGTATCAGCCAAAATCAAGAGATCTTCCTAGGTGATCCCTACAGACCCTGTCCCTATAATTTGCTCAGCTCTCAGCCTCTTGTCCACCACTTAGCTACACTGAATATTGGGGTCATTCCTTTGGCCTTGCCTTCTCTCTGAGATTTTTGGCCTCCCAAGTCCTTGTTACTTTGGTAGCTCTCTATTCCCTTCCAAAAGATGTCTTTTATTTTGTTAAACTTTGTAATTACTCTCAGTGAAAAAACTAGTCTGGAACAAGTTAGTCTATCATTACCAGAAAATTTAAATTACTATGGCTTAATGAAAATACAATATATTATGTTCTGGATGTATAGTCATTTACTATAATTTTCATAACTTGCCTACTTAAGTTGATTTACAACAGCCTACAAAATAGATACCTACTGTTATTTAGCCATAAAATATAAAGTTATGACAAGAGTGATAATGCTGACATAAAAGTAACTTTTAGATTTTATTTTGAAATGTCGGCTACATAAACAAATATTTGCTGGAAAATAAATGCTCTGCAATACAGCATGCTCTAATTTGCACATGTCAACTGACTTTTTTATAACAAACAGAAATTATTCTCTTAAAAATTAAGCACTTCATATCATAATTTCCAGGAGAGGAAAGCCATTCCAGCAACATGGACTGGCTTGCTGCCATTCCTGCAGCTGCCTCACCTTTCACTGTAACAGTGCTGAGAGCAGCAGGATACTTGGTTTTGGACACTTTGCCAATAGCAATACAGTGTTTGACAATAGTAATACAATATTTGCTCAGCTCTAACCTTTCTACATCCTCTTTCTTCTTCTGATATTGTAATAATGGTCACTAATATAGGAATCTGCAGCCACCAGAGATGTCCCCAAGCTTTTCATACTCTGTCCTCTTTTCCTAAACCACCCTTTCTCTTCCTCACTCATCCGTCAATGTTTAGATCAAGCATCTTTGTGAAAATTTGTCTGGCTCCATGTTCTCCAGAATGGAGTTAATCACATCCTCATCTAAGCTGGAACTATATTTTGAGTGTATTTCTATTATTACATGTATCCTATTTCCTGATAAATACATATATGCATTTGTTTTTTTACACCAAGATATGAGTACACTTTGCCTAGTACATGGTGCTTAGTAAACCAGGAAGAGAAGGAAGAAAGAAAATGAAACAACAAGAAAGAATAGAAGAAAGGAGGCAAGGAAGGAGGAAGGGAAAAAATAAAAAATATTATTACTTCTTTTTTCTTTTTTTGCTCAATAGGACCGTGATGAAATAACCAACTTGTGGTACGTTTAGATCCTAGAAATTATGGCCCAAGTTGGGAAAATGTCTGCTCTTTCCATAGTTAACAAACCAAATGGAAGAAATGCGTTTGACTTTTTTAAAAAAAAATTGTTTGGGACAGGTAGATTAGATGACCTTAAGTAAGTAGTTGACACCTGGAATAAGTAGAAAGAATTAACTGCCTCTGACCTAAGAGGGAAAGATGATCTCAATAAGGAGATTATGATCATGAATTGGAAGGCCTCTGAAGTCAGACAAGACTCCTGGAATCTGGGATTCACCCTTTGCTAGCTGTGTGACTTTGGGCAGCCTACCATCCACAGGCTTCTATTTCTGCATTACATGAAGTGAGCATAAAAATACTTATCTTGTAGTTGTGTATGGTCTACATTGGATGAGATAACCACACCTAGCTCAATGCTAGGCACAGGTCATTTGGATGTTTAGATATTAGCTTCTTTTTCCATGCCTAGCAAGTACTGACTTAAATTATCTATCTGTCTATCTATCTATCTATCTATCTATCTATCTATCTATCTATATTTTAGAACATGTGTATACGCAAATATATATATATTTTTATATATGTATAAAATATATAAATATTTAATAATTTTTATATTATAAAATATAATTTTATAATATTTTATAAAATATGATATAATTTTTAAAATTATAAAAAAATATAAGTGAAATTGGCCTGGGAGGTAAGTAGGAAATGAGTTGTGAAGGGGTTTGTACCAGCTCTCACATATTTTGATTTATAATTAGTCTGTTGGGATTTTCTTTGGGATAAGTCAACTCTCCATACAGTGAACATTCCAGGGAAAACTGGTAAAATACAGTTTCTCATCCATGTAATTTGAGGGCTGTAGATTATAGGCACCTCCACAAGATGACAGGAAGACTCGCTGAGGGCAAGGACCTTGTCCAATTTAATGTTAGGTCCTAAGTGTGGAACAGAGACTGGCACAGAGGTGGTCAGTGAGTTTCATTGGAAGAACAAATTCATGAAACCACACTCAAGACCCTGTCTGAGCCAAACTGCTGAATTTACATCAACAGCAAAGCCCAGAACTCCTTGTAGAATTTTGCTCTAATGTCATCTTTTTAAAACCTGCATAAACATCAAGCAGGAAACAAGTGGACTTCATTTTTCTTGACTTTCTTCACATTCCCATTTTCTCTCAATCTTAGGAAGCTTTTTCAGCTTTGTGACTAAGAGACAGCCAGCCTTTCAGCTGGGTGAGCTTTCCAGTTGCATGAGAAAGAGCTTCATCAGAAACCACCTACATTCTTGCCATTCGAAAAAATAGAAAAAAAGAAAGAGAAGAATATAGAAAGAATTGCTTCTCCTCTAAAAAAAACAGGTATTTTTGCTTTCTCTTATGCTGACTTTATTTTTGTGAGTTATTAACTGTATGCTTTAAATTTTGTCATTTTTGTGATTTATACAGTTCTAGATAAAATACTGTTTAAAATCACACAAAGAATAAAAGATGGTACACAAATACAATGAAAATTTAGAGATAGCTGTCCCATCTGAACTCAAAAGGAGAAACCCCACTGGGAGCTGACTACTACAAATAATTTAGTCAGCATTTGGCAGCCCCAGAAAATTACAAACCTGGAAGATAACAAACAATATTATGTGCATTGCATAGTAGAGCATCAGTCATGCTTGATATGAGAAAAAACCTTTTTAGTAAAAGGAATTAAAATTATGAAATAGAGTTGTGTACATAAATGGGAACTGTCTAAAAACTATTAAGTAAAAATGTGTTTTTCCTCTTTTGAAGCCCATTTGAAACTAACTTTGTAAACTTCATTTCGAGTTTACAATTAGGCAGGTATTTTATATTTTAAAGAGTCCTATTCACTTAAATTCCCAAGGCTGACAGAAAATTAAGGTACCTGTATTGTTTAGTAGAACATGGCAAAAATTTGGTTTCATATTTGTTTCAGGTGAGCTATCACATTCCAAAAAAGTCGGTGTCTGGTTTGGGAAGCTGATTCATGGAGACTGACGTCAACCTGGTTCTAGCCTCTGGGCCAAAAAGAATCATGAAAGAAGTGACTTCCTCAATGACCTGATGTGATGTCAGGCTTAATCTGCCACAATCAACTGGTGAACAGTCCTTGGATGGTTTCATAATGGTGCAGAAGAGACCTTGTCCACCTCCAGTAGCAGAAAAAAGTGACCAAGCAAACAGCCCGGTAACAGAGCCAGTCTACATTTTTTTTTTTTTTTTTTTTTTTTTTTTTTGGCAGTTGCAAGATTTAATAGAGTGAAAACAGAACTCCCATAGAATGGGAGGGGACCCAAAGAGGGTAGCCATTGCTGGCTCGAATACCTGGGTTTATATCCCGATCATTGTCCCTCCTGCTGTGCTCTCAGGCGATAGATGATTGGCTATTTCTTTACCTGCTGTTTTTGCCTAATTAGCATTTTAATGAACTCTCTTTAGTACCTGATTGGTCTGGTCGAGTGTGCGCTAAGTTGCAAGCCCCGTGTTTGAAGGTGGATGCGGTCACCTTCCCAGCTAAGCGTAGGGATTCTTAACCTGGGAAATCCAGCTAGTCCTGTCTCTCAGTTCCCCCTCTCAACAGGAAAACCCAAGTGCTGTTGGGGAGGTTGGCTGACAACCGCTCTGCTTAGTGCTGAATTGGGGCGTAGTAGGGGTCGTGCAGTTGAGATTTCCTCAGGTGGGGTTCCTTCGATGTCATCAACATCAGAGCATGGGCTATCAGGCTGGTCCAGGGGTCTGTGGTAGATCTTAGTCATGGATTGTATCTGGGGCTCCATTTGAAGAACTATTTGTGTTTTATAGCTTTGATTCTGGAAGAGACAAACTTAACAAGGAGGTTAAAGATACAGGGATTGAAATGTATGGCCTGCAGTGCAGGGGATTATTTCTTTGGCACACTTCACAGGCCCTGACTATCTGCTTGATAGTTTTGAAAAGGACTGGTCCAGTAAATAATAATTTGGCCATCTGATGGGTGTTATCAATGTCTAAGTGAAAGGTTTGGTGAAGGGTTTTAAGTAATTTCCATTGGTTAGCTGCTGGCAAAAGTATTTTTCCTTCTTCAGTGGCTAGCCATCCTGAGGGGAAGAAACTATGTCCTTGTGAGTTTCTCCCATTCTATTTCTCTTGCTGAGTACTGGGGCTTGGTTTCCAGAAGGGAATTACCCCATACTAGGGGTCCTTCTCTAAGCATTTCTAATGGAAGGTCCTGTCTTGTGGCTCTTTTGGCTTCAATATCTAATTGGCAGTTCCCTTCTATTTCCCTTTCCTTTCCTTTCTGATGACCCTGGCAGTGTAAGACTGCCACCTCTTTAGGTTTCTGTACAGCCAATAACAATCTCCTAATGGCTTCCTGATGTTTGATAGCTGTTCCCTCAGAAGTTAGGAATTCCCTTTCTCTCCATGTTGCTGCGTAGGCATGGAGGACTAGGTAAGCATACTTAGAGTCTCTATATATATTTACCCTTTTTCCTTCTCCTAATTCTAGTGCCCAAGTGAGGGCTATTAGTTCTGTCAGCTGAGCACTAGTTCCTGGAGTGAGGTGATTACTTTTAAGTATTTCATTATCACTGACCACTGCATACCCCACTTTCTGAAGTCCTTATTCTACAAAGGAACTTCCATCAGTATACAAGTTGAGATTGGGATCAGTCAAGGGAACCTCTGGAAGGTCCCCTTTGAGCGGCGTAGGTTTGAGCAATTACTTGTTGACAGTTGTGTTCTATCTTTTCTTCATTGTCTGGAAGAAATGTGAGTGGGTTACGAGTTGCACAAGTGTGCAGTCGCAGCACTGGCCCTTCAAGTAATAGAGCCTGATATTTAAGTAAACGGTTGTCTGACAGCCACAAATCTCCTTTAGCAGTGAGTATGCCATTCACATCATGAGATGTCCACACAGTAAGATCTCTTCCCTGTATTATTTTAACTGCTTCAGATACTAAGACTGCTACTGCCGCCACTACCCATAAACAATGAGGCCAACCCTTTGCCACTACATCAGTTTCCTTACTCAGGTATGCCACGGGTTGCAAGCTCATCCCTCAGACCTGTGTAAGGACTCCTAGAGCTATTCCTGTTTTTTCTGTGACACATAAAGACTAGGCCTTGGGCTTTTAGGTCCTTAACAATCTTTTGGAGTCCTTGTTGGGCCTCGGGTCTAAGGGGGTACTGCCTTTGGTAGGGAAAGGAGGCGGAATCCTTCAGTTTAACTTGAATAGGATGGGCATTCTTTGCTCGTCCATGTTGTCCTTCTGTTGCCTAGACTTCAGGATTAATTACTTCCTCAAGCAGGGGACAACAAACGAGTGTTCCTTCTCCTATGTTGAGGTGTCTAATGGCCCCTGCTTTTGCTAGAATGTTTCTCCCTAACAAGAGAGTGGGACTTTCAGGCATAATTAGAAAAGCATGTGAAAAGAGTAAAGTTCCCCAGTCACAACTTAATGACTGGGAGAAGTATCTAGTGACTGGCTGTCCTAGGACCCCTCAGATAGTGACAGATCTGGAGGACAGTTGTCCGGGACAGGAGAGTAAGACTGAGAAGGCCACGCCAGTGTCCAGGAGACAGTTAACCTCCTGGCCCTCAATGGTCAAGCATACCCGGGGCTCTGTGAGGGTGATGGCATGGGCTGGCGCTTGCCCCGGTACCCTCAGTCCTGCTGCTGGATCATCTGGTCAGTGGCTTCTGACTCAGAGGACCTTCGTCCCCTGGGGCAGTGGGCCTTCCAGTGATTCCCTTGACATAAGGGGCATGGAGGAGGGGGCAGCTTATTTCTATTTGGACAATCTTTTTTAAAGTGTCCTTGTAGACTGCAGTGGAACCAAGCCCTATTAGGCATTCGATTTGCCCAGCTTTTCCCTTTTCCAGAGCCTCCAAAGTCCACTTGCCTGAGGGCCGTGACTAAAGCGGTTTTTTAATCCCATTTGTCCCATTCCGCCTGCTCCTCCTGATCTCTATTATAAAAAACCGAGGTTGCCAAGTTCAATAGGGTTCCTAAGTTTTGCTCTAGGCCTAAGGCAGACTTTTGAAGTTTTTTCCTAATGTCTGCAGCTGACTGAGTGATAAACTTATCCTTTAAGATTAGTTGGCCTTCAATAGAGTCAGGTGACAGAGAGGTATGCTTCCTCAATGCCTCCCTTAGTCTCTCCAGAAAGGCGGTAGGATTTTCTTCCCTTCCCTGTGTCATAGTGGACATCATTGAATAATTCATAGGCTTCTTCCTAGTTTTCCTTAGTCCTTCTAGCACGCAAGTTAGCAAATGTCTGCGGCACCAATCTCCATGTTCTGATTCTGTGTCCCAATGAGGGTCTACATTGGGAACTGCCTGCTGGCCTGTGGGGAATCGTTCTCTTTCCTCTGTAGTCATCCTATCATTGACCTAACAGATACTGGAGATCGCCAAACTCTCGGGCTGCAGTTATGGCGGCACTTCTCTCATTTGGGGTTAGTGTCTGATCTAGCCAGTAACATTATATGTCTCCATATCAGATCAAAGGATTGTCCTAACCCTTGTAAAACATCAATATAGCCATCAGGGTTATCTGAGAATTTACCCAGGTCTATTTTAATTTGCTTCAAGTCTGAGAGAGAAAACAGTACATGCACTCTGGCTGGGCCGAATTCTTCTCCTCACACCGCTTGGAGGGGCATAATCGGGGAATGTCGGCACTCTTTGGTTCATTGTTTACCCCTTTGTCTCCTTTTGGATGTTTGGGTTGAAGGGGGGTCCTTTATTAGTTGGGGAAGGAGTCGGGGGGAAGCCGGGGTAGGGAGGTGGACTCTGAGGGCTTCCTGTAGGGCATAAATCACACTTTTTACATAATTGCAAGTTGTCTCTTAATGAAAAGAAAGTTTGTACATATGGCAGTTCACTCCATTTGCCTCCTTTTCTACAAAAGTGTCTAGCTGTAAGATGGTGTTATAATTTATACTTCCCTCAGGAGGCCAGGTTTCTCCTCCTTGAAGAGGATATCATGGCCTGGCGGTACTGCAGAAGAATATAAATCATTTCTTTCTTAGCGTCTGAGGGTCAAATTGGTCCCAGTTCTCCAGAATACATCTTAGGGGCATTTTTGCCTTGGGGGGAACATTTCCCATTGCTTTGGAGGTCCCATCTGGGTCACCAAATGTTACCGGGGGGGGGGGGTCCTTGCTCCCAAGCTCCCAAGATGGTGGAGGACTGCTTCCAAGATGGCGGTGGGCTGCTTCCAAGATGGTGGCAAGCCTTGTGTTCTCTGACCTGGGGTTCTTGGCCTCATAGATTCCAAGAAATCTTGGGCCATGCGGTGAGTATTATAGCTCTATTAGAAGCCATGGGTCACAGTGACTAGTGACTAGTTTTCAGCTCGATTAAGACAAACCCAGGCACTTAGCCATGTAGGAACAATGGCAAGTCTTTAGCCCGATCAGGAGTGGCAATGGGTGCCTCGCTGGATCAGGAGCACAGCGGACACCCTGCCGGATCCGGAGGGATGGAAGTCAGCGGGTCTGCGACAACAGCAAACAGCAGTGGTGGATGGTGAGTGAAAGCTCAGCTCAAGCCATAACAAACACAGACCAGAAGAGTGTGCAGTTGCGAAATTTAACAGAGTGAAAACAGAGCTCCCATACAAAGGGAGGGGACCCAAAGAGTGTAGCCCAAGCCAGTTTAAATTCTTAAAGGGATTCAGCATCTGCTGGGTTAGATCAGAGGCCATGGAAAACGGAAGCAGGAGAGAGACCAAGACTAGACCACTAGTCATTCACTAGACCAGGACTTCTTCTTAAGCATGGCTGAACATTAAAATAACCTGGAGAATTTTAAAGCATTCTGATACCTAGGTCCCAACCCCAGAAAATTTCAATAAATTGGTCTGGGGTGGAGCTTGAGAACAACAGTGTTTTAAAAGCTCTCCAATATGATTCTAATGGACACCTAGACTTGAGAAACACAGCACTAGAGGATCTTGAGGGCACGCTTATTCACCACTGCTCATCAAGCATGTGCTGTATAATACCCAGCTCATGGCACATGAGAAATCGTATTGGGTTGAACAAAGCATAGTAAAAACCAAACATTTCCTTCTAAAGTGGGATCTGCAATGTTGCTGCTTCAAGTCCTCCTTTTGTTTCTCCAAGCACCTTTTTTTTTTTTTTTTGGTCCACATGCATGTACACTTATTTAACTGGGTCCCATGGCAGTTAGCATACTAGTCACTCAGACCTAGACAAGTAGGACCCTGTACTTGGGAGTGCCTTTCTCAAAATTTCCCATCTTTTCTAGTGCCTGTGACCAACTGGGGATGGCAGTGCCTTCTGGGTGTGGCACTGGAGCCCAGGATAGAACCTCTATTTCTGCCCTCCTCAACACTCTACCCTGCATGGGGCACAACCAGGTGCCTCCAGGAGCTCAAGGACTCAAATGTACAGGGTCATCCCAGGGCCTTGGTTCCAGGAGGGTAGACTGGTTCCAGGAGCCTGGCCAGTGGACACTGGCAGAAGTGTTTCTCTCTTGAGATCATGGGAGAGTATGCCTACGGAATGGTGCTGATGTGCTAATTTTGAGTGACTCAAATTATTTAGATAAACAGGGTCCACACAACAAATATTTTCCCAGGCCTTGCATACTCTTAGAGTAACTCTGCCTCTAGAATATTCATTCTTAAGTTTCTTAGAGATGAAACTGTGGGCTGTCTTACACTGAAAAGATTACCACAGTAGTAAACCTTGTTTCTTGGGAAAGAATCCAAGAGGATTTATGGAGACAAGTCAGTTAAAGCAGTTGACCACATTTTCTAGAGGGACATTTTTATTTAGACAGGCATTTATGCCAGAATTTTTGTAAATGCATCATGAGAAAATTTCCAAATGCCTTAAAAAGACTAAAAAAAAGAGTAGAGACTGAAAGAGCTCTTTGCCACTCTTTTTCTCTCTGTCTTCTCAAAGCAAACCTAATAAAGTTTTAAAAATATTTTAAAGCAATGAGAGAGAAAATCATGACCTTCTGAAACTTAACTGCTAGCTATCTGATTAATCTTCCTGGGAAACTTATCTTTGTTAATAATGTTTATATTGGGCTAAGTGCTGAAATAAGATTTTGGATATATTTGGATTAAACAAAAATATATTATCAAATTAAGTTTTACCTGTTTCATCTTACTTTTTTTTTTTTTTTTTTTTTTTTTAAGATGGAGTCTCACTCTGTTGCCCAGGCTGGAGTGTGCAATGGTGCAATCTCGGCTCACTGCAACCTCCACCTCCCGGGTTCAAGCGATTCTCCTGCCTCAGCCTCCTGAGTAGCTGGGATTACAAGCATGCACCATCACACCCGGCTAATTTTTGTGTTTTTAGTAGAGATGGGGTTTCACCGTGTTGGCCAGGCTGGTCTCGAACTCCTGCCTCAGGTGATCCACCCGTCTTGGCCTCCCAAAGTGCTGGGATTACAAGCATGAACCACCGCACCCAGCCTTTATCTTAGTTTTTTAATGTGACTATATGAAAATGTAAAATTACATAGGTGATATATATTTGTGGTTCACATTCTATTTCTTTTGGACAGCACTGTGAGTAGTTAAAATTTCATGAACTATGAACGTAGACATGGAAGCTTCCTTAAAATTGGCTAGACATTTTAATTCAGCCAAACTGAAGAGGACAGCCATGGGCTGGAAATCTAGTGGAAGAGAATGGAGGCGAGAGGAGAGATCGCAAGGGTTAGAAAAGTGCTTACCTACCTGAAAGGGGAGGCTTTGGTACAGGACTTAAGAAATTGATGCATCCAAAGATGACAGGAGGATGATCTGAGTGCTTCACACACAGAAAAAGATGACGTATGCCCAACCTGAGATGTGCACTCACTGACTCGCCCTTGGGCCCAAGTGTGAGTTCCTCATTCTTAAATCTAACCCCCATAGACTTGATTGAAGCTAATTTCTAGGACACGGCACAAAACTCTAGACTGAATCTCAATCGAGGGGAGATAATGGTTCAAAATTAACCTGCTGGGAACTTAAGCCATAGTAATTTAGGCATTCAATGCACATGTGACCTTGATTTTTAGTCAGAAGCCTGTGAGATGCAGAGATTTTTTTTTATATTGATACAAGAAGGAAGTCTGTAGGGATGGATTGATACATCCAGGTGATTCACAATCCAGACAAGTCCTCAGGGATATTTTTAAAATTTTTTAAATGTATAATGTAAAATGATTATAAGAAGTAAAATATTTGTCACACTCTCCACTTAAAGTGCTTTTGTTCTTTCTGCCATTTGTCCTAACACCTTCCAGCTTCTGGGAGCTGCTGAAATGAGTGAGCAGGGTGATTGGTGAGAGTTTGGGAGTGGGGAGAGCAGTGAGCCGATGCTTGGAGTCTTGCCGAGATCTGACACAGTAGGTTAATTTTCCCCTCAATATGCAGGACCACACCTAATGATTCCTTACATCAAAACAGAATACAAAGTAGAGAAGATTTGACACACAGAAATTCCTACCATCCTCATGGCCCCCCAGCCCAGGATATTGAAACCAATGTTGAATTTGAAAAGCACATTTTCCCAAACTCCTTTTTTAAAAGCAGACATGATCTTAATGGCAGTGATAAAAATTATATTCAGTTATTTTTGTCTTCAATGCTGCCAAAGAGATGCTTGGGAAAAGCAAAGATTTTTAACATCTGGCTTGCCTGAATAGAATTCATACTTGAATGAAGAATGCTATGTTATGAAGGCTTCTCTTCCAATTCTTTTAGTTTCTGGATATCTTCATTAGTGGTAAATCTGGGGAGGATTACTCTGAGTGGCAAGATTGCAACATTTTTCCCAGGGATTTTTAGGGACCCTCTCAACTAAACAAATAGCAGTAAAGAAGAATCACATTTTAAAGTATCCTTCTAATGTAATCCATAAATATATACACCTGCTGTGTACCCATGAAAATTTAAAACAAAAAATTAAGTATCCTTCCAGAAGTTTTGTGGAAATGTGGGGTTTTATTTTCTAATATCAGAGATATTACTTGTTGATTCAGGCCAGTCATCTAGCCAGTTATAGCAACTTCTCAAAGCTATTTTAGGAAGGCATTTTTGCTTCTTGTTATCTTCCCACCAAAGATAAGTTCTGGAGAAGTTCATGAGCTATTAACTATGACAATAACTTAAGACCTCAATTTACATTTTTCTTCTTGCTACAAACTCATTCCTGGGTCACCAGAATAGACATAGATATGGATGTGTAGGCTCCACGAGGACCATGCCAGGCAGGATACAAACACACTGGAGTGTATCAGGAGAAGCGATTTGCCCTCCTCCTACCTGCCAAAGGTGGTGATTTAGAAGTGATTTAGGAGTAAGACTGGGGAGACTTCTTGAAGACATCTTGGGATGTTTGAGTCATTCTATTCCCACCCTCACTCCTTGAGAAAAGGGAGCATTTGCCATGGTTCCTCAGAGAAAGGATCCCTAGAGACAATCCCACAAAGCTCAAGGGTACATCTGAACATAGGGACTGGCCCCAGTTTCTCGTTTGGAGTGTGCCAAGTGGCATAACCCATTGGCACATGCCGAGTCCCAAGCAAAGGCCACCAGAGAGCTTTGGATATAGGCAGAGGGCCTCAGAAAGTGCGGCAGAACAAGTCAGGAGAGGGCACAAATCACCTCCAAGTTCTTCAAGGACCCAAGGTGCTTGTAACAGGGAGTCTAAGATTCTTGGGGCCCCAGAGGCCCCATAAGATGGCTGACTGGCTGGTTGAATTGCTAAGCAAATTTCCATTCCCTGGACACACAGGAAGCAAAGGGACTCAGTAGCAATATTAGTCTCAGGCTAAAGGGTACCCTGTCGTGGACCCCATGCTTGACAGGGTCCTGCATTTGCCAACAAATACATTGTGCTAAAGAACACGTATTGCTGCCATTCTGAGTCTGAGATCAGAACTCAGAGCTGGCACAGACCAATCTAAAACTGTAAATATTTGCTCTCCCAGCTGACATTATGCAGGCCCCAGGGAAATCTCCACTTGCATTAGATCCTGTACATTAAAGATGGTATATGCAAAACTCTGGAGGTGTGTGGGCTGTGCTGCTACAGAGGCTGCTTGGGAGTGTGAAGAGTATAGCAGTATTGTTCACATTATGCTTAAATATGTATATATGTAGGTCTAGTTATATGCATGAAGCATAGTTCCTCTTCTTTACGGAAATTTGATGGACATTAAATCCTAAAATTGCAAATAGATTTTTTATAAAATAGGCTTTTTAATTTTAATAAATCTTGAATATTTTAGATGAATCTTAATTATTTAGAAATGTAGGAAAAGTAAATTTATTTACATTTGTTTATGTTTGCTCCAATTTAAATTTTCTTAATGCATTCAAATTGCATATATTTTAATATCATTACATTTGATTTTTAATCCATTTGATCACTGCTGACACAAGAATACAAGTTATATATGAAAATATTAATTTTATCAACATAATTAGTGACTTTGCTAGAAAAGATGACCAAAAAATTTTGATTCTAGCAAGTGAGTACATACTAATTTCTGAATTATTACTCATCCAAACATTGCCAGCCCATGAAGAGAATGCCCAGGTACATGCAATACAAATTAAATTCAATAGTCTTTGATATTTTGCTAATTCTGGGCTTTACATATATTTTTCTAATTTGTCCTCATAAAGCTGTTTGTCAAGTGAGGATGATAGGACATACTTCATTTAGCAATTTGTTAGTTTGATTTATAATTCTTATAAATATAGACTTAGGGTATGGGGGCCTCCATTTGCCCCATGCCTTGTAAAGTTTGCATGGACATGAAGGAATCCCATTTGTAGAGGTTCACAGTAGACCACTATCCTGAGATTGGATGAAGCCAAAGTGAATGTCAGAATGCCATAGGCATCCAAGGATCACTGAGCCAGCAGGTGGTACCCATCGACCAGACTGGGTGATGACATTGGCAGCTGGAGTCAGCAGAGAGGTGACTGAAATCAGCTATTCCACTTCCATCTGCCCCACTGCCTGCACCAGTCAGCTCATTCTTCCTCATCTTCCCCCCTCCCTGCTGCCTTCACAAGAAGTCAAACATGAGATTCCTTCCCTGGAAATTCACCAAGAGTTGAATGCAGTTTGATTTATAATTGAATGCAGGGAGTGAAGGCAGTGTGAAGAGAGAATTTTGAAATGGATAATAATTGAAATGATAACACTTGAATTTGACTACAGATGTATTACATTAGACCAATGCTTAACAGATTGCACTATTTTCCTGCTATAGAACATGAATGGGAACTTACAAAAGAAAAATGAGCACCAAAAGGAAGTGTTTCATATTTGCTGATATTTGGATTATTCTAATGCATACCTTCTACTGGTAGCACCAGTAGAAGGACACTTTTTTAATTGGCGAAATCATCAAAGATAGAAGGATTGGGATTATTCATTTGTTGGCTCGATGCAGTGACTTGTAATTCTAGCTGCACGATAGAATAACTAAGAGCTTTAAAAATGTTTCAATTTCCAATTTTGCCCCATCCCAGATTAATTGAGTGTGAATCTCTCTGTGTACAGATTCTATATGTCTTAAAAGCAACCCAAGTGATTCTAATGAGCAAATGGCGTTGTAACCCACAGGAGATACCCACTTGGTCAATTCTTTGCCAGTTTTGTGTCTATGCTGTCAGATATTCACAGATTCACCAGTTAATGCTGCACTCTTTCTGCTTTCCCTAACTGTGTTGTCATGGTCCAAGACCCTGCCTCAGGCACCTTGCAAGAGCTTGTTTACTGAGGGGTATGGGACAGCCACATCAGTGACCTGGGGAAATTAGCCTGTGTCAAAGCCAATTAGTCACACTGTTTCCACTTTAATAAAAGAGATCAATTAAGAGGAGCGCTGCCCTGGAAAATTCCTGGGCCTGCCAGACCTAGGGTGTTATGTTGTTAAGCACCAAATTCATTCATTCACTCAACATATATTTAGTGCCAGCTATGTACTGGGCACTGGAAATAAAATGATACATAGAGATACAACAACAACTTTCAAAGAGCTCTCAGTTTTTTATCACCTTGGAAATCAATTTCTCACCTACCTGTTTTTTAAAAAATTGCCTTCTCTCTTGCATTGTTTCTGACATGGAATCTTGTTATCTTTATCTTTGCTCTTCTGTATATAGTGTGTGTTTTCTCTCAGACTGCTTTAAGACTTTAAAAGCCCCTGAATTTCAACCACTCTTTTCTAGACTTTGGAATTTGAGAGGTCATTAATCTTTTTAGTTAGAAGAGTTACCAGTTTTAATTGTACAAGGTAAAAAACAAAATGAAAGACTTTTTGACACACAAATAGTAGCAAATTGATCATCTCAGTATAAGGAATTGCAATTTAAATGAAATAAATTTAGCTTCATGAAAAACTATACAATTTTTTTCTCATTTTGCTGCTTCCTAACAAGCAATTGTCTAAAACTTTCCTTACTTCCTTTTTCCTTTCTCGTTTAAAACTGTCTTTCTTTTCTCTTTCTTTCTTTCTTTCTTTCTTTTTTTCTTTCTTTCTTTCTTCTTGCTTGCTCTTTTTCTTCCTTTTCTTTTTCTTTCTAGTGAACAGTACCTGTTATCATTCTCCAAATAAATATTCTATGATCAAATTACACTTCCAGCCAAGATGGAGAAAAAGATCAGATTTACCCTCTCACCTTAACCAATAAATTTTAAAAGTATATGAAACAATGGTTTTCATGACACTGGTTATCAGACATAAACAGTGATTCCTGAAAGACAGGAGATGAATGAGGTGAGTCCTGTGATTACCCCAGTTTAATGTTTTGAGAGACTCCAGTCTGCAGCAGAGGGAGGAAGAACCCAAGTGGAGCCCGGAAGACTCCCTGACTAGAAATAGAGCTAAAAGTTGGGAGTGAATAAAGTGACAAAAGTCACTAGAAAGTCTATCAGGCAAGATATCTGAAGATTTGTTGCTTTCTTTGAGTTTTCAGCTGAGCAATAATCAGCACATGCATAGAAGGAAACTGCCTGAGGCCTGGAACAGAATCACCTGGAAGGATAGAGGTAACAGTGTCTGGCATTCACACAGAGTCAGTATCGTGCTTGTACCCAGAAATCACACTGGGAAAACCTCATGATTGATAAGGCATTTGGTAGAATACTCAGAAAGATCTTGTCTTGGTAGTAGGGGATAATTAGCCCTGTAATATGAGGACTGCTCTGACCCCATTTAATAAATCATGAAACCAAAATCGGAAAGGATCAAACTATTTTCATACACCTTAACTGTGTCCCAGAACAAAGCTGATTTGGTTTGGCTGTATCCCCACCCAAATCTCATCTTGAATTGTAGTTCTCATAATCCCCACATGTCATGGGAGGGACCCAGTGGGAGGTAATTTAATCATGGGGGCAGTTACTCTCATGCTTTTCTCATGATTGTGAGTGAGCTCTATGGGATCTGATGGTTTTATGAGGGACTTTTCCCACTTTTACTTGGCACTTTTCCTGCTGCTGCCATGTGAAGAAGGATGTATTTGCTTCTCCTTCCATCATGACTGTAAGTTTCCTGAGGCATCCCCATCCCTGCAGAACTGTGACTCAGTTAAACCTCTTTCCTTTATAAATTACTCGGTCTTGGATATGTCTTTATTATCAGCATGAAAATGAACTAATACAAAAACACAAGAATATTTACAGAGATAAAAAGCTTGTAACAAGGTAAAATTCCCAGTCGCTTTGTGTTTATACTGAGTAATGGAATTGCTGGGTCAAATGGTATTTCTGGTTCTAGATCTCTAAGGAATCACCACACCGTCTTTCACAATGGTTGAACTAATTTCCATTCCCACCATCAATGTAAAAGCGTTCCTATTTCTCTGCAACCTTGCCAGCATCTGTTGTTTCTTGACTTTTTAATAATCACCATTCTGGGATGAGATGGTATCTCATTGTGGTTTTTATTTGCATTTCTCTAATAATCAGTGATGTTGAGCTTTTTGTCAAATGTTTGTTGGCTGCATGAATGTCTTCTTTTGAGAAGTGTCTCTTTATGTCCTTTGCCCATCAACAACAGACTGGATAAAGAAAACGTGGTACATATACACCATGGAATACTATACAGCCATAACAAAGAATGAGATCATGTCCTTTGCAGGGACCTAGATGAAGATAGAAGCCAGTATCCTCAGCAAACTAATGCAGGAACAGAAAACCAAACACCACATATTCTCACTTGTAAGTGGGAGCTGACCAGTGAGAACTCATGGACACAGGGAGGGGAACAATATACACTGGGGCCTGTTGGGAGTTGGGGTGAGAGGAGGGAGAACATTAGGAAAAACAGCTAATGCATGCTGGACTTAATACTTAGGTGATGGATTTATAGGTGCAGCAAACCACCACCATGGCACACATCTACCTATGTAACAAACCTGAACTCCAGAACTAAAAATAAAAATTAAAAGAAAAAAACAAAAACAAACAAGTAAAAATTCCCAATCGCTTACATCCAATTAAAAATTACCAGGCATGTGAATTATTACTAGAGATAAAGAAAAATATAACCTATAATAGGAAAAAAGCAATCAACCAAAATAAACTCAGTCTAGATAGGTGGTAGAAATAACAAACAGTGATTACATCTGTATTGCTTACAGGCAAAAAATTAAACAGAGACACAAAAGATGTTTTTTAAAAAACAAATAGAACATCAAGAGATGAGAACTACAGTTTCTGAGATGAAAAATTCACTGGATGGGATTCACAGCAGATTGAACATAGGAAAGGAAAAAAAGTAGTGAATTTTCAGACAGAGTAATAGACACTATCCAAAATGTAACATATAGAGAAAATAGGTGTTTATAAAAATGAACAAAACATCAGTGTGCTATTGGGCAACTTCAAGTGGATTTATATATGTTTAATCAGAATCACTCAGAAGGATGAGAGTGGGAAGGGGCAGAAAAAATATTTGAAAAAATGATGACCAAAATTATTTCAAGTTTGATGAAAGTTTCAAACCCACACAGCACAATCAAATTGTTCAAAACCTGTGATAAAGGGAAAGTCTTAAAAGCAGTCTGTTAGAAAACACATGCTATGCATAGAAGAACAAAGATAAAGATAACAGCAGATTCCATATCAGGAACAATTCAAGAAAGAAGACAAGTTTTATTTATGGTGATTTTAGAACAACAAATTAGAAATAGAAGGAAATTCCTCAACCTTTAAAGAGCATTGATGAACAACCTATATCTAACCTCACACATAATGATGAAAGACCAAATAATTTCCCCCTAAGATAGAAAAGAAGAAAAGGATGTCTGATCTCATCAGTCCAAGTCAACATTGTACTGGATGTTCTAGTCAATGCAATAAGGCAAGAAAAAGGAATAAAAGTTATCCAGATTGAAAAGGTTGAAGTAGACTATTTGTTTTTCACATGATATGGCCATTTATATAGAAAATATGATGGCATCTATGAAAAAAAACTACTTGAATGAATAAATGAGTTTAGCAAGGTGGCATGATGTAAGATTGATGTACAAATTAAATTGTATTTCTATATCATATCAACAAACAATTAGAAATTGAAATGAGACAATACCATTTACAATAGTATCAAGAAATAGGAAATACATTTCTTGTATAAATCTGACAAAATATGTGAAAGACCTATACATTGAAAACTGCAAAATGTTGCCTAAAAACAATTAAAGACCTAAATTAATGGAGATACATTATCTATTCATGAGTTGAAACACTCAATATTCTTACAATTGCAATTCTCTCTAAATTGATCTATAGGTTCAACACAATCCCAATGAAAATTTGAGCAGGCATTTTAATGAAAATTGACAAATTGATTCTAAAGTCATATGGCTGACATTCAACCAAGGTGGAAAGCAAATACATAAATAATCATGTAGAAATGCAAAGGACTTAGAATAGCCAAAATAATTTTGAGAAAAAACAAAATTAGAGGACTACCACTACTTGGTATCAAGACTTATAATAAAGTTACAAAAATCAAGGCAGTGAGATGTTGGCATTAATAGTGGCAAACAGATCAATGGAATGGAATAAAGTACCCAGAAATAGACCAACACATATATACACACAAATTGTTGATAGAGGTACAAAGGCAATTCACTGGGGGAAAGAATAGTTAAGTCTGCTCTAACAAATTACCACAAGCTGGGTGGTTTATAAAGAACAAAAATTACTTCTCCTAGTTACAGAGGCTGGAAGTCTGAGATCAGGATGCCAGCATGGTTGGATTCCGCTGAGTGCCCTCTTCCAGGCTTCAGATTGCTGTCTTCTTGATGTATCCTTACATGGTAGAAGAGGACAGGAGAGCTCTCTGTGGTTCCATTTACAAGGGTGCTAATCCCATTTATGAGGGCTCCATCCTCAAGACCAAATTACCTCCCAAAGGCACCACCTTTTAATACCATCACACTGTGGATGAAGAGTTCAACATATGAATTTTGGAGGGACACAAACATTCGATCCATTGCAGATAACCTTTTCAACAATGGTACTAAGACATTTGAATATCCATAGGCAAAAATAAATGAACTTAGATCAATATCTCCTGCTATATTAAAAAAGTTAATGTCAGTGGTCATAGACTGGCAAGATAAACTCCAAACTATAAAACTTTTATAAGAAAACAGAAAAATACCTTTGTGACCTGGTGTTAGGCAAAGATTTCATAGATATGATAGGTAGCATGAGCCATGAAAGAAAATTTCGATACATTGAACTTCAAAATTAAAAACTTTTGCTCCTCAAAAGATTTTGTTAAGAGAATAAAAAGACAAACTACATACTGAAAGAAAATATTTACAAATCATGTATTTGATAAAGGACTTTGTATCCAGAATGTAATAAGAAACTCTTAAAATTTAATAACAAGAAAACCACCAGTTTTTGTTTTAGGATTAATATTAATTTTGCAAAATAAGTCTTTAAAAAAACAAATCACTAGGAAAAGACATAATCTAGACCTAGAATTTTTGGCAAATAAGCTCTACCTCAATTTTCAAACTATTATGGCTACAAGAAAATAGAAGAATAACAATTAGAATTGGGGTTAAAACTGAATAAACAAATATATAGTTACTCGCTAAAATAATACTTTTAGCCAAGTCAACTGAAAAGGGATATGCAGGATATTTATAGAATATTTATAGAATGAGTTGGCTCTTAAAATGGATTTGATAATATCTTATATTCTACATTCTACTGGCTACTTAATAACCTGCTGCAAAAAAAAAAAAAAAATTAAAAAAAAACTTTTTCTGAAGAGTAGACAAAGACAGATAAACAACATGTGCTCAGCACTTCTGTGTACCACTCATGAAGACATCAAGGACATCCCTGAGAGTTGGGAATGGGGAGGGCATCATTCATCTACAGGAATGTGGAAGATGTAGAGAAGCCTGGAGTCATCATATGCATAATATGCCATATAAAATACATCCAGAAAATGAAAGTAAATTAAAATTAAGAATACTTCGACCCAATCCTCTTAAGCCAATGAGAATATTCTCCTTTTTTTTTTTTTTTTTTTAAGAAAGTAAAGGAATGAAAGAATGGCTACTCCATAGGCGGAGCAGCCGAGAATATTCTTAAAATTGCACTTTTTTGACATGTCAATTATGTCTTCCAAATAGCCTCCTGAGCTAAAAAATAAGGTAAAAATCCTTGTTGAACTAGTATTTGCTACTTTACTCTCACTGTTGTGCTCTCTCTTTCTCTGTAGGTAAGCAGATGTGTTCACCATAGCTAAGAAACAAACTTGCATGTATACCCTCTGAATCTAAAATAAAATAAAGTAAGAAATCCTCAAGATAGTAAAGTATAACTGAAAAGTCAAAAATCAATGGGTGGAATGGTTGATCTATACTGATGATATATTTCACCTCATTACCCATACCTTGTGTTATAGTGCTACATTACATTATGACAATCACAGATATTAGCAAGAAAAATCATAAGGCAATGCAGAAAAAATTTACTATGGACCAAGAAGCCTACATCAAATTCTCCCGTTGCTTAGGGAATCTACAAGAGTTGTAATCTTCAGTTAATGGACTAAGTGGTCTGGGGGTCCTGTTCCTCCTATGCTCTTCAATGACACAAGAGACTTTAAGTGGTCCATCCATGTATCATTGAAAAGCTTCTGGGGATTTGCACACACCATGGTTGTGGATCTTAGCAGGGATGACACCAGTCTGGCTAGCTATTGGACTCAGGTTTAAAGCATTATTGGCTGAACCAGGACTAAATTATCCCAATGAGAAAGGATATAAATTTAGAAGTTCCAGAAACAAAGTCTAGGACAACTTTTAGATGTCTAGTCTGTATGACAAAACACTAACAAACCTATGATTTGTAGGGGGTCTATATTGTCAATTCTACTGGAAAGAACACTTTGCAAAATATTTAAATGTTTTCTGCACTTAAAAAAAAAAAAAAAAAAAAAAAAAAAAAAAAAAAAAAAAACACCAAAAGTGTCTTCACACCTTAATTTTAACTGCTAAATTTTGTTGACTAAATGGTTTTATTTAATGCTTTTGCATTACATCTTTAAGTACACTTTCTCCAGGTATTTTCTTTTCCAGGAAAAATAGGTAGAAATTTAGCCTTTGTCTCATTTTAATAAGATTAGCTGCAAGCCTATGTAAAATGCCTGTTTTGCTGTTGTTATGAGGAAAATGCAATGCCCTGGATTCTAAATATTAAACTAGGAAAGACTGTAAGGCAGAACAGGCATTTTACACAGCTTCAAATACTGACTGCCTTCTGCTTGGGCTGGGGCCACACCTTTTGCCCATCTTTCTCTGGCTGTTGACCAGAAGCAGGAAGTACAGAGATACATTTTAGTGATGAAGGAAAGGGGCTACATCAATGGTGTCTTCAGGCCTTAAACATATTTTTGACCACATAAATTCTAATTTCATCTAAAAAAGTTTCACATACACCTCTCAAAGTAAGTCTTAAAAGCCATTGTAGCAGAGGTAATGTCCACATACCCTATTGTTAATAAACTCTGAATGTGAAGTATTTGAAAGAATCATTGCTTTGTCATTTTTGTGAAGTTCATTTTTCAGAAAATATTATTAACATTATTATATTGAGGTTTACCTTGTCCAAATTCAAAGATGTGAAGAATTCTAATAAAGCTATTGGCTATTTCCCTTTGCCCTTAGTATATATTACAATGACTTTGGCTCTTTAGACTTGTATATGCAGGCATATAATTCATAAGTTGCTAGAATTCCATTTTTCTTTATCAAATTAAGTATGTTTATACCAGAGATAAGAAAAATAAAGCTTACCAGAAGGGCATGGTCTTTTTAACATTTTTCCAGCTGTCTCTGTTAGAACTCACTGCCTGTTGCTTGGAACAACATCTTTCTTCCTGGCTGTGAGCTCCTGAGATGTTGGATTTGCTGTTTGTTTATATAATCTTTTATTCAAAACATCAAGAACTACATCTTTGTGCAATTTTTAAAAATTAAGGATACAGCAGTAAGCAGACAAAGTCCCTGCTCTTTGGAGCTTTCTTTAGATGATGAATGTGAAGTCAAAGTGTAAATCATCAACCATAGATTAGGAAGGGGTTCATGTGTACTCACTTCTGTCTTAGGGACTGTATTAGTCCATCTGAGCTGCTGTAACACACACACCATCGACTGGGTGACTTAAACAACAAACATTTATTTGTCACAGTTCTGCAGGCTGGGAAATCCAAGATCAAGGTGCTGGCAGATTTAATGTCTGATGAGGGCCTGCTTCCTGGCTTGCAGATGGAAGTCTTCTCACTGCCATGATGTAATTATTAGGTTGGTGCAAAAGTAATTGTGGTTTTAGCAACTTTAAAAGTAATATCTCCCAAAAGCCCCACCTCCAAATGCCATCGCCCTGGGGATTAGGCCTCAACATATGAAGTTAGGGTGGGGGTGACACAGCATTCAGTCCATAGCAGGGAGCCTTGTGGAGAGTGGAAGGATCAAGGTTCCTTAGGACTCTGGCAGACAAGATCTTGTTGGGACTTCAGCTGGTGTATCACTTTCATAACATTGTTTTCATCTCATAGGGTAGGGACCACAACAGGGACAAGCTGGGCTGCAGCACTCAAAAACTGGTTCCAGACAGATTCTCTTTAAGCGTGTTTTACCTTTCTTTCTTTAAAGCAGCCCTTACCTGGTTACTGGATAAAAACTTCTTTCCTTTCTCTTTTATTCTTCATTTCCCTCTTGATTTCATTTCATTTCACCTATTGATGGCTTTTGAACATTAGAGTAGTATGAATAAAACATTTTAACGCCCAAATCCTGTGTTTTGAAATAAAATTAGCTAAAATTAATAAACAGTGACAGCAACCTCACCAAAAAGCCCTGACAGGCACATAGAATTCTCCTTAAGGAAGTCTCATCTGACTCCTCATCCTACTTTCATTAGCTCCCCCCTACCCCATGCTGACCAGTTAAATCAACCTGCAGACTCACCCACTTTTCATTCCAGAACATGACCAAGTCAGACAGTATTTAAGGATTTAAGAAATTCTAGCCACCTCTCTCCACCCGGGACTCAGCATGAAATCATATTTTACTGATGAATGAAAATAAATATCATTAGGCTAAGGTCTGGGGTGTGTATTATTATTGTTGTTGTTATTTTTAGAAGTTTGCTATATTAAAGAATGTTTCTTAAAATAAGACTTTAACCAAACTTAGGATCATTTGCTGAGTTTCTTTAAAATCCCTATGTCTGGGCCTCACATCATGTGGTTCAAAATCGCTAGGGTTGAGATCTGGAAATCTGCGTTTTAATAGTGTCCTATGCATTTCTGATACACACTCAAGTTTCAGATCCTTGAGGGTCCCAAACACAGTGAAAATGTATTTGTGTCTACACAGAAGTTTTTTCGAATTGTCATTTTGTTTATCTGAGTATATGGGACCAGAGAAACTACACTTAAAAATTACTTTTTAGAAAATAACATTTATAAATTACTTTTTAAAAATGACTCTTTAAAGAAATTAGTATTATGAAATTTCATGGTCATATGACTGGAACTTTTAGTGATTTTTTCCATATTTGAATAGTAATTCAAGTCCTTTATATTTCAACCTCAACTTGAATTATGTTGTTTTATTCTACCTGATTCCATTGAGTAATTATTCATGCATTTATTTACCAAACAACTGTTTAGGGTCACTATGGGCCAGGCACTATGCTAGGATTGGGGATACTTTTGAGGACCTTAAAAATTAAGCGGAGACGTGGTCAAGGGAGTATTGAAGTCATCTAGATAAGTAGGAAATTATAATACAACAGGGCAAGCATCATGATGAGAGGTGCACAATACTCATGCAAAATAAACTATTAACACAAAGATGAGCCATTTTCTTTTCTTTTTTCTTTTTTCTTTTTTTTTGAGATGAAATCTTGTTCTGTCGCCAGGCTGGAGTGCAGTGGGGCCATCTCGGCTCACTGCAACCTCCACCTCCGAGGTCCCAGTTCAAGCAATTCTGCCTCGGCTTCCCGCGCCACCATGCCCAGCTAATTTTTGTATTTTTAGTAGAGACAGGATTTTACATGTTGGCCAGGCTGGTCTTGAACTCCTGACCTCGTGAGCCGCCCGCCTCAGCCTCTCAAAGTGCTGGGATTACAGTACAGGCGTGAGCCACCGCGCCCGGTCAGATGAACCATTTTCTAACTACAACACCAGTCCTCTGACTTCTGCAGCTGCAGAGCCACCCAACAATGAGCCTTGTCTTCATTTTTCTGCCACCAGCAAAATGCTCTATATCAGTAAGGCTTTAGAAAAAGGAATGTAAAAAGTAGTTTAGACGTAACTGGAATAAAATATTCCCAATTCTGAGGGCCTTTTTCTGAATAGGGAAGAATAAATATTTCTATTGCCCCTCTTACTTTTCAGAAATAGGTAGGTATAATAATCTTGCTCAAGAGTGGAATCAGGAGTTTCTAAAGAAAGAGAAGTAATTTCAAAATGTCCACTGATTCTTTAGATTGCTAGAGATGGTCTTGGAGTAAATTGTTTAGCAAAACACCTTAATCAGTCTCCGGATTTGGAGACATGTGAGCTGATCCTAGTTTGGTTGCAGTGAATTGTAGTTAGATCAGTTTCTCGACTGCACATTATTGACATTTGGGGCTGGATAATTATTGGCTATGAGAGGCTGTCCTGTGCGTTGTAGGATGTTTTGCAGCATCCCTGTCCTCTATCCACTAGATGCCAATAGAATCTCCCTGCCCAGTAATGGCAATCAAAAAGGTCTCCAGATATCGCCAATGTGCCCTGGGGACAAGGAAGCAAAATTACCCCCAGTCAAGAACCACTGGGTTACATGGGTTAACTACGTAACTGTAGTTAGAAAGTACTACAAAGTAACAGCAATTTGGGGAGGTTAACCTGGCATCTGGGGAGAAAGGTAAGAAAGAGGTAGCTTCCAGCAACATACCAAGCCTAGTTTGAGAAAATCCCAGTGATAGGGAAGTTGTTGGTTTTATAAGATGAGTAATGTCTAATAAAATTGTAAATTTAAAATTGTTTTCTGTTTTGTGCTGAACTGAAATTTCTGTTTTCTCTCTCTCTCTCTCTTTTTTTTTTTTTTAACCTGCAAACATCCAGTAAAATTCTATTGCATAACAATAAGGGAATTGTAGCCTCCTCAACTTGACCCTGCTGGTGAAGCCAGTTAGCACTGCAGTGACCAGAATTCTAGTGACCAAGACTGAAATGAGTAAGATGACCCTGGAAATTGTGGGTAGGAGCCAGAGAACAATGGAGAAGCCACACTGACTTACTTGGATGAGGACGTGAGACATGCTGTCTTTTCCCCAAATACTGCAGGAACGTAACCATTGTGGGAGAGGAGATACATAGACACAAGAAAGAATATCTGAAAGCAGTATATTCTCTTATTGTATCTTTCTCTTTCCTGGAAAAGTTTTTAAATATAGTAGCAGGTTATCATATTTCAAATGGATTAGGCACCCTATTTTCTGTAGGTATGGGAAAGGATTAGACACCCTCCTAGAACTTATTTTTAAATTGGTAATTTTAAAGCAAGACATGAATGCTGAAACAATGAACACTCAGTAATTTTGATTTTTATTATATTTTTAAATGAATGATTGAGGTAAGGGGTTTTTGTTTGTTTGTTTGTTTTGTTTTTTGACAGAGTTTTGCTCTTGTTGCCCAGGCTGGAGTGCAGTGGTGCAATCTCCGCTCACCACAAGCTCTGCCTCCCAGGTTCAAGCGATTCTCCTGCCTCAGCCTCCTGAGTAGCTGGGACTACAGGCATGCATCACCATGCCCAGCTAATTTTGAATTTTTAGTAGAGGCGGGGTTTCTCCATGTTGGTCAGACTGGTTTCAAACTCCTGGCCTCAAGTGATCCACCTGCCTTGACCTCCCAAGGTGCTGGGATTATAGACGTGAGCCACTGCACCAGGCCAAGGAAAGGTATTTTTTTAAAAATTGTTAATTGTGGGAAAATCTGTAAGAATATACAAAATAAGTCCTTGCATTTTTTGCACATAGTCAAATTGGGATAATGGGGATATGGGTAATGCTTTTTTTTTAGGGGAGGGGTTTGCTAATTTTTTTCAAATGTCAGTAATCCCTTTTTAGTAAAATAAATATATATATATATGTTATATGATAAATAGCTTGTATGTGAATATGTTAGTTAGATGACTGCACCACAATTAAGAAATTTAAATAATGGATTCGATATAAGACAGGTAAAATTACCTTTATACAGAAGTGATTCCAACGAAGCAGGATTTCCTCAGGCTGAATGTAGGAATAGGACCTACAATGTAATCAAGACTTAAACAAATGTGAAGGCCAGAGAACCGGACCCCAGCATTTCTACTGCTATTCATGCTGAGGGAATTACTTGAGAAATAAAAGTTGCTCAGATAAGCTTGAAACATGCCATGAAGTGGGTTCATAATTCACACCAATGCATAAAGACTCTGCAGAAGTCTTGCAGGAATAAGCACTTAACATTGCTTAACCCCAAATTTTCCAAACTTACATATTATTCTATGGGATGTACTTTGCATAACATGACTGGGTTTAGCATCTGAAGAAAACATGAGCAAACAAGTGTGAATAGAGAGATAAGAGAGGTTGGTATGGAATCAAAAAAAAAAAAAAAAGAAAAGAAAGGGAAAAGCCCCAAAATTAAAAAAGCATCATCTACCTCTAGCACCAGGTGGAGAAGACGCTGACTGATGACCATGGGTAATGGGTATTTGGTTTGGTTGGTAGGCATGCACCCAGGTGGAGATGACATGCCAGGCCTTTATTAACAATAGCCACTGAGATCATTCAGTTGCTCCTCTGATTCCATTCTCAGAAAACAGCGTTTTGACTACAATTTGGCTTTTCATATAACTTTATTCATAGGGAGAAAAAGCAATAAATGCTATTCTTGTGTGCTTGGTTATTTCCTTTTGCAAGTAATTAAGTTAACTTTCTGACATGATTCTCTTCTGCGCTTGATCAGCTAAGTCTATCTAATCCTAACTACTTTAGAAAACTCTGGAAAAAAATCAGCTTTGTACCTGCAAGCTAAGGACTAAGTTTAGGTTTTAGTGGTTCTTCCTAGTTACTCACATTTCTTTCTAGTTCTTGCCAAAAGACATGCCTAATTTTAACATAGCTATAATCATAGCAGAAATGCAATTTATATTCTGCTTTTTTCTGTGTTTCCAGATTGCTACGTAATTTCTGTAATGATCATTTTTAATGGCTGCATCATAGCTAATGAAAGTGATAATTTCTTAAGAATAATTTGCCAAGCCACTCTTTAATTGTTTAACTGTTAGGCTGCTTTTGATTTTTCCATAGATATATAATAAACACCTTTGCATTCTAGCCTTTTCTTTCCTTAGAATTTTGATTATTATGCCAAGTGGTATAAATGTTTTCATGGTTCTTTAGATGCATTGCCAAATAATTTCTTAAAAAATAAGAGCTACCACCCCGCCAAAAAACACACCCTTCAACAAAGTGATGAACAACTTTGGCAGGCCAGGAAAGGCTGAACTTAGCATTAAGGATCTTTGGAGAGTGCGTATGGGAGAATGGAGGTGGGAGTTGGGGGAAGTAGAAGCCAATTTCCAAGGAGGAAGTGCAGAAGAAACAGACGTTGTGAACGTAGACTACTCAGTTCTAGGTGATCGACTGCTCCAGGAAAGAATAAAGTGGAGAGAAAGTAACAGGATCAAGCAGATGTTTAAGCAGGAAATAAATATTTGAAGAAGGGACTAGGAAAGACGCAAAGAGTAAGGATTCTAAACAAATGCGGGGCATGTTCAATATGCATAAACTCGCTGTGGTAAGAGCAAAGTTGTGTATGCAAAAATCTCTTTAATCACATGCTGTATAATGGTAGCTTTCAAGTTCTGTTGACAATAACCAAGAGTAAGAAGAACATATCTGATACCAAAGTTTCACCCTGATATTTTCTATTGTTACTTTCCATTTGTTCATCATCTTCCTCTTCCTCATCCTCCATCTCTCCCTTCCTCTTCTTTACTCCTCCTCTTCCTACTCCTCCTCCTGCTCTTCTTTCTAGTGGAGTCCCACTAAATACATTTCATAACCCACAATTTGGAAAACTCTGACCTACAGGGTGGCCTTAAAAGCAATATTTATTTTGGAACAGTTGTATTACATAAATATTTCTCCACTATATGCAAAAATATTTTATCATAGCACTTAAAATATATATAATTCTGATTCATACCGAGTACCGATACACTATAATCTTCTTCTTCCTTCAAGAAGAAGATTAGAAGAGGTAAATATTTCGCCAGACTCCCTTACAGCTATTCAGGTGGGGGGGCCAGGTGTCCAAGTTCTGGCCAGTGACACCTAAGCAACTATCTGCTGGGAGTATTGGAAAGCATTTGTCTTCCTGCTGTTGCTGTTCTGTGCCTTTCCTTCCTGCCTTAAAAGTGAAAGTCATGCCTGAAGTAGAAGCAACCACATTGTGACCATGAATGAAAAGTCAAAAGAATCCCAGGGGTGTTGGTCCTGACAATGTTGAACCTCTGAAATGAAGCCAACTTCACTTTGTGACACTTTCTACATCACTAAACTTCAGGAGAAAATGGTCTTCATGTCCAAAGCACAGAGCAACTCTGTGTCTGGTCCTTCGGTTCACACATTTGCCTTCTCTTCATTAAACTTGGAGGTTCCAGTCAGGTATGGATGAGCCTTGTGTGAAACAGAGAAGAGCAGGGCTTCACCATTGCATGTCAAGAACAGATAAAGCAACAAATAGAGCCCCTCAAAATTTCATATTAGTTTTTATAAAAATAGAGGGTCTTCACTACAGTGTGCTAGTTTATTTTGAGTCTTGAGAGGATAAATTGACCCTAAGCATAGAAGACCCTAGCCCTGGGCTTTATGACTTCCCTGGCTTTTCCTTCTCATAATTAGTATCTTTTCAGAAAAACCGCCATTGGCACAAAGGGAGGCAAATGAGTTATGATGTTCAGGTTTCTCTGGGAATCCTGGCCAGGTAGTGAATCTCAGTCTTATTAACTTGCACTTGCTGTTGCTGACCTTGTGGGGAAGGTCAGAGTCTCTCTAGGTGATACGAACAGACAGAGCTGAACTATTCTTGGGGCTTAGTGTGAGTCACTCACTGCAAATTGATCAAGTTATTGTGACACCCCCTGTATTAGTCAGATTTCCCCAGAGAAAGAAAACCAATAGGATGTGTAGATAGATAAGTAGATAATAGATAGATAGATATTTATCTTTTTATATATGTATAATATTGATTGATCTATAAGATAGATGGATATGGATCAATCAATCAATCAATAGATAGATTTATTTTAAGGAATTGGCTCATGAAAGTATTGGGCCTGGGAAATCTGAATTCTGCAGGGAAGTCCAGCAGCCTAGAGACTCAGGGAAGAATTGCCGTTGCAACTTGAGCCTGAAGATGGTATAGAGACAGAACTTCTTCCTTGAGGGACCTCAGTCTTTTTTTTCTCAATGTCATCAACCAGTTGAATGAGGCCCACTCACATTTTGGAGAATAATCTGCTTTATTCAAAGTCTACTGAATCAATGCCAGGTGCAGTGACACACACCTATAATCACAGCACATTGGGAGGCCAAGGTGGGGGGATCACTTGAGGCCAGGAGTTTGAGACCAACCTGGGCAGCATAGCAAGATCTGATCTCTGGAAAAAAAAAAAAAAAAAAGGCCTACTGAATTAAATGTTAAGCATATCTAAAAATATCTTCACGGCAACATCTAGGCCAGTGTCTAACCAAATATCTGTGTATCATAGCCAAGACAAGTAGACACGTAATGGTAACCATCACATCCTCTGATTAATAAATCACACTTCCCCTTTACTGAGCCTCTCCAAATAGGAGGACAGAGGTGTCCCTAAGGAGCTGTCTGGCTTTCCAAGTACTTTTTTCTACTTCTATCAGCTGAATTAAGATTTTCTTCAAAAGAAAATGCAGCCCTCAGATAAATTCTTTGAATTTAAGAGGTTTTTTTTCAGGAACTTGGAAATAATCAGTTTATAAGTGCAACCTAAAATATTTCTGTCTGTAATTTCAATTATCTTGAGTTTGTAGATTGTACTGAAATAGCTAGCACCTATTTTCTTCCACTTAAAATGCTCCAGAATTTCTGGCAAAAAGAATAGCTATAGGAGAAAAATTTTTCATGTTTTCATACATATAGATTTTAATTTTCTTATCTGCAAATTTAGAAAGTTGGACTGCATTATCTCTAAAGTCCTTTTTAGATGTAGTGTTTTTGAGTTCATAATCATGATGAGTAGAGTGAGTAGCCACTTGTCCCATGGAAGAGTAGAGTGTAGGTGTGTGTAAGGTAGGGGCATGCTAGGTATTTTGTTTTTACATATAGCAATGACTCAAGTCACCAAAGCACAGTTCTATTCTTTTTCCTTCCTTGTCATCACTCCCTGCACCCCACCATTACATCGTGACTGCCAAGACCATAGAATCTAGGTTATCAGTGGCCAGGTTCAGTGGTGACCTGCCAAGTGTGAAACAAAATTTATTTGCATAAACCAGAAGACCTTGTTTGTGAGCATTGCCACTAGGATCTATACAAAGGGACTGGAAGGGATGAGACTGGCTCTTTTTGGACAGATGAGGGTTTGTGGAGCCTTCTAGCCTTATAGAAGAATGCAGGCACTGGACCTGCCCAATCTCAAGGAAGAGGCACCAGGAGAATCCACCCAATGACTTTTGAAGGAAGCATTCTGGAAGATAGAGTTGGTGTGCATTTCTCATCTTGAATCCTCTGAAAGTCTGGTGTTGTCCAGGACAGCTGAGAGAGAGGGAAAACCTGTCTGAGATAGCCTACGTCCCCACTGTGGGGTGTGGCAAAGGCGTGTGAGCTTTCCATGGGCTCAGCATGAGCTATAGAAGTTGGTGAGCCCTAGAATCTGGTTGCTAATGAGGCCTATAGCTGCGGGATGACTAGAGATGGGTTCTTGGGGGCAAGGGAAGGAAGTGCATTCCTGTGGGACTATCCATGTCCAAAAGCTACGCAGAGGGGCACATTAAGTGCACCACACTTTACAGCTTGCAACAGACAAGGACAGAGAGGCTGGAGGCAGCCAAAGAGTGGACCACAAGCCAGATGCAGAACCTCCCCATCACCAATACTCAGCCAGGTTTGTTGAGGCCTCTTCCTTCTCTTTCTGAGGCTGAGGCTGCCAGGAAATTATCAGAGTGAGGGACCGTGGGAGCTTAAGAGTCAGACAGGTGGAAGGGGCGAGTAGAAGCTCAGAGGGAGTGTTAAACTAGATGAAAACTGGTAATAATGATAATAATGCCTGTACTTTACTGAATGCATACTGGAGAGAGATCCTGTTACAGTTCAGTTCAAAGGGGCTAAAAAAATGACTGAGTTGGTCTTAGCTGTCTAAATTGTCCTGAAATCAGTTTTCCTCTCTCTAGGCAGATATGAGGACTAATCAAAGAAATGTGCACACAGATAAACAAAAAATGAGATTTATATTTGCACATCACTGCTTGGTGACTTTCCAATAAACATACGCTGCATGGAAAGTTCTAGAATGATTCTTTTAAACCCAGTATTATCTTTCAAAGAGGGTAATTAAGCATGGCAAGTGTTTGCCACACTTGTTTATCCTCAGTGGTTTTGTGTGGACTGATTTAATCTGGCTGAATTCAGCCTTGCTTTGCTGATTTTGTTAACCTTCCCAATGGAAAGAAGGGCTGAGACGATTGGAAGGAGTCTGTGGAAAAGGGGAGAGGGGACTAAGGTGGTCATTAGTAAATCTGTCTTCAGACTGCTGGCTGCTCCTTCTTAGAAGGACAATTTGACCAAAACAAAAGGTCAGTTACCTGTTGTTTTCAGGTGAGAGAATGTTTATTATACACAATGCCAGCACACAGGTGGGACCTAGTAAATGATAATAGCTTCTTCTGTTGTTTACAGATGCATAATCTTTCATGGCATCGTCACTGCTAGGAGACTTCTCTTAAAGTCGCTCAGCTGACTTCATACCTGAGTTCCTGGAAGAAGCTGGTCAGCAGGGGCGGCTCCGTGACCTTCCAGTGTGCAAGGGCATTGCTCAGTGCATCTGGGTAGATAATTCTGTGTTTCTGATTCATTGGTGCGGTGTCTAGTTGTGTTGCCTGCCTTTCTTCCCCTAGGAAATTCCTAGTATGTGCTGGTACCCAGCAGATTTACTCTGAAACATTTGTACTGCACAGGGCTTTTTTCTTCTTCATCGACTTTTGGCTTCTGATTTCAGAACTTCTGCCCCAACTAACTGGTAAACGCAGCTGGATACCATCTGGTTTATGTGCTTCCCATCACAGATGACCTACCTCAGGCAGGCCACTTGATTTTCCTTTCTTTAAGGTCAGCCAGTATATGGAGAGCACAAGTGGGAAGCGTTCAGGGGCTTTCTGAATCTAAATTAGCTTTCCTCAAAGGGTGGTATATGCTAAGCCCTGGAGACAGTGTTTAAGTGAAAGATAAGTCACCCTGATGATAAAAAATATACAGAACAACTGCCATTTAATGTGCACTTGTATAGTCTCTAACGCCCCCAACAGTCTTCTGGGATGAGGGCCCCAAAGCGTGAGGGGATGAAAGAACTTGCTCAAGCCCACACAGCTGGAAAGTGGGTTTGAACCCAGTCCTGCCTGACTTCAGAGTTCACATTCTTGCCTCTGTGCCAAACTGCCTCCCAGGTGTCCTTGACCAAAGAAATAATATGAATTGGTTGAAAAGAGGGATTTTGTGTTGCTTCAAAGGGTAGAGGTGGAATCACAGAGTGAAGCCAAAGGAGGCAGATTTCAGTTCAACATTAAGACGAGACTTTTAACCACGGTAGGTGGCTAAAAAAATGGGATGAGCTATTTTGCAAGCCAGTGAGTTCGTGGCCTAGAGGGATTCGTTCAAACCCAGGCAAGTGCAAATCTGTGCTACTGCGCAGAGCATTCCTGCTTCAGCTGGGAGGTTGGACTGCACAGTTTTTCAGGCTCCCCCAACTCTAAGAGTCTATAGTTCTGTGATTTTTAGAGGACATGTCGCAGAAAGGTGACTTCTGTTCCTCAAGCATGCCAGGTTCATCCCAGAAGCTGTTGTAGGCCTGCACTTGCTGTGAGGCCTCTGGGCTGGTTCTATCCTCTGCTGAATGTTCTCTCCCACACGATTGCCCCCAGGCTAACTTTACCTCCACATCTTTTCAAAGAGGCCTACCCTATTTAGAATTTACCGTTCACAAAAAGTGCATCTCTGCTAGTGCTCCCAATTCCTCTTCCTCTGCTGTAACTTTTTTTTTTTTTTTTGTAGCACTTGTCATCACCTTTTATACTATGTAATTTACTTTGTTAATTCATTAATTGTTTATTGTGTTTCTTCCTCTGCCAGTTCTGTGGGGCCAAGGTTTTTTTGTTTTTTAAAAAAATTTTGCATCCTGGTACCTAAATGGTCCGTGTCATGTTGTAGACAATCAATAAATATTTGTTGACTAAACGGTGGAACCACGTGGAGAAGTCTGAGCTCAGGCTCTGCTGACAGCCAGGTAGGCAGCGTTGGGCAAATCACTTCATCACTCTGGTCTCAGATTCCTGTTGGGGTCTGTACATCTGTAAGAATAATTGTGTGATTTTAAAATTCAATTGGGTGGGTTGTTACATTCCTCTTAAAAATACACCAAGCAATTTCAAATGAACACCGGTACAAATGTAAGAAGAAAATATGCCAATCATCACTTTTGAACCACACTTTGGTCTTTTTGCAGCTGAATGGCTAACCTAAGCCTTTTCACACTCAGGTTCTTTGTTGTTCTGAGAGCCATTTATTATTGGAAACACACCATTGAAAGATAAATCTAGTGACCAGTACACTTCCTCTATGAACGCGTATGCTGGGGATTTTCCACTGCTTGGTTACTGCTTAGGGGAAAATTTTAGAGCAGCAGGAAAAAACATTGATAATTTGCTCCTATTACTGGCATAAGTCATGATTGGCGCCTCTAAGCACACTGGGGATATAGCAACTAGTCTGATTGTTTGATTTTTTGGTTTTTTAATCCACACACATTTTGTGAGTTTAACTATTATATTCAGGTGTAGTTAGATGGCTTCACAAGAATATGGAGGAAGCATGTTATATGTGCTATGTGAAAGTATAGTTATTAGATAATCATAGATATTAGATAGCTAGATATTTGTCATATCTAATATATGTGCAGTCATACATCACTTAACAATGGGACTATGTTCTGAGAAATGTGTTATTAGGTGATTTTGTCATTGTGCGAACATCATGGAGTGTACTTAACAAATCTAAATGGGATGGCCTTTTGCTCTTAAGCTACAAACCTGTTCAGCATATTACTATACTGAATACTACAGGCAATTATAACACAGTAGTAAGAATTTGTGCACCTAAACACATCTAAACATCAAAAAGCTACAGTGAAAATACTGTATAGAAGATTGTTTAAAATGCTAGACTGTATAAGGCACTTACCATGAATGGAGTTTGCAGGACTGGAAGTTGCTCTGGGTGAGTCAGTGAGTATGTGAGGAGTGAATGTGAAGGCCCAGGACAATTCTGTACACTACTGTAGACTTCACATACATTGTTTTCTTTGACTAAACTGAATTTATTTTTTAAGAATTTTTTTCTTCAATGATGAATTAATCTTAGCTAAATGTAACTTTTTAACCCTATGAATTTTTTTAACTTTTTGACTCTTTTGTAATAACACAGCTTAAAACATGAACACATTTTACAGCTACACAAAAATATTTGCTTTCTTTATATCCTCATTTTAGAAGCTTTTTTCTATTTTTATAAATTTATTTTTTTCAGTTTTTAAACTTTTTTAATTAAAAATGAAGACTCAAATATACACATTAGTCTAGGCCTACACAAGGCCAGGAGCATCCATATCACTGCCTTCCACCTCCACATCTTGTCCCACTGGAAGGCCTTCAGGGCAATAACACGCGTGGAGCTGTCATCTCCTCTGGTAACAATGCCTTCTTCTGGAATACCTCCTGAAAGACCCATCTGAGGCTGTTTTACAGTTAATTTTTTTTTGTAAGTAAAAAGACTATAGTCTAAAGTAACAATAAAATATAGTAAAGTAAATACACAAACCAGTAACAGTCATATGTTATCATTATCAAGCATTATGTCATGTATATAATTGTGTGTGCTAGACTTTTATAGCACTGGTAGCACAGCACAGTAGGTTTGTTAACAAAAGCTTCACCACAAACGTGTAGTTCATAATGCTATGACATTAGGATGGTTATGTCATCATTAAGCAATAAAAATTTTCTAGCTCCATTATAATCCTATAGGACCACCATTGGATACATGGTCCGTATACACCATTGACGTCTTTTCTGCAGTGCATGACTACACTGAATGTAGTAAAACACATACATAGATGATAAACTAAAGTAGTATTTTCTTGTAGAATAAAAGGCTTCAAGAAACTAGAAAAATAAGGACAAAATCATTCCAAAGCAAACAGAAAGACGAAAATAAAGAGCAGAAATCAATGAAATTTAAAGCAGAAAAACAGTAGAGAAAACCAATGAATAAAACGTTGGTGTTTGGAAAAGATCAATAAAATTGATCTAGCAAGACTGACAAAGAAAAAGAAAAGACACAATTACCTACATCAGAAAGAAAATAAGGAATATTACTACAGACCCTACAAACATCACAATAATAGTAAGGGAATACTGTGAAGAAGTCTACACAGAAATTTGGCAACTTAGATGAAGTAGACAAATTCTTTGAAAATTACAAATCACCACACTTCACTCAACATGAAAGATATAATTTGAATAGTCCCATAACTCCTATTAAGGAAATTGAATTCACAATTTCAAAACCCCCAGAAAATGAAACTCCAGAATCAGATGGTTTTACAAGAGAATTCTACCAAATGTTTAATAAAAAATGAACATCAATCCTACACAATCTCTTCCAGAAAATAGAAGAGGGGAACACTTCTCTGATGTTCCAAACTAGGTAAACTTTAAAATTGGCTATTTTTTAAAAATTATTATTTGAGTGTTCAAAATTTCACCTTTCCTTAGAAATTGGTGATATGTTTTTCTCTTTAGGTTTTTTGCTTTCTTTTTTTTTTTTTTTTTTTTGGAAATGGAGTCTCACTGTGTTGCCCAGGCTGGAGTGCAGTGACACGATCTTGGCTCACTGCCAGCTCCACCTCCCGAGTTCATGCCATTCTCCTGCCTCAGCCTCCCCAGCAGCTGGGACTACAGTCGCCCGCCACCATGCCCAGCTAATTTTTTTGGGTATTTTTAGTAGAGACGGGATTTCACTGCGTTAGCCAGGATGGTCTTGATCTCCTGACCTCGTGATCTGCCCACCTCTGCCTCCCAAAGTGCTGGGAGTACAGGCGTGAGCCACCACGCCCAGCCCTTTTTAAGTTATACTGACACTCATAGTAGAGATTCTTGATAAATATCTATTGAGTGAGTTTTTCCAGCACTTTGCCTATCTAGACATAATTACATAATAAGTGGAAGCAAAGTCCTCTCTCTAGGCTGCATTACTCCTTGGTTTACTTATTTGAAAGCATCTTAATATTGCTTTTATTAATGTCATCCTGAGACACAGAAAAAAAAATTTGCTAATACAAAAAAAAAAAAAACCCACTAGTTTAACTGATCTCTCAACTAGGACTCTCTATTTTAAGATTCCTCTGTGTATCTAGAGTGCTCCAGTTGTGGCTCATAACTGTTGAAATTACCCATTTCTGTACAACAAACCTCCCCAAAACTTAGTGGCTTAAAACAATAATAATCTATTATTTCTCATGATTTTGTGAGTTGAATAAATAGTTCTAGTCTTGTGGGGGTCAGTTCTGTAACTGCAATCAGTTGGCAACCAGGCTGCGCTTGTCAGCTGTGGTACCTTCATTCTCTGCATGGCCTCTCCTTATGGCTAGCTTGGGCTTCCGCACAACATGATGATTTCCAAACAGCATTCCAAGATGGCTTCATCACATGTCTGGCATTTTGGCTGGGAAACTAGACTAGCTGGAAATCAGCCATGTGTCCTCTCAAGCAAGGTACCTGAACCTCTTTACATGGTGGCTCAAAACTCCATTAAAGCAAAGGTTGCTAATTTTTTGTCTAGCCTAAACTGGTATTGCTTCTGCTACATTCCGTTGGACAAAGAAATTCACAATACCATCCCAGATTGAAGGAGGAGGGAAAATAAGCTCCATCTCAGTGGAGCTTCCATCAGTGGAAGGAAAGTATAGAATTTGTGGCTATCTCTATAGTTCTAAATCTAAATCATTTATATTCCTCTAATCTGCAAAATACACTATTCCATCCTAACATCCTGAAAAGTCTTATTCCACTATGGCATCAGGCTCATACTTGAGATCCAGAATATTTTCATTCAAATCAGGCTCAGATATAAAAGGGGTTCCTAAGGTGCTGTTCCCTGGGTACAGCCAATCACTGTGGCTCTTCTCTATCTAAAGATCTCTGAATTAAACACACAAGTTCTTTTTCTTCCCTGATACTCAGCCTACAAAGAGGACAGAGTAAGGGATACTCCCATTCAAAAAGGGAGGAAAGGGAAGCACATAGCAGCCTGTGGCCCACAGTAATTTTGAAATTCATCTGGGGAGAGGTTGTTAGATCTCCTACTACAGCACAGAGACTATTCCTTGATTAGGGTGCTTGTCTGCTCTCTCCTTTCTCATTTGGCTCTTTGGCTTATTTTTCTCAATCTGCTGTTCTTGGTGGCTCTTGGTTCCACCCTCTGGATTTTGGCTCTATCCCTGGAGAACCCCTTTCTTTTCCCTAAAGTAAGGCCCATGTTCACAGCTGAGTAACTTTCTCTGCCTGGTTTCTGCTTTTGTAAAGTTTAGAGCCTGGAAGCCTCATTTTATTTTGTACTTTCCTGTCTCTTTTAGTCAAAACTGGTGAGACTTTTACCAATAAAAATTCTCTTTAAAATGTTATATATTTTCTATTCATCAAATTGCAAATTCACTTTATTAAATAAACATCACACCTGGCCAGGTGCAGTGGCTCAATGCCTGTAATCCCAGCACTTTGGGAGGCCAAGGCAGGCGGATCACTTGAGGTCAGGAGTTCAAGACCAGCCTAGCCAACATGGTGAAACCCTGTTTCTACTAAAAATACAAAAAATAGCTTGGTATAGTGGCTCGTGCCTGTAGTCCCAGCTACTCGGGAGGCTGAGGAGGAGAATCACTTGAACCCAGGAGACAGAGGTTACAGTGAGCTGAGATAGCACCACTGACTGCACCCCAGCCTGGGCAACAGTCCAAGACTCTGTCTCACAAAAGAAAAAAAAAAAAAAAACACCTATAAACATCATCAGAATAGGCATTTTTCCCCCTTTGGACTGCAAGTCAGGTGCTGTGGGGAAATGCTCTGAAGAATCTTACATTTTTTTGAAGTATTATGAAAGGGTTGCACAACCACAAATCAAGGTCATGTAACCTTGATTCAGTCTTTACTCTGAGAATATCTGAGTGTCAGCACTATGGATTTAATCTTTACCTTGAGACGACTCCTTATTTTGAGAACTTTTTTTCTCATGGAGATGCAATAAATATCAGTTTTCTTTTCCAAACTAGTACGTCCAGATATGGAAACATTTTCTCTCAATTCTGTTTTAAAAAGGAATAATTTCTTCTTTGGCTCATTTCTGTTTTCCCATGCTTCATTATAGGTGGCTAAAATAAGCTGACTTTCACTTTTGACATTTTGCTTCAAAATTTTCTTAGCCAGATCCATAAATTCATTGATGTGTTTTCTGTCTTCCAGGTAACCACAGGCAACAATGTTTCCAAACAATTCCAGCACTGCCTAAGTTTTGCTTTCTCCAGCTTCTGATAGCAAATACTTCACTGCTTTTCCAACCTCCACTAGTAGTCTCCTTGCCACCCTTCCAACTTCCACCTGCTCTACATGATCTGAAGCTGGTGCCACATGTTTTAGTTTTTTTGTTTGTTTGTTTGTTTTTGAGATGGTGCCTTACTCGGTCACCCAGGCTGGAGGGCAGTGGCATGATCTCGGCTCACTGCAACCTCTGCCTTCCAAGTTCAAGCGATTAACCTGCCTCAGCCTCCAAGTAGAGTAGCAGGGACCACAGGCACTCACCACCACGCCTGGCTAATTTTTGTATTTTTATTAGAGATGGGGTTTCACCATGTTGGCCAGGCTGGTCTCAAACTCCTAACCTCAAATGATCCACCCACCTTGGCCCCCCAAAGTGCTGGGATTACAGGCATGAGACACTGCACCCAGCCTGCTTTAGATTTTTGTTACAGCAGCATTGCACTTCTAGTTACCAACTTCTGCATCAGTTATATTTGCTGTGTAACAAAAGACCCTAAAGCATAATGTCATTTTTAAAAAGCTATATATTGTTTCTCAGGATTTAGTGAGTTGAAAGAGTGATCTTCCACTGGTCTCACTTGTTCAATTATGAGACTGTATTGATCTAACAGTTAATCTAAGACTGCTGGCCAAAATGCCTTAGTTCTTACATGTCTATTCCACATAGCTAACATGGGCTCCTTCAAGGCTACATTTCAAGATGGTTCCATTCACATATCTAGCATTTTGTTCAGGATGGCTAACATCCTAACATTAACCAGGCTTCTAACTTTCCCTGTGTTCTCTCCAGCAAAGTAACTTTACATTGTAGCTGAAGGCTATAGCAGAACAAAGGTAGAAGTTGCCAAATTTCTTAAAGTCTGGGCCTATAACTAGCACAAAATCACTTCTGCTGTATTTATTGGTCAAAGGTCACAGGGCCAACCTGGATATGAGGGGAGAGGAAAACAGATGCTACTTTTTGATAGGAACGGTGGCTAGAATTTGTGGTCATTTTTAATCCACCAATGACCTGACAATGACTTCAAGGATATGTAAGATCCTTCACTGTTTCTTGGTTTTTAGATTTTGTTTCATGTTAGAAACGTCTACCTCCCACAGAATACTTAATAGTTCTTTAGCAGAAAAGATTAGAATAAGAATCATTTGTGTTTCTCTCTTAGCACCTTACATAGAGTGTGCCACTCAAGAAATAATTTCTGGATGAATGTCGGCTGAATGAAATATTCAGTCTGAATTTTGTAATATATGTATACTATTGTATTATAATTCCATGTGAAATTGGTTTTGATTCATGGTAAACTTGCCAAATCTAATTAACTATTTGATTAATCAACAGCAGTGAACCCCCAACTGCTGGTTTGACAGCAATTTTACTATAAGTAGACCCTTCTTAGTAAAATGAAGCTTTTCATAAACAGTCTTTCTCTCAGGCAGCAGTTCTTAACCCTTGATGCCAATGGAATCATCTGGGATGCTTTTAAAACATATTATCCCAGAGCTCTTTCACCTAGACTAATTAAATCAGAATCCCTAAGTGCATTAGGATTTGTTTCTAGGTGATTCTCGTGTGAACCCAGGGCTGTGAACCACTTTTCTGGAGCTAAGGCTTTGAAATTGCATCTTGCATTTCAGGGAGGTAAATTTAACCCTTCCTCACCCAGCTTCAACCACAGCAGTCCAGCTTTTTTGTCTGATATCCATACTCACAACCTCTAAACAATTGAGGTCACCAAATGAATTTAATGCTAAGAAAAAGTTGAAAACACTAGGGTGTTGTGATAGCTGAGGACTCTTGGCTTTGTGAAATAGAACAAATAATCATTGGAATATTTTTCTTGGCATTTATACAACTGGTCTACATGAACAACTTTGAGGTTGTGACTATTTAGTAGGAGGCAAGATCTGCTTTCCAATATCTCCAGGGTGTTTGTTTATGCACAGGCTTCCAATCATGTTGCAGATCTGAAGCTTGTTGGTCGTCTTTATTTACCCAAAGCTTACATAGGGCCTAGTGTCTGTATGTAGTAGATCAAGATAACCTTTTCCTGTTTCTATAGGAAGTACTTTGCAAGGCTCAACTTCTGACAAACCCCAAAGTTCACTTTTCAAAAGAAAATATACCAACTCATTTTCCTTGACCTATGCAGAGCTAGTTCTTGTGGGGAATTTTTACGCTATAGTAAGGGATAAGAAGTGGTATGGAGACATTTTCAAGAAAAATTAATTCTCTAAGGGCTAAACAATGCTTTTAATAATCAAAGAAGATCAAGGTCAGAATGCTTTGTTATTTGAACACTTCCTCAGATCAAAGGGTCAGATGTAATTATTTCCTGCCCTTGCTGCTCAGGTAGGTCAGTTCTGAAGATAAACCTCTACAATTTAGCAAGCCAGGTTCTTCAGGTAAATCGCTTATTAACAACATCCACATAGGTCTTCATTTCAGTGATCTACAAAACAATTGCTGGTCCTGTTCACGTTTCCTCACCTCTCTGTTTCTTCAGTCTCTTGCAATCTGAGTTCTGCTTACACCATTCCATTCCAACTTCTCTGGCAAACATTGCCAAACCAAGGAGCAGTTTATGGTCCTTAGCTGGCTGTGCTCCTCAGCTGTGTTTAACCAAGTGTCTCTTCTCTAAATTCTTTACTTCCTTAGTTTCTCTGATAGTACACTCTGCTGGTTCTCTTTGACCGTTCATTCTGTCCTGCCCTTAAATGTGGGGAATACTCAAGTACTCATGTTTGGATCTACTTATCGTGTGTCACCCTTTCTCACTGATTTCATGCATGCTCCTTGTGTTAACGATTAACAACTACTGATGATTCCTAAATCTCTTTTCCAGGCCACAAGGTTCCCTACATTTGAGTTTCAACATTACATATTCTTGTCCTTAACAAATGTTTTCCAAAGCACAGCCACTGAGCCAGTGTGAATTGGTATGAAAGAGCTTCTAGCAAAATTCACATGTGCTGTAGCTCTCCCATCATGCCTGATGCTGATTTCTGAACATCAGTCAATATACTTCCTTTCCTCAGATAAGTTTATTTCAGGAGCATGGGGGCCTTTACTCCTTCCCCTGTCTCTGTGCCTCAATCAGGTGCCATTGCAGCATCAATCAATACAGTGCATCATTTGGAAGCTTGCACCACCAAAGAAGAGAGATTTACGGTAAAATTTACTAGTCTATCCTTTCTAGCCAATTAGATATAATTTGCAGGATATCCTCTGAGTGTCTGTCTCTTAGAATTGGCATCCAATCTTTGATTTCTTGTTTTTTATATGCAAGAAGATGTTTTAAGAAGACATCCTTTTATTTAGCTCTGTCCTTCTGTCTTCATATTACCACACATTCTCCACGCCGTTTCCGTAATCTTATTTATTTGAAGAAACCCGACCTTTCATCATGGACATTTTGGTAGATCTTCCCTGTGCCATGTTAACCTAGGGCTCTGGAGAAAGGGCAGTGAGCTACACTGTAGGCCTTGGCAGTCCACTGCACAGCGCCATTTCACACAGTAATTAATGTCCCCTGCAGGACCCCTGTTACAGAAACATTTTTTCTCTCTTCTCTTGCACAGGCCTAAATGATGCTTACGGGCCCTCTTGAGAAGCTCAAATTGATGTAAAGCACAGCCATATGTTCTGTAACTGCCTGCTTTAGACATGTAGCTAGGGTTTTATCTTTACTGCACTTTGGAGACACTCCTGACACTTGCCTATAAAAGACCCTTCGGTGTCTACTCACTTCTGGTTAAGACTGTTCTTAACCTTGATAAAGTTGCTGTTGTGACGATTTGAGGTGGTACTCTGTAAGGCAGTCTCCAGGTCTGTCTTACTCACTGCCCTATTGCTAGTACCTAGCACATGATACATAGGGGCTCACTAAACATCTGTTGGAAAAAAAAAAAAAAAAAAACCATGAATGGCTATATCCTTATACTTCTCAGCTAGTAACTTAGGTCCCCGTTGCTCAAGATGGCTGAGGCAGATGTGATGCATTCCTTAGGCCACCAGGAATGTGGGTTTGAGGATTCATCTTGAAACCAGACAGATTTTGATAACTACAGAGCAAGTAGAGCTGTTTACATTTTGCCCTGTTGTGTCAAAGGTCACTTAGTCCTTAAGTCTTTCAAAGAAGAACCTGGACAAGTTGCTGAGCATGACCTCCTGGGCTGGTTGCCCAATAAATTTGCTTTAGCATTAGGTTATCCTGTAGTAAAAGGGAGTCATCCAAGAATAGACCCTAAAAGCCTTTTGATGGGAATAGGAAATAGGGAATCTGATTTCAGGTAAGCCTATGGGAATTTCCTGTAGCAAGTTGGGTCCTAGGAGTGACACATCATGGTGGGCATTTTGTCCAGGCTTTTCAGATTGCCTTGTAAAAACTCTCAGGAGGCTAAACTCAGTTTTCAGCGTCTACAGCCATAAAATTTCAGGGACACATTTCCCTCATCAAGCACCCTTCCAAGGACACTGGTGAGCATAACAAGGTCTCCCTTCAGTGAGTAATCAATACTACTGCATTTGGATCACAAAGAACCCAGACAGTTGCTCTTTGCAAATCTTTGTTTGCAACATATAACTCTTCACCACCTGCAAATCTCCATCTTTATGTTCAAATGGCTAAAACCTACACACTCTACACCAGAATTTTCCAGTGGAATTTTCTATATTAATAGAAATATTCTATTCCGCACTGTCCAAAATACTAGCCACTAGCTATACATGCTAGTGAGCACTTGAAACATGGCTACTGTGACTGAGGAACTGCATTTGAATTGGCTTTCATCTTTTGCTTATTTTTACTTTAGTTTCAGGGATACATGTGCAGATTGGTTATATAGGCAAATTGTGTGTCATGGGGGTTTGGTGTACAGATGATTTTGTCACCCAGATAATGAGCATGGGACCTGACAGGTAGTTTTTTTATCCTCATCCTCCTCCCACTCTCCATCCTCAAGTAGCCCCGGGTGTCTCTTGTTCCCTTCCTCGTGTGCATATGTGCTCAATGTTTAATTCCCACTAAAAGGTGAAAACATGTGGTGTGTGGTTTTCTCTTCCTGTGTTAGTTCACTTAGGAAAATGATCTCCAGTTCTATCCATGTTCCTGCAAAGGATATAATCTCATTCTTTTTTATGGCTGCATAGTATTCTGTGGCGTATATGTACAACATTTTCTTTATCCAGTTTACTGTTAAGAGTATTAAAGTTGATTCCATTTCTTTGCTGTCATGAATAGGGCTGCGATGAACATACACATGCATGTGTCTTTATGGTAGCACAATTTATATTCCTTAGGGTATATACCCAATAATGGGATTGCTGGGTCAAATGGTAGTTCTGTTTTGTTTTTTTGTTTGTTTGTTTATTTGTTTCAGAAAGAATCTCACTCTATCACCAGGCTGGAGTGCAGTGGCACAATCTCAGCTCAGTGCAACCTCTGTCTCCTGGGTTCAAGCAATTCTCCTGCTTCAGCCTCCCGAGTAGCTGGGACTACAGGTGTGTGCCACCACGCCCAGCTAACTTTTATATTTTTAGTAGAGACCGTGTTTCACCATGTTGGCCAGGATGGTCTCAATCTCCTGACCTCGTGATCTGCCTGCCTCGGCCTCCCAAAGTGCTGGGATTACAGGCGTGAGCCACCGCACCCGGCCTCTGTTTTAAGTTCTTTGAGAAATTGCCAAACTGCTTTCCACAGTGGCTGAACTAATTTAAATTCCCACTGGCAGTGCATAGGTGTTCCCTTTTCTCCACAACTTTGCCAGCATCTGTTATTTTTTGACTTTTTAATAACGGCCATTCTGACTAGGATGAGATGGTATCTCACTGTGGTTTTGAATAGCATTTCTCTAATGATTAGAGATGTTGAACATTTTTTCATTTGCTTGTTGGCAGCATGTATGTCTTCTTTTGAATATTGTCTGTTAATGTCCTTAGGCCACTTTATAATGGGGTTATTTGTTTTTCACTTGTTAATTTGTTTAAGTTCCTTATAGTGAATTTCATTTTGATTCATTTAAATTTAAGTACTCACAGGCCATTAGTGGACACCACTGGACAGCTCAGCTTTACACAACTGAAATATATATAAACACAAAAGACAACACGTGAAGTAATACTTGAAGTATTCTAAAATTATAAAAGTATTATGTCAATAAAGATAAATTTAAAAATAGACACATGTAAGAGGGAAATGCTAAAAACACTCCTATCTCAACACCTAAATGTAAGCACTATTGACATTGTGACATATGCACTTTCAGTTACTTCTATTGTATGTTAGAAGGGAAAATAGTGCAAGACAGCCAATATATCGTCAGAATGATCGAGAGAACATGAAAACTCCAGATGAACCCGGTTTAAATGGATTACAATAGGTATGCCAGGATCTGCCCCCTGCACAGATGACAGGCCAGATGGCTGCCCTGTGGGGTGAATGACCACTCAGGTCCACACATAAATCATTTCCCTATAAACTGTCTATGATGCCCTATGTTCCCATAGTATTTAGAATGGTGTACATCTGTTAAAAGCTAAATATTATGTGCAGCACTTCACATTTCAGCTTTTAGCGTTTTATGGGGGCACTATCTAGACTGTCAAACCCAAGGCTGGAGCATTTAAGGAGGCCTAGGCAGCTAATGGGCAGTGTTTGGCCACTGGCATAAGCAAGGAGAGAACACCTACCAGGGAGAGCATGGGGAGACCCATCTTCATATTTTAGTCTAGGACAGGGTCATACATGCTACAAAAGTTCATTCATTCATTCATTCACATATCCGTTCAACAAGTAATTTGTAAGTACCTATTCTGTGTCAGGGTCTTTGAGAGGGAAATGGATATATTGGAACTGTGGAGGCCAAGGGAAAATCTCTTTTTATCCTCTGTAGGTTCACTGAAAATCAACTGACAAAAGACAGATTAATAAGAGAAAAGGCATACAAATTTATTTGATTATAGTTATACACAGGAGCCTTCAGAATAAAGACTCAAAGATACAGGGGAAACTGCCCATTTTTAGGCTTAGTTTCAATGACGTATGGACAGCCGTGGAGAAAAATGACTGTACAGGAAGGGTATAATCTAATGTTAATGGACTGAGTAGGGAAGTCCAGCAAGGTCTGTCTGTTTGGATTCCTCTTAGCTTCTCTGTGTAGCATTCCTTCCTTCTGGGTATGCAGCAGGACCCTCTTGAAATGAGGGTCTTATGACCTACAATCAAACAAGATAAGTCATATAACTTTTTAAAATTTTTTCAAAATTAAACTTAAGATTGGTTAGATTTTGACTGTGTCTCCTTAGCAGCTTAAGAAGCAAATGAAATTCCTCCTGGAAGAAGTATTCATTCTTTATCCTGCCACTAGCTTACAGTGAGCACAGACTGGAGTGCAGTGGTGTGACCTCAGCTCACAGCAGCCTCAACCTCCAGGGCTCAAGTGATCCTTCCACCTCAGCCTCCCTTGTAACAGGGACCACAAACCCGCACCACCACACCCAGCTAATTTTTTTATTTTAAGTAGAGACAGGGCTTCACCATGTTGGCCAGGCTGATCTCAAACTCCTGGGCTCAAATGATCTGCCTCGGCCTTCCAAAGTGCTGGGATTACAGGCGTGAGCCACCACGCCTGGCCTAGACAATTTTTTTTTTTTTTATGGCCAGTTTTTACACAGAAAGGCTCGGGGGATGTTAGAGTAATATTTTTAGGTTTTATGGCTGGCTTTGGGGAAAAGGGATTCTGGTTTCTACGACATGCCTTGGGGAAGACAGATTCTAGTTTCTATGGCTGGTCTTGCAGGAGAATGAGGGGCCAGAGACAGGAGGGAAGGAAAATGTCAGAGAAAATCTTTTACTCTGGGGGCTGCTTTAGAGGCCTTCATTTGGGGGTATCATTTTCTGATGGAAAGGTGACTTGACTGGAAGTTGAATTAGTAAGCAGGGGGTAGATCTTTCAGGCCTGCAGGCCTCATAAGGACTTCAGTGTTATTTCTGAAGGAAACGGAACGATCATGCAAAGTTATAATCAGGAGGGTGATATGATCCTAGTCGCTAAGAATACAGCACTGAACACAGTCTGAGAATGTCCTTACCCTAAAGGAGCTTCTGTTGTAGTGGGAACTGAAATCAAAGAAAAGGAAAATTGAGTTTACAGAAATTGTGGAGAATTCAGTGGTGCCCTTGAGGGGACGGGAGGACTCCCTGAGGCAGATGATGTCAGACAGGGTATGGCTCTTCCTATGAGCCCCAGTATCTGTCTACTCTGCCAGGAAGGGGCTTTACCTGGTTCTGGCTCCATTTTGTCTGAATCTTTCTTTGCAAACTGTTGACTTATTTCCTAACCTGATATGCATTGTGTTCCTGCCAGACAAATCAGTTAGCTAATTGTCTAATGACATCTGAAGGCATTCTTCTAGTATTACCATTCCTTTATTTTCTAGTTCAGATTATTAAGGGCTGAAAATTTCAAGCTAGCAAAAGTCAAAACTCACTGTAAGCTAGTGGCAGGATAAAGAATGAGTACTTCTTCCAGGAGGAATTTCATCTGCTGCCTAAGCTGCTGAAGATACACAGCCAAAATCTAACCAATCTTACATTCACTCTCAAATGATTTCTTGTAGAGAAGCGTCAGAAATTCGCTAGGCCTGTGCCCCGCTCAGTCACAGACCAACTGCTCATCCTCATTCTTGTGACTGGCCATCACCACTCCTGGTAACACAGCGCAAAACTGAAGGGGGTGCTTAGAATGAACTTCCAAAAGGGAAAGGACAGGATGTCCAGTTCATTTTCCTTTTTAGATGCAATTCCTACACATGATTCGGACAGTCCCAAGTTCAAGGAGGTCCAGCTGGGAGCCAGAGGGCTGTGCACAAGGATGCCACCCACTGATTAAAGTCAGAGACCAGGCCAGGCATGGTGGCTCACGCCTGTAATCCCAATGCTTTGGGAGGGTGAGGTGGGAGGATCTCTTGAGGCTAGGAGTTTGAGACCAACCTGAGCAACACAGCAAGACAGACATCTCTACAAAAAATTTAAAAATTAGCCGGGTGTGGTGGCATGTTCCTGTAGTCTCAGCTACGTGAGAGGCTAAGGCAGGAGGATCACTTAAGCCTGGGAGTTCAAGGCTGCAGTGAGTGGATCACGCCACTGCACTCCAGCCTGGGTGACAGAGTGAGACCCTGTCTCTAAAATAAAATTAAAAAAAAAAAAAAAGAAATAATAAATAAAAGAAACCAGGCAGCACACTGAGTAGTACCAGAATCTGGTCCAAAGACAAAAGGACACTGATGAGAGGGGCTGATGGGGAAGCAGGAGAGGGATTTGGGGAGTGACTGGGGTTCAAGCTAGGGCTATAGTTCAGGAGGGAGACAAACATGAGAGAGGACGAGTGAGGAGATGGGAATCAAGACTCAAGGCACATGGGCTGAGGGATTTTTCTTAAGTTTCCCCCAACATTTGGGTATGGCCTCAAGTGCAAATTAACGGGGTGCCAAGAAAACTCCATCATCGAGATAAATAATATTTTAATACAATATTTTAAAACTCAAAATTAATGCAAAAGCAATCCATGATAGACAAAATATTCTAATTGTAACTAAAGACAGTATCCATTGCAGTGAACACCCTTGTCTGGCGCCAGTGGACCTGGGGTGTTCTCTGGTTGTGCGACATGGTAAGTTGCTCTACCTTTCTGCCTCTCAGTTTACAGAGAAACAAACTGAAAGCCAGAGAGGTGCTCATTCTTTTAACGAGCCATTCATTAAATCAGATTCTCTTGGCGTGGGAGGAGGGGTGCGTGCTGGACATCAGTAGTTTTAAAAATTCTGCCCAGTAAGTCTAACGTGCACCGGGGTTAAAAAGAATTAGGAAATGATGACCTGGCTCACCAGAGTAATTCCAACTAAAGTGTAAGTGGTTAAGAGTAGATTCCTTTCTACTTATGGCTAGCCAATTTTCCCAGCACCATTTATTAAATAGGGAATCCTTTCCCCATTTCTTGTTTCTCTCAGGTTTGTCAAAGATCAGATGGCTGTAGATGTGTGGTATTATTTCTGAGGACTCTGTTCTGTTCCATTGGTCTATATCTCTGTTTTGGTACCAGTACCATGCTGTTTTGGTTACTGTAGCCTTGTAGTATAGTTTGAAGTCAGGTAGCATGATGCCTCCAGCTTTGTTCTTTTGACTTAGGATTGTCTTGGAGATGCGGGCTCTTTTTTGGTTCCATATGAACTTTAAAGCAGTTTTTTCCAATTCTGTGAAGAAACTCATTGGTAGCTTGATGGGGATGGCATTGAATCTATAAATTACCTTGGGCAGTATGGCCATTTTCACGATATTGATTCTTCCTATCCATGAGCATGGTATGTTCTTCCATTTGTTTGTGTCCTCTTTTATTTCACTGAGCAGTGGTTTGTAGTTCTCCTTGAAGAGGTCCTTTACATCCCTTGTAAGTTGGATTCCTAGGTATTTTATTCTCTTTGAAGCAATTGTGAATGGAAGTTCATTCATGATTTGGCTTTCTGTTTGTCTGTTACTGGTGTATAAGAATGCTTCTGATTTTTGCACATTAATTTTGTATCCTGGATCCTTTCCTTACTCCTTATACAAAAATTAACTCAAGATGGATTAGAGACTTAAATGTTAGACCTAATACCATAAAAACCCTAGAAGAAAACCTAGGTAGTACCATTCAGGACATAGGCATGGGCAAAGACTTCATGTCTAAAACACCAAAAGCAACGGCAACAAAAGCCAAAATTGACAAATGGGATCTCATTAAACTAAAGAGCTTCTGCACAGCAAAAGAAACTACCATCAGAGTGAACAGGCAACCTACAGAATGGGAGAAAATTTTTGCAATCTACTCATCTGACAAAGGGCTAATATCCAGAACCTACAAAGAACTCAAACAAATTTACAAGAAAAAAACAAACAACCCCATCAAAAAGGGGGCAAAGGGTATGAACAGACATTTCTCAAAAGAAGACATTCATATAGCCAACAGACACATGAAAAAATGCTCATCATCACTGGCCATCAGAGAAATGCAAATCAAAACCACAATGAGATACCATCTCACACCAGTTGAATGGCGATCATTAAAAAGTCAGGAAACAACAAGTGCTGGAGAGGATGTGGAGAAATAGGAACACTTTTACACTGTTGGTGGGATTGTAAACTAGTTCAACCATTATGGAAAACAGTATGGCGATTCCTCAAGGATCTAGATGTACCATATGACCCAGCCATCCCATTACTGGGTATATAGATGTACCATATGACCCAGCCATCCCATTACTGGGTATATACCCAAAGGATTATAAATCATGCTGCTATAAAGACACATGCACACGTATGTTTATTGCGGCACTATTCACAATAGCAAAGACTTGGAATCAACCCAAATGTCCATCAGTGACAGACTGGATTAAGAAAATGTGGCACATATACACCATGGAATACTATGGAGCCATAAAAAAGGATGAGTTTGTGTCCTTTGTAGGGACATGGATGCAGCTGGAAACCATCATTCTTAGCAAACTATCACAAGAACAGAAAACCAAACACCGCATGTTCTCACTCATAGGTGGGAACTGAACAACGAGATCACTTGGACTCAGGAAGGGGAACATCACACACTGGGGCCTATTATGGGGAGGGGGGAGGGGGGAGGGATTGCATTGGGAGTTATACCTGATGTAAATGACGAGTGGATAGGTGCTGACGAGTTGTTGGGTGCAGCACACCAACATGGCACAAGTATACATATGTAACAAACCTGCACGTTATGCACATGTACCCTAGAACTTAAAGTATAATAATAATAATAAATAAATAAATAAAAATAAATAAATAAATAAATAGTAGATTCCTTTATTTCTCCTGCCACACATTGTCAGCACATGGACAGTAATACTGTTGGTTGAGGGCAGCATAACACCAGGGCGGGTCATGGGAAAGGATAAAGCAATGTTTATTGAGTGCCTACTTCCTCCCAGTCAGCATGCTGGGCGCTTTTCGTTTGGTTTAATTCCCATGGTGATCAGATGAGGTTGGTATAATCACCTCCACTGAAGAGATGAGAAAGCCAATGCCTTTACATAAGGAAGCCTTTCATGAAAACCTTTAAGTAGCATCACAAAGCAGAGTCATCCCAGGGAGCATTGGACCTACCTGCTCGTTCTACAGACCCTCCAGAACTGCCCACATGTCTGCCCTACCTACAATGAACATTCAGCATCACCTAAATACAGCTCTCTGGTTAAATAACTGGGAAGCCGCACATTCTCCAGCAGCTTCACAGTGACTGGGACAGAATGAGGGAAAACAGAAGTGGAACTGGCTCTGAGGTCTGTTGAGAATATGACTACGCCTGGTACGAGGAGTTCCATTTGTGATAAATTGGCTGCAGCCCAGATGATCCCTCTGACAAAAGATTTTGCATTTCCTCATTTTGCTTCCCCACCTCATTTCCCCCCCCAATCAACACATTTGAGCTCTAAATCTGTGCCAAGCACTGAACATCCTTTGCACATTTTTAATCATCTTAACAAGCCTATATGGTAGGAATTATCATATCCATGTCATTCATGACCCTGAGGCTCAGTGATGCCAAGGAATTACCTGGCTTCTCACAAACTATAGGTAGCAAAGTTAGGATTCAAAGTCAGGTGTTCTTACTCCAGAGCATGAACTCCAAAGCACGGTCTACACTGCATACTCTTTTTTTAATACCCCAGAACAGAGCAGATATACTATATTCTCTAATACCTTTCTGTCAGGATCAGCTATTTGAAATATGGTGGGCTGGAGCCACCTTAGTCAGCTGGCCAGAATGTGGTACAGTGGGTATCACTGAAGACCCAACAGCTTCTTGTTGATAAATAGCATAAAATTCCCACCATCTGAGTATTTTTCCATCTAAGGAGACAGCATATTTTACCTGGGTCAAGTGATAGTTTATTCACAGCCAAAGGAAATACTAGAAATTAAGAACCTTCTATAGTTTGGTTGACATCAGCCTGTAATTATGTAAGCTGATTTTTTAGCATCCTAGTAACTTTCCACTTCAGTCTAGATTGGAAATATCCCCTTGTCTCCTAAAAGCTGGGGTATATTATTTTTGCAGCATCAGTCAGAGGATGCAAAATTACAGCAATTTCAGTATTCAGAGTCTTTTCTCTTCCTCATATTTAACTCAAATAGACCCTTCATCTTTTGGTTCCCATTTCCCTAAAAGTGTGAGACCCAGAGAAGATGCTTGAGGCCAAGGACTGTATTTTTATCCATCTTTGTTTCTCTAGCACCTAATACAGTGTCTGACATGCTACAGACATTCAGGAAGTGAATGAATGAAGTGTGCTTGGAATGTGAAGGTGCTACTGACCCACCATTGACATAATCAGAAAAATTTTTCCTAGAAGTGCAGATGATTTTCAGTAAGCCACCATGTCATCCTTTAACTTGCTTCTCCTGTTGTTTTTAACTGCTTTCCTGCAGCTAGATTTACTGACACCTCCCCACTGTGGTCTCAGGGTTACCCTAGCCCCACTAAGTCTTAAGTAGATCACATTGGAGGCAGGAAGCTTATCAGTGGCTTAAGTCTCCACCACCTACAGGGGCTTAAGAAAGGATAAAGAAAGGATAAAGTCTCCAAAGCAGGAGTCCGGGTGATGAGCTATGCCTTCTGGGTTCACTTCAACCCTTCAGAGTCTCCAAATACATCTAATCCTCTTGACAATTGTGTAAAGTAGGTATCTCAGCCTTCGTGTCTCCCTTTAAAAGTCCTGTCTCTCAGAAGCCTTCCCTGATGACCTGACATATCCTGTCCCTCTTCTCCTTTACTCTCATTTCTACATGTGTTAGGATTAGGTTTGCTTGTGTAAAACAAAAACCCAATATAATATATTCACCAAAGAAGAGTTTATCTTTCTCACATGACAGGAGGCTGCAAGAGCATTCAGGGCTGTCTTGTGACTTCTCCAGTGCCATCAGGATCTTAGGCTTCTTTTAGCTTTCAGCTCCGCCAGGCTGAGCCTGTGGCTTGGGGCTTCCTGCTCACTAGATGGCTGTTTTTTCTTTCAGCATCCTGTATGAGTTCCATGCACAAAAAAAGGGGCGGAAAGGATAAAGGGCAAAAGCAAATGCCAACTAAATTGACCCCTTTAACACATTTTCCTGTAGCCCTTTGCAGGAATGTCTGCTTATCTTACTAAACATACCTGGGGCTCTGGGGATGTGAGTGTTTTTAATCAGATAGACCATTTCTAAAATAAAATGGGGTTCTTTTCATAAGGATAACAGGGAGGTGAGACTGGCATCTAACTGTGTCTTGTCACAGCATGGCAGCACTTGGTGCTCTAGGAAACAGCCCTGGGGGCCCATGATTTTGGGGTCATGGTGCTTCCCCCCACCTCTGGGTGACCCAGTCTACAGCACCAGTCTTCTGTCATGCTTCCCCTCTCCTCACACACCCTCCCTCATATGTGTCTCCCTCCTGAACTAGAACCCTACCCTGAACCACAGCCACTCCCCAAAGTCCCTCTCCTGCTCCTCCCTCAGCCTCTCTCACCACCACATCAGGGTTCTTTTGTCTTTGGACCAGATCCCGGTACTGGTCAGTGTGTTGCCTGGTCTCTGCCTGAATCAGTGCATGGCATCCTTGCCTGTGGCCCTCTAGCTCCCAGCTGGACCTCTTTGAACATGAGACTGTCCAGTTCATGTCTGAACTTGTCCGGAGGATGATCACAGGCCTCTTTCTACAGTCAGGTTGGTTTCAGTACCCAGGAGTCAGGAAAAGAGGATCTAATGTCTTGTGGTAACAAAGTTCTAGAATGCTTTGCATTTGGCCCTCTTGGGGCTGGATGTACCATACTTGGAGTTGAAGTGAGGTAGCTTTCATCCTCCCTCTCATATCACCTGACTGCTGAAGTAGCATCCAAGATGTCCAGGAGGTAGGATTTCAAGGGGTCGGAAGGCATGTCATTCTCATCTAGGCTGACTGTTGTGTTTTATTCATGAGAAACAGAGGTCTGGAAAGGTGGGATTAATTTCTCTAAAGGAAGCAGAGCTGCACCCACACATATGGGATCTTAGCCATGCAGCCCATAGGAAGTATGTCGAGGTGAGCTGGGTGTCTGAGACACTGCTGGGATTCTTCCCAGAGCCCTCTCCCAGCCTCCCTCACTACCACGAAGGCAGAGGGAAGGGTGTGAGGGTTGCTACCGAGAGGATTTCCATATTCCTAACAAGGAGAGCATTTTGGTGGAGAGTTGAGAAGACAGAACCTCAGGTGAGTCTGGTGCTGCGTGATTGAATAGAGAGAAATCCAGACATTAATGGTTCCAGGGCACAAATAGGAGGTCCAGGGCAATGTGGAAATTGTTCAAGGTGCTCAGGGTTGCATAACAGAGGAAACAGTAATGGCAAGTAACATCCATTGAGCACCTACTGTGGGCCAGACACTCTTATTAGAGCTTTAGCTGAATCAACTGACTGCTCATAGCAGCCCTGTGAGTTCACTACTGAAGGCCCACAATCCTATATCCAAAATCCTTGAGGCCAAATGTGTTTCCAACACTGAATTGTTCATATCATAGAAAAACAATATGGTGCCTAAACCATATATTATGTAATGATTCCCAGAGGGGTCTGGGGCAGCAGTTAGTAAACAAGCATGTGGACATTTCTGCAGCCAGTGGGCTAGACAAAGCCTACCAAAACCTTCACATTGAATATGACACCAAATAAGTTTGGGTATACCACTTACGAAAAAGCATTTGGTTTTCTGGGCTTTGGGGATTTCGGAGCTTTCAATCCTCATCCTTATCCTGATTTTCCAGAGAAGAAAACTGGCAGTGTGGCTCCAGCATCTGTGCTGTTAACTGCATTGTTCTGCTGCCTGATGACAATGCACATCTAACATAACCTATACACGCCATGTCGCTGTAATATATGTGGTCTCTACCAGTCCTCAAGGAAAGACTAAGGAAGGGGGAGCAAACTCTGGTACATCTCTTTAACAAATGGTGAAATCGAGGCTCACAAGAGTGGTATCTTGTTCAAGGGCGCACAGTGGATGGATAGAGGCATAATCCAAAGCAAAGCACAGGTCTGCAGGCTCCTGGCTCCCCTGCTATTGGGTATATTCCTTAGGAATTATTTGAAGCAAAAGTAACAGGAAGAGAAATGTTGTTATAGTATTTGTGGCAATGGAAGAATAGGTTCGCAGTGGTGGCAGAATCAGCAACATAGAAACCGATGCTAACGTTTTGAATGAAATGTAGAACAGGAGAACATGGTGTCTTCTTATCATCCCCAAAGGAACCAAAAGGTTCTAACCAGTCGAGCAAGGGACATGACAGCATCTGCAGCATTTGTTCTCTGAGACCACGATGATCTCTCTCACGATTGGGGTTATCTGAGGCCTCCTGCCTATCTCCAAGGGTGGGTGAGGAAGCAAACAAGCAACCAAATATTGTCCTGATGACTAAAGGTGAGGGGCGGGAAGCCTCTGCTGTTGTGTCCCAGGGACCTTAGACTAAATGTCAGAAAGCCACAGCCTCAGAGAGTCTTGAGAAGAGTTGTCTGTGCTATTCAGAAAGGTGTCAGAGGAGAGAGCTGCAGCCTCCTGGTCTCCCTGAGACCCCAGGGCAGTCAGCCTCCAGAGGGAATAGGTGAGGGATGCAGAGGATGCTGGTTCTGTCTTTATGCTCAGAACACATGTAGCCCTAGTGTAGACAGGAGAACAGGCAGGGGTTGGAGCAGGTGGGGGGCGGGGTCAGGTGGCCCTGTGTGATCCTGGGAAGGATGGAGGTAGGAGGGACCTGGGAAGAACTTCAGGACTCTTCTATCTCTCATGTCACCACATCACAGTGCTTGCATTCCAGCAGGAATCTCTGCAAATGTTTCCTCTTCTGGCCTATAGCTATAGTTTTTCTTCGATGCCCAACTGGCAGCTACCTACATGGTATTACTTAAGGGCACCAAAAAGTCCTTTTGGTATCTCACAAGTATCTCATCACTAGAGGGACTCCTTTGTACTGATGAATTCTGCAAAAGACATGCAAGGATTTTGTGAAAGAAATGCCTTAAACATGCCACCCATCTATCCAGAATGGTCTCTCCTGGCTTTTCCATCTGTTAAATTTCGACTCATCCTTCAAGACCTTCCCTAGACCTGTGGCTCTTTCCTGAATGCCTCCAATAGTTTTCCTATATCAACCTCTATTAGAACTGCTGCCACTCTGTAATATTGTTCTGTTTACAGATTGGTCTTACCCACTGGATAGGGGCTATAATAATACAACTCACAAGGACTAAATTGGGCGATATATGTAAAGTGCTTCACACAGAGTAGACATCAAGCAAATAACAATTCTCTTCTCTGGCCTTCTGTCAGTTATTAAATTGAACTGTTTCTAGTATTCACTGCTTTCCCTCCTGCTTCCCTAGCACCATCCTAATCCATTCCTCTATTACTTTAAGAGGTTCCTAACTGCCCTCTGTGCCTCTAATATATTTCTTTTAACCTTTATGTTTCTTACTGGCTGCTGGCTATGAATTCCCCTAAGATATTTCTGTCTTTATATTCTTCCACTATTCAAGGACTGCAGTAGCTTCCAGTGTTCCACTGCATTAGCTCCTAACTCCCAGCAGCATGTCCAGCAGTTCATTTGCTCCCCACAGACCAAAACCCTTACCAATGCTTTGCAGGTGATCCAGTCCCCATGCACCAAATGTGCTGTGCTAATGACTTTCTCCAGGACCTCTGTTCTCACCTTCTAACCCACAGTGTTCTCCTTTCTCCACACCTTCTTCCAAATCCCTCCTTCCAGATTTAGCTTACGTTGGATATGCTCCATGAATCAATTACATACTTTAAGTAGTCAATTAATAATCATACATTGAGTAGTGCATTAGGGGAAAGTATAAAGGAGACCCTCCGAGCTCTCAGGAGCTAATCGTGGAGGTTCACTGCATACTCACATCCAGTGTCATTAACTTCTCAAGATAAATGCCAAGTGTAACCCATGTTTGGCTGGCCCTCTCATTGACCTGATACCTTAGGTGTGCAGTTTCCTGGAAAGTTTCCCCTAAGCATTTCTGAAAGTTGAAAAAGGTGTCTCATGTGAGTCATCAAGAAATCCTTGCAGCTTCTCTATCAGTTAGGCATGCTTTTGGCCCTAAGTAATAGAGCATCTGATAGTGTCTCCAGCAACAAAAATATTAAATGTCTCACAACGGGAGAAATCTGGAGGCAAGCAGATGCAAAGCTTAGTGTGGGTTCATGAATGACTGATAAATGGCAAGGTTGACTAACCTGGGGCTATGAGGTTATAGATCTTTAAATTCTCCCTGACTACTGAAAGGATATGTTCCGGAGGCAGGCATGTACATAAGGGAGATGGGAAATAAGGGATCCAGTGACCTGGTTGCAGATAAGAAAGAATATGAGCACTGATCTTTCAGGGAATAACTAACTTGGTACTTAAAAAAAAGTATGTTTACTATGCTTGACATTCTACCACATTGGTAGTCAATCGAAAACAACAAACAAGTAAAGGGGAGTATGGGCACTTTTATTGCACTATACTTTCCTACCTTCTTTTTCTTCCTAGACTTCTAATATCTGTGTATGTATTTAAAAACTCAAAGTTCTGTGGTCAATAATCAGAGCTTTAAAGAATCAGTGTCCACACATTGTGGACATTGTGTGGTTGCTGGTTAAATTGTCAGTCACATTGTTGACGGCCTACCCAGCAGTGATTCCCTTCTTTTTTCTTCCTAATAGGACTCGAATGTTCTTTGGGTCTGAAGCCAACCCCATGCAGCTGTGTATCTCGGAAAGGTTGAGCCTCCCTGGATGGAGCCCAACAACGTCCTTAAGGACCCAGGCTCTTTTCAACCTTTGCCTTCACCATCTTGGCCTCTTGGCCTTTCATCCTCCTGCTTGTACTTCACAGCCTCTAGACAGCTGTCATCACTGCAGGCATCAGGAGTGACTGAAAGGTATGAAGCAAGTGGAAGGGTCAAAAGCCTTTCTCTTCTAAATGCTTCGTCTTTTTCTTAAGAAAGGGAAGTTGCCAATACCCAACTATCATGTTAGAATTCCCTGCTCCAAGTATTGTTGGACACTACTGGGCTCTCTTTTTTTTTTTTTTTTTTTGGAAACAGGGTCTCATTCTGTCACTCAGGATGGAGTGCAGTGGCTTGAACATGGCTCACTGCAGCCTTGATGTCCCAGGCTCAAGTGATCTTCCCATCTCGGCCTCCCAAGTAACTGGGACCACAGGCACACACCACCATGCCCGCCTAATTAAAAAAATTTTTCTTTGTAGACGGGGTCTTGCTGTGTTGCCTAGGCTGGTTGAACTCCTGAGCTCAAGCAATCCACCGACCTCAGACTCCCAGAATGCTGGAATTACAGGTGTGAGCCACGGTGCTTGGCCTGGACACTGTACCTTTTTCAGGCACAACCATTCCTTATGGTAGGCCAGGTTTACAAATAAAAATGTAGAACACCTAGTTAAATGTGAATTTCAGAGAAACAACAAATAATTTTTAGTATAATTGTGCCCAAATGTCGTATGAGATATACTAAGAAGTTATTTGCTGTTTCTCTGAACTCACATTTAAGTGGGCATTGCGTATTTATCTGGCAACCTTTTCTATGGGCACTGCCACAACTTCCTCCAGAGACCACTGTCTCCTTAAGGAAGTGCCCCCATGGGTGGCCTGAAGACCTCAAAATGCCATAGCACCAGGGTGTTCAATGAGAAGGTTGACCTGAACGCCTCTCTTCCCCTTTTGTTTTACTATGTTCATGTAATCCCAAAGAAAAGTCACTTGTGCCTCACTGTCTTAATACATGTTCAACAAAACATCTTTTTATTTAGCTTTTAGTCACTCTTCCTTGAGACTCAGACCTGAGTTCTGGGGGTGCAGCTGAGCCAGAATAAAAATGCGAATGAAGACACGATGCCATTCTCAGCTTCACCTTTGCCCACTGGAGCCAAGGTTTAGCCAACCTTGTCTGTCTGCCTTGACTTAACCTTTATCAGGGCACTCCAGCCCTGTTCTCTTAAGCAGCATGTTTTTAGTTCATGCAAACAGACCTACCCAGCTATCTACACAGGCATGTCAGAATCTTCCAAGTAGGCGCGTCTTAGTCTCAGAAAAGATGCATGCATTGTGTGCTCTTCAGAGGAGGGGCCAAAAAGCTTTCACTGCTTGAGGCAGTCTTCATGGAAATTAGGATTTGGATTTGTCCTCAAACGGAAGAGGAGGGACAAATCAAAAGGCAAGAAGAGGATGTGGCTGGCAAATAGGACTAAGTGTGTTTTCAGGAGATTGAGGAGACCAAGACTGAAGCAGAGATTGCCTGCTATAAAGTTGGGAAATGAGACTGAGAAAATTCTGGGCCAGATTATGAAAGACACTGTGGGTAAGAAATGATAATATGTTTGATTTAGTGAGAAAAAGAGCCCAGTTAAATGTGAATAGAAAGAAATGTTTCAGATGATATGATGTAGGCTTGTTTTTACACTTCCCCTCATTGTTCCCCAGTGTAAAATTAGATCCCTTAAAGATAAACACAGTACCCTTTGTTGAAGATATGCCCTCTTCTGCCAGTTAGGAAATCTGAACCTTTAAAAGAATTTACTATTTCTAGCTAAAGTCTTTAGTTCCTGGACTAAACAATAAGATCACTAGTATTGGAGGAAAAATCTATTTTATTCTCTGATATTAAAATTAACATCAGCTTTAACTCAAACACAAGGATGTTCCAGGGTAACTTTGAACCTTACTAATTCTCTGACAGCCACTTCCTTCCTCCTGGGGTCGGGCTTGTTTACAGAGAATCTTCTGGGTGTGTGTAGCTTCCTCCCCATTTCCCACCCACTGATAAACATAGTGCTGGCCTTCAACCACTTAAGCCCTGCAACACATGCAGGATTTTCTTGCCCAATGAATTGAGTGCACCCTGTTTTCTAGTTACACTGTTCTGAGAATAGTACAATTGATCTTCCCCAAAGTAAATCCCCTCCCCTTCATGTACCTTGTCTCTCAACAGCCCCTTCCCTAGCCAGGGGTCTGGTGACCTCCATCCCTAACATCCTGCTTTAAACCCTGACCTGAAAAGGATGTGATTAACTATCTTACATAATGCCTGGAGATGTTCACATGGGGGTGGGGAGAAACCTGCAAAATTGAGATGCACAAAAAAATACAATACAACCCTCTTCTAAAACCTTTTCTTCTCCCTTAAAAAGAAACCCCCAAAACTCAGGCAGTGAGGGGATGAAGTAGGATTGGGGGACGATTCCTTGTTACTTCTGTTTTTCTTGAAATTTTTCCACTGTGATATTATTCACATGTTTACTAGGACATAAATGGTCACCAAAGGTCCGTCCATGTGTGATCTTTCCAGCAAAACAGGAAAGAAGTCATGTCTAACATAAGTGAATCTCACAGACAGACAAATACTGCATGTGCTCATTCATATGTGGGAGCTGAAAAAGTTGGTCTCATGCAGGTGGAAAGTAGAATGATGGTAACCAGAGGCTGGAAGGAGTGGGTTTGGGGTGGGCGTGGGGAGGTAGAGTTGAGGAGAGTTTGGTAAATGGGTACAATCATACAGTTGGATAGAAGGAATCAGTTTTAATGTTCGATAGCCAACTAGGGTGACTAGAGTTCACAACAACATATCATATATTTCAAAATAGCTAGAAGAGAGGACTTGAAATGTTCCCAACACATAGAAATAATCAATGTTAATGGTGATGGATACCCTAAATGCCCTGACTTGACCATTACACATTCTGTGCATGTAACAAAATATCACATGTAAGCCATAAATATGTACAAATATTATGTATCAATAAAAAGTAAAAAACAAACAAAAACAAACAAAAAACAAGTAAAGCTCAAATTAGGGGGATTTGGGCAGCAGTCATTAGAGCAGGTGCTGTTTCTTCAGGCCAGAGGAGGCCTTTCCCAAATGAGCAATAGGGCCGGGCACGGTGGCTCACACCTGTAATCTCAGCAGTTTGGGAGGCCAAGGAGGGTAGATCACTTGAGGTCAAGGCTCGAGACCAGCCTGGCCAACACCTTGAAACCATGTCTCTTCTAAAAATACAAAAGATTAGCCAAGTATGCTGGCACACTCCTGTAATCCCAGCTACTCTGGAGGTAGAGGCATGAGAATCATTTGAACCCGGGAGGTGGAGCTTGCAGTGAGCTGAGATTGTGCCACTGCATTCCAGCCTGGGCAACAGAGTGAGACCCTGTCTCAAAAAAAAAAAAAAAAAAAAAAAAATTAACTTCAGATTTTGCTGAAGGCCAGAGTGCTCCTTGCATGGTCCTTTAGCTTCCGACCCTTCACTGCAGTCATCAGAAAGATCTTTCTAATGCAGTTACTATTATTTTCCCACATGTTTACTCAGGAACAGATAATACATATACATGGCACAGAACTCAAAATACCTCACAGGTGATTGAATAAAATGTAAGCCTACTTCCTTTTCCCATTCTCTGGTTACACTCTTCCTGGAGGTGACCTCTATTATCAGTTTCTTTGTTTATTTTTTCTTTTTTCTTTTCTTTTCTTTTTTTTTTTTGAGACAGAGTCTCTCTCTGTCACCCAGGCTGGAATGCAGTGGCTCAGTCTCAGCTCACTGCAACCTCCATCTCCCAGGTTCAAGCAATTCTTCTGCCTCAGCCTCCTGAGTAGCTGGGACTACAGGCACGCACCACCATGCCCGGCTGATTTTTGTATTTTTAGTAGAGACGGGGTTTCACCACATTGGTCAGGCTGGTCTTGAACTCCTGACCTCGTAATCCGCTTGCCTCGGCCTCCCAAAGTGTTGGAATTACAGGTGTGAGCCACCAATCAGTTTCTTAAATATCTGCCCTCCAGAGATGTCTATGGTTTTTCAAAAATAGAATCAGAGTTGTTTGATAGGCTTATTTGCTTATTTTTTCAGTTATTACAATACATGAATGTTCTTAAAATGTAATCCATGTGGTTCAAAAATTAACAAATTTAAGAGATAACCAGTGAAAAGTGATGCACGCAACCCTGTTCCTAGCCTTCTTCCTGGTTTCCATGCTATACCACCCCTTCCCCCACCCCATCAGGTAGTTTTTTTATGTTCTTGTGAGTCAGTGCAGACGTTTTAAAGGCACATGCAACCAAACGCAATTCCTATCCTCCCTTTAAAGCAGTTCTTTAACTTGGGACTCTATAAAGACAACAAAAATAATTATTTGAATAAGCAAACTATGCAATGATGGAATTCACACTATGACTTTATGAAGCAGTCAACTTAAGCTCATATATATATTGCATATTTGTGGTTTGTTTTGCATATATATATAATATAAACATATGTTATATACGTGTGTATTATATATAAAACAAACTACAAATAATAAATTTAACTGCCTGGGTTTCCTTCACTTCAGAATATTGTGATCCCCTTAAAAAGGACCCTCCCCTACTATTGAAAGTACTTAAAAATTAATATTACCTGAGCCCCTACCAATCAGAACAGAAGCCCGATTAATCAGAATCACAGCCAACAGTACATATAAGGGTACTTGGTGTACCACACAGGTGGGTCCTGCTACCCATGAGGCCTGTTTGTCCCTGGAGGGGCCCGTGAGATTACAGGACCAAGATGACTTACCACCTACGTCGGTCTATGGTTTTGCTTGCCATGCGCAAGTGGGTGTTTGTAGAGCTCTGTGGCTTCTGATGGGAGGAAGGAACTTCTGCTCAGAGTCCTATCGTTCTGAGGACCACCTTATTTAGGGGTTTCCCTGGTTTCCCCCGGCTTCGGCAATCCTGGAATTTATGTAATCATTGCATTTTCTCTCATGAATTGGCCCATGTAACATGCTTTGTAGATTACTGCTGAGTTTACCTATTTGGGAGACCACCCTGGAGAAGAACGTCCCAGTTGCAGTCTTGGGATCAACTGTGCCCCTGGGGCATTGGCTCCTGCTCTTCTTCTTGAAAGACCTTCCCCATGCAGCCCTGAATTTTGAAGTCCCACCCGTCCTTTAAAATCCAATTGAAGTGTTTCCTGAAAACAGCTCAGCTCTATCATTTGAATGTGTGTCTTCTTCTTGGCCACTTATTGCTATTTCTATCATACCATCACATTCTGAGGACAGTTGCATTCCAGCTATAATTATATTGGTTTTTCCCTGCCATAAGACTGCATATTTTGTGATCTTGGCTATTTGTCTTTGTGGTCCCATGGCATAGCTTAGCAAGGTGCCCAGTACACAGTAGGATCTCAATAAATATTTTTTTAAATAGAATTGATCGCTTGGCAAAAGAAACTACCATCAGCGTGAACAGGCAACCTACAGAATGGGAGAAAATTTTTGCAATCTACTCATCTGACAAAGGGCTAATATCCAGAACCTACAAAGAACTCAAACAAATTTACAAGAAAAAAACAAACAACCCCATCAAAAAGGGGGCAAAGGATATGAACAGACATTTCTCAAAAGAAGACATTCATATAGCCAACAGACACATGAAAAAATGCTCATCATCACTGGCCATCAGAGAAATGCAAGTCAAAACCACAATGAGATACCATCTCACACCAGTTAGAATGGCGATCATTAAAAAGTCAGGAAACAACAAGTGCTGGAGAGGATGTGGAGAAATAGGAACACTTTTACACTGTTGGTGGGATTGTAAACTAGTTCAACCATTATGGAAAACAGTATGGCGATTCCTCAAGGATCTAGAACTAGATGTACCATATGACCCAGCCATCCCATTACTGGGTATATACCCAAAGGATTATAAATCATGCTGCTATAAAGACACATGCACACGTATGTTTACTGCGGCACTATTCACAATAGCAGAGACTTGGAATCAACCCAAATGTCCATCAGTGACAGACTGGATTAAGAAAATGTGGCACATATACACCATGGAATACTATGCAGCCATAAAAAAGGATGAGTTTGTGTCCTTTGTAGGGACACGGATGCAGCTAGAAACCATCATTCTCAGCAAACTATCACAAGAACAGAAAACCAAACACCGCATGTTCTCACTCATAGGTGGGAACTGAACAACGAGATCACTTGGACTCGGGAAGGGGAACATCACACACCGGGGCCTATCATGGGGAGGGGGGAGGGGGGAGGGATTGCATTGGGAGTTATACTTGATGTAAATGACGAGTTGATGGGTGCTGACGAGTTGATGGGTGCAGCACACCAACATGGCACAAGTATACATATGTAACAAACTTGCACATTATGCACATGTACCCTAGAACTTAAAGTATAATAATAACAATTTAAAAAGAAAAAAAAAGAATTGATCGCTTGGTTCAGTCCTCATTCTTAGCATAACTGGACGGCAAAGGGCATAAGAGGAGAGGGGAAGTGCTGAAAATTGCTTACTTCACAAGTTGAGTTTTTTGTTGTTGTTGTTTTTGCTTCTGTTTTTTAAGAGGCTTTCAATACAGACAGCATAGCAGGATGGCTAAGACCTCAGTCATCTCTGGCCTTGACACAACCCGGATCTGCACTGAAATTACTATTATCTTGGGCAAGCTATTTGACCTCTCTAAATTTCAGTTTTCTCGACTGTAAAATAAGGATGAGAATAATAATGCCTACCTTATGAACTAGTTAGCACAGTGGCTGTCAGTAAACATTCAATCATTATCATTTTAAATAGTTTTTATTAAGATGACTGTCTCTATCATCCATCTCTGTTTACACATGGCCAGAAAGCTTTGACAATAGCAGCTGAAAACAGGAGTGTTTTGAACCAAGACTGAGACCATTTCCACTCCCAAGCTGCTATTTGCTTGGAAGGAGGGAAATTTAAAAGCCACTAATGAAACCTCAGTGAGCCTTCATTTCTCACTGGGGAAGCTGGCTGAATAATTGTGAAAGTTTTCTTCAAGTCTGTTCTTTGGTTCAAAAATAAACATTCTCATTTCTAAGCTGACACCAATACTAGGAACCATGGGGCACATTTTTAAATTTACTATTTGCTACAATACATGAGTGTTCTTAAAATGTAATTTTAAAAAATCTGTCCAATTATTTTAGTCTCAATAACAGAATGACATTTAAGCTTAAATATTATGAAGGAAAGTTTTCCAACATGAAGAAACTACAAGGAACACTCAGATAGCAAAGGGACATGGAAAATTTACAATTTCTAAAGCTAACTTTTTAGTAAGACTGCAAATACTGTAAAAACTTGCAAAAGCTCAGGAAGCAGAGACTTAACAACTGAAAATTGTTTATCAGTTGTGCTGGAAATTTCCACTGCTTCTTTTGCTGTGGAAGGGGCTGTACAGTGGGGAAGTACTGTCTCCACATGTGTGTGTGTGTGTGTGTGTGTGTTGCCTCTTCAGCAACCCTTTGCAATGCTTGTCATGCTCTGTTTTCATTCCAGCTTCCTCTGTCTTTCAGCATTTCCTGGAGTTGCCAGAGGGCCCTTGCCTGACTTGTTTTCTGTATGATCAATGTTCTGTGGTACACGTCTCTACTCCCACAATCTGACCTATTAATACCTCCATTGCAGAGGCATTAGTAATATTTACTAATGAAATCGTGTTTAGAGAAGCATAATAAGATACATATTGACTTGTATCAACAAAGGAAATATTAAGCCAAGTCAGTTGACAGTTTATGAAGAATGATAGCTCAAACCCTTAGGAGCCCAGGATACTGCTTGAACCAAAGCCCTTTTGTAAATTATAGATGATGAAATTGAAGCACAGAGAAAAGAACCAATGTTCCCAAGGTCACATAGCTAATTAGAAAGTCTGACTTTAGGACTAAAAACTTATGGTCAACCACATAAAGAATAGAGTGGTGGTCGGGCGCGGGCTCATGCCTGTAATCCCAGCACTTTGGGAGGCTGAAGCAGGCGGATCACGAGGTCAAGAGATAGAGACCATTGTGGTTAACATGGTGAAACCCCGTCTCTACTACCAATACAAAAATTAGCTGGGCATGGTGGCACGCGCCTGTAGTCCCAGCTACTCGGGAGGCTGAGGCAGGAGAATCACTTGAACCAGGGAGGCAGAGATTGTAGTGAGCCGGGATTATGCCACTGCACTGCAGCCTGGCCACAGAGCAAGACTCCATCTCAAAAAAAAAAAAACAAAAAAAAAAAAAACAAGAAGGAATTCAGTGGTTACCTACTACAGTCATGGCCTGCAAATTAAGAAACAGCATGCTTCTTTTCCTTAGGGAGTCATGCTTGAGAAACAAAATATCAATATGGCATGTTTAAATTCTATTTGGGAAGCAGCACCACTAAGACAAACATTGCAGAACTTAAATACCAATATAAGTGTGGACAAACAGAATAGACACGCCTCCCTAAGTGTCTAACTTTTCTCTGGGAGCATGCAGACCAGGGGGAAGACTACAGCTAAATCACAGGTAGCTGTGGGTATGGTCGAGAATAGGAAAATGGCGCATCCTGGAACTGCAAGGGGCCAGTTTGTCTAGGCTAATATGAGGGCCAGTCTAGGGGACAGCTGTGGAGTAGAAGTTTGGCTAAAGGGGAAAGAATGGAAAAGAAGCAGGAAGGTGCCTGCCTGACCTGCTGGGGCTGCTGTCTTGGTCTTTGGGGAATTGATTGAAGTGTCAGGAAATGTTCTGCTTTCCTCTCCGGGCAATTACTACATGAAACAGCTTCTGGAGCTTTTCATGTTGCTCTGCGAACACAGTTTCCTGCAGTTGGAGGGGAGGCCACAGGCTTTCCTGGTCGGGGTACCTCCCAGGACCAATCTCACAAAGGCACAGCGAGGGGCCTCGCTGGAAGCACATTCAGAATCATTCTTCCAGGTTGAGGGGCATGTCGCAGTCGTCAGGCTGGCTCTGCACAGGGATGGCCCCGGGTTAGTGCTGCAGATTCCATCTGCCATCAGCTTTCAAGCTTTCTTCCAAATCTAGTAGGGATTATCAGCTGTGTGACAGGAAATGGCTGTGGTGTGCAATTGTAAGTGGATCTGCACGTCAACCTTTTCAAAACCTTCCCAGACCTCCCCTCACCACCAAAGGAAAAGAATATTCACTCACCAGCAGCAACAGCGGCAGCAGCCCCCAGACACCTGAAATTCTCCCCTATGATAAAGTCATTTCCTGGGATTCAGTTTATCTCATATTTCTAGAGGGGAAAACTGAAGCTCACAAAGCGTAGGCAGCTCATTGAGGGAATCGGCATTTGGATCTGGATTTTCAACATGGATGCCAGTATTTTGTTTTGTTTTGTTTTTTCTACTCATCAGCACAGCTCCTATTGCTTCAGTGTGAATTTATCAGGCCAGCTCTTGTGCGTGAGGAGAGGCAAAAAGAGGGCAGACTGTGGATGGGCAGCACAGGGACACTTAGAGGTGCAGGAGAAGCATCATTTCAGCCTAAGCTACAACTAGCCAGAGCAAAATTAAAAATTCATTTGTGTTTGCCTTCTGCTATCATGTTTTTTTCTGGAGGGATTGGGTTGTATCCCCCTCAGGGATATTTCTGAAGGAAGTTGGATAGCTTGGGCTATCCCAAAGTCTCTAAAAAGACTTTCCTTAGCACCAATGGCTTAATGAGGTTTTTACAAAGGCCACATTTGGCCAAGAGGTGGACGAATACAGCATATACAAGATTCTTTCCGTCAGCAACAGAATCCCAAATCAAACTAAAATAGGCACAAAATAAATGTGTTGTTTCACTCAACCAGAAAGAACGGGGACCTCAAGAGTAACTGGACTCAGAAATGTAGAGGATGCCTTCACATCTCTGTCCATTTCAATGCCCTGCTTCTGTCTGTATTGGCTCCATTCTCTCCCACTAAATACGAGCTTCTGCAGACAGCTGCAGGCCTACATTATTCCAGTTAGTGACCCTGGAGGAAGCAGAGAGCGGCCGTCTTCCAGTGTCATACTGAAAATTTCAGGGGAGGGCTCTGAATAGGTCTGTTTTAGTTAGATATTCAGCCTCTAAACCAACCACCACAGCAAGTTTCATGGAATACTCAAATTGGCCAGACTGGGATGTGTTTGCTTATGTGGATGTGGGTAGTCAAGCTCCCAGCCGTAAATAGATGGCTCACTCAGACTAAGGAACTTCAGAATCATTCAATGACAGGACTACTCACGAAGGTCTGCCAGCATCCAAGGAAGCCAGCCAAGGGGGTGCAGAATCTCAAGGCTGGAAAGCTCTTACCATCCTGAAGCCTGAGGGTCAAGGGGAAGGGGAAATTCCTGGAATGAGGAGAGGTGGCCATATGGAAAGCCTCCCTGACAGACAGATGCTGTGGCCTTCAGCAGAAAAGTGCAGTCAACTGTCCCCAAGCTGGCAGAGAAATCACTAGGAGAAAAAATATCTCTACCTCCCTCTTCTTCCTTCCTCCAGTACCCTGCCAAAGGTTTTCAATGCTCAAACCCAAAGGGAAGCCAGAGAAAACGGGACCCCTTGATGCATCCATGCCAGCCAGGAAGGTGGAGAGAGGATCTGGAAGGGCACTTAGAATATATCCTGTAAAGTACTATGATTGACATTCCCAGCATGAATGTAGAATCTTGAGGAGAAGACTTACAAAGGAAAAACAGGTTGCTCCTACCATAAAAAGTGAGAAAAGTGCTGAGCGGTTCAACATAACAAATGTCCATTACAAATTATAGGGAAGGAGCTGGTGCCCAGGACCTGTGCACAGTAATTTTACAACCAGATGAAGGCTCTGAGATCCAGAAGACATCACTGCCAGGCAGAAGTCCATAGGGCTGGAAGACCTGACTCTGTCACCAATGCTCTGCCCATCAGAGCCCACTATAATCTCTCTCTCCTCTCAGTACCCACCCACTCACAGCAGAAGCCCTCTGAGCACTGCCATTTGTGCCACTGCATTACTTGATCTCTGTTTTTACATAGGCCTTAATTCCTCAACTAGGTTTAAAACTGGCATCCAGCCTAGGGATTCATACCAAACAGATGTTTCATAAATTTTGGCGATAAAACACTGCTGACTCTAGGCAGAGAAAAAGTGTGACTTTTTTTTCAGTTATTTGAGCTCTATGTCTCCCCCCAGCCCTTTTTTTTTTTCCTCTCATTAAATAAGTAGTGCAAGATAGAGGATAAAATGGATCTGGTTTGGGGGCTGGTGAAATGGTGCAATCATTTTTAAAGGCCAGGCATGGTGGCTCATGCATGTAATCCCAGCACTTTGTGGGACTGAGGCAGGTGGATCATCTGAGGTCAGGAGTTCGAGACCAGCCTGGCCAACATGGCAAAACCCTGTCTCTACTAAAAATACAAAAAGTAGCCGAGCTTGATGACACATGCCTGTAGTTCCAGTGACTCGGGAAGCTGAGGCAGGAGAATTGCTTGAACCCAGGAAGCAGAGGTTACAGTGAGCTGAGATCATGCCAGTGCACTCCAGCCTGGGTTACAGAGGGAGACTGTCTCAAAAAATAATAATGGAGTGGGTTGAGGGTCAGGAGCAAGATGGCCGAATAGGAACAGCTCCAGCCTCCAGCTCCCAGCACGAGTGACACAGAAGACAGGTGATTTCTGCATTTTCAACTGAGGTACTGGGTTCATTTCACTGGGGAGTGCCGGACAATCGGTGCTGGTCCGCTGGTGCAGCCCAACCAGTGACAGCTGAAGCACGGCGAGGCATCGCCTGGCCTAGGAAGCGCAAGGGGGAAGAGAATGCCTTTTCCTAGCCAAGGGAAACTGAGACACACAACACCTGGAAAATCAGGTAACTCCCACCCTAATACTGTGCTTTTCCAAGGGTCTTAGCAAATGGCACACCAGGAAATTATATCCCACACCTGGCCCGGAGGGTCCCATGGCCATGAAGCCTCCCTCATTGCTAGCACAGCAGTCTGAGATCTAACTGCAAGGCAGCAGCAAGGCTGGGGGAGGGGCGCTGCCATTGTTGAGGCTTATGTTGGTAAACAAAGCCTCTGGGAAGCTTGAACTGGGTGGAGCCCATCGCAGCTCAAGGAGGCCTGCCTGTCTCTGTAGACTCCACCTCTGGGTGGAGTCTGACAGCTGTCTGACAGCTTTGAAGACAGCAGTGGATCTCCCAGCACGGAGGTTGAGATCTGAGAACGGACAGACTGCCTGCTCAAGTGGGTCCCTGACCCCTGAGTAGCCTAACTGGGAGACATCCCCCACTAGGTGCAGACCAACACCTCACACCTCACATGGCAGGGTACACCCCTGAGACGAAGCTTCCAGAGCAAGAATCAGACAGCAGCACGCGCTGTTCAGCAATATTCTATCTTCTGCAGCCTCCACTGCTGATACCCAGGCAAACAGGGTCTGGAGTGGACCTCAACCAATCTCCGACATACCTACAGCTGAAGGTCCTGACTGTTAGAAGATAAACGAACAAACAGAAAGGACACCCACACCAAAACCCCATCAGTACATCACCAGCATCAAAGACCAAAGGCAGATAAAACCACAAAGATGGGGAAAAAGCAGAGCAGAAAAACTGGAAATTCAAAAAATCAGAGCACATCTCCCCCTCCAAAGGAACGCAGCTCATCGCCAGCAACGGATCAAAGCTGGATGGAGAATGACTTTGATGAGTTGAGAGGAGAAGGCTTCAGTCGATCAAACTTCTCAGAGTTAAAGAAGGAACTATGTACCCAGTGCAAAGAAACTAAAAATCTTGAAAAAATAATGGAAGAATGGATAACTAGAATAATCAATGTAGAGAAGGCCATAAACGAACTGACAGAGATAAAAACCGTGACACGAGAAATACATGACAAATGCACAAGCTTCAGTAACCGACTCAGTCAACTGGAAGAAAGAGTATCAGCGATTGAGGATCAAATGAATGAAATGAAGTGAGAAGAGAAGTCTAGAGAAAAAAAAGGAAAAAGAAATGAACAAAGCCTCCAAGAAATATGGGATTATGTCAAAAGACCAAATCTACGTCTGATTGGTGTGCCCGAAAGTGACGGGGAAAATGGAACCAAGTTGGAAAACACTCTTCAGGATATCATCCAGGAGAACTTACCCAGCCTAGTAAGGCAGGCCAACATTCAAATTCAGGAAATACAAAGAACACCATAAAGATACTCCTCGAGAAGAGCAACTCCAAGACACATAATTGTCAGATTCACCCAAGTTGAAATGAAGGGAAAAATGTTAAGGGCAGGCAGAGAGAAAGGTCGGGTTACCCACAAAGGGAAGCCCATCAGACTAACAGCAGATCTCTAGGCAGAAACTCTACAAACCAGAAGAGAGTGGGGGCCAATATTCAACATTCTTAAAGAAAAGAATTTTCAACCCAGAATTTCATATCCAGCCAAACTATGTTTCATCAGTGAGGGAGAAATAAAATCCTTTATAGACAAGCAAATGCTTAGAGATTTTGTCACCACTAGGCCTGCCCTACAAGAGATCCTGAAGGAAGCACTAAACATGGAAAGGAACAACCAGTACCAGCCATTGCAAAAACATGCCAAAGTGTAAAGACGATCGATGCTAGGAAGAAACTGCATCAACTAACGAGCAAAATAACCAGCTGATATCACAATGGCATGATCAAGTTCACCCAGAACAATATTAACCTTAAATGTAAATGAACTAAATGGTCCAATTAAAAGGCACAGACTGGCAAATTGGATAAAGAGTCAAGACCCATCAGTTTGCTGTATTCAGAAGACCCATCTCACATGCAGAAACACACATAGGCTCAAAATAAAGGGGTGGAGGAAGATCTACCAAGCAAATGGAGAACAAAAAAAAAGCAGGGGTTGCAATACTAGTCTCTGATAAAACAGACTTTAAACCATCAAAGATCAAAAGAGACAAAGAAGGCCATTACATAATGGTAAAGGGATCAATTCATCAGGAAGAGCTAACTATCCTAAATATATATGCGCCCAATACAGGAGCACCCTGATTCATAAAGCAAGTCCTTAGAGACCCACAAAGAGACTTAGACTCCCACACAATAATAATGGGAGACTTCAACACCCCACTGTCAACATTAGACAGATCAACGAGACAGAAAGTTAACAAGGATATCCAGGAATTGAACTCAACTCTGCACCAAGTGGATCTAATAGACATCTACAGAACTCTCCACCCCAAATCAACAGAATATACATTCTTCTCAGCACCACATTGCACTTATTCCAAAATTGACCACATAGTTGGAAGTAAAGCACTCCTCAGCAAATGTACAAGAACAGAAATTATAACAAACTGTCTCTCAGACGACAGTGCAATCAAACTAGAACTCAGGACTAAGAAAATCAATCAAAACTGCTCAACTACATGGAAACTGAACAACCTGTTCCTGAATGACTACTGGATACATAAAGAAATGATGGCAGAAATAAAGATGTTCTTTGAAACCAATGAGAACAAAGATACAACATACCAGAATCTCTGGCACACATTTAAAGCAGTTTGTAGAGGGAAACTTATAGCACTAAATGCCCACAAGAGAAAGCTGGAAAGATCTAAAATTCACACCCTAACATCACAATTAAAAGAACTAGAGAAGCAAGAGCAAACACATTCAAAAGCTAGCAGAATACTAGAAATAAGTAAGATCACAGCAGAAGTGAAGGAGATAGAGACACAAAAAACCCTCCATTATATCAATGAATCCAGGAGCTGGTTTTTTGAAAAGATCAACAAAATTAATTGATAGACCGCTAGCAAGACTAATAAAGAAGAAAAGAGAGAAGAATAAAATAGATACAATAAAAAATTATAAAGGGGATATCATCACCAACCCCACAGAAATACAAACTACCATCAGAGAATACTATAAACACCTCTACGCAAATAAAATAGAAAACCTAGAAGAAATGGATAATTTCCTGGACACTTACACTCTCCCAAGACTAAAACAGGAAGAAGTTGAATCCCTGAAGAGACCAATAGGAGGCTCTGAAATTGAGGCAATAATTAATAGCCTACCAACCAAAGAAAGTGCAGGACCAGGCAGATTCACAGCAGAATTCTACTGGAGTTACAAGGAGTAGCTGGTACCATTCCTTCTGAAACTATTCCAATCAGTAGAAAAAGAGGGAATCCTTCCTAACTCATTTTATGAGGCCAGCATCATCCTGATACCAAAGCCTGGAAGAGATACAACAAAAAAAGAGAATTTTAGACCAATATCCCTGATGAACATCAATGCAAAAATCCTCAATAAAATACTGGCAAAACAAATCCAGCAGCACATCAAAAAGCTTATCCACCATGATCAAGTGGGCCTCATCACTGGGATGCAAGGCTGGTTCAACATATGCAAATTAATAAACATAATCCAGCATATAAACAGAACCAAAGACAAAAACCACATGATTATCTCAATAGATGCAGAAAAGGCCTTTGACAAAATTCAACAGCCCTTCATGCTAAAAACTCTCAATAAATTTGGTATTGACGGAACATATCTCAAAATAATAAGGGCTATTTATGACAAACCCACAGCCAATATCATACTGAATGGGCAAAAACTGGAAAAATTCCCTTTGAAAACTGGCACAAGACAGGGATGCCCTCTCTCACCACTCCTATTCCACATAGTGTTGGAAGTTCTAGCCAGGGCAATCAGGCAAGAGAAAGAAATAAAGGGTATTCAGCTAGAAAAAGAAGTCAAATTGTCCCTGTTTGCAGATGACATGATTGTATATTTAGAAAACCCCATCATCTCAGCCCAAAATCTCCTTAAACTGATAAGCAACTTCAGCAAAGCCTCAGGATACAAAATTAATGTGCAAAAATCACAAGCATTCTTATATACCAGTAACAGACAAACAGAGAGCCAAATCATGAATGAACTTCCATTCACAATTGCTTCAAAGAGAATAAAATATCTAGGAATCCAACTTACAAGGGATGTAAAGGACCTCTTCAGGGAGAACTACAAACCACTGCTCAGTGAAATAAAAGAGGACATAAATAGAAGAACATTCCATGCTCATGGATAGGAAGAATCAATATCGTGAAAATGGCCATACTGCCCAAGGTAATTTATAGATTCAATGCCATTCCCATCAAGCTACCAGTGACTTTCTTCACAGAATTGGAAAAAACTGCTTTAAAGTTCATATGGAACCAAAAAAGAGCTCGCATTGCCAAGACAATCCTAAGTCAAAAGAACAAAGCTAGAGGCATCACGTTACCTGACTTCAAACTATACTACAAGGTTACAGTAACCAAAACAGCATGGTACTGGTACCAAAACAGAGATATAGACCAATGGAACAGAACAGAGCCCTCAGAAATAATACCACACATCTACAGCCATCTGATCTTTGACAAACCTGAGAAAAACAAGAAATGGGGAAAAGATTCCCTATTTAATAAATGGTGCTGGGAAAATTGGCTAGCCATAAGTAGGAAGTTGAAACTGGATCCTTTCCTTACTCCTTATACGAAAATTAATTCAAGATGGATTAGAGACTTAAATGTCAGACCTAATATCATAAAAGCCCTAGAAGAAAACCTAGGTAATACCATTCAGGACATAGGCATGGGCAAGGACTTCCTGTCTAAAACACCAAAAGCAACGGCAACAAAAGCCAAAATTGACAAATGGGATCTAATTAAACCAAAGAGCTTCTGCACAGCAAAAGAAACTACCATCAGAGTGAACAGGCAACCTACAGAATGGGAGAAAATTTTTGCAATCTACTTATCTGACATACGGCTAATATCCAGAACCTACAAAGAACTCAAACAAATTTATGATAAAAAAATAAACAACCCCATCAAAAAGTGGGCAAAGGATATGAACAGACATTTCTCAAAAGAAGACATGCATACAGTCAACAGTTACATGAAAAAATGCTCGTAATCACTGGCCATCAGAGAAATGCAAATCAAAACAACAATGAAATACCATCTCACATCAGTCAGAATGGCAATCATTAGAAAGTCAGGAAACAATAGGTGCTGGAGAGGATGTGGAGAAATAGGAACACTTTTACACTGTTGGTGGATTGTAAACTGATTCAACCATTGTGGAAAACAGTATGGCAATTCCTCAAGGATCTAGAACTAGAAATACCATATGACCCAGCCATCCCATTACTGGGTATATACCCAGAGGATTATAAATCATGCTACTATAAAGACACATGCACATGTATGTTTATTGCGGCACTATTCACAATAGCAAAGATTTGGAATCAACTCAAATGTCCATCAGTGACAGACTGGATTAAGAAAATGTGGCACATATACACCATGGAATACTATGCAGCCATAAAAAAGGATGAGTTCGTGTCCTTTGTAGGGACATGGATGCAGCTGGAAACCATCATTCTCAGCAAACTATCACAAGAACAGAAAAGCAAACACCACATGTTCTCACTCATAGGTGGGAATTGATCAATGAGATCACTTGGACTCGAGAAGGGGAACATCACACACTGGGGCGTATTATTGGGAGGGGATAGTGGGGAGGGATACCACTGGGAGTTATACCTGATGTAAATGACGAGTTGATGGGTGCTGATGAGTTGATGGGTGCAGCACACCAACATGGCACAAGTATACATATGTAACAAACCTGCACGTTGTGCACATGTACCCTAGAACTTAAAGTATAATAATATAATAATAATAAAATAATAAAGATAAAAATTAAAAAAAATAAAAATCAATGGCCTGGACACTGGGAACCAAGGCAGTGGCCCAGCCCCAGTAAACTGTGTGGCTTACAAGGCCCGTCATTCACACTCTCTAGATCTTGAATTCTCTTCCCTACTAATTGAGATGCCTCAGTGACTTACCAGCCTCAGTGCTATTGATACTCTGGGCTGCATAATTCTTTCACGGGGTCAGGGACTGCCTGTGCATTGTGAGGTGCTTAGCCACATTCCTGGCCTCTACCCAGTAGATGCCAGCGGCAACCTCCACCCCCTCCCCACCAAGTATGACAAACAGAAATGTCTCCAGAGATTGCCAAAAATGCCCTGGGAACAAAATTATACCTCCCTCTCCTCTTGAAAACCACTGGGCTAGATGGCTTCTGACCAGTTGAAATAAAGGCTTGGTTTCATGTTTTTGAGACTGAAAATAACAAGGACAAATACAAGACGGAAATTTACTTTTCTCTTATATCAAAGTCGGTGATGATAAGGCAGCTCTTCTCTGTGAAGTTATTAAGGACCTAGACCTCTTTTATCTTGTTGTTTTGCCATCCACAGGGTTTTCTCTAGGCTGGTCCAAGTTGGTCTGCCACTGCATCCAATCAACAGGATGGAAGAAAGGGGAGAGGGATAAGTAGGTTCACGTAATCACTCTCATCTCATTGGCCGGAATTTAGTCACATGGCCATATCTAACTACAAAGGAGACTGGGAAAGATAGTCTTTCTAATGGGCTGCATGAGCCCAGCTTAATTCATTTAAAATCACAACTTGAACTGTTCTTCACCTACTTTTTCTTTTTTTGGTTGGTGGGGGAAAATGTTTGGGAAATGTGTCCTCAGCGAACTTGGGGAGATGGGAATTCAGTTCTCTCCATGCTCTTTATTTCCTTCCCTTCCTCTAACCTCAGAGCTCCAAGGCCCAGCTGTCTGTATCATAGATAAAATTCCAACCGCCTGACAGATCCGTCCAAAAAGCTCAGAGCTGGTTGTCTTCATACTGAGGAAAAATTCTGAAGGTCAACTCTCAGTATTTTAGTAGTTACAGAGAGAACTACATTCTGCCGAGGGCTCTGGGAGTGAACCTGAAGCCATGTTTAAAGAGGCTTGTGTGAAAAGAGAGATGTAAGAGATTTGAAGATCACAGTGAGCCCTGAAGAGTCAGATTCTGCCCAGAATCGGATGACTTCTGTTAGCAGTGGCGGGAGCGTCCAGAGGCAAGGGGAGAACCGAAACTTTTTGCATCTCTTAGTGTGGCGTCTTTAGCTTTGCCTCTAAAATTGCTCATTTATTAATCTACTTAATACATAATTTTATTAATAAACTCACAAATTCAATTGTTTTCTCTTCTAGATTGGAATGTCATGTATGTTAGACTGTTTCTCCTCTGCTAGCTGATAATAGCGCAGCAGAGATAAGGTTTAAAATCCTCAGTACTCTGCATTTAATAGTAGAGTTATCCCTCAATATCCGCAGGAAATTGGCTCCAGGACTTTCTGTGGATACCAGTATCCGAGGATGCTCAAGTCTATGGTATAAAATGGCATAGTATTTGCATACAACCTATGTGCATTCTCTTGTACAGTTTGAATCATCTCTAGATTACTTATAATACCTAATACAATGTAAATGCTATGTAAATAGTTGTTACACTGTGTTGTTTAGAAAATAATGACCAGGAGAAAAGTCCGTCCATGTTCAGGACAGATGCAATTTTTTTCAAATATTTTTATTCACGCTTGGGTGAATCCACAGATGTGGAAGGCCAACTGTACTTATTACATGCGTAGTTCATTATACAGTATATGTAACTATCTAATTATACAACATATAATTATCCACTGCAATATATAGTTACCTATTATAATATATAATTACATAACATGTTTTACAGATAAGCTGTAAAAGAAAAAACATAAACTGTAGGAAACCAAGAACACTCAATATAGAAAAGAGAGTGCTAAACTGAACTACGCTTGATTCTTAGTTCAAGAAAGTCAGGATGGGTGAGATTGTGTTTTTCTCTGTTACACAACAAAATTGGCCTTCTAAGTTAGAGTTTGTTAATTCTCAAGCATTTAATTTCATGCATTTTCAGTAGACTATTGGCTATAATTACTGTAATTTTTAAATTTTTTGTTGTGAAGTATCATACGCATGCAGAAAAGTACACTAGTATATATATGAATTATCATAAATAAAAAAATAAACAAATTACTATAAAGTGAACATTCATCTGTCCATCTCCGCAGGATAAGAAATGAAACACTACCACTGCTCAAAAGCCCCCTCATGCCCTTTCCCAATTACCATTCTATTCCTTCCTCAAAAGATAAACACTGTGCTTACTTAACAGTATACTTTCATTTTGCCTGTTTTTTAACTTTATATAAGTAGAATCATACCTTCTTCTTCTTCTCCTTCTCCTTCTCCTTATTCTTTTTTTCCGAGATGGAATCTCGCTGTCACCCAGGCTGGACTCCGCCTCCCGGGTTCAAGTAATTCTCCTGCTCCAGCTTCCTGAGTAGCTGTGACTACAGCCCTCGGCCCACCCCAACCACTCCTGGCTAATTTTTTATATTTTTAGTAGAGACAGAGTTTCACCATGTGGGCCAGGCTGGTCTCGAACTCCTGACTTCAAGTGATCTGCCCACCTTGGCTTCCCAAAGTTCTGGGATTACAGAAGTGAGTCACTGCACCTGGCCAAATTATGCATTTTCTTAAAGCATTCTTAGAGGAAAAAATTGGGTGCTTGTGTTTACCATTGAGTCAATAAGATGGGATATTTTAAATAGGGACTGCCTTGAAATTTAGAACATAGAGTAAGTGAAATTTTGTCTCTTTATGAAAAATGTCTATCTCTAGATAGACTTATTCCACCAGAAAAAAGAGCAAGGCTGTGACTGCTCAGTTTAAGAGATCTAGAAGCTTTTTCTAGGAGGCAGCAACTTGTCCCCAAATAAAATAGTTATGTTCTCTTTGACAAGAACCCAGAAAGTTTCCACAGTCAATCACACACTAACAGATGGGATTTGGTGACTGGGGAATAAAAGCATGCAAATAAAACTTCAAAGAGACAGAAAGATTGAAGAAAGAGAAAGATAAGATTTTGCCTTATTTATTTTAGAAGTGGTTGTTAAATAAAGTCACTCATAATACATTTGTCTTTCTGTTTTGTTTATAGATCAAGGTAACTACTTGAGACTGGGCACGGTGACTCATGCCTGTAATCCCAGCACTTTGGAACGCTGAGGGAGGGAGATCACTTGAGGTAAGGAGTTCAAGACCAGCCTCGCCAATGTGGTGAAACCCTGTCTCTACTAAAAACATAAAAATTAGCCGGGCTTGGTGTCTCATGTCTGTAATCCCAGCTACTCGGGAGGCTGAGGCAGGAGAATCTCTTGAATCCAGGAGGCAGAGGTTGCAGTGAGCAGAGATCAAGCCACTGCATTCTAACCTGGGCAACAGAGGGAGATTCCTTCTCAAAAAAAAATAATAATAATAATAATAACTACTTGAACCAGGAAAGGGAAGAAGAAAATGGAAAATTAAAGAATTAGAGTTTACATTTATCAGTTTTTGCTAAATTTTGTTGTGTAACAACCAACCTCTAAACATCAATAGCCTAAAGCAATAAAGGCCTTTTCCTTACTTATATTACTTCAGCTGCAGTGAGCTGCCACTGTGTTCCACATGTCTTTTTCTTCCATAACACAAGCTTAAGAAGCAGTTTGATCTGGGATATATCATTCCTAAGGCAGAGGAAAAAGAAAACGAGATGGCAGAGCTACTCAGTGACTACTAAAACTTCTGCTTGGCCCTGACATGTGTCACTTGCTGCTTAGATTTCATTAACAAAGCAAGTCACTTGGCCAAGCTTGACATTAGTTGACATTAGTCCTTTCTAGAGACAGCAGATCATTAGAACAACAGTGCAGACCATTACAGGAGTCATTTTCAAATGAAGATCAGTCAGAAATTATAATACAAAGATCAGGGGAAAGGGAAGTAGTTCCCCGAAATTCAACGTGCACAATCAGAATCTACCCATTTGTAGATTACCCATTCATGTAAGAAAATCCACTAAATAATCCATAATATATGCCTTAGATATGTTAGAAGCCCATATAGTTCATAAAAGAACGGTGACTTCTTTAGGAAGCATCTTTCACTCAGTGCACTGGATTTCCAGTACATTGTTTTGTTCTCTGGAAGAGTGTGAAGAATTCTCAGATGAAAGGAAGAGCCGTAGCCTAATCCCTGCTTTGTACCCAGAAGCCTCTGCTTACAGCCTGGATTTTCAGTATCTCTTCTGTTCTATAATCCTCCTCTATATGGACTCCTGTGAGGATATAAATTATCTGTCTTCAGCCATAAGTTTTCTGTGATGTATTTTCAGAAATTTCACAGTGTCTATCCTTGCTGACAATATAAATCCTTTCTTCATACTGAAAAGACCGGAAAACAATTGTTTCTTTAGATGGTTCTTTGCTATACAACTTCCTCATTTAAACAGCACTTTCTTAGCCTTGTAGAATTTGTTTTGTTGAAGTGTTTTCTTTCTTTTTGAAATAAGCATTTTTCATCTAATTTTGAATGATTCCGGCTGCTGGATTACCTATCTTGAAAGTGAGTCAGGAGACTTGTTGGTTTGGGGTGATTAGATAAGCAAGTGGATTTCAATTTTTCAAAATGCAAGTCTGACACCTTCTGGAAAACATGTGACTATTACACCCACAAGTTAGTTCCCTTGCTCCACTATTCAGAAGACCAGGGGTACATGAAGTTAGATGGGAAAAATCTTGCATCTTTATTTCCATAAACTGCTGTTCAGGATTTTCTTCAATTATGAATACGGACAACTAACCATAGTAGTATTATTAGTAATGTCAACAGTATAAATTATAGATTTTTAAAATTACATTATAGTTATTGCAGATACAACAAGTATTTTTCCACTCACCATTAATTTAAAATTCTGATAGACCTGTCATTAGATCTCGTTATTTAATGAGTTAGTATAAAACACGTACATTAGCATTTCATACATTTGCTATTTTAACCTTATGACTTTTGAATATTTCAGTATAATTGGTTTTCTTTGAAATTCTATGTATATTATTAATATTTTGCACATTTAAAGAATATTTTGAGAAGTTGTCTATAGTTTACAACCAAACAGCTACAGGTTTATATACAAAAAAGATTAAGAATGCTTGTTCTAGATGCATCTAAAAGGGATAAAGGAGGACAAAAGAATATCTAGAACTGCATCTCTCTTTCACAAAAATAATGATTTTTAGTTCTTGTGTATAGAGTTAAATGGCAAGAGTATTTTAGCATAAAATAATGTTTTGATATTATATTAATCATTAATGTACGAAGCTTGTCTTTCCTTTTTCTTCTCATGAAAATGGACCCCAAAACTGTGTCAAGGGAACTACCCCTTCTTCCTTCACTCCCCTCCCTCTACCCCACACCACAAAGTGAAGTTTTTTAAAAATGTCTTTTTTAAACTATGAAGTTCCTTTTTTAATTTTTATATCAGGTAATAGTTCCTGGACACTGAATTGCAATTGACAAAGGGAGTAAGAAAAGACTAGCAAATTTCCCACCATCCATTAAAATGCTTCTACATTAGGAACAGCAGAAACACACCTGAGCTCTATGGTGTTCCTGGGCGAGCAAGGGGGCTACTGCTGAGCACAGTCCGTGTGTGGAGCTGCTTATTTTACAAGTGGACTGGAGAGTCGGCTCCAAGTGTGTGGCATATGCTCTGAGGGAGTACAAGATCATCCAGCAGGAAGCAGAAAGAAAAAATTGGAACTTCTGTTTCTGTTTATCTAAAATTTGAAAACAAACCAATTTTACCAGTATTTCTCACACATTCTTTCTTTACGTCAGCAGGTCAGGATCCTACGAGAGGCGTGAGGTATCCTCAGGGAGGTGTGGAACTTCCACAAAGCAGTGGGGTTGGCAGCCAACCTTCATCTTTCCTCTGCTTTGGAGCTGCTGAGACATTTGCAGTTTTTGTGCACCCAATTAAGAGACTCCACAAATGCATTATCTTGTTTTAACTAAGCTTGTCTTCACAAAGTGGAGTTCCACATGGAACTGTGGGTTGAAGATAATATTTGCAATGATGCGATCTCATAAACTTACAAAAATACCAAGGTTCATTTACTCCTAATGTGACCCTTTCAGAAACAATACAAAGAAAAAAAATGACCAACTCATCACATCTAATAATTAATTGAATGTCCTAAAATGGAAATGATCAAGATGATTTAATATACGGATTGATAAATGTTGTTGCTAATGATGACCTTGCCTGCAGTGCATATTGTTCCTTGAGAAGTTAGTTAATAGTAACCATACATATAAAGAACTTATATATATGTAAGTTCAAAGATTATTTACTAAGAAAAATATGTTATCAAAAGAGTTTGAATAGTACTATTATAAAGCTCCAAGAATAAAGTTTTTGAACCAAACCATGAATAAAAAAGGTCTGTTGTGAGTTCAGAATCATTAGAAGAGGGAGTGCCATGTTGGCCAAAGTGTGTTTTGCTGGCCCAGGATTTTACATCTAACAATAATGTGGAACAGTGAGAAGACATTGTTTGTTGAAATGGACATTAGGGTATTGTGGACTGAGTGTATTTATCCATCTCTGCCTGTCTCCCCAGTTAGATTGTGGACCTTATGCTGCCAAGAATTGTGTCTATTAGTCCCACATTCCAAGCTGCCGCCTGGAATCAGTAGGTGCTCAGAAAACATTTGCTGGGCTTATGGATTCAAAGAAACAAATAACTAAGGGGAATTTGACCTTTGGTTTATAGCACAACTTCTCTTTGTCCCATAGCATTTCCCAGCGATGGGAAGTTATTCCTAGTTGGAAAGCAGAATCCAAATGACAGCATCAGGAGCTTGAGTTGACAGAAAGCATCAGCTCCCAGAGAGCTGGAAGTCCCTCCCCACCCTGGGCCTCCATTAGCCTTTCCACATTGTGCTATATTACACCAACTACAATTTCATGCCATATTTGTGTTGCTGATTGTCTACCACTATTATTTGGGGAGCTCCTGGTGGGGAGACACAGTGTCTTACTCATCCTTATTTTCCTGATGGCTAGAACAATGCCAGACACAGAAGAAAGCAGCAGGGAGCAAATGCATATGAGCACCTGCTCAGTGCCAGGCGCTTGACATGTGCTATCTATTCGATTATCACACTAACCTTACAAAGGTTAAATTACATTCCCATGGACACACAGTTTAAGTAAGGGATCCAGGATTTTGAGTCCAGGTTTGATTCCAAGTCCAGACTCTTTCCACTACCCCATATTATGTCAATAAATGTGGGATACATAAAGTGATTGATTAACTAACATAACCCCTTCATTGTGGCTCTCAAATGGTAGACACACAAATATGGCTCCCTGCCACGTAGTGGAGCCCACTTCATTTTCAAGAGCCTTAATCGTCAACTTCCTTTCATTGATCTAAACTCTGCTTCCCTACAACTTCTACTTACTGCTCCTTGTTCTTCTCCAGAGCCACATGGGATAACTAATGCCCCTTCCACAAAATCAGCCCTTGGCATCTGAAGACAGTCACTATGTGTCTACCCCTCACCAAGTACCTGTTTTTACATGCCATCATTACCAATCGGCTTGCAGGAAGCAAAAAGGAAGCCTGATTTTAATCTTTTAATTGTGGATCCTTTGCCATGAGCTGTGTATCTTATCTAGCCAGAAGGTTCCTGAATTTATCCTCAGCTAGACCCAAATGGGATATGCCTTCCTGGTGCTCCGTTATGCATCAAAACATGGCAGTGAACACCCACCTGGCTATTGCTTTTTCCCTTGTGAATGTTCACCTATGCTGGCAAGCACGGGTTGCAAGCCTGGGGGAGGTGGGTGATTCACCAGGTGTGTCTGGATGGGCTCTATGGAAAGTACCTTTAGCAGCTTCTCTCAAAGTGCAGTCAGGAACCACCTGCATCAGAATCAGTGGAAGTCTGTGTTAAAATGCAAATTCCTGGCCCCACCCTAGAACACCTAGATCAGAATTCCTAGGATAAGACCTGGAATCCTTACTTTTAAATGAGCAGTGATTCAGCAATGGTTCTGATGCACACTCGAGCTTGGGAGGCTCTGGACTAAAGCAGGCCATGACTAAGTGGCCTGGCAGTTGCCATGTGGATAGTGAAATCCACATTGGTGGATGGCAACTAGAGTCAGTTCACATAAATAAGAAATATTTTTAAATGAAATGGGATTGTCAGTACTTATGTAATGTAAGAAAAGCAAAAGGTTCTGGCAAGGAAGCTTAGCAGCAATCACATAGGAAACCATGATTTAAAAAAAAAAAAAAAAAAGGATCCTGTAGTTAGCAGGGCTGGCCTAGGCAATGTAAGTAAGTGGACACTTGTAACAGCCCCTTTGAAAGGTTCTGAAAATTCCTCTGAGACTCTCTAGTGGTGATTTATAAAGGAGTGAGGTGATTGGCCCTTTTTTTGCAACCAATAGATTTTATTTGATTTGGAAGAACACATGGCTAAGATGGAAGATGAATTCCCAATGTTAGCTTGGACCCGTCTGAGGGCTGTGTTGACAAGGGACAAAGTAGTCTCTTCCAAACTCAGTGTCTCCTATGGGGCTTTCACTGAGACCCAGTGAGTTGAGTCCTCAGTGTCTCTGAAGGCTTTCTGAAATAAAATAACCCTTCATCCCCACTCCCAAACTCTTTTATTAAAAGAAAAGATTTTTTAATATAAATTGAATAAACCCCAAAATCCCATATGGCTCAGGTGATACTTAGATGCCTTCAGAAACATCTGGGAACCAAAAGTAATAAAAAGAAATTCCATTTTTTACTTTTGTTTTTTAAAGAAATTAAGGCAGCGCTTTGAGAGGCTGAGATAGGCAGATCATGAGGTCAGGAGATTGAGACCATCCTGGCTAACACGGTGAAACCTCATCTCTACTAAAAATACAAAAAACTAGCCGGGCGTGGTGGCTGGCGCCTGTAGTCCCAGCTACTCGGGAGGCTGAGGCAGGAGAATGGCGTGAACCCGGGAGGCGGAGCTTGCAGTGAGCCGAGATGGCGCCACTGCACTCCAGCCTGGGTGACAGTGAGAGACTCTGTCTCAAAAAAAAAGAAAAAAAAGAAAAGAAATTAAGGGAGATTCCATTTCTGTCACTAAGTACTACTTAAAATCATCTCTCCCCTTGTTCTTTGTCTCTCACACCTCTTAGCTGCCCAAAGCCTCTTCTCCACACTCTGACTCAGTTCTCTCTGCAGAAAGCCTCTGGACTTACTGGGGCTGAAAGGTCGCATGTAGGGGAAGGAACAGCAAGGCAAAAGCTCTTGTAGAAACCACAACTGATGCCTTGGGAATTCTGCTCTGAGAGCTGTTATGAACCCTCCCTGGAATGTTTTTAGCTTCTCCAAGGGTCTTGCTGTTAGTGAGGTTATTTCTGTCACTGACTTCTCTTCCTTCTCAGCCTCTATGGTCTTGCACCTGACTGAAATAAACAGAAGCCACTAGACAGGTCACTAAGAAGGTAGAAGTTCATGAACAAAACAGCTGATGTATTTGAGCAAAGATTTTATTCTTTTTTTTTTTTTTTTTTTTTGACAGTGTTCACTCTTGTTGCCCAGGCTGGAGTGCAATGGTGCGATCTCGGCTCACTGCAACCTCTGCCTCCCTGTTCAAGCAATTCTCCTGCCTCGGCCTCCCGAGTAGCTGGGATTACAGGCACCTGCCACCACGCCTAGCTAACACGCCCAGCTAATTTTTGTACTTTTAGTAGAGTCAGGGTCTCACCCATATTGGCCAGGATGGTCTTGAACTTCGGGTGATGTACCTGCCTTGGCCTCCCAAAGTGCTGGGGATTACAGGCGTGAGCCACCACACCCGGCCACATTTTATTTTTTTAATTTCAATTGTTTTATTAAAACTCAGACCATCCTTATCTGGTGAACTGCTTGATCTGGTGACCTGCTTGAACAGCAGGTGAAGAGAAAATAGCAACCGATCAATAGATGCCAGTAGGCAGTCTCATTCCCAAACAAGATAAAAGACCATGGACTCTGAGCTCAAACCAAAATATTTACATGATATCTTGTTGAGGACATTATCGGCAGTTTGGAGGGGACACAGGGTGTAGACAACAAGAAAAATCACTGAAGGATGTCGGGAATAGCCTGGGCTAGAAAAGGATGAGCTAACCTGTTGGGTTAGGTTTCTCCAGCTCTGATTTCTTAAACAGCCATTGGAATAAGAAAGTGGGCAAATTCCCAACAGGGCGGGGCAATCCCCCTGATCCCAGCTCGTTGGGAAAAGGGCCTAACTCTGCTTCTCCCTCCCCATTCCCCAGCAGCAACATAAAAAAGCACAAAATGTCTCAGTGCCCTGGAATTTCTTCACTCAGATGACCCTGGGTGGATTTGCATCAAAAACACAGATTTATAAAACAGCAAATTATTTGTGAAAAATTCTTCACTTTAGAGGAAGAACTGTAGAGCATCACCACAGGATTATTCATGAATACATTTGAAAAATATGAATCTAGGTAAGAGATTCTGATATACCCATAGATTTTCAGGAACATATCTTCTGCATTAGAGAAACATTCTGCAAAAAATGTCCATCAGGCCCAAGCACTTTTAGCAGCTAAGTAGCCCATCTGGGAAATAACTCCGGAACCCCTTCAGACAAACCCGCCGAGGCTGGGTCACATGGCCATCCCTGAGCCCGTGCTAGCTCATTTGTGGGCAGTATTTTTCACAGATGCTCCCTCGCATGTAGCAATTTCCGGATATTTTTCAAATGGTTTTTATCCTGCCAGCTGGGCGCAGTGGAGGGATTATAGCTTGGAGAACTCAGCCGGATGGACCCATCAAAGACAGCTTGCCGGCCCGGTTGGGATTAGACTGCAATGTTTGCGCCTTGCCCTGAGGTTGGCACCTATCGCCTACCCTGTTGATTTTCATCCCCACTCCTTCCACTTCCCTAGTCCTCTTGGCCTGTTATGAGACCACTAACCTGTCATCCTACCCCTATGAAAACCTCCTTCCCAGGTTCACACTAATGGACACCATTAATGTGCAGGCAATGTAATGGAGGGAAAACAATATTCTAAGAGTAGGAAAATGTGAGCTAGACCCAGTTCTGCCACTAATTAGCTCCATGGCCTTGGTCAAGTTGTGTAACTTCTCTGGGTCTCATTTTCCTTTCTGGTAAAATGAAGGGCCCCATCACTACTTTCAAGTAAGGCCTTTACCAAGTCATCCAACTTGTTCCAATAAGTCGTACATCTGACAATGGCCCATCCCTTCCCACCTCCTCTATGTTTTCTGAAATATTTCAGAAAATAAGATTTTAGAAGGAAAGCTGTGTTCGTTGCACAAACCTACTTCAATAAGCTAGGGTTGAACATTAAAATTCGAAAGAAGACATGATTTCCCTTATTAATGCTGCTTAGGGGAAGAGGCTGAAGGAAGGCAGCTTCTATAAAAATCAATGGTGAACTGGAATTTATCACCTCTGTGTGAGTCTGACCTCTCAGGACTTTTCCTCTAGAGTCCCAGGATCCTAAGTAATGAATAATGAATCTAAACATGCCCTCCATGACCTTGAGGATATGCAAACATGAAATTTTGATAAAAGAATAAAAGAAAGAAGAAAAATTCTGGAAAATTTAACTTCGTTTCTATTATCATACTCAAAATGAAAGTAATGTTTTCTCCAATTATAAAAATAATACAGAAATTGGAGACTACCAAAAAATATAAAGCAGAAAACAAAATCACTCATAATAGAGATAACCACTGGCAATGTTATGGCTGTTTCCTTTTACCTTTTTTGATCTGGACACTATCAAAATAGTTTCCTTCATGATTTTGAAGCATCAGTCTTATTTTAAATTCTCCTGGCTCATAGAAATCTCTGAATCCCAGAGAATTCCAAGTACCAATACTACTTTTGGTTTCCTTTTCCATATTTCACTCTGACCCAAAATGAAAAATAATGCTGGCCGGGTGCGGTGGCTCACACCTGTAACCCCAGCACTTTGGGAGGCCAAGGCAGGTGGATCACCTGAAGTCAGGAGTTCAAGACCAGCCTGGGCAATATGGCAAAACCCCATCTCTACTAAAAATACAAAAAATTAGCTGGGCGGGGTGGTACATGCCTATAATCCCAACTACTCAGAAGGCTGAGGCAGGAGAATCGCTTGAACCCAGGAGGCGGAGGTTGCAGTGAGCCGAGATTGCGCCATTGCGCTCCAGCCTGGGCAACAACAGCAAAACGCCACCTCAGGAAAAAAGAAAAGAAAAGAAAAGAAAAGAAAAGAAAAGAAAAGAAAAGAAAAGAAAAGAAAAGAAAAGAAAAATAATACTAACAGGTGACTATTTCAATATGTGGTAGAACTGGAACTCAATATGGAGGTTTGCTGCTGCTTAGCGTTTGTAAACACGCCTTTGTCTGTATCTTTGTTTCAGTAGGGAGTACAAGGCACATTTTTAAAAAAAGCATTTTGCTCCTCTCTTTTAAATTTTTCAATGACTTCCTATTGCCCTTTTGATAAAATTCACACTCCTCCAGAAGACTCACAGAGGCCATCGTAATTAGACTCCTGTTCCTCTCTCTGGTCTTGGCTTGCACCCCTTTCTCTCACTCTCTCTGCTCTAGAAATACTGGTCCTCTGCCCAGGTTATTCCTCTCCCTGTAGTATTCTTCCTCTTCCCATTGTCTGGCTAATTTCTCATTTATCCATCAGAACAGGTTTTTGATATGCCCCTACCTTGTATTCCTCCTGTATGAGCACATGTTGCATTTTATTGCTGTAATGTATTTCTTGCCTTTCCGACTAAACTCTATATGCCCTGGGATAATGGCTATCTGTTTTGCTGTCCAGTGTACTCCCATCACTAAGCATGGGCTTTTTGCAAAGTGAGTATTCAATAAACACGTGTTGAATGTGTTAAAGAATAATAAATGAATGGCATTGTTAATTCACGTTAACAAGAAAGCTTTTCAAGAGAATATATACACATATTATTGATATTATCTTTCACAGTGGGAGATTTTGTAAGTGGTCAGTACTGAAGAGAGAGAAATACACTTGTGCTGTTTTATAAAAAAGGGCAGTGGTTTTGGAAGTTGAGATTAAAACTTTTGTATAGCTTTTGTAACTGATGCTGCTACTTTTAAATTTCTCCAGAGTAGGCTAGGAACTACAGAGATGATCTGTGTGCCACAACCCCAGAGAGCACCATTCATATTGCGTTCTACCATATTACTCCATAGACAGCAGAAGCAACCTCTGGCATTAATACCACAAGGCCCTTAGTAGCACTAAAACCTGATAATGACAAGCCATATATGCAGCATATTTTCAGTGAGTAGACAAATGGAGAACTGAGGCTCAACTGAAAGCAGCAGGAAGTTCAAAGTTATTTATATTTAGTACATTAGACATTTTTGTATGGATGCAGCAACTGATTCTGTCTTTATAACAATAGGAAACGGCTCGCACTCTGCAATAGTTCCTTACCTTCATGGGTGGGCAAGAGGATTCCTAGAAGAAAGTGGAGTAGTGAAGTCCAGTTATTATTAATGGGACATAGGATCTGCCTACATCCTGCATATGATGCAGCAGTCCACTTTTCAGCCAGACCAACTCTCTTACTGCCTTCCAGAAATGTAATAGGAAAGAGGGAAAGGATATCCCATATCCCAACTTCCTTAGGGAGGACAATTTAATCATTCTGTTATATTTCTGATAGCTATAATAATTTATAATGAGATACATATTATATGAAACTAAATCACAGTTCTGGTTTGTTTTATAAAAATGTAAAAAACAATTCCTTCCTTTATCATTATAGAAAATAAAACCACAAAGAACCACACCTCAAGGAGAGACTTACCCCTCCACATTCCTCTGAGACCCTATGACCATTCCTTTCATGCTCTGCTTAAGCTCTTCTTACACACGCCATGCTTATTCCCAACTCCAACTCATTGCTCATGCTGACCAGAAGAAACTACTTTTCTTCTTCCTTTCACACAGTTGCAAATTCAGCTTACTCCATGAGGATCAATTTCTTTACTGCCTTCTTTCTAAGACCTTCCCCAGTACCTCCAAATCACACTGCTCTGCCATTTCCCAGACCTTCTTTTGCACTTATAACCAGCATTGTTCATTTTGGTGATTAATCACACTCTGCTTTGCAATGTCCCTTGGCTATTCTCAATATCTCTCTTAACTCCCCAATGGATCTCTAAGTTCCTGGAAGGATGAAGCTATAACTTATACTCCTTTGTATTTTTATTACAGTATTAGTCAAATAAAAGATGTTGAAAGATACGATAAATTGTTGAAAGTATCATGAAACTAACAGTGAACAAAAGGTAGACCATGTGGTAAAATCCTTAATATTTAATGGCAGCCAATTAAGAAAGAAATTATTTAACAACAGATAGACTAAGAGAAACCAGCACATTCATTTTAATTTAAGATAAATTTTTTATAATCCAAAAGACTGGATTAAAATGAAATGACCACATACCTTAACATAATAAAAGCCATATATGACAGACCTACAGCTAGTGTCATACCTAATGGAGGAAAACTGAAAGCCTTTCCTCTAACATCTGGATCATGACAAGGATGCCCACTTTCACCACTGTTATTCAACATAGTGCTGGAAATCCTAGCTAGAGCAATCAGACAAGAAAAAGAAAGAAATAGCATCCAAATTGGAAAAGAAGTCAAATTATCCCTGTTTACAAATGATATGATCTTATATTTGATAAAACCTAAAGACTCCACCAAAAAGCTATTAGAACTGATAAACAAATTCAGTAAATTTGCAGGATACAAAATCAACATACAAAAATCAGTAGCATTTCTATATGCTAACAGTGAACAATCTGAAAAATAAATCAAAAAAGTAATCTCATTTACAATAGCTACAAATAAAATAAAATACCTGGGTATAAACTTAATCAAAGAAGTGAAATATTTCTACAATAAAAACCATAAAACATTACTTTAACAAATTGAAGAGGACACACAAAAAAATGAAAAGATATTCCATGTTCATGGATTGGAAGAATCACTATTGTTAAAATGTCCATACTACCTGATATGGTTTGGCCATGTCCCCACCCAAATTTCATCTTGAATTGTAGTTCCCTAATCTCCACATGTCATGGGAGGGACCCAATGGAAGGTAATTGAATCATGGGGGTAGTTACCTCCATGCTGTTCTCATGATAGTGAGTTCTCACAAGATCTCATGGTTTTATAAAGGGCTTTTCCCCTGCTTTGCTCTGCACTTCTTCTTGCTGCTGCCATGTGAAGAACATGTTTGCTTCCCCTTCTGCCATGATTGTTAAGTTTCCTGAGGCTTCCCCAGCCATGCTGAACTGTGAGTCAATTAAGCCTCTTCCCTTTATAAATTACCCAGACTCACATATGTCTTTATTAGCAACATGAGAGCAAACTAATACACTCCCCAAATGTAAGCTACGGATTCAATGTAATCTCTATCAAAATACAAGTAACATTCTTCAACAGAAATAGAAAAAAAAAAAACCCTTAAAATTTATATGGAACAACATAAGATCCAGAATAGACAAAGCTATCCTAAGCAAAAGGAACAAAACTGGAGGAATAACATTACCTGAACTCAAATTATACTACCAAGTTATAGTAACCAAAACGACATGGCATTGGCATAAAAACAGACACATAAACCAGTGGAACAGAATAGAGAATCCAGAAATAAATCCATATATCTATGGTGAACTCATTTTCAAGTTTCCAAGAATATACATTAGAGAAAGAACAGTCTCTTCAATAAATACTGCTGGGAAAACTGGATATCCATAAGCAGAAGAATTAAAGAAGGACCCTATCTCTTGCCATATACAAAAATAAAAACAAAATAGATTAACAACTTAAATCTAAAACTCTAACCTATGCAACTACTAAAAGAAAACATTGGGGAAACTCTCCCAGACAATGGAATGGGCAAAGACTTCTTGAGCAATACCCCACACGTACAGACAACCAAGGCAAAAATGGACAAATGGGATCATATCAAGTTAAAAAGCTTCTGCACCGCAAAGGAAACAATCAACAAAGTAAAGTGACAACCCACAGAATGAGGGAAAATATTTGCAAACTACCCACCTGACAAGGGATTAATAACCAGAATATATAAGGGGCTCAAACAACTCTACAGGAAAAAAATCTAATAATCTAATTTTAAAATGGGCAAAAGATCTGAATAGTCATTTCACAAAAGAAGACATACAAATGGCAAACGGGAATACAAAAATGTGCTCAACAACAGTGATCATCAGAGAAATGCAAATCAAAGCTACAATGAGATATCATCTCACCCCAGTTAAAATGACTTAGATCAAAAGACAGTCAATAACAAATACTTGTGAGGATGTGGAGAAAAGGGAACATTCATACACTGTTAGTGGAAATGTAAATTAGCACAACCACTATGGAGAACAGTTTGGAGGTGCCTCAAAAAAAACAAAAATAGAGCTACCATATGATCCAGCAATCTCACTGCTAGATAGATACCTAAAAGAAAGGAAATCAGTATATTGAAGAGATATCTGCACTCTCATGTTTATTGCAGCACTATTCACAATAGCCAGGATTTGGAAGCAATCTAAGTGTACATCAACGACGAATAGATAAAGAAAATGTGGTACATCTACACAATGGAGTACTATTTCACCACAAAAGAGAATGAGATCCTGTCATTTGCAACAACCTGAATAGAACCAGAGGTAATTATGTTAAGTGAAATAAGCCAGGCACAGAAAGACAAACATAACATGTTCTCACTTATCCATGGGTGCTAAAAATTAAAATAATTGAACTCGTGGAGATTGAAAGTTAAAGGATGATTACCAGATGCTAGGAAGGGTACTCAGGAAGGAATGGGGCAAGAGGGGATGGTTAATGGGTAAAAAACATTAGTTAGAAAGAATAAATAAGTCCTAATATTTGCTAGCACAACAGGGTGACTATAATCAATAACAATGTAGTTGTACATTTTTTAAATACACCCCTCAGGTTGGTTTAATTATTTTCCCATAATATTCCAGATATATTTCTTTTTTTTTCACTTTTTAAAAAATTACACGTTAAGTTCTGGGATACATGTGCAGAATGTGCAGGTTTGTTACATAGGTATACACGTCCCATGGTGGTTTGCTGCACCCATCAAGCTGTCATCGACATTAGGTATTTCTCCTAAAGATATCCCTTCCATAGAACCCTAACCCACAACATGCCACAGTGTGTGATATTCCCCTCCCTGTGTCCATGTGTTCTTATTGTTCAACTCCCACTTATGAGAACATGCAGTGTTTGGTTTTCTGTTCCTGTGCTAGTTTGCTGAGAATGATGGTTTCCAGCTTTATCCATGTCCCTGCAAAGGACAGGAACTCATCCTTTTTTATGGCTGCATAGTATTTCATGGTTTATATGTGCCACATTTTCTTTATCCAGTCTATCATTGATGGGCATTTGGGTTGGTTCCAAGTCTTTGCCATTGTGAACAGTGCCACAATAAACATACGTGTGCATGTGTCTTTATAGTAGAATAATTTATAATCCTTCGGGTATATACCCAGTAATGGGATTGCTGGGTCAAAAGGTATTTCAGGTTCTAGATCCTTGAGGAATGACCACACCGTCTTCCACAATGGTTGAACTAATTTACACTCCCACTGTCAGTGTAAAAGCGTTCCCATTTCTCAACATCCTCTCCAGCATCTGTTGTTTCCTGACTTTTTAATGATGGCCATTCTAACTGGCATGAGATGGTATCTCACTGTGGTTTTGATGTGCCATTTCTCGAATGACCAGTGATGATGAGCTTTTTTTCATATGTATTTTGGCCACATAAACACTTCTTTTGAGAAGTGTCTGTTTATATCCTTCTCCTACTTTTTGATGTTTATATATATATATATATATATATATGCATAATTTAAGTTCTAGGGTATATGTGCACAATGTGCAGGTTTGTTACACAGGTATACATGTGCCATGTTGGTTTGCTGCACCCATCAACTCATCGTTGACATTAGGTATTTCTCCTAATAGTATCCCTCCCCCAGCCCCCCAGCCCCAAAGAGGCCCCAGTGTGTTATGTTCCCCACCCTGTGCCCAGTGTGTTATGTTCCCCACCCTGTGGTTCTCATTGTTCAATTCACACCTATGAGTGAGAACATGCGGTGTCTAATTTTCTGTCCTTGTGATAGTTTGCTGAGAATGATGGTTTCCAGCTTCATCCATGTCCCTGCAAAGGACATGAACTCATCCTTTTTTATGGCTGCATAGTATTTCATGGTTTATATGTGCCACATTTTCTTAATCCTGTCTATCATTGATGGACATTCGGGTTGGTTCCAAGTCTTTGCTGTGGTGAATAGTGTCACAATAAACATATGTGTGCATGTGTCTTTATAATAGCATGATTTATAATCCTTCGGGTATATACCCAGTAATGGGATTGCTGGGTCAAATGCTATTTCTAGTTATAGATCCTTGAGGAATCACCACATTGTCTTCCACAATGGTCGAACTAATTTACACTCCCAGCAACAGTGTAAAAGAGTTCCTATTTCTCCACATCCTGTCCAGCATCTGTTGTTTCCTGACTTGTTAATGATCACCATTCTAACTGGTGTGAGATGGTATCTCATTATGGTTTTGATTTGCATTTCCCTGATGACAAGTGATGATGAGCATTTTTTCATACTTGTACACTTTTAAATAATTAAATAATATAATTGGATTGTTTGAAACACAAAGGATAAATGTTTGAAGTGATGGATATCCTATTTAGCCTGACAAGATAATTATGCATTGGAGACCTGTATCAAAATACCTCATGTAACTTATAAATCTATACACCTATCCTGTACCCACAAAAATTTTAAAAAATTTAAAGAAAAAATAATACAGTAAAAGAAAGAAAAGAAAGAAAGAAAGAAAGAAAGAGAGAGAGAGAGAGACAGAGAGGGAGGGAGGGAGGGAGGGAGGGAGGGAGGGAGGAAGGAAGGAAGGAAGGAAATTAATAGACAGGTAGAAAGTGTGTTTTCTGGATTTGAGTGTGAAATTACTTATGAGTAATTGTTATTTAGTTGATTTAAAGCATAACAAACCATTTGAATTATAAGAGAGATGCTTGGTAAATCTGTTTACATAATTCAGTGTGGCCTGGAGTGCTCATTGTTTCTATTTTTGAGTAATATTTCCAAATATTTAAGACACATAGAGCAATTTTAAATGAATTAACATCTACAAAAAGCCTACATCTAACGTCGTAATTAATGGTAAGAAACTAGAAGCTCTTTCGTTAAGATCAGGAACAAGGCAAGTATGTCCCCTCTCATGACTCCTTTTCAACATCATACTGAAAGTCCTAGCTAGTGCAATAACACTAGAAAAGGAAATAAAAAGTACACACAGTGGAATATGAAAACTCAAAATTGCCAACATGCCAGATCTTCCTAACTTGCTATAGTTGTCCCAAAGTCCCAGCAAGTTATTTTGTAGCTATCAACCAACTGATTCTAAAGTTTACATGGAGAAGCAAAAGACCCAGAAGTGCCAAAAAAAAAAAAAAAAAAAAAAAAAAAAAAAAAAAAAAAGAAAAAAAAGGAGGAAAGAAAAAGACAGATGACTGACACTACCAGATTTCAAGACTTGCTATAAAGCTACAGTAATTAAGACATTGGGGTACTGAGGAAAGGATAGACAGATCAATGGAACAGAAGAGAGACCCCAGAAAGACAATAAAATGGAACAAAGAGTATTTTCAACACAGAGTCAAACAACTGAACATTCGCAAGGAATAAAAAGGATCTAGACATAGATTTTCCACCCTTCACAAAAATAAATTCAAAATGAATTACAGACTTAAATGCAAAATCCAAAACTACAAAACTCCTAGAAGATAACATAGGAGAAAATCTTGATTACCTTGGGTATGGTGATGACTTTTTAGATACATCAAAAGGCACAGTTCATGAAATAAATAATTGATAAACCAGACTTTATGAAAATTAAAGACTTCTGCTCTTCGAAAGACACTCTCAAGGGAATGAGAAAGCAAGCCATAATTTTGGAGAAAATATTTACAAAAGACACACAGATGAAGGACTGATACCCAAAATATACACAGAATTCTTAAAACTCAACAATAAAAAACATGACAACCAAAGTTAAAAATGGGCAACAGACCTGACAGGTACCTCAACAAAGAAGATATACAGATGACAAACAAGCATATGAAAAGATGCTGTACATAGTAAGTCATTAGGGAATTGCAAATTAAAACAACAGTGATATCACACTTATTAGAATAGCCAAAATGCAAAACACTGACAACCACCAAATGTTGACAAGATGTCAAGCAAGAGGATCTTTCATTCATCACTAATGGGAATGCAAAATGGTACAACCACTTTGGAAGGCAGTTTGATAGTTTCTCACAAAACTAAGCATATTGTCACTATACAATTCAGTAATCATGATCCTTGGTATTTAATGTGTTTATCTAAAAACCTGTACATGAATGTTTACAGTAGCCTTATTAATAATTGCCAAAACTTAGAAGCAACCAAGATACCCTCTGGTAAGTGAATGAATACATAAATGGTGGTCCATTCAGATAATGGAATATTATGAAGCACTGAAAAAGTAAGCTATCAAGCCATGAAAAGGAAAGAGGGAAGCATAAATGCATATTAATTGATAGAAGCCAATCTGAAAAGGCTACATAATGTATGATTCCAGCTATTAAATATGTGACATTTTGAAAAAGGCGAAACTATAGACATAGTAAAAGGATCAGTGGTTAGCAGGGGCTAGGGAGGACAGAGAGGTGAACAGACACAGCACAGAGAATTTTTAGTGCACTGATATAGTCTGTTTTCATGCTGCTGAGAAAGACATACCCGAGACTGGGCAATTTACAAAAGAAAGAGGTTGAATTGGACTTACAGTTCCACTTGGCTGGGGAAGCCTCACAATCACGGTGGAAGGCAAGGAGGAGCAAGTCACGTCTCACATGGATGGCAGCAAAGAGCTCATGTAGGAAATCTCCTGCTTATATAATCATCAGACCTTGTAAGACTTATTCACTATCACAAGAACAGCACAGGAAAGACCTGCCCCCATGATTCAATTACCTCCTACCAGGTCCCTCCCACAACACATGGGAATTCAAGATGAGATTTGGGTGGGGACACAGCCAAACCATATCAGGCAGTGTACCTGTCTGTATATTATACATGTATTAGATATTTATAGAATCCACACAATGTATGTTAAGAGTTAACACTAATGAAACTATGGTCTCTGAGAGATAATGATGTTGGTTCATAGATTGTAACAAATATGCCACTCTGATGAGGAGTGGTGACAATGGAGGAGGTTTTGTGTATGAAGGGGCAGGGAGGATGTGGAAATCTGCACACCTTCCACTCACTTTTGCTCTGAATCTAAAACTGAACGTCTATTTTTAAAATCTGGAATAAAATTTTTTAAAACTGCATATTGAACTCAAGACTTTTTTGAAAGTTTTCATATAAGAAAATGAACTGTGTGTTCTTTGTAGTCTAATAAGAACGTTATATTTCCTTCCTGAAGGTGGCGTTTGTGTACCATGGTCAAAGAATGCTTTCCTCCTTTGTTAAGGGAAAAAAATAAATAAATAAAACCTTTCACGGACAGTAAAACATCTCATAAAACTGTCATGAGTAATTCCAGCAGCTGAGTTGAAATGGACAGCTACTCAGAACACCTTTGCTTCCATGACAGGGGTGAGCTTTTATAAATTAAGGTTATAGACTTACCTGCAAACACTGGGACTTATAACTCAATTTACAGATACCTTAAAGTTGAAAAAGTGTTTGCAGAGCCTACACTCTGGGATGTGATACAGGCACCAGGAAGTTCATGAGCTAAAACAGGCCACAAGATCTAGCTAAGATGCCCCCAACAAAAACGAGAGTTCTCAGACCTGCACAGAACCTGTGACCAATTTGCTGTTAGCCACAAACACCTGCATTGTGGGAGCAATTTGAACTTGAGAGAAAAATCCCCTAACTAAAGGCACCTAAGCCCAAATTCTGCATAACAATTTGCTCTGGAGCATGTCAAACTCACAGATTTCTGGACTTCAGAGATCCTAATGTCAAGAGTGTCACCGGGGCTGAGGAATCTACATTTGAAAAGCTTCCTAGGATGGACAATTACTCAGATGTATAAATAGAACAAACTCCTGATATAAGCAGCAACACGGATAAATCTCAGAAACAAGATTCTGAGCAAAAGAAATCAGACACAAAAGAGTACACACTGTATGTGTGTGTGTGTGCATATGTATATATACACACACATATACATAACATATAAAGTATGTGTGTGTATATATATGTATAAAGTTATAGAATGAATATAACTCACCAATAGTTATAGAAATCAGGTCAGTGGTTGTATGGGGCAGGAGGTTAGGTGGATTGACTGTAATGGGGCATAAAAGAACTTTCCAGTGTAATAGTAATATTCTATATTTTAACTAGAGTGGCAGTTACATGGGTGTATACATTTGTCAAAACTCATATCACTGTACACTTAAACAGTGTACATTTAATAGCATATAAATTGTACCTTGATAAAGCTGATTTAATGAAAGAGACTGCCTAGGTGATTTGAACATACATCTGGGTTTGGGAGCCACAGATCCTTTGCTACTGGAGAATGACCAGATCATAAGTGCACTTGAGCTGCACTGGATCTCCTGTGTGGCATTTTTATTTCCATTGACAGAACTTCTGAGCCCCAGGGCACCTTCCAGACCAAGTTGTCTGACTTCTAGATTTTCTCTATGTGTTCTTCAGGGCTCTCTAGAAAGACAGAACTAATAAGATGTCTGGACATATGAAAGGGGATTTATTCAGGAGAACTAATGCACACAATCACATGGTAAAATCCCACCATAGGCCTTCTGCAAGCTGAGGAGCAAGGAAGCCAGTAGTGGATCCGTCTGAGTCCCAAAACCTCAAAAGTAGGGAAGCTGACAGTACAGCCTTCAGTCTGTGACAGAAGGTCCGAGAGCCCCTAGCAAACCACTGGAATAAGTCCAAGAGTCCAAAAGCTGGAGAATTCGGAGTCTGATGTTTGAGGGCAGGAATCATCCAGCATAGGAAAAAGATGAAGAAGGCTGGAAGACTCAGTAAGTCTGCTCTTCTATCTTCTCCTGCCTCCTTTATTCTAGCTGTGCTGGTGGCTGATTAGATTAAAGCTGGGTCTGCCTCTCCCAGCCCACTGACTCAAATGTTAATCTCCTTTGGCAACACCCTCACAGACACACCCAGGAACAATACTTTGCATCCTTCAATCCTAATCAAGTTGACACTCAATATTAACCATCACACTATATGCAAAAACTGAAGCTCAGAAAGGCTGAGAGACTTTTCCAAAGTCACACAGTAAAATACAAGCAGATATCAGATCTGAATTTCTGACAGGCTTTTGCTATTCTCAGTATCACACTGCATCCAAAGAAAGAAGAACGAGAAATGGAGAGCCGATGCTCTGATTTTGCTCCTTTACCCTTCATTGCCATCCGTAGGATGGAGCTACCTGGTTATCTGAGCCAAGGAAATAGAATAGAGTACAATTTTATAAGGAATGACTGAAATACTTTGGTTTCAGACTTATTTACTCATTCAACGAATAACCAACAAATACTTGTTGAGTGCTTACCAGTCACAGTTTAAGGCACAAAAGCCAGTAGTGAATAAAACACACAAGATCCCTGCCTTCAAAAAGCTGTTATCATCAACAATAAAGAAATAAACAAATACATGAACAAGAAAATTTCAGATGGTGGAAAGTGCTTGAAGAAAACAAACAAGGTGATCGATAGAATAACTGCAAAGGAGGGTCTATGTTAGCTGGGCTTTTCAGAGCAGGTTGTGCTTGAGATAGTGACAGCAAGGGGCATGAAATATGGCTGGAGATGGAGAGACTGAAGACAGCTATCTCAAACACATCAAGAGCTGTCTGTAGAGAAGTGTGCTTGCCTCATGCTGACTCAGAAGGTGAAGTGAGAAGCAATCTGCATGCAAGACAGAGGATGAATTCAGATCAGTTTAGGGAAGAACTTTCCAACCTAGAAGAAAAGGAATTAGGATTTACTTGAAGGCATACTATATCCTAGCTTCCTTATTTGTAATATTTTGTTTAATGCTTTAAAAAACTCTAGGTGGTAGATGAAACAATATCTATTGAAGGAGTGATCTCTCCCTCTCAAGAAGTAGGCGTGCTCCCTGGCTGAGACAGAGACAAATGAGTGAGGGGTTCCTTAATCTTGGGGACCTGTGCCCCTGCAGATGCTGCTCTAATTATGTCATAGAAACCAATGGAAAAAGCCAATAAGATTCCCCAGATTCCCCCCAGGTAGTGAAAAGTTAATGACACTTCTTGAACAACAATAGGGTGTTTCCAATTTAACTAAGCTTTAACCTTTAACCAAATTCTCAGGAAGGGCTTCCCTGAATATTCTCCCCGTGTAATGCAGCAGAGTGGCACTCTAATGCCGCCCTCAAAGAGAAGGTGACAAGGCCATGAGTTCCTCTTGAGGGTGAATACCAGCAGGAGTGGGAAGGGCGCTGAGCTGCCTGTGACCTACGGAAACTCTGCCTGGCTCACTTCCCTTCATTAAGAGAAAACGTGCTTGATTCACTTCAGGAAAATGAGATTATTTATGAGAAAGAAGTAGCCTTGGAGGCTCTTAAACAAGTGGCTTTCCAGAGGGAAAAGTAAATCTGCACCACAGACAGCCCGGGAAAGAAAAGGACAGCCCTAGATATTTTGGATTATTTGGGCATTGACCTTCCTGAGGACCAGTGCAAGGAATGAAGTAAATGAGCTTGATTCCTTTAATTCTTTGAGTCATAGCTTGTCGAAATTACTCAATTGTTGATCCCACTTGGCTCCACCTGGAAGGCAAAGTTCAAGCTATAGTACAGGTAGCAACATGATCCAGGTACAATTGTGCAAAACAAAATTCCCATAGGCCAGGCACATTCCCATTGCCTTCGGATGGTGGCTCATGAAGATACAACCATGTCCTCTGTCTTTTGTCCTATCCTAAGTTGTTATTCTCTTAGGCCATAAACTGCTCAAAGGCCCAGTCTTCCCTTCTTTCTAGCACCATGCCTGGCAGAGAGAGAGACAAAAGGCACCTAATTCGTGTTTGATAAATGAATAAAGTTTCACAAGTCCTACTTTTCAGATCCTAATAACAGCTTCCTGTGCCCAGGAGTGTACTGAACACTTTACAGATATTACCGCATTTACTCCTTAAAACAACCCTATGAAATGAGTACTATTACCATCCTTATTGTTTGAATCATCACAATTTTCATGTGAAGAAAGATCTAGACTTGAAGCCACTATGCTATACTGCAGGCTGGTTTTTACCCTGTTGATGTGGGAACATGGGACAGGCAGCATGTGGCAAACCTGGAGACTGCTTTGTCCCAAACCAGAGTCAATGTCTCACCTTACACCATTGCCAGTTTCTTAGTAATTTGGGCACTACGTGCGTAGAGGTGACACTGATGAATAGAGAGAAAAAAGCCAAGAGGCAGGAGTAACGTTTCTACCTCTGATTTTGCCTTGCTCTTCTCTGTTTTGCAGTGCTACTGAGGGGCATATAGACTGAAACCTCCAAATTAGAGTGAATCCACAACTTGTAACAACCAGTGTGTGGGGGAGTCTAGGATGGCAGACTAGGGTTTTGATATCTTACAGCAAAAGATTTTTTGCTTCTAACTTGATAAGGTGTGAAGACTTTTAGCACTTTACATATGAAGCCTACATCTCAATTTATTTTTAAAGTGTGACCATTTGGGAGTTTACTAAGTGCTAGACATGATGCCAAACCCATCGGGTGCATTATCTCAGTCAATTCTCAAGACGACAAAGAGCCCTACCGATTTAAATGGTTTTCCTTTAGCTTCAGTGTAATGTATTGGCTTGTGGGGAGGTGAGCAGGTAGTGGTGACAGCCAAGGGCTGGGCACTCAGCTACAGACAGGTGGAATAAATTTAAAAGTTTTGGCAGGTGATTTTCATCAAACAATGCAAAAAGAACTGGCTCCTTGACAACCTGTATGTCCGTCTTGGTCAATTCCTGATGAACCAATATAGTCACAGGACTTCAGAATCCTATGCAGCCATGGGGAGGCACCACACTTGGCTCTGAGCTAGCAAATCTTTCACCTCAAACAGTGCATAACCCAAGAGGGAGAGAAGTTATCTATCTTACAGCAGGACACACACACACACACACACACACACACAGATCTGGGTTTACGTTTCATCTTTAAAAACTAGGGTTCCTGAACCTCTTCATCAGGCAAAGCCATCACAAACCTACAGACCACCTTTTCTTGAATTAGAAGAAGACATCCCTTTTGAGAAAACTTAGTGAGTTTGGTGCAGTGCTTGGTGAGCAGCCTGGAACGCTGTGTCTTTCCCTCCAGAATCACACAGCTCTGTGCCACAGTCCATATCTCAGTGAAAAAAGCACAGGTCTGTATTTCATTTCTGATTGTCCCCTTGGCAGACACCCCCGAAACAACCAAACAGAGCCACCATCAGGAAAAATGTGAATGTCCCAAAGTGACAGTCCAGGGCCCCAGCCCACCCACACGTGGTTATTGTTATCCCTAATTATGTTTGAAAGAATTTAAATTTCTTGTCAACCTTAAAAATTAGGAGATTTCACACAAAATCTAGAGTTCAAACTTTTCTTGAAAAATGAGATCTGGGCACACTGGCTCTGCATTCCTGCATTGCAAATTGAATTGGAGCTAAGCAGTGCTACCTATTCATGTATGTACTTAAAAATGTTTGTAGTGTATTTTAGATTTCATTCTCCATTAGCATATAAAAAGCTACCATTTTCTTTTTATTATTATTATTTGTATCAAGTTTTTGAATAGATGGTCCTTGTGTTTGGTATAAAATCTAAAACATATGAAATGGTCTGTACACACTGTTCCCCAGTTCCCCAGATGCAACTGCCCCAACCATTCTTTTGTGTCCTTTCAAAGGCATTATATCCACACACTGCAAAAACATATGCAGTATTTCTAAGACACCATCAATTGCAAGATGCACCATTATTTTGTGTTCACTAAGAAAAACAATTCCAATAAAATCATGACATCATGCCTTAATGATGGTCCTGCCTCATCCATACATCAGTCAAGTCAGCCCTTCATTGCTTTGAAATTTGTTTCATCTATTCTAAGGGGCTGAACATTTTTCCTGCCTTCTGTTGGACTGCTTAGAGTATGGCAGCCAATCCTTTTACATGTATCTCAGTAAGAAAATGTAACATGGGGCCAGGTGCCGTGGCTCACGCCTGTAATCCCAACACTTTGAGAGGCCAAGGCGGGCGGATCACGAGGTCAGGAGATTGAGACCATCCTGGCCAACATGAGGAAACCCCGTCTCTACTAAAAATACAAAAATTAGCTGGGCATGGTGGCATGTGCCTGTAATCCCAGCTACTTGGGAGGCTGAGGCAGGAAAATCTCTTGAACCAGGGAGTCAGAGGTTGCAGTGAGCCGAGATTGTGCCACTGCACTCCAGCCGGAAACAGAGTGAGACTGCATCTCAAAAAAAAAATAAAGAAAATATAACATTACTTCATCTACTCATGGATATCTTCATTTCTTGGGTCTTAAAAAAGACTTAGTTGCTGCTTTGATAGACATGTAATTAATTGATGATATAAATTGATTAAATTGATTCCCTGAATTTATTTTGGTGTAAAAAGGAAGGTAGGCATCTAACTATTTTTTTCTAGAAGCTGCCTTCAGTCTACTACAGTTCCCTTCCACTTTCAACTGTCTTAGCTTAGAGAGCTTCACTTGTGTTACTTATTTGACACGCTAATAGACATTTGAGTTCATAACACCTGGACTATTGGACAAATGGCTGGACAATGCAATTAGCAATCTCACTGGTAGTTCACTTGCTGTGAGAGGTGGGATGGTTTCAGCACAGGAAGCAAAGTCCTCTAAATAAGACCTGTATAGCTATGGATGTGGTTTCAGCCGGGAGAGCCCTTTAGGAGCCTGCACATGGCTAGTGTTGCCGGGGTTGCCTTACCTGGGGGCTTCTAACTTCTGGCTTGATTCACCTTCCTCCTTCTTTTAGATGATGTGTCTATGTTACCGGTAGGTGATGTAAGGAAAGCAAGTAAGATTAGTATCAATACAAGACAACCTAATAAAAAGCAAAGCTAAAATTGAAACCTGGGGATAGGCTTCTGCATTTACATTAAATGTGTAATAATTTTGATGCAAGTTGACATGGTTGTTCTAAGACAGACACATCCTTAAAGTATGCCTTGTACTCGGAACCTGTGCAGTAGACAAACTTTAGAGGCGGGAGTTCTAGGCCTTCCTCTACTGAGAGTACCTTGTGCCTCTTTGAATAAGCTACTGTCTGACACTTCACTAATTAGCCTATTATATGTAGTGATGGTTTAGACTAGAATCTAGATCTAGGATCTAAAGCTCTTTGAACAACAGCTGTCTTTGAAATACACGTAATTTAATATAAACTTTCAGAGCATTCACAAGCTCCCTGATGTCCATCTATTCATTTCTATACATGATTGTCCGATGCTTGCCTTTATACACATTCTAAGTTTCACTTATTTTCTCTTGTGTCATCGTCACAGGGACAACATATAATAGTGCTTAGCAGCTGTATATTAAAGACATTTTTCAATCTTCTATTCCTTGAGAGAGTAATAGCAAAACAGTCTTGTAGGGGATATTCATGGCCCTGGCATCTGACATTAGGAGACAGACACCTTCCACTCACAGAGTAAATATACCAGATACTCACTTTCCTAGCACCTTTACAGCTGGGGCTTGAATCTCAGTTTTGTTTCTGCCCTGGATTTAGAATTGGAACCTGGTGACACAAAGGAGCAAGACCACCCACAAGACGTCCTGGCGAACATGGCCACAGTGACAACATCTCCCATCTGTCTCCGGAGGCTGCAGTGGTGGCTGTTTTGATAGCAGTGCCCAGTGTACATTAGAGATGTCAGTTGTACAGTCTGCAGCACGTGGGCCTAATTCTAGGGACCGTGGTCTCTTTGAGGGAGAGGTTTACTGTGGCATTCTGAGCATTGTGCTTGGCTGATTCTCTGGCCCAACCCAAGATTCTGCAAGTTACCAATATCCTTTCATAAATTCCTCTTCTGCTTAAATTGACCAGAAGTGGTTTCTATTGCTTACAACTGAAAAGCTGGGTGACACAAACATCACCCTTCTTAAATTGATACAATGACAGAAATTCTTTTTCAACAAAGGACTTCTTGAAAAATTAGCTGTCACAGTAATTTGGGAGAAGGGGAACAGAATGCTGAAATGTACAACTTAATGTAACCATTTTACTCTACTTCCCTTTAGCACCTTAAGAAACTGGCAAAAGTAACAGCAACAAGGATGATATTAAATAATGAGAAATCTCTTGAGCGATTTTTCCACTATTCCATCAATTACTTTGATGGATTTAATGATGCATTTATTTACACTTCATTAAGCAGCTGGAATTTGTCAACAAAACAGTGTGCATAAGTCATACGTACATTTTTGAATGCCTATTATGTGTCATTATCACTGCTAGATGTTGGGGCAGATTCATAGAAGAAAGAGGTTGGTTTTCCCTTTGAAGTAAGCAAGAAAGTTCAACATAATGTTGTAAGTGTTACAAGAGTGCGGCAGGAAGAAAGAACAAGTTCAGCCTATTTCGGGTAATCAGAGAAAAAAGTTTATCATCTGGGTTGTACTTTTTTCAATAGACTGAAGTGTGGTCAGGTTGTGTCTCTAAGAGTGTGTGAGGTTTCCAAGGCAATAAATAGTGGGAAATAGAATTTTATCTTTGTTATTCTAAAAAGCCGCTGTAATGTTTGTGCAAAGTTTTCAGTGTTCCCTAAGTTTTCCTTTCCAAAGGGACTAAAGAATTTTTGTTTAGGCTCTAACAAATCTCAATTCTGTTGGATTTGATTGTTGTGCCCTCCCAAAGAGGTGGCATGAGTCCCAACGATTTGGAAATGTTCCACCTGTTTTGTTTTGTGCACCATTACCTTGATCCCATGGTGAGAACTTACCTGGAAAGCAGGTGTTCGCTCAGGTCTCATGGGGCTATAGGACAGATTTGATAAGGCTACTGATGGGACAGAAGCTCTGCTGTCACAGGACGCTTGCATAAGTCTTGCTGCTTTGAGGGGTTGAGGGAGGCTGTGTGTGGGGAGAGAAGGCAGTTAGTTTGCCAGCAGTTCTATCACTAGGGCCACCTAAAGAAGGACGCAGGCATTTGCAGTAATAAGGTGAAATGTTTATAGTCTTGTTTCTGACCATAACCACATTGAAAGTTTTCCTGAAGAATCAAGCAGAAAACTTCTCAAGCCTCAATCCTCATCTCCTGTATTTCCCATGCCAAATATTACTTCAATTTTTCAGGAATGACTTTACTCTGAAAAAAAAAAAAAAAATCCCAAGGAAACAAGAGAAACTTGTGAACAAAACCTGCAACAAGGGATCCTGCTGCTAAAAGAGTTAAAAAGAAAATACAACTGTTCTGAGAGTTCAATTTCGGATCAGTGTTTGGAATGAAAAGCACATTTTTGCACAGTAGCCTAGTTATAAATGGTGATGGGGTTCCCAGATGGGCTGAAAAAGGACTGCTTAGCTCACAAGGTTACTGGAAAATCAATCATATTGTCTTAGGCCTGTCTAATATGTTCATACCATTTGCTTTTTTCACTATATATGTTCATGTCTTCTTGTTTTTTTGTTTTTTGTTTTTTTGAGATGGAGTTTCTGAGTTTCGCTTTGCTGCCCAGGCTAGAGTGCAGTGGCACAGTCTCGGCTCACTGCAACCTCCGCCTCCTGGGTTCAAGTGATTCTCCTGCCTCAGCCTCCCAAGTAGCTGGGATTACAGGCACCCACCACCATGCCCAGCTAATTACTGTATTTTTAGGGTTTCACCATGTTGGCCAGGCTGGTCTCGAACTCCTGACCTCAGGTGACCCACCCACCTTGGCCTCCCAAAGTTCTGGGATTACCGGTGTGAGCCATCATGCCCAGACTTACACATTCATTTTCTACCATGAAGCTCATAGGAAGGCATTTTTAAAATAGAGAAAAGCATGAAGAATGAAGAAAAAACTGCCCAAAGTCCACTATCGAAAGATAACCATTAGAATATAATTTATTCCAGTTATTCAAAATTTTTTAACAGATTTATTGAAGTACGATTAACATACAATGCACTGCAATATTTAAAATGTATAATTTGATAAGTTTGACTTGTGTGTATGCCTGTGAAACCATCGCATCACCACAATCAAGATAATGAGCAGATCATCACCTTCTCCCCCCAGATCCTCATATCCCTTTGTAATCTCTCCCCCGGTCCCCTTCCCCAGTCAAACACTGGTCTGCCTTCTCCCACTATAAAGGAGTTTGCATTTTCTATAATTTTACATAAATGGATTTATAGAATATGTACTTCTTTTTGTCTAGCTTCTTTCACTAGGTGTAAGTTTTTGAGATTCATCTACATGATAACCTATACCAATAGCTTATTTCTTTTTATTGCTGAGTAGTATTCTGTTGAATAATTACACAATTTATTTATCTATTCATCTATTAGTGGATATTTGACTTTGTGATGTTTTTTTCCAACACCAACAAGCAATTCTTCAATTCTCAGACACCAACTTGATGTCCAAAAATTCAATTCAATTCTAACACTAATTACCTAGAGTTAGCCCAGATCCTACAGGTTAAGGACTCAGTCCTACAAGACTGATGCCACTTCAGACTCCAGCCACAAATGGGGTCCTCAGACAACTACATTTCTGCCAGACTGACTACAAGTTCAGGGATTCACACAACCTCCTTTCCAAGTCCTGTAATTTGTTAGAACAACTCACAGAATTCAGGAAAGCACTTACGATTACCAATTTATTATAAAGGGAACAACTCAGAAACAGCCACATGGAAGAGGTGAGTAGGGCAAGGGGTGTGAGTGGTGGGCAGAGCCACCCTCCCAGCACCTCAGTGTGCTCACCAACTAGGAAGGTCTCCAAACTCCTGTTGTTTAGGGGTTTTTAATGGAGGTTTTATTATGTACGCATAGTTGATTAAATCATTGGCTGTTGGCAATTGAACTCAATTTCCAGTCCCCTCTTCTCCCAAGAGGTTGGCGTGTTGGGAAGGGAGAAACTGAAAGTTGCAATGCTATAATCATGTGTTGGTCTTTCTGGTAACCAGTCTCATCCTGAAGCTATCCAGGGGCCTCACGTTGAGTCACTTCATTAGCATAAACTCAGGTAATGTAGAGAGGGACTTGTGTTTTTTTTTAATTTCTTAATTTTTAAAAACTTTTCTTTGAAGTTCAGGGGTACACGTGCAGGTTTGTTATATAGGAAAACTTCTGTCACATGGGTTTGTTGAACAAATTATTTTGTCACCCAGGTATTAAGCCTAGTACCCAATTGTTATTGTTTTCTGCTCCTCTCCCTCCTCCAAATCTCCACCCTCAGGTAGACCCCAGTGTCTGTTGTTCCCCTCTATATATCCATGTGTTCTCACAACTTAGCTCCCACTTATAAGTGAGAACATGTGGTATTTGGTTTTCTGTTCCTGTATAAGTTTGCTAAGGATAATGGCCTCCAGCTCCAACCATGTTCCTGCAAAGGACATAATCTTATTCTTTTTTTTATGGCTGCATAGTATTCCATGGTGTATATGTGCACACTTTCTTTATCTAGCCTACCATTGAAGGGCATTCAGGTTAATTCTATACCTTTGCTATTGTAAATAGTACTGCAATGAATATCAGTGCATGTGTCTTTATGACAGAATGATTTATATTCCTTGGGGTATATACCCAGTAATGGGATTGCTGGGTCGAATGGCAGTTCTGATTTTAGATCTTTAAGGAATCGCCATGCTGCTTTTCACAATAGTTCAACTAATTTACACTCCCACCAATAGTGTGTAAATGTTCCCTTTTCTCCACAACCTTGCCAGCAATTGTTGTTTTTTGACTTTTTAATAATACCCATTCTGATTCATGTGAGATGGTATCTTATTGTGATTTTGATTTGCATTTTTTTCATATGCTCGTTGGCAGCATGTATATCTTCTTTTGAAAAGTGTCTGCTCACGTCCTTTGCCCACTTTTTAATGGTGTTGATAGTTTCTTTGGCTATGCAGACACTCTTAAGTTTAATTAGATCCCATTTGTTAATTTTTGCTATTGTTTAAATTGCTTTTGACATTTTTGATATGAAATATTTGCCCATTCCTATGCCCAGAATGAAATTTCCTAGGTTATTGTTCAGGGTTTTTATAGTATTGGGTTTTACATTTAAGTCTTTAATCCAGCTTCAGTTGATTTTTGTATATGGTAAAAGGAAGGGGTCCAGTTTCAATCTTCTACATATGGCTAGACAGTTATCTCAGCACCGTTTACTGAACAGGAAGTTCTTTCCTCATTGCTTGTTTTTATCAGCTTTGTCAAAGATCAAATAGTTGTAGGTGTGTGGCCTTATTTCTGGGCTCCCTATTCTATTCTATTCTATTGGTCCATGGGTCTGTTTTTGTGCCAGTACCATGCTGTTTTGGTTTCTGTAGCCCTACAGTATAGTCTGAAGTCAGGTAGTGTGATGCCTCCTGCTTTGGTCTTTCTGCTTAGGATTGCTGTGGCTATAAGTGCTATTTTTGGTTCCATATTAATTTTAAAATAGCCTTTTCTAGTTTTGTGAACAAAGTCGCTGGTAATTTGATAGGAATAGCGTTGAATCTGTAGATTGCTTTAGGCAGTATGGTCATTTTAACAATATTGATTCTTCCTATGCATGAGCATGAAATGGTTTTCCATTTGTTTGTGTCATGTCTCATTTCTTTCAGCAGTGTTTTATAATTCTCATAATAGAGATCTTTCATCTCTCTGGTTAGCTGTATTCCTAGGTATTTTATTCTTTGTGTGGCAATTGTGAGTGGTATTGTTTTCCTGATTTGGCTCTCTACTTGGCTATTGTTGCTGTATAGGAATGCTAGTGACTTTTGTACTTTGATTTCATATCCTAAAATTTTGCTGAAGGTGTTTATGAGCTGAAGGAGCTTTTGGATTGAGACTATGGGGTTATCTAAATATAGAATCATGTCATCTGCAAACAGAGATAGTTTGACTTCCTTTCTTTCTATTTGGATGCCCTTTATTTCTTTCTCTTTCCTGATTCCTCTGGTCAGGACTTCTGATACTATGTTGAATAGGCCTCGTGAGACAGGGCATCCTTCTTTTGTGCTGATTTTCAAGGGGAATGCTTCCAGCTTTTGCTCATTCAGTATGATGTTGGCTGTTGGTTTGTTGTAGATGGCTCTTATTATTTTGAGGTATGTCCCTTCAGTACCAAGTTTATTGAGAATTTTTAACATGAAATTATGTTGAAGTTTATCAAAATCCTTTTCTTCATCAAATGAGATAATCATATGGATTTTGTCTTTAATTCTCTTCATGTGATGAATCATATTTATTGATTTGCATATATTGAACTAACCTTGCATCCCATGGATAAAGCCTACTTGATAATGGTGGATAAGCTTTTTGATGTGCTGCTGAATTTGGTTTGCCAGTTAAGAATTTTTGCATGGATGTTCATCAAGGATATTGGCCTGAAGTTTTCTTTTTTTATTGTGTCTCTGCCAGATTTTGGTATCAGGATGATGCTGGCCTCACAGAATGAGTTAGAGAGCAGTCCTTCCTCCTCAAATTTTTGAAACAGTTTCAGTAAGAATGGTACCAGCTCTTCTTTGTACATCTGGTAGCATTAGGCTGTGAATCTGTCTGGTCCTGGACTTTTTTGTTTGGTAGGCTATTTACTACTGATTCAATTTCAGAGCTGATTGTTGGTCTGTTCAGGGATTCAGTTTCTTCCTGGTTCAGTCTTGGGAAGCTGTATGTGTCCAGGAATTCATCCATTTCTTCTAAATTTTCTGGTTTGTGTGCATATAGGTGTTCATTATAGTCTCTGATGGTTATTTGTATTTTTGTGGGGTCAGTGGTAATATTTCTTTTGTCATTTCTAATTGTGTTTATTTGTATCTTATTTCTTTTCTTCTTTATTAGTCTAGCTAGCAGTTTCTCTTACCAATTTTTTTCAAAAAAAGAACAGCTCCTGGATTTGTTGATCTTTCTAAATTTTTTGTTTTCGGTTGGGGCGAGCAGTGGTTGAGACAGTCTCTCTCTTTACCCAGGATGGAGTACAGTGATGCACTCTCAGCTCACTAGAATCTTCACCTCCCAGGTTCAAGTGATTCTCAAGTCTCAGCCTCCTGAGAAGCTGCAATTACAGACATGCACCACCATGCCTGGCTAATTTTTGTATTTTTAGTAGAGACAGGATTTCACCATGTTGGCCAGGCTGGTCTTGTACTCCTGACCTCAAGTGATCCACCCACCTTGGCCTCCTAAAGTTCTGGGATTACAGGTGTGAGCCACTGCACCAGGCCTGAACGGTTTTCTGTGTCTCAATCTCCTTAAGTTCAGCTCTGAATTCAGTTATTTCTTTCCATTTGCTTGCTTTTGTGTTGGTTTCCTCTTGCTTCTCTCGTTCTTTTTGTTATGATTTTAGGTCATTAATTTGCAATCTTTCTAACTTTCTGATGTGTGCATTTAGGGCTATAAATTTCCCTCTTAACACTGTCTGAGCTGTGTCCCAGAGATTCTAGTATGTCGTATCTTTAATCTCCCCAGTTTCAAAGAACTTCTTGATTTCTGCCTTAATTTCATTATTTATCCAAAAGTCACTCAGGAGCAGGTCATTCAATTTCCATGTAACTGTATAGTTTTATGTGATTTTTTTTTTTTTCTGACGGGGTTTCTCTCTTTTTGCCCAGGCTGGAGTGCAATGTCATGATCTTGGCTCACCGCAACCTCTGCCTCCAGGGTTCAAGTGATTCTTCTGCCTCAGCCTCCTGAGTCACTGGGATTACAGGCATGTACCACCATGCCCAACTAATTTTGTATTTTTTAGTAGAGACAGGGTTTCTTCATGTTGGCCAGGCTTGTCTTGAACTCCCAGCCTCAGGTGATCTGCCCTCCTCAGCCTCCCAAAGTGTTGGGATTACAGGAGTGAGCCACCATGCCTGGTCTTCAGTGATTTTCTTAGTCTTGATTTCTATTTGAATTGCCCTGTGGTCCAAGAGAGTGGTTGGTATGATTTCAGAGGATTGTTTTATGTCTGATTGTGTGGTTGATTTTAGAGTATGTGCCATGTGGCTATAAGAAGAATGTATATTCTTTTGGTTTTGGGTGGAGGGTTTGGTAGATGTCTATCAGGTCCATTTGGTCCAGTGTTGAGTTAGGTTCCTGAATATCTTTGTTAATTTTCTGCCTCAATGATCTGTCGGATACTGTCAGTGGGATGTTGAAGTCTGTCACTATTATTATGTGGGAATCTAAGTCTCTTTGAAGGTCTTTAAGAATTTGCTTTATGAATGTAAGTGCTACTGTGTTGAGTGCATACATATTTAGGATAGTGAGGTCTTACTGTTGAATTGAACACTTCATCACTATGTAATGCCCTTCTTTGTCTTTTTTTGATCTTTGTTGGTTTAAAGTCTGTTTTGTCTGAAATTAAGATTGCAACCCCTGCTTCTTTCTGTTTTTTATTTACTTGGTTGATTTTTCTCCATCTCTTTATTTTGAGTCTGTGGGTGTCATTGCATGTGAGATGGGTCTCTTGAAGACAACATGCCAATGGGTCTTTCTTCTTTATCCAGTTTGCCACGCTGAGTCTTTTAATTGGGGCATTTAGCTTGTTTGCATTCAAGGTTAGTATTAATATGCATGGATTTGAGCTGTTATTGTGTTGTTAGCTGTGTTCTGTCTCATCTTTGTGGGCCAATCTGCCTTCAATCTTTGAAGTTATTGTCCTTTGGATATTTATTTATCTTTTATCCTACTTGATGACATTGGGGGCTTGATTGTGGTATAAGGTGAGTTCAGTCAACTGGCCTCATTTCTGGAAGATTTTAGGGGGCCCAGGCTCAAGGCTCAGCATAGGATTCCTGGATTTTATGCTGTTACTCTGGGGAACTGGTATCAGGTCCTGGCTTTGATCTCTGGCTCCTCAAGGTTAGGAACATGCTGCAGTGGAGGGGCCAAAGTGCTTCCAAACTGAATGGCTATTCACAGCAACCACTTCAATGGGCAGTGACAAGCAAAGCACTTCATAGGGTGATGGCAGCAGGATCTGTCCTTGTTCACCTGTGCCAGCAGCAGTGGCAGCAAAAATGTGGTAAGAGGCACGTTCATCAACTGTGGCTGGGTGCTAGTGGGCGCTGGGTTGCTGGCTTCCATGAGGGTGTTCACAGCAGCTGCAGGGCAGCACGTCTGGGTGGGGGAGCCATTAGCGACTGCACGTGTTCACAGTGGTGGTGGTATTAGCATAGGGGTGGTGTGCTGGTGGGCACAGGACTGTGTGTACCCGCTGTAAGGATTCCCACAGGCAGCAGTAGCTGGGTCCACTGTTCTTCATGCCTCATTTTGCACCATTGGCAGTGTTGGTGCAGGGGCAGGTGCTGGCAGGCATGAGGCTGGTGAGCTCCATGCCCACCAAAGTTCTGACAACAGTGGTAGCGTGATCAGAGGATGGGGGTAGTGAGAGCGGAATGGGGGAGAGGGATTGGGAGGGAGCAAGGTATGGTCACACCAGCAGCAGTGGGATGGCAGGATGCATGTGTACATGCACACTGGTGGGGAAGGGAAGACAAGGTCAGCCCAGGCATACATGTACCAGCAGAAGGATGGTGCAGGGAGGTCATGGGCAAGTGCATGCAGGCAAAGTGGCACAGGGGGAGGCTGCATGGGGGGCAGCACAGGTGAGCTGGTGCATGTTCATGGGGCCCACTATGCTGGAGCACTCTGCCAGTCATGTGGTCCATCAGCACAGGAGCTATGATGCAGGCCCCCAAGGCACCAGAGGCTGCCCTGCAAGCAGGCACAGCCTTGCTGGGACCCAGAAGAGGCCAGCAGACCAAGAGGTGCTCAGGTCAAAATGGACCCATCTCATGGGCAAAACCTCCCTGCAGAGTTCAGGTCCAACAATTCCGCCAAAGCTAAAGTATCCTATAGGAGTAAGTCGAGCCTACAGAAATGGGCATCTTTATATCAGGGAGTGATAGTCTCCACATCTGTTCTTTCTCAAAGTTGTTTTAGTTGTTCTGGGTTCTTTGCATTTCCGTATGAAGTTTTGGATCTGCCTGTTAATTTCTATAAAGAAGTCAACTGGGATTTTGATAGCATTGCATTGAATCTTTTGGTAAATTTGGGAAGTATTTTCATTTTCACAATATGGTCTTCTCACATATGAACATGTAACACATTTTCGTTCATTTACTCTTTAATTTATGTCAAAAATGTTTTGCAGTTTTCGTTGTACAAACCTTGCATTTCTGTTGTTAAATTTATTCCTAAGTACTTTATTCTTAAATTCTATTGTATAAAAATATATAAAAATGTAAAAATACAACTGGTTCTGTAATTGGTCTTGTATCCTGCAACCTTGTGGAAATTTCTTATGAGTTCCAATAAGTGTGTGTGTGTGCACGCGTGTGTGGATTTTTTAGGATTTTCTATATACAAGAGTGTACCATCTGTGAATAGAAGCAATTTTACCTCTTCCTTTCTGATCTGGATATCTTTTATCCCATTTTCTTGCCTAATTGCCCTGGTTAGATCTTCTGGTACAGTGCTGAACAGAAGCAGTGAGAGCAGATACCCTTGTCTTGTTTCTGATCTTAGAGGAAAAGCACTCAGTCTTTCACCATACATATGATACTAGCTGTGGATTTCTCATAGATGCCCTTTATTAGGTTGAAAAGGTTCCCATCTATTTCTATTCTGTTGAGTTTTTTAAATCATGAAAAAGTGTTAGATCATTAATTGATCTTTAAAGATTAAACCAGCAGGACTTTTTGTAGATTCTGTGTAGACAAGCTGTTTCTAAAATTTATATGGAAGAGCAAATGAGCTAGAATAGCTAAAACATGTACACCATGGTCAACCTAGGCCAAGTCACCATCACCTGTCATGTGGATTATTTCCAGTCTCCTCCAACTAGTCTCTCTATGACCATCCTTGCTACCTTACAGATTAGTCTTACAGGCAGAGTGACTCTCATTATACCTAAGATTCTGTTTCTCTCTTCAGTAATCTCCCACCTCACTCTGAATAAAACCCAACATTCATACAAAGGACCAGATATCCAGTGTCACTTGCCACCTTGCTACCTCTCCCGCCTTATCTTCTACTACCTTCTCCCATGCTTACTCTGCTCAAGCTACACTGGTCTCTTTACTAAACTCAAATATACAAAAGGTATTCCTGACACAGGGCTTTTGTTGGCTCTTTCCTCTGCCTGGAATTTTCTTCCTCAAGATACCCATATGTTTCATTCCTTCATTTCATCAAGCCTCAGCTCAAATGTCATACTATCAGAGAAGGTTTTCCTGCTCACTCTATAAAATAGCAATCTTCACTCCTGTCACTTTCACTATTTTTCATACCCTCATGTGTTTTTTTAGTAGTTCTTGCTCCCACTCAACAAATTCAGTATTTGTATTATCATTTGTTCATTTTCTACCTCTTCTTAAATACTAGCTTTAAGAGCACAGAGACATTACCTGTTATATCCCAGAATCTTCAACAGTCCTTGGCATTGTAATAGATGCCTAGTAAATATTTGTTGACTAAGAGAATGCTTCTCTTCTAAAGAGAATTTTTTAATTTTTGGTGTAATCAAACTTAGTAAGCTTTTCCCTTATGATTTTTGCTCTTGGGTGTTTTAAGAATAATTTATAAACACCAGAGTCACAAAAAATTGCTGATATTTCCTTCTAATATTCTTGAGCAGTTGTTCGTTATTTAGATCTTTTGTACATTTTAATTTATCTATGTAAGTGATAAGGTGTAGGATAAAACATTTTTGTATGTGTAAGATAAAAATTATTCTAATAACACTTATCGAATTTTTCCTTTTTTTCTAATTTGAAAAGACAATTCTAACATATGCTCTTTCTCTTCATCTTGCTTATTCTCACATCATTAAAAATGTTCTATAAACATCATTTTATTGTTGTGTAATATTTCAACCTGTGACAATGCCAACATTTATTTAATACTTTTTCAATAATCAGATATTTGACTGTTTCCATTTTTGTTTGTCTAACACTAAAAGGAACATCTATATAAATGAAACATCATTCATATTCAATTGTTTACCTGAAATATATTCTTAGAAGTAAAACTGCTTGGTCAAAGAATATGAACATCTAAAGTTCTTGCACAAGGTGGAAATTATTCTCCAGAATAGTTAAACCAACTTGCCCTTGTTTGCGCATTTACCAGTAAATGAGAATACAGGTCCCACTATAGCTTTACCAACCCTAGTATCAAATATTTTTCTCCTTTCTTTGACATTCTTTAAATATTTATATGCTAGGCCCCAGGCTAAGCTCTTTACATAGATAATCTCATTTAAATTATACAATTCTATCAGATTAGTACAACCATAATCTTCCTTTAACACATAAGGAAATTGAGTCTTCGACAGATTAAAGGACTTGGCCAAGGCTACACAGCCAGTGAGTACTAAAGGTGAAACTTCAAACCAGGCCAAGTAACACCAGAAGCAGAGCATTTTAACCAACTCTACTTTTCCTCAAATCTTTACCAATTTAAGAGGCTAAAAGAAAAACGGCTTCTCTTTTAATTTGCATTTCCTTGACTACTAAGGAAGATGAACATTTTATTTTGGACTAATTGTATTTACTTTAGGATCAATTATATAGGTAGCAGTATTCTGAGTTCCAATACGGTCATTAGAAGGTGGTATGCTGGCCTCAGAGTAACTCGGATTTCAGAAGAGTAAGATTTGGGTTCCAGTTGCACTTTGTTGGCCCAGCTTGAGGTCTTGAGCAAGCCACTTAACTACCTGGAGCTTCAGGCTCTTTACTTGCAAGATGAAGGTATATATGCTTTTTCTCACCAAGTTGTTATGAAGACTGCTGAGATCAAAGGGATTTAAGCACATAAGCAAACAGTGAGAGACAAGGCATAAGAAACACTGGGATAGGAGATTTCCAGTATCTCCATTATTCTTCCTAGCTCCATGAAATAGGCAGTATCTCCATTTCATAGGTTTGAAAAGTAATTTGACCAAGGTTACACTGGTAGTAAGTGGTAAGAGTACTTCTAAGTGCTTGGCACATAGAAAGTCCTTAGTAAGTGTTCATTCATCCAGGAACACATCACTCTTTGCCCCAGAAGTGGAGGTGAAGTTTCCCCAGTTTCTTAAGAGATGAGGGCAGCATTTTTTCAGAGAGAAGATCCTTTAAAAGACAATGTTAATATTAGGAGATTAATAGGCATCAAAGGAAGAAATAAGAAGAAGAAATGAGAAGATAATCAAATGTTATCCAATTCCTTTCTTTATTTTACCTAAAATTCAGAAAGGATCTAATGACAATCCCCTCAGCAAACACTAAACTTTCCTACAACAAACCATATACAAGTTGCTCCTACCATGCGGCTTTTAAGCCTCATGCACACTGACTTTTCTAGAGCATTATTCTCACGTAGTTGCTCCTCTTGTGCCTCCAGTGCAAATGGGATGGAAGTTAAATAAGAGCTTTCTTATTTTATTGAATTCCCATTGATAAACATCTCCCTTGCAATCCTCTTGGCTATTCTCTTTTGTGGGAGAGACAGTGACAGAGAATTAGCTGTTGTTTTCTATATTCAAACCCTCCCTTCTATGTTCTGTGATGCTGCTGTGTCATCTGACACCATGTTGCACTCTACAGTAGCTAGCACTAGAGGATGACTGCAAAGCTGGCAGAGGCAGAACTGACTTGCTTCTCCCTATTGCTTCTTGTTGGTTTTCCATGGGCTTCATGGTCCTGCCAGCACCACCCTAGCAACACTTCTTTTCCCCATCAGCACCAGCAGACCAGCATTCTATCCTCAGAACTCTTTTTCTCTAGGCTTCTAAGTTCTAGAAATTCCAACCTCATCTTTTGTTCCACAGCTCTAAGGATGGTAGCTGCTTCCTGCAGTTGCTCCTCTGTGATCTTTTTGCCTTTTTAATTCTTCAACCCTAGTTCATAACCCTGGTTAAAAATCATTCATACTAAATGTTCTTTGTCAAAATAATTAATGTGGTTTCTGACACTGGGTGCTACCAAGGAGGTGGAAGAGGGTAGGACCAGGAGATTATTAAAACCCTTTCAACAACAAATGTCCATGTTTTTATACACTGGATTCACTGGAAATCCAGTCACTGGGAATCCAGTCTATGAGATTCAAATCCCACCACTGCTTCTTCCTAGCTTTGGGAACTTTGGCAATTTTCTCCCAAGCCAGGAATCCCTAAGTTGCAGAAGGAACTTGAGATAACTTGAACTTGGGCCAGTGTGGGGCCCAGGGGAAGTTGGGGAGGCTCCCAGTCTCTGCCTCCCTTTGACTAGCCTTCAAGCTGCCCAGTGTCCAGTTCAACTCATCCTGGTGCAATCCTGCCAGTGATACCAAACCAGACCCATTCTGCCCATCACACAACATGCAAATCACTGAGAAGACAAGTTTTGCAGCAGAGAAAGAGTTTATTTACAAGGCAGTCAAGCAAGGAGGTGGGAGAACAGGTCTAAAATCTACCTCCTTGAAGATAGGGCTTAAGGATATTTATAGGGTAAAGAAGCAGGGTGGTCTAAGGTATGGGGAGAGGTGATGGTAGTGGGGAAAAATAAGGTAATTAGTGATTTGCACAAGTATAGTTGATGTTCACGGCTCTTCATAGTACTCATGTTCAGAAAATGGTGATTTTAGCATGATTGGAGGGAAGAGTTTTAGGCCTGCTGACATCCAAAGGTCACCTCTTAGGCATTTGCAAAGGCCCAGTTGAAGGGTTGGTGGTCTCAACTGGTTCAAACTGGACAAGAACTACCCCCTGGGTCCTAAGAAACAACTTAAAGCAGGCATTAGTATAGTCACATATACATCAGAGCTGTTACCTATAAGGAAGCTAGTGGGGGTGTTTGTTACGTATTGTTTGGCTACATGACTTTTAGCCAAACCGTATATACAGGTTTTCAGTTCATCTAGAAATAAATGGTTAAAAGCAAGCAAGACAGGTTAAGTTTGGTGGGCTTAATCAAGTTAGCCCTTGGTTGCACCAGTAATAAAGCGTGCATGAGAATGGTGGCCCCTGGGACACAATTCCCTGACACCTTAGGGGTGTTATCCTGGCATTCAGCTGTGGAAAGATGAGATAACCACCAATTCTGGGTCCAACAAAATTGACACTAGCTACTTTCCATTGGAGAAGAGACACACAGAAGGAAGTGTGGACAGTGCCCTACACTCAAGGCAAGGCAGCTAACTCGAACCTGTGTGGGGACAGGAAAGATGTGCCCCCTCCTAGGAGTAGCAGGGCCTAGCATTCCTTGAAGTTGATGGTTAAACATTGATTTTATTATAAGCTCTGGTGCTAGACTGTTCAGATTCAAATCCCACAACTGCTCCTTACTTGCTTTGGAACCCTGCAATTTTCTCAACCTTTCTATGCTTCAGTTTCTTCATCTGTGTAATGGGGATAATTAGAGTATTTACCTCATAATGTTTTGAAAGAGTTGGATGATTTACCTTATGTAATGCATTTAGAACAGTGTCTGGCACATAAAAAGTGATATGAAATGTGTAGCTACTTGCTGATGATGATCTGTGTGAGTATAACAAGCTAAGCAGCAGAGAGATGCACAGACACCCATGTGAACAGAGAGGTTGGTTTTGATGGAATCTCTTCAGTCTGAAGAGCTACTTGTTAAGATATTTTAGGTTGCAAGAAACAATAAGCCCTAGGACAAATGACTTGAAAGGGAAATTTATTATCTTAAACACAACAAGTTTAGAGTAAGGCAGCTTCAGCAGATCAAAGATACCATCGAGTACACAGCTCCTTTTCATATTTCTTTTCTACCATTCTCTGCAGAATGTTTTGTTTTTGTTTTTGTTTCCTGAGGCTTGACCTCTCATGTTTGCAAGAAGGCTGTAGTAGATTTCACCATCCCAGCCTTGAGACAACATACAGGGCATTAGAAGGATTTTAACTCCCCAGTGTAACATTTAAAGATAGAGGACAGCCTTCTGCAGATGCCTCTCTTTCAACCCACCCTGTAGGCTTCTTTTTCCTTCTCATTGGCTAGACTGTTTCTCATACTTATGCCTAAACCAATCAAGATTACTTAGAACAATCGTGAGTCACAGCTGAGGAACAGGCATGGAGCTCAACTCCCCTGAAGCATATGAGTGTACAGGTGGCTATATGCCCAAACAAAATTAGGGTTCAGTTAGGAAGAAGAAAGGGAAAAATGGCTGATGGGCAAAGAACCAAGAGTGACTGCTACCATGGCCTTCCCAGCACCCTGCACAGCACACAGTCACTGGCCTGTGCATAAACTTGGCCCTGGGCCCAGATTGACCACACTGACATTTAGGAGAACATATGGGGGAACAAGAAACATGTCTCCCCACCTCATCAAGGGTATGAGGGCCAAAATAGGTTTATTCTTCTAGACCCCAAACACACACACACACACACACACACACACACACACACTCTGTTGGGGAGTGTTTGTCAGTTAGGAGAAGTGTGAGGAACGGAAAAGAGTGAGGAGAGGAAGGGGAAGCCAAGTGCTGAATAAATTGGCATGTCAACAAAGGATGGAGAAGAGAACATTAGCGCGAAAAAGAATGGGAGCTGGAGAGTCCCCAAGCACAGAAGCTGGGGAAATGAAGGGACAAATTCAGAAAGGAATGTTATTTAAAATGTGCGCACATCTGAGGAGCAAAAAAACCAGAAGAGTGGCACAAAAGGCCAAGCCAGAGGGGGAAGTCTGGGAGCAGGAGTTGAGAGGGGGACTCTTTCAGGCAAATGTAATAGCAAGGATATAGCAATGACCCAAGCACCAAGTCTATTTTTTTGGTAACGTGAAATCTCTGCTGTTCTGAAAGTATATGACTAAAAACCTGCTATATCCATGAGGCAGGAGGCTGGAAGCTGGGACAGAGTGGCAGCTCCGGGCCAGAGATGCAGACACCCACGTGAACAGCTCCTGACGGGGAGGGGCTGGGGGTCTGAGCTGCCAAGCTCTGTTTGGGAGATCTGTTTACTTTTTCATGCCCAGAGCTTGAGGGGCAGTTTTGGCAATGTTTACTGGGGGCCCAGACTTCAATCTTGGTCTCCCACAATGCTAAGACGGGAGCAAAAGGCTCAGTCTGACAGTCTACCGACTAGGAGGCTGGGAAATATCTGGAATCTCTTTAACCCCAGGTTCCCTTAGTGGCTGCATTCGCTGATGAACACTTTTAGTAGCTGAATCCAGAGGGGGCAAACTCAACCCTTCTGGGTACTGATGCTTTAAAAACAAGGACAATAATGAGAATTCGTTGCAATTATCCTTCAACTAAGCATGATATTTGTTGCTAGCACACAGCCTCATGCACAAGGGCTGTGTGTCGTTACACAGAAGGAAGGTGGTGAGATGCTACACCCTGCCAATGTAGCTCCCCTACCATCTACCCAAATGTTTAGTAAAAGTCCATGAAACCTCACAAAACTGTGGTGCCAGTAAACTTTTTTTCTGGAGACTAGAACGGAGGCCGTATCTTGCTCCTAAGATGAAGTGGGGGTGGGGGAGTGAAATTATCAGCTCATGTGAATACACATGAGTCAGGGACTGCTCTGCTGACACCTGGACTCCCATGAGCAAGGCAGTACCTCAGACATCTGGGCATATCTATCAATCAACCAACCAATCAATCAGAAAGCCAACCAGTGGGAATTTATGAGTCTCCGGCTTTATGCTGGGCTCATATGAAAGCACATACGGCAGATACAAATTATAGGAAATGAATGGCATTCAAGAAGTTTACAATCAAACCTGGGCACCAAACTCAAACCAAAAAAGGGGGTTTAAAATGTGCGTTCATGACTATGAGTACCATAGAGATCAGAGACTCAGGGAGGCCAACAAAGTTGGAAGTAGTCATAGTTTATAGAGGAGATGGCTTGAAAGCGGGGAATCATGATCTTTCCAGAGAAAAAGATGGGAAGGGGAGGATTCCAGGGAAGGCTATAGGCAGGTACAAGGAGTCAGGGACACATGCGGCAAATGCGAGGGGCTCTCGGTCTTGCTGGCATGAAACTGGGTGATTCTGGTGCCTAAGCATCAAGAGAATTCAAGGTCAAAACAGTCTCCATAGCTCAGAGAAGGAAAACTGCCCGCTAAGCAAACATGCTCACACTCCAGATGGGGTGAGTTTTCAGAGCAGAAGAGCTGAGGAAGCTTTCTATGTGATTTATAACTGTCTGTGACCCCAGACAGCAGCCCACCCCAACCCCCAAATGCTACTGCAGAGCAGAGATGTGTGTTTTTCATAAAAATGTTATTTTACTTTAATGCAAAAGTCAGGAAAATTAATCTGGGCCAAAAGGAAAATTTCTTGTAGAGGCCTCTGGTTTCCCCATAAATTCTCCCCAAGTACTCCCGGGCCACAGTGCCTCTGCTTCCAGTCTGCAGCCTGTTGGTATTCAGCCTCTGCCCTGGACCAGGAAATTACCAATTCCAGTCTCACACAAGGAATTAAGGTTGGAACAATACAGTATTTTACAATCCGTACAAGCTGCATTTATCCAGAGCTTTTCATGCATGGCATCTTAAAGCTCTTTATGATCTTTTTTCTTAAAAAAAAAAAATAAGGAAAAAAAAAAGAATTTAAAAGAGAAAACCTTCTAAAAACCCAAACCCCCACTGAACTAAATGAGCCATTCAGAGTGAATAGGACTTAACAGTGGCCTTCAGAATAGGAACAGAGGTCCCACTCGGATGGAACAAGAACAACAGAATCAAAGGAAATTACAGCTCAGAGAAGGCTGCACAAGGCCTGAAATGTACCCCTCGGCCCTTGGGGCACTGATGGGCTCTGCGATCTGTGACTGGCACAATGAACTTTGGATGGGGATCAGAAGAAGGGGATGTGGTCCCCATGATTCAGTGAGTGCAGAGGGGACCAGAAGGCCACCTTTTGGCTCTGAAGATAGTCAGCACCAGCCTCAATATTTGTTCTCCTCACTTGGAGAATCACCCTCCCCAAAGGCCACTAGACTAGGAAAGGAAGTGGCTACGCTATGTGCCTTTGGATTCCAATCCTAATCCTAGCTCCTTCTTAGGTACCCAGAGCCCTCGTGCTTAATTCTGCTACAGTCCCAGCTATGCTTGCCTTTCTGGGATATCCCTCATGTTTTGAACAACCACCACACACCTCTTCTTTCCCCTCTTGTTGCAGTCTCTCATTGCCTGAGGTAGTACCCAGGATTCTTTGTCTTGTGACCAACAACGTTAAGGAGTACAGACACTAAGGTTGGAGCGAAAGTTTAATAAGTGAAAGAAGAAAGCTCTCCACTGCAGAGAGGGGACCTGGGAGAGTGTTGCTGTTTTACAGTTGAATGCAAAAGTTTTAATAAAACACTGATGAGAGCTAGGCATCTTATTTGCATAAGGTGTGAATTTCTAGTAGCTACACCCCTCTCTAACAGTGCACATGCAGGCCCTTAATTTGAGTTACTCCATATTGCTTTGTTCTCCTTACTGTACCTGTGTCAGGGGATGGAATTTTCCATTGCGGGCATGTCTGGGCAAGTAACCAGTGTAGCCTTTCTTATCTGTATGGTTGTGGGCATGTCTTAGGGAAGCCCCTCTGTGCAAGTTCCCTTATCTGTGCCTGCAGGGTGTTTGTTTGAAAGAAGTCAACTGGCCGGGCGCGGTGGCTCAAGCCTGTAATCCCAGCACTTTGGGAGGCCGAGACGGGCGGATCTCGAGGTCAGGAGATCGAGACCATCCTGGCTAACATGGTGAAACCCCGTCTCTACTAAAAATACAAAAAAATAAGCCGGGCGAGGTGGCGGGCGCCTGTAGTCCCAGCTGCTCGGGAGGCTGAGGCAGGAGAATTGCGCGAACCCGGGAGGCGGAGCTTGCAGTGAGCAGAGAGCGGGCCACTGCACTCCAGCCTGGGTGACAGAGCGAGACTCCGTCTCAAAAAAAAAAAAAAAAAAAAGAAAGAAAGAAGTCAACTGAGGACCCACCCTAACTGCCTGACGGACTGGTTTCTTCCTTTCCCCTCTCTCACTTTCACCCTGCTTCCAACTCTTCCCTGGGACCTCTGTTTTGCAGACAGCCAGCTTTCTGCTTGGTCCAATCTTATAAATTCTTTCTTTTAGTGGTGTCATAGGATGACAATTAATCAAAAAGATGCTTATCTCAAAAACTATATTTTTGTGTTAAACAGATCTCCAGTGTTGTTACTAGAGAAGGGACCTGAACTATCCAGGGAGGTGGAGGATGCTCAAATTAGATGTTGCTGACTAGAGATTTTCAGAGTTGCGTTGGTGCACTAGAGGCCAGTGAAGGTGCTTCTCCATGCACAGGGGAAATGTGAGTAAGTCATCTTGGGCTGCTGACAAAGTAAAAATATCGGCCTCATAAGTCAATTCCTAGGCAACCCAGCTACTTTACATTCACAAGTTTAAGATTTGGGTTTTGTTGGTTTTTTTTTGTTTTCATCTTTGTTTTTGTTTGTTTAATTTCCTGTTTCTGTGTGGGAATGAAACTTCAGAATGAGGTGAGATGATTTCTTCAAAAAATTAAAGAAATTACTTTTTTTTGTTGTTGAGACAGAGTCTCACTCTGTCTCTGGCTGGAGTGCAATGGCGTGATCTCAGCTCACTGCAACCTCCACCTCCTGGGTTCAAGCAATTCTCCTGCCTCAGTCTCCCAAGTAACTAGAATTACAGGTGCCCGCCACCATGCCCGGCTAATTTTTTGTATTTTTAGTAGAGACAGGGTTTGACCATGTTGGCCAGGCTGGTCTTGAACTCCCGAGGTCAGGTGATCCACCCGCCTTGGCATCCCAAAGTACTGGGATTACAGATGTGAGCCACTGTGACTGGCCAAGAAACTACTTTTTAAAAAAAAGTTTGAAAAGTTTTTAAAATATAGTTTTTAAAATGATGATACTTGCCTCCCAGGGATTTCAGGACCAGTAAGATAATGCCTGTAAGATACAGACATGGTGTTTGACAGAGTAGGAGCTCAACAGCTACTGATTCCCACACTCCTGTTTTCTTGCCCCATTTCCCTCTCCACCCCTTAAATCCTTTGCTCCCATCTTGCACTTGTCCCATGTTCTTTAACACTTTGCACAATACCTTCTGGAGAGCCTTCTGCAGAGCCCCTGGGAGTGGGCAGTGTGAGCAGCAGCGTGGGAGGGCAATCAGCCCTGGGGTTGGAACACTAACCAGTTGTGCAACCTTGGACAATTCCTTTCACCTCTCTGCTCCTCGGTCTCACCATCTGTAAAATGAGCTCATTGAATGAGGTGGTGTCTAAGGTCCTTCATGGGTCTAACGAGCCAGGTTTTGTGAGAGGTTTTACAACAATATCCTTAAGTTTAACCACTCTGAATTATGAGACTATTGTTCTTTAAACTTCCCAACCACTTCAGTGTCAAACACGGTCACTGTTTGCTCTATCCTATGCATGCTAAGACACAGATAATGCAATTTGGAAACCAAGACCAAGAGAATCACAGGCAATCAGAATGTACTGCAAGATTAGTGTGTGTGGGTTGCTGAAACCCATGTCCACATGGGCCCACAGCTAACAAGTAACAAGATAATGGAGATTACGTGCTAGGCTACAGTCTCTAGTACTTACTATTGTCCCTAGGGCAGAAGGAACCAGCAACCCCCGGTCTCCTCCTGACAGCTTCTATCAGTCTCCTACTGACATAAGAAATGGAGGGAATGGAAACCAAAGTTGGTGGAATAGTGTTGGAGACAGGGCAAACACCCTCCATCATTTATGCGCCTTCAGTCTGACTTCCAACTGCCAATGCACACCTTTGGCTGAAGGTCTTCACTGTGCCCAGTGCCTACTCTGCCTGGGCACACAGCAGCTGGACTTGATAACCCCCCAGAAGCAGTCTGTCGCCACACTCTGGCTCCTTCACGCTTTAGATGGGTAGCGCTGGGGTGGGTATTCTTCCCTGGCTCCTGGAGTTGCCCCGCAGCTCACACCCCAGTAGCCCAAAGTGGTGATTTGCTGAATGAGGCATTCTTTGTTGGCTGCTTTCCCTTGCCTGTTCCACTTCCTCATTCTCTTACTGGTGTTTCCTGGGATCACTTCCCAAATAAACTATTTTCACTCAAATCCGTGTTTCAGAGCTTGCTTCTGGTGGGGATCCAAAATGAGAGAAATGGTTCTGCTTCTAAAGATACAGCTTTGTTCTACAGTTGATCCAGGCGCCCAATCAGTAGCTCATTTATTCATTCAACAAATATTTGTTTTGCTCCTACCAGAGCAGGCACTGAATCAAGCACCGAAAAGCTACACACACATGCGTTCTGTGAAAGATCAGTAGATGGGTCCTTGACTGAGAATGTCCCATGACAGGCAGAGTTAGCTGAGATGAGGGAAAGGATTATGGGACTACCGTGATGTACTGGCCGGCTGAGTATCTGAAGATGAAAGACTTAGCCCTGAGAGTCTAACTCAACACCCACCATCCTCCCCAGCCCTCGATACACAAACACCTCTTTAAGATGTGAGGCATGAAAAGGCAGTCCTGGCACATTTTGCTCAGGAAAATGTGTAGCAGGAATAAAGAACCACGCTGCATTCTTTGTTTGTCCAGGTGCCTGTTCATATCAGAGGCACTTGCAGGGTCTGACCTGCTCCAGGGGCTCCTCTAGGGCTTTGAAGCCAGCAGCCCTTCTGGCCATGAATCCTGCCCAGCAGCCTGGGAAATGGATGTTGCTCCAAGAGTGCGCCCCTGCATGTGACAGAGAGCACTGTATCCCAGAGAGGCAAAAGGAAGTGCGCAGACCTCACTGTGCCCTTTAGGGTCTCAAGGAGAACCCAGGAGTTTTAAACAGAAACATCACATAAAAGTGACAGGGCTTCAGAGTCAAGAACCTGAGGACTCAAGCAGCTGAACGAATGGTGCCCACATATTCACCAGCCTGTCCTGTCACCTCCCAGGAGGCCCCCAGGCTTGTGGTGGATGAGGTCTGGCCTCAGGGATTCCTCCCATGGCTGTATCCAAGGTGCCAGAGAGGGCCTTCTTCCCTTTCTCCATGCCGAGGAGGAAGCTGACTGGGGACATGTCTGCACTGCTTGTGTGGGGGGGCTGGTTCCAACCCAGTTCCGGAATTTCTTCTTTAGATTTACACAAGCCAAAATGACATTCTCTACCCTCAATTTTAATAGACATCAGTAACTGGGATCATGAATTGGGCTAAAAACTGATGAAATTTAGTATTCAGACCAAATAACAAGTGTCCATTGAAGCACATTTTTAAAATTACCAACATAATGTTGTTGTAGGAAAACCCGGGTTATTGTCACACTACCAGGAAAGATTACACAGATACTTTGAAGGGTGAGGGGGCCAGAATTTATTGGGTGAAAACGAAAAACAACACAGCAAAGCGAGAGAGGGGTTCCTGTTAACAGCCTCTCATCTCACAGACTAATTCCCAGGTTCAAACACAGGAACAGGAGGGGCCAGGCTCCCCCGTGCCAAGGCGAACTTCTGTGGCTCCACCCCCTTCTCCCAGCGCGCAGGCCTGTCGGAGGTTCTCCAGAGAACGCTTTATACTTGGCTGTCTCAATATGTAATTTGAAAAAGAACAAATTGTCTTTTTGTCTGCTCCTTTTCTTAAGTGGCTCTAACCTACTTCTTTTAAGTTTGCCCTAAAGCCAGATTGTCTTGTGATGGGCCGCACCAAGAAGGCCTGGAGCAGAGGGAGTGGGGTTCACTCCAACCCTCTTCTGTCACCAACTCCATTGCACCACGGACCTGGAAGTTGTCATTCTACTGCTGACTGCTGCATTAAAGAAGATGAGATGGTCCCAGCAGGAATCTGTATTTCTCTTGATAAGAAAATGGAAATACTGTATTATGTTCAGAAATTGAGTGTGAACACTTACTAATAGATGAAGTGACATTTATTCAATGCTTTTTTTTTTTTTTTAGATGGAGTCTCACTCTGTCACCCAGACTGGAGTGCAGTGGCATGATCTTGGCTCACTACAACCTCCACCTCTTGGGTTCAAGCAATTCTTCTGCCTCAGCCTCCCAAGTAGCTGGGACTACAGGCGCACACCACCACACCCGGCTAATTTTTGTATTTATTTTTTTAGCAGAGACAAGGTTTCACCATATTGGCCAGGCTGGTCTCGAACTCCTGACCTCGTGATCCGCCTGCCTCAACCCCCTAAAGTGCTGGGATTACAGACGTGAGCCACCACACCCATACTATTCAATGCATTTTATTTTAGAAATTAAAGATCAAATCTTTAACAAATTAACGTTGGGTAATAAAGTTTCATGTTAATGAAAAGATGGTACAAGAGGAGTGGGTGAAAACAAGAAATATAGCTCAGAATCTCAGTTGTATTTCTCCCATAGGAGCATGAATGCTGACTGTGTACCAAGATTTTGAGGTAAAACAAAAAGAATTAAGACATTCTTCTGACTCAAGAAGCTTACAACTCAGGGAGGTAAAGAGACTAAGGCAAATACTAAAATAGTACAGTATATGGCTGGGTGAGATGGCTCAAACCTGTAACCCTAACACTTTGGGAGGCAAAGGCAGGCGGATCACTGGAGGTCAGAAGTTCTAGACCAGCCTGGCCAATGTAGTGAAACCTCATCTCTACTAAAAATAAAAAATTAGCCAAGAATGGTGGCGCGCTCCTGTAATCCCAGCTACTCAGGAGGCTGAGGCAGAAGAATCGCTTGAACCCAGGAGGCAGAGGTTGCAGTGAGCCAAGATTGCACCACTGTACTCCAGCCTGGGTGACAGAGCAGGACTCCATCTCAAAAAAAAAAAAAAAAAAAAAAAAAAAACATAGCTGGGTGCAGTGGCTCACACCTGTAATCCCAGCACTTTGGGAGGCCAAAGTGGGTGGATCACCTGAGGTCAGGAGTTTGAGACCAGCCTGGCCAACATGATGAAACCCTATCTCCACTAAAAATACAAAAATTAGCCAGGCATGGTGGTGTGTGCCTGCAATCCCAGCTACTTGGGAGGCTGAAGCACAAGAATCGCTTGAACCTGGAAGGCGGAGGTTGCAGTGAGCTGAGATCCTGCCACTGCACTCCAGCCTGGGTGACAGTGAGACTACCTCTAAAAAAAAAAAAAGTACAGTATAATTTGCACTATAATAAGTGTCATAAGAGAATAGCCATCAGAGCAACGTGGGAATTCAGGAGAGTTAGAGATCATCTTGGTTGTGGGTGATTCATTCATTCAATAAACAGTACCTAGTATGGCCAGTTCAATGTGTAAGACATCGAACTGCAGTGAACAGATCCGCCCTCATGGAGCTCACAAACTAGCAGGGAGAGACAGGTTGTATAAACAATAAGCAAATCAAGTAAGTCAATTAAATGTTTGTTAAAGAGGTTTTAAATGCTAAGGGGAAAAAGGAAATAGAACGGGGATCTTGACCTTTCCTCTGAGTGGAAGAGGCTATTGGAGAATTCTGAGCAGCAGAGTGATATAACCTGATTGATATTTTAGTAGGATCACTCTAGATTGAGAAGCACTTCAGAAGACATTTGCAAGAATCATTAAAGCCAGCATCGTTAATGTGTATTGAGCAAGCCCTGCGTGCCAGACACTGAGAATCAAGTATCCTGGATTCTCTCATGCCCTTCCCTATCAACACTTTGGGGTTGATATCATTATAATCTCCAGTAAGCTGACTGAAACTGAACCCGAAAAGCTAAGTAATTTGTCCAAAGCCTCACCACCAACAGAACGAAGAACCACACATGCCAAACGTTCCAACCAATAGCCTCTGCTTCCAGGTGGTTCTGTTCCAGGTGGTATCTAAATGGAACCCACTTTCCTACAATCCACTTTCATGAGATGGATTTCCTGGAAAATCTAACAGGGTTCCCAATATTTGAAGCTCTCCTTTGGGAAGTTTCTGTGCAGAACTTCTAACAGGAACTCTCTGTTCCACCCAAGCGAAGAAATACATGACTATAATGGTCAAGATAGGAATACAAACGATAAAGTCTATCACCTCAAAGATTTTTTAATGCAATATAGCAGAAGTTACAAGGTATATCTGTGTTTTCAACAATAAAAACAAACGATACAGACCAGGCAAAAAGAGCTAGACATACGAAAAGCCAAAGGAGTTTAGGACTCCGAGCTCATTGTCACTCAAACATGCCATGTCCATTTATCACTTTATGGCTGGCTCTTGCACACTCGTCCTCATATGTTTTTATTCTCATTAAAAAAAACTTGTATCTGAGCACAAATTGTTATCATCCCCAATTTGTAAGTGCAAAACCAAGCTTAGAGATAACAGCCACGGTGGCATTTTACAATTCAACACCATTTTTATTAACTCCAAATTCCATAGGCTTTTTACTCGATTACACTGTCATTTGGATGGAGGAAAAGGGAGGAGAAGAAAGGGAGAAACATTGTCTCATACAAGGAACAAATGACTACCAGCAAAGTCAATAACTACCTACAATAACACCCAACTAGATGGCGATGCAGAATGAGGTGCTTCTTACCCAGAGACACTGTAACTAAAGGCGAATTATAAGTATGGCAAGCTGAGTCTGGAAGGGGCCAGGTGCTAAGATGAGTGGTCCAGAACCAGGGACATATTTGGCCAAAACCCAGGCATGAAACACAAACTGGTTCTACTGGGACACAGGGCAGTAGAAGACATGGGAAGAAACTTGGGGCAGGTGATGGGTTGTCAGGATACTGGATAAAAAAGAAGGGCACAAAATGTGACATAGGGGACTTGATAATAATTCTTGAGTAGAAGTATGAGGGAGAGGCAGGACCTCTGTGAGGGTCTTGGGCCAAATGCTGGCTTCATGAATAGGACAGGATGACGTGGGTAATGATAGATCATGGGTAGGTTGAAGACACATGTGCAGGTGAATCCTCCCAACTGCTCAGATTGGGACTCAGGATTCCTTCTTCCACCTACCCATGGGGAGGTCCTGCAGTGTCTGGGGCCCAGGATCTAAAGGGTGATATTTATTCTCCAAGGTGCCTGACCAGACCTGGCCATTTTATGTCATTATTTAACTCAACCACTACCAGTGTTATGGGACCCTTAAAAAGAGATTGACTGATGGATTTACTGATTTATTTAAGAAACCGAAGTGTCTCTTCCATATGTGAATTTTGTCTCAAAAAGGATTCTGTTGTATATGTTTTAGAACTTAATCTTATAAAATTGTAATATTTTTATCCAAGTCTTTTCCAAACATTGGATTTTTGTGAGATTAGAGGATTAAAAAATATCCTTTAACTTCTACCATTTTGCCATCTTTGGAGGATATAAGCATGTGAGGAGCAATGCATGTGATTCCTATAAACTCATATTTCTTATTTTAAAACCCTGACATTATTTGGGCTGACATCTCCTCATCCCAAATGATGAAAAGTTTTGGCAACTGTTTATTTTACCATAATCAAATCCATGCAAGATTCTGATTCCTGAAGCATGCTGTTCAGAAAAAATTCTATTAAGTACAGATCATTACACTCAGCATCATGGCACCTTAGATGTCAAGTGCTGTCTTCCCTTGTCAATGTCCATCGCTGCTACTCACTCCTATGGTCACGTGGTCACCCTGTGAACTAGGCAGGTCAGATGAGCAAGTTGAGACTAAGCTTTCTGAGACTGAAATTTTTCCTTTGTCAAAATTGGGTGAATATCCAATTTCATATTCAAACGTTAATATAATTTGAGCTAAGGTTAGGATTACCTACCCCCCACTCCCACCCATTGGCTGGGTGGATAAACCTCTCAAAGGAGAAAACTAGAAGGGAAATAAGGTACATTTAAATTTTAATCTCTGGTTTGATAGATTGGTATCAAATTTGTCTTTATGACTCTTATCCTACATTCCTATCTTATTACAGTCAGCTGCAGAAGAAACAACAATCCTGAATGTACCTTAAAGGGCACAGGAGGATTAAATAATGGATGAAGGATGTCCTGACAAGTCTGTCAGGCTTAAACTTTGGAACATGCAGAACATGCCTTAGAGTCTCAGGAGCAATGGGTCCAGTGAGCAATATCACTGATATTCTGGCTTTGATTTTTTTTTAAGGAAAACTTATTTTAGACCTTCAAACTTGTATTTTCATTTTACTGTATGTTGTAAACTCGAGCTGCACTGTTCTTAATGGAAGCCACTGGCCATTCATGGCTTTTGAGCACTGGACATGTGGCTAGTCCCCGTGGAGATGCACTGTAAGTGTAAAAAGTGCACCGGATATTGAAGACCTCATGCTAGAGAAGGAAGTAAAATTGCTCATTAATAATTTCATATGGGTTACATGGAAATATTTTTGATGTATTGGGTTAAACAGAATATATTATTAGAGTTAATTTTCCCTGTTTCTTTTAGTTTTCTTTTTTGAGACAGTGTCTCACTCTGTTGCCCAGGCTGGAGGGCAGTGGTGCAATCTTGGCTTACTGCAACCTCCACCTCCCAGATTCTCCTGCCTCAGCCTTCCGAGTAGCTGGGATTACAGGCGTGCACCACCACATCTGGCTAATTTTTGTATTTTTAGTAAAGACAGAGTTTCACCATGTTGACCAGGCTGGTCTCTAACTCCTGACCTCAGATGATCCACCCACCTTGGCCTCCCAAAGTGCTGGGATTACAGGCATGAGACACCGCACCCGGCCTCTTTTAGCTTTTTAATGTGGCTACTGTAAAGTTTAAAATTATGTTCTGGTTCACATGAGTGGCCTGCATTATATTTCTTTCACATAGCAGTCATCTAGAGAACAATTATTTCTTAAGAACTGTGAAGAGTTTGAGATTTTATCCCACTTGCAAGCTAAGAAGTCACCCATCTGCAGTTTCGTGGATGCTGGTAGTAGACACCAGACTCCTGGATCAAAGACAAAGGATAGTTTATAACTGACAGCAAGAGCAGTAGCCAGAGTATCAGCATATTTGTGCCACCTCACCAAGCCCCAATTTCCACAGGGCCAGATGACACCTATACATGTAGTGTATTACATTACAGGAGAAAAACTTTGAATTTAGAGAACTTAAATATTTTATGAAGTGCAGTAAGCAAACCTACTATTTGCTCTGGAGGAAGACACTAACTATTTTCTAAAGCTGTTAACTACACAAATGTCCTTGAAAAGATAATCCAGGAGAGAAGATAATCAGTGCATTGCTTGCAAGATGTACAGAAATGTGAGAGACTAATAGGGAATTATCTACTAACATTCTCATTTCCATAGGTCTGCTTTTCTTAGACCGTACATTTCTCTTTGAGAATGTTGTATTTCTACAGACTAATTTAATACATATTGTTCCAAAGCCAACATTAATCCCTAACTCACTGTGATTTCTGGAAGGGTTTGTGATTTCCTTACTGAATTGCACGCCCTGGTCTTAACCCTTGCTTCTCTTCTTTGAAAATAACTCATTTTTTGGAAATCATTGGATTACAATTTCCTTAATTGACTTTCGGCACTGTGTAGAAAAGTAAGACAGGAATGAGAAAACCCAAATAAAACAGGCTGATTCTCTGGGCACACACACGGAAGACACATTTGGGAGCACTGGTACTTTAAAAACATTGGTTTAACTGAATAGTGATTGGAAGTTTCCTCAAAGTCCTGACTCCAGAGCCTCAGTTCCCATGACAGCAGACAGGTCTGAACAGGCTCTGTCTTATACCTTGGAGCATTACACCTTCAAAGCCTTTTACCAACATCTAGTAATTGATTTTCACAATGCAGTGGAGAGTTTGATCATTAAGTACTATTATCCAGATTTGACTGGCTTAATTCACTTGCCTCAGGCTCCAGCAGCCAAGTCAAAAGCAAGAGGTGGATTCAGAATATCTGGCTTCCATCCTGTATAACCCTAGGCAATGTCTATTTTTTTGCACATAAAACCACTCTTCCCTGTCCTCTTAAACACATAAATTAAGTAGCAACTCTTTCTGCAATACTATGTTTTCCTTTGCTGTTGCTTATAGACTATTTTTCTTCAGTTCTTTTTAAATGATAACTATTTGACTTTCAAGTGTTTTCATTCATTTAAATAGGTAACAGATGCACATGAAAGATGAAAGCAGGGCTGTGTATGCAGTGAAAAATTTTCCACATTCCTTCCTGGTAACCCAGCCACTTAGTTCTTCTCCCTGAAAGTAGTCCTCCTTATTTCTAGTGAATATTTCCAGAGATAGACCATGCATTTATAAGCATACTATATCTTTTCTATTATGTAATTAACACACATGCTATACATACTTTTCTACTTCTTGCTTTTTTAAATTTCTTTTTCTTTTCTTTCCTTCTTCTTTTTTTTTTTTTTTTTTTTTTTCTGAGACAGAGTCTCGCCCAGGCTTGAGTGAGGTGGCGCAATCTTGGTTCACTGCAAGCTCTGCCGCCCAGGTTCAAGTGAGTCTTGTGCCTAAACCTTCCGAATACCTGGGATTACAGATGTGCTCCACCACGCCTGGCTAATTTTTGTATTTTTAGTAGAGACAGGGTTTCACCACATTGGCCAGGTTGGCTTTTTTCAATTTTCAACCTTGGAAATCATTCTATATCAGTACTTTCAGTGCCTCATTCTTTGAACTGTACCGTGTTTTATCAGTATCCTCTTTGGGAGCATGGAGGTTGTTTCTAATCTTGCTATTACAAACAGCATCTATTTAGCCAATACTTACCCATACTCACTTTGTGCCAGGCTCTCTAGTGAATATCCTTGTACTTATGTCATTTCTTGCACTTCTGCTATCCTTGTACAAATTATATCTAATACAAAGTAAGTGTATTCATTGTAGTTGTAATTTTCATTTCCCTAATTATACATTTATTTGCACATCTTCTCAATTGTCTGTTTTGTTATCAGGTTAATGATCTTTGACTTATTGATTTGTCAGTTCTTTTAGAATTATGTGTATGCCCTTTGTTTTTGATATGCATTGAAAATATTATACTGGTTTTAATTTGTCATTTCATTTTGTTTATTATTTTTCTTACCTTGTAGATATTTTTATTATTATGCAATCAAATTTATCAGTCCTTTTTATATGACACCTAGGTTTTGTGTGCTACTTGGAAAAAAACTTTTCTCATTGTGAGAAAATTTTAAAAATTATTTTATATTTTTTTCTGGTATTTTATACTTTCTTTTTTTATAATTAAATCATTGATCCATCTTCAAATAATTTTGGCCTTACTTGAGGCAAGAATTCCATTTTCCTTTTTCCAGATGTCTTTTAGTTGTTCCAATGCTGTAAAGACAATTTAAGAAAAAAAATAGTTTAACTTCAAAGAGTTTTATAACTTATGAACAGTATGATATTTCTTTTACCCAGTGTGTATTCTATAGGAAGATGAGATGTGTGGCTTTTCCCATCCAGCCCATTTTAGTAATAAGTCTTTCCTTAAGGGCCAGGGCATAACTTGTCTATTTAATGGTCAAAGCGTACTAGCACGCAGCTACAAAAGAAAGATATCAGAAGATGCAGAACCAGAGAACCCAGCCAAGCTGTGCCTTGGATCCTGACACACAGAAACTAAGAGATAATAATTGGTGTTTTTTTAAGCCACTAAGTTTTGGGATAATTTGTTACACAGCAATAGAAAAAACAATGGGCACAGATGAAGGTAAGAAAGTCCATGCAGAAGTGGAAGCTGTTAGATATGAGTTCTAAATTTCTTTTCAAAGAATCAGTATGTCAGTATGTTCAATTCTTTGCCTTCTACTTTTAAACTTAGCTTCCTTGTAAAGCAAACTTTTTTTGATTACCTGCTCCACCCTAACTCATTCTGATTACCTACTCCACCCTGAGGCATTCTGATTACCTACACCACCCTGACTCATTACCTGTTCTGTCATAATCCATTTTTCCTGCCAAACCACTCACCCCATCACTCTCTTTAAATTAGCCAATCGGAATTAGTTTAGCCTGTGCAGTCTAACCCTAGCCAATAGGGGAACAACACAGCAGCTGGGGCCACATGTGTCAGGGATAAGAACCCCTCCCTTGTCTGAGTGTGCACTCACCATTGCTCCATCTGTAAGGGTGCACCCTTCTATAGAAGTAATTTGCTTTGCTGAGAATTAAAAAGAAAATTTTATATTCGAGTGCTATTTCTTTTGTGGCACTGAAACTTTATTTATAACAATTTGGGGGCTCGCCTATGATTACATTCCCCTCTGGGGACAGTCTCTGGTTCTCTCTCATGAGGAGGCATGCCCTGCCCCCTTGTGGCAGCCTCACCTCAGGGGTGAGAAATCAAGACCCACCCAGTGCAAGGAATAACCTGAGTTCTCAGCAACGCGGAAAGAAACTGGCCAGCAACCTAGCTTAAAGGATCCTCACATACTGTGGCAATGACTCTGTGCAAAGACCAAAGAAGGAGAAGCTATGGGAGCTGGTAAAGTATTTCCTTCGTGGTCAGGACTAGGGAAAAAGCCGTGGGGTGGTAAAGCATTCCTTGGTTAGGACATACCAAGGAGAGAGAAACTGCAGGGGCAGTAAAGCATTCCTTACTCAGGACTAAGGAAAGAAAGGTGCAGGGGGCAGTGAAGTATTCCTTGGTCAGGATTTCTTGGAGGTTAAAAAGAGGTGAGAAATCCCCATTGAGGTGGGGGTTGAACCTCAGAAAGAGATGAGAAATCCCCATCGAGGTGGGGGTTGAACCTCAGAAAGAGGTGAGAAATCCCTATGGGAGGTGTTGAACCTCAGAAAGGGGTGAGAAATCCCCATAAGAGGGGGATTGAACCTCAAAAAGAGGTAAAAGAGGTAAGAAATCCCCATGAAGGGGGTTGAACCTCAAAAAGAGGTAAAAAATCCCCATGGGGGAGGTTGAACCTCACACAAACCTCTGGTAATAAGAAAAATATTCAGAACCCCCATTTCCTTTCTTCTCAGGGGAAGAAAGAGTAGCTCCACTCCTGCCGGTCCTTCCCCAAGGGGAAGGGGAAGGAGAGAGGAGAACAGCAGCGTAAGTGGCTGGCAGAAGCAGGGAAAGACAAACAGAGAGGACAGGAAAGGAGGGGAGGGGAGGGGAGGGAGAAAGAGGGGAATGAGAGAGAGAGAGAAAGAGAGGCAGAGAGAGAGAGGAAGAGACAGAGACAGGGAGTCAAAGAGAGAGAGAGAAAGAAAGAGAGAGGCAGAGAGAGAGAGGAAGAGACAAAGAGGGAGTCAAAGAGAGAGATATAAAGTCAAAGAGAGAAAGAGAGAGAGAGAATTAGTAAAGAGAAAATAGTGTACCATATTCCTTTAAAAGCCAGGGGACCCTGTAACACTCCAATACCACCTGTTATCAGTGTAAACAAGGGCATAGCCTGAAAGCACTGAGGCCACTGGCAACCCATAGACTTCTTAATCAAAAATCCTTAACCCAGTAACCTGCTGATGGTCCAAATGCATTCAATCTGTAGCAGCCACTGCTTTGCTAACAGAAGAAAGTAGAAAAGTAGCTTTTAGAGGAAACCTCATTGTGAGCACACCTCATCAGGTCAGAACTATTGTAAGTCAAAAAAAAAAAAAAAAAAAAAAGCAAAAAGATAGCTTACTGACTCAAGAACCTTGAAGTATAAGGCTATTCTGTTAGAAAAAGATGATTTAACATGGACTACTGAAAATTCCCTTAACCCAGCAGGTTTCCTAACAGGGAATCTAAATCTTAATTACTATACAAAGGTCCGATCAGACGATCAGACATAGGAGGAACTCCCTTCAGGACAGGACGATAGATGGTTCCTCTTGGGTGACTGAGGGAAAAAGACACAAGGGGTACTCAGTAAGAGATAAGGAAACTCTGGTAGAAGCAGAGTTAGGAAAATTGCCTAATAATTGGTTTGCTCAAACATGCAAGCTGTTTGCACTCAGCTAAGCCTTAAAGTACTTACAGAATCGGGAAAGAGCCATCTATACCAATTCTAAGTTAATATGGACTGAACGAGGTCTTATCAATAGCAAAGAATAATTGAAATCCCAAACTTACAAGGTTTTCAACAAGAGTAAATTTTGCTAAAAGTTAACAGTGCAACATGTATTATCCTAACTTCAAATCTTTTGGCTTTAGACAGTTTAGTCCACAGACATGAAGGAAATTCCCTTTGGAAAAGAATGGTTATCATCTTTGAGAAAAATATAGGTGGGAAGTTTATGTAAAAAGGAATGTTATATGGTAAATTCTTGTCCTAAAATAAATTAACTGGTTGTTTAAAGAAAGGGATGTTTGAAACAAGTCAGAAAGTTGAGGCATGTCAAAGAATTGTCTGTAAAAGTCATGAAAAAAAGTTATAAAAGGGAATTTATGCAAGAAATGTTTGTATAATTTAAAAGTAATTAGGCCTCCTGAATGTAAAATTATTGAAGAAGCAGTTTATATGCAAGGTGTATAAGGAAAGTAAAATATACCTTTGGTAAAAGGATTATAAGGAGGCATAAGAATGTGGATTTTTACCTACATTAAAAGGTAGGAGGCAGAGCAAGATGGCCGAATAGGAACAGCTCCAGTCTTGAACTCCCAGCACCAGTGACACAGAAGACCGGTGATTTCTGCATTTTCAACTGAGGTACTGGGTTCATCTCACTAGGGAGTGCCAGACAATCGGTGCTGGTCAGCTGCTGCAGCCCGACCAGCAAGAGCTGAAGCAGGGCGAGGCATCGCCTCATCTGGGAAGTGCAAGGGGGAAGGGAATCCCTTTTCCTAGCCAGGGGAACTGAGACACATAACACCTGGAAAATTGGGTAACTCCCACCCCAATACTGCACTTTAAGCAAACAGGCACACCAGGAGATTATATCCCACACCTGGCTGGGAGGGTCCCATGCCCACGGAGCCTCCCTCATTGCTAGCACAGCAGTCTGCGATCTAACTGCAAGGCAGCAGCGAGGCTGGGGGAGGGGCACCTGCCATTGCTGAGGCTTAAGTAGGTAAACAAAGCCACTGGGAAGCTCGAACTGGGTGGAGCTCACAGCAGCTCAAGGAAACCTGCCTGTCTCTATAGACTCCACCTTTAGGGACAGGGCACAGTTAAACAACAACAAAAGCAGCAGAAACCTCTGCAGATGCAAACGACTCTGTCTGACAGCTTTGAAGAGAGCAGTGGATCTCCCAACACAGAGGTTGAGATCTGAGAAGGGACAGACTGTCTGCTCAAGTGGGTCCCTGACCTCTGTGTAGCCTAACTGGGAGATATCCCCCACTAGGGGCAGTCTGACACCGCACACCTCACAGGGTGGAGTACACCGCTGAGAGGAAGCTTCCAAAGCAAGAATCAGACAGGTACACTCGCTGTTCAGCAATATTCTATCTTCTGCAGCCTCTGCTGCTGATACCCAGGCAAACAGGGTCTGGAGTGGACCTCAAGCAATCTCCAACAGACCTACAGCTGAGGGTCCTGACTGGTAGAAGGAAAACTATCAAACAGGAAGGACACCTACACCAAAACCCCATCAGTACGTCACCATCATCAAAGACCAGAGGCAGATAAAACCACAAAGATGGGGAAAAAGCAGGGCAGAAAAGCTAGAAATTCAAAAAATAAGAGCGCATCTCCCCCGGCAAAGGAGCGCAGCTGATCACCAGCAACGGATCAAAGCTGGACAGAGAATGACTTTGACGAGATGAGAGAAGAAGGCTTCAGTCCATCAAACTTCTCAGAGCTAAAGGAGGAATTACATACCCAGCACAAAGAAACTAAAAATCTTGAAAAAAAAGTGGAAGAATTGATAGCTAGAGTAATTAATGCAGAGAAGGTCATAAACGAAATGAAAGAGATGAAAACCATGACACAAGAAATACGTGACAAATGCACAAGCTTCAGTAATCGACTCGATCAACTGGAAGAAAGAGTATCAGCGATGGAGGATCAAATGAATGAAATGAAGTGAGAAGAGAAACCAAAAGAAAAAAGAAGAAAAAGAAATGAACAAAGCCTGGAAGAAGTATGGGATTATGTAAAAAGACCAAATCTACGTCTGATTGGGGTGCCTGAAAGTGAGGGGGAAAATGGAACCAAGTTGGAAAACACTCTTCAGGATATCATCCAGGAGAACTTCCCCAACCTAGTAGGGCAGGCCAACATTCAAATCCAGGAAATACAGAGAACGCCACAAAGATACTCCTCGAGAAGAGCAACTCCAAGACACATAATTGCCAGATTCACCAAAGTTGAAATGAAGGAAAAAATCTTAAGGGCAGCCAGAGAGAAAGGTCGGGTTACCCACAAGGGAAGCCCATCAGACTAACAGCAGATCTCTCGGCAGAAACTCTACAAGCCAGAAGAGAGTGGGGGCCAATATTCAACATTCTTAAAGAAAAGAATTTTAAATCCAGAATTTCATATCCAGCCAAACTAAGTTTCATAAGTGAAGGAGAAATAAAATCCTTTACAGATAAGCAAATGCTTAAAGATTTTGTCACCACTAGGCCTGCCTTACAAGAAACCCTGAAGGAAGCACTAAACATGGAAAGGAACAACCAGTACCAGCCATTGCAAAAACATGCCAAAATGTAAAGACCATCGAGGCTAGGAAGAAACTGCATCAACTAATGAGCAAAATAACCAGTTAATATCATAATGGCAGGATCAAGTTCACACCTAACAATATTAACCTTAAATGTAAATGGACTAAATGCTCCAATTAAAAGACACAGACTGGCAAACTGGATAAAGAGTCAAGACCCATCAGTCTGCTGTATTCAGGAAACCCATCTCACATGCAGAACATACATAGGCTCAAAATAAAGGGATGGAGGAAGATTTACCAAGCAAATGAAGAACAAAAAAAAGCAGGGGTTGCAATACTAGTCTCTGATAAAACAGACTTTAAACCATCAAAGATCAAAAGAGACAAAGAAGGCCATTACATAATGGTAAAGGGATCAATTCAACAGGAAGAGCTAACTATCCAAAATATATATGCACCCAATACAGGAGCACCCAGATTCATAAAGCAAGTCCTTAGAGACTTACAAAGAGACTTAGACTCCCATACAATAATAATGGGAGACTTCAACACTCCACTGTCAACATTAGACAGATCAACAAGACAGAAAATTAAAAAGGATATCCAGGAATTGAACTCAACTCTGCAGCAAGCAGACCTAATAGACATCTATAGAACTCTCCAGCCCAAATCAACAGAATATACATTCTTCTCAGCACCACATTGCACTTATTCCAAAATTGACCACATAATTGGAAGTAAAGCACTCCTCAACAAATGTACAAGAACAGAAATTATAACAAACTGTCTTTCAGACCACAGTGCAATCAAACTAGAACTCAGGACTGAGAAACTCAATCAAAACCGCTCAACAACATGGAAACTGAACAACCTTTTCCTGAATGACTACTGGGTACATAACGAAATGAAGGCAGAAATAAAGATGTTCTTTGAAACCAATGAGAACAAAGATACAACATACCAGAATCTCTGGGACACATTTAAAGCAGTGTGTAGAGGGAAATTTATAGCACTAAATACCCACAAGAGAAAGCAGGAGAGATCTAAAATTGACACTCTAACATCACAATTAAAAGAACTAGAGAAGCAAGAGCAAACACATTCAAAAGCTAGCAGAAGGCAAGAAATAACTAAGATCAGAGCAGAACTGAAGGAGATAGAGACACAAAATCCCTCCAAAAAATCAATGAATCCAGGAGTTGGCTTTTTGAAAAGATCAACAAAATTGACAGACCACTAGCAAGACTAATAAAGAAGAAAAGAGAGAAGAATCAAATAGATGCAATAAAAAATGATAAAGGGGAAATCACCACCAACCCCACAGAAATACAAACTACCATCAGAGAATACTATAAACACCTCTATGCAAATAAACTAGAAAATCTAGAAGAAATGGATAATTTCCTGGACACTTACACTCTTCCAAGACTAAACCAGGAAGAAGTTGAATCCCTGAATAGACCAATAGCAGGCTCTGAAATTGAGGCAATAATCAATAGCCTACCAACCAAAAAAAGTCCAGGACCAGATGGATTCACAGCTGAATTCTACCAGAGGTACAAGGAGGAGCTGGTACCATTCCTTCTGAAACTATTCCAATCAATAGAAAAAGAGGGAATCCTCCCTTAACTCATTTTATGAGGCCAACGTCATCCTGATACCAAAGCCTGGCAGAGACACAACAAAAAAAGAGAATTTTAGACCAATATCCCTGATGAACCTCAATGCAAAAACCCTCAATAAAATACTGGCAAACCGGATTCAGTAGCACATTAAAAAGCTTATCCACCATGATCAAGTGGGCTGCATCCCTGGGATGCAAGGCTGGTTCAACATTTGCAAATCAATAAACATAATCCAGCATATAAACAGAACCAAAGACAAGAACCACATGATTATCTCAATAGATGCAGAAAAGGCTTTTGACAAAATTCAACAGCCCTTCATGCTAAAAACGCTCAATAAATTCGGTATTGATGGAACGTACCTCAAAATAATAAGAGCTATTTATGACAAACCCACAGCCAATATCATACTGAATGGGCAAAAACTGGAAAAATTCCCTTTGAAAACTGGCACAAGTGGTGCCCTCTCTCACCACTCCTGTTCAACATAGTGTTGGAAGTTCTGGCTAGGGCAATCAGGCAAGAGAAAGAAATCAAGGGTATTCAGTTAGGAAAAGAAGAAGTCCAATTGTCCCTCTTTGCAGATGACATGATTGTATATTTAGAAAACCCCATTGTCTCAGCCCAAAATCTCCTTAAGCTGATAAGCAACTTCAGCAAAGTCTCAGGATACAAAATTAATGTGCAAAAATCACAAGCATTCCTATACACCAGTAACAGACAAACAGAGAGCCAAATCATGAGTGAACTTCCATTCACAATTGCTTCAAAGAGAATAAAATACCTAGGAATCCAACTTACAAGGGATGTAAAGGACCTCTTCAAGGAGTACTACAAACCACTGCTCAGTGAAATAAAAGAGGACACAAACAAATGGAAGAACATACCATGCTCATGGATAGGAAGAATCAATATCGTGAAAATGGCCATACTGCCCAAGGTAATTTATAGATTCAATGCCATCCCCATCAAGCTACCAATGAGCTTCTTCACAGAATTGGAAAAAACTGCTTTAAAGTTCATATGGAACCAAAAAAGAGCCCGCATCTCCAAGACAATCCTAAGTCAAAAGAACAAAGCTGGAGGCATCATGCTACCTGACTTCAAACTATACTACAAGGCTACAGTAACCAAAACAGCATGGTACTGGTACCAAAACAAAGATATAGACCAATGGAACAGAACAGAGCCCTCAGAAATAATACCACACATCTACAGCCATCTGATCTTTGACAAACCTGAGAGAAACAAGAAATGGGGAAAGGATTCCCTATTTAATAAATGGTGCTGGGAAAATTGGCTAGCCATAAGTAGAAAGTTGAAACTGGATCCTTTCCTTACTCTTTATACGAAAATTAATTCAAGATGGATTAGAGACTTAAATGTTAGACCTAATACCATAAAAATCCTAGAGGAAAACCTAGGTAGTACCATTCAGGGCATAGGCATGGGCAAAGACTTCATGTCTAAAACACCAAAAGCAATGGCAGCAAAAGCCAAAATTGACAAATGGGATCTCATTAAACTAAAGAGCTTCTGCACAGCAAAAGAAACTACCATCAGAGTGAACAGGCAACCTATAGAATGGGAGAAAATTTTTGCAATCTACTCATCTGACAAAGGGCTAATATCCAGAACCTACAAAGAACTCAAACAAATTTACAAGAAAAAAACAAACAACCCCATCAAAAAGTGGGCAAAGGATATGAACAGACATTTCTCAAAAGAAGACATTCATATAGCCAACAGACACATGAAAAAATGCTCATCATCACTGGCCATCAGAGAAATGCAAATCAAAACCACAATGAGATACCATCTCACACCAGTTAGAATGGCGATCATTAAAAAGTCAGGAAACAACAGGTGCTGGAGAGGATGTGGAGAAATAGGAACACTTTTACACTGTTGGTGGGACTGTAAACTAGTTCAACCATTATGGAAAACAGTATGGCAATTCCTCAAGGATCTAGAACTAGATGTACCATATGACCCAGCCATCCCATTACTGGGTATATACCCAAAGGATTATAAATCATGCTGCTATAAAGACACATGCACACGTATGTTTATTGCGGCACTATTCACAATAGCAAAGACTTGGAATCAACCCAAATGTCCATCAGTGACAGACTGGATTAAGAAAATGGAGCACATATACACCATGGAATACTATGCAGCCATAAAAAAGGATGAGTTTGTGTCCTTTGTAGGGACATGGATGCAGCTGGAAACCATCATTCTCAGCAAACTATCACAAGAACAGAAAACCAAACACCGCATGTTCTCACTCATAGGTGGGAACTGAACAATGAGATCACTTGGACTCGGGAAGGGGAACATCACACACCGGGGTCTATCATGGGGAGGGGGTAGGGGGGAGGGATTGCATTGGGAGTTATACCTGATGTAAACAACGAGTTGATGGGTGCTGACGAGTTGATGGGTGCAGCACACCAACATGGCACAAGTATACATATGTAACAAACCTGCACGTTATGCACATGTACCCTAGAACTTAAAGTATAATAATAAAAAAATAAATAAAATAAAAAATAAAATAAAAGGTAAAAAAGTTTGTTTTAAAGGTTTAAGCAAGTTTCAAAATGTTAATTGTAAAGGAAATTCTCTGTGTAAACATATTGGCTAAAGTTAAAGGGGTATCATCCAGTTTTTCTCTGAACTGGACATTAAAATAAAAGCACAACAGATTTTTCTTAAAGCACTAACCTGCTCTTTAATAAAAATTATAAAAGGTTAAAAAGAGTCTATAAAAATCTTACCTTATGGTCAGATGTTAAAATTTGATAAATATGTCTATAAGGTTTTATTAAAATTGAGTTTAACATTAATAACACACTAATATAAAGGTGAAATTTAGCTTATCTGGTATAAAAATCATACAGGAAGCATTGTCAAATATAAAATGGTGTTTGGCTTTCTCTGGTCTAAAAACTAATAAAAATAGCTGCCAAAGGAAATTTCTCAGTAAAAAGGCACCAAGGACTATAAAGTCCACTGCCGATGTCCCCACATTTTAAACAAAAGATCAATTTTTTAGAAATTATATACTTGGTTTATCTTCCACTTTCCTTTCCCTCAAAACTAAAAGTCTTTTAGCACAGGTACCACCCCTAGAATTTCCGGTAAACCAGCAACAGCCTGAGGATCACGTTCTCATCAAAGGGTGGAAAGAAGGAAAACTCACACCAGCCTGGGAAGGACCCTACCTTGTGCTGCTAACCACCAAGACTGCTGTTCATACAGCAGAAAGGGGAAGGACTCATCACACCCGAGTCAAGAAAGCGCCACCCTCTCCAGAGTCGTGGGCCATAGTCCCAGGGGAAAACCCTACCAAACTAAAGCTAAGAAAAATTCAACTCTCTTCCATCTATGATATCACTCTTTCTTCTTTCCTCACTGTATTGCTGACCATCTAGTTATTAACACAACCAAGTCAATTTCACGTAAAACTATTGCATTTAATGCTTGCCTTGTTATATCCTGTGGGGACTTGCCAAGTTAAAGACAGCTCTCTACTTCAGAAAAGTACTTCTATCCTTCCTGACTCTCCTCAGACTGGGCATTAGTGAATGGGGACCATTTAATCTGCAGAGATTTTGATAAATACTCCAGTGTCAACCAGGAGTGTTGCTCCCCAATGTAGAGCTTTTATGCCATAGTTGGTCCAATGTTCTGTGGACCACTAAAGAGCAAGGATGGTCTCCCCAACTGGTTTTTGTAATTTCCTAAAACCATATATTCATTTTACTAGAGGAACAGTGCCACCCCTCGACCCACCAACTGCCAGCTAAACTGGTGCAATCCTATACAAGTTATTATCTCAAACCCTCAAAGTTCTTCCCCTTTTCTAAGCCAGTTCCCTTCTTTAACTCGGTTTTATGGTATGGGGGCTGAAGATTCAGGGACATACCCTATTGGATTCTTTGAAATGTGTTTCTTTGACCCCCTGCCGCCTGAACCTTCATCTAAGCCTTCTTCCAAAACCTCTTGCAACAGAACAATTGCTCCTCCTCCATCTAATGACAAGACCAAGATAGCTATTGTAGAAGTTAAAGACTTAAAACAAACTTTGGCAATTAAGACAGGATACCAAGATGCAAATGCCTGGTTGGAATGGATCAAATATTCTGTCTGCACGTTAAACAAAAGCAGTTGTTATACTTGGGTGCACGGCAGGCCAGAGACCCAAATTGTCCCCTTTCCACTAGGGTGGTCCTCCAGTCAACCGGGCGTGGGCTGCATGGTAGTTCCTTTCCAGAATTCTATAGCCTGGAGTAGCAAGTTGTGCTATGCTCTGTCTCTGCTATATCGCAAAGTCTTGCACCATGCAGGTCAGACCCCAAGGGCCATCCAGCTTCCATCTCCCAACACTAAGGTCACTTCGTGTCTCTCATGACAGGGAGGAAACTTAGCATTCCTTGGAGACCTGAGGGGATGCAGTGAGCTTAAGAATTTTCAAGAACTTATCAATCAGTCAGCCCTTGTTCATCCCTGAGCGACTGTGTGGTGGTATTGTGGTAGACCTTTACTGGACACTCTGCTAAATAACTGGAGTGGCACTTGTGCTTTAGTCCAATTGGCTATCCCTTTCACCCTGGCATTTCATCAACCAGAGGAAGGAAAAATAAGACATCATAAAATAAGAGAAGCCCCTTATGGGTCTTTTGACTCTCATGTCTATTTAAATGCAGTTGGAATACCAGGGGGAATACCAGATCAATTTAAAGCCCAAAATCAAATAGCTGCAGATTTGAATCAATATTTTGGTGGGTAACAATTAATAAAAATGTAGATTGGATAAACTACATCTATTACAATCAACAGCGATTTATTAACTACAATAGAAATGCTGTTAAAGGAATAGCTGAGCAATTAGGAGCTACTAGCCAGCTGGCTTGGGAAAATAGGATAGCCTTAGACATGATATTAGCAGAAAGAGGAGGAGTTTGCATCATGATTAAAACTCAATGTTGCACTTTCATCCCAAACAGCACTGCCTCTAATGGAAGTATAACAAAGGCATTGCAAGGTCTGACTGCCCTATCCAATGAGTTAGCCAGCAACTCAAGAGTAAACGACCCCTTTAGAGAAGGGCTAGAAAAGTGGTTCCGTAAATGGAAAAGCATAATAGCCTTAATTCTTACTTCCCTTGCAGCCGTAATGGGTGCACTTACTCTTGTCGGGTGCTGTGTCACACCATGCATCCATGGGTTGGTGCAGAGGCTCATAAAAATGGCACTTACTAAAACCTCTCTTAACTATCCTCCACCTTAGCCAGAGAAGCTTCTTTTGGAAAATCAAGCAGAACAACTAAGCCAAGACATGTTAAAAAGTTTGAAAAGAAAGGGCTGTAAGGAAATGCAAGAGGAGGGGTTGTTAGACATGAGTTCTAAATTTCTTTTCAAAGAATCAATATGTCAGTATGTTCAATTCTTTGCCTTCTACTTTTAAACTTAACTTCCTCATAAAGGAATCTTTTTCGATTATCTGCTCCACCCTGACTCATTCCGATTACCTACTCCGCCCTGATGCATTCCAATTACCTGTTCCACCGTAACTCATTCTGATTACCTACTCCACCCTGACTCATTACCTGCTCTGTCATAACCATTTTTCCCACCAAACCACTTACCCCATCACTCTCTTTAAATTAGCCAATCGGAATTAGTTTAGCCTGTGCAGTCTAAGCCTAGCCAATAGGGGAACGACACAGCAGCAGGGGCCATGTGCATCAGGGATAAGAACCCCTTCCCCTCCCTTGTCCAAGTGTGCACTCACCATTGCTTCATCTGTAAGGGTGCACCCTTCTATAGAAGTAACTTGCCTTGCTGAGAATTAAAAAGAAAATTTTATATTCGAGTGCTATTTCTTTTGCAGCACCGAAACTTTATTTATAACAAAGCCAATGGTAGTTCTTTTCTGATTGCTTTCATTTTCTCAGTGACAAGGTCATCAACTGACAGTGAAGGTGCAGCAAGATGTTATAGAGATTTAAGGAGAAATGAGAAGATACCAAATAGATGAATGGGAGAGTTAATGGACCAGGAAAGTATGGTCTGATTGACAAGTATCTTAGAGGCTAATGATACTTGTAGCCATAAATGTAATGTGAGAACAGTCAGCCTAGCTGCGTAGTTACCTGCAGCCATATTCCCCTGTGTGGGCACAGGTGCAGAGCCAGCAGAGATTTAGCCAAATCTCTGAAACTAGGGTTTTGCCAGGTGAGCACAATAAAGGAAGAAAAGGCAAGGAAATTGAAGGTGTATGCAAAAGAATAAATATTATGACATACCATGGAATATAGCCTTGGTACACCGAAAATGAAGAGTGTAAAAACACAGTGCAATCAATCATTATGGGTCCTAGACATGGCTAGGCTTTTAAAAATCAGAATTTAGTGGAAGTGACCTGGAATAATGAAAAATGATTTTAGAAAATAATGTAACATCGTTGTGTAAAATTGAACACGTTTATGCTCTTTGGTTCATTAACTGTGCTTCTAGAAAAACTTTTGCAAATATGCACCAGAGACAAGTACAATTTATTTACAGAAGAGTTAATGATACCAAAAATCTGGAAATGGCACACAGAAAAAAAATGAGTGAATATATTTTGGTAATTCACACCATAGAATGTTATACAGCAGTAAAAACAAACTTCAGCTATGCACAACAGGATGGAGATGTTGTATGTGTGGTATGCGCAGATACAATATATAGTATTTATAATGTGTGTGTGGTATACATAACGATACATAAAACATAGCCTACATGCATATACTAGACAATATGCAACACAACAGACTACATATAGTATCGTTTTTATGATGTTCAAAAATAACTAAACACTCTTCTGCCTAGAAATACATACATATATGATAAATTCATTTTAAAAATCAAGAGAATTAAAGCATACAATTTAGGACAGTAATTCTTCATGCAGAGGGGATAAGGAAATGATGTGGTAAAGGAAGACAAGTAGATGTAAATAAAACAAATAATATAAGTAGTGGTGGTCAAATGTTGGGATTCTTGAAGTTGAGATTCTGGATTGGGTAAGATTATTGATTAAAACAGGGCCCAGGAGGCATGAACATAGGTGTGAGTGACTGAAGTAGAATGGAGGATGAGATGTTGGAGGAGGGGAGGTTGAGAAGCTGAAAGCTCAGTCTATGGGAAGACTTATTTGTGTGAATATTGAAATCACCAAGAATACAATGGGTATAGTGATAGGAAAATGATAGTGATCCACGAAGGAAGGGAAGTGATGTCAGAGCCAGTAGATGGTTGCCAAGAGGAAGGAAGGTGGCAGACAATATAGTCCCATGTTGAAACTGGGTGTTTTCATGGATGATATGGGACAAAGACTTGGGAGCAGCACTGAGATGCAAGGAAGACACTCATACTATTCCAGGCCCTGTGGTGCCAGGCACGTGGCTGAGAAACCAGTGACCTATATAGAGGGCTGCAGGGGAGCAGTGTCCTGAGGGAGGAACCAGTTAGAACAAGGACATGAAATAGATATTTTAGAAAGGAGTGGCCGGATATGGTGACTCACGCCTGTAATCCCAGCACTTTGGGAGACTGAGGCAGGCAGATCACCTGAGGTCAGGAGTTCAAGACCAGCCTGGCCAACATAGTGAAACCCCATCTCTACAAAAATACAAAAATTAGCCAGGCATGATGGCGGGTGCCTGTAGTCCCAGCTACTCGGAAGGCTGAGGCGGGAGAATTGCTTGAACCCAGGAGGCAGAGGTTATAGTGAGCCGAGATTATGCCACTGCACCCCAGCCTGGGAGACAGAGAAGACTCCGTAGAAAGAAAGAAAGAAGGAAAGAGAGAAAGAGAGAAAGATAGAAAGAGAGAAGGGAAGGAAAGGGAAGGAAAGGAAAGGAAAGGAAAGGAAAGGAAAGGAAAGGAAAGGAAAGGAAGAAAAAGAAAGAAGAGAGCGAGAGAGGGAGGGAGGGAGGAAGATGGTTTTGTGTCTGTACATTGAATTCCAGAGGCACAAGGGAAGAGTTTTGAAGGCTGCAGAGGGATGAGAGATGGTGTCAATAAAGCAGATATACAAATGTATTAGAAAGGAGCATCTGGTGGGTGAGGAATGACCAGGGAGTCCAGGGCTTCTAGTGGTAATTGGCTTACACAGAGCTGAAGGCCATAATGAGATTAGTCCAGAGGATCTCAAGGAAAATAATGACATGGAGACTGTGGGCATTAATGGATAGGGATGAGCAAAAGTCCTGCAAGAAAGAAGCAAGAAAGTCTGGGAGCTTCTTCAGCGTTGCGATGGAGGCAGAGAGACTGGGGGAGGGGCACTCAAATGGTCCCTGTGCTATCCTACTCTAACCTCCTACTGAAAGACTGACATCCAAAGGAATGTAAAATGGCTTCATTCCAATTCCTGTTCCCATTCCAATTCCTGTATGTTGACCACTTCCCTCCTGCATTCTCTTCCAGAACCATGGCCAAAACCATTCAGAACCAGCCAGCTGTTACATAATATTCACCATTTGTTTTATTTGTCATTACCCATCAGAACCATTGGAATGATACCCACTGGCCAAAGACCCTTGGGCTCATATTCAAAACCAAAAAACTCAAGAATGAAATAACTGGAAGACCACTGATCTGGGAGCTATTCCTAAGGGTAGGGAGCGCATCCTGTGGGACAAGGAAAGCAGCTGGGAAAAGGAATTACTCTACTCGGGCATGGATTCAGGCTGAGGCTCCAGGGTTAAGGAGCCCTTACAGAGTCAGTCAAATCCCTTTGGCTGTTCCCAACATTTCTCATGAGGCGTTTTGCACAAAGACTGTGGTCTTGGCAGGCCACTCACCCCTGAAGGGCTCAGAGCTACAGGATAATTTGGTAGCATGTGGTTACAATGTGCCACAACCCTCCTGGATAGCTGACACTTTCAAGAGCAATAAAAATACCTGGACAAAGGTCAGAAAGTTCAACAACATAACTCTAATCACTATCATAAAAAACAACCACTGTTAATCATATGTGTGACTTCTGGAAAGAGAAAAAGTTTTGGCTATACAGTGATGTAAACTTAAAATCTGACCATCACCTCTATTTTAATTCAACTCAACAAATGCAAACAAATGTTTCTTTAGTGCTTATTATATACAAGGGCCTGTACTACGTGTCATGTGAGATAGGGAAAAATGGCAATGCTTTTTTTCTCCATCAAGAATCTTACAAGAGAGATGAATGAGTAATGAGTCATCTATATTACAAGGAAAAGGTTGGGCACAGTGGCCCATGCCTGTAATCCCAGCACTTTGGGAGGCTGAGGTGGGTGGATCATTTGAGGTCAGGAGCTTAAGACCAGCCTGGCAAACATGGTCAAACCCTGTGTCTACTAAAAGTGCAAAAATTAGCCGGGCATCGTGGCATGCACTGGTAGTCCCAGCTACTCGGGAGGCTGAGTAGGAGAATCACTTGAACCCAGGAGGCAGAGGTTGCAGTGAGCCAAGATCGCACCACTGCACTCCAGCCTGGGTGACACAGACAGACTCTGTCTCAAAAAACAAAAACAAAAACAAAACAAAACAAAACAAAATGGACGAGAAAGGAAGAGAGTTGTCTTACTTAGGGTTTCAGCCAGATGCTGACTCTGAAACAAAAGTTCAAGTGCAAGTAGTTGGGATGGGAAGGAGACATTGACAGGGGAGTGAGACAGGAAGGGAAGAGAGCCAATAAAGGAGTTATTAAGCCAGTTGCCACTGTAGATGTCTGAGCTTATTCCCACTAGGGAAATGCTGGGGGATATTACTAAACACATGCTTCAGGGCTATCCCCCTCTAGTAGCAAAGTAGCTGAGGTATTTATCTACCATCTGCTAGACATTGGTTGAGGGCTGCTCCTGGCCTGTGTCAATTCCCCCATACTTTCAGCCTACAGCACTGGCAAATGTGATAAAGCTAAATGGCCAGAAAAAGCCCTGAGGCAAGAAAAAAAAGTACTGTCATGGCAGTTGGAAATCACAAACTGAAATAAGGATGAGGAGATATGGGAGAGGTATGAATCACATCTGTTACAACTGTAACTCGGCAGAAAGATGAATACCTGAGGGACAACACAAAGAGCTCTTAAGTCTTGCTGTTATAGAGACTTTCCAGGTCAGGAGATTTTTTTTAACTCGACCCCAGTGTAATGAACATTTATCATTCTTACTTGGCATCCCTACTATTTGAATGCCCTTCCTGTTTAGTGGGACGTTCCCACTTTAGAGGTGTGTGTCTCCTTAAGATAGAAACAAAAACCTCTTTTCCCAGCTTCCCTTGTAGCTGCAGAGCAGGCATGTGACCTAGGCTCTGCCAGTCAGATGTACCCATGCAAGACTTCCCTTAGAGGCTCATAACGTAGATGAAGCGCCAATCTGGTTAGTCCTGATGAGGGTAAGTAGCAGAGATACCAAGCTCCCAATACAGCAGCATGAAATGGTCTAGCACCTCCTAGTGTCAGAGGTGAAAACTGTGTTATTTGCGTCCAGGCAGCAGGGGTGCTATCTACACTAGACCAGTTCTGCAAAGCAGCCTTTAAGTTTAAGGAAACTTCTGTGAAATATCTAATATCCTTTACAAATTACCTATCTAATGAAACCGACTAGCATGTGTTTTTTGTTTGCAACAGGGAAGCTTGATACGATATTTAAAAAGAAAAAAAAAAAAAAGATTTGTATAAGCAGAGAATTTGGGGCAAGGAATTGCAAGGTCAGGAAACAGCACGAGGACAGGTATGAATGTGTGAAGACCCGGAGTGTGTTGTTAGAAATATTTGCTGATTGGTGTGGCTGAGGAAGAAAGGAACTCAGAACTAAGTGTTGGATGGTTGGATGGTTCATTAGGGATCTTGGCAGAGAGCAGTATTGTGAAACTGAAACCATACTTTGAGAAACAGAGGCTTACGTCCAAACTGGACACTAACTGTGATGAGAAAGAGCAAAGTGGTCAGAGTGGATTTTGTGGCTTCACAGCAGGTGTGATTGTTAAACAAAGGTAATGCAATAATCAGCTGGACGAGGCAAAAGGGGGAAGGTCAGTGTGGCACTGTGGAAAAGGATTGGGCGTCATTATGCTTCAGATCTCGGTTTGAATTCTGTGGCCACGTATTACCATGACATCTTGAATACTTCATTTAATCTTCTTGATCCTCAGTTTTCTTATCTTTAAAAACATAACTAACAAAACCTATTGTCCTACCCTAATTAGCTTAAGACATGTAATCCAACAGAGCAGATTCATCGATCTTTGCAAAGATCACACAGCAGAAAGATGTCTCATTAAATGAGCAAAAAAGATAGATTTTTAAATAGGGTTTTGGGGAAGCGTAGAGTTGAGTAAAATTTATCTGAGTAATATTTTGATAAGTAAGTCAACATCAAGTCTGGACTGCAAAGAGAACCAAGGGTTCTATTTGCTAAGAAACTACAAAGTTAAGATGAATGTGAAATGCTGCATTCAAACATCTTATCTGCCAAACATCTGAGTTGGCAATAAGGGGCACTGCCATGTGTCAAAGTGACCTGGATCCTCCAGACAAGAGTGAGATGTTTTATTCCTACTCCAAAAAAAAAAAAAAAAAAAAAAGCTGGGCGCCGTGGCTGAGGCCTATAATCCCAGCACTTTGGGAGGCCAAGGCAGTGGATCACCTGAGATCAGGAGTTTGAGACCAGCCTGGCCAACACAGTGAAGCCCCATCTCTACTAAAAATACAAAATTAGCTGGGCATGGTGGTGCATGCCTGTAATCCCAGCTACTTGGGAGGCTGAGAGAGGATAATCTCTTGAACCGGGGAGGCAGGGGTTGCAGTGAGCCGAGATTGTGCCATCGCACTCCAGCCTAGGCAAAAAATGTGAAACTCCATCTAAAAAAAAAAAAAAAAAAAAAAACTTTAAACAAATTAAAGTTAACAGTTTAATTGAGCAAACAACAATCTGTGAATCGGGCAGCCCCCAGAACCAGAATAGGTCCTGAACTACTTTGGGGCCGCCACATGATTCGATAACATTTACAGACGTTTGATATGATAATGGCTTTGTAGTAGCATTTAAGACTCTGTAGATTATATATTTGAACAGTGAAACACACAAATAAGAAAAGAAATATTTGGTCAGAGTTATAGTATACTTAATCAAGAGACCAAGATTAACATCATAACATATATGTAGGCTAACATCATATAGAATCAATGTAACAATGTGTGTCATACAAAGTTTGTCATGAGTTTTGTCAGTATGTGAATATTCACTTTCAGATATAATAAAGTATTCTAGCTGTAACTGAGTAAAACACTCCTTGTGTGCTTTACATGTTGAAATTCTACCAGCCAGTTAGGGTTTAATGTATATGTATTTTTCTGAGAATAAAATTTAACAATAATTAATGTGATTACATGAATGCATAAAACAATTCACCAAGCTATACACTGATTAATACACTTTATGCTTGCTGAATCTCAATCTAAGTTTTTTTAAAGAAAAAAAGGAAAACATCTCTGAAGATAAATTTCTTGCCCAAGATTATACAGCGTTTTATTGCAAGAAAATGCAACAAAAATTATTGCTTGACTAATTATTAAAGTGTACTTACTTTTTAAAGTACTTATCTTCTTAACTATTTGTGTACATTGAAAGTAATAACATCAACTATCAAGAAATTTCCAAAATAAATAAATAAAGAAATTTGTAGGACATTCACATTTTAAGAGACAGTATGATAGGACAACTTGGGTTCAAAGACAGTATGATAGCCTAAGTCTTTGAACCCAGGTTGTCCAACTCCACCTCCTGCATGGTCAATCCCTAAGTTATATTAAATGAACACAAAATATATAGCTGCCTATGAATATTTTACATATAGTCAGCCTTTTGGAAAAGTTGACTTGCCAGTCTAATAGGTATAAGATGATAGCCCAAATTCATTAGAAGGGCTAAAAAACAAAATGAGATATTGCATTCAATGAAGAAAATCTGAAAAAGAAGCTTGACATTTCTTAAGGTTTTTATGATCCTCGAAAGAAGAGATAACTGAGAGGAAAGATGAGTGCCCTTAAATATTGAATGTTCTCCAAATGTCAGATCAGAAAATATTACACCCCAGCCTGTAGCTGGTAGATCACAAAACACCACAGCTCCTGTGAGGACACATTCTCAAGGTCAGGAAGAGACAGTATCTTGATCTAGTGAATGCTGTTTTTACTGAATCTGAAGTTGAGGAAGTACACTTTCCCCTAGTAGTATTCTTTATAATCTACTGAAAAGATTAATAGAGCCATTCAAGGTTAATTAGATAGTTTCTGACTCTTACTCACTCTCCTACTAGGAAAGGCCACCAATGCCACACCCTAGGATTTAAGAATCCTGAAGCTGAACTCATCAGAGACTGGGCCCTACTCAGGGTCTCAGCAGTGATGGGATGAATAGAGCATGCTACCATTTGCTACACCCCATGAGACTCCTTATACTGACAGCTTTCAGAATGAAGGCTCCACTGCTCACAGCCTCTTCTCAGTGTCATTCACTATTCCATCACATGGCATTGGAGCCATGGAAGTTCATTACACAAAAAGCTACCTAAACATAGGTCCTATTTTCTAGACTAGTGGCTGGCAGAGTCTCCGAGTGGTGTGTTGACTATTCTTTCATCCCTAGTATGGAGGAGACAGGGTAGCACGAGAGGAAAGGTTGAATCCTGAAGTTTCCCATCTAGCAGGAGCTGCAGAGAGAGGTATCAGCTGTCCTTCACGAGGCAGAGTCTCAGACAGACACCAAAGAGTAAACACACTTCCCCTAAGAGGAAACTGCAGAGCAGGGAAAAGGTATAGTAGACTCTGGGTAAGAATGTTAATTGAGATCCACACATTTCTTATCATTTTAACCAGTAATATGAAGTTGCCAGATTGTATCTGACCTATTTGAGTTGTGTTGTTGATAATAATAATTTTGTTGCTCAATTTAATTGTTTTGATCAGTAATTAGAGAATTTGCTCTCTGTTAAAATGGCTAAATTGGAAAAAAAAAATTTTAAACTTACAATACCAAGGTCTAGCAAAGATGTAGGCAGAGGGAGACCCTCACACACTGCTGATGGAGGTGCAAAATGGTGCAGCCACTTTGGAACATACTTTGGTAGTTTCTTCCAAAGTTAAACATACACTTACTATATGATCCAGCAATGCATGCCTAGGTATTAACCTGAAAGAAATAAAAACATATGTGCACACAGAGACCTGTAGAGGAAGGTTTACAGCACCTTTATTCGTAATCATCCAAAACTGGAAACAACTCAAATGCCCATCAACCCGTGAATGGATACCTTTACAAAATGGAAAATATGGCAATATGGAATGGAATTGAATACATCAGCAATGAAAGGAAATGATCAGTTGATACTTGCAATGACATGAATGACTCTCAAAAGGATTGTGCTAAGCACAAGATGTCAGACACAAAATACCACAGCATATACTGTATGAATTCCATTTACATGACATTCTGGAAAAGACAAAACCATAGAGAGAGAAGTCAGATAAAAGTTTGCCAGGACTTGGGAGCTGGGGAGTGAGGGTATGGATAGACTATAAAGGGGCACAGAAGAGCTTTCTGGGTTGGTGGAAATTTTCCATAGCTTGACTGTGGCCCTGGTTACGTAATAGTATACATTTTGTCAAAACATGTAAAACTGAACACCTAAAAAGTGTGACTTTTGCTATTTGTAAATTATGCCTCAAAAAACTGACTTTAATAAAAAGAATTGTTAATGTTGTTATTTGTAAATTTTATGTGGGTCATACCTGATAAAAGCCTGCTCACTTTCCTTTTTAGTCATTTTTAAATATTTAAGCAGACTGCTTCTTTGAAGATTTACTGTTTTTCCCTTACAGTTTTTTCTCTTTTCTGAACTCTGCTTTTGTATTTTCAATTTGTCACAATTGCAAATTGTACTCATTTCATTCCCAGTGATCTAAAGCAGCAGTCGTCAACCTTTTTGGCACCAGGGACTAGTTTCGTGGAAGACAATTTTTCCAGGGGACAGGGAGGGGGATGGTTTGGGGATGAAACTGTTCCACCTCAGATCATCAGGCATTAGATTCTCATAAAGAGCACACAACCTAGATCCCTCACATGTGCAGTTCACAATAGTGGTTGTGCTCCTATGAGAATCTAATGCCTCCACTGATCTGACAGTAGGTGGGGCACAGGTGGTAATGCCTGCTTGCCTGCCGCTCACCTCCTGCTGTGCAGCCTGGTTCCTAACAGGTCACATACCAGTACTGGTCCAGGGTCGAGGGTTGGGGACTCCTGATCTAATGGATTAAAAATAAAGCAAATAATATTCAAAGTTTACAAATTTAAACAAACCTTCATCAAAATCTGTAAATTAAAATAAATGCAAAAATTGGAAAAGTAAATGATTTTTCATAAGTTTTTGAAAGATGTTATTTTCTTCTGAAGTAGTCAAAATTATTTAAAATAAAAAATACAGGCCAGGTGCGGTGGCTCAAGCCTGTAATCCCAGCACTTTGGGAGGCCGAGATGGGTGGATCACGAGGTCAGGAGATCGAGACCATCCTGGCTAACACAGTGAAACCCCGTCTCTACCAAAAATATACAAAAAACTAGCCCAGCGTGGTGGCAGGCACCTCTAGTCCCAGCTACTTGGGAGGCTGAGGCAGGAGAATGGCGTAAACCCGGGAGGCGGAGCTTGCAGTGGGCTGAGATCTGGCCACTGCACTCCAGCCTGGGTGACAGAGTGAGACTCCATCTCAAAAAAAAGTACAAATTACAATTACCAACATTTAAAATTAAAATTATTTAAATAAAAGTGAAATTCTTAATTTGTGATAATTTAAATAAATTTTATAAACTATTACTATAAAAACAAAACTTTTGCTATTCTTGAGTTTGCTGTTTGCTGTCTGTTCAGCAGCCAATGAAAATAATCACTATTGGGAATTTCTCAAGATGGCCGAATAGGAACAGCTCCGGTCTGCAGTACCCAGCGAGACCAATGCAGAAGGCAGGTGATTTCTGCATTTCCAACTGAGGTACCCAGTTTATCTTATTGGGACTGGTTAGGCAGTGGGTACAGCCTGGGAAGTGCAAGGTGCCAGGGGCCTCCCTTCCCACACCCAAGGGAAGCCATAAGGGACTGTACTACCTGGGCTGGGTTACTATGCTTTTCCCATGGTTTTTGCAATTGGCAGATCAGGAGATTCCCTCATGTGCCTACACCACCAGGGCCCTGGGTTTCAAGCACAAAACTGGGCGGCTGTTGAGCACACACTGAGCTAGCAGCAGGAGTCTTTTTCGTACCCCAGTGGCACCTGGAAACCCAGCAAGACAGAACCGTTTGCTCCCCTGGAAAGAGGAGTGAAGCCAGGGAGCCAGGCTGTCTCATTCAGGGGGTCCCATTCCCACGGAGCCCAGCAAATTAGATGCGCTGGCTTGAAATTCTCGCTGCCAGCACAGCAGTCTGAAGTTGACCTGAGATGATCGAACTTGGGGGCGGGAGGGGTGTCTGCCATTACTGAGGCTTTAGTAGGCAGTTTTCCCCAGCAGTGCTAAGGAGGCTGGGAAACCTGTGTTGGGTCTGGCAAAGGGGCTGTGGCCAGACTGCTTCTCTAGATTCCTCCTCACTGGGCGGGGCATCTCCGAAGGAAAGATAACAGCCCCAGTCAGGGACTTACAGACAAAACCCCCATTTGGGACAGAACACCTGGGGGAAGGGGCGGCTATGGGCACAGCTTCAGTGGATTTAATCATTCCTATCTGCCAGCTTTGAAGAGAGCAGCTGATCCTGACAAGAGCAATTCTCCCAGCACACCGTCCCAGCTCTGCTAAGGGACAGACTGCCTCCTCAAGTGGGCCCCTCGCCCCCATGCTTCCTGACTGGGAAAAACCTCCCAACAGGGGTTGACAGACACCTCATATAGGAGAGCTCCAGCTGGCATCAGGCTGGTGCCCCTCTGGGAAGAAGCTTCCAGAGGAAGGCAAGGCAGCAATCTTTGCTGTTCTGCAGCCTCCACTGCTGATACGCAGGTGAGCAGGGTCTGGAGTGAACCTCCAGCAAACTGCAGCAGACCTGCAGAAGAGGGGCCTGTTGGAAGAAAAATTAACAAATAGAAAGCAACAACATCAACATCAACATAAAGGACCCTCACACAAAAATCCCATCCAAAGGTTATCAGCCTCAAAAATCAAAGGTAGATAAATCCACAAAGATGAAAACAACAACAAAAAAGAGCAAAAGTGCTGAAAATTCCAAAAACCAGAATGCCTCTTCTTCTCCAAATAATCAGAACTCCTCTCCAGGAAGGGCACAAAACTGGACAGAGAATGAGACTGGCGAATTGACAGAAGTAGGCTTCACAAGGTGGGTAATAACAAACTCTTCTGAGCTAAAGGAGCATGTTCTAACTCAATGCAAGGAAGCTAAGAATCTTGATAAAAGGTTAGAGGAACTGCTAACTAGCCTAATCAGTTTAGAGAAGAACATAAATGACCTGATGGAGCTGAAAAACACAGCACAAGAACTTCGGGAAGCATACACAAGTATCAATAGCCGAATCAATCAAGTGGAAGAAAGGATATCAGAGATTGAAGATCAACTTACTGAAATACAGTGTGAAGACAAGATTAGAGAAAAAAGAATGAAAGGGAACAAACAAAGCCTCAGAAATATGGCACTATGTGAAAAGACCAAACCTATGATTGGTTGGTGTACCTGAAAGTGATGGGGAAAATGGAACCAAGTTGGAAAACACACTTCAGGATAATATCCAGGATAAGTTTCCCAACCCAGCAAGGCAGGCCAACATTCAAATTCAGGAAATACAGAGAACACCACTAAGATACTCCTCGAGAAGAGCAACCCCAAGACACATAATTGTCAGATTCTCCCAAGGTGAAACAAAGGAAAAAATATTAAGGGCAGCCAGAGAGAAAGGTCAGGTTACCTACAAAGGGAAGCCCATCAGATTAACAGTAGGTCTCTCTACAGAAACTCTACAAACCAGAAAAGAGTGGGGGCCAATATTCAACATTCTTAAAGAAAAGAATTTTCAACCCAGAATTTCATATTCAGTCAAACTAAGTTTCATAAGCTAAGGAGAAATAAAATCCTTTCCAGACAACAAATGCTGAGGGACTTTGCCACCTTACAAGAGCTCCTGAAGGAAGCACTAAATATGAAAAGGAAAAACCAGTACCAGCCACTGCAAAAACACACCAAAATATAAAGACCAATGACACTATGAATAAACAGCATCAACTAATTTGCAAAAAGCCAGCTAGTATCATGATGACTAGGATCAAATTCACACATAACAATATTAATCTTAAATGTAAATGGGTCAAATGCCCCAATTAAAAGACACAGACTGGCAAATTGCATAGAGTCAAGACCCATCAGTATGCTGTATTCAGGAGACCCATCTCACATGCAAAGACACACATAGGCTCAAAATAAAGGGATGGAGGAATATTTACCAACCAAATGGAAAGCAAAAAAAAAGCAGGGGTTGCAACCCTAGTCTCTGATAAAACAGACTTTAAACCAACAAAGATCAAAAAAGGAAAAGAAGGGCATCACATCACGGTAAAGGGATCAATGCAACAAGAGCTAACTATCCTAAGTATACATGCACCCAATACGGGAGCACCCAGATTCATAAAATAAGTTCTTAGAGACCTATAAAGATACTTAGACTCCCACACAGTAATAGTGAGAGACTTTAACATCCCACTGTCAATATTAGACAGATCAATGAGACAGAAAATTAACAAGGATATTCAGGACTTGAACTCAGCTCTGGACCAAGTGGACCTAATAGACAGCTACAGAACTCTCTACCCTAAATCAACAGAATATACATTCTTCTCAGTGCCACATCACACATATTCTAAAATCAATCACATAATTGGAAGTAAAACACTCCTCAGCAAATGCAAAAGAATGAAAATCATAACAAACATTCTCTCAGACCACAGTGCAATCAAATTAGAACTCAGGATTAAGAAACTCACTAAAATCCACACAACTACATGGAAATTGAACAACCTGCTCCTGAATGACTACTGGGTAAATAATGAAATACAGGTAGAAATAAATAAGTTCTTTGAAACCAATAAGAACAGAGAGACAATGTATCAGAATCTCTAGGCCACAGCTAAAGCAGTGTTAGGAGAACAATTTATAGCCCTAAATGCCCACAAAAGAAAACTGGAAAGATCTAAAATCAACACCCTAACATCACAATGAAAAGAACTAGAGAAGCAAGAGCAAACAAATTCAAAAGCTAGCAGAAGACAAGAAATAAGTAAGATCAGAGCAGAACTGAAGGAGACAGGGACACAAAAACCCTTCAAAAATGTCAAGGAACCCAAGAGCTGGTTTGTTTGTTTGTTTGTTTTGTTTTTTTGACGGAGTCTCGCTCTGTCACCAGGCTGGAGTGCAGTGGCACAATCTTGGCTCACTGCAACCTCTGCCTCCTGGGTTCACGCCATTCTCCTGCCTCAGCCTCCCGAGTAACTGGGACTATAGGCGCCTGCCACCACGCCCGGCTAATTTTTGTATTTTTAGTAGAGACGGAGTTTCACCGTGTTAGCCAGGATGGTCTCGATCTCCTGACCTCATGATCCGCCTGTCTCGGCCTCCAGAAGCGCTGGGATCACAGGCGTGAGCCGCCGCGCCCGGCCAGAGCTGGTTTTTTGAAAAGATTAACAAAATAGATGGACCATTAGCTAGACTAATAAAGAAGAAAAGAGAGAAGAACCAAGTAGACACAATGAAAAATGATAAAGGGAATATCACCACTGATCCCACAGAAATACAAACTATCATCAGCGAATACTGTAAACATCTCTATGCAAATAAATTAGAAAATCTAGAAGAAATGGATAAATTCCTGGACACATACACCCTCCCAAGGCTAAACCAGGAAGAAGCCAAATCCCTGAATGGACCAATAACAAGTTCTGAAATTGAGGCAATAATTAATAGCCTACCAAGCAAAAAAAAGTGCAGGACCAGACTGATTCACAGCCGAATTCTACCAGAGATACAAAGAAGAACTGGTACCATTCCTTCTGAAACTATTCCAAACAACAGAATAAAAAGAACTCCTCCCTAACTCATTTTATGAGGCCAGCATCCTCCTGATACCAAAACCTGGCAGAGAGACAATAAAAAAAGAAAATTTCAGGCCAATATCCGTGATGAATATTGATGCAAAAATCCTCAATAAAATACTGGCAAACCAAATCCAGCTGTACATCAAAAAGCTTATCTATCACGATCAAGTCAGCTTCATCCCTGGGATGCAAGACTTGTTTAACATACACAAATCAATAAACATAATCCATCACATAAATATAATCAATGACAAAAACCACGTGATTATCTCAATAGATGCAGAAAAGGCCTTTGATGAAATTCAACATCACTTCATACTAAAAATTCTCAATAAACTAGGTATTGATGAAACATATCTCAAAATATTAAGAGTTATTTACAACAAATCCATAACCAATATCATACTGAATAGGCAAAAGCTGGAAGCATTCCCTTTGAAAAGCAGCACGAGACAATGATGTCCTCTTTCACCACTCCTATTCAGCATAGTATTGGAAGTTTTGGCCATGGCAATCAGGCAAGAGAAAGAAATAAAGGGTATTCCAATAGGAAGCGACAAAGTCAATTTGTCTCTGTTTGCAGATGACATGATTGTATATTTAGAAAACCCCATCGTCTCAGCCCCAAAACTCTTTCAGCTGATAAGCACTTCAGTAAAGTCTCAGGCTATAAATTCGATGTGCAAAATTCACAAGCATTCCTATACACCAACAATAGACAAGCAGAGGGCCAAATCATGAGTGAACTCCCATTCACAATGGTTACAAAGAGAATAAAATACCTAGGAGTACAACTTATAAAGGACGTGAAGGACCTCTTCAAGGAGAACTACAAACCACTGCTCAAGGAAATAAAAGAGGACACCAACAAATGGAAAAACATTCCATGCTCATGAACAGGAAGAATCAATATTGTGAAAATGGCCATACTGCCCAAAGTAGTTTATAGATTCAATGCTATTCCCATCAGGCTACCAGTGACTTTCTTTGCAGAATTAGAAAATACTACTTTAAATATGGAACCAAAAAAGAGCCCGTATAGCCAAGACAATTCTAAGCAAAAAGAACAAAGTTGGAGGCATCACACTGACTTCAACTACACTACAAGGCTACAGTAACCAAAACAGCATGGTACTGGTACCAAAACTGATAGACCAATGGAACAGAACAGAAACCTCAGAAATAGCACCACACATCTACAACCATTTGATCTTCGACAAACGTGACAAAAACAAGCAATGGGGAAAAGATTCCCTATTAAATAAATGGTGCTGGGAAAACTGGCTAGCCATATTTTGAAAACTGAAACTGGACCCCTTCCTTACACCTTATACAAAAATTAACTCAAGATGGATTAAAAACTTAAATGTAAAACCCAACACCATAAAAACCCTAGAAGAAAATCTAGGCAATGCCATTCAGGACATAGGCATGAGCAAAAACTTCATGACTAAAACACCAAAAGCAATGGCAACAGAAGCTAAAATTGACAAATGGGATCTAATCAAACTAAAGAACTTCTGCACAGCAAAAGAAACAATCTTCAGAGTGAACAGGCAACCTACAGAATGGGAGAAAAATTTTGCAATCTACCCATCTGACAAAGGTCTAATATCCAGAATCTACAAGGAACTTAAACAAATCAACAAGAAAAATAACACCACCAAAAAGTAGGCAAAGGATATGAACAGACACTTCTCAAAAGAAGACATTTATGCGGCCAAAAAATATATGAAAAAAAGTTAATCATCATTGGTCGTTAGAGAAATGCAAATCAAAACCACAATGAGATACCATCTCACACCAGTTAGAATGGTGATCATTAAAAAGTCAGGAAGCAATAGATGTTGGAGAGGATGTGGAGAAACAGGAACACTTTTACACTGTTGGTGGGAGTGTAAATTAGTTCAACCATTGTTGAAGACAGTGTGGTAATTCCTCAAGGATCTAGAATCAGAAATACCATTTGACCCAGCAATCCCATTACTGGGTATATACCCAAAGGATTATAAATTATTCTACTATAAAGACACATGCAGAGGCATATTTATTGCAGCACTACTTAGCAAAGGCTTGGAACCAATCCAGATATCCATCAATGATACAATGGATAAAGAAAATGTGGCACATACACACCATGAAATACTATGTAGCCATAAAAAAGAATGAGTTCATGTCCTTTGCAGAGACATGGATGAAGCTGGAAGACATCATTCTTCACAAACTAACACAGGAACAGAAAACTGAACACCACATGTTCTCACTTATAAATGGGAGTTGAACATGAGAACACATGGACACAGGGAGGGGAATATCACACACTGGGGCCTGTCAAGGGGTGGAGTGCAAGGGGAGGAAGAGCATTAGGACAAATACATAATGCGTGTGGGGCTTAAAACCTAGATGATGGGCTGATAGGTGCAGCAAACTACCATGGCACATGTATACCTATGTAACAAACCTCCATGTTCTGCACATGTATCCCAGAACTTAAAGTAAAATAAAAGAAAAAAAAAGAAAAGAATCACTATCACTTTTCAAGTATGTTGTGTCCATACCAACATAAATACATCTTTGAGAGTTATATGAATTGTTTGATGTTACAAATACTCTCAACTGCAGTTTGCAAGCTAATTCATGAGTACCCCCAGAGCCACTAATTAAAACACACAAAAGAGCAAGAAAATGAATATTCAGCACTACTGGGAAATAATCTTTTGAATTCATGCTTTCCAAAGGGAGAAATTTAAAATGTTGGTTTGTCTTACTTCAATTCTTCCATCGCTCACACCTCCCTACACTTCAAAGTAGTGTCCATCTCTAACTTTAGCAGAACAATCCACAAACCTTTACCCTCAGCTGCCTTTGTTTCAGGCACCCCGGCCAAGAAATGTGGACAAGCATTTCCCTGGGGTCTTAGCAGTGTTAGTCATGAGAGTCAGTATTTAGGATTATGAATTGCAAGGTACCAACACCAAGCACAGGATCCCAAGTGACGAAGACACTCACTTATGACTTAATCATTCTTTTCTGAGTGTAATAGCTTCTAATATGTAGAACCCTCAAAAAGCACTCAGGGCAGAAGCCCCTCTTGCCTCACTGAGAGGGTATATCTCACCTACTTACCATCTGGTTCTTCTCACTATACCTCCAATGCCAGGATTTCCCTAAAAAAATTATCTTGTGAAGTATGAATGCTTTTTGGTGAGGATCACACTTCAGGGGATCATTTCGCACCATAACTATCTGTAACATTTTAACAGGGATTCTGTGTGAGCAACCAGGCTCAAGAATGGGGAGAGTGGATTCAATAAATCAGCAGGTTAACTAACGCTTATAATAATCTATTGCATATTTCAAAATAGCCAGAAGAGAATAATTCCAATATTTCTAGCATGAAGAAAAGACAAACATTTACAATGATACATATCCAAATTACACTAATTTGATCTTTACAAACACAAAATTTATCATGAAAATGTGCACAACTATTATGTATCAATTAAAATTAAAACTATAAAGTAAAAATAAAATAATGGATAGAATGGATGAGAGGAAGGTTTAGAGACCTGGAAGAACAGAGGTCATGGTAGAGGATATGGGGGAGGCCCCAAAAAGAAGCTTTAGGACTGTTGGGGGTAAACTCTGCCCTAAAAATCTTCACATGTGCCCCAGGCTATAAGTGTTCTACCCAACAGAGAACTACAGAGGCCCTAGCTGCGGAGACTCCTATGTGAAACATAAAGTAGAATAACACTTCATCAAGGCCCGGTGGTTCACATTGGAGGCTACTGTGCGTTTGGGATAGGGAGATGGATAAATAGGTAATCTGTATTTTTCAGATAGTTAAAAGTGTTTTTTTAATACCCATTGTTCACTTTAAAAAGTTGTTAGTGTTTTGGGGGTGTATTTTGCCTTGGAGGAGGTGCCTTGCAACAGAAGTTTGATCATGTCACTTTCTCAATAAAAGTCTATACATGGCCTCAAAATCACTGAATGATTTGCTTTGCACCCACACTGACTGCCACCCTTTCCTCATCTTGTGGCCCTCATGAAGACGGTGGATAAGCCATGTGCTTTTAATTCTTTAGCAAGCAGTTTCCTGCCACTAAACCACTGGTCTTTCCAATATGTTGGAAACATAAACATTCTGCCTGAAATAAGTGTTCTTCCTCCCTGTCTTGGCATGGCCAGCTCCTTGTCATTCTTCCACCTCAGTTTACATATCCTTACACCTTGCAGCAGCCTTCTTTCCTGGCCACCTCACCTCAAGTAGGAAGCACCTTCACATACACCTTATCCTCTGTCTCAGCTCTTCCGTTCTTCCTTGACTTTACAATCTTTGCCTCAATATTTGATTATCTGCTATGCACACTGTCATTTTTGCCTGGCTAAACCAGAATGTGAACTCCATGATCTTGTTCTGTCTTGTTCTCCCAGGTACCTTCATTGTGTCTAATGGAGTCCCTGGCAGAAAGTAAATACTCCATTAATAAAAAGTCTCAAAATAACTGCAGTTCCTCGGAGGATATATTCTTGACATAATGGATACTCTATGAATGCTGTTCCTTCCTCAGGTAAGCTTGCAGAGTACCGAACAGGACTCAATGGCAAATAAAACATATGCCATCATGCCGGGCGCGGTGGCTCAAGCCTGTAATCCCAGCACTTTGCGAGGCCGAGACGGGCGGATCACGAGGTCAGGAGATCGAGACCATCCTGGCTAACACGGTGAAACCCCGTCTCTACTAAAAACACAAAAAACTAGCCGGGCGAGGTGGCGGGCGCCTGTGATCCCCGCTACTCAGGAGGCTGAGGCAGGAGAATGGCGTAAACCCGGGAGGCGGAGCTTGCAGTGAGCTGAGATCCGGCCACTGTACTCCAGCCCGGGCGACAGAGCAAGACTCCGTCTCAAAAAATAAAAATAAAAAATAAAAATAAAAAAAACATATGCCATCATGAGATTTATGGGAAATAACAGTTTGATAGGTATGGATTGTGGCCACAAAATAAGTAGTGTCTTTTAATATCAGTGTGTCATTTCAAATACATGAATATACTGGAGCAGAATTCAATATTGCCTGGAGTCTTAAAAATCATCTGGCATGACACATAACACCCTCCCAAGACTAAACTAGGAAGAAGTTGAATCCCTGAATAGACCAATAACAGGTTCTGAAATTGAGGCAATAATTAATAGCCTACCAACCAAAAAATGTCCAGGATCAGAAGGATTCACAGCCAAATTCTACCAGAGGTACAAAGAGGAGCTGGTACCATTCCTTCTGAAACTATTCCAATCAATAGAAAAAGAGAGAATCCTCCCTTAACTCATTTTATGAGGCCAACATCATCCTGACACCAAAGCCTGGCAGAGAAACAATAAAAAAAGAGAATTTTAGACCAATATCCCTGATGAACATTGATGTGAAAATCCTCAATAAAATACTGGCAAACCGAATCCAGCAGCACATCAAAAAGCTTATCCACCATGATCAAGTTGGCTTCATCCCTGGGATGCAAGGCTGGTTCAACATATGCAAATCAATAAATGTAATCCATCACAAAAACAGAACCAACAACAAAAACCACATGATTATCTCAATAGATGCAGAAAAGGCCTTCGACAAAATTCAACAGCCCTTAATGCTAAAAACTCTCAATAAACTAGGTATTGATGGGATGTATCTTAAAATAATAAGAGCTGTTTATGACAAACGCACAGCCAATATCATATTGAATAGGCAAAAACTGGAAGAATTCCCTTTGAAAACCGGCATAAGACGAGGATGCCCTCTCTCACCACTACTATTCGACATAGTGTTGGAAGTTCTGGCCAGGGCAATCAGGCAAGAGAAAGAAATAAAGGGTATTCAATTAAGAAGAGACAACGTCAATTTGTCTCTGTTTGCAAATGATATGATTGTATATTTAGAAAACCCCATCATCTCAGCCCAAAATCTCCTTAAGCTGATAAGCAACTTCAGCAAAGTCTCAGGATACAAAATTAATGTGCAAAAACCACAAGCATTCGTATACACCAGTAACAGACAGACAGCCAAATCATGAGTGAACTTCTACTCACAATTGCTTCAAAGAGAATAAAATACCTAGGAATCCAACTTACAAGGGATGTGAAGGACCTCTTCAAGGAGAACTACAAACCACTGCTCAACTAAATAAAAGGGGACACAAACAAATGGAAGAACATTCCATGCTCATGGATAGGAAGAATCAATATTGTGAAGATGGCCATATTGCCCAAGGTAATTTATAGATTCAATGTCATCCCCATCAATCTACCAATGACTTTCTTCACAGAATTGATAAAAACTACTCTAAAGTTCATATGGAAGCAAAAAAGAGCCCGCATAGCCAAGACAATCCTAAGCCAAAAGAACAAAGCTGGAGGCATCACACTACCTGACTTCAAACTATACTACAAGGCTACAGTAACCAAAACAGCATGGTACTGGTACCAAAAAGATATATAGACCAATGGAACAGAACAGAGGCCTCAGAAATAACACCACACATCTACAACCATCTGATCTTTGACAAACCTGACAAAAACAAGAAATGGGGAAAGGATTCCTTATTTAATTAATGGTGCTGGGAAAACTGGCTAGCCATATGTAGAAAGCTGAAACTGGATCCTTTCCTTACACCTTATACAAAAATTAATTCAAGATGGATTAAAGACCTTAAAAGTAAGACCATAAAAAACCCTAGAAGAAAACCTAGGCAATACCATTCAGGACATAGGCAGAGGCAAAGATTTCATAACTAAAACACCAAAAGCAATGATAATGAAAGCCAAAATAGACAAATGGGATCTAGTTAAACTAAAGAAACTTCTGCACAGCAAAAGAACCTATCATCAGAGTGAACAGGCAATCTACAGAATGGGAGAACATTTTTGCAAGCTACCCATCTGACAAACGGCTAATATCCAGAATCTACAAAGAACTTAAACGAATTTACAAGAAAAAAACAACCCCATCAAAAAGTGGGCAAAGGATATGAACACACACTTCTGAAAAGAAGACATTTATGCAGCCAGCAGACACATGAAAAAATGCTCATCATCACTGGTCATCAGATAAATGCAAATCAAACCACAATGAGATACCATCTCATGCCAGTTAGAATGGCCATCATTAAAAAGTCAGGGGCTGGGCGCAGTGGCTCAAGCCTGTAATCCCAGCACTTTGGGAGGCTGAGATGGGTGGATCATGAGGTCAGGAGATCAAGACCATCCTGGCTAACACGGTGAAACCCCGTCTCTACTAAAAAATACAAAAAACTAGCTGGGCGAAGTGGCAGGCGCCTGTAGTCCCAGCTACTCGGGAGGCCGAAGCAGGAGAATGGTGTAAGCCCAGGAGGCGGAGCTTGCAGTGAGCTGAGATCCAGCCACTGCACTCCAGCCTGGGCGACAGAACGAGACTCTCTCTCAAAAAAAAAAAAAAAAAAAAAAAAGGTCAGGAAACCACAGATGCTGGAGAGGATGTGGAGAAACAGGAATGCTTTTACACTGTTGGTGGGAGTGTAAATTAGTTCAACCACTGTGGAAGACAGTGTGGTGATTCCTCAAGGATCTAGAACTAGAAATACCATTTGACCCAGCCATCCCATTACTGGGTATTACCCAAAGGATTATATACCATGCTATGACAAAGATACATGCACACATATGTTTACTGTGGCACTATTCACCATAGCAAAGACTTGGAACCCACCCAAATGTCCATCAATGATAGACTGGATTTAGAAAATGTGACACATATACACTATGGAATACTATGCAGCCATCAAAAAGGATGAGTTCATGTCTTTGTAGGGACATGGATGAACCTGGAAACCATCATTCTCAGCAAACTATCACAAGGGCAGAAAACCAAACACTGCATGTTCTCACTCATAGGTGGGAATTGAACAATGAGAACACATGGACACAGGGCAGGGAACATCACACACTAGGGCCTGTCAGGGGGTGGGGGTCTGGGGGAGGGATAGTATTAGGAGAAATACCTAATGTCAATGACGAGTTGATGTGTGCGGCAAGCCAACATAGCACTTGTACACCTATGTAACATACCTGCATGTCGTGCACATGTACCCTAGAAATTAAAGTATAATAATAAAAATAAATAAATAATCTGACATGGTGTCATGGACCTGGTGTTCATATTTTATTTAAGTGCTGAGACTTTTAGCAAACTAAATCTTCATAAATGTTAGAACTCATTTATATTTTATTCTCTGGGAACAGGTAGACTGTTAACAGATAAACAGTGAAAAAGTAAGTCTTTTTCTATTCCCATAAGTAGGGCCAATCAATAAAGGCCATCCGTCCTTTACTTATTTTTAAGCTGTGTGGCTCTACAGAGCCTTAAGTGAATACATACTATGAATCAGAACCACGGAACCATTATTATTTTTTGAGCACAGATTAGCATTTCCTGGAACTAGTGTTCCCTGGTGCACAGTTTGGGTAATGCCATGGTATAATACATCATTCTGCCTTTTAAAAAGTTGCAAGACCAAATTGCACAGTGCTGAAGAAAATACTACAAGCTTGTGCAAAAAAACAACAGCATACAATTGATTAGTGCTTTAGCTCAAATGTGCCTGGTATGGTCCAGCTTCTCTCCACTTTTCCAGAGAACATCTCTCTTGCAGTTACTGCTTCTCCACACATTTTAATAATCCAGGAATAGAAGCAGCATTCCCGGATTTTTAAAATGTATGAAGAGATTATACAAATATCTTCCAGGTGGTCATGATCCTGGGGGAAAGTAGAGAATCCATATTAGAGTTTCCAGTAGTGTTCATTTTTACTAGTTGCATACTGAAAAGTGTCTAGAAGTGTGAGTTCTTATTCTTTCTCTGTCTGATTGTAAGACTTTCAAACAGTCATTCATTCACTCTAAAAATTTTTATCGTCAGGCCTTGTTGTAGCTGCTGGGGACATGTCAGTTAACAAAACAGACAAAATCCCTGCTGTCGTGGAATTTATAATATGGTGGGGAAAGGCAAATAATAGCTGAAATAAATAAGCCATTCATCTATATATTAGAAGGTGGTAAGTACTACGTGAAAATATAAAGCAGGAAGGAGGGCTAGGGAGTGCCAGGGGCACAACTTTAACAGAATGGCTAAAAGAGACCTAACTGAAAAGCAAAGACTTGAAGAAAGTGAAAAAGTGAGCCACAAGGATGTCTGGGGAAAAGCACTCCCCCGCGGGGTAAACAGCAAAAGCTCTGAGGCAGGAATGAACCTGGAGGTTTGAAGACTTGAAGGAAATCCTGCTTCTGGGATAGAATGGGAAGGAGGGTGAAGAGGAGGAACTGAAGGCAGAGTGGTATTGAGGAGTTAAGAGGCAGAAGGAGAGATGGAGCCCAGGAGAGACGTGATCTGGCCTGATGCTCTGCCAGTATCCTCCTGGCAACTGGGTGGAAAATGATCTGCAGTGGGCCAAGGGCAGAACCTGGGAAGCCAAATAACAATCACATAACAGACCAGAAAAATAACAGACTTGTACAAGCCATAATTGTAAAGCTTTTACCTTTTCTGTACTCAATGAAGCAATTTTTAGATCCATTACCTTACCTGATCCCCATGACGACACGTTTTGTGACAGCATATATTATGGCTGTCTCATTGATGAGAAAATTAAGGAATAACAAGGTCAAGGGTCTCGCACCACAATAGGCAACTCATATGTGGAAGAACCGGTTCTGGAGTCAGGAGCTCCGCCCCAAATTGCGAGCTCTTTTCACTACACTGCAGTTTGCCAATTCAAGAGATAAGTCCCAAGTGTTTGGGGAAACGCTTAAGGTGAATGGTAACGAGTATGTATATTAGGTTTAGCCTAGAGGAAGTGAGACTTAGGCAGAATTGGGGGTTTTTTCCTTCCTTTTCCTTCTTTCTAAACTTTTTATTGAGATATAACACACATCCAGAAAAGTGCACACCCCCCAAACTGAGTTTTTAAAGGAAATTTCGAAGTTTCTAAACTGACCACAAACTTGAAGGCCTTCATGAACATGTGCCAAAACAAGAGTAATAAATTCCTGGAAAGATGTTCTTTTAGGTACACATGAAACCTCTCATTAATTCTGTGCCTGGGCTTCCAGGGTTAGAGATCAGTACACTGTTCCACACACCACAAAAATGACAGCCTTGAGACATTCTTTGCAATTCAAGAAGTTTAACCCAAATCCTGACATTACTGTTAGGACTGGATAGCCAACTGATTGGAAAGTTTGGGCTGCATTTAAAGGAAATCTCAAGTGTTAATTTTCCAAAAACCAACAGCAACTTTTTAGAGATCTGCAACTCAGGTCCTTTACTCTCCCCAAACCCCCATTTTTACACCCATTTGTGGAAACAAACAAACAAAACACATGATGAAAATGTTTTACATCTTCAAAAAAATTAAATAAGATAAAATAACAATAAACAAACTCTGATATTCAAAACAAACAAATTCATATGACTCTATATCAAATTTTGTAATGTAATGAGAGGAAATAATTATTCCAAGTGACTTTTGAACATAGTACTTTGACTGTATGCACTAGTGGGATATATTCCAAAACAAAAAGAAAGGCAAATAAATCTTAAAATTCACTCACTAGGTTCATTGTCAGTGGTAAAAATGCTATTGGTATTTTGAAATTATTTTGTGTAGAATAAAGAAACTAAGTAAATACAATATAACTGGAAATCAAGAAGTTTATAGTAAGAAAAAAGAGATACAAATATAAAATCAAAGTTAAGTAAACCAAGTAATATTAAACTTACTTGGAAATCATATAAACTAATATATTGTTTATTTAATTCTGACCTCTGTCTACTGAAACATAGACATTACAGGCCAGGGCATGGAAACATAATTTCTATAGGGCATAGAAATCCTGCTAAACAAGTAGCTATAGGCACATCCAGTGCCTCAATCTAAATAGCATTCTCCACTCAAAGGAACCAAGACTCCTTAGAGAAAGAAAGAATTTCAGATCTGGGATAGCTCCCATGTGTACAGGGCTCCCATTGGCCAAGTTGGGCAAATTGGAGGCATGAAAAGAAAACTGACCATAACTGATTGTAAAATCTTGACTAAAGGATATCCACAGGTTCATACTGACATTCAAAAGTGGAATAAAATTAAAAGAGAAAAAAAAAACCTCATTTGCCATCTTTGATGGTGACAATTACACTAACTCGTTATTCCAACAGCTGATTGTTTTTCCCTGTTAATAAAGTAGTTCATCCGTTTATCCGCAACAAATGAACAAAAGCTCTATTTTGCAGGACAATTTCAGCTACCAAACACAGAAAGGATGTTAGCATGAGAATATCGCAACTTTACAACTATTAATAAGATCATTGATTCAGACAAGAATCATTGATGGATGCTACACTTATTAAGGCAAAGGTTGTCAGAGAACAGGATGTTCATAGTATATGAAAATATCACCCCCACAGATGTCTTGCTAATTTGCAAAGGCATGTACTTTTATAACGCAAAGATCTGGTGGTTATCACTTTAACCGAGTGATCAAATTTAACCTCACAAATACTCAGACAGCTATTTTGAAACTGTGAGCCCCCTAACAGGATGCAATATTATAAAGCATGTAAAATCACCTCTGCAATGTTTCTTGCCAAAACTTAAATCTGAATTTAATCAAGTATTTAGATCTAACTTCCAATTTACAGGAAATATAAGACATTAGGAACAAATTAAACATATTCATGAGAAAGCATTCAGACAAATCCACAAGCAGGGACATTCTATAGGACAGCTGAACTCATCTCTTCAAGAGGTCAATGTCATTTTTTTAAAAAAAGACTATTTTTTATTTCTAGAATAAAGAGATTTAAAATATTTAGCTAAACACAATGTATATATTTTTATTGAATTCTAATTTTTTAATTAAGAGCCATAAAAACAGTTTTAGTAATTAGGAAAACTTGAATATGAACTGGACATTAGATAAAATTACATCATTACTGTGAACTTTCTTAGGTGTGATAATGGCACTGTTTTTATGTAGGAAAATGTCTTTCTTTTTGGGAGAAGCGTGCTGAAATATTTTGGGATGATTTATGATGATGTCTACCACCTACTTTCAAAAAGCTATATACAATTAGGCAAGTATGGCAAAATGTTAGGAAATGTTTGATTCCAGGTAGTAGGTAAAAGAGTGCACACTGTACCATTCATTCAACTTTCCACTATGTCTGAATATGGTTATAATTAAAAGATGGAAAAATATATATGCAGACCAAACCATATACATTTTAAAAACAAATACCTAAGGAAGAGGAATGGGAGCTGGGAATGAGGACAGAAGATGAAAACAAAACAGTGGAGGAGCCGTGCATGGATGAAGAGATGAGTGTTACAATTGACTCAACCCTCTGCACCTGAAACAAGAAAAAAAAAAAGGCATTCTTCAAGCCTTGAAGCTGGCAAATGAGTCCCTTCCCTCACAGCTGGGAGGGCAGGCAGAGCTATGTGAGGGTGAGGAGTTGAACCCAGCAGACCCATGAACATGCAGCAGCAGGCTGACAACCTAGGGCTGTTCACAGCACAAGCCGTGTCTGGATGCTTTCGAATCCATTTGGTGATGGGAGTTATCTCCCTTATGTAATGAAGACCTCATGTTATTTGATTTACAGCTTCTCATACAATGGGAGATTTGTTCCATAATCCCCTAGATTGTAGCTAAACCCCCAAGGACGTATTTCTCTACTTTGCTATAGTCAAGGCCCCAGCTCAAATATCTCCATCTCCTGCTGAGTATGTAACTGTAATTTCTTCCATTTGCTCAAGGTGTGTCATCAACTTCCAGGCATTTCAGGAGAACTTCTCAGTGTGGCCTCCCTGAGAGCCAGGTCAAGGGGGTTGTGAAGCTCCCACAAGCCTTGTCCCATGAGAGAGAATGCAAACAGCTGAAGTACATCGCACCTGGTCCTTGAATAAATGTACAGGCCAGGAAGTGCCCCACCAGGTATAGATGGCATATAGTGAAGAGGCTGATACCTCCCAGGAGGTCTTCATGAAGATCCTGAGAGGAACACATGGAGAATTCCAATAGAGTGGAAGCTTCCTGAGGGCAGGAAATGCATCTTCCTGTATCCCAATGCCTAGTCCAGTTCTGAGAATATGATAGGTGCTCAATACATATTGTCAACTGAGTAAATAGATAAGTGAATGATCAGTCATAGTGATCAAACAAAGCATAAGTGATTCAGACTGGAAAGGAAAGGATAGGTAAGAAAACCATGATGTCTTTTCCCTTAAGCTGAATGAACAAGTGATTTGAGTGGCAACCAAAACACGTGGCAGATATCTATATCTACCCATTTGTTTTGGTGAGTTAAAACTATTTTTAAGTAAATATAAAACTATTTTTAAGTAAATATAATAAATGGAAAAAATGTGGCCCATGTAAGTGAAATACCAAAAAAAAAAAAAAAAAAAAAAAGACTAGAAACAAATTGTTCATTTGTGCTAGAAACCAAAGTGTTGCATTACAAACATCCAAGACTGAGGACTCTTAATACCCTGTGAGACCACTCTCTGATATTTCTAGTCTAATAGGAGCAACCCTCATTCCTGGTTTTGTCAACCACAATGGTTTTCATTTCACCCCCAGAAGCATCATGAAATTTTGCCCTAACTTCTCAAAACAAACTATTTTAATTCCCCAAAATATTGTAAAAACAAGGTGGTAATGGAGAAGATGGGGGTGTTGTGAAATCAAAGAAACAATTAAAATTCTCCAGAAAAGTTCGAAACTCTTCTCTAGTCCAGACAAACAGTTGTTTCTGAAAATTCCACATGCCCCAAACTTAGAAATAAGCAGCAGACAGGTAAAAATAATCCCTAAGATTTTCTGACCTATTATTGTAGAATTTCTACTGGGGAGTGAGTCTTCCCTTCTCCAAAGCACAAAAAAGAAGTAAGTCTTACTAGATGAGGGAAGCCAAGTTTGTTGGGGCTGGCATAAAGCAAACATTTTTGCCTTGCTTGAATTACTTTCAACAATTGAAAACATCACTGTAATAACCAGTGCCACAAGAAATCATGCAGTGAACTCAGAGAAAATCAAAGGGGGGTGACCTGAACTTCAAACATGGCCTAAGTAGCTGATCAAGAGAGACAATTGCTGATATTTAAAAGCAGAAAATTAAATAGAGGTCCTGTGTGCCTACTCCATTTTTATCCACCTCTTTAAGTAAACCCCTTTCTGTGATATCAAGGGGATCCATCTGTCTAGTTATGACTTCATGAGGCCCTTCCTTCAGTTACTCGCAAAGAATCAGCAGGTCTTGAATCTGACTCTACCAAATACAGACTCTATTACAACCCAATCTCTTTCTGAGCCTCTCCTGAATGGAACACCTATTCCCGGCTTCTGATTATTATTCTTTTGGTCTAGTTCAACTTTTGATCCAACTCTCAGGGCTGGAATGATATCCAAACAGTATGGTACAGTGCTTGAAACCATCCACTGTTTTGTCAGTGTTGAACATTTGTAAACATTTGTCCAATGCCATGGTCCTAAGTGTCAGTCTGGAAATACCTTGCTTTGTGACTTTCCCCGTTTTTGTAAATTCATTTAATCTTGCTCTGAACATGCTTCTCCAGAAAAAGCCAAGAAGGCCCCAGTAAGTATCTGTTAGTCATCCAAGAGTAAAACAGGTTGAAATCCATTTTGATTTGCATCTCCATTTCCTGGTATTTTTAATCCAAACATTTAGGCTTAAGTTCTATGGTAAGCAAAGAAACTTATCATCATTGCTTGCTACAAGTTGTGGAGGCAAAAAGAAGTAATTCTTATGCTGAACAGTTAACCATGCAAAACCCTGAGTCTTACTCTCAGAGATGCCAATATAGCAGGTCTGTAGTGAAACAAAAAAATTGACACGTTAACAAGTGCTCCCAATGATTCTGTAATATACAAGTGGACATGGACCACATTTTTGAGAAAAAAAGAAGGCCAGAACAGCAAGAGCTGGCTGGACATGGAGGCTTACACCTGTAATCCCAGCACTTTGGGAGGCAAAGGTGGGAGAATTGCTTGAGGCCAGAAGTTCAAGACCAGCCTGGGAAGCATATTGAGACCCTGTCTGTAATTGTGAAGGAGAAGGAGGAAGAGGAGGAGGAGGAGGAGGAGGAGAAGGAGAAGGAGGAGGAGAAGAAGAAGGAGGAGAAGAAGAAGAAGGAGAAGAGGAAGAAGAAGGAGAAGAAGAAGAAGAAGGAGAAGAAGAAGGAGGAGGCGGAGGAGGAGAAGGAGGAGGAGGAGGAGAAGGAGGAGGAGAAGAAGAAGGAGAAGAAGAAGAAGGAGAAGGAGAAGAAGGAGGAGGAGGAGGAGGGAGAGGAGGAAGAAGAAGAAGAAGAAGAAGAAGAAGAAGAAGAGGAGGAGGAGGAGGAGGAAGAAGAAGAAGAAAGAAGAAGAAGAAGAGGAAGAAGAGGAAGAGGAAGAGGAAGAAGAAGAAGAAGAAGAAGAGGAGGAGGAGGAGAAAACAGCTGGAGGGGGAAAAGGGTTCCAGGAAACTTGATGGAGGCCAAAGTTGGAGGTGGCCTTTGGTAGAGGCCCTTGGTGGGGAGATGTCTGAGGTGTGCCACTCCCTTATGAACACCACTTAACCTCATGCAGAAGGGAAGGGTGAAGAAGCAGCAGTTGTGCCAAACAGCAGGCGTATCCCAGTTGGCCAGACTCTGCCTTCTCTCATTTATCACCCTAAGGGCATTTCATGGCCACCTATAGGCTTGGTCTCACTCCCAGTTGCCATAAGTGGTAACTGGAAGTGGAATGGAGGCAACTTCCATCCCACTCTGGTCACTTGGCATCATCAGTAGAGCTGCCAGTCAGACTCTGACCTCATGCATCAGTTAGGACAGGCTTCCTTAATCTTTTTCACTTCACAGTGCTCAAAATACTTTTAAAACAATCTCACTCATTTCTAAGTTGATATCTAACATTATGTATTATTAGGGTAAATAGCTGCAAAGGATATTGATATTTTTCTGGCATGTTGTATATTTTGACATTTTAAAATTAAACTGTTATGGGAGTCTTTTAAATGTAGTAAATAGAATCTAAAAATTAGGATCTGGCACCCACCATCATGCATTCATCTATTCAAAATATTCATAAACAAGTCCTTTTTTAGTAGTTAGAAATTTTATAGCATACATTTTCCTCTTGAACTTGTATTTCCATCTGACTTCCTCCATAAAATTTCATCTAATATAATATTTTTTATTCTAGCAGTCTTTTAACTCTTTCATCCCATTTTCTCTTTAAAATACATATGTTTATGTATAGATATAGAAAGATAGATAATCATATGTGTGGTATGTAAAGATTACCTACAGCCATACCACCCTTAATGCACCTGATCTCGTCTGATCTCAGAAGCTAAGCAGGTTTGGGTTTGGTTAGCACTTGGATGGGAGATATATATATATACACATGTATAAATACATATAAATATACATATTCATCTATCTATAGAGATAGATATTCAGATATATAGTCTGACACTTAATTTTTGTTTATTTATTAGAGACAGAGTCTTACTCTGTTGCCAAGGCTGGAGTACAGTGGTGTGATCATAGCTCACTGTAACCTTGAACTCCTGGGCCCAAGCAATCCTCCCACCTCAACCTCCTAAGAAGTTAGGGCTACAGGCACACACCATCACACCCAGCTAGTTCTTTAAAAAAATATTTTTTGTAGAGACAAGGTCTCACTATGCTGTCCAGGCTGGTTTTGAACGCCTGGCCTTAAGCAATCCTCCTGCCTCGGCCTCCCAAAATGTTGTGATTACAGGCATGAGCCCCTGTACCTGGCTTAATTTTTTTAAATTTAAAATTTTTAAAAATTTCCTATCACTGAAAGAGTTGAAAAATATCTCCTGAATTTAGTTATCACTATAATTTTGGTTAAATCAACATAAGTATGTTATCAATCACTAAATATAAAAAAGTAAATTTTATTGGAAATGCATCTCTAAATGAATAGGACTGATTTTAGTTATTTCTATGAATACATAATACTTAATGTTAGAATGATTCAGTGTTCACCATTAATTATACTAGTATTTTTCATTTTTACATATGAAAGTCCTGAGAAACCTTTCATATAAATGAAAGTGGTTTTATTATATGAAAATGGAAATGGCTTTATTATAGCAATGTTATTTAAGTCTTTGAACTCCTTCTGAGCTAATTTTAATGATTTATCAGCTGAAAATTCCTCCTTGAATTTTTATAAAACAAAATATCAGAAATCATATGGGTTGCAAAAGATTTCTTGTGCAATTATAGACTCACGTAATTTCTCACTCCAACACCAATATTTCAAATAGTGCTTTGGTGCCAGATATGGTTAGGCTTTGTGTCCCCACCCAAATCTCATCTTGAATTGTAATCCTCATAATCCCCATAATCCCCATGCAGGAGAGATCAGGTGGAGGTAACTAAGTCATGGGGTGAGGGTTCCTCTGTGCTGTTCTCATGATAATGAGTGAGTTCTCATGAGATCTGATGGTTTTATAATGGGCTCTTCCCCTGCGCTCAGCATTTCTCCTTCCTGCTGACTTGTGAAGAAGGTGCCTTGCTTCCCCTTTGCCTTCCGCCATGATTGTAAGTTTCCTGAGGCCTCCCCAGCCATGCTGAAACCTCTTTCCTTTATAAATCACCCAGTCTCAGGCAGTTCTTTACAGCAGTATGAAAACAGACTAAAACAGTGCCCCATAGGTTTTTACATTCTAGAGCATGCTTTCTTGATGGAGACAAAAATTAGTTCTTAAAAGATGAAAAAAATCTTACTCCTGTATATACAAAGCACAGACATGCACAGTACATAAATAGATATACAGGGTACAGATGTTCCTCAACTTACAATGGTGTTACATTTTGATAAACCAATAAAAGTTGAACCATGTCAGATGTTCCTTGATTTACAATTAGATTAAGTCCATATAAACTCCTCATAAATTGAACTATTATAGGCCATCTGCACATGCACTGTACTAAAATTTCATGATGGGAATGATCAACAAAAAATGTCTAAAAGGCTCCTTAGAAGGTGATAAGAATTAAGTTTGAGAAACACTGCCCCAAGGGCAAGTCCTCATTTTAAGAATTGGAATGAGTTAGTTACACCTTTTCTTTGAAGTGGGAGAAAAAGGGCATTTGTGGAGTGAGAAAGGGAAATTGTTTCAACCACAGGCATGTTCTAAGATAGACTAATTTTAGGAAGGAATCTGTTTGAGTTAAGATTTGTTCAGTGAATTAGTGTCAGTGAAGTGCATGAAACATAGTTAATTTTTCAGTTTGAGTATTGTTATTATCACCATCAAAACATTTATCATTATGTGGAAGTTTAAGCATCTGGCAATTGATTCCCTTAAAATTATAAGGGTTTTCATATCCAGTGGAGGATATTTATCCCCCAGGGAAACTTATACCTCACTTTCAAGGTCACCAAGTTAGGACAGGATCAGATGCTTATAAAGGAGACCAAAAGTAACCATGCTTACAGCAGACAGAAGTTTATTTCTCTGTCACATAGAAGTTGGAGCTGGCATGGTGGCTCCTCCCCAACTGATCAGGGCCACATACTCCTTATATCTTGTTGCTTTGCCAATCCCTAGGATGCTACACCTATCTACATGATCCACGATGGCCCACTGGCATGTCCCCATTCCAGCAGGGAAAAGGAGAGGAAAAGGTAAGGAGGACATACTCTCTTATAGACCTAACATTTGTGTCCCTCCAAAATTTATGTACTGAAGCCCTAACCCCCAAGGAGATAGTATTTGGAGGTGGGGCCTTTGGGAGGTAATTATGTTTAGATGAGGTCCTGAGGGTAGGAGTCTCATGATGGGATTAGTGCCCTAATAAGAAGAGACTAGAGAGCTTGCTCTCTCTACCAAGTGAACAACCAGCAAGAAGGCAGCACTGTGCAAGCCAAGAGAAGGCCTCTACCAGACCCCCACCAAGCTAGCACCTTACTCTTAGACTCCCCATCCTCCAGAACTGTAAGAAATAAATTCCTGTTGTTTACAAGCCACTCAGTCTATTGTATTTTGTTACAGTAGTCTGAGCAGACTAAGACCCGCCCCCTCCAGAAAGGTGCACATGTCATGCCTGCTCTCCTACCGTAGGCCAGAACTCAGTCAGGTGGCCAAATATTCCTGCAAGGAAGGCTGGGAAATGCAGCATTTAGCTGAGTGGCCGTGCACTTGGCTAAGTATCCTATGCCATTTGAAAAGGGGAGAGGGATACTGAAGGAGATCTAGGAGTCTCTCTCACACCTGACCTATATGATTCCTGGAGTTGTGAGAATCTAGTTATCTTTCTTGGTTTCTCATCCTTAATAGCTGCTCTGATAGCCTGCTCTGTACACTAGTTTCTTCAAGACTGGGGTCCTGCCTTGTTCATACGTATCCCTCACCCAAGGACTGGAGTCCAGTGGACAGAACACCGTGTCTGCTTGCATTTCTTTCTCTATTTCTTTCTCTCTTTCTCTCTTCCTCTCTTTTCTTTCTTTTCATTCTTTCTTTTCTTTCTCTTTCTTTCTTTCTTTCTTTCTTTCTTTCTTTCTTTCTTTCTTTCTTTCTTTCTTTCTTTCTTTCTTTCTTTCTGTATTTCTTTCTTTTCTTTCTCTTTTTCTTTCTCTCTTTCTTTCTCTTTTTCTTTCTTTCTTTTTCTCGCTTTCGTTGCCCAGGCTGGAGTGCAATGGTGCAATCTTGGCTCACTGCAACCTCTGCCTCCCAGGTTCAAGCGATTATCCTTCCTCAGCCTCCAGAGTAGCTGGTATTACAGGTGTGAACCACCACGCCCAGCTAATGTTTGTATTATTAGTAGAGACGGGGTTTCACCATGGTAGCCAGGCTGGTCTCGAACTCCTGACCTCAGGTGATCCACCCACCTCAGCAACCCAAAGTGCTGGGATTACAGGCATGAGCCACCACAGCTGGCTGGTCTGCCTGCATTTCTGAACATCACTATCTTGAGTTTTCCCATTGCTCTTCATATCTAATGTTTTCTCTTGGACCCAAGACATAGCAGAGAAGTGGAATAAATTCATTTCTCTAGTAGGACTAAAAATCAGTCAATGGCTGATTCAGGTGATAAGAAAGAGACCAAACCATCAACTGAACTGCTCTGGTTGAAACAGATGGGGACCCTCCATTGGCTTCTCCAACCCCTTCCCCACTTGACAAATCTCCAGTGTGGTTGGGTTGGGCTTGGCCATAATATGCAGTCTTGTCAAAGTGAGGTCTCCAAAGAATTTTGACTCTAGCTAGTCACAAGAGAGTTTCTTTTACTTTTGTTTGATGTGGGGTAGCCCATAACTTCCTTTTATGCTCTGCCTTAGGAAATAATCAAGAATTAACCACACAAATAAATTGGGAGGCACTGATCTACTTCTCTCCTAATGCCTTAGGCCAGGTACAAAAGAGGGGAATAGAATTCACATGAATCTCAAAAGTATATTGGCTGGGAACAGTGGCTCGTGCCTGTAATCCTAACACTTTGGGAGGCCAAGGCAAGAGAACACTTGAGTCTAGGAGTTCGAGCAATATAGTAAGAATTCATCTCTACAAAAAAAAATTAAAAAATTAGCCTAGCTTGTGTAGTCCTAGAGACTCGGGAGGCTGAAGTGGGAGAATGGCTTGACTCAGGGAAGCAGAGGCTGCAGTGAGCCATGATTGTGCCACTGCACTCCAGTCTGGGCAACAAGCAAGACGCTGTCTCAAAAAAAAAAAATAAATAAATAAAAAGAGTGTATTATGCAGAGGCTGCAAAAGAAACTGCAAACCAGCACATAAAGCTGTAACTGCCTTTGACGTCTAGAAGGTTACAGATGAGCCCTAAGATGAGCTGTGTCACATATCATTTGATGAAAAACCTGTGACAGCACACGTTATTGCTCTTCCCAGTTAGAAAGAGATTCTGCTTCTTATGGCAACACTTGTACCTAATTAAAAGTAAGTAATGATTAGGCTGCAGGGACAGTTTAAAGTCAATTGATAGTGAGGGAGAAAAGTATGAATGGATGGGTTAGATTATGCTATAATAATCAGCAAACCTAAAATCTCCAAAGAAAAATAACAGGCATATCTCTGAACAGCCCTAACATGGCCAAAGAAAAGTTTAGGAGCCTTGCTTGCTTCTTCGATTCCTTGTGTTTGAAACAATATAATGCCAATATCAAAACAAAAATTTCTGTGCTAAATATCTGGGGAAGGATATAGAGTGGATGAGGGAAGGTTCCCCTTCAACACAGAAGGCATTCCCGATAAAGATGGTATGAGGGCTCTGGCCCAGCCAGAAGCTTCCATCTCCTAAGAGCCAAACCCAGAGTCTGGATGTCTGTAGAGGGAGGGGCCTGGTGTGCAAGGGGCAGCATCCCGGGAGTGAGGGAATGGTGCGTTCTGTTTCGATGTTGAGAGTTCTACCTAAACCCAATTGATAAATGACTAATGTAGTTACTTACTCAGTTGTTCAAAAATATCTTTTGAATGCCTCCCATGTGGTAGGCACTGTATTAGTGTGACAGAAATAGAACTAGGAGGCCAGACACGGTGGCTCATGCCTGTAATCCCAGCACTTTGGGAGGCCAAAGCGGGTGGATCCCCTGAGATCAGAAGATAGAGACCAGCCTGGCCAACATGGTGAAATCCCATCTCTACAAAAATACAAAATTAACTGGGCATGGTGGCACATGCCTGTAATCCTGGCCCCTCAGCAGGGCTGAGGCAGGAGAATCGCTTGAACACATGAGGCAGCGGTTGCAGTGAGCCGAGATTGCTCCATTTCACTCCAATGTATGGAGTCAATGGATGACAAGAGCAAGACTCCGTCTCAAAAAAAAAAAAAAAAAAGAAGAAATAGAATTACAACAGATAGGTTATTCTGATTCTGGAAGAAGAGGGCCACAGGACACCTACTAGTTATGGGATGATCCAGTGCCCAAGAAGCACTTGACACAAAGTAGATGCTCACTAAGTACTTGCTACTGATGGTGGTGGTTTGATGGTTGCTTTCTCTAATTTGGTGGCTTTCTTTTCTTTACTTCCATGCTGATGGACAAAGGCGGAGCTCTTGTGCTGTTGCATGGTGACACCTGGGCCCGCTGCTGAAGCATTGTCTCCATCGTGGGTATCTCCAGCAGTGACAGGCCCTCTACTTGCTTTGTTTTCTTCCGGAGAGGCAGGTTAGCCTGCAGGCCTCTGGGATGCTGGGTCATAGACTAGACGTGTATTTCTCCCTCCATGATATTGGCAGATCTCCTACCCTTGGTGTAGCTGGGCTCATTCCAAGTGCTTAAGAGGGGGTGCTCTCGGCCAGGCTGGCAGACTCCCTGTACAGGACGTGCCTTGTACATTTTCCTCTGGGGGCTGCTGCCGTTGAGTTCCCTGCCAGCAGCACCCTCTTCACTCCTTCCATGCATGGTGGCAATTTTTAAATTTTTTAAAGAAATATTTATTCAGGTATAACATACATACAGATATAATAAAAGATTGAGATCGTAATTGGCCTTCTAATTATGTTTGGTATGTTTTTCCAGTTTGCCTTCCATGTGTAACTTTTCTTGCATGGAAAAAAAAAAACAAAAACAAAAAAAAAACGGCATGACTGCTACCAGGTCTCATTGACTGTAAAATGTCATCCACTGTAAGACACCCCATTTTATGTTCCTAAGAAAGAACACAGCTCTTTAATAATGACCGCAACTTGTGCGAATGTCTCCGGAGTGAGATATGCTTTTCAAGTATTACAGAGCTGTCTGCAAACTTTGGAACTCAGCACCATGAGCGTGTGGTGCTCTCTCTGCCCTTGCAGGCCCAGCCGTCAGCCTTCTGCCCTGGCACACGTTCAGCAAGGTCTCAGGGAGCGGAATTAGCAAACGGGAAAACTAGCCTGGCAGTGGTGGCTCCTGCTAATCCCAGTCTGTCACACTAGCCCATGTATCTGCTAAAAGATTGACTAGCTTTTCCTCACCCAGCAGGGCCCCTCTTTGTGTGACAGTCCTCTTTTCCTCCTGCTACACGCCCAGACTTTTCAAATATCCCTAGAAGCCCTCCTGTTCTTCATATGCCATGGAAATTCATCTCTCCATGGAATTGGGTTTCTTTGGACATATTTGTGTCTCTAGCTCTCCAATGCCTTTTTTAATATGTCTTTTTGTTGTTGTTGTTGTCGCTATTGTTGTTGCTGTTGTTTTTGTGTTTTTTGAGATGGAGTCTCACTGTTTTGCCCAGGTGGGAATGCAGTGGCACGATCTCGGCTCACTGCAACCTCCACCTTCCAGGTTCAAGCGATTCTCCTACCTCAGCCTCCTAAGTAGCTGGGATTACAAGTGTGTGCCCCATGCCTGGCTAATTTTTCTACTTTTAATAGGGATGGGGTTTCACCATGTTGGCCAGGCTGGCCTCAAACTCCTGACCTTGTGATCCACTTGCCTCAGCCTCCCAAAGTTCTGGGATTACAGGTGTGAGCCACTGCACCCAGCCTATATGATTTTTTTAAAGCTTATTCATTTTTGTCTCCATGTCATTGTGGGAGCAATGGTCTGTCACAACCGTCTACATCCTAATGAGAAGGTGAAACTTTGTAGTAGATTGTGTCTTATATGGTTGGGCTTACACAATGCCAATGACAGTGGTGGTTATTCCAAATCCTCTAGTGATTTTGTTTGGGTGTCATTTGGAATTTTCTTTGTCTCAGGTGCTTCAGTTGAAAATCCAAACTCCCTGGAAATGACTGTACAATGCAGAAGGTGTAGATTGGTGGATACTATCTGCAGATATCTTTTCTTTGACCTGTATTCTGTGTGTATGTGTTTAACTTGAATTTTTGCCAGTATTCAAACATTGGAAGCTTTCACATTTTAAAATGTCTACATTTTCATTTATGGAGAGTGACCTCTGGTGGCCCAGGTCTTGTGTTCCTGCACAGCCATGATGGTCTGGAGCAGAGAAGTGGCCAACCCCTTCCAACCGGACAGCCCTCTCATCACCTGCCTGTAGGCATACAAGGTTGCATCTCCTTGTCTAATGAATGGGTCCTAGCTGACATTAGGGAAGGCTCCACAGGCGCATCTTATTGCACTTAGAATAAATCCAAGTCCATACCATGACCTAAAAGACCCTACACACTCGGGCCTCTGGCTCCCTGTCTGACTCATTTCTTCCCATTCTCCCCTGACTCACTCTGCTGCCTGCTTACTGTCCCTCAAGCAAGCCAAACATACCCAGCCTCGGGCCTGGGCTATTTCCTCTGCCTATTGATTTTCCCCCAAATAGTTACATGACTCAGGGCCTAACTTCATCCATGTCTCAACTCCAATACCACCCCACAGAGAGGATTTTCCTGGCCATTCTATCTGGAAGAGCACCACTCAGCGGCTATGCCCTTCCCCTTTATTTTTGTAGCACTTACCTCTACATGAGGGCAAAGACTCTTCTTGGGTTTTTTTGTCTTGTTTTGTTTTGTTTTGGTGGGGCAGGGGGGAAAGTGTTTTCTGTTTTTTGTTTTTGTTTTTGTGTGCTGATGTACTCATAGTTGGACCAGTGCCCAGTGCCTGGCACACAAATATTATCAAATAAGTGGATGAATGAACACTGTGTTTTTGACTCAGGCATTGGTTCCATAGTTTTCAGACCAATAAGAAAATGGAGCTTCATCAACTCTGACATCATTTCCAACTCTAAATTTTGTCCTTCTCACCATAAACCTCATAATGAGTTACAGATTTTAACCTAGCCACTTGTCCTCTTACAGAATACCAAAAATGCCCATTTTACAGACAGAAGCAGAAAGGAAAGCTAATCACTTAATGCCAACTGATCAAGATTGGCAGCTTTACATGCATGGGGAAGAGAACAAAGCCAACATGTCCCCAGAAGGGTAAGACAAAGGTAGAATGGTGAAACGGAAGATGAGCATCCAGGTCAAGGTGAGGAAAGAAGAACTGCCACTCTTCCTGTTAGCCTGTTGGGGAGTGTATCCAGTGAATTGGATATGAGATGTGTGACCTAGGAGAATGTCTAGGGGCACAGAGATGATCAGGCTACTAGACCCTCTGTAGGTCCAGGCATGCCTGATGAATGAAGGAATGGAGAAATGAACAAAGGTGGGCATTAACTCCAGCAGAGGGTCAATACCATGAGCCAATGCTGACTTGTTTGAACCATAGGTTCAGATCTGCATTGTCCAATATGGTAGCCACTACCTATGTGTAGCTACTTAAACTAAGTTAAATAAATGACGTTTAAAATTCATTTCCTTTGTTGCACTGTATTTCAAGTGCTCAATAGCTACATTGGGATACTGTCTACCCAGTGGTACAGACTACAGAACATTTTGCACAAATTCTTTTGGCCAGTTCTGATTAGATACAGTCAAGCACCTGGCTTTCCAGTGTCCAGCCCTATATCCCAGTTGCTTTTAACTCAGATTTCACCATTCTCTTTCTTGCTATAGGATGAGAACCTGGCTGTTTAAAAACATGGAATCAGTGGAGTCCTGAATAGCAGTTCACGACTTGCAACAACTTTCAGCAGCTCATAAAATGGCTGCTAAGCACTCGTTTTCCATCTCAGACTCACTTCTTTGGAACTACTAGCGAGTCTAGGGTACATTTGAGTCCTGGCAGCTCAGGTCCTGCTCTGTGGCAACTCTTCCCACTGCTCATAGGAGTCCCATACCCACTTCTCAACCATGTCCGGCTGAGCATTACAAATCACCTTCTGTTTAAAAAAAAAAAAAAATCTGACTCACTGGAGTTACTCCAATTCACTTTCTTGTTTGGAATTCCGCACTTCTTTTGATGTTTATCAATACATCACTACCCAGAGTGCTTGCCAAGATCATGTCTAGGCTGTGGTGATCTATCATCTCCCCACAGCATATTCTAAGACGCATCCCACCCCCTTTAGAGTCTGAAAGGTCCAGGAGTAGCACAACGTGGCAAGATGCCAGGGAAAAAGGACTCCGCTCTCATGGAGACATCTTATTCACCAGCCCAGGGCTGCCTTTGAGAGCAGTGTGTATTAGGGAAGGATTCCAAGGAGGTGTGTGACTTTGGAGTAATTACAGAGGTCAGCAAAGCAAGTTAGGAAAGCCTGGAAATCATAATTACAGCCAACCCTAGACAAGGTGCTGAAGTTGAGTTTGTCTCGGGCTTCCCTCCAAACTCCCCTGGGAATCTTTTTCTCTGACGTGTCTCTTTTGTCCCCTTCTCTCTAGCTTGTCCAGAACTCTCTATCTTGGCTTCTTACTCCTCAGGGAAGCTTCTATTTGGCTCTTTTTCTCCCATGGAAACTTGGTTTCTTTCCCATTAGGCTCTGCTAGTTAAGACCAGCCAGTTAATGGGACAAGCTAATTTACTTAAAAGCACGAGTCCTTCACCTGGTCCAAATGCGGGCTTCAGAGGGAGATGAAGACCCCAAGGCATTACAATTTTGTGTGCCTGTTTTCTAGAGGAAAGAGTCACAGACTTCACCAGATTCTAAACTAAACGCATTCTAAACCCTTGACCCCCCCCCCAAAAGGTTCAAGTCACTAATACTGAGAGCCGGTAACAGCAGGGGGGTTTCTTCTGATGTGATGTTTGCATTTTAACCACAGCGCAATGGAGAAACTACCATCTGTTACGTATTTTTGCTTCAGGAAAAAATAATGGGAGAGTTTTCAGTCCAGAGGCAAGAAAGGTAGGAAAAAACTGGGGCAGGAAACAGGGCCTCTTGTTTGCTTTTGAGATCACAACCAAACACCCCCATTTAGGAGCAAGGGCATCTTCATCTTCTCTTCTTAGTAGCACGTGTTTCTCTTTGAACACAAAACATTTCCACTCATGTAAAACGTACTTTCTTTAGAAATTCCAAAGAAACAAATCAGGCTTATGATGCCATTCATGTTCTTCGTTACAGATCAACTCTGCAACGAAGTGGCAGTAGGGCATGACGAGGGAACAGGAGACAAAGTTTTAGTTCCAGCTCTCCTGCTAATTTGCGCAGCATCTTTCTAAGCTTGGCTCGGCCTCTCTGGGCCTCAGTTTCCTTATCTCTAAAAAATCTGGGCAGTCTTCACTAGTCCTATGATTCTAAGATGCTGCCAAAAGTCTATGCGAAATAATATTTCCCTACTCCCCTTTTATTGGTACTGAGAGGTTGTTTTCATATTCGAAGAGAAAAAATATCCAACCAAACACCAAGTTGTTTTCTTTCCTTTTAATACTTTTGCATCTTGTCCAAAGGAGCAAAACCTCCTCTTAAAAGCTTCAAAACAGTTTGTGGTGGATTGCAATTCTTGTCTCAGAAAGATTAATTGGAAACGAAATCTAAGGAAGAAAATTCAAAGCCCATTTCTACGCTTCCTGCCTTTTAGATCTTCTAACATGTAAATCGACCGTTACAAAGAGGATTAGTTATTAGAATAGTCTGCGTGAAGACCAACATTCAGCTCCCTGTTTATTCCTCGCCAGAGCATCCTGGGTGACCAGCATCTTAATGGCTTTCTTTTCAGTTTGTGAGAGGATGAACTGCATACTAACTCCAGATCCTGTGTTCCCCAACTTTAATTTAACCACAACCTTAACAAACTGGAGATTCTTCTCCACCCCCAAATTGTGCTTTCAATTAGAACAAACCTGGTGCTCCAGACATCCACACTAGGAAGCCACAATTATCCTCAAAGACTTAAAGCTACTTTTAATCTCTGGATTTGTGTTGGTCTCTTCCATACTCATTTCTGCTATATTCCTTATCTGCTTCATCTTTTTTTTCTTAAGTCCTAAGTGGTGGTGGTGTTTTTCCCTCAAAAATTCCCTATGAGACTGTATTTTCTCATGACTTACTTCTCCATATCACTGGTCTCCTTGCACCTCCTCTCTTCTTCTAATACAAAGAACTTCTTACCTAGCAACCTCAACTATTCTAACACTATTGAGAATCAGGAAACAAGCAAGGAGCTGGATCAAATAGCCAATATGGATTAATCAGAAGATTTGTAATAAGTTAGCCTTCACTCAAACCAGTTTGCTTTTGCATTGTGCATAATTCTATCTACCAAAAAAAAGCAAGTGTCAAATGTGTAAGAGGGTGGAAAAGGGAAAGGGCCAGGCAGGAATAGAAGGAGAGAGGTCTCTGAGGGCTAGATGCCAGCCAAGCAAGATGCCAATGGGAAGCCTGGCAGTGATAAAGGAAATAAAAGGCAATAAATAAAGAGTAACAGGGAAATCAAAGAACCTCTGCAGTCTGGAATACTTAACGGTGAGATACAGAGACCCATTAACCCCAGCGGTAAGTAATCTGGATTATAGCATGTCTAGAATGGGCTTACAATGAATTATCAATTTAGCTTGGAACCAGAACAAAGCTGATAAGCTGATGGGAAAGAACTATTTCACCTAAGCTCCCAATAGTCACTGTTCCTTTTTTATTTCAATAATAGTTGAGCACATAACTGTTCAGAAGAAAGTCTGTATAGTTGTCCCTTGATATTGATGAGGAATTAGTTCCTGGATCTCCCTCAGATCCTAAAGTCCATGGATACTTAAGTCCTTTATATAAAATGACATAGTATTTGCATATAACCTACACATTCCCTCCCATGTACCTTAAATCATCTCTAGACTCCTCATAATATCTAATATTATGTAAATGCCATGTAAATCATTATACTGTATTGTTTAGGGAATAATGACAAGGAAAGTGACTGTACATGTTCAGCATGGATGCAATTTTTGCTGAACACTTTTGATCTTCAGTTGGATGGATCTACGGATGCAGAACCCACAGATACATAGGGCCAGCTGTGTTTCCCATCCTCCCTTGCAGTTGGGTACAGCCAATGGAATGTGATTGCAGGTCATGTGGACGGCTTCCAAGTCATGCTCTTCTTTAAGGGAACCCTCAGACTTTCCAGTCTCCTCACCTGCTGGCTGGGACGTGCACATGGTGATGGAGTGGGGACAACCAGCCACACATTGAGGGTGACAGACCAACAAGAAAGAGCCTGGGTTGCTGCCACAGTGGAGCCATCATGTCACCTTACACTGCTTATGCTTGATCTGTTCCTTGATAAGAATATAACCTTATCTTGTTTAAGCCATTAATATTTTTGTTTTTAACAACAGAACCTACATCCTAACTAATAAACAAGTGAAATTGTATTACTTCTAAGTAGGAATGTGACTTGAAATATCCCAATGATTATGTCTCAAACACCACTTTCTCTCTGTCCTGTGGTAATTGCTTCATGAAGAAATGAAGAAAGTAGAATTTGGAGTCAAACCTTGGCTCCATTCCTGCCGAATTATTCTTCACCATAAATGCACATCATGAGAGTTAGTACTTATTAGATGCTTCCGTGTTGTTCCTGCTTCTGTGACCATCTCATTTAACTCTCAAAACTACCCTATACAGCAGGTATTATTATTACCCTGTGCAGTAGGTATTATTGCTCCAGTCTTAGATGTAGTTAAAGATGGAGTTAAGCATCTTTCCTGAGATTTTTCAGCTAGTGAGTGGCAAAGTTGGGTTTTGAAGTGAGAGAGCTGGACTTGAGAATCCACAGCTTTTAACTATTTCCCTTTGCACTTAACTTTCTGCTTTGGTGGGAGAGCAAGGTTAAGTACAAAACCCAGAACACAGTCATTTCTTCACAAACTGGGGACACTACTGGATGATGCTAACCAGATTCTGACAGACTGTCTCTTTGAGTGTAGGGACCACATTACCTGCTGACCACCTTAGCTCCAATGCAACATTCTTCCCAGGTCTTTGATTAATTGCTTACTTAACCAGGGAAATGTGCTTTCTCCTCCTGTTTTAAGTTGAATTTTTTTAGTCAAAATCTCTGAGCCCTTTGTCTTTCCAAGGCCACGTTCTATAATGATAATTCTGAGTCACTAAAAAAAGTTTAGATTCTGCCTAAAATGTTTCAGAAGGCAGGAAATGTACCCCAATAGTAAACCCACATACTAAGAGAGGACTCCCCTACACATGAGGGAGACAGACAAACTCCAGACCTCTGGTCTTTCCTTTCTCACACAGGAGGGAGAAAGAAGAAATAAATACTACTTGGTGCCAAAAAGGAGGCTCTGGAACTTAAGGCTTGTCAGTGTTCACAAAAGGTAAAAAAGAAGAAATGCAAGTGTGAGAAGAAGGAAGAGAAAGAGGAAAAGAAAGGAGGAAGAAAAACATGCGATCCCTGCAGATTTCTCCTAAAATGGATAAAGGGGAAAATGAGGGTGCTTTGAAAGGTAGGTTCTGTTTTCTGCTCCCACCCCCCCACTGCATCAGTGCGTTGAATGGGCAGTGGGCAGGTGGGATGCTGCACCTGTAGAAGCCCCCTGAAAATTGCCAAGGCCCCCAGGACTGTGATCCTTCTCTATCTGGCCTAGATAGGAAACATTTCTATCTCATAGTGCTAGAAAAATGCATTATCCCCATGTATTAATCCTTCCTCATGCTGATAATAAAGATATCCCTGAACCTGGGTAATTAACCAAAAAAAAAAAAGAAGATGTTTAATGGACTCACAGTTCCACATGGCTGGGGAGGCCTTACAATCATGGCAGAAGGCAAAGGAGGAGCAAAGGCATGTCTGACACGGTGGCAGGGAGGAGTGTATGCAGGGGAACTCTCCTTTATAAAACCATCAGATCTTGTGAGACTTATTCATTATCAGGAGAACAGCATGGGAAAACCTGCCCCCATGATTCAATTACCTCCCACAACACATGGGGACTATGGGAGCTACAATTCAAGATGAGATTTCAGTGGGGACACAGCCAAACCATATCACCCCATTTCACAGGTAAGGAAATTGAATCTTGATGATGACAACCAACTTGTCCATGATCATACTGTTATTAAATTAAATGATGGAGCTGACGTTTTTCTTCTTTTGAGACAGAGTCTCACTCGGTGGCCCAGGCTGGAGTGCAGTGGCATGATCTCGGCTCACTGCAACTTCCACTTCCTAGGCTCAGGTGATCCTTTCACCTTAGCCTCTCAAGAAACTGGGCTACAGGTGCACACCACCATGCCCAGCTAATGTTTTTGTGTTTTGTAGAGGCAGGGTTTCTCTATGTTGCCCACGCTGATCTCAAACTCCTGAGCTCAAGCAATCTGTCCACCTTGGCCTCCCAAAATGTTGGGATTCCAGGCATGAGCCACTATGCCCAGCAGACCTGGGATTATTTCTTTTTTTCTTTTTTTTTGAGACAGAGTTTCCCTCTTGTTGCCCGGGCTGGAGTGCACTGGGGCAATCTCGGCTCACCACAACCTCTGCCTCCCAGGTTCAAGCAATTCTCCTGCCTCAGCCTCCTGAGTAGCTGGGATTACAGGCATGCATACCACGCCCAGCTAATTTGGTATTTTTAGTAGAGACGGGGTTTCTCCATGTTGGTCAGGTTGGTCTCGAACTCCCGACCTCAGATGATCTGCCTGCCTCGGTCTCCCAAAGTGCTGGGATTACAGGCATGAGCCACCGCACCTGGCCAGATCTGGGATTTTTAAACTCAAGACTGTCAGTTGTCCATACCCACTGAAAAATAGGGTTCATTTTTTATATAGCACCAATATTCTCTTTGGATTACTTCTTTAACTAACTAGCAATTATTCAAGTGTCTTTCTTTTTTTTTATTCAACATTTATTAAGTGCCAACTATGTCCAGTGGTTAAGATATAAAGACATGACTCCTCCTGTCATTAGATTTACAGACTGATGGAGAAAGAGATGAACCAAACAAGGGCATTAAAGTGGTAAAGTGGGCCTGGTGTGGTGGCTCATGCCTATAATCTCAGCACTTTGGGAGTCTGAGGTGGGCAGATCACTTGAGGCCAGTAGTTCAAGACCAGCCTGGCCAACATGGTGAACCCCTGTCTTTCCTAAAAATAAAAAAAATAAAAAAATAAAAAAATAAATTAGCCAGGCATGCTAATTTGCATACACCTGTAATCCCAGCTACTCGGGAGGCTGAGACACAAGAATTGCTTGAACCTGGAAGGTGGAGGTTGCAGTGAACCAAGATCACACCACTGCATTCCAGCCTGGGTGACAGAGTGAGACTCTGTCAAAAAAAAAAAAAAAAGAGAATAAAGTGGTAAAGTGCTACAAGTACTATGAAAAAAGTATTTGCTGAATTCAGTAATAACAAAAGTAGTCAGTGTTATTGAGTGCTTGCTGTGTGCTAGGCATAGTGTTGAGAGATTTGCCTACGGTGTTAGAAGAAGGTGACAAAAATAGAAGCAATTCATTTTCCTGACGCTGGGATTAGTTTGCCAGATTTTGCAAGTAAAAATGTAGAATCCCCAATTAAATTTAAATGTCAGATAAAACGACAACTCTTTTAGTATAAGCATGTTTCATGCAGTATTTAAGAAATACTTATACGAAAATATTATTCATAATTTATCTGACATTCACATTTAACAAGGAGTGCTATATTTTATCTGGTAATTCTAGGTGACGAGAGTAAAGCGGTAGTAGAGTATGTTTTACAGAAAAGTTGACTCATGAAGGTAAGTAGTTTCCCTCCAGATTTGGGGAAGAGGAAAGAGAAGAAAAGGAGGGAAGCCAGGACTACTAAGTCTTTGAATTAGGAATAATGACCATGGAAACTATAAACTTTCAAAAGAGCCATAGAATTGCTTTAATAGGGATGTGTTAAGCCACCTCGAAATCATTTCATTTTTAGAAATAAGTAAAAAAGACAGCTCATTTATTTTGTCACTTTGTAAATATAAGATTGCCTATCGAGTTCAGTTGAGGTAGAAATAACTATGTCTGTGAAAAGCTCCTGATCGTTCTCACTTATAAGTGGGAACTAAATGATAAGAACTCATGAACACAAAGAAGGAAACAACAGGCACTGGGGCCTACTTGAGGGTGGAGGGTGGGAGGAGGGAGAGGAGCAGAAAAGATAACTATTCAGTACTGAGCTTAATACCCCAGTGATGAAATAATCTGTACAATAAACCCTCATGACACGAGTTCACCTACGTAACAAACCTTCACATGTACCCTTGACGCTAAAATAAAAGTTTAAAAAAGAAGAAAAGCTCATGATTGCCAAGCAGGCACTCAGGATGTGGGTTCCGTCTCTTCACAAATAATAGGAATGCTGTGCTTTTAAGGATCACCCCCTGCCCCCTCAAAGAAAAGATCAAAATAAAAGAGAGGAGGTAGAGTGTAGAGGAAATAATAGCAATCACACATTCCCATGACCGACCAGCTGACTGGGTTAAGCCATTGCCTCTCTGTCCATTTCAGCTTCCTCATTGTGAACTCACAAGGTCCCCCTGGTTGATATCTGAGGACCCTTCTGGCCCTCACAATGATCTAGTTGTAAGTAATGAGGCTAAGTCAAGTCAGCTATGAGGTCAACCTCATGGGAGGCAGCTTGGTTCTCCAGTCTTCCTAACAGTTCTATAAGCTCCCAATATTCTTCCAGAAAATTTGCTTTTGCTCTTTTTAGCTAGAGCTGGTTGCTGATGCTCTCAACAGAAAACTCAAGGAACTCCAGACCACTGGAAAGTGGGTAGAGTCAGGGTGCCAATGTCAATTACGTTTGTGGAACTCAGGGCTAAACAAAGCTACACCATATTCTTTACTGCAGGCTTTCTCAGACTCTTTTTCGTGGCCATGTCTTTGTGACTTTCCAAATGAGAATAGCGTATTTGGAGTTTCCTAAACCATCTCTATCACAGATCCTTTTGGTTGTTGTTTTATTAAAGCGATTTGGAGGACCTGTAGCCTGGGCTTCCTGGCTTCTGAGATGTTTCACTTTCATCTTTAAGTGTTATATGTGTGTAAACTCTGACCTACTAGCCAATTTTAGGATCTTACATGAAGAAATCTTATTGTCCACTTTCCTTCACCCTCACAAAATACTAGGCATAAACTGATTACTACAGTAAAGCAAAATCATACTTCAAACTCCTTGTGATGCAGCTATCCCATAACCACAGAGGTTTAATGTGATTAAAGCCACAATAAATCGCAGACGTTCTTCATGAGGCCAAGAGAGTTGATCCATGTCACGTTGCCAAAAAGCAATTTTCATGATTCCTTTCTGCCTGCCCAGGATTCCTGTGGTTTCCACTAGTAAAGTGATCCCTCATTTCCTGACATTATTGCTCTGTTACTGCCGTTCCCTGCATTGTATCACGGGACTCCTGGAAGGGTCAGCTGCCATGGGGATACAGACAGGATGCACTCCCAGGCATGGCCAAATATTGATTATCCACAGGAGGTTTAACCACAGCTCCATCAGCAAACTGTGGTTATCAATGACGTGATCACTGCCACTAAGGACACTCTACTCAACCCAATGTTTTATTTAATTCAAAACTTTTATCAAATTTGTACCAAACTCATACCACATGCCAAACTTTGTAAGATTATCTCATGCTTTCTGCTTCTTACCCTATATTAACTCTTGAGGAGCTGCTGGGACATAGAAATTCCTGTAGTATATTGTCCAGAGAGCAGGGACTCTGGCCTGAAAGAACTGCAGATTCCTAACTCAACCCAGTGTCCTCTGGGTAGAGAAGGCTGGTGCTCCTTGGCATTGTGTGTTTGAACTACAAAAATAGACACACAAAATGTAGGTTTAAACCTGTAAAGAAAATTTTAGCAAACCTTTCTGACAAAGAAAAAATTGGTCTCAATTTGGGGCTAGAAATTATTCATTCCTGGGACTTTCTTCAAGAAAGAAGATTCACTTAATGCAAAATAACTGTTGAACTAAAAAGAGGAGGAGAATACATTCTATGTCTTAGTATTCAAAACTAAGCACCTTGCTTAGAATGCTGGCATGCATATTACATATATGTACATACATTACATGCACATTTTAACATGTGAAATAAACATTGTAAGATGGCTACTTTTATTAGTATTCTCACTTTATACAGGAGGAACTTAAGACACAGGAGGTTAAAAATCTTGACAAAAGTCATATTGTTAGTAAAAAACAAAGTTGGCACTGACTCCAGTGGTTATTACACATACAGGTACTGGGCTTTATTCCTAAGAGGTTTGCTGAGACATTGATCCCATCCACCCTCCAGGGGAAGATGGAGTCCCTAAACCCAGTAGCCTCTGGTCATGAGCATTTGCTTCTGTTCAACCCTCTTCTGCTCACCTCCCCACATAACCCTGAGCTGTACAAACTACCACCATTTTCCAAATATGCCTGACATAATAAATGTTGTGAAGCATTCATTTAGCCCCCTAGGAAGTTACTTTCTGATTTAAAAAGTGGGTAGAAACCCCATAAGTAACCATGTGCTGAGGGCCACCTTTTTTCTTTTAGGACTAGGCTGATTACGGGGTGGGTGGAAACCCCGTAAGTAACCATGTGCTGGGGGCCACCTTTTTTCTTTTAGGACTAGGCTGAAAGGTCAGGAGCTGGGGACAGGGGTGGCGGATCAGGGAGGCTGTCATTCATGCACAAACATGGTAGGGTAATTAGGCTAAGTGCCCCTAAGCACTGGATAATATTGCTGAAGTACGGAAAGCCTTCATGGACATGGTTAGAAGGCTGTGTTCCTCTAGAACGGGTTCAGAAAACTACAGCTACAGCCAGACCTGTGAGCCAAATCCAGCCCACAGCTTTCCTTTTGTATAGTCCATGAACGAGAATGTCTCTTATATCTTTACAAGGCTGTAAACAAAACAAAGACTATGATAGGGACCAATTGTGGTCCTCAAAGCCTAAAATATTTGCTATCTGGCCATTTACAGAGTAAGTTTGCCAACAGTCTGGTCTAGAATTCACCCATGACTCCCATAAGAAAGCCACGGGTCAATGAACATGAAGCTAGAATGAAAAACACTGTGAGATTGCGATGGCTCCACTTGCAATTTTATAGCCTTTGTGTAGCTCTTTAAAGCAGACCTACCTTACCCTTTGAGAACAAAGTTTTGGTATTTGGTTGGAAAGAAGGGAAATTGAAAATAATCTTCTGTTTCCCAACTTTACACCTCCTGATTTAATAAGTTTCTAGGTATTTTGTGAGTTTTTTCCAGACAGATTCTGTGAGAATGAACAGCTTCAAAGATGTTTCCAAGAATGGGCGTGAGAGATCTTAATCATAAGGAAGAAAACATTAATGCCTATTGCATACCAGAAACTGTCACATCTGTCGAATCAAAAATTCCACGCAGCCTGCCTCCGTTTGACAGATAACTCACTACATCTCAAAAGGATTGCCCAAGATCAAACAGCAGGTAAGGGGCAAACTTGGGATGCATCTCTTGGTTTTCTGATTCAAAATTCAGTGTTCCTTTTCCTACACTCTGCTCAAGATAATGAATTTGAAAGTGTTTCAGATGGAGAATCCAAAGCCCAGGGGCCCAGCTAGTCCCTGGTCCCTCAGCTGATTAAAGAGGGTATCAGACTAGAGGACCCAACTCCATCCTTCTGTGATTATTTTTGAAAAATGATGTAAATAAAATAGAAGAGGAAGCTCAGCTCAAGTATGTGATTTATGCTTCTGGCTTGTCAAATTTCCTTGAGGCATGAGGTCAGTGGGGGTAAAGGGAACATGGCCAGACTCATTTAAGAGAGAAATGCATGACTAACTTCTGCGTGCAAAAGGCCTCCAAAGCTGCAGGTATGGCAGCCTGACTCAACAAAGGCTTCCTCCCACTCAAATACATGTAAATACTAGATAAATATTTTAAAAAGCTAAAATAAATAGCCTGAAAGAAAGCCAAGATAATTCCCAGGTGCCAGACACAAAAAGGAAATTTAAACTCAGAGACATGAGCTCCAACTGACACATGAGGGACCAGGAAATAATCAGGCCTGGATACGGGCCCTACAGTAAATTTGGCCTGGAGGCTGCTAGGGCTGGAACTTATACCTCTGCTTAAAACTGGGACTCTCAAAAATACTTCCAGGACTTGAAAGTGTAACTAGAACTTTGTCTACTGCCTGGGGATGACATGAAGCAAGCTATCTTTTCTGGACTGTGGGTGGGAAAAAATATATACATCCTGTGAAAAGCCCCAAACCTAACCTGGGTATGGAGTATGAATTTAAGCTATCTACAAGTTAAGAATCTACAAGTTAAGAATCTCAAGCAAGATATTAACATCATTACTGGCCCAAGACCAGTGGAGCCACAGGAATCTAGAGAAAAGTGATACCAAACTGCTCCATAAGGAGTTATCTGTAACCCAGAGTACACGGGACTCTCACTAGAAGGAGAAATAAAAGCTTATAGTAAATAATTACTAACTATACAATAAAAAAGTATCGATGAGAAGCACCAGCTGCTACAACACATGCAAAAATAATGAGGCTGAAACCTAGAAATAATGAAATAATCTTAAAGATGCTGCAAAATAAGTATGTTTCAATAGAGGCAATAAAAGAAGACATAATAAGCACATCGAAATGATAGGATTCTTAAAAAGTAAGCAAAGGATTTAAAGAATAATCAAATTGAAATTTTAGAAGTGAAAAATATAATCATTCAAATTTTAAACTCAAATTAAATAGCAGATTAAATACACTTAAAAAGAACTAGTGAACTGGTAGATTGATTTGAGAAAAGCATCCAGTATGAAACACAGAAAGATAGTAACATAGAAAATCTTAAAGAGAGTTTGAGAGCCATGGAGAGTTGACTGACAAATTCCAACCTGATCGAACTATAAATTCTAGAAGAGAATGGAGGGAAGGGGGTTAGAAACAACTCACAGAAATAATGGCTGGGAATTTTTCAGAATTGAAGAAAGCCCCTGAATTCCAAGTAGGATAAAACAAAATGAAACCAACAAAGAGCCCACAAAACTACATACATTGGAGCCAATTTTTTAAACAAGAAATAAACTTTTAAAAGCACCTGAAATAAGCCAAGCACAGAAAGATAAACATCACATGTTCTCACTTATTTGTGTAATCTAAAAATCAAAGCAACTGAACTCATGGACATAGAGAGCAGAAGGATGGTTACCAGAAGCCAAGAAGGGTATTTGGGGCTGTGGGGGAGGTGGGGATGGTTAATGGGTACAAAAAAAATTAGAAAGAATAAACAAGACCTACTATTTCATAGCACAACTGGGTGACTATGGTCAGTAATAATGTAATTGGACATTTTAAAATAACTTAGAGTGTAATTGGATTGTTTGCAATTCAATGAATAAAACCTTGAGGGGATGCATACCCCATTCTTCCTCATGTGCTTATTTCACATTGCATGCCTGTATCAAAACATGTCATGTACCCCATAAATATATGTACTTACTATGTATCCACAAAAATTAAAAATAGAAAATCACCTGAAAGAAGACAAAACCTAAAAAGAAATGACAACTAGGCTGACCACAGAATTATTATTAGCAACAATAGAAGAGTTTCTCTTATACCCAACTAAACTAAAAGTATTTTCAAAAACCTAAAGCTAAAAAAAATCTACCATTGACGTCTATTGCTGAAAAAGCTACTAATCTGACGTACCTCAGAAAAAATATAATTGAACTCAAAACAGGGTGTGAAGCAGGAAGAAATAATGAGCAGAGAGGTCAATAAGCATTGATTTAAAACAGCAAGATCATCTAATCTAGAAGAGCCAAAAGCAAGCAAAACTAAAATACTAAGGAAACATAACATGGAAGATGGAAGGGGCAATTTTAAATCTTTGTATATTGGGGAGGGAGAACAAAGAAATATTGACCAGTAAAGTATGCATGATAGAATTTTTACTGTAACTAGTAAAATATTTGAAATAGAAGGAATACTTTCAAGCCAATAGAAGGAGATGAAGGAGTGGTGTAATGAAAACAAACAAAATAATAAAAGGAAAAAGGAAGATGAAGAGGAAAAATAAAAGCACATGGACAGAGTTCTTGGAGGTCCAGTTTCAGGTTCAAATTCAAAACTCATCCCAGACCCTGTTGAGGTTGGGCGCCACCTGGTGGTGATCGTCTACTCTGGCTTGAATATTGATGGGAGGTTTCTGAGTCCAGACACTGGCTGGGGACCCGCTCTCTGCCTCCATTGCCTGCCATTTCTTCTCTGCCTAGCCCTGTTCCACATACACAGAAGATGAGGACTTTAATTCACCTCTTGATTAAGAACAAGGGTTGGACAGACCGTGGGAGCTCATCACCAACTGTGTTAGACCAAAATTTGTGTTTTGACCAGGACTTATGACATTCAAAGAAATAATAAAAGTTCAAAATTTATTATTGAATATTCAACTCCAGGAGTTAAAAAAATGAACAGGGTAACCCAAGGAAAGCAGAATGAAAGAAACAACAAAGGTAAGTAAGGATTCAATGAGTTAGAAAATAAACAATAGAGGTCAGGAAAATCTAAGTGTTTCTTAAAAGGTAACTAAATTAACACCTGGCACAGAAAAAAAAAGTATACACAATTAAAAATGTTAAAATGGAGCATAATTGGGGGTGTTCCAAGATGACCAAATAGGAACAGCTCCGGTCTGCAGCTCCCAACACGAGCAATGCAGAAGATGGGTGATTTCTGCATTTCCAACTGAGATACCTGGTTCATCTCACTGAACTGGTTGGACAGTGGGTGCAGCCCACGGAGGGCAAGCTGAAGCAGGGCAGGGCGTCACCTCACCCGGGAAGTGCAAGGGGTCAGGGGATTTCCCTTTCCTAGCCAAGGGAAAGCCATGACAGACTTCCCTTGGCAAGGAAAAGCCAAGAAAACAGAACATGGAAAAACAGGACACTCCCGACAAAATACTGCACCTTTCCCAAGGTCTTAGCAACTGGCAGACAAGGAGGTTCTCTCCTGTGCCTGGCTCCGTGGGTCCCACGCCTATGGAGCCTTGCTCACTGCTAGCACAGCAGTCTGAGTTCGAACTGCAAGGCAACAGTCTGACTGGGGGTGGGGCATCCGCCATTGCAGAGGCTTGAGTAGGTAAACAAAGCAGCCAGGAGTCCACCACTGCTCAACCAGGCCCACTGCCTCTAGACTCCACCTCTGTGGGCAGGGCATAACTGAACAAAAGGCAGCAGACAAATTCTGCAGACTCAAACATCCCTGTCTGACAATTCTGAAGAGAGCAGTGGTTCTCCCAGCACAGTGTTTAAGCTCTGAGAACAGACAGACTGCCTCCTCAAGTGGGTCTCTGACCCCCCATGTAGCCTAACTGGGAGACACCTCCCAGTAGGGGCCAACAGACACTTCATATAGGTGGCTGCCCTCTGGGACGAAGCTACCAGGGGAAGGATCAGGCAGCAATATTCGCTGTTCTGCAATATTTGCTGTTCTGTGGCTTCCACTGGTGATACCCAGGCAAACAGAGTCTGGAGTGAACCTCCAGCAAACTCCAACAGACCTGCAGCTGAGGGACCTGACTGTTAGAAGGAAAACTAACAAAACAGAAAGGAATAGCATCAACATAAACAAAAAGGTCATCTACACCAAAACCCCATCTGTAGATCAGCAACATCAAAGACCAAAGGTAGATAAAACCACAAAGATGAGGAGAAACCAGAGCAGAAAAGCTGAAAATTCTAAAAATCAGAGCACCTCTTCTCCTCCAAAGCATTGCAGCTCCTCGCCAGCAACAGAACAAAGCTGGACAGAGAATGACTTTGATGAGTTGACAGAAGTATATTTCAGAAGGTCGGTAATAACAAACTTCTCCGAGCTAAAGGAGGATGTTCAAACCCACCGCAAGGAAACCAAAAACCTGAATAAAAGATTAGACGAATGGCTAACTAGAATAAACAGTATGAAGAAGACCTTAAATGACCTGATGGAGCTGAAAACCATGACACGAGAACTTCGTGAGTCATGTACAAGCTTCAATAGCCGATTCAATCAAGTGGAAGAAAGGGTATCAGTGACTGAAGATCAAATTAATGAAACGAAGTGAGAAAAGAAGTTCAGAGAAAAAAGAGTAACAAGAAGCTAACAAAGCCTCCAAGAAATATGGGACTATGTGAAAAGACCAAATCTACATTTGATTGGTGTAACTGAAAGTGATGGGGAGAATGGAACCAAGTTGGAAAATACTCTTCAGGATATTTTCCAGGAGAACTTCCCCAACCTAGCAAGGCAGGCCAGCATTCAAATTCAGGAAATACAGAGAACACCACAAAGATATTCCTCGAGAAGAACAACTCCAAGACACATAACTGTCAGATTCACCAAGGTTGAAATGAAGGAAAAAGTGTTAAGGGCAGCCAGAGAGAAATGTCGGGTTACCCATAAAGGGAAGCCCATCAGACTAACAGCAGATCTCTTGGTAGAAACCCTACAAGCCAGAAGAGAGTAAGTGCCAATATTCAACATTCTTAAAGAAAAGAATTTTCAACCCAAAATTTCATATCCAGCCAAACTAAACTTCGTAAGTAAAGTAGAAATAAAATCCTTTACAGACAAGCAAATGCTGAGAGATTTTGTCACCACCAGGCCTGCCTTACAAGAGCTCCTAAAGGAAGCACTAAACATGGAAAGAAACAACTAGTATCAACCACTGCAAAAACATGCCAAATTGTAAAGACCATCGATGCTATGAAGAAACTGCATCAATTAATGGGCAAAATAACCAAGGAACATCATAATAACAGGATCAAATTCACACATAACAATATTAACCTTAAATGTAAATGGGCTAAATGCCCCAATTAAAAGACACAGACTGGCAAATTGGATAAAGAGTCAAGACCCATCAGTGTGATGTATTCAGGAGACCCATCTCACATGCAAAGGCACACATAGGATCAAAATAAAGGGATAGAGGAAGATCTACCAAGCAAATGGAAAGCGAAAAAAAGCAAGGGTTGCAATCCTAGTTTCTGATAAAACACACTTTAAACCAACAAAGATCAAAAGAGACAAAGAAGACCATTACCTAATGGTAAAGGGATCAATTCAACAAGAAGAGCTAACTATCCTAAATATATATGCACCCACTACAGGAGCACCCAGACTCATAAAGCAAGTCCTTAGAGACCTACAAAGAGACTTAGGCTCCCATACAATAATAATGGGAGACTTTAACACCCCACTCTCAATATTAGACAGATCAACAAGGCAGAAGTTTAACAAGGATATCCAGGACCTGAACTCAGCTCTGCAACTAGCAGACCTAATAGACATCTACAGAACTATTCACCCCAAATCAACAGATTATACATCCTTCTCAGCACCACATCACACTTATTCTAAAATTGACCACATAGTTGGAAGTAAAGCACTCCTCAGCAAATGTACAAGAACAGAAATCACAACAAACTGTCTCTCAGACCACAGTGCAATCAAATTAGAACTCAGGATTAAGAAACTCACTCAAAACCTCAAAACCACATGGAAACCGGACACATTGCTCCTGAGTGACTGCTAGGTAAAAAACGAAATGAAGGCAGAAATAAAGATGTTCTTAGAAACATAACATACCAGAATCTCTGGGACACATTTAAAGCAGTGTACAGAGGGAAATTTATAGCACTAAATGCCCACAAGAGAAACCAGGAAAAATCTAAAATTGACACCCTAACATCACAATTGAAAGAACTAGAGAAGCAAGAGCAAACAAATTCAAAAGCAAGCAGAAGACAATAAATAACTAAGACCAGAGCAGAACTGAAAGAGATAGAGACACACAAAAAAAATCCTTCAAAAAATCAGTGAATCCAGGAGCTTTTTTTTTTTTGAAAAGATCAACAAAATTGATAGACAACCAGCAAGACTAATAAAGAAGAAAAGAGAGAAGAAGCAAATAGACACAACAAAAAAATGATAAAGGGGATATTATCACCACCGATCCCACAGAAATACAAACAACCGTCAGAGAATACTATAAACACCTCTACAGAAATAAACCAGAAAATCTAGAAGAAATGAATAAATTCCTGGATACATACACCGTCCCAAGACTAAACCAGGAAGAAGCTGAATCACTGAATAGACCAATAACAGCCTCTGAAATTGAGGCAATAATTAATAGCCTATCAACCAAAAAAAGTCCAGGACCAGAAGAATTCACAGCTGAATTCTACCAGAGGTACAAAAAGGAGCTGGCACCATTCCTTCTGAAGCTATTCCAATCGATAGAAAAGGAGAGAATCCTCCCTAACTGATTTTATAAGGCCAACATCATCCTGATACCAAAGCCTGGCAGAGACACAATTAAAAAAAGAATTTTAGACCAATGTCCCTAATGAACATTGATGCAAAAATCCTCAATAAAATACTAGCAAACTGAGTTCAGCAGCACATCAAAAAGCTTATCCACCATGATCAAGTCGGCTTCATCCATGGGATGCAAGGCTTGTTCAAAATATGCAAATCAATAAACATAATCCATCACAGAAACAGAACTAATGAGAAAAACCACATGATTATCTCAATAGATGCAGAAGAGGCCTTTGACAAAATTCAACAGCCCTTCATGCTAAAAACTCTCAATAAACTAGGTATTGATGGAATGCATCTCAAAATAATAAGAGCTACTTATGACAAACCCACAGCCAATAGCATTCTGAATAGGCAAAAACTGGAAGCATTCCTTTGAAAACCGGCACAAGACAAGGATGCCCTCTCTCACCACTACTATTCCACATAGCGTTGGAAGCTCTGGCCAGTGCAATCAGGCAAGAGAAAGAAATAAACGGTATTCAATTAAGAAAAGAGGAAGTCAAATTGTCCCTGTTTGCTGATGACATGAGTGTGTATTTAGAAAACCCCATTGTCTCAGCCCAAAATCTCCTCAAGCTGATAAGCAACTTCAGCAAAGTCTCAGGATACAAAATCAATGTGTAAAAATCACAGGCATTCTTATACTCAATTAACATACAAACAGAGAGCCAAATCATGAGTGAACTCCCATTCATAATTGCCACAAAGAAAATAAAATACCTAGGAATCCAACTTACAAGGGATGTGAAGGACCTCTTCAAGGAGAAATACAAACCATTACTCAATGAAATAAAAAAAGGACACAAACAAATGGAAGAATATTCCATTCTCATGGATACAAAGAATCAATATTGTGAAAATGGCCATACTACCCAAAGTAATTCATAGATTCAATGCCATCCCCATCAATCTACCAATGACTTTCTTCACAGAAATGGATAAAACTACTTTAAAGTTCATATGGAACCAAAAAAGAGCCCTCATTGCCAAGACAATCCTAAACAAAAAGAACAAAGCTGGAGGCATCACGCTACCTGAGTTCAAACTATACTACAAGGCTACAGTAACCAAAACAGCATGGCACTGGTACCAAAACAGAGATATAGACCAATGGAACAGAACAGAGACCTCAGAAATAACATCACACATCTGCAACCATCTGATCTTTGACAAACCTGACAAAAACAAGAAATGGGGAAAGGATTCCCTATTTAATAAATGGTGGTGGGAAAACTGGCTAGCCATGTGTAGAAAGCTGAAACTGGATCCCTTCTTTACACCTTATACACAAATTAGTTCAAGATGGATTAAAGACTTAAATGTTAGATCTAAAACCATAATAACCTTAGAAGAAAACCCAGGCAATACCATTCAGAACATAGGCATGGGCAAGGACTTCATGACTAAAACACCAAAAACAATGGCAACAAAAGTCAAAATAGACAAATGGGATCTAATTAAACTAAAGAGCTTCTGCACAGCAAAAGAAACTACCATCAGAGTGAACAGGCAACCTCCCGAATGGGAGAAAATTTTTGCAATCTACCCTTCTAACAAAGGGCTAATATCCAGAATCTACAAAGAACTCAAACAAATATACAAGAAAAAAACAAACAACCCCATCAAAAAGTGAGCAAAGGATATGATCAGACATTTTTTAAAAGAATCATCTATGCAGCCAACAGACACATGAAAAAATGCTCATCGTCACTGGCCATCAGAGAAATGCAAATCAAAACCACAATGAGATACCGTCTCACTCCAGTTAGAATGGCAATCATTAAAAAGTCAGGAAACAGATGCTGGAGAAGATGTAGAGAAATAAGAATGCTTTTACACTGTTGGTGAGACTGTAAATTAGTTCAACCATTGTGGAAGACTGTGTGGCAATTCCTCAAGGGTCTAGAACTAGAATTACCATTTGACCCAGCTATCCCATTACTGGGTATATACCCAAAGGATTATAAATCATGCTACTATAAAGACACATGCACACATATGTTTATTGCAGCACTATTCACAGTAGCAAAGACTTGGAAGCAACCCAAATGTCCATCAATAATAGACTGGATTAAGAAACTGTGGCACATATACACCATGAAGTACTAAGCAGCCATAAAAAAGGATGAGTTCATGTCCTTTGCAGGGACATGGAGAAGCTGGAAACCATCATTCTGAGAAAACTACCACAAGGATAGAAAACCAGACACCTCATGTTCTCACTCATAGGTGGGAATTGAACAATGAGATCACTTGGACACAGGGCCGGGAACATTACACATCAGGGCCTGTCAGGGGGTGGGGGGCTGGGGGAGGGATAGCATTAGGAGAAATACCTAATGTAAATGATGAGTTGATGGGTGCAGCAAACCACCATGGCACATGTATACCTATGTATCAAATCTGCACATTGTGCACATGTACCCTAAAACTTAAAGTATATTAAAAAAGGAGCATAATTAAAGAAATGATTTTTTAAATATATATTCAATATTATACCAATAAAGTGTAATACAGATAAAATGGATAGTTTTATAACTTAAATATGTAATTATTATTTGTTAATACATATCAAAACATTTACATAACTATGTATGTAAATGCTTACATGTAATGATTTACATGATTTTTAAGTGGTCTTATATTTGCTTTTCTATGTCTCAATGGACCCCTCCCCCTACATGCACATGCATACCCCACAACACCCTGTGTGTATCATAGGACACGCTTTGACTGTGAGTGAAACCAGAGGGATTTAGTTTTCTTCTCATAATAAGCAGTGGAGTTACTTTGTTGCTGGCAATTCTTTTGGCCTCCCCTTCATGGTCCCAAGATGGCTGCTGCCACTTCATGCATCAAGCCCACATCCCAATAGGAAGCAGGAGGTAAGGAGACAGGGTAACCAGCAAAATTCTACTTAGGTTTTATAAGCCAGGACAGTGTCACATGGCCATCTCTGGCTGCAAAATGGCAAGGGGAAAGGGGAATGGGAATGGGGTTGGGTCAACAAATCAACATTATCTGCCACACCATTTCCAAGTTCATTTGTATCCTCCTGTGTTTTTCTTCACATTCCTATGATCCTATGCAGACATACACAGGACCGTACTGATCCGTCACATATTGTGATGGTTCATTTTAGGTGTCGACTTGACTGGATTAAGAAACTCAGATAGCTGGTAAATCATATTTCTGGGTAGATCTGTGAGGGTGCTTCCAGAGGAGATTGGCATTGGAATCAGTGGACCAAGTAAGGCAGATCTGCTCTCACTCAGTATGGGCAGTTGAGAGCCGAGATAGGAATAAAAAAGGGCAGAGGAAAGGAACATTTTCTCACTCCCTCTCTTTCTCTCTCTCCCTGAACTATGATTCCCATCTTCTTCTGCCCTTGGGCATCAGAACTCCAGGTACACCAGCCTTCAGTCTCTGTCTGAGAGCTATATCATCAGCTTCCCTGGTTCTCAGGCCTTCAGGTGACTGGGCAACACCGCTGGCTTCCCTGTGCCTCCAGTTTGCAGACAGAGTATCATGGAACTTCTCAGCCTCCATAATTGTGTGAGCCAATTCCTGTAATTAAACCCCCTATCATATATCTACATATTATATCCTATTGGTTCTGTTTCTCTGATGGGGCGAGGAAGTATAATACCAGAAGGATACACATGTATTCTCATTGCCTCCTTGTATAAAAGCAGTCCTGCCTCCTCCTGATGATCAGGATCAATGTTGCAGCAGTGAGAAAGCATCTAGCAGAACTCCAAGTACAGTGAGTGTAACCGACCAAGGATCCTAGCTACTGGCTCTGAAATCTGAGGCCGCACTTTCCACAGGCAGCTCTAGGTTGGTGTCTGGGCACAGCAGAGATAGTATGGTGGGTCTTTCTCGGAGACATGGGACTCCCCTAATGGTTTGCTTAGGGTTTAGGACTCCCCAAGGCCCTTCTTGAAACTTCCTCACATTGCATGGCAGTCTAGGGCCCTCCCACCCAACCTCCCTTCCCTCTCCACCTCTCTCAGCATCAGACTTACAACACAGTCTGGCCATTCTCCCAGCCTAACAAGTCTACCACCCATTTTCTTTCACAGGTCTTTGCTCCAGTAAAATTCACGCATGTTTAATCCTATGTTGGGGTCTGCTTCTAAGAGGACCCAGACTAACGGTCAATTACCCCTGTCAGTATGACAGCTTTCTTCTTGCCTGCTGGAATCTGGCCATAACTGTAATTTGTAGTTCAGTGGAAACATTGCTGCGTCCCCATGGCAAGAGTCCCCTCTTTGGGGACCCGGGCATTCAACCCTGCAGAGATCAGACTTACAGGGATAGAAAGCACAAAATCCACCGGGGGGCTACTCCTGCTTCCACCCCTTGATTCCAAGACCTGTTTGTTTTTCTACTGAAGACATAGTATCATATAAAGGTCTATTATCTAATACACACACCACAGACTCAAGGATGGCACCCCACCATTAGAGTATTTCCTCTGAGCAGGAGCATCAGCTGCAATGTTAGAAGATGCTTCTACCTTTCCAAGGTACCAGCTGCTTCAGGGTGGTGTAGCATGTAATACAAAAGTGGATCCCGTTGTCATGATCCCACTCCAACATTGCCTTCACTATGGTCAGATACTAAATTGTCCATGCTTGTGGATCAGGTATTCTGTTAGCTTCTAAATAATGGAGACTAGATAAAACCTCTGCAGGGAGAAAAGCAAACCTAAACCAAAAACAAGTCTCGAAGGTAGTCATCCTCCAGGATGGCTCCCAGTGATTCTCTTCTACTCATATTCAGTATTTTTGTGAACTCTCCCCTGCATTGAAAGGTCCGACTTTTATAACCAATAGGATATTGCAGACATGATGCTGTGTACTTCTGAGGCTACGCCATGGAAGACATTGTGACTTCCACCTTTCACTATGTTGGATCACTTGCTCTGGAGGAAATGAGCCACCATATATTAAGGCACTCGGGGGCTGGGTGCAGTGGCCTACACCTGTAATCCCAGCACTTTGGGAGGCCAAGGTGGGTAGATCACCTGAGGTCAGAAGTTCAAGACCAGCCTGGTCAACATGGTGAAACCCTGTCTCCACTAAATATACAAAAATTAGCCAGGCGTGGTGGCGGGTGCCTGTAATCCCAGCCACTTGGGAGGCTGAGGCAGGAGAATCGCTTGAACCTGGGTTCAAGAGGTTGCAGTGAGCAAAGATCGCACCATTGCGCTCCAGCCTGGGCAACAAGAGCGAAACTTCGCCTGAAAAAAAAAAAAAAAAGGCAAACAAACAGAAAAAAACCCTCCATGAGTCTTATGGAGAAGTTTACATGGTGAGGAACTGAGGCCTCCTGCCACCAGCCAGCATCTGACTGCAGTCTCAAGCAGTCCCTTAGCCAGAACTGCCCAGCTAAGCAACTCTCAAATCCCTGACCTACACAAATCAGGAGGGATGATAAATGATTGCTTCTTTTAAGCAACCTAGTTTTTAGGTAGTTTGTTATGCAGTACTACATAAGTGAAATAATCCTGAAATAAGTCTAAAGTTTTGGGACATTGGTACCCACCTGGCTCCCAAACAAACCATCTTATTTTTCTACATGAAAATCAAAAGCATTTTAACTATGGGCTAAGATGTCCTCTATAATGAATCTGATTATTCTTCATAAATTATTGAGGTCTGTACTGTATAAAAATTACAGAAGAAGGTAATTCAGCGCCCTGGATTATGGGAGGCCGAGGTGGGAGGATCACGAGGTCAGGAGATCGAGACCATCCTGGCTAACACGGTGAAACCCCGTCTCTACTAAAAAATACAAAAAACTGGCCGGGCGAGGTGGCGGGTGCCTGTGGTCCCAGCTACTCGGGAGGCTGAGGCAGGAGAATGTCGTAAACCTGGGAGGCGGAGCTTGCAGTGAGCTGAGATCCGGCCACTGCAGTCCAGCCCGGGCGACAGAGCGAGACTCCGTCTCAAAAAAAAAAAAAAAAAAGAATTAGATGTTTTTTCATCTGGTTTTTCAAAATGTAAACATATACTAAAACTAACTACTAGAAAGACAACAGAAACAAAAGAACTAATGCCATTCATTGTCATTTTCCACTTTGTTTTGTGCTTTGGATAAACTTGAAATTCTGTGGGTCACAAGAGAATTGTAAACACTATTGTCCTAGAAGATGTCTGACACTGAAAAACTTTTTCTGAAGCACCAAATAGGAAGAGAGGAGGTCAGACTATCTCCTCTTTTCCATATCATTGCAGATGACATGATTCTATACCTAGAAAATCCCATAGTCTCTGCCCAACTAGATCTGATAAACAACTTCAGCAAAGATTCAGGATATGAAATCAGTGTACAAAAATCAGTAGCATTTCTATACGCTAATAATATCCAAGCTGAAACCAAATCAAGGATGTGATCTCAATCACAATAGTCACAAAAATATTAAAATACCTAGGAATACAGCTAACCAGGCAGGTGAAAGATCTCTAGCATTAGAATTATGAAACACTGCTGAAAGAAATCAGAGATGACACAAACAAATAGAAAAAAACATTCCATGCTCATGGATTGGAAGAAATCAATATTGCTAAAATGGCCATACCACCCAAAGCAATCTACAGATTGAATGCTACTCCTATCAAACTACCAGTGACATTGCTCACAGGACTAGAAAAAAAAACTATTTAAAAATTAATATGGAACCAAAAAATAGCCCTTATAGCCATAGTAATCCTAAGCAGAAAGATCAAAGCAGAAGGCGTCACACTATCTGACTTCAAACTATAGGGCTACAAAAACCAAAACAGCATGGTACTGGTACAAAAACACATGCATAGATCAGTAGAAAAGAATACAGAGCCCAGAAATAAGGCCACACACCTACAACCATCTGATCTTTGACAAAGCTGACAAAAACAAGCAATGAGGAAAGAACTCCCTATATAATAAATGGCACTAAGATAACTGGCCAGCCATATACAGAAGATCAAAACTGAACCCCTTCCTTACACCAAATACAAAAATAAACTCAAAATGGATTAAAGACTTAAATGTAAAAACCAAAACTAAACTCTAAAAACCCTGAACAATAACCTAGGCAATATCATTCTGGACCTAGAAATGGGCAAAGATTTCATGACAAAGATGCCAAAAGCAATTTCAACAAAAGTGAAAATTGACTAATGGGATCTAATTAAACTAAATAGTTCCTGCATAACAAAAGAAACTATCAACAGAGTAACAGACAACCTACAGAATGGGAGAAAATTTTGTAAACTATGCATCTCACAAAGGTCTAGTACCCAGCATCTATAAGAAACAAACAAATTTACAAGAGAAAAACAAGCAACTCTATTAAAAATTGGGCAAAGGACATGAAGAGACACTTTTCAAAAGAAGATGCACGTGTCCAACAAGTATATGAAAGAAACCTCAACATCACTGATCACTAGAGAAATGCAAATCAAAACCACAATGAGATACCATCACACACCAGCCAGAATGTCTATTACTAAAAAGTCAAACAATAACAGATGATGGCAAGGTTGTGGAGAAAAGGGAGTGCTTATACTCTGCTTGTCTGACTGTAAATTAGTTCAGCCACTGTGAAAAGCAGTCTGGTGATTTCTCAAAGAACTAAGAACTACCATTCAACCCAGCAACCCATTATTGGGTATATACCCAAAGGAATATAAATTGTTCTACTGTAAAGACATATGCACGTGTATGTTCATTGCAGCACTATTCACAATAGCTAGAACATGGAATCAACCAAAATACCCATCAACAGTTGACTGGATAAAGAAAACGTGGTATATATAAACCATGGACACCACACAGCCATAAAAGAGAACACGATCATGTCTTTTGCAGCAACATGGATGGAGCTGGAGGTCATTATCCTAAGTGAGCTAATGCAGGAATAGAAAACTAAATACCACATGTTCTCACTTATAAGGGGAAGCCAAACACCAAATGCACATGAATACAAAGAAGGAAACGGCAGATACTTGGGCCTACATGAGGGTGGAGGGTGGGAGGAGGGTGAGGATTGAAAAATTCCTGTCAGACACTATGCTTATTACCTGGGTGATGAAATAATCTGTACCAAACCCCTTTGACACCCGAGTTACCTATATAACAAAGCTTGCACATGTACCCCTGAACCTAAAATAAAAGTTAAAGAATAAAATACAATTTTAAAAAACTTATTCTGATGATGTTATTAACATCATCTGATGGTGATATTAACAAATGTAATGTTTTGATATTGCATAATAAAAATATGATAACATTTGGAAAATCAAGCATAACTCAATGAACCAATATTTTCCAAATGGCTGATGTACGATATTACAAAATTATGCCTAGGTAAAAGATACAAAGTGCATTATAGACCAATAGATTTTTTCTTTTTTTTTTTTTTTTTTTTTTTTTTTTGAGACGGAGTCTGGCTCAGTCGCCCAGGCTGGAGTGCAGTGGCGCGATCTCGGCTCACTGCAAGCTCCGCCTCCCGGGTTCACGCCATTCTCCTGCCTCAGCCTCCCGGGTAGCCGGGACTACAGGCGCCCGCCACCTCGCCCGGCTAATTTTTTGCATTTTTAGTAGAGACGGGGTTTCACCGTGTTAGCCAGGATGGTCTCGATCTCCTGACCTCGTGATCCGCCCGCCTCGGCCTCCCAAAGTGCTGGGATTACAGGCGTGAGCCACCGCGCCCGGCCGACCAATAGATTTTAATGTAATGAAGTATGAAAAGTTTACTGATACAGCTTCAGATTCTACATTGTAACTAACCTTTAATTATGCGCACTTTTCAAGTTTTATGTTGTATCTCACCCAAGTTCCCTGTCTCCTGTGCCCTGATTACCCAAAATTATCTGAAAAGGCTATGAAAATACTCTTTTTTTTTTCAATTACATACCTGCATGAAGCCAGATTTTTCAACATATACTTCAACCAAAACAACATATTGCAACAGATGGAATGCTGAAGCAGAGATGGGAACCTAGCTGTCTGCTATTATGCCAGACATTGACAAGAGCTACAAAAATGTAACATGATGTCACACTTATCACTAATTACTTTTTGTTTTGGAAAATATGGTAATTTTTCACAAAAATGTGTTCTTTATGTTAATATAGAATGGGTTTATTATTGTTAATGTTTTTATTTCTAAAACAGTGTATATTTATAGATTTACCCCACAAAACAGGTTTTGGGGACAGTCCTCATTTTTAAGAGTATAAAGAGATCAGAAGACCAAAGAGTTTGAGAACCGCTGACTTTTTGCAACCTGATGAAGTTGGAATTTTTGTTCTTCCCATTCTACGGATGAAGTAACTAATGTTTTATGAAGTAATTTTCCAAGGTTATGCAGGAGATGACAAGTAGCAAAGACAAGCTTTAACTCAGGATCCCTAGCTACTGGGCCCAGATTTTTAAATACTGCAACATCTTTCTGGAGCCTAGTCGGACAATTTAGCTGTAGCAGCCCCTAGAGTGGGCTTCATCATCACCCCCAATTTTTCCTATTCTTAGTGGCACAATTACAGAAAAAGGCAGCATGACCTTTCCCAGGATAGAGCCTCCATAAATGAAAATAGGTTGGTGACTGTGGGAGTCAGTACTCTGGTGGATAGGGGGAGGAGTGGAAGAAGCAGTCAGTTCTCACCTATTGTCCATGCTTTTCTAAGTATATGTCCAGATTCTCTCAACTCTCAGACTCAACTAAGACTTGATATTTTCCTGTGGGGTTGACTGAAGCAGTGAGCCGATCTGCAAGCAGGTGCTGAGTAGAGGCTCTTCCTCTCACCCTCCAGCTCTGCCCTGTCCAACACAGTAGACATTGGACTCATGTAGCTATTTAAATTTACATTCAAATTAGTTAAATAAAATAAAATGAAAATTTCAGTTCCCCAGTCTTACTACCATATTTCAGGTACTCAAAAATCATGCACTGTACATGTTTCTTGCAGGTACTGGGGTCTTTGGAAACCCTTGCAGTCTAGTGAGAAATGTTCTGGCTTTGCAGTCAGTTGAACCTGGGGCCACTGAACAATAAAAATTCCCAGCTAGTTGTTGTTGTTGTTGTGATGGTGGTGGTGGTGAGGTGATGGTGGTGGTTGGTGCTGGTAGTGATGGTGGTGGTGGAGGTGGTGATGGTGGTGATGATATTGATGGTGGTGGGGGCAGTAGTGGTAGTGGTGGAAGAGGTGGTGGTAGAGGTGGTGGTGGTAGTGATGGTGATGGTAGTGGTTGTGGTGATGGTGGTGACAGTGATAGTGATAATGTGATGGTAGTTGTGATAGTGATGGTGGTGGTGATGATAGTGACAGTGGTGGTAGTGGTGGTAGTGATGGTGGTGGTGGAGGTAACGGTGGTGATGGTGGTACTGGTGGTAGTGGTGGTGATGCTGGCAATGCTGATGATGGTGGTAGTGGTGGTAGTGGTGGTGATGCTGGCAATGGTGATGGTGGTGGTAGTGGTGGTAGTGATGGTGATGCTGGCAATGGTGACAGTGGTGGTAGTGGTCGTAGTGATGGTGGTGACGCTGGCAATGGTGATGGTGGTGATGCTGGCAATAGTGACAGTAGTAGTAGTAGTGGTGGTAGTGATGGTGATGCTGGCAATGCTGATGATGGTGGTAGTGGTGGTGGTGATGGTGATGCTGGCAATGATGACGGTGGTGGTAGTGGTGGTGGTGATGGTGGTGATGCTGGCAATGGTGACGGTGGTGGTAGTAGTGGTAGTGATGGTGGTGATGCTGGCAATGGTGACAGTGGTGGTAGTGATGGTGGTGACGCTGGCAATGGTGACGGTGGTGGTAGTGGTGGTGATGATGGTGATGCTGGCAATGGTGATGGTGGTGGTAGAGGTGGTAGTGATAGTGGTGACGCTGGCAATGGTGACGGTGGTGGTAGTGGTGGTGATGGTGGTGATGCTGGCAATGGTGACGGTGGTGGTAGTGGTGGTGATGATGGTGATGCTGGCAATGGTGATGGTGGTGGTAGAGGTGGTAGTGATAGTGGTGACGCTGGCAATGGTGACGGTGGTGGTAGTGGTGGTGATGGTGGTGATGCTGGCAATGGTGATAGTGGTGGTAGAGGTGGTAGTGATAGTGGTGATGCTGGCAATGGTGATGGTAGTGGTAGAGGTGGTGGTGATGGTGGTGATGCTGGCAATGGTGATAGTGGTGGTAGAGGTGGTGGTGATGGTGGTGATGCTGGCAATGGTGACAGTGGTGGTAGTGGTGGTGATGCTGGCAATGGTGATGGTGGCGGTAGTGATGGTGGTGATGCTGGCAGTGGTGATGGTGGTGGTAGTGGTGGTGATGCTGGCAGTGGTGATGGTGGTGGTAGTGATGGTGGTGACGCTGGCAATGGTGACAGTGGTGGTAGTGATGGTGGTGATGCTGGCCGTGGTGATGGTGGTGGTAGTGGTGGTGATGCTGGCAATGGTGACAGTGGTGGTAGTGATGGTGGTGACGCTGGCAATGGTGATGGTGGTGGTAGTGGTGGTAGTGGTGGTGACGCTGGCAATGGTGATGGTGGTGGTAGTGGTGGTAGTGATGGTGGTGATGCTGGCAATGGTGATGGTGGTGTGATAGTGATGATGATGGTAGTGGTTGTGATAGTGATGATGGTGGTGGTGAGGATGACGAAAAGCACTGAACACCAGGTTCTGTCTTTGGGATTGACAAATGTTTGGTTTCTCACTGTGCAGTCTTTAGACTCTGTGCATTAGAGTCCCAGGTGTGTTTCAGCCCTACTGAGTCAGAATCTCTGGGAGTAAAAGTCAGGGAATCTCTTTTTTCCACAAGGTCTTTGGGAAATTCTTAAGTACCCCAAAGTTTGGAAGAACTGTGATAGATTAAAGCTGTGGTAGCATATTAAACATTCACACATAAGAAGCAAGAAACTCTGACCCTCCAGGAGGCTTACTATGAACTCTGAATGCTCCCGGCTGTTCCTATCCCAGTCCTCTTCAGTAAGCGCTAGTCCTTGGCAATTTGGCTCCAGGAAGCACAGACTCCATGTGGGAGGGGCTCCGGCCACTACAACGCAGCAGGATTCCTAGAAGCCAGGCACATCATGTGTCTCCCCTGAGAGTGGCACAGAGCCTCACAAGGCTTATTGGGGGGAAAGATCAAGTTCCTGTTAGAGCCACTGTCCCCTGTGTCTACAGTAACATATGCCAAGCTCAGGTCCAGGCCATGTCCCAGGCCAGCTGACTCGGCTTTCTCCCCTCAGCATTGGGATTTATCCTTTCCCAGACCCAAAAAGCCTGAAGTCTCTCCATGCCCTCTGTAGACGTACCAAGACGGGGCCTTGTCCCTACCTGGGCTAGTGTTCAATAGATGAGGCTGAGATTTTAAAGCACTGCAGCAGTGAGTCTGTGACAATCCTCTCCTTTTATTTACCTTTTTGTTAGGCTTTCTTTAGAAATTCTTTGGCCTGTAACTCCCTGTAGGCATGACTACAACCTGGTGTATGCGCCCTCTCCCTTAGGAGTTCAGGAGGAGATTGGAATGTGGTTCTGAGTAGATGGGGAATCTCATTAATCAATGTGGGTAGGGCTGGTGGAGAAAAAAAAAAAAAAGTTTTTAGTATATGGCAAGCTTGAAAGGTCCAAAGAATTTTCTTAAATTCTCCTCAAAGCATGCAGTTGAGTACTTTTGTTTAGCAGGAACTTTGCTGTAACTTGACTTTCCTTGGCTCAGAGTATGGGGTTACAGAGGACCTCATTGGGACCCAGCCAAGGAAGTTAGATTAGCAGAAATACCAGAAGTACTGGATGAGAACATAGTGTCGTTGAGAATGTAGTCCTGGAAAAAAAGATCTCAAGGGCAACCATATTGCAGGATTTCAAACCACGGCAGGCCAGGGAAGTTCCTGATGAGAAGAGAAGCTGAACGTCACCGGACCAGGTGACTAATGCACGCTGAACATTCCAGAACCCAAGGCAAGGCTCACACAGGCAGAACTGTTGCTGGGCCCATTGCCAAGTCCAGCCACTCTGACACTGCCCAGGAAAGCTATGGAATCCTTCCTTCCTATGAGGACAGAGCCAATTATGCATTTATGAAGCACCTAGAATATGCAGAAAAGCATGTATGGGCTTGGCGCTGAGGGTCACATCTGTAATCCCAGTACTTTGGGAGACTGAGGCAGGTGGATTACCTGAGGTAGGAGTTCGAGACCAGCCTGGCCAATATGGTGAAGCCCCGTCTCAACTAAAATTACACACAAAAAAATTAGTTGGTCATAGTGGCGCATGCCTGTAATCCCAGCTGCTCAGGAGGCAGAGGCGGAAGAATCACTTGAACCTGGGAGGCGGAGGTTGCAGTGAGTCGAGATCCTGCCACTGCACCCCAGCCTGGGTGACAAGAGTGAAACTCCATCTCAAAAATAAAAAAAAATAGAAAAAGAAAAGCATGCATAGTTCTTCAGCGTAGGGAGTTGGAAAGAAATGAAACAATAGTGCCCCTGCCATGAAAGATGTCCATGTTCAATTAGAGGTCAAAAGTGTGGCTATGAGGAAAATAATAAATAAGCATAAAATTATCTATTAATGTGGTACAAGCACAGTAAATGTGTTTTAAAGAAAGGGACTCATAAAGGCAAAGAATGTATTTTAATCATGATTATACTTCAAAAGCGAATGGTTAAGATGAACAATCCAAAAATTAATTATTGGCTAACTTGCAGGCTGGTAGCTGGCAGAGATGTATGTATGCATGTGTGTGCATGTGTATATGTATGTGTGCATGTGTGTGTGCATGTGTGTGTGTTGCATGTGTGCATATGTGTTTGCACGTGTGTATGTGTGTGTGTGTGTATGTATGTGTGTGTGTTGGCACCACTGTGCAAGCACCCCAGAAGCATGAAAGCTGAGCCACATCCATCACTCCCTCTCTCCTCAGGGTTTGTTTCCTTGTCATGGGTTTTTTCCTCTCTCTCTCCCTTCCTCCCCTTCATCTTCATGCTTCCCTTGCCTGTGCCCTTGATCACTGGTGGAAGAGACTGAAAAATGTGTTTTCCCATGTGATTCTTTCATTGCCCTGCACCCTCCTGCTCCTTCCATCCTTGTACCTAGCCAGACCTCAGCTGCACATATTGCTCCAAGTGTTTGGGATTATTTCCCAGTGTGTGGTAAGGAGGAGAATCCCAGTGCCAGCAATTCCATGCCATCTCTGGATCCGAATAAGTTGGCAGCCAAAGAAATGCAGGCCAACGCAATGAAACCTTCCAGGGAGCCAGCCACTCTTGGATCACTCTGTGGCTCCGACTCACACTTCACCCCCTACTCTTTTTTCTTCTTCCCTACAACAGCAAACAAATTATACACAAATTCTAAGCACAGGCCTGGTGAAGGGTGTTGTGGCTTCTTTTGCTCTTTCTTCTCTGAACCTATTGCTGGTCCCCAGGACCTCCCTGGCTAGGATGCATGTGGTTGTTCTCATGTGAATAAGAGTACAAGGCAGAGCCTGAAGTGATCCAGTACTAATCATGTTAGGATTCAAGGCTCTACTTGTCCCTCAGTGTAGGTCAGTTAGGCCTTAGCACAGGGCCTTGCTTAGAGTCCCCATTCAATAAATACAGCATATATCCATCAACTGTTTCATGCAGGCTCCAAAAATGAGCCATGGGTGAAAGAAGTCACCTCTCCTAAAGCTTGCCAACTTCCTGGAGCATCTGAGAAGCTGCAAGATGGCAGTGGTGATTATGTCATTGTTGTTATGGTCTGGGTGGGTAGGTCCATGTGGCAGCGCTTATTGGTGCTAATGATATCAAGGATCGGTCCCAAAAAGGCCAGCAGGCTTTGCATAAAAGATAATGTGCTGTATGGCCCTGAATTCCGCTGCCCTCAGTCACGGACTACGGAGAGTGGCCTTGCTCTAGCCTCGACAGAGCGTAGGCTGGTTTAGGTCATGTTCATCTGGAAGACAGTGAAGTGGGAGACTTCCAAGGAAACATCTCACTGAGGGCTACTGGCAGCAGCAGGAAATAAATAAAAGAAAGCACATTCACGTCATAACTGTTTCCTCCTCTTCTCTGTCCAAACCGTAGCTGGCTTTTCACCCATAGACAAGGCTCATGTCAATGCCACCCCCATCTCTCGGGCAAATGTTCCTTTATTGATTTTCTGGCATACATCTGCTTTACTGGGACCAAGGACAAAGAGCTTCTCCCACACATACCCACACACAAGCTGTGAGATGTTCAGTAGGTTACTTAACCTCTTTCAGAGCCAGGTTTCTCATTCATCAAGTAACAGAATAAAAACATCCACATCACAATCCTCCATTTGGACAATTAAGTCAGATAAAGCAGGCAAAAGTGCCTAAGTCATTTGTAAATTGATATGAAACTGCCATCATTTTTTTCTCAAGTAGATTTCTGCTCCAGAAGAGAAAAGAAGTGCTTTTCAAATGCTTTCTACTAGGTAATCAAAACTATCCTCAACAAAAGAGAATGGAAGGAAGTCTACCAGAGACTCAGAAGGGTAGTGGGGGAGGTACGGGGAAGGTGGCGATGGTTAAGGGATACAAAACAAACAGTTAGAATGAATGAATAAGACTTGGTATTCCATAGCACAACAGGGTGACTGTAGTCAATAATAATTTAATTGCACATTTTAAAATAACTCAAAGAGTATAATTGGATTGTTTGTAACACAAAGGATAAATGCTTGAGGGATGGATGCCCATTTCCAGCATGTGATTATTATGCAATGCATGCCTGCATCAAAACATCTCATATACTCAATAAATATATATATGTACCCACGAAAATTAAAAATAAAAAAAAAAAACTGTCCTCTACAATTCATGGGAATCAAGCCAGCTTGAAAAGGGGATAAGTTGTGCTTGCAGCCTGGATATGTGCATGTTAACTATAATTATCTGGATATGTGCTGAAAGCATCAAGGGTGGGCTAGGCATACATACTTTTTTTAATGCCTCAGGTAATTTCAAGGGTTGGCCTGGTAGGGAAACCCTGGACCAGCCCCTCAATATCCCCACATTCCTTAACCTAGGGCAGAGTTTCTCCAACTTTCTTGATAAGATTCACCTGGGGTACCTGCTAAAGATACAAATTCCCAAATCCAGCCCAGTTTCTCTGAATCAAGTCTTAGGGGAAGAGGCCTAGAAGGTAGGTGAATGATATCATCTGGAAGTTGGTAAACACTGCCCGAAGTTCCTCAAATGTTACCTGAAAACCTTGTTGTATACCTGAGTTACCTGAAAATGTTGTTTTTAAGAAGTAAAGATTGCCAGGCAGATCCACCCTAACTCAAAGAATTTTAATTTGAGAACCCTGGAGTGAGACTTGGAATTTTCACTTCGACCTAGCACCCTAGGTTGACCTCCAAGTCTGCTACTCCATAAGAAATGCTGCTCCAAACCTCTGGAATGGCACCAGAGAATGGAGGATGATTCCTAGGTACTGCCAGCTCCCACTTCCTATGCCTGAACCAGATACTTGCTTGAACTTCCTTGTGGCTATTAAGAAGGGTTGACTAATTATACAAAGCGACAACCGTGAGCCCTTTCAAGCCTGGGGAGTGAAAGCTGTAAAGTAAGGTAGGTGGCCTGAGGTGCTGAAACAAGCCAGGGCAAGCTAGTGTCCAGAGAAGCTGCATTCCTACGGCTGCTTCCCTGGGCTCCACTCCCTTTAAGCTGTGAACCAACTCATATGCGCCACTGCCTCAGTGAAGTGCTCCTTCACCCTGGTGCTGTAGATGTGTACAAGGGTTGGCCACTAGTCAACATACCTGGCGAGTCTCCCTTTGGCATCCATTCTCGAAGTTCCTGCCACCATCTTGGATCCCATCCCCACAGGGCCTGCAGACTCATCACTAAGGACAGAACCTCTCAGGGCACATGATGTAGTCCCCTCTTGAGTATATTTCTGTCTCCAAGCAAGGAGCCATTAATTATGGAAAATGTGAGGAAGGGGGGCATTTTCTTCCTTCCCCAAAGTTCCTGTCAGCATGCAAACAAGAATTTCTGTCCTCTCCGATGTATTGAAGCAAAAGTTGCTACTTCCCAGCCACCTGTCACTGGTTTCTCCCTAAGTGATAACAGGGGGTCAGTCTGGCAATGTAGGAAGGTTGTTCTTGCTGGGTCTCTGCCCTCAGCTGCAGGAATTTATCCAAGGGACACTTTGTGCCCCCTGTTACTGTGTACCCTGGAGATCCTGTGGCTTGTTCCTTTGGCAATATGAATGTTAAGGTATGGATTCAGAAATACAGTAGAGAAAAGCTTGCTTCAAAGTATAAGAGGGCCTGGGGACTCACTATTTGTCTTTAAAAAATGAAGGGGTAAACTTATTTCTACCCTTCCATCCCCCATCTGCTTTAATCTCTCTTTTGAAACCACTATCATGTAAAAGTGCGGGATGAACATAGATGATAAGTCCCTGAGCATGGGGTGCCGATGGGCAGACTGACTGGCTAACCAACTACAGAGACTCCCAATTGAACCCACAGCCCAGCTATCTATATTTACTCTTAGAGTTAATTTTTCATGGTCACCAACTAAAGAATTGTAAACCAATTAAGGCAGGTGACATCTAGTAAAGTTTGCAGACTAAACACAACCATCTACTTTCGTCCCCTCCTGAAACACCACTAAAAATGCTAATAAAGAAATTTTGTTTTCTCAAGCCACAAATCTAAAAGGCTGATAGTCCATGAGAGGGGGCATGAAGAGCAAAATTTTGAAGGCAGAAAACGCACAAATACATTCTGTCAACCAGAAAGCTGAGAAGCAATTTGATTTGCAACAAGAGATCCTCAAAAGCTTAAAAATTAGCAGCCACTAGTAGGGGCCAAAAGGAGTAGCTGATATAAATAGGAGTGCCTGAAAGTCTGTATTTTAGAGTCAGACCCTCTAAGCCCCTCCCAGGGCAGTCATGTTACACAATTTGTGGCTTTTCTCCTAACAAATCTCAGAGACTTCTGTGATTCTTTTTTTTTTTTTTTTTTTCCCAAGGAGTCTCACTCTCACGAGGCTGGAGTGCAGTGGCACGATCTCGGCTCACTGCAACCCCTGACTCCCAGGTTTAAGTGATTCTCCTGCCTCAGCCTCCCAAGTAGCTGGGATTACAAGTGTGCACCACCACGCCCAGCTAATTTTTTGTATTTTTAGTAGAGATGGGGCTTCACCGTGTTGGCCAGGATGGTCTCGATCTCCTGACCTCATGATCCGCCAGCCTCGGCCTCCCAAAGTGCTGGGATTACAGGCCTGAGCCACTGCATCTGGCCTTGTGATTCTTTAAACTATGTGCATTTACTGCCTTTAAAACATTATTTTTTATATAAGGAGAAAGGGAAGGTGGGAAGAAGGGATTCTCCACTGACGAGTATGTTGAAGGCCAATTTCCCATCTTCCTCTTCTCTCTGGATCTGGCCTTTTTAAGTCCAATACACACTGTCAGTTGAAGATCCGAAAGGAACAATGCCGCAGTGTGAGGAAATTTCATGGTGAGAACAGTTGGGTGTTCTCACCACGTTACTCAGGAGCTTGGATTTTGTCTAAAGCATGTAATCAGGCCCATCCAGGCTCTCCTCTTCTGCCAGGACACGGGCCCTAGTAGAGGCCCTGACCTTCAAGGCTACTGTCCTTCTGGCCAGCACAGCTGACTTCCATGACCCTGGCCAAAGCTGAGATCATCCAGGAAAAGGCCCTCTCCCATGCAAGCCAGGGTTCCTCGTTGGAATAGAAATCTGCCAAGTCACATTCCTCACCACCTACATGCTAGAAGCCCATATTTTCTAAATCACTCTTGTTTGTGCTCATCAAGGTTCTTCTTGCTGAGAGTCTACCCAATCTCTCCATTTTCAGAAAGCCCATTCTGGGTTAGATACACGCTCATCCTTTCTTGGCATTTTCTCCTCTGCAAAGCGGCTTCCTCCCAGCTCTGCCTCAGGCCAGCCTTACCATGCCAGGTCCCATTTGGGACTCTTTTGCTCCAAAACTCTGAAATCTCCATTTTCAAGGACAAGACAATAATGTGGCTTTAGGAAGCCCAGTGCACTTAAATTGCAACTCTTTAAACTCTTAGGATTCTGTCTAATGTGCATTTTAATGCATACATCTCTAGGGGCTTGCCTGGACCCTTGTCACCATCTTTGGGAGAGGGAGTTATAAAAGCACACTTGCTTGAAAGAGGAACTTTGTGGTCATTTCATTTATGGGGACTCTAGTGTCTCTGGGTGCTTCTCCTTAGGATATCCTAAGGAGATATGCTATCCTATGTAGATTACTAGGACAGTAGTCTACATTCTATGGGTAGAAATCACTAATGTAAAACATTACTAATCCCCACCTATTTTTCATACTCTTAGCCCCAGAGCCACTTACTGGAAATGATTCCCTGAAGAACTGGACAGTCATTAAGACTATGTGCTCTGGGGTGTGGAATCCTGACTCAGTTGTGTGGCCTTGAGCAAGTTACTTAACTTCTCAGTTTATTCATCTGGGAATAACAACAGTATTTGTCTCATAGGTTTTTATACTAGTTAATCTGGGTATGTGCTCTGAATGGTACCTGGCGTAGAGTAAATGCTCAATAAATACTAACTATTATCATGAGTTCCTCCTGTCCTTCAAGGAAAACCCACATAGCCCCCAAGTTACCCACTCCCCTCTGTTGAGCACTGTGCCTGGCATGTTCAGCTATTGTTGCGTTTATCACCCTGCAGCCTCCGCCAGCTGGACAGTGGTCTCCTGAGGACAGGCGCTGTATCTTCATCCTCTCTACATTCCTCAATATCTGGCACAGAGCTCAGTGTTTTGTAGATGTGCAGTAAGTGTTTGTGGAATAAATACCTTTCAGAGAAGAGGGAATGGCAGGCAGTTCTGAACTACTCGGCAGGTTTGATCAGACAGCCAAAGCAACGTGAAATAATTCTTGTTATCCTCCCTTCCTCAACTGCACCTTAACTGTCAGGGCCTCTGGCCACATCATCTGTGTCATCAGGGAGATTTTCCCATTTGATTATAACTTCTTTCTCCTCAGGGAGGAGTGGTGGAATGCCTGTAGAGAGGAGGGATGCTGGAAGAAGGAGGGAGAGAGGGAGTTGATCCAAATGTGCTGGGTCCTGATCAGCAAGGCAGCCAGTTCATTGCTTTGTGTTCTGTGACCTTTTGAGGATGTCATTTTTCAAGACTTCTTCTCAGCAAGAGCACTCTGCCTCTTACAAACTCCCCTTAGCATTGTTGTACCACCCCAGCATCTGTTGACCATGAAGTTTGTTTACAAATACTATGGCAACCCCAGGAGCTCTGGCAAATCTACTGCCAGCAAATAAAGCACAAGGCTGGAATCACCAAAGCCCTCTGGATTCTCAGCCTTACTGATGGGTTTTAAAATCATCTGTTTTATGTTCCTGAGCAAGCATTTCATCATGATTTGCAGGGCATTTTTTTTTCCTTTAAAGATCTCATATCCCTCTCCTAAGGGACATTTAAAAAACCATTCTTCTTGCCAGTAACCCCATTAAAGGTTAGTTGCAGAGCTTTACTGGGGGAATTTTCAACTATCTTTTTGATGTTCTGGTTTTAATGGGACAGTATATCAAATGTGAGTTTTTATTGTAGCCCTATCCCCTTTGCCTTACCTGTTTAGTTCTGTTGGAGATCCTGATATAAGGACTCAAGTACTAGAAGTTTTGGAGGCAGGTGATCCCAAGAAACACTGGAGGCAAAATGAGGAAGTAAGCAAAGAGAAGACAATGAATAAATGGTGTACAATCTATGAATAAATGGTGTACGATCTATGAATAAATGGTGTACAGCCAATTTGCTGTAACTGGAGCATGAGTCCATTTGGGAACAGAGGAATCAGTTAGAATGAGTGCCTCAGAGTTATCAAGCCCCAGGGGCAAGAGAGGCAAAGGATCTGTACACCACCATTCATCAGTCCCTGGTTGAGGACAGCTGGGTAGGGGAGATGGAACTCATCTTCACACACTTCCCACCCGCTGAAAGAAAGCCCTAGGGTGTGAGAAGTCTGGAACTACAATGGTAAGGCCAGAGAGGATATGGGCAGGACACCAAAAGCAACCCCTAGATACCCTCCTCAGCCTTATGCCCAAGACTGGGGGATTCTGCTCTTTGTATCTGTGAGTTTCCGTCTTTCTTCTCCCAAGACAGAATGACTGATAGTGACATGCACATGGGATTTATCCTCTCCAAGGAACTGTGGGTCACATGTGATTGTATATGCAGCACCCACATAGGACAAGAAAGAGAGTTAGGTCTTTCTAGTCATCCAACACACATACTTCTACTGTTTATTTCAAAGCTCTTCTGATAGTTGAGTATATACAGTAGCACCACCTAGTTTTTGTACAATGCTTTCATTTCTTATGAAACACAGAGCGTGGTCATGCCACAGTTACCACTCACTGTGAGCCCTCCGGTGCCTCCCTCTAATGAGGCTATGCTGCTGGCTTTAAATATGGAGGAAGACGCCCATGAGCTGAGGCCTCCAGAAGCTAGAAAAAGCAAAGAAATGCATTTTCCCTGGAGCCTCCACAAGGAACCAACCGTGATGGCATTTTGACTTTAGCCGAGTGAGACTGATTTTGGACTTCTAACCTCCAGAACTATAAGGTAATAATTATGTTGTTTTAAGTCTCTAAGTTTCTGATAATTTGTTATAGCAACAATGGGAATCAAAAACAACAAGTTTTTGATAATTTGTTATAGCAACAAGATATATGGTTTTGTTATATCTAACAAAACAATAATTTGTTAAATAGATGGGAAAAGAAAAATCATGCTAACATTAATCAATACAAAGCTAGTGCAGCTATTTTACTATTAGACAGGTAAATTTTAGAGTAAAGAATATTGTCATGGATAGAAAAGGTCATTACATAATGATAAATGGGTCAAGAGAACACACAAATTCTGAAAATGTATATACCTAATAACAGAGCTTCAAAAATACATGAAACAAAAACTGACATAACTTCGAGGAGAAAATATTTAAAACTGTAATTGTCAGATTTTAATGTCTGTCTCTCAATAATTGATAGGAAATATAGCCTGTAAATCAAAAAAGATATAAACATCTTGAACAACACTGTTAACTTGTCCAAATTGGTACTTATAGAACACTCCACACAATAACAGAATATACAGTATTTCCGAGTGCACACAGAACACTTATCAAAGTAGACCACATTCTGAGCAATGAAACAAATCTGTCTACATTTAAGAGGATTATTTTATACAAAGGATTTATATTATACTGATTTCTACTTTAATTTCATTGTGGGATGCAGCTAAAATGGTACTTAAAGATACAAGTATAGCAGTAGCCACCCATATTAGAAGGAAGACCGCTTTCGAATCAATGACTTCAACTTGCACCTTAAGAAATTTTAAAAAGAGCAAATTAAACAGAGGAAGTAAAGCAGAGGGAAGTAATGATAAATATCAAAGCCAAAATCAACAAATACACAGCAGAAAAACAATAGAGAAAGGCAATGAAACCAAAAGCTGCTTGCTTGAGAAGGTTAATAAACATTGATGAATAAATAATAAAACTGATGAATATCTACCTAGAAAAATCAGGGGGAAAAGCAGATAAAAAATATCATTCATATTAGAAATGAAAGAGGTGACTGCACCTCAAATGGTACAGATATTTTTTAAATAATAAGGAAATACCAAGAGCAATTTTATTCCAATAAATGCAACAACTCAGATAAAACTGATCAAGTCTTTGAAAAATACAAACTAATAAAGCTCACTCAACATAGATTATTTCAAAATAATCATGCTGAGTGAAAGAAGCAAGACAAAAACAGTATTTTTCGTATGATTCCATTCATATAAACTTCTAGAAAATGAAAACTAATCTGAGAGGAAGCAGATCAGTGGTTGCCTGGGGATTTGGGGCGGAGCTTTGGAAGGTCAGGGAGCAGGAATGGAGGAGAGAAATGGATGACAAACAGGCAACAGGAAAATTTAGGGAGTGATGAGTATGTTCATTTTCTTGGTTATGATGACAGCTTTACCACAATCAAGTGGAATATACATCTGCCAAAACTTATCAAACTGGAAAACCTAAGGGTAACACTTCAAGACATTGGTCTAGGCAAAGATTTTTTGGCTAAGACTTCAAAAGCACAGGCAACTAAAGCAAAAATAGACAAATGGGACAGTATTAAACTAGAAAGCTTCTGCACAGAAAAGAAACAATTAACAGACTGAAGAGACAACCTGTAGAATGGGAGAAAACACTTGCAAACTATTCATCCGACAAGGGACTAATATCTAGAATATACAAGAACTTCAAACAACTGAACAGCCAGAAAAATATATATATATATATATCCCATCGAAAACTCGGCAAAGGCTCTGACTAGGCATTTCTCAAAAGAAAACAAACAAATGGCCAACAAGTATGTGAGAAAATGTGCAACATCACTAATCATTGGGGAAAGGCAAAAAAACAAGCACAGTGAGATATAATCTCACCCCAGTCAGAATGACAATTATCAAAAAGACAGAAAATAACAAATGCTGGTGACAACTAGGAGAAGGGGAACTCTTATACACTGTTGGTGGGAATGTAAATTAGTATAGCTATTATATTGTTGGTGTAAAAGTAATTGTAATTTTTGCCATTACTTTTTATTGGCAAAAACTGCAATCAAAAGTAATGGCAAAAACTGCAATTACTTTTGCATTAACCTAATAGAAAACAGTAAGAGGTTCCTCAAACAACTAAAAATAGAACTACCATATGATCAGCAATCTCACCTCTGAGTAAGTATTCAATCAGTATGTCAAAGAGATATCTGCAACCCTATGTTTATTGCAGCACTATTCATAATAGCCAAGATATGGAATCAGCCTAAATGCTCATCAACAGATGAATGGATAAAGAAAACATGGGGTCAGGCTCAGTGGCTCACACCTGTAATCCCAGTACTTTGGGAGGCCAAGGCGGGCAGATCATCTGAGGACAGGAGTTCAAGACCAGCCTGACAAACACAGAGAAACTTTGTCTCTACTAAAAATAAAAATAAAAATAAATTAGCTGGACGTGGTCGCGCATGCCTGTAATCCCAGCTACTGGGGAGGCTGAGACAGGAGAATCGCTCCAACCTAGGAGGTGGAGGTTGCAGTGAGCAGAGATTGCACTGCTGTGCTCCAGCCTGGGCAACAGAGTGAGACTCCACCTTGAAAAAAAAAAAAAGAAAAGAAAAGGTGGTAGATATACACAATGGAGTACGATTCGACCATAAAAAAGAATGAAATCCTGTCATTTGCAGCAACATGGATGAGCCTGGAGGACATTCTATTAAGTGAAATAAGTCAAGCACAGAAAGATAAATACCACACGTTCTCACTCCTATGTGGGAGCTAAAAAAAAGTTGAGCTCATAGAAGTAGCAAGCAGAATTGTGGTTATTAGAGACTGAGAAGAAGAGGAGGGAGAGAAGGATATGGAGAGGGTATTTAGCAGACAGGAAATTACAGGCGGATAAGAGGAATAAGTTGGTGTTCTATAGCACTATAGGGTGACTACAGATAATAATTCATTGTATATTTTCAAAAAGCTAGACGAGAGGGTTTTGAATATTCACCAAGAAATGATCAATATTTGAGGTTATGAATATGCTAATTACCCTGATTTGATCATTGCACATTGTATACATGTATTAAAATATCACTCTGTATCCTATAAATATGTATACTCATGTGTCAACTAAAAATAAAAGGAACAATCTTATCAGATTGCACACTTAATCACATGTGGTTTATTTTGTGTCCATTATACCTCCATCAAAGTGTGGGGTTTTTTCCACACTTTTATTGAGGATTGTTCAATAAATTACTACTCGATCTACCTGTTTTTAAAGTTTGAATTCGAAGGACCATCCAGCTTTATTAAAACCCCAGCACTTTGGGAGGCCGAGGCAGGCAGATCACCTGAGGTCAGGAGTTCGAGACCAGCCTGGCCAACATGGTGAAATTCCGTCTGTACTAAAAATACCAAAAATTAGCCAGGCGTGGTGACGAGCGCCTGCAATCCCAGTTACTCAGGAGGCTGAGACAGGAGAATCACTTGAATCCTGAAGGTGGAGGTTGCAGCAAGCCGAGATCGCACCATTGCACTCTAGCCTGGGAAACAAGAGCGAAATTCTGTCTCAAAAAAAAAAAAAAAAAAATCCCCTTGAAACCAGGGGATGTGAACTGTCATATGCATATTTATGCACAGTGTGCTAAGTTCTGTCCTGGAGAGGAAAGGAGAGGTGGACAGAAAGGGAGGGCACAGGCAGCAAGCTTAGTGGAGCTACCAAAAGCGCTACCGACAAAAAAAAATATGCTTTCACTTGCCACCCTCTCCCCAGGCAATACACAGGATACAAAGTAAGTGAAATCCATTTTCTTTACTCCTGGCCTGACATAAGTATTCACTGGCCTGAAGCAGAAGAACTTGTTCCAGCTAGCTTGCCAGTTACACCATTCTGGCCAGGCCACACGCTTAGCAAGCTGTATTCCAAGTCACTGTGTCCTGGCTAAGCCGCCAAGGGCATTGCTTGGGACCTTGCTATAGGCAGGCAGAGATTTGCACTTCTTAGCTGGAGGATTCCAGCAAACAGATCAGTTCGGGTGCCTGAATGTGACATGGAAATATTATTTGATCCATGAAACCAGTTGAGATGTTGCAACTCCTTTGCACCGATCTGATTTTACTCTAGAAGTATTTTCCTCCAGCCTAGACTTGGCTCAGGTGTCCCAGAAATCAGGAGAACTGTATGTGGGTAAAAAGTGAGCAGGTCTAATGTTGACTGAAAAGAAAGCAAGGTCTCTGTGCATAGCAATTTTATAATTGCTCTAGGAGTCAGGCCTCCCTCCATCCCTCCATCCGCTGGTCAGTGTGGGGTTTCCTTCCACTGGGGTGGGGAACAGAGCTGCTGAGAATGCTGCTGCTGCTCTCAGAAATGCCACCACGGTTGCCACTGGCAATCCTTTCTTGTGCAATGTCCTTTCTCAGGAAGATGAATACAGGCTGTACATAACCAAGTGTCAATCAAACACTCAGCAACCCCCGGTCTCATTAAGCAGAAACTAAAAGGACCCTGAGGAGAAATAAATTTGACTAAATCTGGAGTTCAGGGGAGAACCCAGGAAAGGGAAGAAACTTCCTGCCACATGAGAGCCACTTTCAGGAAAAAGCCCTGAAGCCCAGCACATACATTTTCCTCCCTCCTGAATGCCAAGGCCGTTTTAACTTTCATCTCTTTGTTCATCTGTTTCATCAGCAAAATCCCTGATTTGAGAGCCATGGGCAGAAAGAATTGCTGTAAGTAAAGGTCTGTGCAGAACAGGATAGCACTTGCTTCTCTAAGAACAGATATGTTTGCAGAGAAGGAACAATACACCAGGGTTTTTCTAATCTATATCTGAAACCTCAAAACAAGAAGATTGGACACTGGTTTTCAAGCCGTAAAGTTCTATAATCCATGATTTAATAAAATCCACCTCTGATTGCTCTCTGGAACTCTGAACTCTTAGGAAATCACTCAGAATCCAGCGGAAAATAAAAGCCATGAAAGACAGCCATTTTACTTTGATTTATTTTGCTGCATTTTATCTTTTGTGTAAAATATTTGGCACATAATGACAAAAGAAACAATCAATCTAAGATAAAAGGAGCAGCAATTGTAAGGACAGAAATGATTTCAAAGAAAAATTTCTTTGACCATGTGCCAAAAAACCTGCTTTCTATGTACAGTTGAGTTTTCAGACTCTTGGTAGAAAAAGAAAACAAATTCCAATTTTGAATATTTCATGTTTCTTGGTACTTTGCCCTACACAGATAGTCTTAAAGTTTATTGTTATTGCTAGGACTAATCCAGTCTTAATTCCTCATAACAACATAGGCCAAATGTCATATATTAAAATATCATTTATCCAGTGTCATGGGGGTTATATTGGTCGATGTTCTCAGTTGCACATGGCAGAAGCAACTCTAGATGTTTGAGCTGAAGAGGAGTGGCTTTCTTTGAGAATATGATGGTGGGCCAGGGATTTTTCACCTGCGGCCTGGTAGCCAGGGACTTTATCCAAATTATACCACCAAACTTCTCCTACTGCTGCTACCTAGGTAAACCAAGTTAGTGGAACATCAGTTAACCTTTTCCTGGTACTGAGGGCTATTGCTCTGAATAAAATGTGTTGTAATATGAAGCACAGAGAGACTGGAACTAGAGCCACACAGTGGGGAGGCAGGAAAACTGTGTATCAGGTACAAGCTTTCAGCTGTAGCTCCGGAGGCCGGTTCTAGAGGGCTCAGACTCACCTTGCACTGGTAACCCACCTCGTGCATATATGGAGTCTCTGCATTCTGCCTCCAGCCTCTGTAGGATAGACAAGTGCGGGTTGAAATTTACATCTCCTGGGGAAACCCTCAATGAATTTAGTACAGTGGAGAGTGGGCAGGTAAATGCTCTAGCCCCTCTCATCTTCAGGAAAACTGACTGACAGGCATTCTGTACACTTCTCAAGAGGCCCTGGCAGAATCCAGCACTGCTGTCCATAGTAGCAGCTTTGATCATGCATCCTTACACTGGCTTTTCCTCCTTCCTTGCTTCACTGTCACCACCCCTCACTCCTGCTTCCTAAGGACATCTCCTCAGTAAAGAGGCATCCCGAAAGACTACTCAAGTCCTTGTCTCAGGCTCTGCCTCAGGGAGAACCCACATGGAGACAGCATGGCTCATGGACTGAATCTGTCAACTTGGAATTCCATTACAGGGCTTTGCCTGCATCAAGTACCAGGGGAGTGAACAGAGGACGAAAGAGAGAAGAAAGGGCAGGCTCGGCTCGGCTGTGCCAGAGTGCTTAGCTCAGCGTATAACAGGGGCTCCATAAATAGGGAATGAATGAACAAATGAATGAAAGAATTGAACTTAGGAAGTTCATCTTCAACAATGATAAATATAACAATAATAGCTACCAATAACTACTCTGTATGCACCTTCTTATGTAAAATGTACACCCATTGTATGGCTTAGGTTTCAGAATCAGAGCTGGGTTGGAATTCAAGCTCCTTGACTTGGATTAATTTTCAGCGTTTTTACTTAACCTCACTAAGCCTTAATTCCCTCATCAACAAAATACATATAATAATAGTATTTACCTCAATGTTTACGAAAGATGCTTGGCACAGAGCCTATCTAGCACTTACATAGCTAGCTATTTTTCTTATCGGTCCCTTTTTTGCAGATGAGAAAACTCAGGTCCAGCTATCAGTGGTTGAAATGGAACCTCATCCTGATCAGTTCAGTGGTAAAACTGAAGTCATTTTAGCTGCTATTTGTCCCTACTGCCCTGCTGGAATAGTGATCCAGAATTTGACCCATGGAATTGGGCAAAGTTTGTTCAGGTTGTAGGAATGATTGAACAGAAACTGAAAACAGTGTCTTATGTTTACAACAGTTTGTGGAAAATATCAAGTGCATAAGTAGCTGCTATAGGCTGGATGGTTACATCCCCCCAAAATGTGTATATTGAAGAAGCTGCTAACCCTCAATGTAATAGTATTTGGAAATGGTGCCTTTGGAAAGTAATTGGGCTTAGATGAGGCCAAGAGGGCAGTGCCTCATGATGAAATTAGTGCCCTTATTAAAAGAGAAGGAGACATGGAACCTCTCTCACTGAGGAAGGGAACATCCAAAATACTGAGCATTTACCTGAAGGCAAGTGTGTTACTAAAGAAACCTCGAAACAATTAATGAAATGTTTGTTATTCCCTGCAACCTGTCAGGTAAGGCTCATGCAGATTAGATGTGTTGCAGAAAAACAAAGAACCAATATTTTCTTTGCACAACTGACTAGGAGTAAATAAATTATCACCACATTGGGTGATGAAAAAATTTTTCAAAAAGTTGCTGTGTTGCTCCTGACAGGTTTTTTTCCCCATTCTTTGTACTAGTTTCTGATCTTGAATGCATTATAACCAGCAACAGTTATCTTAAAGCTAATCACATAACATTCCCTGGTTCATTGATTTTATTACATACAGTTAACGATAAAAGAAGTGTTTATATGGGTGGGGGAGTGGCAAACATAAATGTAAAATAACAGTATTTATTTTACATTTACTCTTCACTTTGACAAGCAATTAATGTGGTTTCAAGAATGCTTTTGAAAAACAAATAAACGGACCGGGCGCAGTGGCTCACGCCTGTAATCCCAGCACTTTGGCAGGCCGAGGCAGGTGGAAGACCTGAGGTCAGGAGTTCAAGACCAGCCTGGCCAACATGGGGAAATCTCATCTCTACTAAAAATACAAAATTAGCCAGGCATAGTGGCACATGCCTGTAATCCCAGCTACTCGGGAGGCTGAGGCAGAAAAATTGCTTGAACCCTGGAGGTGGAGGTTGCAGTGAGCCAAGATTGTACCACTGCACTCCAGCCTGGGCAACAAGAGTGAAATCTGTGTCAAAAAAGAAGGAAAGGAAAGGAAAGGAAAGGAAAGGAGAGGAGAGGAGAGGAGAGGAGAGGAGAGGAGAGGAGAGGAGAGGAGAGGAGAGGAGAGGAGAGAAGAAAAACAGATAACCAGTAGAAAAATGTTAATATAGGATAAATACTTTCAAAAACACTGGAAAATATTGAAACAAGGGAAGCACAGCCTATATAGGAAAAGACTCCTCACCCTAAAAATGAACAAGACAAAGAGGGTAATTTCTTTTTAAAATTATTTATTTATTTTAAATTAACAGATAATGTTGGATGTTTTTATCATGTACAACATGACATTTCAGAGTATATAAACATTGTAGAATAGTTAAATTTCAGTAATGAACAAATGCATTACCTTACATAGTAATTGTGGTGAGAGCACATAACATCCACTTTCTTTACATTTTTTAAGGATACAATGTTTCATCATTAACTATAGTCACCTTGCTGTACAATAGAGCTCTTGAAATTTATTGCTTCTATCTAACTGTAATTATTATGACTGACCAAATCTCCCTCCTGTCTAACCATCCAAGCCTCTGCTAACCACCATTATACTCTCTACTCCTATTAGATCAACCTTTTCAGATTTCACATGAGTGAGATCATGCAGCACAGTAGTCCCCCCATATCCACAGTTTTGCTTTCCAGTGTTTCAGTTACCCACGGTCAACTGTGGTGTGAAAATAGGTGAGTACAGTAGATGTGTATATACCACATTTTCTTTATCCATTCAACCATTGATGAACACTTAGATTGATTCCATACCTTGGCTATTGTAGATGGTGCTGTGATAATCACAGGATCACTCTTTGATGTATTAATTTCATTTCCTTTTGATATATACTCCATAGTGGGATTGCTTCTATTTTTAATATTTTGAGGAAGCTTCATACTGTTTTCCATAATGGTTGTACTAATTTACGTTCCCACCAATGTATAAGGGCTCCCTTTTCTCCACATTCTTGCCAACACTTATCTTTTGTCTTTTTGATAATGGCCATTCTCACTGGGGTGAAGTGATATCTGATTGTGGTTTTGATTTACATTTCCCTGATGATTAATAATGTTGAGCATTTAAAAAACGCACCTGTCACCCATTTGTATATCTTCTTCTGAGAAATGCCTATTCAGATCTTTTGCCCATTTTAAAATCAGGTGTTTTTGTTGTTGTTGTTGTTGTTGTTGAATTCTGTTCCTTATATATTTTGGGTATAACCCCTTGTCAGATATATAGTTTGCAAATATGTTTTCCCATTTAAAGAAGGTAATTTTATAAGAATCATGATAGTGCTCACAAAGGCCAATTAAAAAATAAAAGAATTTTAATCATGAGCCTTTATGAATAGAATAGCACTCAGAGAAGGCAAAAAAAATAAGTGTGGTGCATCACAAAGAAAACAAGAGCACCTGTTTTGCTGTTTGACAAGTCAAATAATAAAAGTAAATAAATTAAAACAGACCGGGCGCGGTGACTCACGCCTGTAATCCCAGCACGTTGGGAGGCTGAGGCGAGTGGATTACCTGAGGTCAGGAGTTCAAGACCAGCCTGAGCAACATGGAGAAATCCCATCTCTACTAAAAATACAAAATTAGCTGGGTACGGTGTCAGGCATCTGTAATTCCAGCTACTTAGGAGGCTGAGGCAGTAGAATCACTTGAACCTGGGAGGTAGAGGTTGCAGTGAGCCAAGATCACGCCATTGCACTCCAGCCTGGGCAATAAGAGTGAAACTCCATCTCAAAGTAACGATAATAATAATTAATTAATTAAAACAAAGATCTGAAGAATATAGGAAAGTTGAATAGCTATAGCTACAGTTGCAGCCAAATGTTAGTCCTGACAGGAAATACATTATCCTTTCTAGAGTCCATTAAACATTTATAAAGATTGATCATGTATATTATACCATAAAAATTGTCAATAAATTCCAACCATAGATACTGCAGAGGTAACATTCTGTTATTAGAACAAAACAAAACAAAAAATGTGGGTAGTTTCCCAATTTATTTTATTAAGCCAGCATAATTTGATGGCAATCCTTGACCAATGTATGACATGAATTCGCCTAAAATATAGATGGAAAATTCTAAATATAATATCAGGAAAGTGGAATTTAGGAACATACTAAAAGAAAGAATGCACTGCAAACAACTGGCTTTATCTCAGGAATATAAAGCAGATTTACTGCCAATCTCTTATTATGGCATCTGTACATCAAAATAGAAAACTTCATGATCATGCTAATAGATGCTAGAAATACATTTGATAATATTGTATAACCATTCCTGATAATAACTTTGGTAAATCAGAAGAAAGCCTGCTTTAACATAGCAAACAATTACAAATATAAATAATTATTTAATCCTCACCAATACACTAATGGTAGACAATATTATTGTTTCTGATTTACAAATGATAAATGAAGCATAGAGAGGTTATGACACCTTCCACTAGTAAGCAGAATGGAAATGAAACCAACATAATATTTGTATCAGTAAGAGTTCCACAGAAAAACAGAACCAGTAGGAGATATATATTAAGAGATTTATTGCAACAAGTCCAGGCATGGTGACTCATGCCTGTAATCCCAACACTTTGGGAGGCCAAGGAGGGCCAATCACCTGAGGTCAGGAGTTTGAGATCAGCCTGGTCAACATAGTGAAAACCCGTCTGTACTAAAAATACAAAGATTGGCCAGACATGGTGGCCCACACATGTAATCCCAGCTACTTGGGAGTCTGAGGCAGGAGAATCGCTTGAATCTGGGAGGCAGGAGTTGCAGGGGGCTGAGATCTTACCACCACACTCCAGCCTGTGAGACAGAGCGAGGCTCCATCTCAAAAAAGAAAAATTTAAAAGAAAAAGATTTATTGCGACAAATTGATTTATGTAATTCTGGGAGCTGGTTACAAGTGCAAAATCTGTAGGTAGGTCATCAGAAAGGAAGCTGCAGTCCATGGATGGAAGTTTTTCTTCAGGGGTGCCTCAGTTTTGTTCTTAAGGCTTTTCAACTGATTCGGTCAGGCCTACGCAGAGTATGGGGCATAATCTCCCTTACTTAGTTAAAGTAAGACTTCGTTTTTATAAAAGGTTTTATTTGGCTGGGCCCGGTGGCTCACGCCTATAATCCCAGCACTTTGGGAGGCCAAGGCGGGTGAATCACAAGGTCAGGAGTTCAAGACCAGCCTGACCAAGATGGTGAAACCCTATATCTACTAAAAATACAAAAATTAGCCGGGCATGGTGGCACACAACTGTAATCCCAGCTACTCAGGAGACTGAGGCAGAGAATTGCTTGAACCCAGGAGGCGGAGGTTGCAGTGAGCCGAGATTGTGCCACTGCACTCCAGACTGGGTGACAGACTGAGACTCTGTCTCAAAAAAAAAAACGGTTTTATTTTAGGTTCAAAGTTACATGTGCAGGTTTGTTATATAGATAAAAAGTGTGTTACGGGGGTTTGGTGTACAGATTATTTCATCATCCAGGTAATAAGCATAATACCGAATAGGTAGTTTTTCAATCCTTGCCCTCCCCCCATTCTCCACCCTCAACAAGGCCCCAGTGTCTATTGTTCTTTTCTTTGTGTCCATGTGTACTCAGTGTTTAACTCTCACTTACAAGTAAGAAAATGAAATATTTGGTTTTCTGTTCCTGCCTTAGTTTGCTTAGGATAATGGCCTCTAGCTCCATTCATGTTGCTGCAAAGGGTATGATTTTGTTCTTTTTATGGCTGTGTTCTATCCCATGGTGTGTATCACATTTTCTTTATCCAGCCTGCCATTGATGGGCGTTTAGGTTGATTCCATGTCTTTGCTATTGTGAATAGTGCTGAAATGAACACATGCATGCATGTATCTTTTTGGTAGAACAATTTCTATTCCTTTGGATGTGCACCCAATAATGGGATTGCTGGGTCAAAATTCTTTGAGAAATTGCCAAACTGCAGTCCACAGTGGCTAAACTAGTTTACATTCCCACCAGCAGTGTATAAACATTCCCTTTTCTCTGCAGCCTCACCAGCATGTTATTTTTTGACTTTTTAATAATAGCCTTTCTGACTGGTGTGAGATAGTATCTCATTTTGGTTTTGATTTGCATTTCTCTAATGATTAGTGATGTTGAGCATTTTTCATATGCTTCCTGGCTGTGTATATGTCTTCTTTTGAGACATGTCTGTTCATGTCCTTTGCCCACTTTTTAAGGGGATTGTTTTTTGCCTGTTAAGTTCCTTATATATTCTGGATATTAGACCTTTGTTGGATACATAGTTGGCAAATATTTTCTCCCATTCTGTAGGTTGTCTGTTTACTCTAAAGATAGTTTATTTTGCTGTGTAGAATCTCTTAGTTTAATTAGGTCCCATTTGTCAATTTTTGTTTTTGTTGCAATTGCTTTTAGTGCCTTCTTCATGAAATCTTTGCCAGGACCTATGTCAAGAATGGTATTTCCTAGGTTTTCTTCTTTATTTCTGGGTTCTCTCTGCTGTTCCACTGGTCTATGTGTCTGTTTGTCTACCAGTGTCATGCTGTTTTGGTTATTATAGACTTGTAGTATAGTTTGAAGTCGGGTAATGTGATGCCTCCAGGTTTGTTCCTTTTCTTAGGATTGCTTTGGCTCTTCAGGCTCTTTTTGGGTTCCATACAAATTTTAGAATAGCTTTTCTAATTCTGTGAAAAAAAATATATAATTTGTAGTTTGATAGGAATAGTACTGAAACTGTAGGTTGCTTTGGGCAGTATGACCATTTTAACAATATTGATTCTTTTTGTCTGTGAGAATGGAATAGTTTTCCATTTGTTTGTGTTGTCTCTGATTTTTTTCAGCAGAGTATTTTAATTCTCATTGTAGAGCTCTTTCACCTCCCAAGTAATACTTTAATCCGACTTTAATCTACAGAATCTTATCCTAAATATATTATATATACACCCAACATTGGAGCACCCAGGTTCATAAAACAACCACTTCTAGACCTACAAAAAGAGTTAGACCACTACACAATAATAGCAGCGGGACTTCAAAAATCCACTGAAGAATTAGATCATCAAGGCAGAAAACTAACAAAGTAACTCTGGACTTAAATTTAACACTTTACCAACTGGATCTAATAGACATCTACAGAACACTCCACCCATAAATTGTAGAATATACATTCTTCTCATTTATACATGGAATATACTCCAAGATTGACCACATGATAAACCATAAAGCTAGTATCAATAAATTTAAAAATATTGAAATCATACCAACCATACTCTGAGACCACAGTGGAATAAAAATAGAAATCAATACTGAGATCTCCCAAAACCACACAATTACACGGAAATTAAACAACTTGCTCTTGAATGACTTTTGGGTAAAGAGTGAAATTAAGGCAGAAATAAAAAAATGTTTTGAAATAAAGGAAAACACAAACAAAACATACCCAAATCTCTGGGATGCAGTAAAAGCAGTGTTAAGAGAATATTTATGGTGGTAAACACCTACCTCAAAAGGTGAAAAAGATCTCAAATTAACAATCTTATATCACACCTAAAGGAACTAGAAAAACAAAAACAAACTAACCCCAAAGGTAGCAGAAGAAAAGAAATAGCTAAAATCAGGGCAGAAATGAGTAAAATTGAGACCCAGAAATTCATACAAAAATCAATAAAACAAAAAAAATTGTTTTTCAAAAGAATAAACAAGATCAATAGACCACTAGCCAGAGTAACAAAGATAGAGAGAAAATTCAAATAAGAACAATCAGAAACAACAAAGGTGACATTACAACCAATCCCACAGAAATACAAAAGACCCTCAGAGGCTACTATGAACACCTTCATACACACAAACTAGAAAATCTAGAAGAAATGGATCTCTTTTACAACAACTTGGATGGAGCTAGAGGCCATTAACCTAAGTAGTAACTCAAGAACAAAAATGTAAATACCTTCTGTTCTTACTTACAAGTGGGAGCTAAGCCATGGATTACACAAAAGCATACAGAGTGGTAAAAATGGACATTGGAAACTCCGAAGTGGCGAGGGTGGGAAGGAGGTGAGGGACAAAAAATGTCACCTATTGGGTACAATGTACACTACTTAAGTAATAGGTACAATAAAAGCCCAGATTTCATTGCTATACAATTCATTCAAATAACAAAAAACACAAAAGCTATTAAAATAATACATAAATAAATGTTTTCTTTCTTCAATAACAAATTAACCTTAACTTATGGTAACCTGTTTACTTATAGGCTTTTAAATTTTTTTTAACTTTTAAGATTCCTTTGTAATAACACTTAAGTTAAACACACATTGTACACCTGTACAAAATAATTTTTCTTTATATCCTTGTTTATAAGCTTTTTTCTATTTTTAATTTTTTAATTTTTATTCCTTTACTTCTTAAACTTTTTATTAAAAACTAAAACACACACACATTATCTATATGACTGGCAGTGCTGTAGGTTTGTTTATAATAGTATCATCACAAACACACAAATAATGTGTTGTATTACAATGTCACGACATCACTAGGCAATAGGAATTTTTCAACTTCATTATAATCTTATGAGACAACCATTGCATATGTGGTCTTGTTGATCAAAATATTGTTAGGCAGCACATGACTGTCTCCTATTCTATGTTGAAATTTACATGATTATCTCAAATGTCTTTATGTAGTTGTTAGACCTATACAGAGTCTCCATCCTTGCCACCAAGGCTATACTGTTCATGCACTCATTGTGCAAGCACTATAGTGGTTGAGGACAGAGACTAGCTGGTCTCTAATGGCTGAGTTATCATGTCCACTTGTTCAATGCATTCTCTGTGTCTGATACTCTCTTTATTCACTGACTTCTATCCCCCCTTGTTTAGGGGTCTCCCCAGGAGCACAATTCTTCCCACACTTCTGGGGCATGCTTACACACAATCAAGCAAATTTCTGTGGTGTTGAAGAAGGCCTGCAGGCAGTAAAGAAGAGAAATGCAGGTCCCTGTGGAAGGAAGCTGTCAGCATACCAGGAACTGTCTGCAGCTGCAGGTATACTCACGTAGGCGAAGGCAATATGGGGTGAGATAGTAGAAGCATCGGCCAAAAATAAGAAATATCATAAGCCTATGCTATAATAGAGAAAATAAAAGTTTGGACAAATCTTCCCAAGCATAAGCAAGGTTAAAAGAAATGAAATAGAATCTATGAAAAGATACGACAAGAAGAAGACAAAGGAATGTAGCATGCAAAAGACAAACAAAGGACTAAAAGTGGAATAGGACTCAAGAAACAGAAGAATATTATCTTAGAATGTGTCTATAGAATAACTTTGTTAGAATATTAATTCGACCGGGAGCGGTGGCTCATGCCTATAATCCCAGCACTTTGGGAAGCCGAGGCAGATGGATCACGAGGTCAAGAGATCGAGACCATCCTGGCCAACATGGTGAAACACTGTCTCTACTAAAAATACAAAAATTAGCTGGGCTTGGTGGCATGTGCCTGTAGTCCCAGCTACTTGGGAGGCTGAGGCAGGAGAATTGCTTGAACCCAGCAGGCAGAGGTAGCAGTGAGCTGAGATTGCACCACTGCACTCCAGCCTGGTGACAGAGTGAGCCTCTGTCTCAAAAAAAAAAAAAAGAATATTAATTCAATATAAAAAGAATACAAAGGCAAGAAGCTATAACAACATGGTGAAGGAAAAGGAGATGGAGAATGAAAGAAAGCACATTCAGAATACCAAAAACCTCTCACCATTATGTATCATATAAGTAACCTAGATACTACAAGGAATAAAACAGATAAGTCTAAATATTAAATCCATGATGTGGAGGAGTATCTTAAGATAAAAAGAGTGAATACAAAAGAAAAAGAAAAGAAATGAAATGAATGAAGGTTAAATGATAGAGAACAAAGATAGTTCAACTTAAATGTAGGTGGTGTTCTTGAAGTAAAAAATAAATGGATTTAGAGGGGGGAAATGTATTTAGAGATATAAAATTACCCTGAAATGAATAAAGAACAGAATCTAAACACTTGAAAGAGCACACTAAGTACCAAGTAAAAATGATACAATGTACTGAATACCACGACAGAGTCTGATTAAACTGTTAAATTTTAGAAATAAAGCAATCTGTATGTGTACTATATTTCATAATAAAATATATAAATTTAAAAATAAAGGAAGAAATCCAGGCAGAAATTTAAAAGTCATGAGTAAGGGTAAAAATGCAGATGACTTATTTACAGCCAATTTTATTCCAGAAGACATTGGAATAACGTATACCAGGTTCTGAGAAAAACAAAAGATGTACCCAGACATGTTGTCTGGTATAAAAACCACAGGTGGCCGGGCGCGGTGGCTCACGCCTGTAATCCCAGCACTTCGGGAGGCCGAGGCAGGCGAATCACGAGGTCAAGAGATCGAGACCATCCTGGCTAACACGGTGAAACCCCGTCTCTACTAAAAATACCAAAAAATTAACCGGGCGCGTTGGCGGGCGCAGAGCTTGCAGTGAGCCAAGATTGCACCACTGCACTCCAGCCTGGGCGACAGAGCGAGACTCCGTCTCAAAAAAAAAAAAAGGTAAACATTTTCAAACAAAAATCATGCTAAAGCACATTTTGAAAAAACTATTTAATGGTGAAATCCAGTCACTGAAGCAAGGAATCAAAACAAAAGAGTGTAGGAATCTGAAATGATAAAATCAATGTAAAAGGCTAAATCTACTGAAAGTAGCTCTAAGCAGCCAGAGAAATACATTTCAACTCAAGCAAAACATAACTATAGATTGAACAATCAAACAAAAAAATCAGTAAGGGTATAAAGGAGCTGAAAAACACTATAAATCAATCTGACATAACTAATATTTATAGAACACTATATCCAACAACTACAGAATAGACACTCTTTTCAGCACACATGGAATGAAGAAAGACCACACACTAGGGCATAAAATAAATCTCAATAAAATGAAATGTATTGAAACTATAGAGTAATATAATTTTGTTGCATATGTGACCACAAGGCAATAATTAGAAACCAACAACAGCAAAATATCTAAAAATATCCAAATATTTGAAACTAAGAATATACTTCTAAATAACCCATAGGTAAAATAATATGTCACAATAGAAATTAGAAAATATTTTGAACTCAATGAAAATGAAAGAACAACAAAGGAAATTTTGTGAGATGAAGCTAAAACAGCATATAGGAAGAAAATTACAGAATTTTAATTGTTTAAACAATCATAAAAGGAGCTCTAAAGTCAATGAGCAAAGCTTTGACTTTAAGCTAAGAAAAAGAAGAGCAAATTAAACCCAAGGTAGAAGAAAGAAAATATTAAAGAAAATATTAACAAAAATATTAAAGAAAATATTAAAGTTAGGAGCTAAAGTCAGTAAAGTTGAAAATAGGAAAACTATAGATAAAAATCAATTAAAACCAAAGGCTGTTTATTTGAAAAAGTAAAATTGATAACCCTCTAGGTAGAAATCCATTAAAAGGATAATAAAGGGCCAGAAGCGGTGCCTCATGCCTATAATCCCAGCAGTTTGGGAAGCCAAGATGGGAGGATCACTTGAGCCCAGGAGTTTGAGACCAACCCGAGCAACCTAGTGAGACCCCATCTCTACAAAAAATTTTAAAATTACCCAGTTGTGGAGGCACATGCCTGTAGTCCCAGCTACTTGGCAGACTGAGGTGGGAGAATCACTTGAGCCTGGGAGGTTAAGGCTGCCCTGAACCTCACATCACTACACTGCAACCTGAGTGACAGAACAAGACACTGTCTCAAAAGAAAGTGATAATAAAGACATATTACAAACAATTTGATCCCATAAATTTGACAAAAGAGATGAGATCTTTAAAAATTCTTTGAAAAAAATAAACTACTAAAAACCTAGCCAAGAAAAAGTAAAAATCAAATAATCCTCTATTAAAAATTAAATTTATAATTGAAAAGCTTCCTACAAAGAAAATTTCAGTCTCAGTTGGTTTCACAGACAAATTCTATCAAACGCATAAGGAAAAAATATCAGCTCTACACAAAGTCTTTCAAATAAATTAAAGAGGTGGAAATATTTCTTACTTAACTCATTCCATAATGCCAAGATTTCTTGGATACCAAAATTAGACAGACATTATAAGGTGGAAAAAGCCTACATATCAATATTTCACACTAATGTATACTCAAAAACCCTGAGTAAAAGTTTAGCAAATTAAATACAACAATATGTAATAAGGAGAATACATGATAACCAAATGATTTTCATCTCAGGAATGTAAGGTTTGCTTAACATTATAATATTATCAATCAATGTGATATTGCTTAGAACAAAGGAAAAACTATTGATTCTAATAAATGCAGGAAAAGCATTAAATAAAAATCCAACATCCATTTATAATAAAAACTTTCAGGAATCTAGGAAAAAATGGAATTGTTTTCATCTAATAAGGAACATTATTGAAAAGCCTACAGCTGACATCATCCCTAAAAATAGACTTTCATCCTTACATTAGGAAGAAGGCAAGGACACCCCTTCTAACCATGTTCATTTAGTATTATTCTAGACTTCTTAGCCAGTGTGATCAAGCAAGAAAAAGGAATAGAAGACATACCTACTGAAAAGAAAGAAACAAAGCAGTCCTTGTTCAGCAATGATATGATTATATATGTAGAAAGTCCTGGGAAATCTACAAAAAGAATACTAAAACCAATAATGGACAGTATAATACAGGTCAACATATAAAAATTAATTTATATTTCCGTATACTAACAATCAAATATTACAAATTGAAAGTTTAAAAACACCACTTAAATGTCACAAGCAATCTATTACAGGATCGGTTTTGCAAAATATATGCAAGACTTGCATACTGAAAACTACAAAACAATGGTGACAAATATTTTAAAGACACAAATAAAAGAGATATACTATGTTTATGAATTGGAAGACTCAATATTGTTAAGATGTCATTTCTTTACAAATTGATTTATAGATTTAAATGCAGTCCTAATCAAAATCCAAGCAGGCATTTTTATAGAAATTGACAAGCTGATTCAAACATTTATATGAAAATTGCAAAGGACCTAGAATAGTTAAAACAACTTTACAAAAGAAAAACTAAGTGAGAGGATTTATATCATTTGATTTCAACACTAGCTGTAAAATGATAACAATCAAGATGTACTATTGACATATGGATAAAAAGATATGTCAGTGGAACAGAATAGATAGTCCAGAAATAGGCCCATACTTTTGGAGGTAACATCTATCTTTTTTAAATAGACACTGCTAAGAAAATTAAAAGAGAAGGTCAGGCATGATGGCTCACGCCTGTAATCCCAGCACTTTGGGAGGTAGAGGAGGGTGGATCTCAAAGTCAGGAGTTCGAGACCAGCCTGGCCAACATAGTGAAACCCTGTTTCCACTAAAAATACAAAAATTAGCTGGGCACGGTGGTACATGCCTGTAGTCCCAGCTACTCAAGAGGCTGAGGCAGGAGAATAGCTTGAACCTGGGAGGCAGAGGTTGCAGCCAGCCAAGGCCATGCCATTGTATGTCAGCTTGGGCAACAGAGCGAGACTCTGTCTCAAAAAAAAAGAAAGAAAGAAAACAAAAAGAGAAGCCACAGGCTGGGAGAAACTTTAATGTATTTGCTATATATTATATAACTTGTATCCAGAATATATAAAGAGTTTACAACTCAATTAGAAGTTTACAACAAAATTTAAAAATGGGCAAAATGTTTGAATAGACTCTTTGCAAAACTGGATACGCAAATGGCCAATACACACATGGAAAGATGCTCAATATTAGCAATCATCAGAAAAATTAAATTAAAACCACAATGTGATATCAATGCATATCCATTAGTATAATGCTATTAAAATGACTGCCAAAATTAGTTGGGAGTGGTGGCATGTGCCTGTAATACCACTACTCAGGAGACTGAGGCAGGAGAATCGCTTGAACCTGGAAGGCGGAGGTTGCGGTGAGCCGAGATCATGCCATTGTATTTCAGCTTAGGTGACAGAGCGAGACTCCATCTCAGAAAAAAAAAAGGACTGCCAATACCAAGAAGCAGCTGAAACTCTTATGCATTGCTGGCAAAGATATAAAAAGTACCACTGCTTTGGAAAATAATTTGGCTGTTTCTTCTATGGTTAGATATAGTCTTACCATGTGACTCAGAAATTCTAAGTATTTTTTCAGTAGGAAAAACAGTTGAATGAAAGGACTTGAACATAATAGAATCTTATCATAACAAGCAAAAACTAGAAACAACACAAGTGTTTACCAACAGGCAAATGGGTAAATAAGTCATGCTATAGTCATACAATGGAATTGTACTCAGTAAATTCAAATGTTAACACTGATACAACAACATAGATGAATCTAAAAACATTATATCTTGACTGTGGTGGTGGTTACACAGGTGTAAAAAGTGGATGTATTTTATTGTATGTAAATTATATCTTTATAAATTTCCTTTTAAAAATAAGCAAATATCAGACTTTTTAATGGAAAGATCAGGCTGACAATGCCTAAACCTACTGATTTATCTTAACATCACAAAAAGATAAATATTCAGGTAATCAAACATATTTTTCTCCTGACATGATGCAATAGGACATTTTTTTTTCTTTTTTTGAGACGGAGTTTTGCTCTTCTTGCCCAGTCTAGAGTGCAATGGAGAGACTTTGGCTCACTGCAACCTCCGCCTACTGGGTTCAAGTGATTCTCCTGCCTCAGCCTCCTGAGTAGCTGAGATTACAGGCGCCCGCCTCCATGCCTGGCTAATTTTTTGTATTTTTAGTAGAGACAGGTTTTCACCATGTTGACCAGGCTGGTCTGGAACTCCTGACCTCAAGTGATCCACCCGCCTCAGCCTCCCAAAGTGCTGGGATTACAGGTGTGAGTCACCGTGCCCAGCCACAATAAGACATTTTAAATGCCATTTACATAATGTTCTTGCCAAAAAATCAACCCTGAATCTGATACGGTCTCTAGATCCAAATACCAGTTTAAAGACAAGAGACAGAGAAACATGTTAAACTACTATGAGGTGTACAATCAGCAGAAACCAAAACATAGGAAACTCTAGACAATAAGTGAATGACGTGTTTTTTTCAACAACTAGATTACAAAGGAAATTAAAAGGGTGAGGAAGTCTATTAAAAAATTGTCTTACTGTGAGTCCCCTAGTAAAGAGAGCCCAAGGCAAAGCTTATCCCAGGAAATGAGAAGGGGAAGTAGAAGAGGAAATAGGTTAATAACAAAGTGTGCATTTCTGACCTGCCCCACTTGGTGCCAAGTGTGCAGTCTTGATGGACTCTTCTGAGACACAATTTGAGCTACTGCATTTCAGGACAGCCTACATAGGAAGAGGAAGACGGAGGAATTTATGCACTGGCTCCCATCACCCATTGATCAAAGATTTACCTTTGAGTGTTAACAACCCACAACTTCCCCGTGCACATTCTTGGGTCCCAAAATAACTCACATCTCGTGGAAAAGGAATTCCCAAGAAGGAATGCAGGAGCCCCATGCCATGGGCATGATGCCTCACCGCTGTTGGGTTTTGTTTATGTGAAGCCTGTCACTAAGGCAACTGAAATAAAACAAGTGGCCAAGGGCCTGGGGAAAGGTGAGCTGAAAGGATCTGAGGTGGTGCACCTAAGAGGGGCTTGATACACAACACAGACTTAGGAGACATATTAACCAAACACAAAGTGATGACTTTGGTTGGATGTTTATTCAAATAAGTTGTAGAAAAACATTTATAATATAATTGGAAGAAATTGAAAAATTGAAAAATGACTGGATATTTGGTATTAAATAATTAATATTTGGGTTACAGCAACAGTGCTATGTTCATGTTAAATACTTATCATTTACAGATATATGCTGAAGAATTTGTGGATGAAGTAATATGACATCCAGGATTTGCTTCTAAATAATCTATTGGGCAGAGAGGGAGATAAAAATAACCCAAAGTTGGCCATGTGTTGATAATGATTAAAGTTGTATGCTTATTATATGAAATTTGTTATACCCTTTTGTCTACTTCTGTCTGTTTAAAACAATCCACAGTATAATATTTTTTTAAAATATGGCACTAAGAACTTTTACACTAAAGGCTCTGGCACGTGGGTGAGATGCTCTCACTTAAGGGAAACAGCAATATGCTAACTTTAAATCTCTTTTCTTGGACTGATCAGAGTTCCCAGAGAAGATCCTCTAAAATTCCTGCCTGCAGGGTGTTTTTCTGAATGCCAGAACTCTGGGAACAAAGGAGAGACAGACTCGGGGTGGTCTCACCATTCAAAATGCCCAATTTCACTTATCTCCCTGTTTTTAGTATGGCACCTCTGCCCTCAACTGTGTTTGATATCTATCAGCCTCCTCTGCTCTCCCTCTCCAGAGAACCTCCTGTCTTCTGGAAGCAGAACGAGCATTTGCCTAGCTATGCAGATAAGGAAGAATGGATCTCTCAATCTCTAGATCTTCAACCAACCTGTTTTCCCACTTCTAGAGGCGGGAGTGAGCAACGTATTCCCTATTCCAGAGACTTCTGAGGATCCAGCATCAAAAATCATGCTGCTTCTTAGCATTCCCTAAAGTCAATTTAAAGTTAATGTTTTGGGGACTTTATCCATCTATTTCCTAAGTTCTAAAATGTTGATGTTGTGTTAGTTTATGCCTTTTTAAAAGAAAAATCAATTTACTGGCATTTTAGTAGAATTTAAAGAAGAAGCAAAACTAAATCAACAGCTTTATAAGGATATAATTCACACACCATCCAACTCATTCAATTAAAGTGTAAGCTCAATGGTTTTTAGTATATTCACTGAGTTGTACAACTATCACCACCACCAATTTTAGAAAATTTTCATCACCCCAGGAAGAAACCTCATACTCATTAGCAGTCACTTCCAATTTCCCTCCAAACTCCAAGCCCTAGGCAACCACCAATCTATTTTATGTCTCTATAAACATTTGCCTATTCTGGGCGCTTCTTATAAATACAATAATATAATATGTGGTCCTTTGGGAACAGCTGCTTTCACTCAGCATACTTTCAAGATTTATTCAGAATGTAGCCTGTATCAATACTACATTTAATTGCCAAAAAATATTTCATTTTATAAATATACCACATTTTATATATCCATTCATCAGTTGATGAACATTTGAGCTGTTTCTACTTTTTGGCTCTTATGAATAATGTCATATGGACATTCTTTTTTAACTTTTATTTTGGATTCAGAAGTACATGTGCAGGTTTGTTATAAGGTAAATTATGTGTCACGGAAATTTGGTGTACATATTATTTCATCACCCAGGTAATAAGCATAGTACCAGTAGACAGTTTTTCAATCCTCTCTCTCCTGCCACCCTCCACCCTCAAGTAGACCCCAGCGTCTGTTGTTCCCTTCTTTGTGTCCGTGTGTACTCAATGTTTTGCTCCCACTAATAAGACAGAACATATGGTATTTAGTTTTCTGTTCCTGTGTTAGTTTGTTTAGGAGTATGGCCTCCAGTTCCATCTATGTTACTGCAAAGAACATGACCTCGTTCTTTTTTATGGCTGCATAGTATTCCATCACGTATATGTATCACGTTTTCTTTATCCAGTCTACTGTTGATGGGCATTTAGATTGATTCCATGACTTTGCTATTGGGAATAGTGCTGCAATTGCACATATGTGTGGGTGTCTTTATGGTAGAACAATTTATATTCCTTTGGTTATATACCTGATAATGGGATTGCAGGGTAAAATGGTAGTTTTTTTCTAAGTTCTTTGAGAAATTGCCAGACTGCTTTCCACAGTGCCTGAACTAGTTTACATTCCCTTGAGCAGTGTATAAGCATTCCCTTTTTCTCCGCAGCCTTGCCAGTTTCTGTTTTTTTTTTTTTACTTTTTAATAATAGGCATTCTAACTAGTGTGAAAAGGTGTCTCATTTTGGTTTTGATTTGATTTCCATTTCTCTAATGATTAGTGAATGTTGAGCATTTTTTCACATACATGTTGGCTACCTGTGTGTCATTTTTTTGAGAAGGATCTATTCATGTTCTTTGCCCACTTTTTAATGGAGTGCTTTGATTATTGCTTCTTAATTTGTTTAAGTTTCTTATACATTCTGGATATTAGACCTTTGTTGGATGTACAGTTTGCAAATATCTTCTCCCATTCTGTTTTCTGTTTACTGTGATGATAGTTCCTTTTGCCATGCAGAAACTCTTTAGTTTAATTAGGTCCCATTTGTCAATTTTTATTTTTGTTTCAATTGCTTTTGGCATATTCATCATGAAATCTTTGCCAGGGCCTATGTCCAGAATGGTATATCCTAGGTTATCTTCCAAGGTTTTTAGAGTTTTACATTTTACATTTAAGTCTTTAATCCATTTTGAGTTTATTTTTGTATATGGTATAAGGAAGAAGTCCAGCTTCAATCTTATGCATATGGCTAGCACCATTTATGGAACAGGGAGTCCTTTCCTCGATGCTTGTTTTTGTCAGCATTGTTAAAGATCAGATAATTGAAGGTATGCAGCTTTATTTCTGGGCTCTAGCAAGTCAAATCCAGCAGCACATCAAAAAGCTAATCCACCATGATCAAGTAGGCCTCATCCCTGAGATGCAAGCCTCATCCCTGGGATGCAAATTTAGTTCAACATAAACAAATCAATAAATATGATTCACCACATAAACAGAACTAAAAACAAAACCACACAACCATCTCGGTAGCTGCAGAAAAGGCTTTTCATAAAATTCAACATCCCTTTATGTTAAAAATTCTCAACAAACTAGGCACCGGAGAAACATACCTCAAAATACTAAAAGCCATCTATGACAAACACACAGCCAACATCATACTGAATGGCCAAAAGCTGGGAGCATTCCCCTTGAGAACTGGAATAAGACAAGGATGCCCTCTCTCACCATTCCTATTCACCATAGTACTAAAAGTCCTAGCCAGAGCAATCAAGCAAGAGAAAGAAATACAAGGCATCCAAGTAGGAAGAGAGGAGGTCAAATGATCTCTGTTTGCAGATGATGTAATTCTATATCTAGAAACCCCATAGTCTCCACCCAACAGCTCCTAGATCTGATAAATAACTTTAGTTAAGTTTCAAGGTACAAAATTAATGTACAAAAATTAGTAACATTCTATACACCAATAATGTCCAAGTTAAGAGCCAAATCAAGAATGCAATCCCATTCACGACAGCCATGAAAAGAATAAAATATCTAGGAATACAGCTAACCAGAGAGGTGAAAGATGTCTACAACAAGAATTACAAAGCACTGCTCAAAGAAATCAGAGATGACACAAACAAGTGGAAAAACATTCCATGCTAACGGATAGGAAGAATCAATACTGCTAAAACAGCCATACTGCCTAAAGCAATCTACACAATCAATGCTATTTCTCTCAAACTACCAATGACATATTCACAGAATTAGAAAAAACTATTTAAAAATTCATATGGAATCAAAAAAGAGCTCAAATAAGCAAGGCATTCCTAAGCAAAAAGAACAAAATTGGAGGCATCATATTATCCAACTTCAAACTATACTACAAGGTGACAGTAATCAAAACAGCATGGTACTGGTACAAAAATAGACACATAGACTAGTGGAACAACATAGAGAAACAGAAATAAAGCCACATACCTACAACCATTATGAATGTTCTTAAATATACATTTTTCTTTTTCTTTTTCTTTTTTTCTTTTTTCTTTTTTCTTTTTTTTTTTTTCAGATGGAGTTTCACTCTTGTTGCCCAGGCTGGAGCGCAATGGCACGATCTTGGCTCACTGCAACCTCCACCTCCTAGGTCCAACCGATTCTCCTGCCTCAGCCTCCCAAGTGACTGGGATTACAGGTGCCTCTGCCACCGCACCCAGCTAATTTTTTGTATTTTTAGTAGAGATACAATTTCTACATGTTGGCCAGGCTGGTCTTTAACTCCTGACCTCAGGTGATCCACCTGCTTCTGCCTTCCAGAGTTCTGGGATTACAGACATGAGCCACCACGCCCAGTCATGTTTTCATTTTTCTTAAGTATATATGAAGGGTGGAATTACTGATCTTATAAGAATTCTCTGGCCTTTTAAAAAATGGCTAGACTCTTTTCCAAAGCAACTGTACCATTTCACATTTCCACCAGTAGTGTATGAGAACTCAAATTTCTCTACATCCTCACTAACATGTGTTATCTGTCTTAATTATAGCCATCCTAATGGATATGGAATGGTATTTCATTGTGACTTTGATTTGCATTTCCTTGATGGCTAATGATGCTGAGCATCTTTTCATGTGCTTACTGGCCATCTGGATATCTTCTTTGAAGAAACATCCATTCAGATACTTTGCCCATTTTTAATTGGTGTTATTTGTCTTTTTATTATTGAGTTGTGTAAGTTCTTTATGTTTCCCAAATATAAGTCCCTTACCAAACATATGATTTGCAAATTTTTTCTTGCATTCTGCAGGGTTGTGTTTTCACTTTCTTGATGGTGTCCTTTGAAGCACAAAAGTTTTAATTTTGATAATACTTAATTTATATTTTCTTTTGTTGCTTTTGCTTTTGATGCTGTTTCTAAGAAACTAACCATTGCCCAAAGGTTGCCAAGATTTATGTCTATTTTCTTCTCAGAGTTCTGTAATTTCAGCTTTTATCTTTAGGTATTTGATACATTTTAGTTACTTTTTGTGTATAGTGTGAGGTAAGTATTCAACTTTATTCTTTTGCATATGGATGTCCAGTTGTCCTAGCATCATTTGTTGAAAAGATAATGCTTTCCCCATTGAATTGTCATGACTTTTTTATAAAAATATCAATTGAATGGAGATACCCATATTCATTGCAGCATTATTTGTAACAGCCAAGATGTGGAAGCAATCTAAATGTCCATCAACAGACAAATGGATAAAGAAAATTTGGTATTTTGGTATATACATACAATGGAATGTTATTCCACCTTTAAAAAAAGGAAATCCTGTCATAAGCTACAGCATAAATGAAGCTTGAGGACATTAAGGTAAGTGAAATAAGCCAGTTACAAAAAGATAAATACTGTGTCATTCCACTTATATGAGGTATCTGAGGTGGTCAAACTCATAGAAACAGGAAGTAAAATGGACAGAAAGTCAAACTCATAGAAATGGGAACAGAATGTGATGACCAGGGCTTGGAAAATAAGGACATGAGCTTTTGTTCAGTGGGTATAGAGTTTTAGTTTTGCGAGATGAAACAGTCCTAGGTATCTGTTCACAACAATTGGAACATAGTTAACACTTCTACACTTTACATTTAAATGATTAAGATGGTAAATTTTATATTATGTGTTTTTTGGTACAATTAAAAAAAATCAATTGACTGGAAACGTGAGGGTTTATTTCTGAACTCCCAGCTGTATTCCGATGATCTATATGCCAGTATCACACAATCTGAATTACTGCAGCATTGTATTAAGTTTAGAAATCAAGAAGTAATTTGCCTTTAATTTTTTTTCATAAAAATTGAAAAAATTGTTTTATCTATTCTTGATTCCTTCAATCTTTATATGAATTTTAGGATGGATTTGTCAATTTCTGCCAAAAGTCCAGCTTGGGTTTCAATAGGGATTGCACTTAATCTGTAGATCAGTTTGGGGAGAATTACCGTGTGATGGTGAGTTTTATGTCAGTTTGGCTAAGCTACAGTTCCCACTTATTCAATCAAAAACTAATATATGTGTATTGTAAAGGTATTTTGACACTAAATCAGGGAGATGGTGCTATATAATTTGGGTGGGTCTGACTCAATGATTTGAAAGGCCTCGGGCACAGAACTAAAACATCCTTGAAGAGGAAGAAATTTTGCCTATGGACTGAAGTTTCAGCTCATGTCCGAGTTCTAGTCTATGCTCTCTGAAGTCTGTCTTATGGATTTTGGACTTGCCTGGCCAGTTGCCACGATTTCTTGCAATAAGTAAATCTCTTTCTCTCTCTCTCTCTCTTATTGTATGTACGTGTGTGTAATATTCACCATTGGTTCTATTTCTGTTTCTCTGGTTGAACTGTGACGTATACATACTAAATGCAAGATTTAACTAAATATTATTAAATTTTACAATCATGAACATAGGATATCTTTCCATTCATTTGGATCTTCTTTAATTTCCTTCAATAATATGTTGTTTTCAGAGTATAAGTTTTGCATTTCTTTTAAAAATTTATTTCTAAGTATTTTATTTTTTATGCTATTATAAATGGGATAGCTTTCTTAATTTAATTTTTTATTTGCTCACTCTATAGAAATGTAATAGATTTTTGCATACTAATTTTCTACCCTGTAACCTTGCTGAAATTATTAGTTCTAATTCTTTTAGTGGATTTCTTAAGATGATTCTGCTATTTTTAACAGAAAAAAAAAGTTTCTTTAAGAAAATGGAGGCCGAGCGTGGTGGCTCACACCTGTAATCCCAGCACTTTGGGAGGCTAAGGTGGGCAGATGACTTGAGGCCTGGAGTTTGAGACCAGCCTGGGCAAGATGGCGAAAGCCAGTCTCTACTAAAAATACAAAAAATTAGCCAAGCATGGTACTGCATGCCTGTGATCCCAACTACTCAATGGCTGAGGCACAAGAATCGCTTGAACCTAGGAGGAAGACGTTGTGGTGAGCCGAGATCACACCACTGAACTCCAGCCTGGGCAACAGAGCGAGAACTTGTCTCAAAAAAAAAAAAGAAAAGGAATAAAAGAAAAAGGAAAAAAAATAATAATACTTCAAAATATGGGATAAGGAGCTATTAGAGAATGACATAGTATAGACATGCTTGGATGGAAGTGGCAAAGGATACTGAAACGTAAAAGTGTGTTTCAGATAAACCCCAAATAGTATAACCCACTAACAGCTCATTAATTCACTTTCTTTTTTTTTTTTTTTTTCTTTTTTTTGAGATGCAGTCTTATTCTGTCATCCAGGCTGGAGTGCAGTGGCGCAAACTCGGCTCACTGCAACCTCCACCTCCCAGGTTCAAGCAATTCTTCTGCTTCAGCTGCCTGAGTGCTGGGACTACAGACATGCGCCACCATGTCTGGCTAATTTTTTATTTTTGGTACAGAGGAGGTTCTGCCATGTTGGCCAGGCTGGTCTTGAACTCCTTACCTCAGATGATCCACCCGCCTCAGTCTCCCAAAGTGCCGGGATTACAGGTGTGAGCCACCACGCCGGGCCTTAAGAAATAATTTGAAGTCAGTCAGATCACAAAGTGCCTTAATAGCCATGCTAAAGAGTTTAGATTTTATTCCATAGACCTGTGCTTTTCAGATTTTAATGTGCATAGGAATCTGTGAAAATGCAGATTGTGCTTCACTAGGTCTGGTGTGAGACTCTACATTTTGAACAAGTTCCAGCGTGAGGCCCATGCTGTTGCTCCAATGATCACACTTTGAGGAGCAAAGCTACAAGGCAGTGGGAGCCATTGTAAGTTTCAATGCACACATAATTCAGCCAGTTTAAGAAGGCTGGCTCTGACTACAGTGCAAACAGGTACAAGCAATATTAAGAGCCAGTAAAAAACGAGATGTCCTGAATTTCCTTTGAGTTGATATACATGGTTATGACATGTTCTCCAGTGGTGTCCAAATGCAGAAAAGGGAAAGCAGAGAAACAGAAAGCGTGCTTACCTCACATAGTACGCTAGCTGCCCACCCACTGCAATCCCCAAGAGTTTTGCCTGAAGAAGGCTGTTTGCTGTACGACTGACTGGACTTTATAGCTGAGCGTCTCAGGGACTTCAGAACCTCCAGAGCCAGCCTCCGCTGTGGATCTGCCAAAGTAGTGGTGGTTGTGCGTCCTTTCCTTTTGCCCCTTTAGAAGTTACTATAGTGCACTACTCCAGAATTCCTATTGGGTAGTTTTGGGCTATCAAAACAGCAGAGAATGTGGGGAAAACAAAGAATGATCTTAAACTCTTTAGAAATGCCAGAGTTTAATAATATGCTTAACATTTTTGGTCCTTTGCCTGCACATACCAGCTCCACGTCTGCTACAGGCAAATTATCTTTGTGTAGCTGAGCAGAACTAAACCTGCAGCATCTTCTTTTTAGGACCTCGCTTGAGCTTGCGTTTAACATGCCAGGTAGTTCTAAATAGGGAAAATAAGGGGGAAAAATGCCATAATACTATCTTTTATTTATTTATTTATTTATTTATTTATTTATTTATTTGAGATGGCGTTTCACTCTCATCACCCAGGCTGGCATGCAATGGTGCTATCTCAGCTCACTACAACCTCTGCCTCCCAGATTCAAGTGATTCTCCTGCCTCAGTCTCCTTGATAGCTGGGATTACAGGCATGCGCCACCACGCCCAGCTAATTTTGTATTTTTAGTAGAGATGGGATTTCACCATGTTGGTCAGGCTGGTTTCCAACTCCTGACCTCAGGTAATCCACCCACCTCAGCCTCCCAAAGTGCTGGGATTACAAGCATGAGCCACCACACTCAGCCCATAATACTATCTTTTAAAGCGATTTATTTTCCCAAAATTATAAAAGTACTACATTATTGTAAAAATAATTAATTGCAGAAAACATAAAGAAAAAGTAGAAATCAAAATTATTTACATTTCAACCTCCAATAATTACTATTAATTTTTTTTGGAGGGGGGAGGGATGGAATCTCCCTCCATCTCCCAGGCTGGAGTGCAGTGGTGCTATCTCAGCTCACTGCAACCTCTGCCTCCCAGGTTCAAGCAATTGTCCTCCCTCAGCCTCCCAAGTAGCTGGGATTACAGGTGTGCACCACCATGCCTGACTAATGTTTGTATTTTTAGTGGAGAGGGGGTTTCACCATGTTGGCCAGGCTGATCTGGAATTCCTGACCTCAAGTTATCAGCCTGCCTGGGCCTCCCAAAGTGCTGGGATTCTTTAAATATTTTGACGTACTTCTTTTCATGTTTTCTTTCTTTCTTTTATAACAGATATTTTGCTTACTATTCTTTCCTCTTAATGTCACAAAATGAGCATTTCTTCTGCTGTTATCACTTTTTAAATAAATTTTTTTTTAATCCCTGGTTATAAAGCAAGTTGCACTGCCAAGTTTTTCTTAGGAGAGTATGTAAAAATTCTCCTCTTTTCTACATGTTTTTGTGTGTGTTTTCAATCAAGTAACATGGTATGTAGTTAGGCTTAGAAAATACGGTTTATGAAGATTATATAATATTCTGTAAAATGGGTATTCCACAATTTCATCAATCCACCTTTTTCTTTAAAACTGATTCATTCAACAAATCTTTACTAACACTATGTGACAGGCACTGTTCTAGGTTGTGGAATGAGGAAGTCCCCACCCTAATGGAGATTACATCTTAATGGGGGTGTCAGTTAATTTTTGAAAAACTATCAAATTGTAATGGTGAGTGTTTTCTTCAGCAATCAAAGCTGAGCATAAAGGAGTGTGAGTGACGGGGGTAGTGGGTGCAGGAGTGGACTGACATAGATGTGGGAGGTCACAGAAGTCACTCTGAGCAAGTTAAGGATGTGGAGGAGAGGGTCCCACGCAGACCTGGGGAAGCGCATTCCAGGCTGAGGGAACAGCAAGTGTAAGGCCCGAGACAGGAACAACCCTGGCAAGGAGGCTCCTTTGGAAACGCACAGAGCAGCAGGGAAAGTGGTGGGTGGGTGTAGTCATGGAGGCAGGCAGGGCCATCGTGCAGCAGGGCCTAGCAGGCCACAGGAAGGAGCAGGAGTTGATTTTCTGTGTGATGGAAAGCCCCGGAGGAGAAGCGCTATATTCAAATTTACTTCTTTCTTTCCTTTTTTTTTTTTTTTTTTTTTGAGACGGAGTTTCGATCTTGTTGCCCAGGCTGGAGTGCAATGGCGGGATCTTGGTTCACTGCAACCTCCGCCTCCCGGGTTCAAGCGATTCTCCTGCCTCAGCCTCCCGAGTAGCTGGGATTACAGGCATGTGCCACCACCCCCAGCTAATTTTGTATTTTTAGTAGAGAAGGGGTTTCTCCATGTTGGTCAGGCTGGTCTCAAATTCCCGACCTCAGGTGATCCGCCCGCCTCAGCCTCCCAAAGTGCTGGGATTACAGATGTGAGCCACCGCGCCTGGCCAGATCAAATTTACTTTTTAAATGATTTATCTGGTGGCTGTGCATAGAATAACTGCACTCCTTAAAAATGGCCTAGATACATCTAGAAGAAACCTGGTGAGTATTTTTGTAATTTTGGAGTAGGGAAGGTCATGGAAGAGAAGACTGATGCATCCATTCACAAATTCACTTAACACATTTGAATGCTAATAGCGTGCCAGGTATGGTGACAAGCCCCCGGAGTACAGTGGTGATGAAACTCTGTCCTTGTGGAATTTATAAACACATTCGACAACATAGGTATTGATGACTTCCTAACAGCACAAAAAGATAAACAAATTAAAGACAAAAACAGAAAATCACAATAAAAACAAAAGACAGCAAATGGAGAAGAAAAGTGTGCAGTGCATAATCTAAAAGGTCTAATTTTCATACCACGTACGGAGTTCTTATAAACCAATAAGGAGAAGACAAACAGTCCATTGAAACATGTAGACAAAGAAAAAGAATATACAGCCTACAAAAAAAAAAAATAACCAATTAACAAAAGCATTTTCCAACTGCAATGATAATTCGACAAACTGTAAAAAGCCAGATTATTAATATTTATTGTTGGTGTGAGTAGAAATTTGAAAAAAATTATTGGGGAGTAATTTTTTTTTTTTTTTTTTTTTTTTTTTTTTTTTTTTTTTTTTGAGACAGAGTCTTGCTCTTTCGCCCAGGCTAGAGTGCAATGGCACGATCTTGGCTCACCACAACCTCTGCCTTCCAAGTTCAAGCAATTCTCCTGCCTCAGCCTGCTGAGTAGCTGGGATTACCGGTGCCCGCCACCACGCCCAGCTATTTTTTGTATTTTTAGTAGAGATGGGGTTTCACTATGTTGGCCTGGCTGGTCTCGAACTTCTGACCTCTTGATCCACCCACCTCAGCCTCCCAAAGTGCTGGGATTACAGGTGTGAGCCACCACACCCGGCTCTTGGGGAGTAATTTAGAAATGTCTATCAAAATGTGCACAGGTAGATTTGGTGAACTGTAAACCCAGTGGCCCGCCTGAGGGGTGTGCTGTCCCTTCTCCTGACTCCGTATAGTCACAGACTGCAAGCATGTGACCTACAGTTCCCCAAGAAAATGTTTTTTTCTGAGACTTTAGATCTTGACCATTAGGATAGAAGAAAGAGTTGGAGTTTACTCATCCCGCAGTGACCCTTGGCCCAAGCCGGCCCTGCTACAAAAGGCATTCCTTTGCTTTGTGATTCTGCCCCCCTCCAACTGCCAGTGGTTCTTGCCCACCTTCATGGCTGATTCTCCACATTTTCTTTAGAGTCTGTGAGTCCCAACTGTCCTTCCAGCATGTTCCTTTTTGCTTATGTCAGCAAGAAGGTATATCGTTGGATTCCAACCCAAAAATTCTCATGCATACACTAAACTCTTCCACAGTAGTTACTTGCTAGAAGTACCAAAAGAGTAATGAAGAGGAAGATTACCAATGAAGAGGAAGATTACCAAAAGAGTAATGAAGAGGAAGATGGGTATGGGGAAGGGAAGAGGAGTGATACGGTAATATTACACTGGTTTTTGTTTGTTTTGGTTTTGAGACGGAGTCTCCTTCTGTCACCCAGGCTGGAGTGCAATGGCGCGATCTTGGCTCACTGCCACCTCCGTCTCCCGAGTTACAGCGATTACCCTGCCTCAGCCTCATGAGTAACTGGGATTACAGGTGCGTGCCACCACGCCTAGCTAATTTTTTTGTATTTTTAGTAGAGAAGGGGTTACGCCACGTTGGCCAGGCTGGTCTCGAATTCTTGACCTCAGGTGATCTGCCTGCCTTGGCCTCCCAAAGTGCTAGGATTACAGGCGTGAGCCACTGCGCCCGGCCTACATTGATTTTTAAAATACTATTCACTACTTATATTTTTATAAGAATTTAAATACAGAAATAAAGAAAAATGGAAGAGTAGAGGTAAGCGGAAATTGAGAAAAAAATGAGTCGCCTGTAATATTACTAACCAGGGAGGACTACTCTCAACAGTTTGGTGCATACACACAAATTTGTACGTGTTTGCATGTGTGAGGGTATGTGTTTGCTTGCACACACACATTTATTTATATACACGTATATAAAAATGGGCTTTTACTATATTTGGAGAGTTTGTCCATCAACTATATATATATATGCACTCCGCCCAGGCTGGAGTGCAGTGGCCGGATCTCAGCTCACGGCAAGCTCCGCCTCCTGGGTTCACGCCATTCTCCTGCCTCAGCCTCCCGAGTAGCTGGGACTACAGGCGCCCGCCACGTCGCCCAGCTAGTTTTTTGTATTTTTTTTAGTAGAGACGGGGTTTCACCGTGTTAGCCAGGATGGTCTTGATCTCCTGACCTCGTGATCCGCCCGTCTTGGCCTCCCAAAGTGCTGGGATTACAGGCTTGAGCCACCGCGCCCGGCCCCACATCAACAATATATTAAAAATGCTTACTTGACGGGACGCGGTGGCTCACGCCTGTACTCCCAACACTTTGGAATGTGGAGGCGGGTGGATCGCTTGAGCTCAGGAGTTCAACAGCAGCCTGCGCAAAGTGGCGAAACCCCATCTCTATAAAAAATACAAAAATTAGCCGGGCGTAGTGTCATGTGCCTGTAGTCCTGGCTACATCTCTTGATCCCGGGAGGTGGAGGTTGTAGTGAGCCAAGATCACGCTGTTGTACTCTAACCTGGGTGACAGAATGAAACTGTCTCTCAAAAAAAAAAAAAAAAAAAAAATGCTGCCGGGCGCGCGGTGGCTCATGCCTGTAATCCCAGCACTCTGGGAGCCGAGGCGGACGGATCACAAGGTCAAGAGATGGAGACCATCCTGGCCAACATGGTGAAACCCCAACATGGTGAAACCCCGTCTCTACTAAAAATACAAAAATTAGCTGGGCGTGGGGGTGCACACCTGTAATCCCAGCTACTTGGGAGGCTGAGGCAGAAGAATCTCTTGAACCCGGGAAGTGGAGGTTGCAGTGAGCCGAGATCGCACCACTGCACTCCAGCCTGGCGACCGAGGGAGATTCTGCCTCAAAAAAGAAAAGAAAAAAAGCTTTTTTATATCACCAAATATTACTAGATTGTTAATGGCACTGAAGTCTTCACTTGATATAACATAATTTATTGAATTGATACCTTACTATTGAATTTTTAGATTGTTTCTACATTTCCAATATTACTATCTAAATGGACATAAAAACAATGCAATAAATGATCTTTGATTGGTCATCATTCAGAAATGTAGTTACAAAGGTACTTGAGGGACAACTGGAAAAATTAGATTATGAAATGGATATGTTAGGAAATTATAGTTCATTTTGTTAGTATAATTTATGGTATTGTATCTGAAAAAATGTTCTTTTTTAGAATTTAACACAGACATGCTTAGAGTTGAAGTGTCACACTTTCTGAAAGTTAGTTGTAAATGTTTAGCAAAAATGAAAGATGAACAGATGACAAGCAGATGAGAAAAAGAGAAATAGATGAAGCAAATATGACAAAATATTAGCAAGCATGAAATCTGGGCAGGTGGTGGATACGTGAGTGCTCACTGAATATTCTTTCTACTGTCCTGTTTGTTTGACTTTTTTCATAATACAAAGTTTTCTCTAAGAATATCAAATATTTCACAGAATTTTCTGGAGGGTTAAAATTTGAGGCAAAAAAGACAATGAAAAATATCATAGTTATACATCTTTGTACCTTTAAATAATTTTCTTATGATAGATTGCTCAAAGTGAATTTCTGGATCAATGAGTCTATATTAATTTAAGCCTTTTGATGCAATATTTTATTAAATTACCTTTCAGAAAGATTTTAGTATTTGCACTCCTAATGATAAAAAATTTGCATACAAGAATGTATATTTCTCCATATCCTCATCATCAGAGATTTCTTACTATCAAAAAACTTTGATAAACAAAACCTGTCCTGAATTTCATGTTGTCATGTATTTAGTTTGTAATATTCACAATTTAAATGTCATTTACAGTAATTCTATGAATTTCCTGTTTGTGTTCTTTGTTCTTTTTTATGATAGTCGATTTTTAATTTGATGATTAAGATCTCTTTATATATTAAGAAAAATAATTATGTGTCAGTCATTCTGTCACACATATTGCCGTTTCTTCTTCTTTTTTTTTTTTTTTGAGATAGAGTCTTGCTTGCTCTGTTGCCCAGGCTGGAGTGCAATGGCACGATCTCGGCTCACTGCAATCCCCACCTCCCAGGTTCAATTGATTCTTCTGCCTCAGCCTCCCGAGTAGCTGGGACTACAGGCACCCACCACCACACCCAGCTGATTCTTGCATTTCTAGTAGAGATGGGATTTCACCAGGTTGGCCAGGCTGGTCTTGAACTCCTGACCTCAGGTGATCCACCCAGCTCGGCCTCCCAAAGAGCTGGGGTTATAGGCATGAGCCACCACACCAGGCCTCATTTCTTCATATTTTGTCATTTACTTGTTAACTATGTGTTTTTTCCCCAAATAGACCATTTTATTGTCAAGTCTTTCCTTCATGATTGCGCTTTATTTTAATCCCAAGATTAAATATTTATCTATTTTTGTATTTAATTAATGTCTCCCTTTATATTAAGTACTTTAATCTTACAGGAATATATTTTATTATAAGGTATGCCCTAGTGATCTAACTTTATTTTTCCAAATGGTTAACTAGCTTCCCTTATCATATCTTAAATATATATACTTGAGTCTGTTTCTGCAGTTTCTATTGTCTTTTCAATTATCTGTTTATCTGTTTCTGGGCCAGTTCCATACAATTTTATTTGCTGTAGTACTACAATATATCTTAATCTCTGATACAGCAGAGCCTTATCATTCCCTTCCTGTTCAACATTTTCTTTTGTTTTCTCCTATGTTAATTCTTCCATGTGAACTTCAGAAGCATTTTGTCAAATTCTAAGAGAAATTCTATTGGCATTTTGATTGAAAATGTTACAACTATAGATATTAGAGGAGAATTTACATCTTTACTATAGAAAGTCTTCTGTCCAGGAACATAACGTGTCTCTGTATTTAATCAAGTCTTTTTGTTCTCTCAGGAAAGTTTTTAGTTTCTTTCAGGCAGGACTTACACATTTTAAGTGTATTCCTAGTTACTCTGTATTTTTTGTTTCTTTTGACAACTATATGATTTTTCCTATTTTATTTTCTAACAAAGGTTTCATGTTTATGTTTTATCATCTAGTCAATCTGTAACTTAAATTGGCTTACGGAGTGAGATAAAGAACTAACTTTTCCCTGAATCGATGAGCTTTTTTTCAAATAGCAGCCTCCATGGAATATTTAGTCACCAAAAAGTTAATACAAATGTACATGACAGGCCAGGCGTGGTGGCTCAATGTCTGTAATCGCAGAACTTTGAGAGGCTGAAGCAGGCGAATCACCTGAGGTCAGGAGTTCAAGACCAGCCTGGCCAACATGGTGAAACCCTATCTCTACAAAAATACAATAATTAGCTGTGCATGATAGCAGGTGCCTGTAATCCCAGCTACTTGGGAGGCTGAGGCAGGAGAATCACTTGAACCTGGGAGACAGAGGTTGCCAAGAGCCAATATCGCGCCATTGCACTCCAGCCTGTGTGACAGAGCGAGATTCCGTCTCAAAAAAAAAAAAAAGGTACATATACACTGTGATTGTAATTATGTAAAAATATACAAGCCTATTGCCAAAGATTAGAAAATAATATATAAAACTGGAAAGTAGCTTTGTAAGAGCAAATTTCTTATGTTTAAATTTTTCTATTTAAATTGATTTTCTTTATAATCTTGTTTTCACAATTGATATAAACTGGATATTGAAGAATTCATTTTTCCTCAGCATCCTTTTTGCCTTTCCCTTTAAGTTCTTTTCCAATAATAATTTGAATGCAACAGTTTCTTGTATTTCACATTATGTACCTAATGCTTTCAGGTGTGAATTGAGTGGCATTTCCCAAGCTAGACAACCTGGTGCCTGCTTAAAATAAGAGAAGAAAAAAGAGAAATGCGCGTATGCCCTCAAATATTAAATTCTGGAATACGAACTTCTTTTTGGCTTAAGTCATGCAGTGTTTTTCTCCTTGTCTAGAAATTTGAAACAAACATTGTTCTGTGTGCCATGAACATTAAAAGGTTTTGGAAGAATCACAGCTCCTGTTGGCAAACACCTGCCACTCCATGGCCTGAATAAAACTTCCTCATCCTCTTTCAGGCTGTGTCTCTCTATTTGTCTCTCCCATGACATTTTTAGAAATTTCTATTTCTTTGTTAGTTAAACGCCACGTCTTAGCATCCCTGTTACTCTCAGGATTGCTTCGTGTCGTTGCTTTCTTCTCTCAGTCTTCCCCTTTTTGGTTGAAAGCAATTTCCAACACATGTGCATAAAGATCCCTGTGTTCCAAGCAGAATTAGGAGAGGATCCTCTTCCTTTTCAAAAAGACTGCCAAGCTATTGCCATTGAGGAACATCTCATCCTATGTTAGGTGAAGTAGAAGCAGAATGGGATACAATTATTATTACCTGTGTCAAAGAGAGTGGTGGATTTTCTAAAGCGCTCAGAAGAGATAAAATTGATACGTCAAAGAGTGCTAATAGAATACTTCAGTGGCCTGGCATCATTTGAGCATAAACTAGTTCATGTAAGTAAACTTCCAGATAACTGAAGATTCTCACTGCCAGTCCAACCATTGTATTTCAGTATAGTATAGGGAGGATCTCAGTGCTTGTAAAGTTTAGGGTCATCTGCCCCTGCATTCAATAGCCTCACACCCGTACACTTTATTAAAATTAGGCCTGCCTTTTGCCAGACTCTAGGATGTTCCCTTTTTTCCTATCAGAGTCATCTGTCTCTAGCAGCATCCCACCTCCTTAATTTACTTCCACTCTATCGTGGCCTAGAAACCAGATGAACGCAGTTGCTGAACTGTGTCCCAATGAAAACCTAAGAAAATTTTGGGACATGTTGCTTAGCTGTCCCCTGCTATGGCTTTGGGAGGTCTAATGTCTCCTAAAATCTTTCTTCCTTGGTAGGACCATACAGGAATAACACGCCATTCATTCATTCATTCGTTCGTTCAACGAAAAATCATTTTGGAATAATGCTCCATTCACTATGCCAGATACTGGACATACCCTAGTTAGTAGGACAATTAGTCTCTACGTGCAAGGAGTTTAAAATCTAGTCCTACAAATGGATATCGTGAATTGAGCTTCAAAAAGTACCAGGAAAGCATGGAACAGGAGAACTTGTCTACATAGGTCAACTGATAATTCAGATTACAAAAAGAAAAAAAAAAGTCCTACATTTCAAAAGGACAAATTTGCTGCCAGGAAACCATAATAGTCCTATTAGAGGCATGAGTCAGAGGCTCTTCAGGGAATAAGTTGTTTCTGGCAGAGGAGGTTGGTTCTGGAAGCAGGTCCAGTCCCGTGCACAGCTTCAATCTCCAGGGCTGCAGCAAGAGACCTGTCCTCTCACACACACCCCACCCATCCCTGCAGCTTCTCTTCACACCGAATCTGCACAAGCCCCTTTGCTACTGGAGGAAGCTGTGAATATAGTCGTTGGGGGACTTGAATTTGTATCCATAGCTGGTTGAGCCAGGCAGGAGAAAGGTACCATGATACATGGCTCCTCCAAAGGGTTGCAGGAGTCAGCCAAGGGGTCCTCACTTTCAAGAATAAATAGAATAGGGGAATATAGAGCCCTCTCTGGACAGTTTCAAATTTGAAGAGACAGCTAAGAAAGAGAAGTATGAAAATTTCCATGAGGTGAGTATTTTGGTCGCTGGTAGAAGCATCAAGTTCACAATTTAGTTTAGGAAAATCTGAACCAGTATTTCTATTCTTTCCTTACAGTTCCAAATTTTGTGCCAGAAATTGAAAAGCCTTACTCTCCCGTGCATCTCCCCAAACCTCCCACTTTGTGTATGTTTGTGAAAAGATTATAAGCAGTTGGCTTTCCTAACGACTCTTGACAATAAGCAGGGCAATGGGCTAAATTATTTAAAAATAAGAAAAAATCTGGAAAAACATTTAACAAGCTAACTGGTGGTTTTTGTTGTGTTCCAAAATGAGAGGCATTCAGAAGAAGGGCCTTTCTGCTTCCGATTCCAGCAGAAACTCAAGATATCAAGCCCCAAAACAGGGCCCCTGGAGCAGGGAGATGAGGTCACGGCTGACCACATGAGTGGACCTTGTCCAAGAAAACTCTTTGAAGGTATCCCTTATGGTGACTGAACAGATTGTCCCCTGAGGTTGAAGCAAACACAGATAAAAAAACACTCGGGAAAAGCCACTGGCATGGCACAGGGATGATAAAACGCCTGCTGATTTCAGCTACTCAATGCAGGCTTCAGGCCATTTTTCCTTAACTCAGTCCTGTGTTTACCCTAAACTCCAGAACTCTCAGTTGTGAAGAGTAAGAGGCTGATGGGTGTCCATTCAATCTGCTTATCATGGAATGTCATGAAAGCTTCCTTCCACTTCATGAGAACCCAGGAATTAAAAATGCAAATTAAATCAGGGACTCCAGGCTCTCCACTCATCCAGAATAATCTTCCTAAAAAGTCCCTTTCACTACCCATTGCTCAGAAGCCTGCACGGTCCTCCCATGTCTAATATAAATGCTTTATAAACAGCCTTGCTGATGTAAGCTTGCTCCTGCGGACATAAGTGCTCTGTTCCTTTGAGGAAGGTTTCCACATTCTCCCATTTATCTTGTTGACGTCTACACCTGTGCCTGAGCACAGACTACCCTTCTCTGCTAGGTGCACCTGCTCATCACCATTTAAGCCTCAAGGGGAGCATGAGTCATGACTTTTTCATGCAACCCTTTCTCCCATCATTGACAAACACTGGATTTCTAACCAATTTTTCATAGGTGTCTTCACATCAGGGAGCGAGGAGCCTCTGAGATCCACGTAACCCCAAGATCGTGGTGTCTGTGACTTAAAGTAAACATGTGCAGAAAACTAATTGCCCAAAACCTTATCCAGACTCCAGCATAAGAAAGACAGGGTATTCAAGGCCGGGCGCAGTGGCTCACGCCTGTAATCCCAGCACTTTGGGAGGCCGAGGTGGGCAGATCACGAGGTCAGGAGATTGAGACAATCCTGGCTAACACAGTGAAACCCTCTCTCTACTAAAAATACAAAAAAAAAAACTTAGCCCAGTGTGGTGGCAGATGCCTGTAGTCCCAGCTACTCAGGAGGCTGAGGCAGGAGAATGGCGTGAACCCGGGAGGCAGAGGTTGCAGTGAGCCGAGATCACGCCACTGCACTCCAGCCTGGACAACAGAGCGAGACTCCGCCTCAAAAAAAAAGAAAAAGAAAAGAAAGTCAGGGTATTCACAACCAAACTTTTCCATGCATGTCCAATCTCCTGACCCTCCTAGAATCTTTGAGACATAAAGATTATTAAATTCTCTAGGACCATACAAGTGTCAGCAATCAAGCTGATTATGCCACAGAGAGAGGTGGTCTGTAGGTTTCCTTCCCTCTCCCATCCTCCCTGACCTGCCTTTGAATAGTTTGCTTTGAGTCGGCAGTAAAATGTCCACCTTTCTATCTGGGTTTTCTTCCATGAGCTATTCTATCCTTTGCAGTATGTTTTACATCAACCTATATGCACCCCAGAAGCTTGTATACTACCAAGTTTTGCCCTGTTTTTTACTCTACTTGGAACATCTTTGTCCTCCTCTCCTCCTGGGAAATGTCTCACCAGCCTTTCCAGGGTTCAGCTCAAATGTAACTTCTTCATCTTCTCTTTACTTCATTCTTACATAGTATTAACTACTCTGTCTTCCCTATCCCCAAGGTATCTTATTATTTACTTTGTTTTAGAGCTCAACAATTGTATATAGTCAATTGTTTATATATCTGCCATTCCCAGCCCCTGGAGAGGAAGAACTGTCTAATTTATTCTTTATATCCCCAGTTCCTGGCCTTGTGCCAAGCACATAGTAGATGTTCTTAGTGTATGGAATTGAATGTGAAGTGCCCAGAGGTTCTTGAAATGGGCCAGGTGCCACTCTGTTCCACACAGGTAGAAGAGGCCCAGCCTCGGGCAATATTCTGCTGCTTCTGCTGCTTGCTGGAGGTCCTGTTGACTCTCCCATGTCAACACACAATTTCTTCCTTCTTATCCCAGCTCTGACACCCGCTTCTGGTTCTGTCTATTCTGCATATCCACTGCAGGCCAGCTTCTCAAGTGTTAGTCTTTTGACCCATCTCTGCACAAGCCTAAGTACTTGCCTATTATACTTGAGCCTCAGTTTCCTCATCTGATAAAACCTACTAGTAGCACTGTTGTATAGAGAAAAATGAGATATGTATATAAAAAGTGTCTTATTCTGAAATATCAAACAATAATGCAAACAAAGGCATTTAAGTTTATATTTTAAGGTAAAATATATCTCTAATCCAATAATAGTGATCATGCAAAAACAACTCACAAACTTTGCATGCAAAGGAGTTGGGACTATGTTTATGTGTGGCCGAATAGATCAAGAAAAAAAATTCTAACAGTGTTAGTATGATTGAAAGAATATAAAAAGTTACTGAATATTAACTTGAAAGTTACCGAATATTACCAGTTTTAAGAATGAGAAATGAAAACCTTTTTATACGTCCTTAAGACATCTGATTATTATCTCTCCATAGACACCTCAAATCCAATATGTTCAAAAATAAGCTCATTATCTCTTATCCATTCACTCCTCCAAACACACTTGCTTCTGTGCCTACATTCCTTCTTTTGGTCAGTGCCTCTACTATCCATCAGTCCCTCAAACCTGGAGCACCTACCCCTGACTACTCACCATCCCAATCCACCTGCCCATCCAATTGGTCACCAAGTACCATGGAGTCTAAATGCTAAAATGCCTCTTGATTCTCTCTCTTCTTATACAAACTCATTGCCTCACTTTCAGATGCTCACAATTTCTCACCTATTCTGATTCATTTGCGTCCCATTAGATCTTCTGTCTACAGTTCATCCTCCATAATGCCACTAGAGAGAGCTTCCAAAGATACAAAGCTCAACAGGCCACTTTAAAGTATTCTATGGCCCCCCAAAACTCCTAAGCATGTCATTCAAATTATTTCATGATTTTACATCTGCCTATCTTTCAAGTTATACTTCTAAAAGTATTTTCTAATATAGAAAAGTATCTTCTAAAAGTATCTTCTAATATAGAAAACCTTCTTGGACCTTCCCAAGGTGAGCTTTCTCCCATACATACTATAGCATTGTGGGCTCACTTTAATTAGAGTGTATGTCTCAAACATTGTCATCTCTAATTATGTATCTTCTCCACCAGACTGTACACCTTTTGCTTGTTCAACTAAGATTTTTATAGGAAGATATTAACTGAAATTCTTCCATTGCCTCCTCTTCAAGGCAGGCAGCACGTGAGTGAAATGAGAGGAAGTGGAAGAGAACAATGATGGGAATGGAGGAGTAAAGAAGAGGTGAGTCCCAGCATGGGAGGAAGAAAAGAATAGACCTTGAGGCTTTTGTTGGTGAATAAAGGAAGAAAAACTCCATACCCAGCAAATGTCTGGCCACGTGACACCAGCAAAAATCAAGGAATTCAACCCTTGATAAGAGTCATCTTAAAACAATACAGACAGCAAGACTACCCACCACGGCCTCTGAGAAAGGCACCTGACTAGACAAGCTTTTGCCTGATGGATGTGGACTAATCCCAAGGAACGAATGTTTCATTGTGAATTATGTTTTGACCACATGTCAACAGTTGACTGCATTTAAAGGACTGCAAAGGTTTTAAAAGAGGGTTTCAAATATTCTCATCACAGAACTCTCTAAGGGCAGATATACATTTCAAAAACAACATGCTGAAGAAAACACACACACACACACACACACACACACTGGCCCAAACATAATAAAAAGAGATCACAAAAATAATAACTCTTGGTAAATTTAACCAGTTAGATTTAGTTCTTTGTTGACCTCTCTCCACACAAACATCCTACTATTGGTCTTAACATCTGACCAAGCCCAAGTGTATATAGTAAGAAATAGGACATTCTAAAATTCCATCTTCTTAGGAATCAGTCTTATACACATAAAGTAGAACTTTTATCTACTTAGTAAGTGTACTTTTCTCAACTAAACTTTCTGCCCTAAAAGCACCAATATCTGTAGAGAACATAATCTAGACTATAATTCTAGTGTTATTATTGACTCAGTTACCAACCACTTTACATATATCTTATAGCTGTTTTTGTGATTGTTTTTGTGATTTGCAAACATGGGGTACAAAATAATGCTGAGTCATTTTTTAATATTTACATTAAATAACTCTGAGCTCTATTCTTCTATTGTGAAAATGTATTGCCTCCCTCTTTGGGGCATCTCACCTCCCATACTGAAAGAAAGAATGCAAAGAGGCTTGCTCTGTTGAAGGCATCAGTCCTGGTTATTATCCTCATGATGGAAGAAAACTGGAAACTATGAGGAGTTCATTCACTGAAGAATGCGAGGATCTGGTGAAGTTGCTGCTGGTAAAGTGCTTGTGGAAAGCAGGTAGCTTGATAGTGATATTCAATCTTTGGTCACTGCTGCAAGAACAGTGGTGATTTATCATACTTGTGCTGGCCACCCATCACTAAAGAAAGGGACCTAGGCACCAATTCACATCACTGCTGCTGGTCTGGCGGGAGTTTCTTAAGGTGAATTAAAAAAAAGATATGTAAAAGTCAACAACAGTCACTACACAACAAAGGCACATTTTCTAGTTACCTGGCTCATTCTGAACAATCATACACAGATGTTTTCCAGATGCATGTCCACAGTGCCAGGAAGGGTCCATCAGGAGGAACCTTACAACCTCGGCCACATCCTGAGCTCCCAGCCAGCTCTTTCCTTGATGATCTGGCCTTGGTTCCTTTCTCTCAGAGTGAACGTACACATCTGCCAGTTGACCTTCAGTCTGAGCCACCTCAATTCATCACAGATAATCTCTTCATGTTAATCTGCAAAACAGAGGGTATTGGAGTCTCCATTCTATTTCTTACAGAAAACTCTTTGGTTTTGTGCAAATTATTCACTCTTACAACCCAGACCCAAATCCTAGCCAAGGAGAATGTCTCAGTCAGAGTCCTGACAGCAAAAAGATGGCACATGTATATACTGAAAATAGTTAATAAAAGCACAATTTAAAGATATGGCAGGGAGTGGGAAGGGAAATGCGATACCATACTAGTAACAAAGGAGGGACATCACCCTCTATAGGACTGAAGGACAAGGAGACAAAGTAGATCAGTACCTAAAGAGGATAGGCAGAAGGAGAGGTCTACCTGACAGGAGCTGGGACTTGTAGTGGAGGAGCAGAGGGACACAACTCACTCTCCAGGACCGGTTCAGAAAAGCTGTAGGAATCAACACTCCAACCTCTCTGCCTTTCTATCTCCTGCTGGCTATTTCTGTTGGCCAACTACAACAGGATGCCAGAAGGCAGGGGATCACAGTCTGTGCATGTCAGCGTCTTGAGTACAGAGCAGGGTAGAAAAAAATGAAGAATACAACTGGAGGGGGAGGGGGAGAGACTCAGCATAGAAATCCAGAAGGGAAATGCTCCATATATTAACAGTATTCACAGTACGTTTCACAAACCGGTGCCAGTCTGTGAGGTATTTGTGGCTGAACTGCCATGAGATAAGTACAGAAATACAGAATGCACATTTAGAAATCTTAATAGCAACTTAACACAGTCAGCATTCAAGTATGTGATTGTTTCATTAAATAGGACATAGAGCCGTTCAGGAGCTATTATTTCCATGAGGAAAATTGTTTGTGGCGTGAGCTATATTCTGGTGGTGTACAAATAGGCTCATGATAACACATGAGATATTTTAAGGCAAGTTTGTCAACTATAACTCAAATATTTATAAAAATCTTTTAAATTGTGAGAATTTATTTTTACAACTTACTATTCTATCACTTCAGTTATTAACCAAGCCTATTTTTATTTAGATATAAATTACACATTTTTCCCTATTAGAAAAATTAAGGACCAATATTTGTATTAACATTTCCATGCCTGGTACTGGCAGAGCAGCTTGTACTGACTAACCTTTCTGTAGATCGTGCTGAAAAAACAGTTTCTTTTAGATCATCATCTGAAGGTTCTGGAAAGCAATAAAAGCAGCAGAAACTGGAGGAGAGTCAGTGTTTCATATCAGGGAACTGCACTGGATAAAATTTGTAGGTCAGGCAAGTTGACTCAAGCCTGTAATCCCAATACTTTGGGAGGCTGAGGCGGGTAGACCACAAGGTCAAGAGTTCGAGACCAGCCTGGCCAACATGGCAAAACCCCACCTCTACTAAAAATACAAAATTTAGCCAGATGTGGTGGCGCATGCCTGTAATTCCAGCTACTCAGGAGGCTGAGGCAGGAGAATTGCTTGAACCTGAGAGGCAGAGGTTGCAGCAAGCTGAGATCATACCACTGCACTCCAGCCTGGGCAACAGAGCAAGATTCTGTCTCCCAAAAAAAAAAAAAAAAAATCGTGTTTACATAGCTTTTTGTCTGAGGGTTTGCCCCAGTTGACACAGGTCTAAGATAATTAAAACTCAAGCAGAAAGTGCCAGTTTGAGGAACCAGACATGGAGTTTGAAGAAAATGTCAATAAATTTAATAATGGACCCATTGAAATTATCCAATATAAAAAGAAAGAGGAAAACATTGAAAGAAGATGGACAAACCTTTAAGAACCTGTAAGACAGTGTCAAGGAGTGAATGCATAGCTCACTGCAGCCTTGAACTCCTGGGGTCAAGCGATCCTCCTTCCTCAACCTCTTAAGCAGCTGGGGCTACAGGCATGCACCACCATGCCCAGCTGATTTTTAAAAATTTTTTTTGTAGAGACATCCATACATGTCCAAACACATATAGCACTGAGAAAGCCTTAAGCAACGACACACATGTAACAATAAGCATATCTAGTGTCCGACTGTGGTTTATAAACACCATTGTTTGCCAAAAGCCAGGCCTCCATGGAGACAAGGAATACAAGATGATCCTGTGGTATCTCATGCTGAAAAGTAAGAAAGTGCTTAAAGAATAAGAAATCATATCAAAAGGCCAAAAAGACAACTTGAAGGAGCTCCCTCTGGCCAAATCTAGGACAACTGATAAAATCAACTAATGTTAACTACAGAGGGTAAAAATTTGATTCACATGATTTTTGAGTAATTTTCACTAAAATACCTCTGCCTTATAAGGGAGAGTTCTGGTGGACATCATCTTATCCATATGATCTAAGTCAATATTGCTAATACTGAGACAAATCAACATGGTATACCTCCAGATATGACATACTGAGAGGGATATATCACTTTATTCCTGCCAAAAATGCATGGCCCAAAACTAATCATACCCAAATTGAGGGACATTCTACAAAACAAACAGTCTTGTTCTCTTTAAAAAAAAATGTCAAGGTTAAATAAGACAAGGAAAAGTTAAGGAACTGTTTCAGATTAAAGGGAGCCCAAGAGGCCTGACAACTGTTGCTACATGTGATACTGGATGGATCATGAACCAGAAAAAAAAAAAAAAAAAAACTCTAAGGGACATTATTGGGACAAGAAATGAAATTTACATAGAGACTATGGATTAGATAATCGTGTTATAGGAACTTAACAATATTAAGTTTCCTGAACTTAATATCCTTATTTTCAGAAAATCCACACCAAATGATTTAGTAGAAAAGTGGAATGATGTCTTGAACCTACATTCAGATGGTTCAGAAAAACAATATTTTAAATAATTACACACATGGATATGAGACAGGAAGAGACAGAGGCAGAGAGACAGGGAAGGGGGGATGAGTGGAGAGAGAGACAGAGAGGAGAATACTAAAGCACATGGAAGCAAAATGGGAGCTGGTAAGGGCATAGTGGAGCTCCTTGTAAAACTCTTACAACTTTTCTTCTTCTTTTTTTTTTCTTTTGAGACAGAATTTCACTCTGTTGTCCAGGCTAGAGTGCAATGGCATGATCCCGGCTCACTGCAACCTCCTCCTCTTGAGTTCAAGCGATTCTCCTGCCTTAGCCTCCTGAGTAGCTGGGATTAAAGGTACCCACCACCAAGTCTGGCTAATTTTTGTATTTCTAGTGGAGATGAGGTTTCACCATGTTGGTCAGGCTGGTCTCAACCTCCTGACCTCATGATCCACCCGCCTTGGCCTCCCAAAGTACTGGGATTACAGGCATGAGCCACCGCACTCGGTCTTTTGCAACTTTTCTATGAATTTGAAATTACATCAAAATAAAAACTTAAAACACATAATTAAAATTATGTAGTATTTATAAAAATATTCATTCAGTGATCAACAAATCAGTGTTATTTTCTCGGAGAATTTGTGAATTATTCTAATTAAAAATAATTTTTTAAACTGAAATTTTCTTTAAAAGTTAAAATAATGCATCTGTGTTCATTAGCGTATTTTTAAAATTATATTAATAGCTGAACATTAAAAAGAATAAAAGTGAAATAATTATTCTTGGTATATATTGATGTACTCAATCAGTTTTGTAATTCTGTTTCCGTCTATAATATGATATCACTGGTATTTTGTGAATAAATTTTTTAACATGAAATTATTATTTTTAATTTTCTCATAAAATAGCCTGCAGTATTCTTTATAGGTGAATATTTTATTAATAAATTTGAAATTCATGGCAGCTTCAGTTGACTCCTCTCTTTTGGCCATAATATTTTTATGTGAAAAACTACTTGTCTTCACAGGTATTGGCCACTGCACTGGCAGCTCTGGTCAAAGTCTACTAAATAGAGGTTATTCTGAAATTTTGACTTTCTTTTTTTTTTTTTTTTTGAGACAGATTTTTGTCTTGTTGCCCAGGCTGGAAATGCAATGGCACAATCTCAGCTCACTGCAACCTCCGCCTCCCAGGTTCAAGTGATCCTCCTGCCTCAGCCTCCCGAGTAGCTGGGATTACAGGCATGTGCCACCACAACCGGCTAATTTTGTATCTTTAGTAGAAACAGGTTTCTCCATGTTAGTCAGGCTGGTCTCAAACTCCCGACCTCAGGTGATCCACCTGCCTCAGCTTCCTAAAGTGCTGGGATTACAGGCGTGAGCCACCGCGCACAGCCAAATCTTGACTTTTAAAATTGAGATCTATAAATATTTTAGCCCAAATATTTTTACAGGTACCATTTTTTTTCCATGTAGATTACTTTTTGCAGCAAATATTTTTACAAGATGAAATTTATTTTGAAATGTCCCTTTTTATGATTCTTCTAAATATGTAATCAAATTTAGATTCTGCAAAATAATAGGTCTCCTCAATTTCCATCCATTCTGGAATGTAATATAAACTTATAAAATTAAAACTAAAATCTTCATCAAAAGATTTTTCCCACATGTTAACCTATTTCACCACTTGAGCTCTCATAGATTACTTTTTTTTTGCTTCTTCCCTTGTTTCTATATATTTGAAAGCTTTGTTTTTAATAATTACAATTTGCTATACACTTAAAAATAAAAGTTTTTAGTTGTTTCTGTCACTGAATAATTTCATTACATATTTTCAACTGATTTTGGACAAGATGCAACAAAAATGAAGAGAACTTTCTTCATCATTATGGTTGACATTTGGGTTGATTTGCCAAGTAATTCTTCAAAAAGCTCAAACTTTTTTTTTCTTTTTTTTTTTTACTTTAAGTTCCGGGATACATGTGCAGAATGTGCAGGTTTGTTACACAGATATACACGGGCCATGGTAATTTGCTGCACCTATCAACCCGTCACCCTGGTTTTAAGCCCCACATGCATTGGCTGTTTGTCCTGATGTTCTCTTTCCCCTCGCCCTGCCCCCACCCCACAGGCCTCAGTGTGTGATGTTCCCCTCCCTGTCTCCATGTGTTCTCTTTGTTCAACTCCCACTTATGAGTGAGAAGATGCAGTGTTTGGATTTCTGTTCCTGTGTTCGTTTGCTGAGGATGATGGCTTCCAGCATCATCCATGTCCCTGCAAAGGACATGATCTCATTCCTTTTTATGGCTGCATAGTATTCCATGGTGTATATGTATCACATTTTCTTTATCCAGTCTATAATTGATGGGCATTTGGGTTGGTTCCAAGTCTTTACTATTGTGAATAGTGCTGCAGTAAACATATGTGTGCATGTATCTTTATAATAGAATAATTTATATTCCTTTAGGTATATACCCAGTAATGGGATTGCTGGGTCAAATGATGCTCTGGTTCTAGATCCTTGAGGAATCGCCACACTGTCTTCCACAGTGGTTGAACTAATTTACATTCCCACCAAAAATGTAAAAGCATTCCTATTTCTCCACACCCTTGCCAGCATCTGTTGTTTCTTGACTTTTTAATAATTGCCGTTCTGACTGATGTGAGGTGGTGTATCATTGTGGTTTTGATTTGCATTTCCCTAGTGATCAGTGATATTGAAAAAGTTCAAATATTTTTAATATGTGATTGGTGATGCATGGCAAAGAGAAAGTATATACTTCCATCTGAAGTTTTTTGTTTGTTTTTTAACATCAGCTTTATAATTTAAAAAATCGGTTACTCTATATACACATAAATTCCTATTTAAATTGGTAAAACACTGAAATCTGTTTGGAGGCAATTAGGAATTGTGTGTGCACCACAGTCAATCCAAGTACACTTCTGTTTTATAGATACCATGATTAGAACATAGTTTTTACAGTGGTGTTATGCTCTGCCAAAATTTATATTCATGTCATCACAGTCACAAATAATTTCATTTTCAATGTTGAACTTTTCCTTGAATTTATCGCAGTATGCACAATGTTGTCAGATATTTTGCCTTCAACAAATAAACTTCCAAAAGCTTAACTTGATTTCCTGAACTGTCAGGTGAAAAGAAAATTAAGCCATTAACTGGAATGAACTTGATCAATTTTCTATTTGAAACATCTGATGACTTTGATATACAATTGGAATTATTTAAGTGTTTGCAAAGTTCTTCTATTGTTAATGGAGCCAACACTTCAGCATGGATTTGCACATGCCCAAGAAATGTTGGTACTGAAAATGATTGAAATTAATTTAGAAGAACAGACATTTAATCTAAATGAAAAGTCACTTCAAAGAATGATGTATAAATAAACCTTTCCACAGCTGCACATATTAAATTGTTTTCTCTGACCACAATCCTCTTAAGATAACTTCCAACTTTGAAATAGGTGCTGTTGCTTTTACGGCAGATGGGTGTTATCTGCTTTTTATATGTTTAGTGATATCACTAAAACCCTTTGATGGATGGTAAATGTCAACATTTTTGTGCAAGTTCTATATTCATCATCAGTTATCTTGGGAAATGAACATTTAAGCCTTACTTTTTCATTAAATATGCTCTTTCAGGTTTTTGGTTTTGTTTTGTGTTTGTCATCATCATTGTTCTTGATTTTCCTTTTGTTTTTTAGCTCATTGCTGCTGAAAGTACTTTTTACAAAATTTTTAAATAGAGTTACAAAATAGTAATGACCAAACCTTTATAGCGAGAAAGTTTACACTATTTTCTGAATATGACGTCACTGCTATTGAGCTTTATATCCAGCACGTATGTCTCATATACCCATCCTGTAATTTCCTGTATTTCCTCCTGATAAGACAGTCTTGTGGTTACGAATCTTCCCAGACATGGCTGGGTACATACAGGGCACAACTGACTGGTAGACCAAGTAGCCAGTAGAGACAGCAGAGTCAAAGAGCAGAAGGGTTGAGCTGTCGCTGTTCACTCAAGTGTGGGTCTTTCCAGCTTAGCCGCCTGCATACTGTTCTTGGAAGGGAGAGGTTAATTTCATTGCATTTGAAAAGAGGTGGAGAAAAGGATATGAGTTATCATTGGTCCTCTTTCCAATTTAACCACGTTAGAGTAAAAACTCTGTTTGCTGCACATGCGTCTTACATATGACCATGGCAGAACCAAAAGTACAAGATAGAGGGCTACTGTATCCACTTTCTGTGCTACATAACAAATTCCCCTCATCTATAAAATGGGCATAGCAATAGGTCTACTTGTGGGGTTTTTGTAACGAATAAAAGAGTTAATAATACAAATATGATTGGGTTAAGGAAATATATAAGAATTAGGTATTATTATAATAATTATGACTTCTTTCTAGAAAAAAACAAATATTATAATACTTTCAGCAATTGCTCATTGTAGAAATTGTTAGAAACCAAGATGTTTTCCAGACTCTTCACTGTCATGAATGCTTTCTTCGTGTTCCATTTGCCAATTCCTGCCCCTTTATGGTTGTATTTCTGTAAATAATACTTCTACTGCTACAACCTCAGCAATTAGCTTTTATGGGCAGTCATGTTACATATTTGTTGGCTTATATTAAACTTAAGAGTTTTTTTTTTAAAATGTACACCCAAGTATATTTCATCTAAACCATTACTAAGCCATAGTTTCCCACCTCAAACTCAAATCGCTGGTTTTATGAAAGCACACTTAGAATTTTCCATCCACCCCTTTTTATGTAATCTTGTTAGTTTCCATTCATAGCTCTATTTCTTATGAGATCTGTTGGATCATCCAAATTACTAGCTTTGGATTATTTGTCATTAAGAACATAGGTTTGGGCCAGATGAGGTGGCTCACACCTGTAATCCCATCACTCTGGGATGCCAAGGCTCACCTGAGGTCAGGAGTCTGAGACCAGCCTGGCCAACGTGGTGAAAACCCATCTCTACCAAAAATACAAAAAAAAAAAAAATCAGCCGGGGGTGGTGGTGGGCACCTGTAATCCCAGCTACTAAGGAGGCTGACAAGGGAGAATCGCTTGCACCCGGGAGGCGGAGGTTGCAGTGAGCAGAGATTGTGCCACTGTACTCCAGCCTGGGCAACAAGATCGAAACTCCATTTCAAAAAACAAACAGGCCGGGCGCGGTGGCTCACGCCTGTAATCCCAGCAATTTGGAAGGCCGAGGCGGGCGGATCCGAGGTCAGGAGATGGAGACCATCCTGGCTAACACAGTGAAACCCTGTCTCTACTAAAAGTACAAAGAAATTAGCCGGGCGTGGTGGCGGGCGCCTGTAGTCCCAGCTACTCTGGAGGCTGAAGCAGGAGAATGGTGTGAACTTGGGAGGCAGAGGTTACAGTGAGCCGAGATCGCGCCACTGCACTCCAGCCTGGGCGACAGAGCGAGATTCCGTCCCCACCCTCCAAAAAAAACAAAAACAAAAACAAAAAAAAACATAGGATTGGGTTAGAGTCAAATAATTCTAGGCCTCAATACCAGCTCCACACTTCATTAATTCTATAGAATTGGGCAATTTCAATCCATTTTCTCATCTGTCAAATGACAATAATAATAAATATTTCACATCACAGGATTCTTGGGATGATTAAATGGCATAATAGTTGATACCCCTCAATATATTATATGAATAAAATATTTTGTAAATGATATTTATTACATATAACATAATATTAAATTTTAAATGCAATATGTCAAGTATTACTATTTATATAATATTAATAAAATATTGTTATGAAAAATTATTTACCAGGATAAAAATAATCACCAGTATAATAACAATAAAAATAATTTTAAAAAACAATATTCTAATAGAGACTTCCTTCTGGTAGGCGTATGACAATTTTAATAGCTACAAATCCATCTATCAGTTTTAAAACTTTAGCAGCAAGAATGATATTACTGTACAAAGATCGTCAACATAAATTTGATTGGCTTCTTACACACAGATCTTCCTTTTTTTGCATTATGTTTTGTGCCTTATTCAAGTTTCATTCTTCAGCTCTTTGAATATATCCATGTCAGTTTATGCACCTCAGAAAGTAAGTTCCTGGGCAGACTTAACCAGACACCTACACTACCCAGGCGGCGCACCCTGGGACAGAAGTCTGCTGCCTGGGAGAGCACACATACGAAACACATTGCAAGGCAGCTCATCCCAAGTGCTGCACAAATCCTATTCCATTCGAAGAAAACAGTCACCTGTTTCAGAGTCACACACAGAGCAAGCACTCCGTACATGTGGAGATCGCATTCCCAGCACTGCTCTGTGGCCCCTCTTCCCTCCTGGTGCCCACGTGAACTTCCCCTAGGTTATCCTACATTCTCTCTCTCTCTGAATCCACTGTCTCCCCTCCTACACCAAAATGAATTTTCTCCCTCCTTTTCTCTCTTGGACTTTGGGAGTGTCAAGAAAGAGGGGTGGTGGGGAGGGTTACGCTGGATCTTGTACATAATCTTTGAATGTTTAGCAAAGTACAGAGCTTCTCAGGGCATTTCTCCCCACTGCACAGCTGAGGCACCCAACCCAGCTGTCCCATTCAGTATTGTCCTGGCAACCCGGTGTGGTTGATCTTTCCCTTGCCCTACTTTTTTTAAAGCCCTTTCATCACAGCTTTTCCCTTTGGAACATAATAAGAAAGGACAGAGGTGAAGGAGTGATGGCCACTCCTTGTCCCATTTGCCATGGTACTAGGTGGCCTGCACTGCCTGGGCAGCCACCCCATCCCCAGACTCCACCCTGCTGGAGTGCCCCTTTCCTGCTGGCATTGGGGCTAGGTCTGGCTGCAATGCAGTCAGCTGGCCCTGTCCACCTTCCACTTTGCTCCATTTCCCTTTCCTCTGAGCGCTTTCGCCACCATCAGGCCCCGGTTCAGCCACTGCTGCTGACCAGTACCCTTCTGCTAAAGAGGAACAACTCCCTGGTGAATGCCAAAATCATCCTTAAAAAGCCTAATGGAGAAGTCACTTCTTTAAGATCCCAGCTCTTAGTCTCCCTCCTCCAGAACCACAATAATGCTCTGGCCTTGCCAGGTGCCTCCCTTACATGTTACTTCTACACTCAGGGAGAGACTCACTATTCACACTTTCAGGGTGTGTGAACTGAGACTCTGAAAGATGAGTAATGGAAGGAAGGAGACAAGACCATTTCTTCAGTGTGTAACAGACTCCAGCTATACACACACCACCTCCAGGTAAATGTTCCTTGTCCGCAGCTGCGCGCCCCGGCCATAGCGAGTAATTATTGACGATTAGACGCCTGAGCTCTATTCATTTCCACCTCTCACCTCCTTCCCAGATTTGTCTTTTTCCCTGTATTAAATACCTCACACAAGATGGCGCTCTTCCTGCTTCTTCTTCACCCATCTTTCCCGCGCGCGCGAAAATTGTTACTTCGTAGCAAAATGGTTACTTCCTAGCGCAGGCGCAACATGACGACCTACCGTTGAAACCGAAACCTGCCTGGCCGCGCCCTCTGAAATGAGATCATTTCCGCCTTGGCCCAACCCCTTCGTCTCCAAGTGTATATAAGGCACTGCATTACTGCCATTAAACGAGACTTGATCAGAGCACTGTCTTGTCTCCATTTCTCGTGTCTCTTGTTCCCCAAATTCCCACTCCCTCCTCCAGGGCCTGCTTCGAGGATCCCGCGGGCCGGGATAGTTCCTGGGGCTGGTTACTGATGCTCACAGTCATTAGGCAACTCACCCAACACTGGAGCTGAACCTAACTTCTCCAACTCCAAACCCAGCATTCTTTCTAGAATTTGAGAAAAAACACTTTTCCCCAGATCTCTCAGGAATAAAATGGCTCCCTCCCAAAGGCTCCCACAGCACTCCCACCGTCTCCCACAGCCTCATTACCTGCATAGCTACCTTTACCATCCTGGAGGGTAAGGCTGCCATTTTGTTTCTCTTGACATCAACTCTCTGTCTCCCACACTGGAGATGCTCAACAATATATGCTGTGTGGAGATATTTTAAGACAGACGAAGGTCTTATAGAGAGAAAGTTTTTATAAATACTTAGGATCAGGCTCACACACAAAGGTGATTGAAGACGCTGACATTTTTTCGTAAGTGAATCTACTCCTAATCTGACCCTCCAACCCAGCGCCATTAAAAACACAACATACATTTCCTTCTTCTGTCTGTCCATGGGAGTTAATAATAACCTTTATAGTAACTGTTACAGTATGTCAATATAACTTCTTTCTCATCCTATCTCTCTACCAGGCTTGGAGTTTATCAAGGATAATCACCTTGTATTTCATTTCTGTGATAGATAAATAGTAGGTGGTAGGTAAATGCTTTTTGAATGGATGAATGAAGATTAAATGAACCGGATTCTCTGGTTGAAATAGGAGGTGGGGAAGGTTGATATTGGCTATGAAGTTGTCAGAGTCTTTGATCTATTGAATGCTAGCGTTCAAAGGCACTTTAGAAGTGAAGCCAAATTCCTTCATCTTACCAAGGGGGAAGCCCAAAGAAGTTTAGCAACTTGCCCAAAGTTACACAATTAGCCATTGAGCTGGAACTAGACCTCAGGTCTTCTGGTTCCCAGTTTAGTGACTCCTGTCCCTTTGAGAATTTGTAACAAAGAGGAGGGAAGACTTAGAAATCTCCCAAAGTGTCCCCATTTCTCCTTCAACCCAAGTTCCTTTAGAAGCCAGCCCAAAACTGTTATCCCTTTTTAGGAGCCTTATATCCAAGGCAGCTGTGGGAGATCATGAAGAACGAGCTGAGGTGGATAAGGAAAGCCACAACTCTCCTGATGTTCTCTCCCCTTCCCTCAAAAATTGCTTTCACTTCCAAGAATTTACCTTCATCTGTAAGATGGACAAAGTTTTATATTGAAGGACTTTTATCACAAAGTTATTTACAACAGTAAGCATTTTGCACAATCTAAATGTCCAAAAACAGGAAAACAGTTAAATAAATCATGGTACAGCTATACAATGACTATTATGCATTAATTGAAAAATCATATTTTGATAATACAATGAATTCATGCATGACATAAAATATTAATATTAGCTAACCTTTAATGTTTACCATATGCCAGGTGCAAGCTAAGAATTTTACACATCATCTTATTTAGTCCTGACAGCAATCTTGTGAAGAAGATACTATTATTACCTCCATTTTACAGATAAGGATACTGAGGTTTAGAGAGGTTAAGTAATTTGCCCAAGCTAAAACAACAAGTAAGGATAGAGTTAGAAACTTTAGAAAAATGTCTTTATTATAAAGTTAGGTTTTAAAAATCAGATGTACAACTTTCTGTATTATAGTATTCCAACTATCTAGTTATTTTATTCAAAGAAAACATCACCAACGTAGTTGGTCCTGGCTAGTAGAAATATGTACAGCTTTTGTTTTCTATAATGTGCAATATTTTTCAAGTGATCTGTAATGAGTAAATATTTCTCTTATTTTATTTGTTTGTTTTGTTTATTTAAAGACACAGCAAAAACAGTTTTAAAAAGTATTCTCCTTGGGAAATGGCAGCTACATCATCAGAATTTGAAAAAGAGGAAAAGAGGGGATATCTTAGAAAAAGTCCATAGGAAAATGAGAGAAGTTGAGCCATCTGGCTGCTGGCACCCTACTCCCACCTCCTGCAAGCCTCCTCCCCTTCACCAGTAAGAACACTCCCAACTCAGGACCCAGAGTAGCAAGACAGGAGCTGCTTGTCTTGCAGTACCAACCATCGGTGAGATACAGGTATAAGGTTCAGATTTTACCTCTCAGATCCACTTGTGCCAAACTCGAGAGCCAATGATCCAATATAAAGGAATCACGATGTCTTTTTTCTCCCACTTGAACATTTCCCAAGTTTCAAACTAGTGAAAGTTGCTGAAGATTGTGTCCCCCACATAGAAATGATGGCCATACTAGTAATGAGCAGTTAGTAACAGCCAACATTCCGCAGTCTTCACACTGAATAATCTCTCTGCGGCACTGGAACCTGCTTAGGTTTGTCTTCATTCAATCGTTCAACAAACTTTCATTGACCACACAGTATATGACTTTTCCCCAAGCATTGACAATACAGAGGTTAAAAAAAGACAGACCAGCCCCCTGTCCTCACAGAATGTGTCTATAAACTCTCTAGCGTTCCTCCCCTCAAGCCCTGGAATATGGCCTGGCCTTGGTGATTTGTTATTCATGAATAAAATACAGCAGAAGTGACACCGTGTTACTTGGTAGTAAACAGCAATGAAGCTTCTCCTTAGCTTTCTCCAGAGTGCTCTTGGAACCCAGGCACTTTGCTGCAAAGAAACCCAGGCCATAGGGGGAAGCCTCATATAAGTGTTCTGGCTGAGGGTCTTGACTGAGGGCTCAGTTGATGGCCACTATCAACTACAAGACATGTGAATGAAGAAGTTTTTGAGATGATTCCAACTCCAGCCCTCATCTGGCAAGTAAATGAGAGACCCTGAGTGAAACCTGCCAACCTGAGCAAAGGCAATCTTTCCAACTATGAGAGGTAATAATAAAAAATAATGTTTGCTTGTTTTATACCACAAAGTTTGAGATTTTTTTTAGGCATCAAAAGATGAGTTTACGGTGTAGCAGGGGAAAACAGACATTAAATAATTATCCAAAAAAATAAATTACATTGTAAGAGTACCGTGAGACTCTTACCTTTCCTGGTTCACAAACCAGAACCACATCCCAGTTCTCCTCTATGCCTTCCCAGCTTCTCTCTCCTTGTTAATGGCATCTCTGTCCTGACAAAAACTAAAACTGCAGAATTTGTGTCAATAGTGCATTTCTGCACTATTGTTTTCAGACCCATACTTAATTGGTTATCATATCCTGTTGACTCTATTTCCAGAGGTACCTCCCATCTGGCTCTTTCTTTCCAATCCTATCACCACATGGGCCCAGATTGGGCCCTGAGAATCTCATCCCTGGCTTATTGGAATGCCCTCTTCCGTCAGTCTCACAGCCTCCATTTACTTCCTTGTCAATCCATTCTATTCTCTGCTGTCAGACATATGTTCCTGTACCAGGTCATCCCCAATTTTTGCCTCCCCTGCTCACAAAACTTTACTATCTCTTCTCATTTTCCCCCTCTTTTCCTTACTCCGCCATCATGGTGTGTGCTTGACTTCACTTCTCACAAGACTTTCAGGATTAAGTGATTCCTGATCAAGAAACAAAAGCAAAATCGTCCCATTCCCCAGTGGATTCGGATGAAAATTGGTAATAAAATCAGGTACAACTCCAAAAGGAGACATTGGAGAAGAACCAAGTTGGGTCTATAGGGAATTGCACGTGAGATGGCACACATATTTATGCTGTCTGAAGGTCAAAATCATGTTACCATATCAAGCTGAAAATGTCACCACTGTCTGCAGAGCTGGACATGTTTTATTGGGAAGATATTTTTCCTCTCTGAATCTGTTATGAACCTACTGGTTGGTTGAGTTGAGTAATAATTAAGTGAGACCTTCTGTTTCAAGGAAAAAAAAAAAAAACTTTACTATCTCTTCATGGCCTAACAAATGCAGGCCAAATGTCTTAGACCCTTCCTGGTCTGCTATTCACCTCTGATCTGGCTTTATTTTCCACACAGTTCTGCTACTGCCTGCCACACTCCGATAATCTGGACTTCTCCATACACTCTGAAAGCCTCTTCTCATTGATGCCACTGAGCTCTCTATCCCTCTATCTGGATGTTTTCTTCCTTCCCCATGTGTCCAGGAGTCTACCTCCTATGACTTTCAAGGCTCTTATAGCAGCAATTTTCATCAGTCCTAAGGCCAGCTAATAATGATAACTGTGCCTGAGACGGCTCATGGCCCAACACCTTGCACAGTGGAAGTTAGGAGTTTTAACTGAGCATGTGGTCAGCTAGAGACTACAGTTCCCACTTCTAATGCAACTTGGCACAATCAGGTGACTAAGTTCTGGAACATGGAATGTAACCAGAAATGAAATCAGCCACTTCGGGGTGATGTCCTTAAAAAGATGAAGCATGTCTTCACCTTGCCTTTTGCCTTTCTTGCTTGCTGGGATGTGGAAAGGGCCAGAGCAACCGTCTTGGTCTTAGAGCTGGAAGCCACATGTGGAAAATGTGGAGGCCCCCCTTATAGCTGCAGACTTCCTACCTCTGGACAGAGAGAAGAATAAACCTCTATTATGCTCTGCTACTGGAATTTGGAGTCTTTTTGCTATAGTAGCTTAGTCCATACCCCAACTAATATAATAATCTTCATATTGACTTTTTTATTATATGGCAGGTACTCTTCATCACATTATTTAATTTTCATAAATGTCATTGTGAAGAAGATAATATTGAAGATGAAGAAATTGAAGCTCAGAAAAGCTTTGCAACTTGCCCAAGGCCACACAGCTAGCAGGTAATGAAGTCAGAACTCAAACCTAGGCCAGATGATTTCAGAAATTATACTCTTAATGACTATTTATCCCTTTGCTCTGTTCCACAGCCTTAAAGGCATAGATAGATCTCATTCAGGTTTGCCTAGTGTCCCCAGAAGCACTTAGGAAAAAATGCTTATAGATACTCAGTAAATGTTTGTTGAGTGAAGGATTGATCTTAGGAAAACTTTGTGAAAATTTCTAATTAAAATAATGTAATACATGGCTGGGCGTGGTGGCTCACACCTGTAATCCCAGCACTTTGGGAGGCCAAGGCGGGTGGATTGCCTGAGGTCGGGAGTTTGAGACCAGCCTGACCAACATGGAGAAACCCCATCTCTACTAAAAATATAAAACATTAGCCAGACATGGTGGTACATGCCTGTAATCTCAGCTACTCAGGAGGCTGAGGCAGGAGAATCACTTGAACCCGGGAAGTGGAGGTTGTGGTGAGCCGAGATTGTGCCATTGCACTCCAGCCTGGGCAACAAGAGCAAAACTCTGTCCCAAAATAATATGAATAATGATGATAATAATAATAATAATGTGATACAGTTAACAGTTTCTGGTCACCAGCAGCCTGCATCCCTATTTTATAGAGACCATTATTGTGGGTGCTTAATACCAACAAATCTCTTTGCAGAGAATACCATGTATTGCAGCACTTTTTGTCCATATCATTATTCATCTTACAATCAACAGAGAGTCTATGTGAATTGATTGGGAAAAGCGTTTAGCCTGTTTCAGTCATCTATATTTGTTTACACAGATGTTTCTCTCCTTGTTCAAGCAGAAGACTGTGGTTCAGAAATCAGAGACGGAAATAAAATTAGGGGCTTTTTGAAGACTGCTGTGTGGTATCCTGCATCCCGGGCTCTCAGCAGGAATGTGGGGTCCAGGGACTTTCAAAGTCTTTCTTTGTGCTATGTTAAGGGTCCTGGTAGAAAGTGAATAGTGCTGAGAGCTTGGGGCTGTGGGAGAGGTTATTATAAAGTACCGGCATCGTACTGTGAGGGCTGAATGTGTTCCCTCCTTCAGTGCTCTTATCTGGAGCGCTTCGATAGAAAGAGAAGAGAACAGAACGTCTGAACTGTTCTAGGGTTGTCTTCAGCCCTCCTCTGGGAAAACTTTTAGCAAGAAACACAAATCAAGGGGAAGCTAAGGAATGATTTCTTAAAAGGGTCTTCAAACAGTAACAGCCAGGCTTTGTTTTTTTCAATTAAGGGGACAAAAAGAAGAAATTACAGCCAATTTTCTTTCTAATGAAGTCCCATGGACCTCCCAAAATACAACACAGATGCTGTGACGAACACTAATGCTCTTCAGTGAAGTATGCTTGAACTCAGTGGCACTTAGAGAATGATTTTTGAAACTAAAAATTTAAAACAAAAACAAAACACAGAGAGAGACAGAGACAGAGAGAGAGAGAGAGAGAGAGAGGCCATAAAAGCTTATTGTAATCACAGCTTGCACTAACCCTTTGGGAGGTTATGCAGTAAAGTTGAATTCTTTTTCATCAGTACATTCAAAGTAAATTCATTCTTCTCTTTCACTTCCAGTAGGGATATACATTTAAGATGATTCTTCCTCCTATGTGTACCTACCATACTGATATTAATATATCAATTTAAAACTAAGCATTATTTCATATGAGAACATATGTCTGGTGAGAATGCCCATGCCCTAGCATTTCATGAAGCCATGTGTCCCAGGAAGAAGGTATATGGATAAGAAGGCTAAGATGATCCTACCACCTAGAGGACATTTACATTAGGAGGAGCTAGACAAACATTGAAGAGACTTGCTTGACCCAGTGCTGGTCAGTTTTAATGAGGCCAAATCTCATGGAACAGGGGCAGAATGGGCGGAGAGTGGGTGATCTGCCCTGGCTAATTCTAGTTTCAGTTCAGCAAATCAGAATCACGGTTCACAGCAGCAATCCCATGGATGCCATTAAGTGTAACCACCCAAGGGTTTCACCTTGCCTGCTGCCTAGACAGAGCTGATTTATCAAGACAGGGGAATTGCAAGAGAAAGAGTAATTCATGCAGAGCCAGCTGTACAGGAGACTGGGGTTGTATTATTACTCAAATTAGTCTCCCTGAGCATTCGAGGATCAAAGTTTTTAAGGATAACTTGGTGGGTGTGGGAGAGCCAGTGAGCCAGGAGTGCTGATTGGTTAGGAAAGAAATCACAGGGAGTCGAAGCTGTCTTCTTGGGCTGAGTCAGTTCCTGGGTGGGGGGCCACTAGATGAGCTGAGCCAGTTTATTGATCTGGGCGGTGCCAGCTGATCCATCAAGTGCAGGGTCTGCAAAATTTTTGAATTTTGAACCATGTGAATATATTAACTATTCAAAAGATAAATAAAATGGAAATTATTTAAAAATACGAATTATTCACTCTCCTGATGGTGGTAATGGTTTCACAGGAATACAGCTATGTCAAAACTTATCAAATTGCACACTTTAAGTATGTATAATATTATGCCACAGTAAAGCTACTAAAAATATGATAAATGACAAATTTATTCACTATCCAATAAATACTATTGGGATATTTGGCTGCCATTTTAGAAAGTGAAATCGAAAAGTTAGATGCTTACATTAGAGCAGACATAAAAACATAATCCAATTGGATTAAAGTGCTACATGAAAAACAAAACAAGCTGGGCACAGTGGCAGGTACCTGTAGTCTCAGCTATTCAGGAGGCTGAGATGGGAGAATCATTTGAGCCCAGGAGTTCCAGGCCAGCCTGAGCAACACAGCAAGACTCCATTTCTAAACAAGATAAACAAATAAAACAAAAAGGAAAACAAAACAAAGCAAAAGCCCTATAAAAATGTTGAAAGAAAATATTGGAAAGTTACAATGTACGTTTACTACTTTTGAGTGGGGAAGACCTTTCCAAGAAATACACAAAGCTTAGAAGCCATGGAGAAAAAGTAATAATAGCAGAATTCACCACCTAACATGTAAAGCCTCTGACAAGAAAGACACCATAAATAAAGTTAATGTCATCGAACAAGGCATCAAGATATCCAGTAGAGGCCGGGCACGGTGGTTCATGCCTGTAACCCCAGCACTTTGGGAGGCTGAGGTGGGTGGATTGCTTGAGACCAGGAACTGGGCAACGTGTTGAAACCCTGTCTCAAAAAATATATATATGTGTGTGCGTGTGTGTGTGTGTGTGTGTATGTCTCCAGTAGAATATATATCCAGTTGAATATATCTTTAGAGATAGCAGGGTCCTCCACCATTCTGCACCATGGACCCCTATCACAGTCTACTGAAGCGCCTTCTCAGATGACATCTGGAGATATCTGAAACAATTGTAAGGTGATATGAAAACATCTGTGATTTCTATGGGTGACAAAGTCCGAGTACTGCTAAAACTCACGTAATTTTCTTCCTACATCCATTAGTTGAAGGAATTGCTGAATTTCAACTAAAGGTTTATGAAAATAAAGAGGTACTGTTTCTCCCATTCAAGTTCACAGACCCCTGGAGCCTATCCACAGAACCTTTGTAGTGTGTCTCCAACCCCAAAGGCAGTGTTCCAGGGAAAGATCTTGGCATAACCTCAAAAGACAAAGAACTGCAAAGGGTAAAATGTGAAAGTCCAACCAAGTGGTATAGACCCCCTGGGGTTGCTTAAATTAGGTGCCCTCAAGCCTTCAAATTCGTAACAGAGAGACAGAAAAGAACACCTTCCTTCATATGGCAGCGTGGAGGTAAGAAGCAGCACCATGTGTGCCCAGCTACATATGTCACACCCAGCCAAAATCTCTAGGCAATGGGCACATGACTAGCTGAAAACAGAATTCCAAAAAATTCCCCTAGGAAAGCATCCGAAAATTGTTTGGATGACATAATTATTTTCTTAGCAAGTATGTATCTATAATCCAGAGGAGATTTAGAATTAAATGCAGAGGTGAAATAAATAAAAGACAGTATTCTTTGCTTATGCCAAATTAGGGGAGACTCTGAGACTATTTGATGTTTTCAGTTCTTGTAATTTTAAGATAATTTGGCATGTTAGATAGGATTTCTGCTTTTTCCTCCCTTACCTCATTATCTTCCTTCCAATTCCTCGATATCTTCTCCACTTCCAGACATTGGAGAGCCCAGGGCCCAGTCCTTATCTGCTCACTAGCTACACTCACTCATGCCCCATAGGAACACTATCTATAGCAGATAAAACCAAATCTAGTCTCAAACCAGACCTCTCCCATGAATTCATTCTCTCATATCTAACAGTTTATTCAACATCTCCCCTCGAGTATCTCAAATTATGACTTCCTGCCCACAAGTCTGTTCTCAGTCCTCCCCAAATCAGTAAATTACAACTACATTCCTACAGCTACTCAGGCCAAAAACGTTGGTTTTAGAGTCATTAAATCTTATATAGAAATTTGGGTAACAAAATGAGGCAGAATAATATAATAGAAATCGGATTAGGTATAATACCAGCTTTTGTAATCGTGTTTGTTGTACTACCATGTGTAATGTTAAATAAAACAACTTTTCCGGGCGTGGTGGCTCATGCCTATAGTCCCAGCACTTTGGGAGGCTGAGATGGGAGGAACACTTGAGGTCGGGAGTTCGAGACCAGCCTAACCAACATGGTGAAACCCCGTCTCTACTAAAAAATACAAAAATTAGCCAGGTGTGGTGGCATGTGCCTGTAATCCCAGCTTGGGAGGCTGAGGTAGGAGAACCACTTGAATCTGGGAGGTGGAAGTTGTAGTGAGCCGACATCACACCATTGCACTCCAGCCTTGGCAACAAGAGCGAGACTCTGTCTCAAAAAAAATTAAAAATAAAAATAAATAAATAAATTAATTAATTAATTAATGAAACAACTTTGACCATTTAATTTTTAGTTATTCTACCCCATTTTGGTTTTGAATCTTCTCCTCCATCTTCATTCATTGTCATGCTCCCTTGGCATGGTTACACAGAGCTTTAAATTCCGTGTGTGTCACAGGTCCCAAATGTAGAGCTCCAGCTTCACCTCTCTCGAGAATGCCGTTGCCACCTAGAGATTTCCACTGGAGATCTATGAGCATTCAGAGCTCTTCATTCCCCTGCACCTAACTTGAACCTGCAGCCCTCCACCTCATTTTAGTTAGTCTATTTACCTCGTTGCTCAAGTCTAAAACTTCAGCTATATCTTTCACAGCTCTCTTTTCTTACTTTGTCCAATTTTTCATCAAATCCTGACAATTCTTCTTCCAAACTGTATCCCTAAGTTGTAGCACTTCTCCGCACATTTATGGTTAGTCACCTTAATCCAAGCCACCAACAACTCTCACTAGGCCTTTTTCAATGGCCTCCTAGGTAGTCTCTCACCCTGCTAACCATTTTCCACAAATCAGCCAGTTAGCCTTAAAAGAAAAAAAAAAAGCCATTTCATTCTTCGTGTTGTCCTACGATGTCTTCCTATTTCACCCTGAGTGAGCTCCAAAGTCATTTCCTAAAGCAGTGTGCATTTATTTGTTTGGGATCTGTCTCCCCCCACCAGAAAGTAAGTTCCATGAGAGTCAAGATGTCCTCTCCCTTGTTCACTGCTTTATCCACATCTCCTTAAACAGTTCCAGGCAGAGTGGGGCTCAAGAAATACTTGTGGCACAAAAGAGAATAAACTGCTGAATGTGGAGTGAAGGCTGGGAGTATAAAGCAGTGGAGGAAGCAGGGAAACACTAACATTTTACTCTATATTTTGTACACTTTTGCAAAGAGATGTTTTGAAGACTTCAGTCTTCAAAAATCTAAAAGGAAAAGAAAATTTATTTAAACTTGTTAACAAGTCCAAGTTCTATATAATGACTGAAAGGGCAGTATAATAAGATAGCAAAATCTGTGGGGCCACTGTGGGTAGAGCTGAGGAATCTGGAAATGTTAAATCAACTTTAAGAGGAAGAGGCTGGGTGCAGTGGCTCACACCTATAATCCCAGCACTTTGGGAGGCTGAGGTGGGCGGATCACCTGGGGTTGGAAATTTGAAGACCAGCCTGACCAACATGGTGAAACCCTGTCGCTACTAAAAATACAAAATTAGCCAGGCATGGTGGTGTGCACCTGTAATCCCAGCTACTCAGGAGACTGAGACAGGAGAATCACTTGTACCCAGGAGATAGAAGTTGTGGTGAGCTGAGATCACGCCATTACACTCCAGCCTGGGCAAAACTCAGTCTCAAAAAACAAAAACAAAAACAAAAAAGAGGAAGACCAGGGCTCGGTGTGGTGACTCTTGCCTGTAATCCCAGCACTTTGGGAGGTCAAGGTGGGAGAATCACTTGAGTCCAGGAGTTCGAGACTAGCCTGGGCAATATAGCAAGACCCCATCTCTACAAAAATTAATAAAAAGTTAAAAAATAAGAGGAAGAGCAGATAGAAGCCATGCTGTAGTCTGTATTGACTTTGTAATGAGATTCAAACCCCAGCTTTGACTGGACACTGTATCTCTGAAGAACATCTGTGCCCTTGTCCACTCTTATTTGTTCTTTTCCATTTTCTCACCTTCACAACATCGATTTCAACTCATACAGCCAATTGGGTATTTTAAAATGTTCAGACAGCTCCTTTTGAGTTAAGATACACCTGAAGGAAAGGTTTGCTTCCATAAAGCATCAACATATCCAAATAAAGATTGCAATGTCATCAAAAAGACCCAAGAGAATACTTCAAAATGGACAACCAGCAACCAGTGAATTCTGCCTAGCTAGAAGCTCCAGACTTTGAGGACTCATGGATTTGTGATGATTTTTTTCTGTCTGTGATGAGGAATTGGGAAGATCAGACATTCCTGGTGGATAAAGGAAATGCTAGAGAGGAAGCTTCAGGATTACCAGTAAGTGTCTCTTGACAAGGGCCAGTTTTGGAAAGGTGGGATTTGCTAATGCCTAGCTATGGTAATGAGTTTGCAGGAAATGACTGATGCAAAGCAGGGTTAACCTAAAGTAAATTTACCCCTCAGCAGGCCTCCTTTCCTTAACTCCACCCCCACATATTTTAATCAAGAGGCAAACCCCCTGGCTGGGATTAGACAGGGACCACATTTTAATCACTAAACTTCTTCATAACAATAGGCGTCACGTGACAGTCCTAACTTCCTGGAAGATTTTGAAAGCAGAACTAGGGGGTAAAAAAAACAACTCTGAATCCTTTGGGATTTAGTGGAGGAAAGGTCCAAGTCCAAGTAGCACTCCAGAAAGGGGAGACTCCAGCTACCCTGTGCAGGGCTTGAGGAGTGAGTTCCATCTTAAATATTACATTTGAAAAACACAGCAAACATCTAAAAAGAGGTTCCCTAATAAAACTATTCACTCTCTTCTACATCTGGTGAAAGGTGCTTCTTCTAGTGTTGTCTCTCTGCCTTGTGAATGTTAGCAATTGTGACAATTTGGTGGATCTATTGTCCTCTAAGACAGGTCTTCCTCTAATGGAAGAGAAGAAAAACCAGGGTTTTGATCAGAGCATGGTGGGGGCCTGTTTCTGCTGATAGATATCTTGGAATATGGAAGAATGTTGGCCACCTGGGGGTTGCTCCCGTGGTATCTGTGTCACATTTGGATGTTTGGGTTTTTTGGTGTGTTTGGTTGGTTGTTTTGTTTTGTTTTTGGCTCATGGAGATTGGGTAATTCTTGGAAGTTCTTGAGGCTGATAGTGTTGTTGGTGGTTACTGCTTATTCTGCCAGGTACTAGAAAAAAGACTTTAGCGTGCTCCAAAGTGCATTAACACAAACTGAAAACTTCTTTTCAACCCAAGAAATGCTGTGACTGCCTTGTCAAGAAAGCAAGGTATACATCTTATTTCAACTTTGTTTCCACGCCTCAATTTGTCCAGACTTGGAACTCTCTCCTCAGTCTTTTCTCTGGTCTCTTGCCGTGGGTAAACAGCCATCTGGGTCCCCTTGCTGGTCCCCTCACAGGACTTGTCGTGTTCCTGCCACTTCTCCCGGCACACCTCTCCCTAGCTACTCCTAACTCCAGAAAAACCTTCCTCATCTTTAGAGTTCTTTCTGAAATGCTGCCTCTTCCATGAAACTCTCTCTTTCCCCCCACAACTGGAATGAATTCGTGTCTGTCCTGTCCGATGAGGGATTTTATGTTTTCATCTCTCTCATGAGGTCTTCCTCTGTCATGTATTTCATTGCACGTGTTTTCCCTACCATAATGTCAGATCCTTGAGGACTGCCACGATTTTGCCCCACTTTGTGTATCCCACCTTCCCTCCAGGGCCTTCAAACATAGCGGGAATCTGTAGAATTCTGAGGGTGGTATTTTTATCAGGACTGTTAGTCCCAGCAAAGCAGAATTGTGTAGCACTTAAGTTCCCAGGCTTTAAATGCAAGAGGACTAGGGTAGAATCTTGGTCCAATCACTCAACCAGCTTGTGACCTAGGCGGTTGCTAATTCTCTGAGAATCTCAATTCCTTCATTGGGAAAGTGGGAATAATAAAACTTAGTAACAATAAGATTGTTGTGACAAGTAAATGAGGCAAATATAAAACACTTGGCATGGTGCCTGACACGTAAGTCTTTTCAAAAAGACTTAATAAGTGGTAGACCTTTTATTATTATTACTATTACCATTAGCCATAAACTTCTACGCAGAGACCAAAATATTCTTACTACATGTTAATCTATTTAAATAAATTAAGAGTGATTGCTCTGGAGAGAGGATTTCATGAGCCCCACCAATTCTATCTTTTTCCAAAGACTCTTCTATAAAGAGCAATCACCTTCTAACAGTGCTGACCAATAGAAATATAATGTGAGTTATATATAAAAATTAGAAATTTCTACTAGCTACATTAAAAGAAGCAAAAAGAAGCAATTGAAATTAATTGTTTTCTTTGTCGCCCTGGCTAGAGTGCAGTGGCATGAACACAGCTCACTGCAGCCTTGACCTCCCGGGCTCAAGTGATCCTCCCATTTCAGGCTCCCAAGTAGCTGAGACTATAGGTGCCCGCCATCATGCCCAGCTAATTTTTGTGTTTTTTGTAGAGACTGGGACTGGGTTTTGCCTTGTTGCCCTGGCTGATCTCAAACTCCTGCACTCAAGCAATCTGCCAACCTTGACCTTCCAAAGTGCTGGGATTACAAGTGTGAGCCATAGTGCCCAACCAAAATTAATTTCAACATATATTATTTAATTCAATATATCCGAAATATTACCATTACAACATGAAGTCAATATAAGTATTAATGAGATATTTTACATTTTGGGGGTACTAAGTTTTCGAAATCTAATGTATACATAACACATAAAACAGCGCATCTCAAATCCTACTAACTCTATTCAAGTACTCAGTGGTTACATGTGGCTAGTGGTTACCATACTGGGCAGCACAGATTTGTAACATAGAATTTGAAAACCTCACCCTCATAAATGAATCCTGTCATTCCAGGCTTTCACAGAATGTAGTTGGTACTACAAGAGAATGTGTTTCTCTGAAAATGGTTAGGACTGGGAGTGCCAACTCTAGGTTCTGGTCTGGACTCTGTCATTTACTTGGATAACTTTGGGTAAACCACTAAATTTGGCAGTTTTATTTCCTGCATTTGTCCTGGGGCTTAGCTAGCTCACAAGTCACAAAAAATAGGACTGGCCTCTTCAACTCAGTCTGTCTCATTGCCACCTCTCGTCCCTAGGAATAGGCCTAAGACAGAAACCCCTAGACATCCTACCTACGGTTGAACTTTTTTTTTGTTTTGAGACAGAGTCTGGCTCTGTCACCCAGGCTGGAGAACAATGGTACTATCTCAGCTCACTGCAAGCTCTGCCTCCCGGGTTCAAGCGATTCTCCTGCCTCAGCCTCCTGAGTAGGTGGGACTACAGGCCAGCACCACCATGCCCACTAATTTTTGTATTTTTAGTAGAGATGGGGTTTCACCAACTTCGTCAGGCTGTTCTCGTACTCCTGACCTCGTGATCCACCCGCCCAGGCCTCTCAAAGTGCCTTTGTGGTTGAACTTTTAAAACAAGCCATGTTTTGAAGAAGATTGATTGATTGATTTTTTTGAGACGGAGTTTCGCTCTTGTCACCCAGGCTGGATGGAGTGCAGTGGTGCGATCTAGGCTCACAGCAACCTCTGGCTCCCGGGTCGAAGTGATTCTCCTGCCTCAGCCTCCCAAGTAGCTAGGATTACAGGCACGTGCTGCTATTTATTAATTGAGGTATCATGAATACTGTGGAGTTCTTGGAGTTTAACTCATCCTTTTCTTTTTTCACCCAGAGGTTATTCCAGTTTATGGGAATTTCATTCTTAGAATTTGAGTACTTTGAGTTACCGATCCAGTCATTTCCAAATCTTGTCCCAACAACTTGGAACACACTCAGGGTCCAGATGCTGGTGGTTGGGGTTAGGGAAGAGAGAGGAGGAGGGGAAGTTAGAGGAAGGGTGAATCAGTGGCTCTGCCTCCCGACCCTTCAGGTTTATAACTGATGTGTCATGCTGCTTGTTTCATCATGAGATTTGATTGGAACAAAGGGTTAAAAAAAATTGAAACCCAGACCTCACCTCACTATTCAGTTTGGAGGAGAGGACCTCCTACAATACCATATTTGCCCAACCTTGCACCATTCAGGTCTCCTGACCCCCAGTCTCCATGCATTTTTCTCTAATGTCACATGACCTATCCTGATTTCACCTGTTGATTATTAAGCAATTTTGAAGAATCTACTGGACTTCAGCAAACAAGTGAGGACAAGGGTAGGTATAAACTAGTCATCCTGCGTTAATTCTATTTCAAGCAAGTGTGATCCTTCCTTCCTGGGGAGGCAGCAGAATGAGGAAAGAGGCTTGCCTTTGCTTCTTCTATGACTCAAAAATGAACTGCCTCATAAATCAATGGGAATTCCCTGCCTGGCCAAGGAAAAGGGGATTGTTTTTTATTTTTATTTTTATTTTTTTTTTTTGAGACGGAGTCTGGCTCTGTCGCCCAGGCTGGAGTGCAGTGGCCGGATCTCAGCTCACTGCAAGCTCCGCCTCCCGAGTTCATGCCATTCTCCTGCCTCAGCCTCCCGAGTAGCTGGGACTACAGGCGCCCGCCACCTCGCCCGGCTAGTTTTTTTGTAGTTTTAGTAGAGACGGGGTTTCACCGTGTTAGCCAGGATGGTCTCGATCTTCTGACCTCGTGATCCGCCCGTCTCGGCCTCCCAAAGTGCTGGGATTACAGGCTTGAGCCACCGCGCCCGGCCGGAAAAGGGGATTGTTAAACATTCTGTAGTCTTTCTTCCCTGGTCTTTCAGTTTAGAATCAATCCATAGGCACGACATTCACAGAAGATGGAATTTTACTCAGGAGCACAGCCCAAGTCTTGAATGTATGTTTTAATGCATAAACTAACTTCATTCTAACCTTACCCCCAGATTACTATAATTGTATCCAATGTCCAAAAGTTATTTCAGCCACTAAGGTTGATTTGTGCTCAAGGCCCAGTTTCCACAGTTCACCCTGTTTTCTCAACCCAAAATTGAATTTTCTGTTGCTTTAAAAATTAGCATATTTTCTCAGTGCCTGTTTCTGACTTACAATAAACAATGCCCAGACCTCCTGCCAAAAAAATGTCCAAATGCGAAATAGTTGCTATAATAGTCGTTTTTGTGATGGCAACTTTGAGCTTTGTGCTTTTAAATTATAATTACTTTTTTTCCTTACAAAAGATGTGTATCTGTCTTGATTGCTGTAATTATGATTCTATACCAGCAAACAGTTATAAAACATTCATGTCATCACTGTGCTTCATAAAACTCATGCCCTTCAATAAGCTTCCTTTGGTGACTGTATTATGTTTGTGTTTAATCTGTGGCAGGGAAATCCTAATGAGAAGCCATTAATCATTGAGTGTATATGAAAATTTGTGTCCTTAACTAAACAGACCAAAGTGGATATGGCAAGCCCGTTATTGGCATGACATGATTTAGAATCAGGAAAGCGACTTGAGAAAAACAATCTGGTCTAACCTAGTTTTATGGATGACATTCAGAATTGGGAAGGGAGAGCATGTGGCTTAGTGACTGCACACATAATGGGACCAGGAGCCCAGAGATCGAGGTTCGAAACCTGAACTTGGCAGTAAGGAATTATGGCACAAACTGACTTGACTTCTGCATTCATCCTCGCTTCGCAGCTGTGATGTGTAGAATCCACACATTAAGGAGGTGCCTCACCCAGGGAGCTACTTGGGGGCAAGAAAAGGGGGACGCTGACAAGGGCTCTGACTCCCACTCACCCCACATTCAATTAGAGCAGCCACACTGGGATCTATTTTACATTATAATGATTGAAGAAGGAACTCATTGGCTTTTTTTTTTTCCTTTTAAGTTTGATGTTTACTGACTTCCATTCTCCAAGTCTTAGGATTGAAAATAGACAGATGAACCCTCTCATGTTTGTGACTGTGTTGCATCTGCTTATTGGTGCAGCAACTCTTTTCTGAGCACCTTTCATTCTGGTTCCTGAGTAACCAGTAGTAATCCATACAGGCCCTGCGCTCAAAGACCCTACAGCCTAGACAGGGAGAATTGCAGCACAAAGTGGTAATGACTCTGGAAATTTAAACCCAGGGGGCCTTGGGAGCACCTAGAAAGGGCAACCAAGCCTGTTGGATTTGGAGTGGGAGAAGATTAGAGTTGACTCCCCAGAAGAAATGACAGATGGTAGGCCTTCCTTTTAATGTTCTTTCCTTTCTTTTCTGTCTTTAAAAAAACACCTGGGGGCTTCTTTTGGGAAAAGATGAGAAATCAATATGAAGAACTCTTGTCTTAGCATTGACTATAATCCTCAGCGTGTTACTCAATCCCTACTGATCTCCAACATCTGGGTCTATAAGTAATAATAGAGTAGGATATACCTCAAAGTATTATCATGAAGATTAAATTAGATAATGTGTGTAGCAGTACTTATAAAACTATAAAGCCTTATAAAAATGTCTACTGAAGGCTTGAATTCCAATCAACGTACATAATCTTTCCCAGCTAAACTGATGTTCTTAGTTCTACAAAGGCTTGACTCATGTTGAGCAACTGGGGAAAATGTCACTTTTCAATATAAATAATAATTGATAACAATAACATGTGTGAAGCCTTCACTAAAAAGCAGACCTTCTTTAGCTTTAGAATGGAGAAAACATGTTGTTTTTTAAGGCATCATTATGTCCACCTGTTGGCTCGCTTGTGCTAAAAAGAACAGTTGGTATAACTTCTCGTCATTTGGGAATCTATCTCGGGGGGTTCCTCTTGCTGGTCTTCACCTTTGTGTTGGGGTTCCTTAGGTTTCTGCCCTTGCTCAGTCCTCTTCTGAAACCTCATCGCAGGTCAAAACAGAAGAACTTGCTAGAGGCACATGCTGATAACTAACTTGAGTGAAGTGGGCAGGCCTAGTGGGCTGGAGAGTGCACACTCCACCTACAGTAGGCAGCCTTGGCTCAGTGTCAGCCGACCCCTTCAAGGGCCTCGGTATTCTCAAATGGTGAGTATTTTTCAATGTGAAAGTGAACTCACCCAGTTTGCAAATGCTCCTCCTGCCCCTTGACTTCCTAACCCAAGTCTTAGTCACTTCAAGGCTTTGCATTTTACCTAAAATGAAAATTACTCCCCTACTTAAATCCTGCGGCTGGCTCCCCGTTCACTAGGAGTGGAGTTCAAGTTGTAAATTTGGCCCCTACTGGCCTGTTCTCCAGCAGGAACTGCTACTGGCTCCCTGCCATGCCACGCTATGCCTGCTATGGGCAGGCACCTGCTAGAAACAGTGTACACAATGTGGATCCAGGTGCGGCTGCTTCCCTCAAGTTGCTACCAGTCTTTTTGACAGACTAACTGGAAAATAGGCCTCAGCACGTGGCAATCTCATAACTTTCTGTTGGGTCCTGTCCTGGCCCACTGCTTAATAATTACGATGTGTTTATGGGCTCCTTGAGGAAAGAACCTGGTATTTGGAGCACAGTGGTTGCTCAATGTTTGTTGAACGAATAAATGAATGTGATAAAGTTAATTTTAGTTCACCTCTCTGTAGTTGGATGTTTTTAAGCTTCATGTGACTATGACTTTAAAATAAAACCCAGTTATTTAAAAATTCAACTAACTAGACTTCACCACAGCTTTTTTTATTGTTCTGCTTTTTACATTCATATTTAAGAAGAAAAAAAAAATCAAGACAAAATGGAAGACTACTACTACTACAACTACCACAATTTCTTCTACACCTACTGCCTCTAACACATCCACTGTTACACTCTGGGGTTAAGTCAAGTCCTGTTCATTGTCTTAGTATTCTACAATTTCCAAATTCTAGAAGGGGAATTGATATTCTGATGATCCTGAAATGCAAGCTATTTAAACAAGGATTGATTTTAAAACTGTCATTAAATTAAAAATCAACGTGGAAAATATTGAAAAAAGATTAAAAGGTTTTCTAATCCATTTTGTTGCTCAAAAAAATCCAATTAACCAGAATTTCCTAATTTTGAATGGTAAAGTTCGACTGGCCTGTACCATGCTAAGATCAGTGCATGCTTATTACCGTAATCTCTTGTTCTTCAAACCAATAAATGCTCCCTTTAAGGACAGGTTGGATTTAGTTATTTCTTGTTATACTGACATTTTTTTTCTCAAAAGAAAGAATTTACCTATAACATACTTAATCACACAATGTTCAAAGAAAGATCTTGGCAGATTTTTTCAGCAGGAACAGCATTTGCTGCTGGTGTTTGTGTTTTTCTCATTTGATAATACTAACGTTAATATGATTCCCCAGCTCTGTGTCTCCCACCCTGAGTAGCTTTGAATGAAATACAGCATGCAGAGGCTTGTTCATAATTTCTTGATCTTTCATTTATTTAGTGTTTCTATGAAGGGAAAAAAAAAAAAAGATGTTTTAAAGCTCAAGGGACTTAACTGTAAAGTAGAGAGGAAAAGGTAGAAATACGTGTTGAGGAAACCCAGGGGGCCCCCAGGGCATTATTTTTGCTATAGCTTTCCAGAAAGAGAAAGTGGTGCTTAAAGAAATAATTCCCAATGTTTCCCTCCAGACTAAAATTCGGATGAACTCTGAACTGAGACTCTTTGCATCTCATTTTCTCGTTAGGTTTTACTACAGCCAACAAAACTTTCAGTGGTGAATTACTTCCCTTCTCAACAGAATACCAGACTCCCATAATTCTACACAAACTGAAATAATGAAATGGTTTTTAACCAAGCTTTAGGGATTAGAGAGGGGAAAAAAAAGTAAAAAGAAAGGGCACCAGGGTCTTCCCATCTCTATGCTAACCAAAGTGTGGTTTTCCAGCCCTTTTTCTTGCCTATTAAAAAAAATAAAAACAAAAAACGGAAATGCCACTGGGCTTGAAACCCCATTTAAAATCAGATTTCTCTTTCAAGTTCCCTTGCAATACAAATCAAAGTCATTTCTACCAAAAAAAAAAAAAAAAAAAAAAAAGTTGGGGAGGGGTTCAAATTAATCCTAAACCCATGGCTCAAATAGGACCTGGTATAGTAAATAAATGCTTTTAAAAGTAGTCATGGCATTGAGAAATGGTTCCATGCACCTAAGCCAGAGGCACCAATGTAAAAACTAGTAATTGTATATTAACACAAAAGATTGAAAAGCATTTTGTTTCACATCCTAATATTATTCCATTCACTTAAAAGAGTTACTTAATATTGACTCTGTATCAGGCATAAGACAGGTTCTTGCCCTCAAAGAACTTATAATTTAGTTGAGAGGCCAAAACCTAACATGAGCTTTAAAAGAAGGATGCAGTACAAAACATGGTATAATTAAGTGTTAAACAATGCAGTATAGATGCTCAGTGACTTAGGAGATCAGAGGAAGGGAAAGGTCACTGAGGGCTGGGAATGTCAAAAGCCTGTATTTTCAGTAAGTTCTTAAAATGATAGCATGTTAGAAAGCTGTTATAATGGCTGTTAATTTGTAATTTTAAAGTGTTGACATGATTCACCATTGCTTTCCAACCAGTAGCTGTTCAAAAGGACATACAGTTGAAGGTAAAAGGAGATATTTCTTTATGATCTCCAGAGATTTGTATTGAGGGGAAAAAAGACATACTTTCTTGTTGAATAATAGACCAATAATTGAGCATATTTTGCATGGGGAATACTAAATTGAGTGAACAGAAAACCTCAGGCTGTGATTTTGGTATAAATTTTTGTTTCTAATAAACCATTTTCTTCCTGCTAAATAAGCTTAAAGTTTTGGGAATAAGTCAGCTCAAAAAACTTTTTTTTTATTTTCTAATATCCATTTTCACAATTTATTTTTCTTTTAAGAAAAGTGGACTAAAAGTACAAGTCACATTCTCAAGGCAATGAGAATTTTTTAGCTCTAAAAATGGTGTGTGTGGCAGGGAGAACATTTAGCATCCTTTAAAATTGAGACATCTGAACAGCAACTTATCTTTTGATATCACCAGATCTCAAGTGTGCTTTGCACTCTAGGTCTTAAAATGCGTTTCATTTTCTAGTTTGGCAAACATTCCAGTCTCCTTACATTTGCTACCTTTTCCGTCTTTGCAACACAGGCAGTCTGAGCTAAATTAGGTTTGTTATAATGAAGTTTTGAAGTTTAAACTGCTAAAATAGAGGCATGTCCCTAACTTTATACAAGTTTAGAGAATCGTAGTAAGCATTATTTTTTTCTCCATACTTGTCTGCATTCAGGGTCTTCCCAAGAAATGTCAGTTAATTCCCCTATTCGAAAAAGAGGGACTTTTTCGTAACAGTTGTACAACCAGGCTAAAGAGCACACCCTTGTCTTTCCTGAAGGGGAGGCAACCTGCAGTAATATGAGGTAATTAAATTTAGCCTTAGAAAAGTCTTTGAAACGTTCTAATCAAGACTTTCAGCTTTCCGATTGTGTGCGCTTTATTTTTCAATTCTTGCTAGTCTCGGTTTTGCATTTCTAATGACAGTGAACTGACAACGCGTGAAAGCGGTCTGAGGAGCAAAACAAAGCCAGCAAGCCTGCTTCTGGTGTGCCAAGATTAATCAATATTCCAGAAACCTCGGGGTTTCCCCCTCCTCCCCTGTGCGGTTTCCATTCCCCGCTCCTCCTTTCCCGGGCACAGACTCCTCCCCTTTTCTTAAGTTGCCCTGATAGTAACTTGCAGTCTCAGAGCACATGCACACTGTCAGGGCTGGCCTGCCTGCTTACGCGCGCTGCGGATTGTTGCTCCGTTGTACCTGCTGGGGAATTCACCTCGTCACTGCTTGCTATCTTTCACCCCTTACAAAATCAGAAAAGGTAAGTATCACATTCTGTGTTCCTGCTGGGTTTAATTTCTCCTTTCACTTCTCTGCCGATCTATTTTGCCTTCCAAGCAGAGGAGTAGCCTGAATCAAGGCTAGCCATTTTGGTAGATAAAGTCCATGTTAGTCATCTCACGTCGTGAGAGTGTGGTGTCTATTTATGCCGGGTCCTCTGCTAATTTGGAGTTGAGTCATTCGGGGTAGATTGGGGGCAGACTGTGGCGCGAGATCTAGAAAAGGATCAAAGTTGAGCGGATCTGCTTAAAAGTGACTGGTAAGAGGAATCAGAGCTATTAGTTAAAAAAAAAAAAAAATTCTGGTCTCTCCTACTTCCCAGTCTTCATTTCTCCCTAAGCATTTAATCCGGTGTGACGTCTGAAACAAATTATAAGTCTTAATATCACTGACCCCAACTTGCAATTATATTTAAAAGGCAAACTGTTAAGTCTTTTTTTTTCTTCCTGCACTGGGATTTGCTAAAAGCTTGCGACGAGTCATTTGCGAGGAGTCCTTTGGTTTCCAGTTACCTCCCCCACCGGCGCACACGCTGGCTGCTTGCGTTGGCAGCGACACACAACCAGGGTACGGCTGGTTTTCACTCGGATTGATTATGGGAAGGGTTATGGATTAGAACTCCTGTAAAGCACCAGGAGGAATCCCTTGATTTTTCAGAACAGCTGATTTCCACCAGGAAAGAGATTTACTGAAATGTAGTTAAATAGCGTGAGTGGTTTAAAGAAACCAGAAACCACACGCTGTAATGTTTGGAATGAAAATTGGTTTCATCTCCTCATCTGTTCTAGAAATCCTAAATCTTAAAATGCTAAAAAGTCAGCGATGGTTTCCTTGGAAGACTCCAGCATGTGTGTCACAAAGAAAAACGCTACTTCATACTTCTACTTGTGATAAAAAAGAAGCTGAATTGTGATTTCAGATGATTTATAGATGTGCCCAGAGCACTTTGCTTATTTCATGGAAAAAGAATGAAAAAATTACCCTGTAAAATAGTCACATGTATTTCCCGTGTACTGTGGGCACTTGTGTTCTTTTTATGACCATATTTACTAGTAGATATTATTATTTTTTAATGAAGAAAATAGCTGGTTACTTCACTACATATAATAGAGAAACTTCCACCTATCAATATCTTAATTATTTTTATTGACCTGGTTGTGCCTTCAATCATGTATACAGCATAATTTGTCAAGTAATGATTGAGTACTTTCTGTGCATTCAGTTCAATTGGACATTTATTGAGTGTGTACGTTGCGCAAGGCATGGGCTGGGTTCTGCGGGGGATAGGGGATAGGGGTTCTCAGTCAGATCCAGCTCTGAAGAACCCTTTCATAGCCTCATTGGAGGGGAAAGGATGGATTTTTAAAAAGAAAATAGAACATAAGTTCTGCATATATATTCCGAATTTATGCACATTTCCCACACGTGGTCCACTAAAATATGCACACTGCAGCCTTGAAGTCTGGTATTGTGATTCTCCAGTCCTTGATTCCTGCTGAGATTATGCAATTTGCCAAGAGCTTGCCTGGTGTAGAGCAGCACTGATTTCTCACCCCTGGAGGCTATAATTCATGTCTCTTTTTCTCCCATTCTAGCTGTGTTTTCTAATACCAAAGAGGAGGTTTGACTTTCTGTGGGTGATTCCCAGACACTGAAGTGCAAAGAAGAGACACTCCTAGAAAAGTAAAATATGACTAAAAGCAATGGAGAAGAGCCCAAGATGGGGGGCAGGATGGAGAGATTCCAGCAGGGAGTCCGTAAACGCACACTTTTGGCCAAGAAGAAAGTGCAGAACATTACAAAGGAGGATGTTAAAAGTTACCTGTTTCGGAATGCTTTTGTGCTACTCACTGTCACCGCTGTCATTGTGGGTGAGTCATTTGATTAAAAACAAACAAACCTGTATCTTGTTTCTCTGGGGCATCTGGCTGCCCGGGGAATATTATCAGATGAACTAGTTGTATCAAAATGATAGCCTAGGCTTTCCTCTGAGCTTGATGATTTTTCTCCACAAAAATGACTGTCTGGGCATGTTTGGAAGAATATATCATAAGCACATCATTAGGCATCATTAAGCATTATGCAAATCAATTGTGTGAGGAAAAAATAAATATAATATTTTCCTATTTCATGTAAAGATAAAGAAGCAATAATTTCATCATTAGGCATGACAAAGCAAGCATGCTAGATTTGGCCAAAATGTAATTATATACAATGTCAGTTCCACTTAAAACTAATTTATACAATTAGTACACCTAAAATGAGATGTTGGTTCAGAATATAATTATATTCTAACTGATGCTGACTTGAAGCTAAGTATCAAGACTTAGACACAGAGGCCGAATCCTTTATATGTTTGCACTCTGTCACCCAGCAACTGGGAAAGGTAGATTGGGGAAAATGTTAACACAGATCTCTTTCATTCATTGCTTTGCAGAGCCTGCCATAACCAGCTATACCTTTTTTTGAGTCATTTCCATCTCTTACTAATTTAGCAGGGTTGACAGCAATCTGTACTAATAAAATATTACTGTTTTGTTTATTGATCTTAAAAGTTATAGTTTATTACTTACGGGTGGCATTGGTCCTACTTGAAAATATAGCTGAAAAAACCTACTTATTTGGAATTTTTGACCAAACCAATACAGAAATCCTTAGGTTGACAAACATACAAGCCAAAGGCAGGTTGTAAAAATGCTCTAACTTAACCTACCAATTTGCCACCAAAAAAGAGCCATTCAGTACAGTTTTAATCTCTACTTTGGAGTTTGCCGAGATTTCCATCAACTTTAAAGAGGTAATGATTTAATAAAGATTAAGAAAATTCTGTAGTGTGTAAATATAATTACAACATTTTTCAAGGAAATTGAATTCTTAAATTGTAGACAAATGAAATATAGCAGGAGAGTTTGTCAGAGGACTTCAGATACCTCCCATTTTAACATGATTCTCTTCCATTAGTCATCACTGGTGATAAATGATGGTTCAATTAATTTTAGAGATATTCAAAGAGAACATATCCTAACTGACCCAGAGAAGTAATGGCTTTCCACAGTAGGTTTCCGGGCTTGAACATTTTCCTGGATGAAGTATTTCAGTCCCACATCATCGTCCTGGAAGTCAATGCAGAATGCAGTCTGCTTGCCTCAGTTTTCACTCTGAATCAAAGTCATTGCCAAGCCAAGAAATAGCTGCATAGTAATAATTGCAAACATTTGTATAGTACTATTCCAGCTACTCTGTAGGAGTTTTGTTTATATCGGCTCACTTAATCCTCAAACAAGCCTATGAAGTGAGTGGGAAGGTATGATTACTATGATCTTCCTCATTTTGTAGATGAAACTGACTGTGGAGACATCAAGCAATTTGCCCAAAGTCACAACACTAGCAAACTCTAGAGTTGGAAGTCAAATTCAGTCTAGTATCAGAGGCCATTCTCTTAACCACTCTATTCTTCCTCTGCTCTAATGCTAGTTGACATCTTCTAAGAGATGTCAGGAAGAGAAATATCCTCATAAGTTGATGAAGGCCAGTTAGCTAGCAGTGCTAGATGCATTCACATAGCATTGTCATTTAACTGTATGATTTACCCAGTTAAACTCAACAGAAAACTTACAGTTCTCCTATAGACCGTTAAGCCACATCCTTCTCATTCATTTAACAAATATTCATTTATAATTCATGATCCTGTACATATAATAAATAGAGCTCAGTAATACTGGAGTATATTTGAAAAAGACGGAGAAACACCATGCAAAATGGTGTTGTAAACACAAGAAGAGTTGAATTTCTAAGACAGAAATGTTTCATTCAAGAATAGAGGAATGGAAAGTCATAAAACTTGAATATGGAAGACAGATTGATGGAGAAGGAAGTTCCTAAGTGACTAGTACAAAGCAATAACATCTCTAATAAAAGGTAGATAATGCCAGTATTTAAAAGTCTGTTTTTCTCTAGGAGTTCTGGGATCATTCCTTACCCAATGAGGGCTTTCCTAAGATTTGTGAGAACTGCAATAAGAGTTGGCTGAGCTAGGGTAGATAAGTTGGCCGGGTGCCCTCATGGTTGGCTTTACTAATGGAAACTGAGGAGGCAGAAGCAGCAAGAAGAAGGCACTAACAAAGAAACACATAAAAAGAGCTCATTGACAGTCCAAGAGACCACTGAGTCTACATCAAAGACTTGGAATAGCAAATAGACAACTTAGGAGCAAACAGATTTAGGAGAGAAGGAAGAACCCCTCAGTTATCTGTTAGTGAGTCTTCCACTCAGGGCCCAGTGGATATAAAGGCTCCATTTAGCTTGTCACTGGGTTCCATGTCTACCAGTCTTAAGAGATAGGAAAAGAAGGTGTCTGTACACCAACTCTTAATTTATTTGCAGTAGCATAAGAAAAAACAAGAAATATGCTAGCAAGGAAGGAGATAATTATTTTCCCCAAAGATGAGATGAGAAGAGCTATATTTATTACCTAGTTTTCAAATTCCTAGGTTTTTATTGCTTTTAGTGAAAAAAAAATCATTGGGAAAACCTATGTACTGGGTTGAATCTTTGGTTCAGTCTGTTTTTTTCTGCCTTTTTGAAATAAAATGTATATGATTTAATGTGTGGAAGTGGAAACTAGAAAAATATTATGATAAAGACATGTGAATCCACACATTCAAAATAAAGTAGAAAATTATAAATATTTTGATATCAATTCATCTGCAAGCATAAGCATAGACCCATTTGTACAATTTTATGTAATTTCTACTGTCATTTCTAAGCAACGTCAAAGTCTGAATGTGCCATGCCATGACAAAAGCTCGTGTAACAAGAGCGGTTAGCAATCTGAGAGAACGCAGTGCCACGTTCCACATCCCTTAGAGGGCCCATCATGAAAGCATTAGGTAATGGTCTGCCAGGGCTGTTGTGGACATCTGTCTGACAAAAACCACACTGGGAAGAGTGGTTATTGTCTTTCTTCCTCCAGAAAGCAGTTTCTCCCTTCAGACTATGGTAAGTTGTGTTAGAGTGACCTCAGACATGTCGCTGAAAGAAAGGAAAAGTCCTTTGTCATGTTCAAGTCACAGAACACTGACTCTTTCCATGGCTAGGGAATGAATTACACAATGAAAGTGAGATCTCAGGCCAAACAATAGAAAGAAATGGGTCATAAGATCAGCTGCAAGGTGGGGAGATATTTATAAATAGGAATGCACAGAATTGAGTGGTGGTTTTACCTGAAGGCATTTACAAACACAGTAAACTAGCAGCTTTCTCTGATGTTGGTCTTGGTGCGTGTGGGCACACACACACACACACACACATACACACACAGAGTTTACATTTGAGTTATCCTTTTTCTGATGTTCTTGCACAGTTTACATTTGAGTTCTCCTTTCTCTGATATTGGTCTTCACACACACACACACACACAGACACACACACACACACACACACACACACAGTCACGGAGTTTACATTTGAGTTCTCCTTTATATGGATTTGAAAGAAATTGGTGACTTCTCAGGAAAGAAATCATCCTGGCTAAATTTTTATAAAGCATTCCCCTCTGTTCTCTAACACTCTGGCTATGAATTTAAATTGCACTAAAATTCAGTGCAATTCTGTAATATCTCTAGACGGATATACAAGGAACTGGTCAGCATGGCTGCCTGTTGGGATAGGAGCTAGGTGTCTAGAGAATGGGGTGGAAGGAATACTACTTTCCTTTGAGTAAATTTTTGTATTATTTGATTTTTCCCCTTATTTTTATATTATCTACTGATAGCTATTATCTACTAAGTAAATAAGTTAAATTATTTATTTAAAAAAATTCAATGCTATTCAATTTAACAAATATGTTAAATTGTTACATATCTTGGATGTTATGTATCTTGCCCTGTGCTATGCTATGGGGATCCCCTGTTCTCAGGGTGATTTCATAGGAGACATGGATGAAAAAGAAGATGAGAAAGGAATATCCAAGGATCAGAGGTGGTAATAGAGAAGTTTCTAATTAGCTGTAAAAAAAATTTTAATGAGATCATATTATGCATACTGTTCTACATAATATGGCATTTTTCTGTGTTGGGACTTTAGAGGTTCCATTTCCTTTTAACAACCACATTAGGAGTCCTAGATGTGCCATCTGAAGAAAAAAAAAAAAGAGTGTGGCTTTTGATGAAGGTAGATCTGGATCCATGTGCCAGCTTTATTATTTAATAGCTGTGTGATCCAAAAGGAGGCATCTCTGAGCCTCAGTTTCCTGTAGCTGTATTTTTGCTATAGTTATAATATGTGTTGCTAACAATAATAGAGGCTGGGTGCAGTGACTCACGCCTGTAATCCCAATACTTGGAGAGGCCAAGGTGGGAGGATCTCTTGAGCCCAGTAGTTTGAGACCAGCCTGGGCAACATAGTGGGACCCCATCTTAAAAAAAAAAAAGAAGGAAAGAAAAGAAATAGTCTTGTTGATGTTCACTATTTTGGGCTGGGCAAGGTGGCTCACACCTATAATCCCATCACTTTGGTAGGCCAAGGCGGAGGATCACTTGAGCCAGGAGTTCAAGATCAATCTGGGCAACATAGTAAGATCTCATCTCTGCAAAAACATTTTTTAAAAAATTATCCAGGTGCACATGTCTGTAGTCCCAGCTACTCGGGGGCTAAAGTGGGAGGAGGGTTGCTTAAGCTCCTTATCGCTGCAGTGAGGCTGCAGTGAGCCATGTTCATGCCATTGCACTCCAGCCTGGATGACAGAGCGAGACCCTGTCTCCAAAAAAGAAAATAATAATAATAATGATAATAGCTAACACTCACAATGTATGGAAAGCACAGTTGTATTTAAGTATATTAACTTTATTTAATTCTCACAACAACCCAGAGAGAGAGGTAATTTTATTACTCTCATTGTACAGATGAAAAAACTGAAGCCCAAATCCTTATCACACAACTGATGAATACTGAGTGGGATTCAAATCCTCCATTCCGGCTCCAGGTGCTCTTTCACCACACTGTTCTGGGTGCTAGAACACCCATTCTGGCTTTACTCCAGCAATTCGCTGAGGGTCTGCCTGAGGTAGCAACGGAAGAGATGAAAAAGAGAGGTTGAACTGAAAGACCACTGGTGAGACTTGGCGATTGATTCAATGAGAGAAGGTGGACTGCAGACCGATGGCACGATTTCTGGCTTAGGGGGCAGAGTGGCTGATGACGCCACTGTTGAAGGTAGGATACAGGAGAAAGATTGGGGCCTTGGGAGTGCACGAGGATAAGTTCAGTTTGGACCTGTTGAGTTTGTGGGGCGGGATGCCACTGAGGTGGATATACAATGGAAGAAGCTTGTTGCAAATCAAGATTTAGAAGGTATTCCTACAATCTCCAAACTGAACAAAGACAGTTCTGTCTTTGGGTTTCAAGTGAATAAGAATCAGTGAATTGGGCTATCCTACTGCAAAAGTGAGTCTACTCTGTAAGTGAGTCTATTCTCAGAACAGTTTCCATAACTCTAGGGCCCTCTCCTTCATGCTTAAAAGCACTAATCTTTCAGAAATGCTATAGTGATTTCTGGATGTAACTGGCCAAGTCCGTTAGGTCAGCCAAGCAGGTTAATCATATGGTTTGCTATCGGCTGCTGAACTGAACTGACAGGTAGTGGGACCACACCAGTCAACTGCTTGAGTTCGTGAAGCAGGCACAGTTGGGCACGCACACCTCTCAACTTCCTGAACCCCTGATAGCGGGGCATTTCCACACTGATTGAACAACAGCAATCCAAAGAACGATGGACAGATATCTGGGTTCAGACTTACGGTTTCTTCAACACTTCCTGGAAATGAGCAGGGAGAGAGGAGCTTCAGGAAGCTGGGGGGAGGGGGATCCTGAGTCCCCTGGTGTTACCAGAGCTCAGCTGTGCTTTCACTAAGCAGAGACTGGGAAGCGAGGAGGAGGAAGCTGAGGATTTGCAGAGTTTTGCTCTGGAGAAGCCACACTGGGATAGGGTATAAGAACTAGGGTCTGATTTATCTGTGCTTTATCTTCTCCCCTGGGAAGAAAAAATACAGAAAAATTGTCAGGGCTAGTGATGACACATGTGCTGCCCACAGCACATGCATCCTAGCCCTCTCCCACCTTCTCCAAAAGCACTCCAGGAGCTACCTCCTACTGTGAGGATGTAGCCCAGTAAGGTATAGTGGAGATCAGAGCTATGTGCTCTGGAGTCAGACAGCCTAGGTTTATGTCCAGTTCTGGAACTGAGCCTCTGTTTCTTCATGTATAAAATAGAATAATTATAAAAACTGTCGCCAAGATTTATATCTCAGTTCTGCTCTGTACAAGCCATGTCACCTTAAATGATTTCCCTAAGTGCTTGCCAGGTAAAGTGTTCATAGACATTGTAAACCCCACGTCTCTTATTTACATCTCTGATATGGCTTTGAGCTGTCATATGCACTGATTTGATGATGCTGATCTTCCAGAGAGCTATAAGACCCTGGCATTTGGGGAGGCTGTGGGGCAGAGATGGGAGAAGATACTCACCTGGTTTGGGTTTAGAAGTGGCTTCTATTTCCTTAGCTAGAGAAGAGAGCCAAGAGAGTTGTAGGAAGAGCTTTAATAGTTGTAAAGGGCTTTTAGATGCAGAAATGAAAGCCTCAGGGTAAGTGATACCATCATTATCTGTCCCTTACCAATCTGGCCTCCTGAGCAGAACCAGAAAGTAATCCCCAGGCAGCCGTTATCACAGCACACTACTCAGTGGAGGGGGCGCCTGAGAGCAGACGCCTCTCGGGAAAACGGAGAGGTGCTAAGAAATGTTTTCATAAGTATTGTAATACACTCAATAGTGAATTTTTTGTTCATACACCTCGGGGCCAATCTGAGTGTTCACCACCTCCCTGGTTTCTTCTTTCCTCCACCCCTTTGGTGCCTACTGACCATTAACTGCCACTCTGATCAGAGTGGGGGCTGGCTGGAACCCTGAGAAAAATGTGGCTGGTTTCCAAGGGAGTTGGGAAAGGTGGTTTTGAAGCAGTGGGTAGAAAACTTAATGTTGTTCTAAGCATATCTCTGGATTCTATTTTGCTCTTTTTCTTCTTGTCAATTCAGATATTGAGGAAACAGAGCAAATAATTTCAAATTTCTCTTTCAAGTAGGTCATCAAATAAGCAAGTGTGTTCAGAACAATTAACCTGCAGTAATAATACCTTTCATTTTTGTGGTGTTACAGTTTACAAAGCACTTTCTGTTGCACTCTCTGTAGCATGTAAGCTACGGCCAGGCCACCCTCCTTCTGATTTGTAGCTGCAAATGTCTGGGATGCAGCTAAGAAAGCATTGAGAGCCTAAAGGTCCTGGGTACAGGCCCGACTCTCCCATCAACTAACTTGATTTATGATGTAAGACAAACCTCTGGGTGTCATTTTCTCATCAGCAAAGTAAGTTTGGACTAATGTCTGCTTCCAACTCCAAAATCCTATCTTTTTAAGTCTAGTTTATCTTCCTCTAAAGTATCTGAATATATGGAATAATACGCAGAGATGTTTTGCTTTATTTTGTTTTGTTTTGTTTTATTTCCAGGGCATGACACTGTACCATTGCTAGAATCTTTTTCCTGGATAACCCATTCTGGCTGGTCTCTCCAGTCTAACAAATAGCCCCCTACTCTCCCTTTGACCTCTTGAGGGCCCCTGGCTCTGGGTCTGATAATCAGTGTTTCCTAGCCAGTGTTTGAGAACACAGTGAGGGCACACTTTGCAGGAGCTCCTTCTGTCCTTCAGTCTCTGCCTGTCTCTCATAAATTAGGGGAAGAAAACCATAGGCTTTTGTTTTTGCTATGGAATAAATAAGATTGTGAAGAGCCTAACTTGTTTAGAGGAGGCAACCAGAGCTTAAGCACTGTCTTTTGCAAGCTGTACGTTCCAGGTACTTGATATTTATGGAACAGTAGGATACTATCATTCATCAAGTATTTGCTGGCAGCTAGGTGAGCTGCATCATTGCTGGGAGCTGAGAAAACACACAGAGCGCTTCAGTGCACAAAGTTTAACAACTGTACTCACTGAGTATAAAAATGATGAATTTTGGCTGCGTGCAGTGGCTCACGCCTGTAATCCCAGCACTTTGGGAGGCCGAGGTGGGTGGATCATGAGGTCAGGAGTTCAAGACCACCTGGCCAAGATGGTGAAACCCGGTCTTCACTAAAAATGCAAAAATTAGCCAGGCATAGTGGCGGATGCCTGTAATCCCAGCTACTCGGGATGCTGAGGCAGAGAATTGCTTGAACCCGGAAGGTGGAGGTTGCAGCGAGCCAAGATCATGCCACTGCACTCCAGCCTAGGTAACAGATCGAGACTGCATCTAAAAAAAAAAAAAAAAGATGAGTTTTGTGTCAAGCTTCAGTGCTATCAAGATTGCCTAGAGCTTATTCCCTAGGCCAAGAATATTCACATCACTATGCCCTATCAAGAGATAGGCTCAAGAGAGTTTGAAACCAAAAAGAGAAAGATAAGAGGCCCAAAAAGATTTAGATAAAGGAAGATATACCCTGGATGAATTAAGGGAGGGCGCTCCCTTTTTCCCTTTGTATAACTTATCAAACATTGGAGGGTACATTTAGGAGCAGCGAATTGAAAGGCACAACCAAGTTTTGAATTTCAAGACGGGGTTTCTGTCTCCAGAGAGGGCAACTCCATTCTTCTTGTCCTCAGGCTTCTCCAGTTCTCCAACAATGATTCCAGGCTACAAACTGCTGCTGCTTCACAGAGAAAAGACAGCAGGCTGTTAGTGAGAGACTTCTTATTCAGAACCTTGTACGAGGCTCATTTATCCCTAAAGAGAGTAGGGAGAAAAATACACCCTGCAAAGATGGTGCCTTCTTTTATACCCATTGCATTACTTGAAATTTCATCTTTCAAGCAAATGAAACAAAAGCCCGGGTTTCTTGTGCTTGTCTAGAAGCTTGCTGGTGTCTTCAGCTACTTGATGAATGTGAAGAGAAACATCAAGAAGGAAATTATTAGTCTACCAAGAAACTTCTTGTGAAAAAAGTAGTCATGCTTTTATCTATTTATTTATTTATTTTTGTTTTCTTAGATTTGCTCTCTTAGGGCAAATGAAGTAGTTCGTAAGCAAACCTGAGATTCAGCAGACTTTTCAGGGCTTTGTAAGTTCTGACATTGCAATGCTTTCCACGAGATGATGGATGATGAGAAGCTTGTCATCTTTGCAGAGCTGTTTCAGTTTTCTCATTCTTGCAACTTCAAGGGCTACTAATTGGTTGAAGCAGCACATGAGCCTATAATGATTGAGTTCAAAGTTTTTTCAGATTCGCTTCCTTGTCTCCAAAAAAAAAGAAAGTGGTTTGGTCAGAAAGTCATCTACTCACTATAAATCTGAGCACAGTGAGTGACTTTCCTCTCCATGGCCTAAACTAAGTAAATTCTTCATTAAAGCAAATTAAAGCAGGATTGAGGAGAAATCAACCCAGACTCAAAGCGACATTTTAGAAAGATGCAGGCATCCAGCAGAAATATTGCAGAAAAGAATCCAGTAAGATTAAAAAAGAAAGAGGGAGAAACAGTTGTGGGCCTTTTTTTTTTTTTTTTTTTTTTTGGCCTATTTTATTTTACTTATGTAGTAAATAAATTTACATAGTCCAAAATAAAAAAGTATAAAAGCTTGTAAAAAGAAAGTATCATACTGTCCCCTGTCCCCCAGGGTTCCCGTTTATCTTGCTATTCATTTCTCATATGCCCTTGGAGAAATGTTATGACTATAAAAATAAATATATATTTATTCCTTTCTTAACTCTTTGTATACAAATAATAGCATGGTATACATAACCCACTTTTCACCTTGCTTTTTTCACTTTACAATATACCTTGAATATTATTCCTTAGCACGTAGAAAGGCCCCTCATTCTTGGGGCTACATCGATGGGTATACTATAACTTATTTAAGCAATTAGCAATTGATGGACGCTTTGGTTGTTTCCAGTCTTTAGACATTTTTATTTAAAAATAGTGCAATGAATGATCTTTCACCCATGTATCTGTGGATATACCTAGAAGTGAAATTGCTGGGTCTAAAGGTATACTCATTTGTAATGTTGATAAGTATTGCTAATTTGTACCCCATAGAATTTGTGATCATTTGCTCTCCCAAATTGTGGGATTTAAAAAAAGTTAGCCTCGGTACTGTACTGCCTCTGCCAAAGGTAAGCATGAGTGGACTTTGCAGTTTGTGTGGGTTACACAGACAAATGGAGGAAACTAAGGAAATCAGCGCATTGGAAAACTGCAATTTCAGGATTGAATTGAGTAGATACAGGTATCTCCCTTCTTCTAAAGCCCAAATTTAATCCAGATACAACACCCAAAGCTTTAATTTGTATGTTACGTTCAACTTTTGAAGCACTTTCACGTCTCTTACCATCTATAATCTTCACAATAAACTGTGAAAAAGATGGACCAGGGTTTCAGTTTTTATTGCTCCCTCTAAGCCCTCGCCTCCTACCACCGATTTAACACAAGTTTAGAAAGTGAAACATTGAGCAATGTGTCAAGGGCACTTAGAAAAGAGATTGCCATTTGGCCGGGCATGGTGGCTCAAGCCTGTAATCCCAGCACTTTGGGAGGCCGAGATGGGCGGATCATGAGGTCAGGAGATCGAGATCATCCTGACTAACACGGTGAAACCCCGTCTCTACTAAAAAATACAAAAAACTATCCCGGCGAGATGGCAGACGCCTGTAGTCCCAGCTACTCGGGAGGCTGAGGCAGGAGAATGGTGTAAACCCAGGAGGCGAAGCTTGCAGTGAGCTGAGATCTGGCCACTGCACTCCAGCCTGGGTGACAGAGTGAGACTCCGTCTCAAAAAAAAAAAAAAAAAAAAGAAAAAGAAAAGAGATTGCCAGAAATAAGACTATAGAAGCTAGGATCACCCTGCTCCCAGGCCAGCCCTGGCTCTTTTAGATACAGTCTTAAGGGATGCAATCTGTCCATTAATAATTCCCCAGAATACTGGTGCTGACAGTCTGAGCACAAATGGCTCTCGGCTGGGCTCTACAGCAGAACCTAAAATCAGGAAACAGGAGCAAACTTTACTCTTCATACTGCACAGAGACGTATCAGTTACTAGAATAGAGGCTCTGAAAGAACAGAAGAGGGAAGAGATGGAAATGGGAACACCCTTGCTATGCACCACCATATAACACACAAAGGCACCAGGGGAACGTGGGAAATTTTAAACATATTTCATTTCCAGTTTCTACTCACTCATAATAATATTTTTTTTTCCAGAAAGGAAGGCAACAAGTCCTGCTTTTAATTGCTATTTCTGGAATAGAATATTTTTTAAACTAACAACCGATTGGACACTTAGAATACCTGTAGGGTTATTTGTAAATTAAATTACCACATCACATAGCCTTTTTCAGTGCAGTTTTTGGAAGAAAGCACCAGGCCTTTCTTAGAACTCCAAGGTTCTTCTGATGCAGTTGTCTCTAAGAGTCACACACCGCGTGCACATAAGTCTGTGTCTCCACTCTACTTAGTCATCAGTCACCCAGGGCTCGCTCATCTGGGCACCCCTTGTGGAACAAGGCTGGGGCAGGTATTTCCCACCTTCAGCAACAGGAAATACCAAAGGACAAAAGAATGAGCCAGGCCAAGGCCCAAATCTCCCAAGGATGTGGGAACAGGAGTGGGGGAGGGTTGAGAGGTTGCCTCCAACACCCAGTAGCTTCTCACCAGGAAATGCCTGGAAGTTTGACAGAAACAAAAGACCAGGGGCCAGCAGAACTCTTACCCAGGTAGATTCACCATTATGGCTTTGTCTTCTTTGTAAAAATAAGTAATGCAGCCTGGCGCAGTGGCTCACTCCTGTAATACCAGCAACTCGGGGGGTTAAGGCAGGAGGATCCCTTGAGACCAGGAGTTTGAGACCAGCCTGGGCAACATAGTGAGACCCTGTCTCTAAAAAAATTTCTAAAATTAGCCAGGTGTTGTGGTACGCACCTGTAGTCCTTGCTACTCAGAAGGCTGAGGTGGGAGGATCACTTGAGGCCAGGAGTTCGAGACCAGCCTGGGCAACAGAGTAAGACCCTATCTCTAAAAATAATGAAAAGAAGCAAGTGGAAATTTATGTCCAACAGCTTCATCAAACTGGCGTGAGACAGGCTTGTGATTTCTCCAAAGTGGGCCAATTCCTGAAATGGAAATTTTTATTTGATTTCTCAAATCATTATTGCATGCCTGCCATAATAGTTGTAATGGCTAAATTGCCAAAACATTTCTGACTCATTAAATGCTCTCATATGTATTATCAAGGAGTTTAGAATTCATTAACAGAAACAAGTTGAATTAGTATAAAGCAGCTAAGATTTATAATGTTTTTGATGAACATGGTTCTTCTAAACTCAAAACTTAAAGTTCAGGAGGATCTTAGACACCACCCATTCCAATTGGTCTCTCTCATTTTGCAGATTGTTTTAAAAAAGAAAAAAGAGGCCTTAAGAGATTGTGTGATTTGAAGATATGGAAACAGGCAGACCTAAGTTTGCAATCCCATCCTGTCATATCACTTACTGCAATGTGACCTTGGGCAAGTGACTTATTCTTTCTAGGCCTCAATCTTTTCATTAATGGGATACTGATATTAAATCCTACAGGTTTGATGTGAAGATTAAATCATTTAGATAAAGCATCTCCTACCCTAAGTTACTGACAGGATCAGGCCCAGAACTGTCTTTCTACAGCATCACACTTGCTCTCCCTTCTACTCAAAAAAAACCTACCTTAGGATCAAATTCGGGTTCCATAGCTATCACTCCTCATTTGTGAATTTAGAAAGCTAAGCCTACGAGAAATCATAATTCAGTCAAGATCCAGTCCCACAGACCATGAGAGCAAAATCACATGGTTTTGTACAGAGGGGACATTCCTTAGGGTAGGCTACTATGCTCAGGGAGTGCAGTAGGGAATCGGATTTACTGGGGAGCACAGGACAGAGAGATTCCTGCATTCAGAAAGTGTGCTCAACACCAGGTGGGGCCCAGGCACTGGTGGATCCTGCTTATCTGAAAGAAAATAAGTCATGTGTGTTCATTTGTTCAGCAATATATTAAGCACCTACTGTGTGCCAGAAACTGTTTGAGGGGCTTGATATAAGTCAGTGAATAAAACTGTCCAAAAAAAACAAAAAAAATTCTAACTTTGTGGAGCTTATATTTAGCAGGTAGAGAAAATAATAAACAAGCATAATAAATAGAAAATTATATTGTATTTTGGAAGGTGATAGGAACTATTAAGACAAATAAAGCCAGCTAAGGGATAAGAAAATTCAGGGTAGACCTCGTTCAGAAAGTGACATTTAAGCTAGGCCTTTTTTTTTTTTTTTTTTTGGCAGGCTCTCTGTCTGTCACCTAGGCTGGAGTGCAGTGGTGCGGTCTCTGCTCACTGCAACCTCCACCTCCCAAGTTCAAGCAATTCTCCTGCCTCAGCCTCCTGAGTAGCTGGGACAACAAGCATGCACCACCATGCCTGGCAAATTTTTGTGTTTTTAGTAGAGATGGGATTTCACCATCTTGGCCAGGCTGGTCTCCAACTCCTGACCTCAGGTGATCCACCCGCCTTGGCCTCCCAAAGTGCTGAAGTTACAGGCATGAGCCACCGCACCTGGCCAAACTAAATCTTAAAGGAGGTAAATGTTGTGAATGTGTGGGAATTATGTTTTAGGCAGAAGGAAGAGCCAGTGCAAGGAAGATAAAAGGGGATCATGTCTAAGATGATGGAGAAATGACTAGGAGACAAGTGTAGAAACAGATGAGAGCGAGCAGAGTAGGAGATGGGTTCTGAGCAAGGTGGATCTAGGGGGACTTGCCAGGAGCAGCCACTGATGGCATGGCCTTGGGCTTAGACTGCATGAGAGGAGGAGTCAGTGGAGGGAGTAGGGGAGTGAGAAGCTGACCTAGGTCTCAGTGTTCTTTCGGGAATAGGCTGGAGAGAGGTGAAGCAGAGGCGGAGAAACCAGTTAGAAGACTACTGCAGTAGTCCAGCCAATAAGGAGGGTGACTTTGTAAATTTGGAGGCTTCTTCATTTACAAATTATAAAAAAAAAATTGAAGCATAGAAGGCAATAGAGTTATCCAGGGTCACACAGGGAGTTAAGGGCTAGGACTAGAATCTCGACATCATTCATTCCTTAAACATTTGTAGGGCATCTTCTCCATGAAGACAGAAGCAGCCTGGTAAGGACGCCCAGAGACTTTTGCATGTTAGATTGACCTCTAACTGCCATGTATAGCTCACTTGTCAAGTGTGGGTGGGACTTGTGACTTCTAACCAACAGAATATAGCAGAGGTGATGGGATGGCACTCCTGTGATTATATTACAATTATGCATCAAATTCTTGTAGCCTTGAGACAAATTAGTGCTAGTTTGGTTTTGGTTTTGCTACCTAAATGGAAAGATCCTAACTGAAATAGCAGCATGTTTGTCACGTAAAACCAGTGAGTGTTGTACTATCAACACTATGATTTTCCTTGAGCCACTAAAGTGGACATCATGGTCTCCTTTCTGGCTAGATATCAGGCTGAGGTTTTTCTGGGCAATGGGTATGAATGTCTCCTGGCCTTCCTGTAGCACTAATGCTGAAAGAGCTGGCTGGCTCATCTTGGTCAGGCACTTAGTTTTCTCGTGGTTGGCCTCAGAATGCGAGGTCTTTCTGTCAAGATCATTGCCTCTATTGCTTTGAGATTTCCTTTTGACATTTGAGCTCCTTTGGAGCACTACCTTGCTTTCTGGAAGATTTTGAATAGTGAGTGATAACTCTTAGAAGACTTTGGTCTGCCAAGTTGTTCATGACAAAGTTTGCAGATAGAGGAGATAATTTAGTAAAATTTTACTATTTCAAACTCCAACATTTACCAAAAATTAAGTAGTGTGATTTGGTCTAAATTTTACTTCAAATTATGCCTCATTCTTTTACTCTTAAATATTTTCTGGTATCTTAATATTTTCAATAGTTTTATCAGATTAAATGTGGACCAAATTCTTAAAGTTGGTCTTTAGTTTTCAACTTATTGTATGTGTTTGGCCTTAAAGAGTAAACCTATGATATCTTCTTTCTGAGGCTCCAATGTGCACATTGTGTCTTAGTTTAGAAAGTGAGATGATATTTAATTTTCCAAATAAGTATTAGTTGTTGGCCGGGCGTGGTAGCTCATGCCTGTAATCCCAACACTTTGGGAGGCCAAGCCAGGTGGATCACGAGATCAGGAGATCCAGCCATCCTGTCTAACGTGGTGAAACCCCATCTCTACTAAAAAAAAATACAAAAAATTAGCTGGGTGTGGTGGCAGGCGCATGTAGTCTCAACTACTCAGGACGCTGAGGCAGAATTGCCTCAACCAAGGACGTGGAGCTTGCAGTGAGCCAAGATCATGCCACTGCAATGCAGGCTTGCCAAGATCATGCCACTGCAACGCAGGCTGTCCCTCCCTACAGAGGGAGACTCCGTCTCAAAAATAAAAAAAAAAAAAAAAAAAGAAGAAGAAGAAGCATTTGTTGTTAGGAAAACAAGGAACCCCTGAAGAACTCCTTTCTTGAACTTTCTACATTAGTAAAGAGAAACTATTTAAGCAAAAATGCAATTTTGTTTATAGCATTCATCCAGCACAGTTAATTTTGATCACTTTAAACATTCTAGTCAATATATTTTCTAGATTCTAGAAATCTTGTTCAAATACTAACACTGGAGTAAACCAGAAATCTTAATTAATATTGATAACCAAAGGTGCATGATCTGAATATTGCTCATGACATCCATATTTGTATAACATCACTTAGATGCAAACTTTGCAAAATTTGTTTTAGCTTTAACAAATTCTGCTAGGAAGTGATTTTGATTTTCATTGCTATTTTTGCAGAGTAATCTATAATAAAGGGTTTGTTCTTTTGCACTGAGGATCTGGAGTCCATAAAGCTTTTTGTCAGCTGTGGGACTATTGATCAATGTGTTTCAAATAAGTGACCACTAATGGAGCTCAGTTTTGCAAAGGGTGCGCTGCTTTGCCACAGAGAAAAACTGATTGTGGCCGGGCGAGGTGGTTCACACCTGTAATCCTAGCACTTTGGGAGGCTGAGGTGGGTGGATCATGAGGTCAGAAGATGGAGACTACCCTGGCCAACATGGTGAAACCCAGTCTCTACTAAAAATACAAAAAAAAAAAAAAAAAATTAGCCGGGCATGGTGGCACATGCCTGTAATCCCAGCTACTTGGGAGGCTGAGGCAGGAGAATCACTGGAACCCAGAGGCAGAGGTTGCAGTGAGCCAACATTGCACCACCGCACTCCAGCCTGGGCAACAGAGCAAGATGTCATCTAAAGAAAGGGAAGAGAAGGGAAGGGAAGGGAAGGGAAGGGAAGGGAGGGGAGGGGAGGGTGGGGTGGAAGGACAGAGCAAAGAGGGATCTGAGAAGTCTGTGCATCAGGCTGTGTTTCCAGGAAGGCATTTTTCATTGCTGGGCTAGAATGTAATCGGAAACCAGAACTGCCCACCAAGACAAGCAGGCTTCGAATTCACTGCGTTTCCTCTTGATTTGATGCTGATAACTGGTCAACCCTACCTCTGGCTTCAGCTCTAATGTGGCTTGTAGGAGCAGAAAGCTGACGAAAAATGGCTTTTGTTGATTCATTCAGCAATGAGTTGAGAAAAGCTAGCTGTTGACTTCGTTAAGTAAAATCAACACAACTTTTCCTCAGCTTAAGCTCTAGATTTAGTTAATGTCATTCAAAATAGACGAAAAAATAGGCAAAATATTGTGTAACCATTTAGACTCCTTCTGTCAGTACCACGGTTGTTGAGAGGCTGTGAGGACAGTAGAGTGGGTGAGTCTGGACCCTGAAGCTGGACAGTATGGGTATCAGGTCCACCTCAGCTACTCCATGGACTTGAGTGAGCACATGACCCCTCTTTAAGCCTACTGTGGTGGCAGCCTGCCAGCTGTGTGGTTTTGGCAATTTACCTGCCCTCTCAATGACTCTGATTCCTCATCTGTGAGGTGTGGATAATAATAATAGTCCTGGCCTCGATGCAATGTGTGAAGCAATGTGCTTGTGAGGACTTGGTATCTGCCACGAGGTCAATGACTAGGAGCTGTTGCTGTTAAGGACAAACGTTGACACACGTCTTCATTAAGTTCTTCATTAAGTGTCCTTTTCACGTTATTACCAATGGTTTCTAGTGACTGAAAAGTGTGCAGTGGAGGGAAAGGCAGACTACTTTAATTAATAAACTTTATATAAGTTTTATTAAATCATAAAAAAGGATTTGGTATAGCCATTTTTGAAAGTGGCAATACCACTTTTGAGATCTTTAACAAGTAAGAGGACCTGTAAAGGGTTCCAGGATGTGCTGGGTGCTGACAGGACACGTCTAGGAGATCCAAGGTTATTCCTCCAGAGTGTGCACCGTGTAGGAGTTCAAGATGCTAAAGATCCAGGAACCAGGCTCTTTTGAGAACTATACTCAGGCCTAGGTTACAAGGACATGTTTGTGTTTGAGAGGCATTCAAAGAGTAATGGAAAGAGCACTGGGCTTTGTGTAGAATCCCCCCACTCAACCACTATGAGATCTATAAGCTTGAGAAAGTTAACTGACTTCTGAGCATCAGTTTATTAATCTTTAAAATAGACACAAGGCCTGGTGCAGTGGCTCACGCCTGTAATCCCAGCACTTCAGGAAGCCAAGGCGGGTGGATCACGTGAGGTCAGGAGTTTGAGACCAGCCTGGCCAACATGGCAGAACCCCATCTCTACTAAAAATACAAAAATTAGCTGGGCCTGTGGGTTCATGCCTAGAATCACAGCTACTCAGGAGGCTGAAACATGAGAATTGCTTGAACCAGGAGGCGGAGGTTGCAGTGAGCCGAGATTGTGCCACTGCACTCCAGCTTGGATGACGGAGTAAGGCTCTGTCTCAAAAAGATAGAAAAGAAAATAGATACAATAATATCTACCTCATAAAGTTGTGATGAGTGTTAAACACCACCATTAACACATAGTAAGGGCTCAATAAATATTCCCCTTTCCCAGTGTAACCTCATCTTTTTCAAGAGTAGAAATAGCTCGCCTGGTAAACCCAGAAATAGTAAACCAACAAAAGCATAGTCGGACAAAAATGATTCAAAGTGTGTCTGAATCTACTATCACTCTAAACAACACTTCTCTTCAAAACTTTTGACGTAAAACTATCCCTTATAAATACATGATGTCCCCTCTCTATAGAGAAGAGATGTCCTACTTCAGAGAAATGATGTTCTCCTACCATAGAGAAGAGCTTTTAGACGATGTAGTTGTTGTCTTGAGGAATATAAATAAATAGAGACACATCCTAGAGTAGCTAATTCCAGGACTGCACTTCCCAGCAAGACCAGCTTGTTAACTATAAGGAGAGACACACACAAAATATCACTACCTCTTGAGACTTTGCTCCCCTGACTGTCTTGCATTGTTCTGTTAGATATCTGTTTGGCAGGTAAGAGATTTTGTCATTCACACATTACCCAGAATTCATTCATGGAGCTGGCTTACTTTCCCTCCTAACACCTAAATAAAAATTGGTGCACTAAGTGCAGGGCTTGAGCGGGGAAGAGGAGAGAAGGTAGTAAAACACCCAAGGAGAGGAAGAGGCTGTATACACAGCCAGTGTTGTTGTATCAATGGGAGTAGAGTTAGCGTAGGCGCAGATAAGACTCTGGGAGATGAGATCAAGTGCACCTAGTGTTTAGATAATCGCTTCCTTCATCAGCACTTGTTTGACTTTTGCTCCTAGAACCTATATCATTAGCAGAACAGCTATTCTATCAATTGCTTATAAATAAGATAAATTTTTTGGACTAGATAGGATCCTGCCTACCCTTGGAAATATTACTGTATATAAGTAGTGTATTTCTAATAACAAACAGCCAACTAGGATATGAATTTGTAAAACCAACCCTGGTCTTCAACTGTCATTTGCAGAATATCTAAAACTCCTAACAGCTTGATACGTTCAAATTCCAGATGACCAAAATGAGCCCCTTGTGTTTACCATGCACATGTTTTGTTACAATTGAATGTCAAGTGTTTAAATCCATTCAAATGAAGATCAGAAAACACATAATTCAGTAAAATTAATTTGATTGGAAATAAAACAAAATGTTTGTTTGTTTATTTATATGTGATAAAGCACTTATCTTTGTGTGACTAGGCTTTTATGTGAGCAAGCAGGAAAAAGACAGACATAACCAAAGTCTTTTATTAATTCCTATAAGCTATGGATGCTGCTGTGTTAAATAATGCACATTGCAAATCAGAATTAAATGCCTAATCCCAGATTGAGTTCCAGGAAGACTGAAAGTTAAATATTTTAAAAACCAAACAAGTAAACAAAGAAAGAAAAATGAATTTAAGATGTATCAAACTTGTGAGGGGAGAGGGAAATTAAAACATATAAATTTATGAAGAAATCACCTAATAAAAAAGGTGTGCAGGCATTGTTACAAAAATGCAAAATACCGGTACATGTTTAATGCGATAATGTAAGGCAAACAAACTAGAAAAACAGTTATAGCAAATATTTTATACATAGACAAAGGGTAATTATCTTTATTATGTCAAAATACTCAACATGTACACACACACACGTATGTGCCTAGACCCTTAAACGATTAGGATTGAATAGATACTTGGAGAAAATACAATTAGAAAAAATAATCAACATCATTAGATGTTAAGTAAATACAAAACAAAACGAAATATATACTATTTACTCATCACATTAGCAAATTTTGCTTGTTTTAGCAATCTTTTTATGATAATACTCTGCTCCTGGGGGTAGAGGAAATAAAGCCTCATTCACTAGCGGAGCATTAAGCTACCCAGCCAACCCACGCAGAAAGCAATTTCGTAACATGGATTAAGGTAGTCGTATCCTCTGAGTCGTATCTTTTCTCTAAAACTACAATTTTAAAAAGATCCCGGATGTAAAATAGCCTTCATCATGATATTCTTCATAAAAGTGAAAAATGCCAAACAACCTAAATGTTCAACAATAGAGCGAGGACTAAGTAAAGCCTGATACAGTGAATGAATCTGATATCAGGAGACCTAAAAGTGATGTTTATGGTGACCGTATATGGAAAAGTATATTCTGTATGATTTCCACGTGTTTAACTATGTTTTGGAACATCCTGCAAAGAGACACACAAAGTGGTTGCCTTTGCTCTGCAGGAGAAGAGGAAACACATAAAAGGGTTAAGAACCTGGGATCTGGCCGGGCGCGGTGGCTCAAGCCTGTAATCCCAGCACTTTGGGAGGCCGAGACGGGCAGATCACGAGGTCAGGAAATCGAGACCATCCTGGCTAACACAGTGAAATCCCGTCTCTACTGAAAATACAAAAAATTAGCCGGGCGTGGTGGCGGGCGCCTGTAGTCCCAGCTACTTGGGAGGCTGAGGCAGGAGAATGGCGTGAACCCGGGAGGCGGAGCTTGCAGTGAGCCGAGATGGCGCCACTGCACTCTAGCCTGGGCGACAGAGCGAGACTCGTCTCAAAAAAAAAAAAAAAAAAGAACCTGGGATCTGAGTCCAAACTGTTTTTAAATCCTAGCTCTACCACTTGAGTATATTTGACTTTGAGCAAGTTTTCAGTTCATTGTGATTAGGTTTCTCCCTCAGTAAGTTTGTGGTAAAATAGTACCCTACTCCTGGGGTTGTTGAAAGGATTAAATTTGCTGCTAACCCAGGTAACGCCCAGCATATAGCAAGAGCTCAGTAAACATTAGTTATTTGCTATTTACTTCAGTGATACAACCAATATGTGCAGGCTTTTGTCCCACCTTTCTGCGTTTTCCAGTTCAACTTTTCTCTCTTAACCATGTTACTGTTATATTGGAAAAAAGCAATAAGTATTTACCTGAAGGCCCTGAGAGCTGGGTCAGCTGGATTTTTTTTAGCCACATAGATTAAGATTCTTATTAGAATACCACAGTTTAGAGACAAAGAATGGATACTTTATAGTTGCCGAGACCCAAGAATTGAAATTGGAGTTGCAGTGACTATTCAAATGAACTTTGTGTCCCATTTCATAAGAAGTTAAGACAGTTCAGTTTCCGTAAAAGAGTGCTTGCCTCCTCTGGAAAAGCTGTGGCAACCCAGTATTATTCCTGCTTCCCCTCACCACCCCACTACCCCCGGCCTTTAGCTCCTAGTTAACCCAGTGCTGGGCATGCTGCTTTCTCTATAACTTACATGAAACTTTTTAAAGAATGGAATCACATGTTTCAGTAACAATAGTAAGGCAAAAATTTTACAAACATTTACAACACTGGCATAAGTAAATTTTCTTTGGCAAGGAAAGTAAATTAGGGAAAGGGGAGAGGGAGTAAATTTACACTTTTGACACCAATACCTTTATTAATTTCTGAACATTTCAGTAGTTATCATGCATAATTTGATTTAAATGTAAATTTCTCATTCTAAAAATATTTTAAAGTTTCAGTTATAGAGGGAAAATTAAGGGGAAAATTGCTTTCTCTTTCCCCTATATTCTCCCACATTTTCAGGGAAAATTTTGGGGAGAAAATCTCTGCTCATTTTGGAGTCTTCTCTTGCCAGCAACTAACAAGTCGGTACAATACAGTTACCAAGGCAATGTCAAGACCATGTAGACAGAGGGAGAAAATGTGGTATGAAGACAGGGAGATGATGAAAATGGACTAACGATGTAAACATGAGGGGTTTTTCTAACTGGAAAAAAAATAAAATCACTCTATCCTTTAAAAGTGGTTATGTTAGCAATTCTAACATCTGTTGTTATAGAGGAACTTAATTAAAATAAAGCCTTTTTTTCTATATCACCTGTTCACGAATGCTTATTTGTTTCCTAATTATGCCCCAATCTTTGTAACTCCGTACTAAGCCAGATCAGAATGAGTTCCACAGCATTCAAGTTAGACAAAGGGATTTTTTTACTTGTTGAAACTAGAAAGAGTTTTTTTTCTGTAAGTTCTGTTGGACCACGGATTTAGCCAGACCCTCACAGATAATGACTGCAAAGATAGATACATCTCTTGCTCCCAAAGCAGCACAGATATCTGCTGCTTAAATAAATACGACCACCAGCCAAATACTCATTTTGCTAGGGCTGTTCCTTCTGTTTCAAAAAAGACTCAATTTTTCTGGTTTTTTTCCTCCCCACTTCAGGTACAATCCTTGGATTTACCCTCCGACCATACAGAATGAGCTACCGGGAAGTCAAGTACTTCTCCTTTCCTGGGGAACTTCTGATGAGGATGTTACAGATGCTGGTCTTACCACTTATCATCTCCAGTCTTGTCACAGGTATCATAAGCAGTTGTTGGTTTGTTTGGTTTTTTTTAAGTGTGCTTATTGCAAAAGATTGCTTAGAAAAGCCAATGCTTTAGGTTTCTGCTGGATGCATGCTCTGTTCTAGAAAAAAAAAAAATGATGGAAAGGAGGCTTTAGTAATGCATGAATGATTATAACTCTCGTATTTTACCAATCACAAGAGGAAACGAATTTAAACAGCCACGTAATCTGGTTCGCCTCACCATGAACGAGGTGCTCTGCTAAACACCACACCATCAGCCTTCTCTGACCACAGTGATGTAGTTGACAACAGCGTACAACAGGTCTGTTTTCTCACCCTCTTATCCCACCCAGATAACATCTGGTTGGACAGCCTATTAGCTATTGATGCAAGAATGCTTGTTCTCAGAACCACCAGGACTTGAGCGGGAGCCTTCTTGGAAGCCTCATCAAGAGGTAATGCCCACAACACTCACCAACTCTGCTGCCACCAACACTTATCTTTTCCTGGTGTACCCGCATGATTTCATTTCCTTCTCCAGTTGCCTCCCACCCCCATTACCTTTTATGCTGGTGGGAGAAGGGGGAGGGGGCGGGAGATTTCCCCATCTGAATATTTTATCAGTGGACACTTGGACTTTTAACAAGTGGAAGCCTTGCAGGATAGGATTCTATTTTCTATGACAATGAGATAACCATTTATTCCTGCATGGGAAAAGGTGAAAAAGTCATTTGTCTATGTGATTGGTGAATCATAGGAGCCAAGAAGTTGCAGAAAAATGTTACTGTACATTCCTTCCTGCCCACTCTTCTCTTTCCCCACAGCACATCTCTGACTTGGAGAAGGAATTTCCATAGACACTGCCCCAGCGGGATGATTTCTGGGTTTGTAGGTAAAGCCCAGAACTCAGGTATTACTGACCCTATTCTTTTTTCCACCCTTGGCTCACTGTTCTCCTGTTGGGCATATACCACTCTGCCTCTATGTGAGCTGGCACTGAGAATCCTTCCCGTCCCAGGGAGTTCTCAAGGATATTTATACTCTCCTTTCAAGATCTCTGTGTAATGAGAACTTCCTAGTACAACTCAAAAGTCATGGAGGAACATTCTATTACATGCCTTGGAGGGCTGGCTATTACTTAGACAGGAACTATGTCAGATTTTCCCTCAATGCCTTGCAGATCTCCGCTGGTTTCCACTTGTCCAGGGCCTTAAACAAGTGATTGCATGTACACGTGCTTTCACTGGAGAATGAATTGCCCATAAAACAGTCCTGGAGTTGATTTGGTGTACTTGTTTGTGAAGCTGGGATGGTCCATTGCTGACCAGGGGTAATCACAGCAGCTACAACTCTTACCACCAAAGCTATATTCATGCTGACATGAGGGCACGTGCTTATTTTATTATCCATATGCTGATATTTTTCTGGGAAACAAATTATTCACAGAAAGCATTTGTAAGACAGAACCCACATCTGACATTTTCTGTGGCACAGCAGAGTCTCTCCTCACTGCCCCTGCTGGCAGGACATCTGGATTGAGTGCCTGCAGTTTTCCTGTACACAAACTGAGGGGTTCTGGATCTTCTATACTTTCTCTTCAAGGGTGGAACCAATGTTTAGAGGTTTCTGCTTTCTCTTAACTGTGCTGAAAATCCAATGTGTTACTCTTTAAAAGAGAAAAGCCCTCATCTGATACAATTAGAGAAGTGTTACTTCCCCCTTAGTAGCAGTCCCAGTTGACCACCACCTTGAAGTGGAATTTCCTGATTTTTCTTAATACCTAATAACAAACAACTTTATTGAAGAAATAAGAGCTTTGGTTGTGTAATTTTTCGGGGAAAAAAAAAAAAAAAACAAAACTATGATGCAATCCCTTTGCATGGCTAAAGATACATTTTCAGTCAAAACTTGGAAAAATCGTCAACATTTATAATATTGTTAAAGAGAAAGGAATTATAAGCTGCAAACAACTAATATAAAATGAACTTTTAAAAATGTAACCTAATTGCAAGTTGGGAGTGTTGCCAAATTGGACCATTAAGAGAGTTTTAGCTCTTACCCAGAACTGTGTTAAGGCAAAGAGCCTGAGGGGCATAATTTAGTTTGCCAAAGATCTTTTTAAGGTGTTAGTCTGAAGTAATTTCCAAACTACACAGTAATTTAGATATTTATGATCAAATGGAATGAATGATTGTTTCAATAAGAACGTCCTTTACGGTTTTGAATACAATAATTCTAACCCAAATGAGAGTATGACCCAGTTGTAATGGGAAGGGAGGAACTTTTACAAATTACACAGACCCTGAGGATCCCTGTGTATACTGGGAAATGTTACTGGAGAATGTGTTGCCTAGGGAAGAAACAAAGTCAGGCTCCATTATTTTAGAGTGGAAAGGCAACCTCAAATGCCTCCAGTGGCCATGTGGGTGATGTATGTCCATGAAGCTGCCCTTTCAGGCTACTCTTTGTTTTCCTATTTTGATAGAGTCATGGATACAGAGAAATATTTCTCTTCAATGAGAGAAGTAAGAAGGGCAAGTAAGATGATAAGCGGAGAGGGAACCAACTACAGAACAATGTGGCAAAAGGAAGGCAAAGAGACTATTGAGGCAAGGGTATCTTCCCATTTTTCAAGGGTATCCAGAAATCTCAAATTTTTTAAGAACCTGCAGACTTTTTGATACGCTTCACGAACAAAACACTGCAAAGCAAACACAGTCCATCTACAGGCCCATTCCAACCCTCAGACTACCAATATTGGAACTTAGGTTTGAATGTTAGTGCTATTCATTATGAGAAATGTACTGCTAAACTTGTGTGCCCATGAAGCTATCACCGGATTTCATATGTTGCCTTATCCAATCATTGGCAGTCTTGTGCCAAAGCTTAACTGATAATGTGGATTTCGCTACTGAACATCACGTTTACTGCTGACTAAACAAATTGCTATTGGAAAGCCTCTTCTCTCCATCTTCTGGGTATAACAGCATTGTGTAGTAGCCATTCTGGTCTTTTCTGCACCAGAAGGAATAGTAGAGTAAGAACTCAGGTCACGCTCCCATAGGAAATATTTCCCAGTGGGAAAATACTTTATAGACTTGTTGCTTCTAAGTTCAGTTGTCCCAGGGTCTGTAGACAGAAACTGAAATGCATAAAATTATTATTGTGTTTCTTGGACTAAGCATTTTATTGTGGAAGATTCTAGAAAACATGCTATAAGTTTAATTATACTAAAGCCACATTTAAAGTCTGAGACATCTAAGTTATTCATTTTACTTGAAACATCCGTGTTTATGAGTTGTGGCTCTATAGCCCTTGTAAGCCATGTTCCCTTTTCCCTGAATTTGAAACTCCAATCTTTCCAAACATCCCTAGTGTGTATTAGCATTCCAGAGGCTGCCAGAAAGAAGCTGGGAGGAAGCCTAATGGCTAGATTTCTACTCAAGTACCTATTTTTTGAACAAGAAGACTATGCCTATGCCAACACACCACACAATAAAATAGGGGTTTGGTGCCAGTTTCTATTGATTTGGTCAGGATAGGCAGCCAAACTAGAAATTTCATGCCAGAAATATGAGTTGGTTTGGCTGACTTAGCCTGACTAAATTCACTGGATAATAATTAAATGTCACATCTGGTTGTGCTGTGTAGACATAACTATTACCTCCTCACTTTGGAATCTTTTCAGAAACTAGTGCTTTCTTCTTTTCTCATTCTAAGCGTGCATTCCCCCTCAATCACTTATTTCAGAAGAAATCTTTGGTGTCACCCCAGTTTTCTGGAAGTGGGGAGCACAACTTTTGACAGGGAATCTCTGTGGAGTTGGGCATGATATAAGTAAAAGAGGTGAGAGAGGAGTGTCAACACAAAAGTAAAAGCAACAGTGTCTGGGGCCTATGGTAGGGCACGCTGGAGGCAGGATTATCAAATAGATGAAATTTCTCATTTAACATTCGTTCACTCTTTAACAGCTGTTTATTGTGCTCCTACTATGTCAGACACTGGGGATATGTGAACACAAAGGTATAGTTCCCAAGAAGATGTATGTTGGGTGCTGAGGAGTGAGCTTCCCTACATCCCTTAATTCACACAATGTATGTCAGCAAATTCCCATTCCAGTTCCAGCTAAAAGGAGATAAGACTCGTTCTCTGTACTCCCAACAAGAGACAAGTTGATTTTTAAGAACATAATTTCAAATCTGGTTTTCCTGTCACAGCATCTTCATCCTAAAGTCAACTAGCCCAGAATTTTCCATCATAGGTACCACCTCAGTCTCGTTTACTTATTATTTTGTTTAAACCAACATACTCTTCTTCCACAGCCTACAATTGTTACCCAAAATGGAAACCTCCTATTACTTGTCACGTGAAGGAGATAAGTAACAATGTTATGAAATTGTAAACTGATACAATTGCCTAACAAAGGCTCTGGGAGCCTGTGACCCCACTCCCCAACTCTTGTAGTATTTTTAAATGGCCGGGCACTGTGGCTCACGCCTGTAATCCCAGCACTTTGGGAGACTAAGTCTGGCGGATCACTTGAGGTCATGTGTTCGAGACCAGCCTGGCCAACATGGTGAAACTCCATCTCTACTAAAAATACAAAAATTAGCTGGGAGTGGTGGCATGCGCCTGTAATCCTAGCTACTCGGGAGTCTGAGGCAGGAGAATCACTTGAACCCAGGAGGCTGAGGTTGCAGTGAGCCAAGATCATCCCACTGTACTCCAGCCTGGGTAACAGAGTGACACGCCATCTCAAAAAAAGAAATATAAATAAATAAATAAAGAGAGGGGATTAGTAAATGTTAACAAGGTGTTAAATACACATTAGAACCAAAATAAGCTTTGCCTTTCCTGTAATCCAAAGAATCAAAAAAGAATTGAAAAGAATGACTTCCTCACTGTGATTTTATGTTAATTAAGGTAGGGTTTCCACACCACCAGGACACCTATCCCACTTTGAGAAGCACTGATCTGGTCCAACCATTCCTGCAGTGTCCCTTCCAAATGACTGTCCAGCTTCTTCCTGAACATTTCCAAGGACAAAAGATCTTTGGAACCCATTTGTCCTTAGAAAACTCTAACAATACTTTTTTTGTATCCAAAATAAAACAAATAAATTTAAAAACCAGAAAAACAAAACACAACACTTGCCTGTCTGGTCCTCCAAGCTCTATGATGTGTCACGTATTATTTGGGCAACTTCTTTTCAAATCTATAGACCAAAGACTTCAGTCGAATGTGGGACTCAACAACTGTTGAAGGCAACAAGCTGGAATCACCAGTAAAGGGCTTTCTTATTTAAAAATAGTAAATGTTGTACCTCCAAGTATGGTCCTTTGGCTTCAGAGAATCGACGGTTGCAGTAAGATTGAACTGAAGTTTTGTCATTTCATTTAACGCAAGAGGGCTAGACAATTCTTAAATCTGGAGCATCTGAAGGGTTTGTCAAGGGCTTGCAAAATGAGTCAAAACCACTAAGAGAAATTTAATATCTTAAGCTATGCATTGCCATGGCTCTGGTGTATAGCTGAGGCCTGTTTGAATACTCTGAGCATTTATGGACAAGAAAAGGAGCTGTAGATTTCACCACCTGCCCCCTCAACACCTACCCATACATTATATTGAAAAAAAAACCAAACAAACAAAACAGTATCTCTCTCAGGCCGGGAGGAGTTTCTTTAGGCTTCCCTTTCATTCTCTGTAGAATGTAAGTGATAGGATACCTGTGTCACAAGGTTGTTGTGAGGATTTATGCCTGGCACATAGTATGTGCTCAATTAGTGGTAGTTGTTGGTGGTAAGAGTAGCAGCAAGAGCTGTCCTCTGGCGGTTCCCACTGTATAAATGAAAATTCTAGAGCAAAAAGACAGAGCTTCAAGTCAAGGGCACGGAACTAAGGCTCCAGATTCCACACGTCTCATTTGTCTGTGATCCCTGAAGCAACCACTTTCCTATTAAGGTAAATGGAAGAAACCATAAAATTAATCCAGTAACAACATGGGAGTCAGCGAGAATTCCTTCCTCATTACTGGAAGGGATAGGTTTCTGCCCTACGGCATGGAATTCGATTACCTTATCACAGCTGCATAATTCTAAATATTATCATTGGTTATACAACTGCTCCGTCTTTTCTGAGAAACTCAGCCCCAGTGTGTAGCACCCTGGATTCCACAGGGCAGCAAATTCCATATACTGCACCCATGCTGTGAATGGAGATTTTCAGGCTGACCAAAACTTGAGGTGACCAAAACTTGAGTCTCCATCTTAACACTCAAACACACTTCATGGCAGCCTGGAAACAAGGCAATCATTACGAAGCTTCAGCCCAGTTCATGTGAAACCAGCTTACTGGGACTGCTTCATTGTCTCTCTAGGGCTAATTACAAACATGTGGGAAGGGAAGCTAAGGAACGCCTGTCTAGAAAGGGAGGTTGTATAATGTAGTGGGAAGAACCCATCTGTGGGGTAAACTTTTTTTTGCATCATGTAGAAAGTAAATCTGGGTAATTAAATGTGTGTGTGTGTGTGTGTGTGTGTATTTAGGTTTTGGTGAGGTATAAAGTCATTTAAGCTATACCAAAAAGAATTTACCTTTCCATTACAGATGATTCATTCAGTAAGCATTTGTTGAGGATTTTTATGTGCCAGGTGCTTCTCTAGGAGCTGAGGATACCAAAATGGAGAAGACAAGATATCTGCCCTCAAGGCATTCAACATCTGGTTGGGAGATGGACTCATGATTGCAGTATTCATGGTATCAGTGACACGGGTAGTATCATCTCAATGAAGGGACAACTTAGGGAAGGAACGATGCACCAGTCTCTTCTCCTGCCTCTCCCGTATTCGGGCTTCCTTGCTGGGAAATAACTCTATTAGCAGAGAAGAAGGGGCTCTTTTCTTTTTCCTTTCCTTCTTTCCTTCTTTCTTTCTTCTTTCTTTTCTTCCTTTCTTCCTTCTTTTTTTTTTTTTTTTTTTTTTTTTTGCCCTGAATTGTTTTCCTCTCACCCGAGTCTTTCACCATTAAATGCAGAAAGAACAAGAGGTGGGGCCCTGTGAAATTCCCAACAAAAGTCAACCTGGGGAACATGGCCTCACAAATGGGAAGTAAAGAAGAAAAGGTGCTTGACAGGCTTTCAACCACAGAAACCTTCCCTTTCAGAGGGAGCTTGCAGGAAGGGAGCCAGGAGACTTGAGGGTCTCTGGGCTCATGCAGCCTTGCTCCCAGAGCAGGAATCCCCTCTCCAGCCCCTGAAAAGTGGACATGGAGCTCCCCCGAGTGCTTCATTCTTACGTGGTCTTAATTATGAAGTCTGTCTTCTGTGAGGTCCACCTATGGGTCCTAATTGTGTTATTTGGCACAATTAGGATGGCAGTTTTTCAGATGGTCTCAGGGAGAACCTAGCAGTCTCTTGGGCACCTGAGCATAAGCGCAGTGTCCCAGTGCTGCTTCTGTGCCTGTTCTCCAGGCCCTCCACCATCCTGACTGCCTCTCCGCCATGCACTGTGCTCCCAGAGCTGATCCTGGTGCTCCAGATGTCATGTGACTGGGTAGAGACAGTGGCCTAGATCCAATCCTCTATGAATGCAGGCCGAGGTTGGGTCCATTGCTTTACCAGCCATGACAAACCATTGGCTTAGAGGAGTTAAGCTTGTGGTCAACTAAATCTTGCAGAACTGACTGTGGAAAGATTTTTGTGGAAAAAATGGAATTGTTCTTCTATTAAAAGATCAGTAATAACCGGCACACGGCTTTGTTGTGAGACGCTGCTTTCCAGAAGGCTTGAGCCTGTGCAAGTTAGAAATTCTTATTTGCTAATTTCAGCAGCTTCAAGTGAGCTGGTGATTTTGATCAGTTCTGGTTTGGAAGAAACTTTTGAAAAATTTAAAGAAAATGTAAATAAGAAAGGAAAGTTAAAGTTTCCTTTATCTCTAGGAAAAATAAGATTTTCCACCCTTAACTTATCAACTTAAGTCTCCTTCAGAATGCTGTGGAACTGCAGGTTTCTTCTGCTGATATGATCATTGTTTTCAAGAGAGTAAGTTACCTGATTAATTCTGACTTGGAGGTTTGTGCCTAAGGATTGGAGGTGGCAGGTGAGGGTTGGAGGCGGGGAATGCTTCCGAAGTGAGACATCATCTTAGGCTCTTCTAATTTCTGGAGTTCACATTCTGAGAGGATTCACTGTCCCATCAGATTAATTGCACTACATAGAGGTAGTGCCCAGCCCCCAATTCCTGCCCCCTACCCCAGAGTTCTTTAATTAATTGATCTGAAATGGAGCTTAGGAATTGACGTTTATTTGTAGTTCTCTAGATGATTCTATTATGCGCCCACGGTTGAAAACTACCACTTTACAGTTTTTCTAGAATTGTTCTTTGTTTTCTGGTGCCACAGTCCCCCAGTGTTACTACTTTAGTTGGTACCTTTATTAGTGCAGACACCCCCTCTTTTAGGAAACCTTCCCTGGCTTTCTCCTGCTAATACAGGCTCGCAGAGGTGTAGGTACTATGTTTCCACCTTATCACAGTTACTGCATCACAATGGAATGTGCTGTTAACATGTCTGTCTTCCTCATAAAGGCTTCTTGAAGGTACTGTGTCTTTATCTGGCACATTCTTTGCATTGCCTAGAGGACAGAGTCTGCATTCTTGGCACAACAAATAAGACCCTTAGTAGCCTTCGCAAGCCCCTCTACCAGCTTTATTGCCTGCTGCTTCCCTGGCAGAAACCCTGTCCCTCTCTCAACATCCTAATGCCCTCAGCACTTCATCCTTCGTATGTTTCCCTCTTCCCCAGCTCCATCAGAATTTTTTACCTCCTTCAAAGTAAATTGAAAGCTTAGCTTTCAGTCTTTCCATAAAGTTAGCCCTACTTGCTCCAGCTGAAAGTAAGGATCCCTCCCTGGAGTACCTGTCACTGTCACTCATACATTACCAGCACATGCTGTCATGCTCCAAACTAAACTGGAACGTTCCACTAAGACCATGTTTTATGTATTTTTGTGGCATCTGGAGCAAAGTTCATCCTGCCTGAGAAGTGTACCATTTTTAATGCTTTTTTTTTTTCTTGAGATGAAGTCTCACTCTGTCACCCAAGCTGGAGTGCAGTGACGCAATCTCAGCTCACTGTAACCTCCGCCTCCCGTGTTCAAGGGATTCTCCTGCCTCAGCCTCCTGAGTAGCTGGGACTACAGGCGCCCGCCACCATGCCTGGCTAATTTTTGTATTTTTAGTAGACAGGAATTCATCATATTGGCTAGGCTGGTCTCGAACTCCTGACCTTATGATCTGCCCGCCTCGGCCTCCCACAGTGCTGGGATTATAGGCACGAGCTGCCACGCCCAGCCGGTTATTTTTAATCACAAAAGCAATGCATTCTCTATTAGAAATGACACATACAAATATTGATGAGCACAAAGAAAAAAGTGAAATGCTACTCTGCTGAGGTAACCACCGATAACGGTGCTAGACCTGTTGCTGGAGAAGCAGCGTGTGGTAGGGAGTAAGTGTTCTGGCTAGAAGGACTGAGTTGGAAGCCCAGCGTGGCCACTTCCCAGCTCAGTGACCTTTGAAGGGCTACTTTATCTCTCTCTGCCTCGGTTTCTTTATCTACACAGTAGTAGTATCTACCTCATTGGATTGTTGTGAATATGCAAGTTAATACTCATTAAGCATACTGCCTGACACACAATTGCGCAGCACTATTAATCTTTCACACTCTTTGTTAAAAGCTTACACACAAATATACCACTGTTTTTATGAAAACGGAATCATGTATTGTTCTATAATATGCTTTATTTGGATAGTATTCTCCTATATTAGTACATGCAGATATGCCTTATCACTGAATGATTAGCATATTTGTAATATTCTGCTCTTTCAAATAATTCTGCAGTAAACTTCAGCAGGTATGTATCTTTGTAGTCTATTTCTGAATGATTGATGACTAAAAGCAGAGTTGTTAGAGCACCAAGCAAGTGCATGTAAAATCCAGAGAGATATTGCTAGATTACCTCCCAAAATTATTCTCCCAAAAGGTGCTGTTTTCTCCTACTCCTTCAGAAGATATTATCCGCTATAAATTCCATGCAGTTCTATTTAAAGTCATTTTTATTACCCATGTGGTGCATGAATGCTTACTATTTGTGTAAGTAAAGTAGAAAATGCTATATATAAGGGAAAACATGAAAGTACACTGCACACGCACACACGCGCATGCACGCGCACACACACTCATAAACACAAAGCCCCCCAGTATATTGACTTTAATTTGAATCAACTTGTGAACTGATTACCCTGGAAATGACTGGGAACCTGCATTCCATTATAAAAAGACTCTGTGCCCATAAAGACAAGTAAAAAGATTCTGGAGTTTCTGCTAGCAGAAATAGACAGAGAGAGAGAAGAGGTGGGGTGGGGGGCAGTGGGGAAGGGTCTATATCCAGACAAGGATTTCTGTGGCCATGTCATGAATTGTATGCCTCCAGAGGGCAGTTCTGTTTTTTCCCTCTGTTTGGCATTTCGTGGTCATTTCATGATAAGCAGAAAGAAAACTTTGGAATAGTGCTATTCTCTGCTGAAGGATTGATTTACCTGAATGATCTTCCAATTTTGAGTCTGGGCAGAATCTAGGGTCCTAAGTCTTAAGTTTCTGCAAATTCATTTTACCAGGCAAGATAGACTTCTTTTTGCTTCTTCATAGTGAAGATCCTTGCAATAATCTCAGATCCTCAGGCTGGAAGCCAGTCCATTACCCCATGATGTCCTTCTTTCACTAACCCATCAACTTCTGTACTATCAGTGTAACATGCTTCTCAACTGGACTGCCTCATATGGAGATATAGGCTTGCCTTCTTTGTGTTTATTTTTTAAAACAATTGTTTGAGTTTTCATCCGGGTTTCCTTCAAAGGGAAGAAATTTCCCCTAAATTACCAAACGAGTTTTCTCTCACAAAGCATTGGATTACGGGTGGCCAGTAGCTGAGTTTTGTGATTCTGACGATAAGTAATAAGTCAAGAAGAGCTATTGGCTAATCCTTTAGAAAGATTCTATAAGAAAAGTAAGATGATTGTAAGCTTCCTAGATCCAAGCTGTTAAAATGACATCTGTATTACCAAGACTTGTCAGTACTGTGAAGGGAAAACAGAGGGGAACCCCTATATATAAAAACACAGTCTTGTTTCATCTATAATACCCCTGGTCCCCCTCCTTCATCTACATTGCCACCCCACCAACACCCACCACTTCATTATTTTATAGCTGATATTTTATTACATTTTTGAAAGCAAAGGAAACATAAGACAGGTATACTATTTTAAGATTATATTAACATACTTCATGTTTCTTTAATGCCCCAACACACACACACACATACACACACACACACACACATACACACACACACACACCCCAAGGGCTGATCACGTGAACAAATTGTTAACCAATTGACTTGCCTCCCATTTCCGGTATAAGCTTCTGTACCAGTGCTTTATATTAATTACCAAAACCCTCCTGCAACCTGAGCATGATACATCTCTAGTATAGGATGACACAATAAAATATTTATGCTATGAAATTTGGGAACAAAATTTTTCATCATGGCATAATGTGCATGTATGGGCACACATAGCTTTGTACGTTTATTCTGTTTTCAGAAGTCCTTCCAATTCTAAAATGCGTTGTAGTCTGACAGTGCCTCTAATGTTGGTAACTCTTTCTAAGTTTATAATTTTTCCAGAGTTTGTTTCTGCACTTTAAGGTTTCTTAACTAGATTATTTCTAGTTGAGCTGTAATTTCAATGTGTAGTTCTCCAGAGTGTTTGTGCTAAGCGTGGAAGTTTCATTATTTTAAAGCTAACTCCCTGAAAGTATATTACAAATGTTCTACAATTGTAATATAGTGATTCATACCAAAAAAAAAAATCCCTATTATCAGCATACCTAAACTACACACTAAATATTTAAGAAAAAAAAGTGGAAACATTAGTAGCTTTTATGCTGGAATCTTGCCATTTCTTTTTCAATTTAGAATAGAATTTGGTTGTCTTATCTTGGGACTCTATGCTTCACAACATACCTGAAAGCATTCTTTTGGCATGGATTTGGAAGATAGTTTTAGAGCCAGACATCAATGTAGTAGTTCTCAAGGATACCAAAAATTCATAACATTCTTATGGGTATAATAAAAAATGTTTACATATTGAATTCTATAATATAAAGTAGGAGCACACTTACTATGAGAAATATAGCTCCCATGCAATGTAAAGGTAAAATTATAAGCATATTTCCATAAACAGTAAAAGCTATTGAATCTAAGCATGATTGGCAATTTCAAATGTTCCAATATCATTTAGGCATAATGCTTCAAAGTTTTCAAGCCCTTTTTCTGTTAGCTTTCAGAAAAGTAGAGGACAAGAAAGGATGAAGAAAAATTTATAGTGAAAAATCTTAAAATTGAGAGAATTCAATCTATTAACTTTAATCTATAAACTTTTTTTCTCCGAATGGCATCATTATTTGATTTTAGCAGCAAACATTTGGGTTTAGCTTATGGAAGGCAGATGTCCTGTGGGAACATGACTTGAAGTCACCATATAACGTCCCACTAAATAAACATCTGAACTGTAACTTGACAGCTACCAAGTGAGGTCAAGTGTCTGAAAGTGCTGTGTACACCCCATAAGCACGTTTTCCTTATGTGAAGGATGCATTTCTAGCAATGCGTATCAGACTTTCAAGCACTCAAAACATACTTGCTGCCAAACTTTGCCATCCACCACTAACCTCCATTTGATCCTTAGAAGGTAGAAACTTACTTTACAATAGAAAAATATATTATTTTATTTGTATGATGTCCTAAAACTATTTCTTGGTATTGATAGACCTAGGTTTATCTTATTTCAAGTTTTCCTTATTTTTTAAGAGGTTTACTGAGATGTAACTCACATACATGCAATTTACCCATTTAAAGTGTACGATTTAATGACTTCTAGTATATTTATAGAGTTGTGCATCCATCATCACAATCAATTTTAGGAGATTTTTATCACCCCAGAAATAAAGCCTGCATTCATTGGCCATCATCCCCCAATTCCCCCATGCCATCAGCCCCAGGCAAACTCTAGTCTACTTTCTTTCTCTATAGATCTATTTATTATGAACATGTCATTCAGTATATGGTCCTTTGTGACTGGCTTTTTTCACTCAGCACAATGTTTTCAATATTCATCCATGGTGTTGCATATATCAGTACTTCATTCCTTTTTATGGCTGAATAATATGATATATGCATATTGCATATACATGGACATGTGATATGTCCATATAATGGAATATTACCCATTCATATAATGAACATATCACATGTCCATATTCCATATATGACATGTCCATATAATGGAATATTATCCATTCATTAGTTAGATATTTGGGTTGTTTCTATATTTTGGTTTGGTTTGGTTTTTGCTATTATAAATAAGGCTGCTTTGAACATTCATGGACATACGTTTTCATTTCTCTTGTGTATTTACTTAGGATAGAATTGCTGGGTCATGAGCTTGAAGTGAGCTGAGATCCGGCCACTGCACTCCAGCCTGGGCGACAGAGAGCGAGACTCCGTCTCAAAAAAAAAAAAAAAAAAAAAAAAGAATTGCTGGGTCATATGATAACTCTTCTTAGCCTTTTGAAGAATTACCATGTCATTTTCCAAAGTGGCTGCACTATTTTACATCCCCAGCAGCAGTGTGTGAGGATTCTAATTTCTCCACTTTCTTACCAACACTTCTTATTATCTGTCTTTTTATTATTATTCATCTTTTTATTAGGGCGGGTATCAAATACTGTCTCACTGTGGTTTGATTTGCACTTCTCCAATGTCAAGTATATTTTTATGTGCCTATTAGTCATTCATACATCTTCTTTAGAGAAATGTCTATTCAGATCCTTTGCCCATTTTTCAGTTGGGGTGGCTTTTTATTATTGAACTGTAATTGTTCTGTATATATTAAACTTACACTTTGCAAAAATGCTGGGCACTAGACTATACAGGGATTACTGTACCACTTGTCATAAATCATAGCTATGATCCTCCTTGAGAATTCCTTACTGTAGTTAACACCTGTTCTAAATAAGCACTCTAAGTGCTTGTTACAAAGTGTAACGTGGGCCAGGTGCGGTGGCTCATGCCTGTAATCCCACCACTTTGGGAGGCTGAGGCAGGTGGATCACGAGGTCAAGAGTTCAAGACCAGCCTGGCCAACATGGTAAAACCCCGTCTCTACTAAAGATACCAAAAAATAGCTGAGCGCGCTGGCGTGCGCCTGTAATCCCAGCTACTCGAGAGGCTGAGGCAGGAGAATCGCTTGAACCTGAGAGGTGTAGGTTGAAGTGAGCCAAGATTGGGCCATTGCACTCCAGCCTGGGCAACAGGGCAAGACTCTGTTTCAATAAATAAATAAATAAAGTGCAATGTGAATAATAAAACATTGGTGAAAATCAGTAGTTTTATACTATTGTGTACTTTTGAAATAAAACATCTCCCCACCTATAGCAAGGAGATATAATAGCCAAAACCAAAAGGGAAATACAGTGGGGCATCATTAGTAATACATTTTGGTTGTCTTAGGTGTGAGAGGACTCTTGCTCTTATCTGCATGATACATGTTTTAGCTAAAACTTTGAAGTCATAAGATATGTAGTCTAGGTATTGTAATTGTGCATTTCACATTTCAAAAACTGTAAAATTCAAATGTTAAGTCTTTGGCTACACTAAAATAATTGTAGAAATCCCTTAAAATGTAGATGGTAAACTCATCAGTTATAACTTTTTATTGCATTAAAATATAATATGAGTTTATTTCTTTAGTTGTAATGAATAAAAATAAAGTTAATTACAAAAGTAAACCAGGTAACACAACTATTTGAATATACTTAACACTATTGAACTGTACCTCTAAAAATAGTTAAGATGGCACATTGTATTATGTGTTTTATACCATAATTAAAATTTTTAAAAATAAGTCAGATACAAATATTTTAATGTCAATTGTTTTGAATGGAATATTCTAAATGGTTATTTGCTTATCAGTCTAACTGAAGCACAGTTAATCACTCTTACACTGCTTTGAGTACACTGCTTTGAGTTAGATAGCTGCTCCCCATCCTAAATTTTACTTTCTGAGATGAGTAATACAGACACTCAAGTTAACCAGGATGTTAGTCTGTGGGTCAGTGATCAGGTATCTACAAGTCAAGACATTCCTCAGCCGCCCCTGTGGTTGCCCTGTGAGGTGGTTGGGGGCAATGGTGGGCCTGAGGGGAGATGGCTGCAACAGGAGGACCTCTGGATTACATATCCAAGTTCCCTCTCAGGAATGTGGATGCTAAAAGTGAAGTGCTGATAACAAATCTCACTGGTATGAAGTAGATTTTACAAGGTGCTTTGATCTCAGGCTACATCTCAAATTATGGGGCGGCCTTATTGCTGAAAGTTCTGTGTAGATCTTTTACAATAGTATTGCATTTTACATTCATTATAATGCTTTTTATTATGAGTTCTAATTCCAAGTTAGTTATTTTTAATTCAGAAAGAAAGTAAATATTTGCTTTCTGGAGGTATCTGTACTTGAGTATCTGTAAGGAGAGCCCCTCAAGTTCTGTTTTTGGGAATCCTCCCCTTTTGAAAGCACTAATCGGACCTCAAAACCAGATTTTATCTTTGAGGACTGACTTCCACTGTCTTTTTTTTTTTTTTTTTTTTTTTTTTTGTGACAGAGTCTCAGTCTGTCACCCAGGCTGGAGTGCAATGGCGTGTTCTCGGCTCACTGTAACCTCCACCTCCCGGGTTCAAGCAGTTCTCTTCCCCAGCCGCCCAAGTAGCTGGAATTACAGGTGTCCACCACCACGCCCAGCTAATTTTTATGTTTTTAGTAAAGATGGGTTTCACCATCTTGGCCAGGCTGGTCTTGAACTCCTGACCTTGTGATCTACCGCCCTCAGCCTCCCAAAGTGCTGGGATTACAGACGTGCGCCACCGCGCCTGGCCATCCACTGCCTTTTGACCATCAACAAAAAAGGCCAAAGTGAAGCTTGCTGGAAAGGCTTTCTAAGCCAACCATTCTCAGTAATTTTGGGGTTGTTTCATTCGTCTTTATTTGGAGTAGGCTAAAATCAGTTGCACATTTGTGGTGAGCATTATAGAGTCCTGTTATTTGAATTATCCATTATTTCCTATTTAATTGGAGAGTTGAGGTTAGTGTTTTCTTCTATCTCATGTCTTGAATTCCCAGCAGAGGCTGCACAAAATTTACTTCTACTTCATACACCAGTTTATCATGATGCAGATTATTGCTCATTTTCATTCTTGAGTAGAGCTACAGGTCAAGCAACTTCTTGCATTGATATTGATGTCCTCTTTCACATATATAAGTAATGTATGTAGTGATTACAAGACATTCCTTTTGTTCGTTAAAGAAAACTCCCAGAAGACTCTTTGGAATAAGCTATGTATAAGCCACTGAATACTCTTTAAAGAAGCAAACCTATGTCATTAAGGGAAAGCTAAAGATACGTAAGCTTTTTGAAGCTGATGTCAAGGAAGGCAGCATTGCTTGGTTGGTGCAACTGCCGGAGACAGGACAGACAGGTCTGACCAAGGACAATCTGGAATTGTAAAGAACGCTGATAGAATATTGCATGGACAAGTTTAGATAACAAGGGCTGGCATTTTTCACTAACACTCGGTTTCCTCTGTGTGTTTTTCTTTTTCAGATTTATCTTTTCTGTGTTGAAATCCACACAAGGGACATAAAATAACCCTCAAAAAATATAAACACAATATCCAAACTTTTTGGAAATTTAAATGTTAAGTATTATTCAGTAATGTCTGCCCACTGTAGCTGGACAAAACCACATTCAGGTCTATGTGTCAGCTTTGTCCCTCAGCCCTGTGATTTGCTTTTGGTGGCTCAGGGCCACCTCTCCAAGGGCAAGCTGCATGAAGGCAGACAGCGCGTCTCCATTTTGATGAAGCTTTGCAGTCAAGCTCCTCAGTGTGTGTTAGAGAGGCACAGTGGTCTGCAAGGGTATGTTCATGTCTATAACAATAATTGACCTCCCTAGTGGAAAGACAGGATTTTCCCAAGGAAAATAGTTTGTGGTGTCATATTTGTGGTCTCTCTAAAGAGACAATTCCATAAGTGGTTCCTAAGCCTTGGAAAATTCTCTTTTGCAATAGTACCCACAAATAATGTTCAAAGAGCTATTTTTGAAGAAAGGATTCCTCACATTTTTGCAGGTGTAAGTCATTCCTGCCTCAGTGGAGTACAAAGAGTGACGTGAGGGAAGCAGACCTGCTGGCAGGAATTTTAAAAGTATACTATATTTGTCCCACGTTAACTGTGCTTCTGGGGTATAAAGGTCAGGGATAGAACTGGTCCTGTGGGTTGTTTCTCATTGAAACCACCTCTATTCCAAAGCCCTGGTGTCACTAGCCAAGATGTATCTATTCTAATAAAATATAGGTCTCATATGACAACACATTACAAAACACACATTTTCATTTGTTTTTCTTTATCTAGTCTATTGGAAATGTGTGGTTCTTTTGTAGTTTCAATTAGGAGTCTAATTTGGTCATTTTCCTCTTAAAATACTCTTCAAGTCCTGTGAGTACTCAACAAACACTCACCATTGACCAATTTCTATTTCCAGCCATATACTGGTCATAATGAAACCTACTTAGAAGATTTGAATGAAATAATTTAATTATTTTCAGTGTATGAGAGGCAAAATTATCTGCCATGAATTTCTCTGGAGTAAAGCATCCTCAGTCCATCCAAGTAAATGTTTTCATTTTTGACGTTCAATCAAGAAACACTCAAATTCAACTGTATTTTTTGTTAAGAAGAATATTTCCTTTGGCATTCAAAATGATCCCAAACATTGCTTGAAAGAGAGAAGTGAGGAGAGAGACCACATGTATTAAAGCATATTTAACCAGTTCTACTTTGGCACGTTTTGTTTTGCCATTCTACCTATCAGTCTTCTCACACCGAAGAGCACTTATAAACATTAAGATCGAATTTTCATCTTTCGTGGAAGGAGCTTTTTGTCGGCATTGGAAAAAGGGAGATTTGGGTCAAATTTTGACTGAAGGGCCATTTCCTTAGCAAACATCCAGACTCCAGGGATCCATTTTGTTTTATTTTTGCCACTGAAATCAGTTTCTGAGAAAAGGCAAAAGTCAAAATTATCAGGCTTTAAAAGAGAGCAGTTTCTTTTATCACAATTTGCCGCACTAACTTCGTGGCTTTTTGTTTTTTGTTTCTTATTTTTCATTTATTCCAATATTTATTTGGAGGAGACTAAAATCAGCTGTAAGTGTATGGTGAACATTTTGGAGTTAGGGTTAATGTGTAAGCCATTCTGCATTTCTCTCATCACTTAGATTTTTATTTAATTAAGGCATTCATTAGCATGAAACTTACTATTTGGTGTCTGCTTATCTCTTTTTTTTTTGCGGACCAAGCATATAGATGTGCAAGGAACAGTGTTTTATTATTGTAAATACCTTTCCATGATTAAGAGTTTTTTTATGATTATACTGTCTCAATGTTGAAAGAAAAAATTTTAAAGATTTGCATTTCAATGTTTTTACCTATAGGCAAGACTGTACCACTCTGAGCAACAAACTTAAGTTTCAGAAATTTAACTTAGGAACTTTTCAAGGAAATTTGAGATTTGTGTCGAGAAACCTTTTTACTAACGATTAATGTAATTTGGAACACGGTTCTTAAATTAATGTGAATGTGCAAAATCTACCATTTTTGCCGCCATAATGTCAGACTTTGTACTACTTAGAAATGCATTCTGTCCCACATCTCATGCTGTCCATTCCTCAGAATAGTTTGGGAGTTTAGCTTTTATAACCTTTGGTTGCCCTTGGAAGGTATTTATGGCTTGGATGGGCTTTGTTCATAATCACAGTGTTCTTATAGGATAACCCCCCTGGCCTTCCTGTGACACTGAGCTACTGATAACTTCTCACGTGTCCAGATAATCCAAATCCACATTCAAAAAGTGCCGCATCATCAAGACAGACTTGAACAGGGCTTTTTTAGTCATCAACAGGTCATTAAAGATAGCACATCTCACTATTTTTCCCTTCAACTACATACATTGTGAAGACTTAATGGGGGAAGGTGTAAGATTTTGATCTCTCGTGATCCTAACTGCATTAATGGCCTGTAGTTCAAAGGTTACTAAGATTGCAATAGAAGAAAAAAAACATAAAAGCAAAAAAATTTCCCAAGAAACTACCACAAGTATATACTTTTATACTGTACATAATGAACATTCCTGACTGTACAGTGCTGTTATTATAGTCCTTATGTATCTTTAATTGTAAAAGTCACATATCTACCCTACTTGAATGAATGTATCTGATTGACTCATTGGTAAAAGATTCTTTAACTCAGCTGGGCCTGGTGGCTCACGCCTGTAATCCCAGCACTTTGGGAGGCCGAGGTGAGTGGATCACCTGAGATTGGGAATTCGAGATCAGCTGGACCAACATGGAGAAACCCCATATCTACTAAAAAAAAATACAAAATTAGCCAGGTTTGGTGGCCCATGCTTGTAATCCCAGCTACTCCAGAGGCTGAGGCAGGAGAATCACTTGAACCTGGGAGGTGGAGGTTGCAGTGAACTAAGATTGTGCCATTGCACTCCAGCCTGGGCAAGAAAAGCAAAACTCCATCTCAAAAAAAAAAAAAAAGATTCTCTATCTCTATTCCGTATCTCTATCTCCACACCCAAAAAGAGACAATTGGCATAAATTCCTATTTTTAGATTTCCCAAAGGAAAACACAATCTTATGTTCTGTTGGTTGACAAGACTAAGATTGAAAAGTGACATACAAAGTAGGGCTACTGACTTTCTATAGTTTATTATTTGTCTCCTAAAAAGGAAGATATTTGTATTTCTTTTAAGAACTTCACTCCAACAGATTTATTATTAAACAATTCCTGACTGTGTTGAAATAATGAGGTATAGTTCACTTTGAGAAAATACCCTAAAGAAAAGTCCTGATCGTTGATTCTCAAAATTTTTCCAGTCTCAATATACTTATGAGATAAAAAGTCATTCTTCTCAATAATTAATAGGAGTTAATATAACCCTTTGGTTTTGTGTTTATTGTTGGTGTGGAGAGAGCAGAAGGAGCTATGTTAATTTGTATGGCTTTTAAAAACTCTAAAGATTATTCTGATATCCGGATATTCATTTTGCCCCAGTCCTCAACCTTTAAGTGAGATGGGCCTTCCCAATTGAGAATCACTGTGTAAGTTTTCCAAAAACAATTAATTATAACATGTTCCATCATGGATTACTTTAGTGAACTTAAAATTTGACTCAAAATTTTACAAGCATTGATTTTAGTTTCAGAAATACATTCGTGGGCAGATGTGAAATTTTCCTATGGGAATATCAGTCTACTTTATTGTTTTGGGGACATCCAAATCTTAGTGTAGAGGCGGGTGGGGAAACTAGATTAAATGTTGGGTGAACTTGTTTACCGTTTCTACCTTGACCTCTGTCAGATGAGGGTGGAAGTCTTCTCTCCTGAATACAGGATAGAGATTGTCTATAGTCTGAGGAAAAGGCTGCTTTCTACTGGGGTCATTTATCTATCTGTAAAAGAGGATTTTTCTCCCCTTTAATGTAACCGTAATACCCATTATCACTTGTTAAAAAATAAATAATAATCCTTTAATAATGCCATCCAGCCAGTTTTCAAAAATCCTCATTTCTTTTCTTTCTCTTTTCACAGTTTGTTTGAATCAAGCCGCATTCATGCATTGAATTTATTTGACAGAGTCTCTGAATCTGATAAGTTTGCAGGCTAGCTCTCACATTCTCTATTGCCAGCTTTATCTCTGTCTTCCTTTCCCACCCTTTTTATTTGTAATTTGTTCGTTAAAGAGATCAGGTTGTCAGGTAAAATTAGTCTTCCACAATCTGGATTTTGATGATTATATCACCATGGTATTGTTTAACATCTTTCTCTTTCCCCCAAACCGTTGTTTTTCAGTCATGAGAGATAGATACAAGCATTAAAACTATATAGCTGAAATGGCCTTGAAGATCCTCAGTAACCACAGCTTTTAAAAGCTGATACAAGTCAATTGGCCAAAGGATATTGAGTTAGGCAGGGCCAGTCTTTGGCAATGCAATTGCTGCTTCCTCAGACCCATAAAAATTATTTGTTTTCTTTGAAAATGGGAAAAAGCTACAGGATAAGTCATAAGGCATAAGCATAGCTAGAATTGTCTGCAAAATAAGCTTATACACATGGTAAAGGCCTCATGATTCTAAGCCTGTCTCCCAGGCTCCCTTTCAAGTTACCAAGATTTGCAGAGTTACTTCATTTATTATGAAGATGGTGAGTGCGTGCAGAACAAATGTATTCCTGGTAAAAGAACATTAACATGATGGGAAATGCAGCTATTTTAGATGTGATATACAAGAGTAGGGAAACTATTGAAGTTTTTTTGTGTGGTTTTTTTGTTGTTGTTGTTTTTTGTTTTTAAAAAAAGGAAATATAGAAACTAGGGGCTAAACTAGACACTTGGCCCCTCCTTGGGTTCCTTCCCCACACCAGGCTTGTTGGTTCTACCTTCCTAACTCCATTGACCTCTGCCATGGCCACCATCTGCACCCTAGTCTGGGCAACATCATATTGATCCTAATCTACAATAACTTCCTTTCTAGTCTCCCTGCCATGCCCCTACCCCGTGCTCCAGGGTCTTGCTCTTTTCTTACCTACTTTTTTTGCACAAAGGTAGCATGTTCTTCCTAAAACTCAACTCTGGGCTCGTTCCCCACATTGCTTTTGGAATAAAGACCAAACTTCTCACATGGCTCCAGCTTGTGCCTTTCTGTCTTATTTCTCATTCCTCCTCCCCACCCTCCCACCCCCAGCCCCACCCCACTCCCAGCCTAGCGTCTACCTGTACTTTTTTCCCCAGCCTCTTCACCTGAAACCCCTCCTTACCCTCAGGTCTCACCTTGCATGTCATTTTCTCCAGGAAACATCTCCTACACACACAGTGCAGTTAGGCAGCCCCATTGCCAGTCTCCACCTCCTCCAGCCAACTGTGTCATGAAAACAGGGACCATTTTGTTCAGCACTCCATCCCTGGGGACAGACAACAATCATTGCCTGAGATTCCAGAGAGTCTTAAGTTATTTTATAAAGTGTTGTGAAAGTCTCCACTTTCATGTTAAAAAGTACTACACACTGCATAACATTTTTCAGAAAGGGTTATTATGGGAGGGCCGAGGGTCAAAGTTCCAAGTATTACACTGCTTCCTTGAGCAGTGCCAGAAAAACCAACACCGGATTCTTGACTTAGGGAAATATTGCACCCTACTGCAATAAATATTGCACCCAATTTATGTAGTTGGCTTTTTGTCTTTTTAAACAGGCAAAGAGAGCTTTGCCATGCTTTTCCTGGAAAGATTCACTGATTCAATCCTTCAGTTAATATTTGGTGGAATGGCTTCTAAAGCCGTGGCATGCAATTCTGCCGTAGGACGAGAGTCGTGTGTGCCTGCCATTGAAAGCAGTGAGCGTTACATGGGAGTTTTCTGATTGCCAGCTAGTTCGCTTCCCCAACAGGCACTTCCAGATGTGAGGAAAGATTTATTTTGGCACTCCCAGCTCCAAGTGAAGTGAGCACACACACACATACACACACCACACACACAACATTCACTCTCCTTCAGTGCTTAGGATTATCATCCTCTGCCTTCAAAGTTGGTAAATTGAGTTTACGCTACCGCAGAATAGCTGGCTCTTGGTAACTTTCAAGGGGAGAAAGGGCATCTCTCCCTCCCCTGCAGCTGAGTACAACAGCTTAAAAATAGAATAATGTGTGTTTGGTGTGTTCTTTTCATCCTCTGCATCAATAACAGGTGTATAGTTACAGACTGTACAAAGAGCTAGATTCACGGCTTCTGAAGCCTCCAGAGAATTCCCAGAGTTACCCACAGAGCAAGAACTGGGCCTAAAATGTTTAGTAAAAAGAAAGTAACCCAATATATCTATGTATTACTGACACTGCTGTCTCACATGGCTTTATTCTTCTGCTCCCATAGTGATCCTCAGATGTAAATGCACAGTGGAAGAAAATTTTACCAAGAACTATTCTTAGCAACCTTACATACCCACACTTTCCCCAAAACAAAATAAAGTTAATACCTCTAAAAATTGAAGTACAGAAATTGGTGTGACTGCTGTAAATAGCAAGCTTGGAAATGCTTTGGGTGAGGGTACAATACTGAACATTCAAATGCTTCTACTGGAGAATGAAGGTCTAGCTTCATAAACCCAATGTGAGAAGTCAGATTGATTTGCTAGTTTGCTTTTCATGCATTTTCTAAGATGTTTCTTCTTGTTTTATGACCTCTTAGAAGCACTGACCTCATATTTGCCTTGTGATTGAATGCTTTGCCCATCTTGCCGCACATCTGTGATCATTAATGGTACTACTTAATGAATAAGTTAGCACGTAAATTTGCAATGTGGAAGCTGCATCCCCTGCCAGCACACTTCTCAGCAGCTGCTTACAATTCTTTCACGTTCCCTCCCACGAGGAAATGGTTCATAACAGAATTGAACAGATGCTAGGTGCTTGGCAGCATTGTGAGCGATACTGGTTTTCAAAATGTAGGTTATTTCATGTCAGATAATTACAATTTCAACAGCTTTTAGGCCTTTAGTGTGTTGCGGTGTTCACATAAATACTTAACCTCTGACTCCACACTTACCCCTCCCAAGTTCCCCTAACCTATTTATTGGTTCTGACAACACCACTACTAAATTCTTGGCACTCACAGTCGAATCTGGTAAACACGCATGGGCAGATCTGACTTGGCACTAAAATTGCTCCTTCTTTCTAGATGAGCTTTTACAGTTGTTCCTGACAGTAGTCAAGTGTTGCCAGAACTCCAATGTATAGGTTAGTAGAGTTTCCCAAGTGCCTCTCTCCCGGGCCCCTCGCTTCTGACACACACAGATCTCTTCTTTCTCAACCTGATGCACTGTTCTGTCTCATGGAATGCTGTACTCCCCCGGACCTGTGAGCTTTGAGAGCAAACACTAGGTTGCATTTCTGTCTAGAGCTCCTGAGAGTGGCATACAATAAGTGCTAAATAAATGCATCCCAAATGAGCTGAGGATAATTAGCTAAAAATAAGGAAAATATTAATGTTTTCTTATTATCATTATTTTTTTTGAGAGAGAGCTTCACTCTGTCGCCCAGACTGGAGTGCAATGGTGCGATCTTGGCTCACTGCAACCTCCACCTCCCGAGTTCAAGTGATTCTCCTGCCTCAGCCTCCTGAGTAGTTAGGATTACAAACACATGCCACCACATCCAGCTAATTTTTGTATTTTTAGTCGAGACAGGATTTTGCCATGTTGGTCAGGCTGGTCTCAAACTCCTGACCTCATGATCCACCTGCCTCGGCCTCCCAAAGTGCTGGGATTACAGGTGTGAGCCACCACACCTGTAATGAAACACAGTGAAAATGGTTTGGGCGTACAGAAAATGCTCTGTGAGTGGGATGAGCCAATGGAAATGTTCTTGTGCTGCAAAACACTCGGCGGTAGATGAAGGGTGGTTTGGGTATCTTAATGACTGATTCCCTGCTCGTGGCTATCCCATTCACTTGACTTCTTAACATGGTTTATCTCCCACTTGAAATGTTTTACCTTTCTCCCCATTTGAAAGTTACTCCACACACATTCATGAAGCATTTTACAAATGCTGCAGCCTCCATAAGGCTGGATGCTGATACACTTCTCAAGAGGCACCATTTCCTTTCTTTCCCCTAGCAAGCCTTGTATAGCTCTGTCCCCTTACTGGATACACAGGAAACAGTCCTGACAGAGCATCTGCCATATATCTTCATGCTTCATTCCCTTCCTTGTCCTCATTGCATGTGTGCTCTGAGTTATGCATGGCTGCTGTTGTCTAGCTGAGGTTGTTAATTCATTCAGTATTGAGGCCCTCCAGTTAGCTGTGCTAGGTGCCTAAGAAGGAAGTCACAGTGCTGTTAACCATAGACTCCAGGTCCTGCATCTCCTTCCTCTCCAGGGTGAGGAAATGTTTGCATCTGAAAAGGTGAACAGGGGCCAGGTGAGTGGTGCAAGGGACATTCACTCTGGCTGCACTTATTTGTAGTAATTCCTGTTTGGTTTTTAAGATCACAAACTTCCGGAGCTACCAGTTGCAATATTGACTAGCTGTGGGAGAAGTCACTTTGGCATTGAGGGCTTGTTTATGGAGTGGAAATAATAGTAGCGACAGTAATAAAAATGTTTGTCGTGTGTGCCTCCTGGGGGACCTGGAGGGGAGCTCATGGGGAATCATGGCTGTGAGCGTGATCTATGTGAATCTATAGGCATTGGCTAATGTCAGTGACTACTACACTCTGAGATTCTGCTTTAATATTACAAACACCAACTTCAAAAGCCCTTTTGGCTTCTTTGCTGGAGAGTATCAGGTGTAAGGTCCCTCCTAGAGCTTGCATCTAAGGTCTGCCCAGAAAGGATCATTTCCTCAGCCTTGGCTTGGGTCAAATGATGGCATTCTCACTGGCCATGCCCTGGCTTTGTCACTAATTGTTAGGCAGTTTCAGAGATCGTGTTGCACGTTACTTCACCCCCTTTCTGCTGACTGGCTGCCTCCTGGGTCCTGCTTACTGCAGTTCGTAGATGTTTCTGAAAACTGCTTATGGGTGACCCTGAGTAAACAATTAAAAGTCACTGTATTTTCTGTTAGAATTAAAAAATCAACCTTGCCAAGAAAGCTTGTGACCTTGTAAAGATTGGGAAAACTCCACTTGTCATAAACTTAACCAGTTTCCAACTCATGTACTAAAGCAAAGCTTTGGGCCACTTTGCCTTATCAAAAAGCCATGAAACTTTCATTCTGTCTTAGCCTCACCACTAACTAGTGGCATCATTTTGTACATCGTCGAGCCTTTTGGATTCCTTGACCTCACTCACCAGGCCTGGAGGGCCCCGGCCACTTTTTGGCATTTAATTTTGACTTTTTGATGACAGAATTGGTTTCCAAGGGTGTTTGAGATTCCCTATGGGATTGTGTTCTCTACAATCAAGTTTCCATTGCATTAAGATGAGTGCAAGTTAGAGGCAACACATCACAGGGTTTACTTAGCCTGGAACAGAGCTGGATGCATGGTTGCTCCTCAGTAATTAGCTAAATAAGATGTGATTTACATCAGAAGCTGTAAATGACTGAGAACATTGGTGTTGCAATAAAGATTATACTTGTTCTACATTAAAGTACTAAAATCCTAATTGTGATTATAGGTTCATTCTCTAATTGGTCAGTGACTTTTTAATTTTACCTGCCATAATAACTGCTAGCAACCACTGGGTACAAAAAATATGCTGGTTATTGAACAAATGTACTTGTTATTCCTTCTGCAAGGTCATCGTTATTATTCCCATTTACAGATCAAGAAACTATGTCTCAGAGAGGTTGCATAATGTCTCAGGGTCTCCCTGCTAGCAAGTGGCTGAGCTTGAATTCAAACTCAAATCTACGTGTCACTAAAGCCCCCTCTCTCTAGAGCCATGTAACCCCTGATGTGGTATGTGACCTGTAGATTAGTACTGGATCAGTTTATAATGTTAAGGTACATTTGTTGCCTTAAGTCTTTTCTCCACATAAGCTAAATATTTTTCATAATTTTTCTGTACTCAGGTACTTAGCCCTTTACATCATGTGTGGTTGATGTATTACCTGGTGAGACTATGACTTGTCTAATTGTTTGGTGAGAATCTGACTTGTCTACACAACAAAAGAACTCCTTGAGAAGAGGAGCTACTATTTGTACATTTGCATTCCAGCCCTAGTTGCGGTGATGAACTCTTGCTGTAGTACATTACAAAAATATGTCATTGATTTTTATGTTGAGTATAGTTGCATTATTATTTTCACCTGCTGAATTTGCAGAATTTGTCATTCATCATTCATTCAACAAAGCTATATTGAGTTCCTGCAGTGTTAGTCACTGGGCATATAGTAATCAATGTAAACCATCATGTATCGCTATACTTGAAGGGCTGTGACCTGGAAAATCACTGATATGTTATTCCAGAAGGAATAAAAGTGAAGATGAACTAAAGGCATATACTTTAAAATAATGGACTTTTTAATAATCATTGTAGCACAACCAGAAATTTTTGCTAATGAATTATCCAATTAACTTTTCTGAAGCTTAAAATAATTATGCTATCATTTCTTTTGCATATGAATAACTTCTGTTTGTATTAATCCTTGATGCATTTACATCTCTGCCCAAATGATATGACATTCCTATCTAGTAGGGAAGGATATTTATTAGCTTATTCTTCTCTAGATTGATACTACTGATTCTTTTAGGAAAAGAGAGTAATTCCTAAAGTTACAAACTCAGGCTAACAGTGTTCTCACAAAACATCTTGTAATAGCTTCATGTGCTATAGGGAATCTTTTTTGTTTAAAAAGTGCTCCCTTTCTATAATCACTTTTTGGCTGTGGAATTCCTGAAACATTTTGTTTTGGTTATTCTAAAACATTCTGAATCTTCCCTAATACCTTTAGTAATAAAATAGGACCTGATAAAAATCATGAAGTGTCTTTTAATCTGGCTGAATATCTAGACTTAATGAGTGTTTAAGGCTCCATGTCAACCTGCAAAGACACCTGGTGAAGCACGTTTGTGTGCTTCTCAAAAAAAACCCTGTCCTGTTCCATACTTTAATCAATGACTAAACGACATAGAAGGCATCTACATAGTGTTTTCATATGACATAAGCCCAAAAAGGATGGCTTCCACTACATATGCCTGCGATCATGATTCAGAATGACTTCAATAGGCTGCAATGCTGGATGGAAACCAACAAGATGAAGTTGAGCAAGGAATAAGTGTACATTTCTGCTTTTAGATTCAAAAGGCAATTGCGCAATTACAGGATGGGGAGCAACTGAGCTTGGCAGCAATTCGTGTGACTAAAGGCTTAATGTGAACCAACAGTAGGAAGTGGTGGCTAAAAAAGAATGAATATAGCTGTGTGCTTCCTCAGTAGAAATATTAATAGTCACTGTACTCTGCACTGACCACACTGCATCGGGAATAATTTGTTTCATTCTGAGCACCTTCAGAAGAGGCTTTGACAAAGCAGAGTAGCTACTAAGAGGGTGTTGAATCCAATCCAAGATACATTTATTAGACTCCTGTTTTGGGCAGGCAATGTGCTAACCAGGGCAGGCAATAAAGATACAAAGAGACATTGCCAGTCTCTAGGCCCAAGGAGTTGAAAATTTAAATAGAGAGCCAGACAGGTACACGCATGACTATAAAACAAAGCACCCCATGAAACCAAGAAGCACAAAGAAAGTGTTGTGGAAATTCAGGGGCTGGGCTAGTGGTCAGATTTCCACAGGAAATGAGGACGAGAGCAGAGGAAGCCTTAAGAGCAAAGAGACAGAGACAGGAAAACCCAAGGCATGTCTAGGGAATACTGAGAAGTCTGGGTTGCCTGGCAGAATAGGGTAGACCTGCGTAGGAAATGAAGCTTAAAAAAGATTTGGGCCACAGTGTGAGGACGTTAACCGGTAGGCAATGGGAGGCATTACAGGTTGGTGAGCATCTAGAAATAATGACACATGAGGATCAGTTGGAGAAATGATGCATATTGAGTCTATAGAAAAGAAGACCAAAGTCCCCTGGTAAACATATATCAGACTTGCTTTGGGTTCCTCCAGAAACAAAAGTATATCTCAAAGGGAAACGGTTAAAAGGAATGAGATTTTAGATTTCTAAGCAGTTTTGTTGTTGTTGTTGTTTGTTTGTTTGTTTAATCAAAGCTGCCCAATGGTGAAGACTTACCGTAGAAGATTGTGAGGACCATTGCGGTGGGACTGAGAGAAAGTTTGGTAACTGACACTCTAAATACAGTTGGAGGAGGAATGCTGCAGCTTCACCAAGTGGCCTGGGCATTCTAGGGATTACCCACGGCTATTGCAATGTGTGATTATCCATGGTTGAGGTTTTTTTCTTTCTTCTTTGACTTCAGACATCCATTAGTACGTCATTTTCTGAATAAAGCCACCATGTTATGACTCTCCAGTTCAATGAGAGATGTCAAACTAACTCCAGTGCAGGTCCCAGGGCTGTGACAGTAGCCACTCACCATGACTGTGGCACTTTACAACTTACCCATTTTTTTTTTTTTTACTGTGATATATGGCTTCCTTTCAAACCTGATTTTAAGGAGATTACTGTCACAATTCCACATTGGGTAGATCAAATGCAAATCAATGATTGACACCAGTCTAGTGTGAAGAAGAATTTGTTTTACAGAAAATCTCCAAGACAGCAAGCATAGTGATCAAACAGTGGGCTCTGTAGTTGGAGAGACTTCAGATGCAGCAATGCCACTTATTAGCTGTGTGATCCTAAGTGAGGGACTTAACCTCCCTGTTTCCTAATCCATAAATGCAGAGTGACCATTGTTAGCCCCCACCTTGAAGGGTTGTTAGGAGGGTAAAGGAGGTGAAGCACTCAGCACAGTGCCTGGAAGTAGGCTCTAATTTGACTGAGTTCTTATGGTTTACAGTGGTGTTTAGTATGGTTTTCAGAGCTAAAAATACTTTTTTAAAAACAAAAATAAAAACATCACTGTCATCACATGCCACATATTTTTAAGGCATCACATATGTTAACTTATTGAATTCTCAAAAACATCCATTTGCCAAGAGAGTGAGGGGTTACATACCTTGACCAGTCACAAGCTAATAAGTGGGAAAGCCAGGATTCAAGCCAAGCAGCCCTGGGGTTCACGCTGATGACAACCATTTCCTTCCAATTCCTACCAACACATTTCCGTTTTCCTCCGATTCCATTCCAAATCACTCTGCTGGATAATTTGATGTGTTTTATTTGTTTAGGCCAGTTTCACAATTTTTTTTTAAGTTCTATTGACTGTAAAAAATATATCAAAGGCTTAATGTTTATGTCCTTTGCCAGAGTATCAAGAAGGTCCTTAATAAATGTTGAAAGAGTGCAGGAATAAGTAAAAAAATTTTAATTGTAGGAGTAATTAATAGTCACTTTTAAAAGAAGCACGTTATCCTGAATGTCACTTAACTACCTTACCAACTCATTCCATTATTTGTGATGAGCCATAGTCCTTTGAATCCTTCATTTAAAAATAATGGTTTTGTATCTGACTTATCTTTACCTTATGTATAGGTATTCTATTCCATACTTCTTTTTAACAACAATGTCCCCAGTTCTATCACTCGCTGTCTTTTTAAATCATTTAGTGTGACTATATTTTACTCAAATGTATCCATCCACCAATTGCGTTTGTTCCAAACCCTGGTGACTGTGTCTTCGTCACTCACTCTATTCCTAAATTCCAGATTAAACAATTATTTTACCAACCCGTCTCGTGGAACTCAGGTCGACCAAATGTTACTTCCACATCCTTTCTCTGTACGCCTTCCTAGACCCCTGAAATCTATTCAGGACAAGTGAAGTTTGCTATAAGGGACTGTCCACAGTTTTCTTGCATAATTTTTGGGATTCCTAAATACTCCTTGATTAAAAAAAAAAATCGGAATATGAAGCTGAGACGAAACTACACGCATAGGTATTACAAAACTATAGTAGAATGTGCAGAAACAACTCCCTCCTAGAGAAGGAAGAAAGCTATAAAAGTGTTGTGCCACTACTTGTGGAATATATCAGCAATTATTCAATTCCATTGCTGCCCTTGGGCCTGGGGACAAAAATGTAGCTTTTCCTGTTTCAAGGGAAGAATGTTCTCTTACAATGGTAACCAGAAACGAGGGAAGACGACCAATTCTAGAGTTTACTACGACAGTGTTTTCACTCTATGTAGTGACATTGCTTTATTGTTTGACTCTGGTAGCTGAGAGAATAATCTCCCACTCCCTAGGTGAGACTATTCCTTTGTAGGAACTATTCTTTTAGATAAGAGCAACCGATGAGCTTTCAAATGCTGAGAAAACTAATCAGAACTCAAAGGGGGTGCAGTTGGCCACAGCCCAAGAAATATGCTGACTGAGATAAAAGCCCCTTCTTAACTTTTCTCCATCCCATCTTCCTTTGCTTTCTCGTCTCCCTTCCTTTCTCTATGTTTTCTCTTTTCTCTTTCTCCTCTTGTCATTCTCTCAACTCTGTCTCCACAATCTTCCCTTTCTCCTCTCCTCAGCCCCAGCTCTATCACCAAAGATTTCATTTTGCCCACTCTCTTTATGGCCAAAGTGTGGACCTGAATTTTTAAAATGTATTTTCTTACATAGTAGATAAGATTCACATCGCTGGATTTAATTTTAAAAATAGACAAAGTGGTGGCTCACGACTGTAATCTCAGCACTTTGGGAGGTCCAGGAGGGCCGATCACCTGAGGTCAGGAGTGCGAGACCAGACTGGCCAACGTGGCGAAACCCTGTCTCTACTAAAAATACAAAAATTAGCCAAGCATGGTGGTGGCCAACTGTAATCCCAGCTACTTGGGAGGCTGAGGCAGGAGAATCACCTGAACCTGGGAGGCAGAGGTTGCAGTCAGCTGAGATCACACCACTCCAGCCTGGGCAACAGAGAGAGACTCCATCTCAAAGAAAAAGAAAATAGAAAATAGACAAGGCGAACATGTTTTATTCCCTAGTTGCTTTTTTTCTTTAAAGAAATACATCTGTTTGAAAAATCTTAATTTCAGTTTCAAGCAACAAACTTAACCTCAGTCCATTTCAGAGTGCTAAGGTTGGATTCTGGTTCCAGAATCTTTGCAGAGTGTGGATGAGCACAGGTGCGTGTGGCCCTTTTGGCCACAAGAATCTGCTGCTTCCCAGCCTCATGGCTGGGCCTGGAGTCACACTCCTGCTTCGGCTGTTCTTTGGCAAAGCAGGGCCAGATTGCATTGATCTTTAACATTCATATATTGCTTTCAACTTCTATGAGGCTTTCATTTCAATTCCTTTTCTTCTGTGAGGGACAGGCCTTCCATGGGAAGAAAGGGCACCCCTTGAGTCTGACATGCTCTGCAGTCAACTTGAGAAGTCCTTTGGTTAATTTTGGACAGGTCAAGCCTGGTTGTGGAATTCAGCCCCATTTAGCATTCTGCCAGCTAGGAAACGTGCTATCTCAATCATCTTCCCAAGACAGTCATGCGGGAAGGTCTTTTCCCTAACAAGAAACACAATCCAAAGTAAAGACGGCTTTTGTGGAAACTGCAAGCTACTCATCCAGTGGTCAGTTGTAAATCATGATTCTTTTGGGATAAAAAGGGAGACAGGCTGGGGCTCTGGCCCTCAAAGAACTTCCTCTCATTAAACCAAAGCAATTTGCTGCTCTCCCCAGGCTCTTTCTGCGCGTGAATTCACCTACTTTTCCCGCCACCATCAGCGCTCCTGGTGCTGCTGGTGAACGGGGCATCACGGGGAGACAGGGCTTTCCACGTGATAGAGGTTTCTTTACAAACCCAGGCTTTACAGGTAGATCCAAGGGTGGCTTTCGTCAGCCTGTTGCCCCCACTGCCCAACACACACTTTGCTTTTTGCTGCTATTTTCTGTGGTCCTGGGTTTCTAAATCTTGGCAAGAGGACAGTCATTCCTTTGTGCTCGGCTGTTACAATGAGGTAGCCAAAGAAAGGGTCTTGGTCTGAGGCTGTCAGCTGTTACTAATCACGACTCCCCGGCCCATGGTGGGTCCCGCTCGCCTCTCCCTCTTGCTCTGCTTAGCACACATAAAGAAGATGAATTACTCTCTGGTTCCTCTTCAAAAAAGCATATTGTGCGGCACATTCCAATACTGTGAGCGAAGGATGGGCTCATGTGAAGGGTAAATGGGTATCCAAATCACCTCGCAGCGGGGCTCGCGCCGGCAGCTGTGGCCTCTGAGAAGTGAATTTCAGGGCTGCGCCTTCTGAGAGTTTCCGGCGACCTTGCTGAGAGGGAGAGGAAGTCCCTGCGGTGGGCTCTCTGGCAAACCACATTACTGGAAAGATCGCAGGGCTGTGTTAAGCTGTCATGAGAGTCAACTGAATGGTCAAGACCAGCGTAGAAAGAAATAAAGCTTGACCACTCAGAGGCCGCCACGGGCTGCTTACCCCGGAGAGGCAGTCTTCATCCCAAAGGTTAAGCCAAAGGGCGCTGGAAGTTCTTTGATGTTAGAAGTAGCAGTGGTGGAAGTCGTGCCTCAGTTTCCCCTCATTGCTTCCGAATTAAAGTTCATCCTCAAAGGACGACTGTAGCCAGAGAAAAGGGATTGTCTGCTTAGTCCTATCAGACCGAGGATACAGTGATTTATTTGACTTTTTCTGCCACTAATAACATTATCTTCACCACTGATTTTTTTCCACTTAATCTTTCAAAAGAGAATGTTTCTCTTTTCCTTTTCTGCACTTCTTTTTCTTTGTTGTTTTTGATTTTGTTTTTTAAGACGGAATCTCGCTCTGTCCCCCAGGCTGGAGTGCAGTGGCACGATCTCTGCTCCCTGCAACCTCCGTCTCCCAGGTTCGAGCAATTCTCCTGCCTCAGCCTCTCGGGTAGCTGGGATTACAGGCATACGCCACCACGCCCGGCTTTTTTTTTTTTTTTTTTTTTTTTTGTACTTTTAGTAGAGATAGGTTTCCCCATGTTGGCCAGACTGGTCCTGAACTCCCGACCTCAGGTGATCCACCTGCCTCAGCCTCCCAAAGTGCTGGGATTACAGGGGTGAGTCACCGCGCCCGGCCCTGCACTTCATTTTCTTAAGGAACACTAGAGCTCGAAGACGTGTTGACAAGTTTTAAGGGTCAAATTTAAAAATCAGTTTCCCTGATAAATTATGTGCCATCACACGTGGCAAATCTGTAAGGAACACTTGGTGTTTTCATGCAATGTAACCTTATAAGGCTAAGCCATGTTATAGGCTATCATTTGTGATATTATAAATGTCATTTGTGATATTATAAACAGCCATAATGAGAAGGAACCTTTGACCAGGGTGAAAACCCATGTGACAATGCTTGTGACTGTGAATTCTGCAAAATAGTTCTCCACTCTTCATGGAGGTGGTTTCATTCTCTTCACCAAGAATCACCGATAAAAGTAAATTGCCTTCTTTGCTCAAAATTCCATAAAGTGAACCTTTCTAAAATGTATTCCCTTGTTACGATGTCCATAAAACTTCTGTTCAAGCGAAAAGACCCAGTACCAGAGATCAGTATCCTCATTCTGTGGTCTCCACTAGTGAGATGAAGCAAGTTCTTGGGTATGGTGGGTAGTCCAAGATCATAGGAAGCAAAGATGGTAGGAAGGGAAGACAATACATAGTTCATGGTTCCCTTTTGTTGTTGTTGTTGTTGTTGTTGTTGTTGTTGTTTTCAGACGGAGTTTCACTCTTTTTTGCCCAGGCTGGAGTGCAATGGCATGATCTCAGCTCACTGGAACCTCTGCCTCCCAGGTTCAAGGGATTCTCCTGCCTCAGCCTCCCGAGTAGCCAGGATTACAGGCGTGCACCACCACACCTAAGTAATTTTGTGTTTTTAGTAGAGACAGGATTTCACTATGTTGGCCAAGCTGGTCTCGAACTCCTGACCTCAGGTGATCCACACTCCTCAGCCTCCCAAAGTGCTGGGATTACAGGTGTGAGCCACCATGCCCGGCCCATGGTTCCTTTTTAAAGCCTCTACTGTTAGCCAAATGGGGGCTTATGCCAGTGTTTGCAAACTTTTTTTTTTTTTTACCAGAAACTACAATAATAAATATATTTTGTATTGCAATCTGGCACTCACACACATACACACAAGGAGCTGAAAAACATTCTAACAAAACAATACTTAGCTTTACCACATGTGACCTACTGTGATATTTTCTATTCTCTTTGATTAATTGATGAAAATACTAGTTATGACCTACTAAATTGACTTCATGAAGGCACACATTTAGACCACAGGCCTCTCTTTCATTCCCTTCTCTGTATTTCTGTTTTCATTTATTCACTCATTCACCTGTTAACATATGGACAGATAGAGCTATAGCAGTTACTTCTATAGGCCCATCTGCAAGAAGGAAATATGCTAGCAAAAGAGGGAAAATAATATAGGAGTACCAGAGAGAAGGCAAAGGAAGGGAAAGCAATAGGGTGCCCATTCCATGGTGGTGAGTAATAAGTGGAAGTTTTCCAGCCCCCTGGGCTTCCTGAGCAGCTTAGGGCCACCATGCCGGGAACTCATTCCCAGCTCTGGAAATGAAACTCCGGGTGACGCTGGGTTTGCATTGACACTCTTTCCCCACAAGGTTTGTCTCTTATTGTTCCAGACAGAATGAACCTCATTATTTTGGATTAATTGGGGTAAGATCAACCAAAATTAGTGAGTCAGAATTAAAGAGTGTTTTAAACAAAAGCAACTTTAGAATTTGTAATTCATATAGTAACCCAATCTAAGTGTTAGAAAAAAAAAAAAAAAAAAGCTTGTGGCCTTTATCCAGCATAGCAACAAAAACACTAAGAAGAATGGCTGGTTATTCAAAAAAATGATCATTGAGCCCCTCTATGTGCAGACACTATGCTAGGCACTGAGGCCACTGCAATGAATAAAACAGATGGTCCTGCTCTCTTGGCACTAAAATTCTGGCAGCAGGAGACATAGAATAAACAAAACTGTCCTTTATCAAGGACATACTTTGTACCCTGTAAGTATGTTTTCTCTAATCTTGCAATGTAGGTATTGTAGTTTATTTTCTACATCAGAAATAAGTCTTAGAGGTGAAATAATGCTTTGTGAGCAGTTTGTTTATTATGTACCTGTTTAATGAGTAATAATAACACCTAACATTTGTTGAATGCTTACCATGTGCTGAACACTACTTTAAGTGCTTTCTATATGGAAGCCCCTTTAATGCCAGTGAAAACCCTATGAGGGAGCTTCTATTTTTCACATTCTACAGAGGAGGAAACTGAGGCTTGGAGAAGCCACATGGTACCAGAGCCAAAAGTAGAATCCAGGTATTCTAACGTCAGAGTCTGAACTCTTAACCACTGTGCCACTGTGTCTTTCAGATTACATTCTGAGGTTATCACCGGCTTACTAACTGCGATGCAAAATTGTGACATAATCATTCTTTACTAACAATTTGGTATCTAACTTTTAAAGATTTGTCTCCAGTTCCAGAACCCTTCGAATCATAGCACTTTGCAGTGTTTTTACAAGCTAGTCTATAAAGGGGCCACAAGAAAATATTTTTGTGCAGAAAAACAATATAGTTCTAGCTAGAGAGAGATTTGAAGTGACTTTGTGCTCCCTCACCACCCCTCACTGCCTTTCCTGGGTGAGTTTTTTCACCCTCCTCCTCACTCTCTTCCTAGGATGGCAGTGTACCTGGCCCCAGCAGGGGGCAGCTGCCTAGGACACAGGGGCCCATTTTTCAATCTGTAATTATGAAGTATATTGTATTTTTAGCGTTTGATTTTCTTATTTAAAAAAAATCTTGTATTCACATGAATACAGTACATATTAGCGCTCATCCTTGCTTTCCTTGTAAGTTTGCGCATCTTGAAATTCTAGGAGGGTTGAGAACAGGCCGCTTTCATTAGATGCATGTTTGAGAAACTCATTGTGGAGAAGGAGTACATCCAAAATAAAATAAAAACTGAAACAGAACAATTTTCTTGAATCAGCAGTTGCCGTCACTCTTTTCTGTTCCTCTTGGACCTGGTCCAGTGGCCCTGGAAGAACAATGAAACATCATGGGGATAAGTGGGAAGACAATTCAAAACAGAAGACTGCTTCTCTAGATTTCGTGTTTCAAAACTGGAGATGGGAATTGTTGGGGGAAGTACACTGGTACATGTTAATGTCCAAGTCATAGATTTTCAGCAGACGGGAGAATAAAATCATGCCAATGATGGAAACTTGGGAACTTGGCACATTTTATGTGGTCTTTTAATACTTGATTGAATATGTATTTTATTTATCCAATAAGTCATATTAATTATTATACCAAAACAAATCTAATTTACAATACAGTCTTACAGAGTACCACATAAACATTCCCTCTCTGCCCCTAAAATCCCATGAATTTGGTGCATATTTGTTGTGACAAAAGACTATCTTTATAATTACCCATTTGCCCAAGAAACTCTCTTCCTTTCCTCTCTCTTCCATGTGACTACTGCCTAAAATACTCAGGTGTTTGAAGCAAAGTTTTAATCTTTTGCTTTCTAGAAAGCATCTTATTCCGTCTCCTTCTGATGCTTAACTCATTGTTGAACAGAAGTACGTTTGGAGAAAAGATTGCTTGCTTGATAAGTGGTTATTTATGGGTAGATTTGTAGAAAAGAAAATAAGACTTAAGTGCTCACAGCAGCCAGCAAATATGCACGGCTCTCCACCCTCCATTAAACATGCTCTGGGCTGTTTTTCTAGGAATGGTGAAGAATTTGCACTGATATTATCAGCTCTTTAGCTAGTCCTTCTTGTGGCCAGTGCTAATCACCTTGATCTTAAAGTAGGTTTAGGGAATGTTGAGTAATTGGACAGAGATTTTTCACAATTATATTCCTCCATAGAATTATCCTCAAGCCAAGTGGCTCATCTTAGCAATTAACTAAAATGCAAGAAAGTTAGAGAAAGTCAGCATGGATAACAAGCAAATGAAACATGGGTGACTCCTGGCTTGTCCATAAAAAGAGAGGTACAGCAGTAAGAATACTCTCTTGGAAATGTGGGTTCAAATCCTGCCACTGCCATTTATTAGCTGTGCAATGCTGGGCAAGTTATTTAACTTCTCTGGTCTCTTGTTTCTTCACCTATAATATCAACAATATCTGCATCATACAATTGTCATGGAATTAAATGACTATTATCATCAATCAAAGATAGGACTTAGTGAGTGAGTCTTTGGACCAGATAAAAGTTAACTCAAAATGTACAAAGCACACACACAAATGTGTCATTGTAAGTGAAAGAGCCATGACGGTACTTTAACAATAGTACAATATAGTATTTCTTTGGATTTCAGGGGGATCTTGGTTCTGTAGGCAGGTTGTTTTCGTATTAAAGATGTCATGATGTCTTGAATTGGGCTAGTTTAGCTAAGCCCAGATCAAATGAAGAAAAAGAAGCTAGTCAAGATCATTATCTTTACCACTTGCTCTGGAATGTGTTTCTCAAATACGTATTTAGATGAATGCATGACGGTCGTAACACACTCCCACAATTACCTACATACCAAAGTAACTTTCTGTCTCCCCATCACCCCAGTGCTCTTTTTTCCCATATATTTTAAAGTGATAAGGCTCAATGTAAACTTCCTCCTTCCCAAACATTTAGGGCAGTTCATGCCAAGCGCCCCGTTCTACAAAGTGATTTAGTACTTTAACCTCGCTCCAGACACTCTGACATCTCTGGTTAGTCTCTGGTGTAAAGGTTAGTCTCTCATATTTCTTGAGGTTGGGTAAAGGAAATGGTCACAGAGTTTAGGTGAGGGTGGGGAAAGTGATGCCCTGCTCATTTGGGGTTTTATCTTCTAGAGTTGTTCCTCCATTTTCCTGATGCCACCAGTATTAAGGCCATTGTATGTGAACAGATTGTACACATCAGTCCTGCTGTTCCCTGATGACAGTGTACCACCTTGTTCCTGGTGGTCTCATTCGTTTCACAAGCCAGGGTACCTGGAACAGAGGCGGTAGAGGTGGTCAAGTAACTCTGTGTGGGACTTCGATCCTCCTTTAAGGGAAGGACCTACATGGAGATGTGATTAATGAATATACTTCCCTTACCTTTCTTGGCTAAAACAATAGCAGCTGTTGTTTTTATTATCTTTCAAAGGATAAGGGCCAATATGCAGAGGTGAGGGAGGCCTCTCATTTGATGATTGATTCTCCTTCTGTGCCTTTTGGGAAAAAAATGCCTTGATGGTTGTCTTTAGCTATTTAGAATTAGAAAGTATGAAGAAAATGCTTTCACATAGGTTTTTACTTTAAACATGTTTAAAATCTATAAACTTTATTTTCTAGAGTCAACAGCCCTGTAGCTGTGGGTACTGGGATAACTTTCCCTATCCCTCTCCCCATGGTGTGAGAAAGGACATATAAGCCTCATCCTTTGTTTGCCACTTTGGTTTCCAGTGCTCTGCCTTGACCACTTAGCACTCTCTCCGAATAGCTGTAGGTCGAGAATAGTGGGCAGGAGCGTCAGAGAAGAGTTGGCGTGAGAACGGAACAGCACCACAAAATAGAACGCGAGAGGGAAAAAAGCATCTCGGAGGAAGAAAATACTGCCGCCTGGTACTGCCTGGTACCCAGAGATATCCGGCGTATTGTGCTTACACCACTCGCCGGTTCCACAGGGAGAGAGCCAGAAGAATTGCAGGCTTTGGTGGTGACAAGTTCAGGCACTCATGGGAAAGAGAGTGGGCCCCTTCTGAGAGAAATCATTTTGAGCACAGCCAAGCCAAGATATTTTCAGATGTGATTCAGACCTGAGAATGAAACTGCAGGGGGATGGGATACTTCGGTTGGGAACAGATTAGCCCATTTTTAACATAGTTGAAGTGTTGAAGTGGTGCCATCCTCACAAATGAATACTTAGCCCCTGGTTTCGAGAAAGTGGCCCAGGATAAAAGAGGCTAAGTGCATGGCATCAAAGCCAAAGCTGGCCTCCTTATCTGTGGGAGCTACGGTTGGTTTTCTCAGAGGCAGAAAGTGCACTGAACCTAGTTACATAAGACCCGAGTTCAAGTTCCCACTCCATTCCACTTGGTGTTAAATCCTTTAGACTGTTACTTAATTGCTTTTTAATCTGTATTATAGGTTGTTCAAAATAAGAACATATGAAATACTAAGGGCTTATAATGAAAATTGTAAGTGATACGTTTCAAATACAAATGAAATTATAAAATGAAGGTCATGGCTTCGATTTCCACTTAAGCTAATTACCTTTATATTAAGATTTTTTAGCAAACCCAACCAGTTATCTGGCAATCGTAGACACCATTTTTATCAGTACTTTACTTTCTAAATATGCAAATATTTAGAGTTTGCACAACCTGTACATATGTTTGTGTGAACGGGGCCACTAGCTAAATATTAAACCACCATTAGAATCTGATACTCATTATTGAAATGCAGTATAACCTTTTAATACATTTGTGGAAACACCATTTTAAATTGTTTTTTAAAAACTCAATTAACTGTAATTGGATTACACTATAATTGGATTTTAGTGGGATTGGGGAGGATAAAGAATGAAGAAAAGTGAAGATACAGCTAATAAAACAGAAGAGCTCATATTAATATAGATAATTTAATCTTTTGAGAGCTTTGTATCTTTTCCAATAGTTTCTCAGTCGAAAATGCATCAAACTGTGTTCCATTAGCTATAGCCATTAGGAAAACCTTAAAAGTCATGCCTCCTTTTTTCTCTAGGATGACACCTTACCTGAGGCAGACTTTGAAGGTGTCCTGAAAATGAGGGAAAGAGGGATGTTTAGCATGAGATGAGGCATCTCAGACCTGTGGGACAAAGTAGAAGAAGACAGGGTACAAGAATGAGAACTGTGCCACGATAATTTTTAAAAATTTTTTGATTGGATGAGATGAAATAGCAGAGAAACTATTTGAGAACCTTATAGCCCAATGTCTACTTTAAATGCAAATTGAAGATAGATCAGCGGGTGATCAGAATAATAGCTTAAATTGTACATTAAAACATTAAAAAAAAAGACTCCCAAATACATATATAAAATAATTCCTTTGAAAGAATTTAATGGCAGTTAATCTGTGTGTGAATCACCACAGTGCTTGAACTTGAAGTAAACTTAGATTATCCTGCCAGAAAAATGTTTTAAGTATTTCTTTACGCACACATGCACACAGGCACACTCACACACACACTACTCACACTCGTAGCTTCCCCAACTGGTGGTTACCTAGGAAAGAATCTGATGCACTTTCGGACCATTAGAGAACAGTATTGATTTGGCCATGTGAAATCAACTCCTGGGGCAGAAAATGAGTGACTGCATGTTCACTGACACCGCTGATGCCTCACCATTCTAGCCTCGGCCTTTTTCCTTCACCTTGTAAAATTTGAGTCCAGGTTCTCACAATATGTACGAAATCCCATTGCTGGGTGGGATGAGGGTAGGGGAGTATAAAGGAAATGCTGTTCCCATTGTCTTCCGCTGCAGAATTCCCTGGACTGACTTCCTGAAAATCTTCTGTTTGCCTCCACCAGGAATGGCGGCCCTAGATAGTAAGGCATCAGGGAAGATGGGAATGCGAGCTGTAGTCTATTATATGACTACCACCATCATTGCTGTGGTGATTGGCATAATTATTGTCATCATCATCCATCCTGGGAAGGGCACAAAGGAAAACATGCACAGAGAAGGCAAAATTGTACGAGTGACAGCTGCAGATGCCTTCCTGGACTTGATCAGGTATGTCCTTGCAAGCCCGTCCTTTGGGGTGTATTTTCACCATCCAGATCCTCTTACTGGGAAGCTAATCAAACCCTGGAAGGGGTGTCTGACTGAACCAGCCTTGCCAGGCTTGAAATGAAGGTCATATATCTTTACTTCTTTCTTATAGAAATTGAAGGAAGGATCCATTTTCTGATCTTGTATGAGAGAGGCGAAAAGAGCAAGGAGAAGATATGGATTTTGAGAACCTTGCCTTTAGGATTCAGAATCTGGTCACTGAGCTCTCTCAACTATGCAGCTCACCTTGGAATTTTAATAATTCTTAACCTATTTTTCTTAAGTGCTGTTCTTTAAGGCTAGTTTTTATTCAACTATGCCCTATTCTTTGGACCCTTCTGATTTAAAACTTGTGATCAGTATCATTGCCCACCATGCACAAAGCATTATACACAATCTGGTTCCAGAGGGACTTTAGAGATCATCTTGCCAAACCTGTCCCAAGGTTTTCCTTTCATAATATTTGTGGAGAAAGAATTTGGCAGGTCTGTAATAAAAGAATAAAGGATGGTTTCTTAGCATTGTTTTATGTACAAACCATACATTGATTACAGATGAGTCTTATCTACTACTTGAAGCAGACTTGGTAATAGAGTCAGCCTTATGTAGAACTGTGAAGTAAGTCAAAATTCAATCCTGGCACCTTCCTGCTTCCTCTCCCCTACACACCTGCCCTTGCTCAGTCAGGTCCTGGCAGGAAGCATGCCACATACTCAAAAGGAACCTTGAAGAAGGTTTGCCAAGGTGCAGGCAGCCTTAAAGGAACCTACCAAGGATGGTGAAGCCCCAAAGCACTAACAGTAAGAAACTATTTTGTTACCACCCTTAGCTATGAAGGAGCAAAAGAAAGGAGGTGTTATGGAACCCAGAAAGAGCTATAGCCTCGGGAGGGAAGGGCCTCAGGAACCCTAAATAGAGGAAGGAAGCTGCCACCAAATCTGTCAAAGAGAGCTCTAGGAGAATATAGACTCCCTCTGCCCTGTGATCTGTTAGTGCATGTCACTAGACAAACCCAATAGGAGTAGGAAGCCAGAGGGCAAGAGAACCCATGTGTTGTGGTCCACAGAGGCCAGGCTCCCAGGGCACAGACAGAATGGAGAGTGAATCTAGAAGGACAAAGGAAAGCTATCTCATAATAGGCTCTAGATCCCCCATCTGCTTAGCATTCCCCCACCGTTTAGTCCCTCCCAGTCTATCTTCCCAAAGACTAGCTATTTCCTCCCAGCTTTTCAGCTAACTTACCTGCAGAGTGACTGGATTGTCAATTCTAGATACCTGTGTAAAGGGCCCATTCCCCATTGATCATCTGAAGGGAATTCCTCCATTGCATCTCAAGGAATGGGGCTGTGGCAGGTAAAGTCAAGAGAGATTTGGGGAGCAGAGGGTACCTTCAGCAGCACCTCTCAATTCCAACCATGGGTGACTTTCTACCATCTCTATGTATGTAAACATTGCCCAAGGGGCCTCTTCTTCAAAGTCCTTTTTCAGGGAGTTAATCACAATGATCTGCATGTATCAAGCCACCCTGTAACATTACTCCATGCCAAGCTGACATTCAATAGCTATGTTTTTATTTAGTTCATACAATTAATTAAGGCTTTTCACCATTTCTTCATGAACTTTACCCTCAGATCGTTTAGATTAGAAGTATTTTATTATATTACATTTTCTTTCCCTATAATTTTTACTCCTTGTTTGAAGAATTGGAATCTCGTCATCCCCAGTCTGGTTGATCCATCAGAAGACTGTGTTTCTGCCCTGCCTTGCTCCAGTGACAAATGTATCCTGCTCACAACCAATCACTTGGTTTGAGCATGTATCCTGGAATCTTCTGAATGCACATTTCTGTCAAGGTTGATAGCAACAACCCCATAGATAGATAAGAAGGAAAAGAAAACAGGATGGTCTAGTAGGAAGAAAGGGACAAGCGTTTATAATATTAAAATATAACTTTGGTAACATGCAACTGCTGGAATCTTGAGCTTGAGATAACTGTCGGGTCATGTCTCCTTCTCCCACAGTCTTTCATCTTGGAGCCCTAATGATAGTTTAATCCAATCTCCTCTTTAAGAGATAAGTCAACTGAGATATAAATGGGTGCCATGACTTGGCCAGGGTCACATAGCTGATGACAGACTTCCCAGCCAGAGTGTTGTCCCTCACTCTACCGCCTACAAACATAAACACTGCTTTGACACAGTCTCTGAAGAAGTAACAAATCCTGCCACATGGGCTTCAAGTTCAAATTTTGCAGCTCATCTCTCCATTGGCTACCAAAGAGCTGCAGAAGCTTTAGCAATTCAGTGCCAAACCCCCGTTCCCCAGAATGCCTTTGGGAGACTTTTGGAGAACAAAATTCCATCGGCTGACCATGGCTTTTGATTCAAAACATTTGGTTCCTAGACACATGGCACAATAACCAAAATGACCACTGCTGAACAATACCTTAGTTAGCCAGAAAACTAACGATAAAAGTCATTTCCATTCTTACTTTGATTATTCCTAGCAGCAGAGTTTTTAATAAGATAATGGCTGAATCAAGAACCCCATTGGCTGATAAGAGGATAAATGAGTCGAGTTTGGACTCCCCTGAAAATATAAACTACATGGGCCACACTTAGGGAGGACCATATATTCCTTTTCAAGTCGTAAAATCCACTAACATTTTTCTTTTTCCATTTGTTGCTTGGTTCAATGCAATCTTTACCCTACACACAATGAAACAGAATTTAAGGAGCAAACTTATTACTTGGAAAATTTTGCAAGTGACTATTATTTTCTTTGCAGGAACATGTTCCCTCCAAATCTGGTAGAAGCCTGCTTTAAACAGGTAAACACTCTACAGACATTAACTCGCCTTTGAAATTCCTCTTTTTTATACCAAACCAAGTGGGACCCTCTTTCCCCCCTCATTTCTCTGCTATAAGAAACACTTCTCTTGTCAACCAGATTAAAAACACTAGTGTTTTCTAGGAATTTTTTTGGGAGGGGATGGTCTTACCTTGTATTGAAGGCTTAGTAGTTGCCAGACACTGTGTGTCTTGCATACAAATAGCTCATTGAGTCTGCTATTGTTAAGAAGGCTAATCACAAGACCCCCCCCTTCCTATCCCCCAACTCCCTGTTGGCAAAAGCCCATCAACCAAGCAAACACCAATATAAAATATATTTATAACTTGCCTTAAAGAAGATTAGAGAGATTATTCAGATTTCTGGGTTTGATTTAAATATCAATGGACTGGTTTTTTTTTTTTTTCAAGTCTACCAAGGACCTAATGGACTCTAAAGGAGAGCCAAAGCAGAAAGGAATGGCATCATCACTTATGTAAATCCTGCTATATGCCAAGCACTAACATTATTTTTAGTCCTCACATAAATACAATAAATATCACTGCCTTCATTTCACTGATGGGGCAGTTCATCTACATGAACTCAAGACAATTATGTATCATGCACAAATTCTCACAAGTAGTAAGTGGCAGACTCCGAATTCAGATTCACTGTGTTGACTCCAAATTCTGTCTGCTTTCTGCTACTCCATTCTGCTTCCAAGAAAGGAATATTCAGGGTGATGAGACCCCGACCTGGAGGCTATAGTGAGGTCCAGCTCCTTTTAACTCATATGCAAGCAACTCTTGGCTCTGTGTTGTGGATACAAATACCTTTTACTATTAGAAGATAAAATCAATAAAGCTCACTTTAACCTCACTTGAATATAAGAACTTTGTTGCCTAAAATATTAAAAGGGAAACAGACACTCTGGGTTAAATAACACTTCCCAAACATTTCTCCATATGGTGTCAATTCACTCCTGTTGTAATTCCCTAACGCTTCTGCTTAGGATCTGTAAAACAAACCAAACAAAACCCCAACCTAGTAGAAGACTGGGTTTTACACATGTAAGTCTCCCTTTGTTTCTTTTTTCCCTTGTAATAATTTTTAAGACTATTTTTAATATGTAATACATGCACACATTGAAACATTCAAACGAAATTCTTTCTTTTAAAATAAATAAGCCTGAGGCCAAAATCTAACTTTCTTTGTTCAAAAACAACTATAACTATAAATAATAAGTGCCTTTCAATCCAACCAGCCAACTCCAGCACCATGGGGCTGACATTCCAGTAAGTCAGCTGGCCCTGGGTGATATCAAAAATGTTGATTTCCAGATCTTTCAGATAGAAAAAGTGCTGACTTGTGCAGATTGATTGTGTTTGATTTGGATTTGCATTTACAGGATTTTGAAGGGAAAGAAAATCTTTCTCTCCAGGTCTAGTTGGCTTAGACCAGAACTCTAACAAGGTTGCAGTTTCTGTGCATACTGCAGAGTGTAAGGGGAATGCGTTAGAGGCGTAAGAAAGGCTGATCAGGATTGAAAATCTACCCTGGACAATCCACAAAATGCATAAGAACCCAATGGAATAAAGAAATTTGAGAGTTCATTGGAATAGATGAATGGGGCCAATTTTTTTGTTGCTTGAAATTACCAGTGCTACTAACTATTCAGGAATGTGTGCATAGTATTGACAGCTGGCCATGCCTTTGTTTGGGAATAGTTGTTTCCCAGTGGATAAGAAAGTTTTCCATTAACCCTTAGTAAAGAAATGACCAAACACTTCATATACAGCAGCACTTTCTTCCCCTGGATTCTAGATTCACTCACCATCCATATATTATTACTCTCACTGGTGCTTTCCCTACAATTGCTATCAAGATCAGGAATTCTACTCTCATTAAAATCACAGAGGGATGAGCTTACTTGTTTCATGTGACCAGCATCTCCTGACTGGGGCATCTATGCAGAAACTGAATAGATGATGGGAAAAAAGACCATCTCTTGAGTTAGAAGTGAAATCCCACTATAGACTTGGAGAAGGTGAGTTGTCCTCACCAACTATTAATCAGGCACCTATTCTTAAGAATTGATAACATCAAGAATGGCTTGGAGACTGGTTGTTTAGGGATTTTTAATTTTTAATACCCACTGAAGTCTCTAAACAGGTCTAATCCCTGAAGGGCTTTGTCATTGAGCACCGTTAGCAGAAATTAGTACAGTACTTTAAAATTTGCAAGATGTTCTCATACATTCTGTTTAATTTGATGATCACAACAACACTGTGAGGTAGAGCCAGCACAGTTGTTCTTGTTTCACAGCTGTGGAATATGAGAGAAAGGATACCAGGTGATTTATCTATTATACCATAGCATGATCCCCACAGAAAGGAAGAGGACTATTGTGAATATTTGGGTTTATGGTTTAAAACAAAAATCCCATTATAGTCATTTTATTAGGGCTTCAGAAGAAAGCAAAAGCAGATGCATGTGTTCAGTCCAGCATCTTTAGCTGGATATCTCTTTCCTGTTATCATTTGTTATATATTTGAGTGAGAGTGTGTGTGTGTGTGTGTGTGTGTGTGTGTGTGTGTGTCATGATTTATATGTATTTCAGTATGTGTTTCTGTCTATGTTAAGAAAGTAGTAGGGGTTTGCCACAGATTAAAGAGAGAGAGAAAGAGAGAGAAAGAGACTTTCTATAACACTAGTCTCTGAATACAGAGTAATAAATATTTTAGAAAATTTGACAACAGGAAAATATAAAAAAAAAATAAAAATCACCTTTAATCCTCATTGTGCTTTTTATTTTTAAGTTTAAAACCAACTATGAGAAGAGAAGCTTTAAAGTGCCCATCCAGGCCAACGAAACGCTTGTGGGTGCTGTGATAAACAACGTGTCTGAGGCCATGGAGACTCTTACCCGAATCACAGAGGAGCTGGTCCCAGTTCCAGGATCTGTGAATGGAGTCAATGCCCTGGGTCTAGTTGTCTTCTCCATGTGCTTCGGTTTTGTGATTGGAAACATGAAGGAACAGGGCCAGGCCCTGAGAGAGTTCTTTGATTCTCTTAACGAAGCCATCATGAGACTGGTAGCAGTAATAATGTGGTATGTATTTCCATTTTCTGTATATGTTATATATGAGATGGTTATTGCCATCAACATGTGTTCTGTACTGAGGAAGGTGCCACAAGTCAGGATGGCCAATTGCAGTGATCTCACTCTGGTAAGCACAGGAAAATCAAAGAACCTCTGGGCCTCTAGAGGCCTTGAACCTAACTGCAAGCCTCTCCTAATAAGTTTGCTTCCTTGTTTTCAAACGCTGTCACCTCCTTTTACCCCAGTGCTGATGGAATCTCATTCCTCATTTCTCCATTTTTTATCTAGTTTTTCATTCAAGACCTAATTATTGAGTGTCTACTATATGCTAAGCATATAGTGCCAGGCACTGTGGATATAGCAATAAAGAAAACATACAAGGATATTCCAGATCTTACACTCTTTTAAAGGAGACAGACAATAAACAATTCAATCAACCATATGCTTTAGTCACAGGTGCTGTGGAAAAATAAAATAAAATAGCAGGTAACTAGGAGAAGGCACAAAATTTGCTTTGGATGGTGCAGAAAGGCCTCTGAGGAGGTGACATACTTTGTTAAGACCTGAATGAACAGAGGAAGAAGACATACCAAAGTGCCAGAAGAAGGGTGTTTTCAGTAAAGGGAAAAGCAAATGGAGAGGCCCCTTAGGCCATTAGGAAAACTGAGGGCTCCTCATCTGTTTCAGCCCTAAGAAAGAATTGTAAATGGCAGTTCTGCTGCAATGTCTAAAGGAGTCACAGGAAGTATTATAAAATGCCAAGTCACAATTTATGACAAAATTTGCTTTAATAAAGTTGACAGCAGGAGACAAAGGAAGAGACTATAAACCCAAGAGGAACATTGACCTTGGAAAGTAAACTTTACCCAACAGGGAGAAAACCCTTTGACTGACTTAGGCTTTGTGTGGAGGTTGCCTCTCTTTCATTCTTTATTTTTAATCCAGGCTCCTCTGTGGCATCTGAGGCAGGAAAGAATCCATTGCTAAGAAAAGCAGTCACTCACCAACATGATTAAAAATGCGCTTGTCTTTAATGCCACCAAAGCCCAGAGAAATCCATTTTTCAGGAATTTGTACAAGATGGATATGAACTTGGGCACAAAGACAGATCAGAATGTGGTCTCCATGGGAGCCCCCACTTGGAAGGCTCCTTTGAAGTCCTGGCAGGAACGAAAGTGGACATTTATCTTCATATTATTAAATGCCTCCACCTTTCACCTCTTTTATGAAAGAAGCCCATTCAAGGCCCCTGAATGAATCTCACATGCAGCTTGTCTAGCAGTACATTCGCCTGCACATTCAATGCTCAGTTACTATATTTCTGAAAACAGGTATTCCTATGATTTCCTGGCCTGGATTCTCAAAGGACTTTTGAAAGAAGCATTGTATTTTTCGATTTGAAACAAGTCCTCCATAGTTCCCAGGAGACCCTTCTCCTTAAGTGTGATTGGCTTCTCTGTGTTTGGTAATGTGAGTTTGATTGTAGTTTCCTGCACATAGGAAACAAAGAGAAGGGAAATCCAGGCAGCGAGGTCTTTAAGCAACCTCTGGGTTATTTCAACTTGTAGAAGTCATTTTGAGTCTCAGTTGCTTTTTCTTGCATTGTCTGCAGGAGGAAAGCTCACAATGGCAGTAGCAGCCTGTAGGGAACAATGACTTCATTAGAACACCTATAACCTGATTGTGATAGTACATACATGCACATTATTAAGTTTAATCATGAATTTACTTTATGGACATCTTCTATTTATGGCAAGCAGTACTAGATTTTCATTTGCACTATAACAAAATTTTCTCTTAAAGTAAATTTACTTAAGTAAAAAAGATGATTTGAAGAATAATACTAAGTAATCTTGTAAGTGGCATGTAGATATGGAAAGGCAATAATAAAAGTAGCCCTTGAAAAAGAGAACTGACTGCAAACCTGAGACACTGGCGTACCATCGTGTGCCTCTTGCTTTAACTTGGGAATTAGGCTCTGATGTGGAAAATGCTTCCAAAAGTCTGGATGTTGGTGCAGTGGATTCCAGCAGTTCAGGACACTTAGCAGGGGAGCAGGAGGCAGAGGGAGTGAGTGGCATCTGAGGACCAGAAAAGTGAACCCCGTGTAGTGAAAGGAGAGCTGTCTAGGAAGACAGAGGTGGGTATCAAAAGCTCTGTATCTGCCTTTTTTCCCAGGTTTAAGAGAAAAACATTGTGTCCTAGAGCAATTCTGAGGGAGGGGAAAGCCCGATTCTGCAAGAATCAGGGGAAATTCATATTTACAAAAGAAAAAAAAGAAGTCCACAGTTTCTGTAAGTCCTAATGGTATCCTGGGCAGGAAAGTTTGGCGGTCAACTCTCTTTCACTTTTTCTTATCACTTGGAAATTTCTGTGGACTAGCTTGGTGGAAACCAGACTCCAACCGTGCTGGTGTTGCTTCTCCCCAGGTATGCCCCCGTGGGTATCCTCTTCCTGATTGCCGGGAAGATTGTGGAGATGGAAGACATGGGCGTGATTGGGGGGCAGCTTGCCATGTACACTGTGACTGTCATTGTTGGCTTATTCATTCACGCAGTCATCGTCCTGCCACTCCTCTACTTCTTGGTAACACGGAAAAACCCTTGGGTTTTTATTGGAGGGTTGTTGCAAGCACTCATCACTGCTCTGGGGACCTCTTCAAGGTATGTATATATGTGTGGAAAATGAATCTGAAATGTTACCTTGAGCCAGGGCCCCTCAAGTAGGGTGTAGGAGGAGCCATTTTATTCTGGGTTTTAAACTTCCAGGAATGATGAGTCAGCTTTCTCACTTCTCATGCCAATCACACCTATTTGGGATTCGGGGAATGCCTGGCTACATATCTTTTGCGGGGATGAATTGGAAATCAACTATCCTTTCCCGCCCACTTCATCTCTCTTTAGTTGACATCTGCCTGAGGGAAAAGAGGCAGAGTGACTTGGCACAGGCTGTTGTGATGGGGGCATGATCACAAGTGATGCCTCACAGAGGAACCCAGAAGCAGGAGAGCTGCCAAATGACCCCGTGAGGGGACCACACTGTTCTTAACCCGCTCCCCTATTTATATAAGTGCTGACTCAGTTCCCATTAAGTTACAACATGGGAGAGGAAGGAACTGTCTGTCCCAAAGACCAAACACACAGACAGTCAGAAATACCAGGATGCTCAGCTGATGTGCCCTGTTTCACTGTTCTCAGTTCTGCCACCCTACCCATCACCTTCAAGTGCCTAGAAGAGAACAATGGCGTGGACAAGCGTGTCACCAGATTCGTGCTCCCTGTAGGAGCCACCATTAATATGGATGGGACTGCCCTCTATGAGGCTTTGGCTGCCATTTTCATTGCTCAAGTTAACAACTTTGAACTGAACTTCGGACAGATTATTACAATCAGGTACAAGGAAAGAGTTCTATACAACCCTTTCTTAAGAATGCCTTTAAGGCTGGGAGCAGTGGCTCACACCCATAATCACAACACTTTGGGAGGCCAGGGCGGGTGGATCACCTGAGGCCAGGAGTTCAAGACTAGCCTGGCAACATAGTGAAACCCTGTCTCCACTAAAAATACAAAAATTAGCCAGGTGTGGTGGAATGGGCCTGTGGTCCCAGCTACTTGGCAGACTGAAGCAGGAGAATTGCTTGAACCCGGAGGCAGAGATTGCAGGGAGCTTAGATCGTGCCACTGCACTCCAGCCTGGGGGACAGAGCAAGACTGTATCTCAAAAAAAAACCAAAAAAACAAAAAGAATGCCTTTAAAAGACAAGAGGATAACCAGGGTTGGGAAGGGGATCCCACATAATCAAGAGGTGGGGATTTGGGGTAATCATTTTATATTTAGATATTTTAATTGTTTTCTTTTTAGAGTATAGATGTATACACTCATTAATAACAAGGTTCAAAAAATATAGATATGTATAAAGTAAAAAGGGAAACTTGCCTGCCATCATATCACCCCACATCTGTCTGTAAGTGACCATTGTTCATGTTTGGTTTGGAAAGACTCTTCCTATGCATAGACATGCACACACTTCTTTTTTGTAGTTAGTGAAATTATATTATACATACATGTTTGCCTTTGACTGGTTTGCTTGTCAATAGACCAATAAATATGTCTACCTCATCATTCTTTCTAATGTCTATAAAATACATAGTATGGATATTTCTCCTTTTTAAAAGTGTTATATTATACTTCAATATTTAAAAGCATTAAAATAGGTTAGCTTGTATATATGCTGCCATAAAATAAAAAGTTAGATGAACTTTTTCTCCTGAGTGAGTTTTTTGTTTTTTTGAGATGGAGTCTCACTCTGTCACCCAGGCTGGAGTACAGTGATGCAATCTCGGCTCACTGCAACCTCCACCTTCCGGGTTCACACTATTCTCCTGTCTCAGCCTCCTGAGTAGCTGGGACTACAAGGGCCCGCCACCACTCCCAGGTAATTTTTTTGTATTGTTAGCGGAGACGGGGTTTCACCGTGTTAGCCAGGATGGTCTTGATCTCCTGACATCGTGATCCACCCGCCTCGGCCTCCCAAAGTGCTGGGATTATAGGCGTGAGTCACCGCGCCGGGCCTGGGTGAATTTTTAGCCAGTGTAAGATAGATGACAGACCACACTGACAAGTAGTTCAAGAATCTGACTTTTGTGGAGAATTTTTTAAAACTATTATATTTGAGGTGTTCAGTGAAAAGTTATTTTCCTTTCCATACCCTCCCCCAGTCTCTTAGTTTCCTTCTGTAGAGGCAACCAGTGTTACCTGCAAGTTTCTTCCGTGTCCTTCCAGAGATACGCCAGGCATACCATTGTGCATATGCAAATATAATCCCTCCTTTTTACTTATTAAAAGTTATTTTGCACAAGGTCCGCTTCAGTCTAATGGCAACAGGACGCTTTCAGACTCACAATCCAGATCAGCCTCTGCTCTTCACTGTTGTGGGGTTTTCAAAAAATTGTTATTAAAAGTACATTTTGGAGAGCAAAATAAGTCAGATTTGGGGGGATTTTTATCACTCAACATTTTGTTGTGAAATTTGCCCTACACATAGGGAAGTTGAAACAATATTATAACAACCATCCTCTACCAGATGGAAAAATTGCAAACGTTTTGCCATTTTTGCTTCTTCTTTCTCTGTCTTTCTCTGCCATTATGACATTTCACCTATACGTAATTCAGCATGCATCTCCTAAGAACAAGAATATTTTTCTACATAGCCACAATAGTAAGAATCTTAAAAATACTTCCAGAATATCCAATCTATATTCAAATTTCCCCAGTTGTCCCCCAAAACATGTCTTTTACAGCTTTTACTTCCAGACCAAGTTCAAATCCGCATTTATGGCCTACATTTGGTGTCTCAGTTTCTTTTCATCTAATCAGTCACCATACATTTGTTGTTATGTTTATTTAGAAATAAGTTGTTAGACTCTGTGTATGTTTTGTGTTAGTAGAAAATGATAATAGTTGTAGTAGGGTGCATTGGAGTAAAAAGGACAAGGCTGATCAGGGCCAGAGGTCACTGACTGACCCGGGGGTTCTGGGAACCTCAGGCCCAAAGTAGTTACAATGGGACTGAGGAAATCATTATCTCAGCTCACCTGTAACCTATACTTTGGCATATTGATTGAAAGGCTCTGAGTTATAAAAAAGGTTCAGTTGCATGTGACAGAGTTAAAAATAACAGTAAGAGTGACAAACAAGATAGAAATATATTTCTGTTTCATGCAGCACAGCTCTGCTCCACAAAGCCTTCAAGGCTGATTGATAGGTGTTCTGTAGTATAAGGGACTGAGTCATTTGAGTGTTATCATTATCCAGGGGGTCCGGGATGACTCACCACCCCCAGATTTTAGCCAGTGGGAAGTGGGGAAATGGTATACCCTGCAAGTTGTTCAGTCACTTCTATGCATGTCTGACTGGCCAGAACTTAATCTAAGCTTCAAGGGAAGTTGGGAAGTGTAGCCTTCATTCTGGGGAGCAATATACCAGCTAAAAGTTCCAGTACCTTAGAAGGGGACCAGTATGGGGACCATGAACACTTTCTGTGCCAGACTTAATACTTTATTAATACCACTTATAACTAGATAATACTTTACTATTTATAAAACATTTGCTTTGCAAGCCATGTCTACACTGCCTTCATAAAAGGTATTCCTAATACTATAAAACTTTGTGCATAAATCATTTTGCTTTTGATTTAACTAAGCAAACCAAACTAAGAAACCAAATTTGATTCTTTTGACAACATTCATCATGAATGTTCAGTAACTTTACAACCCTCCACTTGGATAGGGGAATTATTGGAAACAAATTATTATTGTAACTCTACAGCATTTTAAACTTTGCCTTACAAAATACTTTCAGGGATGTTAAAAAGTGTATAGCTGCCAGTTTATTTTAAAACAACTAAAATAATAGGTCCAACTTCACAAGGGTCATTGTACGAGGACCAAATGAGATAAGCCACGATTAGTATATCAGAAGACACATAGTAAGCATATGATAAATATTAGTTAGCATGATGATTAGTTCAATTTTTTCTTTAATCTCATTTACAGGCTGGGCATGATGGTTCATGCCTGTAATCCCAGCAGTTTGGGAGGCCAAGGTGGGTGGATCACTTGAGGTCGGGAGTTTGAGACTAACCTGGCTAACATGGTGAAAGCCCGCTCTACTAAAAACAAGAAAATTAGTCAGGTGTGGGAGCATGCACCTGTATTCTCAGCTACTCAGAGGCTAAGGCACAAGCATTGCTTGAATCCAGGAGGAAGAGGTTTCAGTGAGCCTAGTTTGCACCACTGCACTCCAGCCTGGGCAACAGAGTGAGACTCTGTTTCAAAAAAAAAAAAAAAAAAAAAAAAAAACACCTCATTTACTTTTTTCCTGAAGCACATCCTCTTGTGTTACATGGCAAGTCAGGCATTGGCACCGTGCGTATTTTGCAGCGTATATGCTCTACCTGGGGAGCTTTGTAAAAGTGTTTTCTGTTCTGGTACTTCTGTTAACAGCATCACAGCCACGGCTGCCAGTATTGGGGCAGCTGGAATTCCTCAGGCAGGCCTGGTCACCATGGTCATTGTGCTGACATCTGTCGGCCTGCCCACTGACGACATCACGCTCATCATCGCAGTGGACTGGTTCCTGTGAGTATGCTTGGCCTGCATTCTGGCTCACTGTCACAGGGCCCACCTCTGTCACTCTAGGGCACCAGGCAGCCTGGCACAGCTACAGAAAGAACTCTGAGGAGAGGGGCCACTCGGCCCATAGTTAAATTGTCCTCATTGTCTGACCCCTGGTCCTTATCTGGAGATGGAGCCCCAGTCGACATGTGCACTCACTCCCCTATCAGCCTGTGGGGCACATCTGGCTGCCGCAGATCTCACTCCATAAAGCCATTCAGGAATTGGGAAACCCGCTGTCTGCAAAGGCAACATAAATCAGCAAGACTGTTTCTGAGTTGCACAACACAACGCCACAGCAGCTGGAACAAAGCTGCAGGCCCCATATGCCAGCTCAGGCCCTGCCTCTGTGTGCTTCCCATTCCAGTGGGAATGATTTTCCCATCCTAGCCCAACAGGGTGAGGTTGAGCCATGCCAACACTGGGAAGAGAGCTAGTGTCATTAAGTGGAATTGAGTTTTGGATCTGGGAAAAGTTCCAAGAAATGTACCCTCCACACTCTCAAACTCTAACCTCTACAGGCCCATCCGTGCCCCCTTTCCTTGCTCTTCCAACTGGCCTTCTCTGTGCCTTTTCTCTTGAAAGTTTACTTCCACTTTTGAAAATCTTTCCCCAGGATACCCAAAGCAAATGCCTAGAACACAGTAGGTGCTGGAGTTAGCACAACGTGTGTTCACTGGAACTGAGACCATGAAAAGAGCTTGACAGTGTGTGTGGTGAAACCCCAGACCAGGCAGAGAGGATTCACTTACGGGGACCTGTGTTTGTGTCCTGACCTTGTGTGAGACCGGGCAGATTACCCAACCACCCTAGGTTCTACCTCTGTAAAATGAGGGTACCTGTGTCTGCTACCTCCGAGGGGTACTGTAGGCTTCAGTGCAATGATGCCCAGAAAGTATGCAGCCTACTGTCTGGCCCACAGTCAGCATCGGTTAACATGAGCACTCTCGTATAAAGCTACAGTTCTCCACGGTCTTTGATCTTTACACTTCAAAGTTATTGAGCACTGAAATAGCATTTCATCTATATGGGTTGTATCTATTCATATTTATTATATTAGACAAACATAAATTTCCATTTGTTAATTTAGAACATGTTTTATTTAAAGGTGACAATAATAAATTCATAAAATAAATAAATAAAATGAATTTATCATCCTTAAAAAGGTTACATATGCTAACATAAATGGCATTTTTTTGTAAAAAATAAACATTTTTGAGCCCAAAATTTATTTTATTTGTTTATTTACTTGTTCTGAGATGAAGTTCCATTCTTGTTGCCCAGGCTAGAGTGCAATGGCACAGTCTTGACTCACTGCAACCTCTGCCTCCTGGGTTCAAGTGATTCTCCTGCCTCAGCCTCCTGAGTAGCTGGGATTACAGGTGCACACCACCACATCTGGCTAATTTTTGTATTTTTAGTAGACACGGGTTTCACCATGTTGGCCAGGCTGGTCTTGAACTCCTGACCTCAGGTGATCCACCTGCCTCCCCCTTCCAAAGTGCTGGGATTACCGGCTTGAGCCACCGCGCCCGGCCTCGACCCCAACATTTAGTGAAAAGAATGGTACTATTTTATATTTTGCAAGTTTCCTTAATGTCTGGCTTAATGCAAGACAGTTGGAGTTTCCTAACTGTTTCTGCAGTTTCACAACTGCTTCAGTGAGTTGTGACATCACACATCATGTAGTCTTTGCAAAACTCCACTATACATTCATGAGAAAATGAGACTGAGAGGGACAAATGACATCTTAGTATTATTTTGAGAATAGCTGAAATAGAAGGCTCATTCCCCACTGTTGGGACTCTCACTCCAGTCAGACTAATAACTGAATATTCATCATCTATATGGCCTGATAACTTTTAATAGCTACTATTATGAACATTATGTGTCTATTATGTAATCTTGCAGTTGGTAGACACAGCGAACTGAATTTTAAGAGGTGCTTCGCTGGCCAGTTCCTAATGTAAGTTGAAATCTTGTGACGGTCACGGGAGCCTCATTTTTCCCTCCTCCCCACCCTGCCCGCAGGGATCGCCTCCGGACCACCACCAACGTACTGGGAGACTCCCTGGGAGCCGGGATTGTGGAGCATTTGTCTCGACATGAACTGAAGAACAGAGATGTTGAAATGGGTAACTCAGTGATTGAAGAGAATGAAATGAAGAAACCATATCAATTGATTGCACAGGACAATGAAACTGAGAAACCCATCGACAGTGAAACCAAGATGTAGACTAACATAAAGAAACACTTTCTTGAGCACCAGGTGTTAAAAACCATTATGAAATCTTTCCATCTCATTACAGCTCATTCTCTCCAGCAAGCCCCTTAATCCCCTTTCCTCCCTTCTGATAAGATTGGAAAGTAGTCCTCCAAAAAACAAGGGAGGATTTTGGGTGGCCAAAGTGTATAATTTTCATCCCACAATTGAAATTTTTACATCATTTCATGTTAGTCTTACCTAATAAGGTACCAAGATCAAAAATATTCTTGATCAGATCTTACAAATTTATGTGGCACACAATCCTATAAATGTGATTTTTTTATATAAGTTAAACAAATAGTAGGCTAAAAACATTTTATAATCAACTTTTGAGATTTAAAAGTCTTTCAGAATACAATTGAGTTTTAGTTTCAAAATGTTAACAACTTGAATTACAACCGGTTATCAGCTGAACAGTAAGATTTTGTCCCTTTCTCTTCTGACTGGTATACTGATTTCATTAGTAGCTAGGTGCACGTATACATCTAGCACAGCTGTGAGAAGAGACAGAGGCAGTTTCCATGTGGCCTTGAGTAAATCCCATCTCACCTCTAGGCCTCAGTGTCCTCATCTATAAAATGAGGGACTTCCCTAGATGTCTTCTGGTCTCTTCCAGCCCAGACATCCTGTCATGTCATGAAAGCGCCTGCCCTCTATTTCCCCTCAGAACACCCTGTACCATCCATGGAGCACAAGGCTTTCAGAAAGGACACTTTAATGGGAGTGAAAATTTCTAAGGACAGGATGGCTATGTGTGGTGGTCACCAGGTCCTGTGTGCAAAGTGCAGGTTATGCAAGTCGCCAGGCAGGAGGCCATTCCAGGACTGGGATTATTCGTAAAACCCTTTGCCCAGTTCATCCCAATGGGGGAAGTATTCCCTTCTTTCTTACTCTGGGAAGAATGTCTCCTGCCACTCCTCAAACAGAAGAGAAGGTAGCAGCTAGCAAGGGTGCTTGTGGGCACACTATGGAACACTAAAGAGCTAGGAAAGAGTTGAGCACAGGCAACATTATAAACAAAGGATTTCAAAACACCAAGAGTACAGGTCTTCTTTAAGGAAGAATAAAAAAGAGGTTCATTTTTTTGGCTTTTTTTTTCACCTGAAACACTTCTTCTCTTGAGTCCAAAATCATTCCCCCATGAAGTCTGCCTAGCAAAACATAAAGACCACTTATATATTTGAAATAAGTCAAATGAATGAGCTATCTAATAGAAGTCCATGAGTTGAGTGGGTATTTTTTATTTGAAAGTGTTTTTCTTTAATCAAAAGTCCTTAGAACAAGAGAAACAAAATATTTCTGTTTTGGAATCCCACTTATCAAATCATTCAAAACTTTCAGCTGGAGTGGGGTTTGCTTTTGTTTTGTTTGTGTCCATAAGAAAAATGGTAGAAGATGAATCAGTATGAAGACACTGTCAATGAGGTTATGAGAAAAAACAGCAGGGGCATTAGTTTCAGGCAAGGCAGCTCCCAGGTTTAGAGATTAATTTTTACCCCCTAAAGAATATCCAGTCAAAGACGCTGAGTGGGAGCTGTCAGGCAGTAGCAGCTGTGTTTGAGTTTCTGGCTGAAAATGGTGAAGAATGGACTTAATTATGCTAACAGACTGAAAATCTAGACATACATCCTCTGATATACAATTAGAGATATTTTTACATAGACCCCAAGCATTCTGTGTATAAAAGTTAACATTAGGCTGTGATGGAGTAACCATTTAATGTTGAGGCTCTATTTGGGAAATACACTACAAATGTTAATGTATGTGGCTGTCATCTTAAGATACTATTAGAGCAAAGACTTAATCATATCAACTTAATTCTGTTACACAATTTTTTTACATACTAACCATTTCTTATGGAAAGATCCTGTAGGGAGCCCATCCTCTCACCAAGCCATCACAAGCTCTGCATACACATGCACTCAGTGTGGACTGGGAAGCATTACTTTGTAGATGTATTTTGAATAAAGAAAAAAAATAGTTTTACATTAACATCTTTGCATGTTGTTGTTATTCTTCTCCTCAAAGGAAAATACATTTTCCATTCATGGAAATATTACAGTAAGCTCAGGGCAGTCTCTGGAAGGATCCCGTGCAGCAAGGTAAAATCTTGGCAGAGCCAGCTGGGGAAGCCAGCCACAAGAAAATAAGTAAGGACATGCTCTCCTGCTCAACTCCAAGAACTGGAGCTGGAAACAGGAGGAGGTGAGCGGAGCACTTTGCTGTAGCAGACCGTACTTCCTTGTCCATGTCAGATTCAGATTTCTCACATGAATTGAATCATTTCCATGTTGGGATTAGAAAAGTGTGATGCCACCACGGGCCCTCCAAAAAAGTAACTTTCTGTCTGATGTTCAAATTAGGTAGATTTATCTCTGTGATTATTACCACCATTTGTGAAAAGAGCTAACTAAGATCTCAAGGGATGCCCAGACACAGTCATTGTACTAGTGAACTGCTCTATTCATTAAGAACAACTTACGGATGACTACTTTTCATCATGCTTTTTAGTAAAAAATTGGCAGGCAATATCATGAAATCCCCAGATTGAAGTAGTATCTGGAGACTATAATCTGACCCTCTCTACCTGCAGGTGGCAGCCACCTAGAGGAAAGGCTCTTAAATTGGATCCATGGACCCCTAGGTCATCCACATGAAGAGTTCAATAGGTTCATCGCCCTTGAAGTTGTGGGGCAAGTTTTGTGATTTGCCTTTTTCTGGGGGTAAAATTCTTAATTTCCATCGGTTTCTGTAACAGATCTTACAACTAAAAAAAAAAAATTTATAAATTGCTATGTTTGAATCATACATCCTAACTTTTGTGAAGGCATATATGGTATTTACATGACCAGTTTGGGAAAAGAAAGGCTGCTCACAGACTGGGGGAACCAAGCCCGGCCACCCTGAGCGGATCAATATTTTCCCCCTGTGAGATGTTCTGGGAAGTGCCACATAAAATCAATCCACTGCTAGGAAGTGCGCCCTTCTGCTGGGACCATTTTCTTCCCTTCTGCAGCCCACGCTAGGTTTCGGCCACCTCCGCAGTGCAGACCTGAGAAACAGGTCATCGGGCTGTGGGAGGTCTGTGGAGAGGCCCTTATGGTCAAGGGAAGTGCCCCTCATCCAGAGTATGACAAAGAGGGTAGAGAAGCAGGCCTTAGATCCCTACAAGTGGTAGTCACAGATGTGCTCCCAAATGGAACTATGAAAAATATTCAGGGTCACTTTTTTTTTTTTTTTTTTTTTTTTTTTTTACGATACAGGGTCTCACTCTGCGATTATGGCTCACGGCAGCCTCGAATTCCTGGGCTCAAGCGTATCTAGGACCATAGGCTCACACTACCATGCCCGGGCTAATTTTTATTTTTGTTTTTTGTAGACACAGGATCTCGCTATGTTGCTCAGGCTGGTCTCAAACTCCTGGCCTCAAGCGATCCTTCTGCCTCAGCCTCCCAAAGTGCTGGGATTACAGGAGTGAGCCACTGCACCCAGCCTCAGGCTGACATTTTTTTTTTTTTTTAATGTTTCTTATAAGTAATCACATTTAACAAAACGTTTAAATCCTACCCTCAGAAGTTAGGGGTCTATGTCCTCCTGTATCCACATTCATCCTGGCACCACCACTGTCCCACCCAAGCAAGATTCTCCTTTTCAAGAGAAAAAACATCTCATTTTACCTCACTACACCTGTAAGTAAAGGCATAGCCTCAAAAAAAAAAAAAAGAAAGAAAAGAAAAAAAAAGTAAAATCCTCGACTCATCATCTACACCGTGCTGAGAACAGAAGTGTTAGTTCTGTTAGCTGAAGGGGCCTGGAGGAAGCGTGGCGGGAAGGCTGGATCCCCGCTGCAGGGGCTGCGGGGCTGCGGGGCTGCGGCTGCCTGCGGGCTGGGCAGGGCCGGGAGCACGCCCTCCTTCCGGGTGGCCGCGGGCCCGAAGGCCCCGAAGACCCCAGGCTGCCATCAGTCAAGCGGCCTCTGCAGCAGCCGCGCTTCCCCTTCTCCCACCCGGGTGGTCCCAGAACTGGGGCAACAATGGCCAGCTCTGTGTGGCCGCGTCCTGGGGCCAGAGTAGTCTGGACGTGTCACGCCAAGGGCGGGCTCCAAATGAATACGCTGACAAAGAAAGAAGGAAGAGAGAGCGAGGGAGGTGAAGGGCAGCGTCTGAGAGGGAAAGCGAGAGATGAGAAATCTATGGGATCCACAAGGCGGCGTCCGGGGAGCGAGCCTCATAGTGGCCACCAGGGGGAGTCCGGAGCTCACCTTGGCCGCTTTCGCGGGGAGCCCCAAAGGGTGCTGGGGCACTTCCTCTTAGAGATCTCACTTGGGTAACATCGAATTCCAAGTCTGCAGTGCGAAGAGGGAGCAATCTGTGAAAGCCATCAAGCCAGGTTTAAAATTCCTCAGTGCCCTCATGTCACTCTTCCCTCTGTTCACCCTGCTTCTTCAATAGCCTCCCCAGAGGACCCCCTTCCTTTCTGGGTATCCTGTTTTGTCTCCCTTGTGCCTCACCTCTCTTCTCTCCCATCTCTTCTTCTGGATTCTCATCTCCCCATTCTGTCACTTACATGTTTTGCAGCCATAGACAGGTACTCAGAAGGTGGCATGTAACATTTCCCTGCAGGTCAGGCCTCATCGTGCCCACAAAACTGCTGCCTCAACCTTCAATTTTGAAACATTCACAGTATGCTGAATTCCTCATGTAAGTAGGGTTGTCAGATAAAATACAAGACACCCAGTTAAATCTGAATTTCAGGTAAATAACAATGTTTTAGTATAAGTATTAAATAACAATGTGGTGGTATCAGTATGCAAAATACTGCATGGGGCATGCTGTAATTTTATGTGTTAATCTGGCAACCCTCTAGACACATGAAATGTGGAACTCAGAACAATTTATATTTGCTCAATGAAACTGATATTATAGGTGAAAGAGGTTGCTTGGAGTGGGGGCATCTTCATTATAAAATCATCACCCCCATTTTGAATTTCTCTCTGAAAGCAAAAACATGCTTTAAAAAGCAATTTAGATCTAACATTTCCTACTATTAATTGCTCTGGTGACATTATCACTTATGTGCTTGTAAATCTTGTGGCCACAGTTAAAAAGCCTGATGAATCACCTTTAGGATTTCACAAAACTGTCTTGAATAAATTAAGCAATACCTCAGTTATTCATAGTTGAGATATTTAAGACTGACATCAGATTTTGTTTTCTTCACTCTCCTATTTTCTTCTTTCCTTCTCTCACTCCTTCCTTCTACCCTCCCCACTACCCCAACGTAAAATATTTTCTGTAATCCATTACAGAGCTGAAAAATTTGGCATTCACATATTGTTCTCCAAAGATGGACACATTTTTTTTTCATTTGGGGGCACCTATTAGAAAAGCACCCATATTTTTTTCATATTGTGCTATTCAAACTTGATCATTTTCCAGTCTCCGAAAGTTGAGAATGAGGCATTTTTCAGTCTCTTCAGGGAACTCCAGCCTCCATGAATGGGAATCATTCCCACAAAAACCCCCGTTTTAAGCCAAGTCTGAAGGATATGAAAAAGCAGGACCCAACTGACACCGCAGAAGGGGAACAAAATCAAATCATAAACTCTTTCCAATAATGGCATGTGCAAAATCATGTAAAGACGGTAGTGAGTGTCCTGGAAGATGGTGTCAGATGACAACTTTTTTACTTCTTTTCCAACTCTTTAACTTCAGAAGATCATAAGTCCTGGAAGCAGCCAGCCAGGAACTTCCAGACATAGCTGTCACAGGGGAAAATAAAGACCATTTGGAAGTCAGCTCAACCCTGCACAATGAACTGATGACTGGCCTGCCCTGGGGAGAACTCAGCACGCAAAGATTTTCGTCTGCAACACAAGCCTCTGAACGCTATAACCAAATTCCCCTGCCCTTGGCACTCCAGTGCCTCAGTGAAGCCTTCTTTTATTTAAGCCCATGAGGAGCTGTTAGCTAAAGAAGTGGAAAACAAACATGAGAAAGTCAGCAGGCATGTTAGAAAACTCACATGGCTAGACTAAAAATAGCTTTATGCTTCCTAAAACGTAAAGGTCTTCTGCTTTAGAGTGGTGGTTGAACTCAAACTTCTACACAGGGATGGGTTGAACCCACACCTGTTACACCTGAATTCTTAAGCAGTTCAGAGCCCCTGGCTGGTCCACTCCCTGCACCTCCGCATCCTCATCTGTAGATTTGGGGATTGTGTGAAACCTACCATCTCCAAACCAACTTTCATATCAAGTGTCTGTGTATTGGAGGGGATGCTAGAGTTAAAATGCCCCTTAGTTAAATGGTCAACTGCCCTTCACATATGATAGGTAAAACTTCAACTTCCTCATCGTAAATGGGTATCATAATACCTTCTTTATTATGGTGTAATGATAATTAAATAGATAATAACTACATATAAAATTCTCAGCACAGTTCCTGGCACTCAGGGAGATTCTTAAGATGTTCAGAACAACCCGGGCTCAGTAGGGAGGAAGAGGCACGGGGTGACGCTGGAGGAAGGGCTCCCGGCGCCATCTGGGCCTGCTGTGAGCTGGAAGGAACTCCCCGAGGAGGCCACAGACCTACATTGCCCGGGGGGGACGCTTTGCGGAGGTCGTCACCCCTGGAAACCGGCATCATGAGACACTGCCAGGCCTCTTCACTGAGGGGCCCGGGCCTCTGCGCCCGGGGCGGCCCGGCAGCGCCTGCTCGCCTCCGCACAGGCCTTTTGTCCCGCGGGCTCTCCCAGCGGCCCCGCGCTGCGTGGCGGTTTTGTGAAGGGCACAATCCGATGTTCTGAGGAGACCACCCAGCTTCCTCTCCCAGAGTCTCCCAGAGAACAAAACCGCCTCTCCGTGTGCCAGCGACCTCCCCTTCTGCCAGGCCCCCTCCCACTGGCCTCCTCCCTGCCCTGCCAAACGGGGACGGAGAGTCAATCGGTCCTGGCCGGGTGGGAACCTAGTTGATGGTGCGCTTATGAACTGTCCTGAGCGCGGGGACAAACTCTCTGTGCCTGGGCCGCTGCTGCCACCCTGCGGCCAAGACCTTTCTCTAGGCCCCGATGGCCCAGAGCAGCCCAGACCGGACCGCGTGCAAACAGGAACGCTTACAGCAAACTCCTCCCTGAGGGGCTCAAGGAAGGCTGGAGAGCCAGGAAACAGTTCGGAAGTCTGAAGGAAAAAGGAACTCATGATCTGTGGTCACAGCACTGACTCTCAAAGTGTGGTTCCACAACCGGTATCAGCATTCCCTGGGAACTTAGAAATGCATATTCTCAGAGACCACGCTAGACATACTGAATCATAAACTCAGAGGTTAGACCCCAGCAATCTATTTTTTGGTTTGGAGGAGTTTTTTAGAGATGGATCTTGCTGTGTTGCCCTGGCTGGAGTGCAGTAGTTATTCTCGGGCACAATCATAGCGCACTACAGCCTGGGAGTCCTGGGGTTCAAGTGATCCTCCTGCCAAAGCCTCCCAAGTAGCTGGGACTACAGGTGCATGCCACCTCACCCGGCCCAGTCGTCTGTCTTAACAAGCCGACCAGGGGATTCTGAGGCACACCCAAGTTTTAGAACCACTGGTCTAGACTCTAAAAAGAAATGGAAGTCAGAGTTGACAGAGCAGGACCCTAATCCTGGCTTTACCTATGAGCTGTGTGACCTTGGGCAAGTTTCTTAACCTCTCCGTGCCTCCTCTGATTCCTGTCATGATGAAAACTATTCCTGATTTCCAGGATTGTTGAGGATTAGATCAGAAAGAAAGGTGAAGTCACTGACATATATACGTGCTTGATAAAAGGTGCTTGCTTCGGGTGTTATTATAATGGGGTCATAAATGTGCCCGCGTTAACACTAGAATGTACAGAGAAAACACAATTCCTCCTTTCATTTATTTAGCAGGTATTTATGTGATGCCTACTGTAATGAGCAATGTCGATAAAGCCCCTCCCTCCAGGGAGGTACATTTTAATATCTGTGTAATATAGGGTGCTATGGACTGAATTGTGTCCTCCCACCTTTCACCAACATTCATATGTCAAAGCCCTAACCCCCAATGTGACTATATTTGGAGATGGGGCTTATAGGGTTAAATGAGGTCACAAAGATGAGGTCCAAATCCAATAGGATTGGTGGCTTTCCAAGTACAAGGAAAGAGAGATCTCTCTTTCCACAAGCACACACCAAGCAAAGGCCATGTGAGGACACAGTGAGAAGGCAGCTGTCTGCAAGTCAGGAAGAGGGCCCCACAAGAAATAAGTCATGCTTAGAGGGTCAGAGGGTCAGACAGAGGCATCCCAGTGAAAGTAACGCCCTAAACTGATGTATCTTCCTCTCCCCACACCTCTGCGAGGCAGTTCATCCAGCAAGCTGCTTTTGAGCATCGATGTAGCTGAACTACATAAGCAGGATTACTCTATTCTTAAAGATTCCCAGTTGCTGGTTTTAGAACTTAATCCCCCTTCCACATTAGAAATGCCCCCCTTCAGTGATTATGAAGTTCTCCTACCACATATAATATAAAAACCTTCAAGTACAGAAGGGAAATATAGCCTGGGCTGGCACAGTGGCTCACACCTATAAACCCAGCAACTCGGGAGGCCAAGGCAGGAGGACTGCCTGAGCCAAGGAGTTTGAAGCCACAGTGAGCTATGATTGTGACACTGTACTCCAACCTGGGCCACAAAGCGAGACCTTGTCTCTAAAAAGAGAGTGAGAGAGAGGAAGGAAAGAAGGAAAAAAGGAAGGGGAGGAGGGAGGGAGAGAGGGAGGGAGGAAGGCTGTTGTGTAGCAGGTACCTCACAATGATCCTGTGAATAGACATAATTCTCTTCATTTTACACATGAAAATGTTGAGGTTCAGAAAATAAGTAACTTACTCAAGGTAAAATCGCAGTTTGAGTCTCTCTCCAAATCCAAAGTAGGTGTTTTCCCCCTTAGACTGTTTTAACCATGGAAATTATGTCTGGTCAAGCACTGCAAACCAAGAACTTCATCTGAAATATACTGTGGTATAATCTCCTAGGCCAGTGTTTTTCTTTTCTTTTCTTTTCTTTTCTTTTCTTTTTTTTTTTTTTTTTTGAAACGGAGTCTCGCTCTGTTGCCCAGGCTAGAGTGCAGTGGCGCGATCTCGGCTCACTGCAACCTTCGCCTTCCAGGTTCACGCCATTCTCCTGCCTCAGCCTCCTGAGTAGCTGGGACTACGCACCTGCCACCACACCCAGCTAATTTTTTTGTATTTTTAGTAGAGACAGGGTTTCACTGTGTTAGCCAGGATGGTCTTGATCTCCTGACCTCATGATCCGCCTGCCTCGGCCTCCCAAAGTGCTGGGATTACAGGCGTGAGCCACTGCACCCGGCCTAGGTCAGTGTTTTTCAAACTGTAGGCTGTTAGTTTAGAGGGTCCCAATTAGCATTTTTTAGTGAAAGAATAGAGCAGAATAGAACAGAAAATATCATATGTATTAAAGTATTGTTTCAGGAAATTTTTATTATAATTGTGCACATGTGTGTATAGGCTTGTAACTTGAGTAACTTCCATTTCATGAATAACAAGTGTAAAGCCACAGTTCCAAACTTTTCGTGATCAATAACGAATCACCAATCAATAATTTTTCCACCCCTTGAATTCAAGAGTTTGAGTGCCTTGCTGTTTCCAGAACTGATCACCTTCAAGGAGCTTTTATCTTCCAAATACAAATTGTTTCTTAGGAAGTGATGCTGTGAACTTGTATCTTAAAGAGCCAAGTGTTCTACCACCACACATTTCCAAATTCAGTTCTGGGTTCTATAATATACGTTCTTCTGACCTAGCTCTCCAAAATCACCCCACACTGATGAATGTGAAGATGGGCACCATGACCAAGTTAAACTTCTCTTAGACAACCATGCCTGCTGGTGCTGCTTGCCAAATGAATAAGCGTACCCTGGCACCTAGCTCTGTAAACAAGCAAGTGGAGGAATCTCTTGTTAGCACTGACATCTGGTGGTCACTGAGAGGCCAGCACCCCAGCATCTTGAACTTAAAAAAAAGTATCCACCTGGGAACCAGGACGAGGAATCAACTCCAGCAGAATTGATTCCTCATCCCCCTCCTCTCCGGGACCACCTGCCTTCTCCATGCAGCTGGACTCAGCAAGGTGGAGGGAAAGAGCAAGGTTTAGAGTCGGATGCAGCCAGGGTCCACAGCCTAACATGTGATCCTGGGTAAACAACCTAAACTCTGTGAGACTCAGCTGCAAAATTGGGATAAGAAAACAATCTACAGTGGGCATTGGGGTATTTAACTCTCAAACAACTTCTTTGATGTTAAGTTCCAGATACCTATTAAGCATCCAAATGTTGATTCCCTTCTTCATTCTGTCATTTTATTTAAGGCACGCTCTATTCCTTCAAAGTCTAGAGTCTCACTTCCTTTCTCTTTTTTTTTTGGTCTGGCTTACTCCATTGAAATAATAGCTAATATTTACGGAGTGCTTACTGTGAGCCAGGTGTGTTCTAAGAGATGTACATCGTTAAAATCGAGCTATGTCAGCCTTCTGAAGTCAAGATTATCATCTTCCCTCTGTTTTATTGACGAAGAAAATGAGGTGGAGTGAGTTTAAGCAGGTTGCCGAAGGAAACAAGTCTTGGGACTAAATTTTTAAACACAACACTGTAGCTCCAGAAGGCACACTCTTAACCTTTGAGCTGAATTTCACTCTTTGCATTCTGTTGTAATAATAGCTAATGCTTATTGAGTGATTATTAAGTGCTGAGTTCTTATATATATTATCTCATCTAATCTTTACAAAAACCTATGAGATAGTTATTATCATTATCTTCATTCTACAGATGAAAACAACTGAGGTTAAATGATCCGCCTGAGGTCACGAAGTCAACAAATGGTGAAATTGGAATTCCAACTTGGATAGTTGGATTCTGTAGTCTTTGGCCTTAACCATCCTTCTCCTGGAGGGGATGCTGGAGTCATGTAGTTCCAGCCTCCCAGTAAGCCTGTGATCTTGAAGGCAGAGCAGTCTCTGCTGGTAGAAGGCACTTTCTTGCCAGATGGTTGATGACAGTGATAGTGATCTGGCTACACTGATGAGGCTAGTCCTGACTTTGTGGCTGCACAGTACTGCAGTTTCAAGGAGAGTCAATAGAAAAGGCCTCAGTGACTCCCAGGTGACTCTCAGCGGATTTCCTGTCCAGTGTCTAAAGGCAAGGGACAATAATACTGACACTAAGAGAGCTCTCAATTCAATGTGCCATCCCTGACATGGATTCTTGTCATTCCCTTAATTTAAACTCTCCAGTGGCTTCTCATGGCTGCAGGATAAAGCATAAATTCCTGCACGGAGTGTCAGGGCCTCTGATTACTGAACCCCTGCTTCCCTCTCCATCCTCCTTTGCAGTCCTCACCTCTGTTGGAAGGAAATAGCCACAGAACGAACTTGCCCCCCATGACACTGTGCTATCATAACTCCAGGCCTTAGTTACACATGCTGGTCCTCACCTGGAAACGTCATCTCCCTACCCCAACTGTCCCCTCGCACCCCAAACCACTCAGTCCACCTCCTCGCTGACTCCAACTCCTACTTCACTGGAGACAGCAGGTGCTTCAGGAAGCCTTTCCAGATCCCTCTTTGTTCCCCTTGGCCTCCCGGGTTACTGATATCATGGCAGAATATGGTCTGTCTCCCACCAACTATATGCTTCTCTAGGGCAAAAAGTGGGTTTTTTAAAAAACCATTGTACCCCAGTGCCTGGCAGAGTAAAAAATACATTTAAGTGTATATATATAAATTTAAATATATATATATACACACACATATATGTAAAATGGTGAATTTCAAATAACCATTGTTAGCATCTATTTGAGTGCTGTGCACTTCCCCTTCCATTCTTTCCCAGTACAGGTGTTATTGGCATTTTTGGTGAGACAATTCATAAGGTGGGATTGCCCTGAGAATTGCAGGCATTTGACATCCCTGAGTCCTAGACACCACATGCTGATAGGTCCCCACCCCTCTACCATCCCCATCAGGCTTTCCCATTTTCCACCTTTGCATCCTTGTTGCTGTGACAACCAAAAATACACCTTTACATATTTTTTAACGTCCTCGGAGAAGTACCTTCCTTAGAACCACAGTAGCTAAAAGGTGTTTCTGATTCGGACGGAACATACTTTCCTTGAATCGGGCATTCACAATGTTTATGGAATGTTTACATTTCATCTCTAATGCCATTGCTTCTGTATATTTCTTTATACATTCTGTATATTTCTAATGCCATTGCTTCTGTATATTTCACCTCTAATGTCATTGCTTGTCATGTGTAAGTTCCAGGAGACCCTCTTGGGTGACAGTGAACTTGAGCTGTGTAGCAATGACATTATCATGATATGAGTCTGCCCATGATAGGGATAAAGAGTAAGGAGGGGAGAGGAACCCAGAAAGACAAAAATGTTAATCACATTGTCAGGGCATGGATGATAATAGTATTCACCTTTTCTACTTAACCAACTTAATGAAAACAGTAAAGTTCTTTTGGGGGGAATTCTCAGTATCCATTGTTAACATCCATTACACAAGCAGTAGGCATCAGGTCTGGGTCAGGAGCAAATGGCTGACCTGAAGAGATGCCTTATGTGCTTTGAAGGTAGTGCTGGGAGGGCTTAAAAGTTATGTTGAATATTTGACATTGCTGATACCCAGTTGTTTTGGGAAAGTAAAAATCCTTCCTTTGATTGACTGGTGGTCTCAGTTTTCTTCTCTGCAATGGGGATTTTTTTTCTTTAATGCTTCTGTTTCTAACTGGGTAGAGCAAGGAGAAACCTCAGGAATTTCAGAAATAAATGTACCATTCACCTTTCTATTTTGAAGGCTAAGTCAGGCCTTGTATCTTCATGATCAGTGTCAGGACATCAAAGTGTTAAGTATAGGACTCTGTTATGAAAAAGACCATGAAACTCTACCATCATTTCTTTTATACTTACAGGCACTGATCACTTTAATCAAAGATAAAACACCTTGTTTAAACCAATTAGCTTTGACAATACATGTATAAGCAGAACTTTAAATTGTAAATGTGTTCATTTTCTTCTTCCCTACTACACATATTAAATAATAGAGACAAGAAAAGTAGGTGGAAGATGATTCCAAGTAATTTTCGGGCATTATTACAAAGTGAAGCTGGTGAGATTTTTGTCTTTTTGACAAATTCAAGGAAGCCCACAGAATAAATCTTCTTTCAGGAGTACATTTTCACTTAGCTGTCCTCTAAGTAGAAATGCATTACTCCTAGAAAGAAAAATGAAAGTTCTTCAACTGCCGAAGACAAAATGACAGATTTGGCTTCCAGCAATACATTCTTGACAGCTACTAGAGTTTCAGGAAAAGAAAACAAGAAAATTAAATTTGACAGGAATGAAGAGGGGGAAAAAAGAAGGAATTTTTTCCAGTTAGCATCTCAATGTCTTTGGAGGGATTTTAGGGCAATTCAATAACAGGCCACTTAGGCATCTCCCCCATGTTCCCCTATAGATGTGAACGTTATTTTAATGGAGCTGCCACCCTATAGACAACAGGTGGTATCTGCACGTGAGTCCACGGACTGACTGCACGATGACTGGCTCAAGAGAACTTGAGAACAAACGGGAGCCACGACCCACTTGGAAATGAATTGTACAGCTGTCCATCAGACTTCATTTCTGTAAACTTAAGAATATAATCCTCCCAGCACTTTGGGAGGCCGAGACGGGCGGATCACGAGGTCAGGAGATCGAGACCATCCTGGCTAACACGGTGAAACCCCGTCTCTACTAAAAAGTACAAAAAACTAGCCGGGCGAGGTGGCGGGCGCCTGTAGTCCCAGCTACTCCGGAGGCTGAGGCAGGAGAATGGCGTAAACCCGGGAGGAGGAGCTTGCGGTGAGCAGAGATCCGGCCACTGCACTCCAGCCTGGGTGACAGAGCCAGACTCCGTCTCAAAAAAAAAAAAAAAAAAAAAAAAAAGAATATAATCCTGCAGAATTTTGCAAAAGCCTGTGCTCAAGTTTGGGCTTCAGATTGAGGAACTTGTTTTTTCCAAGTTTGGACAGCAGTGTGATCCAATATGGCAGGAGCTATTAAAATGTAAATTAATATAACTATGTTATTTAAATCAATTACCTAAATTAATAGGTTGATTATATTTAACATGCAACTAAAAAGTCAGTTCTTCAGCCACACTAGCCATGTTTCAAGTGCTCAAAACCCACATGTGGCTAGTGGTTACCACATTGGACAGCGTGGATACAGAACATTGCCATCATGGTGGAAGGTTTTATTCACTGAGTCATCTCTGAGCTCAGGACACAGTCATGGACAGTGAAGGGTGGGAATTAGGAGTGAAGTGGCATAAAAGGAATAAGCTAGGGAGAAGAGGTTGCAGCGGACTTCTGTGAGCAATCAGAAGGCAATTTGAGTCAAGAAATAATTGCTAGCCTAGGCATGGTGGTTCATGCCTGTAATCCTAGCTCTTTGGGAGCCGAGGCAGGCCAATCACTGGATCCCGAGAGTTTGAGACCAGCCTGACCAACATGATGAAACCCTGTCTCTACCAAAAAATACAAAAAATTAGCCAGGTGTGGTAGCATGTGCCTGTAGTCCCAGCAGCTGCTCAAGAGACTGAGTGGGGAGGATCACTTGAACCCAAGAGGTGGAGGCTGCAGTGAGCCAAGATCGTGCCAAGGCACTCCAGCCTGGGCAATACAGCGAGATCCTGTATTTAAAAAAAAAAAAAAAAAAGGAAAGAAAGAATTGCTAATTGCCAACGCATAACCACAGAACCTGAGGGAAACAGAGAAGAATAAGAGATGTAGTCCCTGCCCTCAGGAAATTCAGAGTAGGGCAAAAGAAACAGAAATACTCATTACAAAACCACTTTAATACAAGTTCCAGTGCCAAAAAGGACATCTCAGTAGAGAGTGATCGAGATGCTCATGGAGTTATAAACAGGAATTAAAGATGAGATCATTAAATGGCTGAAGGATGGGTGAAAAAGGAGACCAAGGAGTAGGACAGGAGGAGAGGACTCCACAAGGGAGATGACAGGGATTGGAGGGAAATGCGGGGGTGTAAGTGCTGGCAAACACAGCTTGATGTGGAGCCAGGCAGGCAGAGGGTATAGATGCCCCAGGATTACCAAGGACCGCTTTTTATTCATCTCTCACCACTACGTTTGAAAGACACTTATTCTTATTACCGAAATGATGGAACAGACATGTGCTTTGGACTCAGAAAGTCTTGGGTTTTCACCCTAGCTCTACTACTATGTACCAGCTATGTGACCTTAGACAACTTACCTACCCTCTCTGAGCCTACCTTTTCTTCCTCATCTACAGAACTGGGAAATGATAGCTATTTCTAAATATGGTCACGAGGATTAAATGATGTGTGTAAAAGTGCTTAACAGAGTGCCTAGCACATAGTAGATACTCAACAGGGTTAGTTTCCCTTCCCTTTCCTGAAGGCAGTGGCTATGTCTGCAGACTTTCTGGGCAGACTGCTTGGTTAAACTCCACTCCGCCTCTCATGCTGGCTGTGTGATAAGTGGGCATGTTGCGTTCCAACAGAGGCATTCCCAAGTGACAGGTGAGTGTGGACATGTTACAGCTTAAGCCTGAGCACATCACTGTTTGCAGCAGGAATTGGAACTATTGCCAAAATCACTTGGTAGGATTCCATTCACACTTCTTATGCTAAGGATAAATGTTTGCCAGTTAATCTCACAGTAACAATTTGAGAATGACGGGGAAAAAATCTTGAAGCAACCACTCAGAACAATTGGTGAGGGAGAGGAGGCATTCAATAGGGTTTTATTTACACTTGTATGGTCAGATCTATTGCAATCTGCACCTGTAGTGACACCTCACGGCACTCCCTATTGGTTTACACTTTTAGAACTTAATCACATACATGTTGGGCTTACGGTGTTATCTCCTCTATAACAGATCATCTGCTTCCTTTTCATTTATCTTATCTCCCAAGCCAGTATCCAATTTTCTTGAAGGCAGAAGCTGAGTGTATGCTCTTTCTATCCCAGGTCATACCTAGCACAGTCTTGAACTTGCTGTAGAAAGGAGAAAAAGAGAAAGGAAGGAAAGAAAGGAGAAGCTTGTATTCGTGCTTGAAATCTGAAATAAATAGATATTTGATAATAAAATGGCCATACTGGGTAAGACTCACACGGTCCATTACAGTCTAACATTTGGTGTCAAGTGCTGTGTTGTGGCACAGTCTGGGCCATCTTCATGTCAATCTCAAATAATCAAGACTGTGTCTTGGAAACATGCTAGAAAAACCCTTTAAGGTTCTGCAGTCATTACTTGTTCTAAATTATTTTAAAGAGATATAATAAATCCTTTTGCTCATATTTTATATGTTTTTTAAAATAGTATATGAATTCATTTTCTTGTAAAAGATTTGAAAAACAGGGAAATATAAAAGTAAACCATAGAAGTTGCCTTCACACTTTCATCTCACTCCCACTCCCCTGACAAGCCCTGTTAACTATTTATTGTGTTTCCCTGAAGTAATCTAACTTACTAGGTTCAAGTTAGATCCATGCATTCATTTCCTGTGGCTGCTGTAACAAATCATCATAAATTCAATGGCTTAAAGCAACAGAAATGTATTTCCTCACAGTTCTAGAGGCCAGAGGTCCAAAATCAGTGTCACTGGGCCAAAATCAAGGTGTTAGCAGGGCCATTCTCCCTCCAGAGGCTCCAAAGGAGAAGCTGTTCATTGCCCCTTCAGCCACTGGCGGCTGCTGACAATCCTTGGCTTTTGGCCACATCACTCCCCTCTCTGTCTCCACAGTCACATTGCCTTCCCCTCTCCTGCGTGTGTCAGATCTTCTGCTTCCTACTTAGAAGGATCGCACTGTGGTGACAGGTAGGGCCCACTGGATAATTCAGGATCATCTCTCCACCTGGAGATTCTTCATTACACCTGCAAAGACACTTTTTCAATATGTCATAACATTTACAGGTTCCAAGGGATTCGAATCTGGAATCTTCAGGGGCCATTATTCAGTCCACTCCAGTAATTTGTTTCATTTTTTGAAAAAACAGTGAAGTCTTCCTTCAAAAATTAATGACAATAGTAATAACAAAACTGCTGTCGAGACCGTGTTCATGTTACTACAACTAGGAAAAGCTAATATTCTGATGAATCTCTAACATCCCTCACCACTTTCCTCTACTTAATTATACTCTCTTTAAGGTCATCTGAAAAGAGTGGGATGTTCTCAGGTAAATATGCATGTAGTAATTTAAATTCAGTGCCTCAAGATAATGTTTTTAACCTTCCTTTCTGTCTTCCCATTCACAAGGGTAACTTAACTCCCAGTGCTCCCAGCCCCTTCCATCCTGTTGCATCAGTTTCAACTATGGTTGTTCCAGCCTCATTGTCAGAGCACGTGATGAAAGATCATTAGCCTCTGATGCAAGGCTGTGCTCCCTCAGTGCCTGAATAAGTTGGCTCCGTGCCCCCATGTGGAAACCGGGCTGCCTGGCGGTGGACCATATGCCAGTCCCAGGAGCCCTAAAGATTCTGACTTCGAAAGCAATCTTCAGGGCTTTACCTGGGAAGCAGAAGAACTCTGGAGGACTCTGTACACAGGTGAGTTCACTAGGATCGTGAGCAAAGTGGAGGTAATGTACACTCCAGAAGGAAGAAAAACCAAAACAGAAAGCCCAGCCTCCACTGGCCAACCTTCCTCTCCTGATATCCCACTGAAAAGGTTGGATCTTCCAGAGACAACCTGGAAGTTCTTGCCTGGGGAATGTACAGTGTAGAGACTTGGTACTTTCGTTTTCTCATGTAATTATGCATTGAAAATGATGCTTAATATTGAGCCAATAAGGAGAAGTTGAGTTCAAAACTTAACACCTTCCTACATCTTATGCCCTTACTCATCATCCTGGCTCCATCTCACCAGTATCTATTTTACTTTGGGGAAGGAAGGAGTTAAATTTCAGTATGAAACAACAGGTCCCAGAACTTTCATTTACCACCAGTAATTACTGCTCAGGGAAAGGATAAATAATAATAATAATAATAAAGCATAACTCCAATTCCCCATAATCTGCTATTTTCAAGTGGCCAACATGATATTTACAATATATTTTAAGTCAAGCATGAAAAAGTTAAGACTACCAATAAACTTTATTATTTGGAGTGCTGACAAAGAAAATAATAAAGCAATTAAACACCATGTCAGACTGGGTTCATTACACAAATATGCCCATCCTTCTGGAGGGCTGTTGGGTGGAATAAGTGAGGTAATGCATCTAGGGTGCTCTGCACAGTGCCTGGCAAGTGGTAAAGGCTTGATAAATAGCAGCTAGTGCTATTCTTAGCACAACACTGGGGCCCACATGGAAACTCCACCCAGTAGTAGGCAAAGGGAGGAAAAGATATGAGAAAGAATGCACTGTAAGAGGTGAGGAGGGAGAGAAAGAGAAGAAGAAAAAGAAAGACCAACAATCAGGCAGACAAGTCTTACAAGTTTCCAGCAGGATCACTTCTACCCTGGATGCATAATCCAAAATGACCATTTTATCTGATTGTTAATGCCTCCAATTGAGCTAAAATTGTTATACTTTTTATTTATGTCTCAAAACATTTTCCAACTGTGGAAATACAGTTAGCTCTATTTATTTTCTCTTCTTTACAAAAATTAAAGACTCAGGTGATGATTTTTTTTCCACTCTTCATCCCTGAGATTCATTTCTGGTTTTATGGTTTCATGGACCATTTACCTATCTGGAATATGCGGAAAGTGTGCCTGATTGGGTAAAACTTTCCTTTCCTGGTCGGCAACAAAGACCTCCCTTGATTGCCATAGTGAAATGAGTGAAATCTGCACCAACACGTCTGCTCTTTCAATGTGCTGGATTAAAATAAATTGATGACATTCATCACCAATCTTTTGCTGGAGAGAGGGACATTAATATTCTTGTGTGCTTATTTGTGTCCTGTATTGGTCCATGGAGAATTTGAAGAGCTTTTCAACAAGAACACATACAATACTATTATAAGTTAGAATAAAGAATCAGCAGCAACAGGGGCAAAATAAATAAAAATAGAAAGTTGAGACTGAGAAAAGCCCATTGTGACTGAAATTTAGCTGGAGAGAAGTACCCAGGCAACCTGAGCAGCAACCTGGGAGCCAGGGCCCAGGAGGCCAACCTGGGGATTGGACAGAAGGAAACAGCAGGAGCCTCTGGAATCATCAGGAGGACTGCAGGGTGGAACACAGAGAGGGGAGGTTGAAAAGCCTGAGAGTCTGGACAGAGACAGCCAGTGAGCCAGAGATACCCAACTTTCGTCTTGTTATTGCAACTCAACTCCGCCCCTCATCCCCCTTTAGTGTGGCCCCAGGGAAATATAGATTACTAGTTTCCAGTCAAGAACTCATTGTGTAGGGAGCCTGAGATGCTGGTTAAAGGAAGATCCAGATGCTTTTGAGGTCAGATCAGCAAGTGGCAAAGGGAGTATCTGCAGGGTCCCCCGTGAGCAAAACCAGGAATTTCCTGGAGAAACAGAGTCTGCTCTAGCATGGCAACAAATGAAGGCTAAGCTTGCGGCATTCTATACCATGGGTCATGGCTCTGATACTCCCGGAATGGAAAATACTTAAATCGGGTCTTACCAGTCATTCAGCAAGGTCTCAAAAAAAAGTCTCAGAAATACCCTCACGAGCAACAGCTTCCCAGTGAATCTGCCTGGATGAATTAACTGCACAATGTGCCCCCAGAGGAACTAGATGAAGAAGCCTGCAGCAGGCGGGTACTAGATATGAGGCAATCCATTTTGGAGGACATCTGCCCAAAGAATAATTTTCCATTTAGAATGGTTAATATTGAATCACTCTTTAAAAAAGAAAAACAATTAGCTAGTAGGACCACCTATGTGTGGTAGACCCCTCCCGGTCCCTACTATGAGGCTACAGATCAGCAAACTGGAGGGTTTGCATGTTTGCATTCTCCCGTCATCTGTAACCAGGCATCTGGGTGACTGCAAAGAAGTTTCCAATCATTAAAATATGTCTTTGCAAATAGGTGACAGTGGCAAGGCACAAATCACAAATTTATCCAATTTCTTAGCAATCTCTTCTTGCTTGGCTAACCCTACTTCTTACAGAAGTATGAATATACTATGTACCAGGCTTCCTATCACATCTGAATTAATAGCATAATGATTTTTGGGTGCTATGGACCTTCCAATTGCCACTTCTGATTAAAAAACTGTGCAGGAGGAATCCACCAGGGTACCTCTTCCCCAGTGTCCTTGTCCTTTATTATCTCAGGATAAGTAGAATAATGGCCCCCCAAATATATCACATCCTAACCCCTGGAACCTATACATATGTTAGGTTACATGGCCAGAGGGGATTCAAGGTGAAAGTGAAATTAAGTGGTTAATCAACTGATTTTGAAATGGGACATTATCTGGGGTTTTCCCAGTGGGCCCAGAGTAATCACAGGGTCCTCAAAAGCGGAAGAGGGAGGCAGGAAAGTCAGAATCAGAGAGATGGCATTGCCAGAAAGACTCAACTAGCCTTTGCTGGCTTTGACGATGGCAGGAAGCCTCTAGAAATCAGAAAAGGCAAGAAAACAGATTCTCCCGTAGAGTCTCCGGAAAGGAACTCAGCTCTGCCAACACAGTGCTGATTTTAGCCCAATTTCTAATTTCTCACTGTAAAATAGTAAATTACACCTTACTAGTATGTTATTTCTCCCCAACTGCAACTCATACATAACGGGAGAGTTCACCTCTCTCTCTTCCCAGATGGCAGTGGTTCTCCAACCTTGGCTGTGCATCGAAATTCCTTGGGAATCTTTCAAAACACTGAATCCTGGGGCCCAGACCCAGAAAGTCTGGCCTAATTGTTCTGGAGACTGCCCCAAAATTAGGAATTTGTAAAGCTCCCCTGACAAGTCTAACATGGAGGTGAGTTTGAGAAGCACTGTCATTAACTCCTCAGGGTCTCGACAGTTTTCAGTGTCATGCTCTTCATGCCATAACTGTTTCCTATCAAAGACTGATGAAAGAACAATAAAAGATATAAACTGACATATAATTATTGACAGATTTCTCTCCATAATAATGAGAGTATAACCATGACCAACAGTGAAGAAGCCATACTTGAACCTTGTTTGCTTCTCATATAAAATATTGGCATAGGCCACTGGGTCCCTAAAGCTCTACATTGATGAGAGTTTACGTGCAAAGAACTGAATCCACTGTAGCTAGTTTAAACAGGAAAAATATTTACTATAGGATGTTAAATGGCTTACTGAATCATTGAGAAAGTTAAAGAAATAGCCTCCAAGCCATGCTTTCAGGAACAAAAGCCATAGGGTACAAATGGTTACCTTGGAGCTTCTACCTCTTATGTGGTGTGATCAGGAAGCAGCTAGCTCTGGAATCGTACTACCCCCACTATGATGGGGAAGCTGCAACAATGCAAAAGCTGCCATATCAGGAAGTCACACCTGCTTGCCATGACACACATCAGCAGAAGGAATGCCCATGGCCAGCCTCTTAGCACTCATCAACTCAGTTATTAGACACTGGTATCTATGTTAATGCTGAAAAAAAAAAAAATCCCTCCATGACTCTGCTTTCCAGAAAAAAAAAAAAAAAAAAGCCAGAGCAGCAAAAGTACAGCCTCCACCTCACTTCTGCTGTCCAGATCTTGCAAAAATATGTTTAACTGGCTCGACTTAAATGGCATTCAAAACTTTAGCTGCAAGAGAGTCTGGGAAAAGCAATTTTTTTACTTTCTAACTTTCATAGTTGAAGAAAATTCTCTAGAAGAAAGCTTGAGTGGATATTGAACACCAGTCCACCATAAATTCCATAGACTGTTCCTCTAGCTTTTCAACATACATGCTTACTTTCTGCCTGTGTTCAAAGTTCCTAACTGTCCCTTGTACTAAAAAAAAAAAAAAAAAAAAAAAAAAAAGCACTCACTTCCCTTCAAAAGGAGAGACCCAAAGTCCTCTAACTCTCTGCATCTATCTTTGGGTGATATTCATTTCTTCTCTAGCTCAGTCACAACCCCACCATAAATCCATTCATATGATATTCTATAAGATATAAATTACCTCATAAAGTTAACCAACATCAGTAAGCCATTTATAAAATTGTGAGGATGAGGGAAATGAGAAGAGGAAAATGGTTAATATATCCAAAATATACACAACAGAGAAAGGAAGAAAATATTGATGTTTATAAAAGTTCTAGTTATTGTCACAAGGCTGTAGTTGGCACTTATAATTTTTTTCCTCCACAACCCATTATAAGTTACTTTTGCCTCAGTCAGCAGCATAGCTGGGCCGGGCTACTTATCTGGTGGAGTCACCCAAATCTTCATTCCTAGTGGCTCCGAGCCCCGGTAATCCTGATTATACTAGATTTCAGTAGTCTGCCATTAAAAGTTGATATTACATATGTAAATTAAATATGCAATACTAATATAAGGTAACTTTTACCAGTGGGCATGACGTTACTTTGAGGTGCCCCACAAGATCCCCTGGGTTCCAAAAATACTCTTTCTTAGTACTGTTATATAACAGCAATCCTATTTCCCCTTGATAATTGGGATTAATCACCCTGCTGACAAAGTAGTGACCCCTCTTTTGCCTGTTGGTTCATCAACACAATTTGTCCAAAATGTTCAATGGCAATCTCAAATTCCAATCCAATGAGACAAAGTGGCATCATGGGCATCCTGATGTTTTCCATTGAGAAAGACACAACATTGGTTGGGTGGTATTCCTGCCAAAAGTGCATCCCCTGAATCTAATTGTGAGGAAACAACCCGTCAGACTGGGGAAAGAGGTTTACAGACATTCACAAAACAGGTCAATGTGTCCAATTTATTTTTCAGCAATTTCTCATCAATACATGGTTATTGTGAACAAACATATAAGTCACACATATCCTCATATTCTGTGCCCATCCTGTAAGTTCTAGTCCCATATGTCTTCTGCACTCTTTCTTGACACCAATATTCCAATCTTTTGCCTTCCATATTTCTGATTACCAGCTAATCCAGTGCCCATTAGCTATTACCAATGAATCTGTGTTGACCTGGACCTCTGAACATCTTTATGTTTAGGCAACATTGACAAGTTCTGCCCATTGAGAGGTTTTCTTTCCCCCACTTCAAGATCACTTCAAGTGGTGCTATAATGCTACATCAGTTGACTTCCAACTGACACAAGAATGTCACGCAGGTGCATCCACAAACCAGGCTTGATTTTTTTTTCTTTTTCAGATAACGTGTTCATTGGGCCCTCCAAGAAATCTATAGGTGTTGATTGAGGGAGAGGGTGATGCAGCAGGTGATGCCCTAACACCGTGAGCCTCCTCTCCTGGCTCGTACGATGCACTGTGTCTTCAAGACCATGTAACAGTGAAAATGAAGAATGAGAAGACCCATTCTTATAGCATAGTTAACCAACTAACACCCAGCTCATGAAAAGCAAACCAGGACTGTTTCTCAAAGGGAGAACAGCCAACTGACAAATAGGGCATGGCTTTGCTCCACAACCCCAAGGAACTACACTGTAATTCTCCTAGAGGGGTTTGCTACAGGTTCCATGCACCATCCACATCTGATACAGACACTTCAGCCACTATTAGATCAGCTGGGTTACTAGGGCCAAGTGGTAGCACTGCTTGCTCTGCAGTCTGGACCATCTGAAAAGCCTTTTAATACTCTGGGCCCTACTCAAAGTTGGTAGCCATACAGGTAGCTCAGTAAATGGGTCCAAGCAGCACATCCAAATGTGGTATATATACTGTCTCCAAAAGCCAAAAGAGATCTGCCAGGCTTGTACAGTGGAAGGTGCAGCAACTAGTCTTTTTTTTTTTTTTTTTTTTTTTGGGCGGGGGGAGCAGGGGAGTCTCTCTCTGTCACCAGGCTGGAGTGCAGTGGCGCGATCTCAGCTTACTGCAACCTCTGCCTCCTGGGTTCAAGCAATTCTGCTGCCTCAGCCTCCTAAGTAGCTGGGACTACAGGTGCGCACCACCATACCCAGCTAGTTTGTGTATTTTTAGTAGAGACGGGGTTTCACCCTAGTCTTTCACTTTGGATGGGGTATCCCAAAATGCTCCAGGCCACTGGCCTTCTATCAACTTTACAGGTGATGGTTCCTATGTTCCCATGATTTTTAAAATATCCTCCGTCATGTACACATCTTACCAAGAGCATATGCTGCTTCTTTCACCAGGCCCAACAGAATGATGTCATTAATGTAGTGAACCAGCATGATGTTCTACAGCATGGTGTGAGGATCAATGTCCCCGCAAACTAAAATGTGACTGAGAACCTGACAGCTGACACAGCTCAGAGATAAGATAGGGATAATGTACTACATTTCTGTGAAGTAAAAGACAACTGATTCTGGTATCTGTACTAACTAGAACAGGAAAAACAGTATTTGCCAAATTTACGGCTCTATACCAGGTTCCAGAAACTATATATTAATTTCACATGTGAAACAGCAAAATTGGAGTCACCGTCTGAGAAAGTTTACAGAAATCTATTGTCAATTTCCAAGACCCATAGTTTTTCTGTAAAGACCAAATATGTGAGTTTAATATATATATGAGAAGAATCATCATCCCTGCCTTTCTCTGTTATTTCCTTGAGGTTGTAGTATTTTTTCTTGGAGGGGATGGTGTCACTATTTTGACAGGTGAGGTAGTTGCAGCTTCCACTGGAACCTTGACAGTTAATAACCTTTACTCCTCAAAACCATTCTCCAGGTGCTGAAATGTGTGCTCCAACTATGCATTCAGAAGTTCAGAAAATAATCACAAGATGGCTTCACAAACCCTCTAGGATCACATCACTGAGAGATAAAAATCAGACAGGAATTCTACTCGGAACCTCTAGAGAACCACAATGACATGTTTGGTCTCAGGGGATTAATGTTAATAAAAATTAGAATTCAATAAGCCCTCAAAAGTCTTGGTTTTTCCCTTTTCCCTATGCAGAGTTAAGTTGTTAAATTGCTACAAGTTTCTTTGAGGAAGGTTAGGAGGAAGATTTATAGCACATTCTCTTAGTAAGATCTCAGGATCCTGGCTTCCTCTTCATTCAATGGCCATAGATTTATAAACCGCTTAGTCTAGAAATTGAGTGAAGTTGGGCCTATGTTTTCCAGATCTATAGTATTTTTTTAATTAAATTGATCCTGACAGACTGGCCATCTACTCATTCCTAGAAACTCAATGACCAATTAACTTATAACAAAGATCAACTTGCCACTCCGATCCTGCTGCCAGTAGCTGCTTCCGCCATGCTTCTGGCATTCAAGAATTGCTACTTGGCTTCTGCCACTCCAGCATCTCAACACACCCATTAATATCAAAATGCCCATTTCAATAGCAGCATTTTCTATCTTCGCTCCTGGCCTACAGAGGACTTCACTGCAATACTTTTCAAGCATTTGTTTCTCACAATTGTATTCTCAATGCCTTGGTGAAATGAGCATCCTTGGCGTGTAACTGGGTCACACATGAAACATCCATTCCAATAGTTCTTCCTCCTAAATGTTTGGATCCCTCCCCATATGCTATACCAGGAATTTTTGACATGTCAGTTTCCACTTGCCACCACAGGGTCCTGTTTCCAGTCAATCAGGCAGACTAAGTTACAACCATTCCCATCTGTATCAACGAGAACAATGAACTTATACCAGTAAATCAAGCCAGATTTAAAGGTTTGCGTCTTCCTCTGTGGCCTAGATTCTTCTAATCCACTCCCACACCTATTCTCCAGGTTTTTGCTGATATAAAATGGGCAAAATCTTGCAGTTCTTTGAGTGTGTAAACTTTTGCTTCTTAAGATAGGCATTGTCCTTTTGGGGTGTGCTGGGATTTGACTCTAATTATAGGTCTAGAGCAATGAATGGTGGGAGATGAGAACAGGAAGAAATCTGGCAGCCCCTTGCATGGAAACCACTTCAGCAAGACCATTCCAGAGTCTCTAAGGAAGGATAGACCAGCCTCATCACACAGAGGAGGAGAAGATGTGTCTACTGACAACGGAAGTTCGATGGACTTTGGAGGACTTGTATACTCAGGTTCAGTTGAACTCACCCAAATGGCTCCATTTTACTTCTCAGGGTCTCACCTCTTCCCAATCAATACCCAAACTTTCATGTAAGTGACCTAGTGATGCTGTGAGTTCAGACCATCTTTCAACCCACAGGATCAAACTGCATGTGATGATAGAATGCCTCAGTCCTATGGCTACATGCAATAATTGATTATTCTAGAAAGTCATAGAAGTTCCTCGGTCCTCAGATCATACCTCATACTAAAAACTTTAAAATCCTTAGCATATAGTTTTCTTTCTTAAAGCTCTCCAGTGTAGGCAGAGACAGCCATCCAAATCTGGTCTTTGTTTTCCTCATTTTCTCCATAATGATTAGCAGGCACTCAGTCCACTAAAGCCTTTTCTTCACTGGGCATTTCATTCCAAGTGACCAGTAAGTGATATTTTAAGTAACTATTTTGCCATTGCATGTCAACCACTGCAAGCATTCCGTGTTCTAATGCTAACCTAATCATTGTTCCTTTCAAATCCAATCAGGTCAGAAAACACAAATCCAGGTTTCCAGTTTCTTTAGAGTATGTTGTCTGTAACCCTCTTGTCTGTAACCCTCCTGGCACCAGTAACAGTCATAGTCAGGGTCCTATTGCAGAGAACTTAAGCCATTCTAGCAAGTTTAAGCATGAAGGGATTATACAGCATTAAAAAGCTCACTGAATTATTGGGAGAGCCAAGAAAACAGACTAAGTTTGAAATTTCAGAAGTGGCTCCCAATGTCACGTCACAGAATTGGGTCACCAAGGAAGCTCTTGGGTCACCCAAGATTAGGAAGCCACCACGTCCTAAACCATAGACTGCCAAAGTCAGGAAGCCACCACAGTGTGGAAGCTTTCATGGACAGAAACTGTCTCCACGTCATAGCAGAGATGCTTTAATCCTTGCTTGCAGAAGGAGATCTCTGTGACTCACCTCTTGACACCCACAAACTTCTGCTAACACTGCCATAGAAAATGCAAATGCCTTCACAAGCAATTCCAAAAGAAAAAGCAGACACAGCAAAAGCATGGCCTCTGCCTGGTTTCTGCCTTCCTCGTCTTGCACCAGTGCAACATAATGGCTGGATTTCAATCACATCCAGAATCCTGAGGGCAGGGGTGTGCAGGAAATGTGGTGTTTGGTTCTCCAGCCTTGGCAGTGCAGGAAGGCATAGTAGAAGGCAAGTGAAGTGGGGCAGATCTACTAAACCCATGACAAGTGCCAAATACTGAGTTCTAGTCTCAAGCTCCAACAAAGAACCCATGTAGATGTAACTCTGTTTGCAATCAATGTGTCCACAGCTTATATCTCTTTATATTCTCCATGTAACTTGACAGTTATATGTAAATTGTAAGTTCCAATTGATTTCATGATTGGTTTAGAATATGTTATAACAAGAAAGCCTTTTTTTCTGACTGTTGACAGGATCCCAGAGGGGCTTCTGAATCATCTAAGTAACAGTAAATTATATTTGGTAGCATCACAGTTTGAAGCACACTGTGCAATATACTCATTTCTGGAAACTGATATAGGGAACAAAAACATCCCTTTTTTCCATTCGCTTCAGAAAACAGAGAGTTTACTGTCTTAAGGAAAGGCACTTTCATGGCCTCTTGCCTTGAAGTCAATAATGTGCTATACCCAAGAGTCCCAGTGGGGATGAACAGTCTATCTTCTCCAAGATATCCTTTCTTATCTTGCATTCAGCTGTCTTGAAACTCCTAAGGTCTCTGGAGTAATCATTCTGCCTAAGACAGAGAACATCTTTGTGAGTATTTCCCAGAGGAACAACTGACCCAGAGAACTATGGCCCCCTCCTTCAAAGTCTGCTCTGAGCACCAAAATCTATTTGGATTATTTAAGTATCCAATTCATACAGTGTGCCAAGTATTGGAGAGAATCTACACCTTGCACAGCCCACCTGCCTGCTCAGAAATTCGGAGATCAAAGGTCATCCTGTTCATCCCCCTGCCTCTAGTCAGGACTATGCCAAATCATTTCTAGTCAACAAGAAACCAGTTGTGACTTGGGAATAACATAAGACACTAAATAGCCATTTTCTTCTCCTCAAACCAAGTATCCCTTGTTAGTTTCCGTCTTTTTTTTTTTTTTTCCAGACAGAGTCTTGCTCTGTTGCCCAGGCTGGAGTGCAATGGTGCAATCTTGGCTCACTGCAACCTCCACCTTCTGAGGTTCAAGTGGTTCTCCTGCCTCAGCCTCCCCAGGAGCTGGGATTACAGGCATGTGCCACCACGCCTGGCTAATTTTTGTATTTTTAGTGGAGATGGGGTTTCACCACGTTGCCCAGGCTGGTCTTGAGTTCCTGACCTCAGGTGATCTGCCTGCCTTGGCCTACCAAAGTTCTGGGACTACAGACGTGAGCCACCACACCCAGCCCCTTGTTAGTTTCTAAACCATTGATTGAAAGAAAACTAGCTAAGGAAGGTGAAAAGGTTCAGTTTCAGAATCCCCAAGGAGATCTTGCCAAGGCCCATACAGGCCCAGGTAAAGGATATTTCACTGACTATTGTGTCTTGCTCAAAAAAAATCTAAGGACTTAGGAGGCAGCACAAGCCTGGTAATGTGGCACACATTGAAGGAGGCTGACCAAATCTCTCTCTAAACACAAAAAAGAAAAGAAAGAAAGTGGAGATAATTATTTTAGTAATTCAACAGCTCCCCTCCTGAATTACTGCAATAATTGCCCCCATCTTTAGTGGAGATTGGATTGTAGGCTTAGTAGTGGCTCTAGGCTTGGATCCTAACCATGGTCTTCAGGGTAGGGTAGTCTTCCAGTCCTCCACTCCTACTGCAAACTTTATGCTCCTTGGCAATGTGAGTACAACCCTCTCCGTTTTCTTTCCTTAAACATACTCATATCTGCTCCTGTTTAACCCTAAATTCTTAGGGCTTGTCCATCAAGTAGAGCCAGGCCATGGAGGGTATTGGCTAGAACAGAGGTTATGGCTCCATAGGAAGGTGTTTAATGTGGCATTATTTTTCAAAGGAACCATGGACAGTCAGATGCCATTTCTAGTCCTTTATAAGAAGTCAGCAAAGGAGTAAGAACAACTCCTCAGAATCTCTTGCTAGAATCCTGTCTGGCCCTCAAGGCAATCTCAGCTCTGTCTTGAGGCTTTATGGCATCCATCTTTGTCTCCCAACTCCTTCTCCCAACATGCACCAATGAAGTCCTCTGCATGTTCTTGCCTTTCTGACCTAAGTTGTGCCTTGCACTCTCCCTCTTATCCCTGTCCTACTCCTAGCACACATACACACATACACATATGCACACACATGCACATGCACACAATCTTTTGCCCCCACCCCCACACACACACCCCACACACTGATCTTTTGCCATGATCCCAGTGGTCATAAAGAACAGCAGCTTGGAGCTTGTGTGGGTTCCAGTTGTGGGACCATTTCTGAGCTATTGGTCAAGCTCTATGCCTCAATTTTTTAATCTCTAAAATGAAGATAACAAAACATCTATTACAAAGAGTTGTTTTTGAGGTACTTAGAAAAAATGCCTGGTGTAACACATATTAGCTCTTATTATTATGGGACACGGTATCTGGGATGGTGTGTGCTGGCCATGCCCATAGCTCCCTTCAGAGAAAAGCAGTCACAGGTAGTCCTTTCTTAAGATGCCATAGCTAATGTTCATTGAATTGAAGATGAGGACCCAGGCCAAAGAGAGCCACATACAAGTAAACAGAAAATGAGTAAGACCAGTTGCCAAGGAGATAACTCTGCTTTAGATGCTACCCAATGGGAGCCACCACTCAATATGGAGTGCCCTGATCAGAACTTCTCTCTTAACATTTTTGAATATAAAAGCTCTCAGAAACTAAAACAAGAGAGGCCTGCTTGGAAAGAGATGAAAAGATGACCAGATCACTAGCAGGGCCATCATATTCTGAATGGCAATGATTCACTGAGTTATCCATGAAGCCCACTGTGTACATTTAAGTCTGGGAAGCAAAGGATCCAGGGATGGCATCGATGCTGAGATAATTTCCCACATTTATTTTCTTCTGATGTATCTTTTTCTCAAAACCTATCCCTAAGTGGTGGTTTTCAAACTTTAGTGTTAATAGGAACCTGTGAGATTTGTGAAGATACAGATTCCTAGGTCCCCCCGCTAGAGATTGTGATTCAGGAGAACTGGGATGGGGCCTCAGATAGGGCCACTATTTGTGGCCACGAAGCTTACTCACTGCACTCCTCCAGGAAGCACATTCATACTGACTGTGATGTGAATGCCTCCTGGGAGTCGTACAGTACCCAAGCTGCCCCCCTGAACGTGGCAGCCAGGAGTAACTCTATAGAAGTGGCTCCAGGTTCACAGTAAGACATACTGAAGGTAACCTGGATACTTTGTCACCTGAAAGAATTCGGGGCCAGGCATGGTGGCTCATGCCTATAATCCCAGCACTTTGGGAGGCTGAGGCAGGCAGATCACTTGAGGTCAGGAGTTTGAGACCAGCCTAGCCAACATGGTGAAACCCTGTCTCTACTAAAAATACAAAAATTTAGCCTGGGCGTGGTGGCAGGCCCCTGTAGTCCCAGCTGCTTGGGAGGCTGAGGCACAAGAATCGCTTGAACCCTGGAGGCGGAGGTTGCAGTGAGCCAAGATCATGTCATTGCACTCCAGCCTGGGCGATAGAGTGAGACCCTGTCTCAAAAATAAATAAATAAATAATAAAAGAATTTGGCAAATACTAGTCCCCTGTTGACCTATTGCACATCCTAGTCACCACTCATAACCACACAGTATCTACAGCTGGCAAGGGCTTTGGTAGAAAGGGAAAAGGTTAGGCAGAGAAAGGACCAGCACATTTGTGTTTCATTATATACAGAAAGTTTCAATAAGAGGCTTAGAGTTTAGTCTAAATATATGTCCCTTCTGAGTGCTACTGGCTGTGAAGCAATCGGAATGAAACCAAATACAAAGAGTGCGGAATGAACCGCTGCTGAAAACCTTACAACACCCTGAGGCACTGGCATTGTGCTCCCTGCTCCCTGCCCCTCATTAAAAATACTGCTCTCCAAGCCCCATTAATTGGTGAGGGTCTCAATATAGTTAGGGAGTAGGAAGACTCCACAGGGCTTTGAAAAGATAATTGTGCATAGAGAGAAAGGATTTATCATCTACCAAGTGAGCTCAAGTCAACAGGTTTTGCAGAGTACTGTTAGGGGTTGATAGGATAAAAAGGAATTTAAAGACTCCATCCCCAGCTACCCAAAGAAACTAATGTCTTTCATGGGAAAGGGGGACACAATTAAAACATAGAAACACATTGAAGGACAAGGAAGAGATATGTCATGAAGTGCCAAATTACTGAGCCTGTACATGCAATTAGAGTTCAGAAAACCAAGAGAACAGTGAGGCTTCCCAAAGCCACATGGAAGCAATTGAAGAATATTCCAGTGGCTACTTTTGTAAAAGGTTTGAAAGGAGAAGCAGACTTGCTCACTTTTCTGCTGACAGAGCCCGGTGCTGGATTTGGCTTATGTCCATTTCATCTTCTCTGGACCTCACATGTCACTCCAGTTTTCCTGAGTACACCTCACTTCTCCTGCGTGATTGCCAGGGGCTTCTCAGACACCTGGCCTGGAACACCTATGCGAATCACCCAGCACTTGTGTGAACCTGGCAGTGTGAGGGAGTTAACACCTGGAGTTGATCAGTTGATCCTTGACCAGCTGAGGGTGGGAGCTTGTGGATGCCTGTCCCCATCGTGTCCCTTGAGTAGGCAATCATGAGATTCATTCTTCATGGCTGTCAGAGAGTCCCAGGAGGATCAGGCTCCAGTTTCCCACGACTGCAACCAAACTTGGTAACACAACTTTGTAGGTATTGGTTTCCCTTCTTTCTTTGTTTCCTCCTTCCCAGTCCCCTACTCCAGTTCCCTGAAATCACTTCCGAAAATAACTTACTTGCACACAGACCTTTGTGTCAGGCTCTGCTTCCTGGAAGGAATTCAGGGGCTATGACAAGCCCCTGGGAATATGATGAGTTCTGTTTTTTAGAACTCAAATATTTTCTCAGTTTGCAGTGAACCTGACACAGCGCTTCTCCCCAAACAGTTTGCCCTCTAGGAAAGTGTAAACCAAAATGTACTATAGGCTTGACTTAGAGGTTTAACCAAAAATGAGATTATATTTTAGGAAGGCCCAGGATATGAGGCCAAGGAGCAGAAAGGAGCATTTTCTATTTCCTAAGTCCCTATGACGGGCCAGCACTTTATTAATGATTATGTAAACCTGATTAGGTACGTAGAATGATCTGTCTTTTGGAGAGGAGAAAACTATGGCTCAGAGGGAAAAGGAAGTGACAAAAATTATAGTCTGAAATCAGTTCTAGGGACTCCAGAGCCCACATCTGGTTCATTTCCCTGATGCTGTCTCCCACGCACTATTCATTCGCGGGGTTAGGCCCATCTCTCAAGTACGTTAATGGTCTTCAGTAAGTTTTTTCAAGTGTTGAACTGGAAATCAGCGATCTGCAGCAATTAGTTGGCATTTTAAGCTCTCCAGGTTGAGGGATGGAGTTGGACCCTTAAAAGAGCATGAACGCCCGGAACACTAGAAAGCTGCTTATATCGGGCTGCTACACTGAGAAACTGAAAGCCAGCTTCAGCTTGGCTCTGAGAAATGCAGGGCAGCTGTCTGGCTGATGTACAACACACAACATGTGTCATGCCTGTCATAGCCCTGGGCTCAATGCTGAGCACACAGTAAGTACACAAGAAACATTTGCCAAATTATCTAAAAGCTCTGAGAGCCACAGCTCCATTTTCTTTGTGTTGCAGGTCACAAAACACATTTCTTTGCTGTCTGCACTGCGCGCCATTCATATCTTTTACATGTGGACCACCAGAATAATAAGGACCTAAATGCATTTATTAAAGCTACACAATAGCATCTTGAGTCTGAGAATCTTCTTGTGCTCACATAGCTCCTGGAGCATGATAACTCACAGCTTTTTGAGTTGTCACTCTATCTTGCTCCTGCACCATGAGCTAGATCCCTGCTGCCTCATGTCATCATCCTCTGTACTTTTCCTGATTCTGTGTTTATTTACTAATTGGCTGATTCCAGTTGTTTTTTATTGACTTAGAAGTCAACACAGACAAAACAATTCAAGTGCAGGGTATTGAAAGCCTAGGTATACATTCTCACACTGCTTTCTTTGGTCACAGTGACCATGTCACATCTCTGAGACCATCTACCCTCACTTTGCATCTCCCAACCTTGTAGAAGAAAGAATCAGAAACGTTTAAGCCTCCTGCAGTGGACATGCCACATCCATTTGTTCATTTGCATTTGCTGAGATAGAGCTACATGATTTTTATACAATGAAAAGTAGGGACTCTAATAACTGATATGAATTTTTTTGAGCACTAGGTTGCCAAGGAGTTGGGATGCTATGCAGTGTTTCCTAAACTACGGCCCTTCAACCAGCTGCGTCTGAATATCCTGGAACGATTGTGAAAAATACAAAAATACAGATTCCTAGCCTCCATCCCTGATTATTAGTTCAGAATTTTGTTCAGTTTTGTTGTTTACAAGCCGATTGATTGCTAACCAAGAGATTCTCGTCACAATAAAGCTTGATACCCCCTAGGTCTATGGAGACCTGCAGGGCCCTATGTGGCCAAGCAAAGATTTCATTGGTGCACATCACCTCTCCCTTGTCCACTTCAGCACTCTCACCCAGCTCTGGCACCGTGTCATCTAATCCTTCTTCATTATATGAATTTGTGAATGTATTGGTGGAGGTGAAAAGAAATGAAGAAAAATATTCAAGAAATCACAATCCAAAAAGTTCACTGATGAACTATGAGAAGGAAATTGACCCAAAAGTAGACTATGACAGGAAGTCACTGTAAACACATTATGCCTTCCAGCTATTTTCCACATCTGTGTCTGGCTCTCAGAAACTTCCCTGCAGGTAACCCATTTTGGTTCCAAACCCACAGTTATCCAATTACACTCTGGAAGCAAGGAAGAGCTAACCTAATTTTCTAATTTCCATTGAGAGTGTAGGAGAAATTTGGCTTTGTATAAATTTGTGTGTTGTATAAATAATAATACCTCCTTATGTTTGCAAAGTAATTTATGGTTTTAAATGTCATTTAAGTACAGTGTCTTATTTAAACTTTTCATTGTTGAAGATACCAAAATTATAATTTGGTATCTACTAAGGTAAACAGCAAGCAAAGATTTGATTGCTTCCCCCCAAGTAATTTCTGTCAAACACATAGAGGTCTTAAAAACCAAATCAGAAGAAATTCTTCAGCGAGGGCGTGAGAAACATGCAAACGCTGCCTCACAGGCTGAGTTTTGTGAGATACTTCTAATCTCCACATATATAGTCGACAGCAAAAAAAAAAAAAAAAAAAATCATGATTTGCCAAAACGAAAATTAGCTTCTCTGAGTCACTGTGTTTGAGTGTATAAATTTTGTTAATAAAAGTACCTGCTATGGATTTGGTTCTAGGAGACATATCATGTCTTAAATCACCTCCTGAATGTATTCAAATCTGCCTGCCAAAGAAAGGTTCACTCTCAGACATAATGCTTTTGACCACAAATAAAGTCTCTGCCATCTGTTTTCACACTAGGAAAATGCTATTTGGATTCAGTGATGAAATAAAAAAATCCTATTCACATAAATCCAGGTCTTGTTCTCTTACCCTGGGATACCTCCTGCTGAAATTACAAGAAAAGGAACTTTGTTAATTAAAATGATGAAGTGTGAACATATGTTGTTCAAGAATAGCAATACCTCCACCTACATCTCCAAATTATTAATATTCATATAGCCCTTGGTTTTTATTTATTTATTGGAAATGAGAGCTCTTCACAACCAGGGTTTCAGATATCATCATTTTATCAGGCACCAAAATACATGAGGGAGGGGGTGTCTTTATTTTTACAGCCCCTTTTAGCTTTGTGCACCAAATACTTCAAGGATATTTATCACTGCTGAGTATCTTCTTGAAATGAGAAAACACAAGCAGATAGGACACTAAAGAACTAGAGAAGGGAATTTAAGTTTGGGTAGACAAACAAAATATTATCATTGTTGAGAAAGGTGGATTCTGGGTCCCTAAATCTCACCCCATTGATGACCCCTGCTCCAGGCACAGAGGAGGACATGACTTAAGGGAAAATGCATGGTCAGCACAGGCTGGAGTTTCAGTCCCAAACTTTTAGCTCCAACCTGGGGAGCTCGGGAGGCCCCCTTTTCCTCTGAGCACCAGAGCTAGAGTGAAGGCAGGTGGAATATCCTGTTACCCAGCTCATTACTCCCAGCCCCTACTATGTTCCTGATAGGAACATCTTGCTATTTTCCCTCCAGAAGAGGAAGTATAAGGATGCATGAAAATGTGAGCATGTGTGTCCCCTAAGATACCTTTCCATGCTTCTTGCCCCTTGCCCCAGCCAAAAGGACATCCAAGGAAGTTGGGGGATAATCAGGCCCAGAGGTGCCCTGGACCAAACGTTCCATGATCTAGCACATGCGAAGGAAAATACTAAGAAAGTATACATGGAGAAGACAAGGGATACAAGGTGTTTCTTTCCAACCTCTCTGCTTCTCCCAGCAAAAGCCCCATCCTCTAGCCCTCAAGTATGCTGGCCCCATGGAGTGTAACTAATCCACAGCAGCATCCCTCCTTCTGGGGACAGAGTGTTGGGTAAGGAAGTGTGGGGGAGCCATAGTCTTTGAAACCTTATCAGCCTAAAATCTCAGGGTCACACACAAGTCAGAGTCACTTTCTGTCATCCCTCCTTCTGACCCTGGTCCCACCATTCTCTCAGGTAGAACGCTCCCACCATGCTCTCCCCCTCTATGTACCAGATTAGTCCAAATGTTTCCTTCACGTCATCTCTCATGTCTATAGCTTTCCATATTCACAGTTTTCATCCTAATTCACATACCAGGATTATTACCAGAGACTCTGTTACTGGATTCCTTGACTTTTCCATCAATTATTCTATCTCTCTGCTTCCAAATGACTCTTCCTAAGTATCACTGTCTTCGTGCCATGCTTACATACCAACCTTCTGTAGTTCTCATAACCTACAGATTATGATGCAAGGAACTATTAATTGCACAGATTCTGGAGCCGGTCTCCTGGAGCTCCTATCCTGGTTCTGCCACTTATTAACTCTGTTACTTTAGGCAAGTTACTTAACCTCTCTGTGCTTCAGTGTCTACCTCCTAAAATAAGATAAGATAGTACATACCCCATAGGATTGATCCGAGGTTTAAATGAGTTAATACAGAAGTGTCTAAGCAACCAGGAAGTGGTAGCTATTATCACTCTTGTTACTGAATGTGGTCCCAACTTCTCAGCCCAGCATCTATTGGGGCATACAATCAGTACTCTGAAACTCTTGAAATTGTAGATGCTATCCTAGGGGTTGCTAGCAGCGTCTAAAACAAATTAGAAGCCCACTTAAGGTGATAGTCATGGTGGCCAATGAGTCATTCTCTGCTCTCACAGAGTAAAGATTTAATTTGAACTAAGAACTTTAGGAGAAATACAGAAAGCTGGGGAGGAGAGGTGGTTTTCTCCCCCCTGCTGTTCCTGGGGACACATGTGATGCTCAGAGAAGCTGGAAGGGAAGATTCGAGCTGATTATAATCTAATGAGGCTGCCAAATCAGTTTTACTTTCCAATACCACATAATGACTGGTGAGTCTCATGGGCCCTGAGCCAAGATTATTTTAAGTGGTAGCATTAGCTGGGTCAGACTGATAAGCCTCTATGGGGAATACTTTGGGAACTGTCATCTTCCAAGCCAGTGCAAGAGCAGCCTCTGCCACTGAACTGATGGTGGTACACATGGTATTTGGAGGGCAAATCTGATTCACATGCAGTAGCAGTAGACGGAAGAATGGTTAAAATGAAAGGGAGAGGAGAAAAAGAGCAAGAGACAAGCATAATACAGGAAAAAAAGAATAATACAGGTAGAATAGGAATTACATAGAAAGGGGAAGATCATTTTTTTAAAAAAAATAAGGGCCAGGCATGGTAGCCTATAATGGTAGCCAGCACTTTCGGAGGCCATGGCTGGAGGACAGCTTGAGGTCAGGAGTTTGAAACCAGCCTGGGCAACATAGCAAGACCCCCATCTTGGCAAAAAAATACGAAAGTTAGCCAGATGTGGTGGAACACACCTGTAGTCTCAGCTACTCAGGAGGCTGAGGCAGGAGGATCACTTGAGTATAAGAGTTTGAGGCTACAGTGAGCTATGATCATGCCACTGCACTCCAACCTGGGTGACAAAGACCCTGTCTCTAAAAAGTAAAGAAATGAAACAGAAAATAAAAACAAATGGTAGAAATAAAAGGAACTGAATAGTAGGAGGCAGAGGCATGTCTAGGGGAGAGAACTAGAACTGCCAAGGGATTTGAGTGTCTGATGGATTCTGAAGACTGAAATATACATGACCCCCAAAAGTAATGTCATTTGTAAATATCTGTTAATGAGCTTAGTGAAGTGCTACATGGAGGAATGATCTGGCCAATGAGAACAATGTGCACCAGTCAGCTGGATTCTTGAAGCTGCCAGTTGGATTCTTGAAGACCTCATCTTCAGCCACAGCAGGTGGCTGGGGGCTAGAGTTACTTGGGACTTACCCAATGTTCTAGTTCCTTCTATCTCTTGGAAACAAGTCTGGCTCAATATGTTCAGCAGCCCCACACAAATCCATTGATGTTGCCCAGAGGAAGCGTGGATCAGGGCTCGTTGACCCCACGGTTAGCAGCAGAAGAGCAGGGCCTCTGCCTCCCCAGCCAGGAAGCCCACAGTCTCGGCCACATGAATGAAGGAGGTCTTAGCAGCATCTGACACACCTCGGGGTAATGATTTAGCCACCCCAAATTACCGTGTCTCCACAAAATAGTCACTTGGGGCCACACTACATTGTGGAGAGACAATGAAAGAGCTTCTATTTTTGAGCTATCTTTTCCTCGTATGTGAATAATTTCACACACACACACACAAAGAAAACAGCTTCTCTCTGTCACCTACTGACTCAGGAACAAGGATCAGATTATCTCTCAGATACCCACCCCAAAAAGAAATAAAAATCATGAAAATATGGGTAAATACCATGGTGGACATTTAAATGAAGCTAAGAAAGAAAGCTTTCTCTATTTAGAGATTAATTCGAAATGGATGCCTGGAGATGGATGCGTTTGTTGAAAATAAGGAAGAGGAAGAGAAAGGTTAGTAAATAATAGGTCAAATCTTCAGCCTAGAGGGCACCGCTCAGTTTTCTTTTGTTCCCCCTTAGGTTTCCTGGTGTAGCTGTGCAGTTGCAACGTAGTTTTGTTTTTGGGGTTTCTTTAAACCTACAGTGGTGAGAGGGACATGGTGGCGATGGGCTGCCATGCGCTAGGTCCTTAGAGGGCTCTTGAGTTTTTCCCACCTGTCTCCAACTCCAGGGCCACCATTCTAATGAAGCCACTGCCATCTCTGACCAGCTCCCCTGCTGTGGCTTTCACTCTTTCTCTCTTTACAGCCCACTCCGCACAGCAACAGCCAGCATGGCACTTCCTGTTCCGGGCCCCTCCCACTGACTGCACCCTGTGCTTGTCCTTCTCGGCACTCTCCACAGTGTGTAAAGATCAGTATGTGGGGTGATTTGACTAATGATTCTCTCCTCTTAAGTATAAGTAAACCCCTAGGGCAAGGACTGCTCACCAGGTGCCTGGTAGTATGCCCATCCCGTAACAGGCTGGAGCTCCTGGGTGTGTGGGAGGGAGTAGGAAGGAAGCAACAGCTGCCAATCAAAGGCCCGTTTGGGCATGTGACCCTTAGCTAGCCAATCAGAATCCTTTCCAGGGTTGTAGCAATTGAAGCAGTTGGTTGGGTTGTCTGTCTTGTCTTGGATTGGATTCTCCCAGAAGGAGATCCTGAGTCAATGATTCAGGTGCAAGTGGATTTCTTCTGCAAGCCTTTCTTTAATAAAGCACTTGCACCTGAATCATTGACTCAGGCTCTATTTCAGGATCTCCTTCTTAAGGGAGAGGGGGAAGCAGGATCCAGAAGAAGCAAAGCAATGGAGTAGGCATGGGATCAGGAAGAGGAGAGGGAGGCTGCAGGAAGAGGCCGTGAACCCAGCAGACCCCCTTTCAGGCTGTTAAGGAGGAGGATTCGTACGAACATGAAGGTGGCCCAAGTAGCTCTAAGGTCCCTTCTCTCATCTCCTGTCCTTACCCGGGCCGTAGGCTCTAGATAAAACGCTGCCCCGCCACCTGCCTGGGCTCTTGTTTAGGCTCACCTTTCATCCGCCTTCTCAGACTCTGTCTGCCTCAGCTGAACCCAGAGAATTTGCATTTTGCTATTTTCTATCTGCACTGGGTAGCCTGGCTCTAGATGTTTGGGGCAGCAAATGCAGAAATTCCAGGCAAACGGATCCGATAATTCTCTGCTTGGCTCCACTCGCTGCATCCCAGGCACCAGATGCCTCACTGGTGTCTGCTTACCTTCCTGGGAGGCAGATCCACCGCTCAAAGATAGAGCCCAACGACAAGACCCGTACTTATGGAGGCCTTTTATTTAATAACTCATTTCACTGAAGGAAAAATCTGGAATTTACTAAGACCTCCTGATATTTTTTAATTAACTAGAAATTTTGGATGTTTTCCTCAATATTTTCATCTAAGGTGGTTCAAATGACAATGGAGGGGAGACTGTTTTAAAAGCATGTTACTCCATTTCTTTCATCCACCTCCATCAATGATAATATGAGTTATCACTCTTTAATATTAACCATGTGGCAGGCTTCATGCATTCTCACATACATTTCATCCTCAGGCCTGGAGAAGATAATTTCATCAAAGTCACACAAGTAGTACACGGAAAGGTGTAGATTTGAACCTGGATCTGACTGCAAACCCATACTCTTAACTGCTTCATTCAGCTTTTGCCAGCAATCATTTCTTATAGACCAAATGCCAGAACCTAAGCCCAGGATTCTGCAGTATACAGAGGAGAAACCGGATGTCTTTTGAAATGCTTCAGAATGGTTTCTATAGTACATATCTGAGCAGCATTCCATGACCAAAGGATGCCAGATCCTTTGCCCCTTGTGTCAGAGTTCATTCATTCATTCATTCATTCATTCAACAAATCCTTATAGAGCACTCCTGTAAGGCATTATTCTAGGCACTGAGTGTTTGTTATTGAACAAAAAGGACCAAAAAAAATACCTCACTATTCTCATAGAGTTTACATTCAGGGATGCAAGGAGGGTGAAACAGGAGATAAGAATAAACATTAAAAATTAAGAAAATTTTGTAGTATGTTAACAGGTGATCACTATGGAGGGGAGAAGCAAAGTAAGTAAAATCAGAAGTGCAATTTAAATTAGGGTGGTCAAGTTAGGACTCCCTACGAACGTGACTTTTGAGCAGAGTGCAGGAGGTAAGGGAGTGAGGCATGTGGCTATCTTGAGGAAGAGTGGTCCAAGCAGAGAGAAGAGCCAGTGCAAAGGCCCTGAGGCCCATCCAAGGAACAGTGATAAGACTGGTATGGCTAGAAGTGAGGATAATAGAGATGATGACACAGAAGTAACAGTAGCCAAAAGGCCAGAAATAAGAGGCACTGTTTTTATGTCTTGGTCTCTTGAAGGATCAGTAATGTGGTGGCTTCCCCAACACCTGCTAAGCCCTCAAGGTCTTTATATATGCACCATTTTCAGGATTCCAAATGAAAAGAACAGTATGGTCCTGATGGTACCAATGGGGCAGCTTCAGCTGCTCAGAGAGCTATTTCTATCCCATTCACCCCACTCCAACACCCATACCCTTCAATTCAGTCTTTCAAGAAGCTGGGTTGACCAGAAACCAGAAGAGGCAAAATTCTCCATCCCTCAGGCCATCTGCAGCTGCCACCTCTAAATGCCTTTCTTCCCCACAGAGCCTGAGCACCTCATCCCTTCCCTGAGAAAGTGCCCTCCAGAGTCTACTTACCCTCCTAAGAACAGTGTATCAGTGAGTGAAAAACTTGGTTTCGCAATTTTTTTTTACAAAGTACTTTCTCCAAGTAAGGGAGGCTGAATTTCCACTGGGAGCTAACGTCATTAATCAGAAAAGTAGCAAAATGTACCAAATCTTAGGGACAGGCTAGCACATAATCAGCAAATGAGTAAGAAGTCAGGGGCCAAGGGCAATACCCAGTGAGGTGCAAGTTTGGGTTGGGTCTAGTGGTTTGAGGACAGTCTCCTCCTTGGGAATCCCAACTTGTGCCAGAGGATGGGCTCCTGTTGTTTAAGGGCTCTGTGCCAGGCTGGACAGATGTGGCTGTATGCAAATCTCACTGCCATAAGTACAGGCCACCAGTGCCAATGTTAACTTACTGGTAGGGGGAAAGCAGAGCTGTGTTTCCCATGGCTTTGTAGAGCGACATTGTCACATGTCAGCAAAGAATCCTTTTTCACACAAGCACATTAACCCCACTGCGACTCTCACTTGAGGGAATGTAAGACAGCCCATCTCTTCATTTCTGTTTGAGATTCAAGCTGATCGTGAACATGACCGAGCATTTGACTTCGAGCTGTCATCCACAGCAAGAAGTCAAGGCCTTTAACTGCAAGGTCAGAGACTCGAGGTTGAATCCCAGTTCTGCCACGGAACAGCTGGATGACAAGTTACCTTAAATTCTCAGAGTCCCTTTCTTGTAGAAAAATGTGGCTAAAATCATACCTCGAAGGATTGTCATGAAGATGAAGCAGGCTAGCCCATAGCACCTACTCAGATAAACCCTTTTGGAAGAACATCATTCAGGATACTCTGTGGGCTGCAGAATTAGATGACACATTTGAGAAACTGAGGGAAAATATGGAAATGTCAATGATAATCTCCTCAGAAACATACTATTTACTTTCAACTCCTCTCTTAGATCCCTGAGCATCCAAGGGAAAGTGGGATAGTCAGCCCTCAACCAAAGACCTTGCAAGAATATCTCCAGACAATCTCAGGCAAACCCCAATTTTGATGTCCTTTCTTTTGCTGAGCGTATTTTATGGAGAAAAAGACACAAATAAATTAAAAGTTTATTCTGATACATCATTCTCTAAAATGACTCTATGGAAAAGACAGCAAGGAAAAATCTTTAGGTAATCTTTCTTTCCTTGACATTAATTCACATAACATAAAATATTTGATTTCAAAATATTCCCCACCCAAAAGGATTAAAGGCAACTTTAGCCAATGTTTGTATAAAAGTCACCTATTTCTTACAGTTTTAGACCTTTATAAAGATATTTTATGTGGAAAAAAAGGATTCCAACATTTACTGGTTAATATTTTGGCAAGAAATGTCAGAAAGATCTTGAGTAAATTCAGGTTTTTTCCTCTTCAGTTCTACTTAACACTCTGAAAGACATGAATGAGTTCCAGGATTTACCACCAGAGGGCACTAATGCAAAACTGAGTCACAAAGTCGCATACGGTGTATTTGGCCTCGCTATCACCGAAATGCTTCTTTTTAAACAAAATGTTCCCCTCTTATTTAAGCAAAATTTTGAATACAAATGCCTCACATTAGCACTGACTGACTACATTCAATCATTCATACAAAAGCATATTATTCGGGAATACTATACATAAGTTGTTTTCTTTTTTAAAGTCGCAGTTGATAAAATTAAAAATAGGGTGGAACTGAGAACATGTTCAGAATAACCATGCCCTCATCTCTTGGGCTTGCTTCTCAGAGTTCTCTAGCTCTTGCTGTCTGTACCACTCCTTTGGGTTTTGCATCTAATAAGCTCCAGTGAGGCTGTACTGCAAATAACAGAGTACCTAGACCAGATCTGGATTTGAATCCCAGCTTTTCCACATAATAGTTTCATGACCTGGAGAAGGTCTCTATGCCTCCATTTCCCCACCTGTACAATGGAAGCAGTTAAAGCTTGCAGAGCTGTGGTAAGGTGTAAGAGATTATGGTTACAAAGTCCCTAGAACATTCTGGGTGCCTACTTCAATGCTGACATTTCGTGGGATTATATGTGGGATTCCTGTACATAAAGATGCTAAGAAAGAAGTACTATTATTATTCCTGTATGACAGACATGGAAACTGAGGTTAAGTAATATCCCAAAGGTCATAGAACTAGTAGTGAGCAGGGAGAGTTACAAAACTTACGTTATTTTGACTTTCCACACTGCTTGCCCTCGAAGGGTAGAGGATGGGTGGGCAGAGATTGTATATTAGGCTTCTTTGTACCTGCAGGGCTGACACACATGGTAAGTTCTCAGTGAATGCACAGTGAAGATGATGAATATACATACGTGGCAGATTCTGAAAAAAAAAGGGGGGGGGAGTAAATACAATTACTCTGAAAGCTCAAAAGGGCTTTACCAAAGCATGGTATTGTTATCACCATTATTATTAACCATGATGATTACATGCATCACCAGTTTGGCAGATTGCAGGATATGCAGATATGCAGACTGTCATTTAGCCTAACAGGTGATACCTTCCCAGGAAAGGGAAAGAAAGGGGAGCTGAGCTGAGGCCCAGGGAGCTCAGAATTTCTGAGGCAAGAGAGGAGCTGGGCCTGTGCAGGGAGAAGGACCAAAGGGGGCACTGGGCACCTCGCAGGTGAACCAGTCAAGGGTCCAACAGGTGGCCATACCTGGATGAAGAAGGGCAGGCAGTAACAGGGCACCAGAAGCATATTCTAACAATGTGGCATATCTGAAGAGGAATACCTGTCCCCAGCCAGTCCCAAAGAACAGTCTGAACTTGATGTGGCTTCAGTCCTGGAGCCACTGAGGGAGATGTAATCATTGCTGGCCTCCTGGCCTCCGCATCCATCCCTGTTCCTGCCCCCGTCATAGTTCCTTGCTTTCAGGGACTGTGTCTAGCTTGTCTTTGTATCCAGATTGCCAAGCCTAATAGATTGCTCAGTAACTCTCTACAGCCTGAAAAATGAAGGGCCCCATGCTCTCCACCACCACCCCAGGAGGAGGCCTTACCAGCATCTGTCCTAAAGCATCAATGTCAAGTGTTTTCGGCTCTAGCACCCCCAGAGCTCTGAGACCAGTGTTTTCTGGCTACACAGGCAGTAAGAAGCACAGGCTTACGGCAGGCCAGACAGAAGCTAATTACAGCAACATGAACTTGCCACGACTAACATGCTTATTTAATTCAAGTGTTTGTTTGTTGACCTCCAGAAATCAAATACAGAGGCCTCACAGGCCAGGCCACCACTGGGGCCCTGGGAGCGATGTCTGTGTGCAGAGCAATTACACAGGCTTGCAACCAGGCAGGGGTTGGGTTGCATGGTGACACCTGGAACATTATCCAGTCTGGAAAGATGTCAATTCTGTGGGGAATGTGATTCAACCTGGGCAGAAAATGAAAGGCATGAAGCTGGCCATGAAGGCTGTTAGCCAGTGAGGGCTCTCCTGCAGCAAGGCTAATTTGTGGAAATAGTAACAGCCCCTTTCACCAAAAACTTACTATGTATCAGGTCCTTTATGTACATGATTACATTTATTTCTCCCATCTTTGTGAGACAGATATAATTATTTCAATTTTACAGGTTAAAAAATTGAGTTTTTTAGGCAAGGACCAGGTTAAATAACTTTTCTAAGGTCAGATTGTAATAGTAACAACAGTAACAAATATTTTCAGAGTGTTTACAATAATTCTGAGCTGAGCACTTCATATAATACCATTTAGTACTCATACGAATCCTATGAGGTAAGGATTATTATTAACTCCATTTTCCAGATGAGGAAACTGAAACTTGGGGAGGGTTGAGTAACTTGTCCAAGGTCACAAACAGCTACGATATGGCAGAGCCAAGGTTCCTGTGATGATAATAATAGCTAACATTTAAGGCAGGAACAATACTCCACGGCTTTTGTCATTTCAGTCTTCACAAAAACTTGTGAGGTAGGAATCAGTATGCTCATTTTATAGATGAGGAAACTGAGGCTTAGGAAGATGAAGTAATTTATCTAGGGATTAAGGATTTTGACACAGTCTTACCCCAGCACTGTAGCCTGAAATCACTATGCTATGGGGCTCCGTGGGCTAGAACTTCATTAGAGCACAAGGAGTGAAACTAAGATTCAAACCCAGGCTATCTGGCTTCAAAGCCTGTAATGCTTTCTGGCTCAAGGTTATACAATTCTCCAAATGAAGCTTTTGTCTGAGGGGCAGCAAATGTTCTTTAAGTCCAAGCATGTCGGCACAGGTTGCTCTGATCTATGGGCAGTTAAAACAAGCTTTCAAAAGACTGAAGGCACATGGAGCTAGAAGGAGACTGGAATAAGAAGGCAAGGATGAGGCTAAAAGTTAAAGCATGTCACTCAAATCAGCAACCAAGCATCCCCATCCTGAACAGAGGCAGCGAGATTCCGTCCAAGCATGGGCACTTGGAGCAGACTTCAGTTACTGATAATAATGATGTTAATGACTACTAATATTTACTGAGCATTAAACTGGGTACCAGACACTGTTCTAGGTCTCTACATGCCTTTCTTATCTATTGTATCTCCATTTTACATACAAGCCAACTGAGGCTCAGGGTCCTTGAAGACCTACCCAAGGTGACTCCAGCAGGAAAGGCAGAAAGCCAGCACCCAGATTTGGATCTCACTCTAGAGCGTCCAGGCTGGGTTCTTTCTGCCACTTACGTCACCACGACCCCATGGTCATGAACTAATGTAATGCCTCAGTTAATTAGACTTCTTCATCTACAAAATGAGTTCATAAGTTTCTCTTCTTTTCATAGGGAGAGAATGTATGAAGGCAGTTCTTTAAAAATAAAAAATCCCAAAGGCATTAAAGTTTTCCAAGCTGTCACTAAATAAATGATATTCCTGTTGCAGGAAAGAAGCAAGACCTTTAAAGAGGACAGCCACAGCATCAACACAGCATCAAAAAAGATAACATTTCCATTGTTTGTTTGTTTATTTTTAAGATGGAGTCTCACACTGTCACTGGTTGGAATGCAGTGGCTCGATCTCAGCTCACTGCAACCTCCACCTCCTGGATTCAAGTGATTCTCCTGCCTCAGCCTCCCGAGTAGCTGGGATTACAGGTGCCCACCACCACACCCGGATAATTTTTTTGTATTTTTAGTAGAGACGGGGTTTTGCCATTTTGGCCAGGCTGATCTCGAACTCCTGACCTCAGGTGATCTGCCCACCTCGGCCTCCCAAAGTGCTGGGATTACAGGAATAAGCCACCGTGCCAGGCCTCTCCATTGTTTATTGTAATCAATTAAACCCAAAAAACATGAAATGGAATTGCATCACTTTTCATAAAAATATACTAGTTACACACACACCACACCCACCCACACACACACACACACCCCTTCACTACCCTATAATTAATGGAGATTCCTCCCTGCAAGGAAGTGGTCAGATCTGTGTGAACCAGGTAGTGTGAAGTTAAATTCCAAGGTATGTATAACGTGTTGTAATTCCTCTACTCTCCATAAGCTGTTGCCCCGCAAAGAATCAGGGAGTTCCTGGGGAAATCTCTAAAAGATTCACCAGGACTGGGAACAGGTCTCACTGCTTTGTTGAGTATTTCCAACATAGTCATTAGTCATGAGTCAAGGACCCAGCAGGTAGCCACACCTGGATGAACAAGGCAGGCAGTGACAGGGCACCAGAAACGTACTCTGCTAACAATGTAACTTCTTCTATATAGACCACAATTTAGAAGTTGTTTCAGGCTGGGTGCAGTGGCTCATGCCTGTAATCCCAATGCTTTGGGAAGTCAAGATGGGAGGATGACTTGAGGCTAGGAGTTCAAGACCAGCCTGGGCAACATGCTGAGACCTCATCTCTATAAAAACCATTTTAAAATTAGCCTGGTGTAGTGGCACATGCCTGTAGTCCCAGCTACTTGGAAGGCTGGGTTGGGAGGATCACTTGAGCCCAGGAGTTGGAGGCTGTAGTGAGTCGTGCTCATGCCACTTTACTCCAGACTGGGCAAGACAACGAGACCCGGTCTCAAAAAAAAAAAAGAGGGAGCTATTTCTCCTCAGCAGTCTCTCCCCCAATAGAAAGAAAAACCCAAAAGGTTCATGTTAATTTAATACCATCACTTGAACTCAGGAAACACATTTTAATTCATATTTGCCTGCCTCAGAGTCACAATATCAAGAAAAGAAAATGCTAGCAAATATTACTTCCAAATTAATTATTTCTGAATGTTTTCATATATTACTAGAATCTCATTATGATTACAAAAAATGTAGGCTAAAGTCCACATATTAATATTTAACTGTTCCGTGCAATGGGTTTATTACTCCAAATACTGCTAAATCCCCAAAGATTGTTATTTAGTTAAATGCAGAGAAGTCTTCATATAAAGACTTCTAATTTATAATTTCTAGGCCAAGAGTCTCTGAGGTCTCATTTCCATTGACAAAATGCTACTGCCATGAAAGGAAGAATGAATGAAATCAAATGGTTATCTTCCCTAAGACTGAGACTTGCTTATACTTGAACCCTGGATTTAGGGCATAGGTCAAAAGATCACCCTATTTACAGGGAAGCCCCCTTCCTCCACCACCTTGAGCACACACCCACCAGCAGCATCCTTTAATTTTTCAATTCTATATAGAGATATTGCTGGGCTATTGGAACTGCAGTACTTAAAATTCTTACAAACACATTTCTTCATCCCATCCACCACCTTGGCAGAAATTCTTGGAAAACTGATGAAATAAGTTGGTGCTAAGACCTTGTGAGCCCATTAAGGCTTGTCATGGAAAAATGGGTGCAGCGTTATTAAGACCAAGAGATAGTTCCAGCTTCTGGTCCTCATGTCAGGTTTCTACATCTAACGAGCTAACAGGAGTGACTAACCTCTGGGGTGCAGTGTTGGACAACTTAAAACAGAACATTAGCCCTGGTCCCCATCTCACCCACACCCATTCTGCTCCTGACATAGTTTACCTTAGTTGAAAGGACTAAAAGACTTTGCCTTAAAAGGCATCTTTGATAGAGCAAAACTGTATTTATTGAGCATTCTATCAATCAGTTAACTTTATAGTAACTGGCCTGTCTACAAATGCATAATGATTATTATTATTTACGATGGTCATTTTTGAGCTCCTCTGATCCTGATCCTCAGTGACCAGGTCCTGTGGCTTCTGTTTCCATAGTCCCTCTGACTGTACAACCTCTGTTTTTCGCAGCCTGTCCTTAGATGAGGACTTCATCCTCTCTTGCCAGGTTTACCATCCTCGTCTCCTAACTGATGTTCTCGCCAGCCCATCTCATACATTACACCATGCCTTATCATCTGTCCGAAAGCACAGGTCCAATTTTTGTCATTTCTCTGCTTAGAAGCCTTCAGTAGCCCCTACAGCCCTTCATACTCCTTGATCTGCCATTAACACCTGTCCACCAAATGGTACCCAATATCCGCCTTTGCAACCTCCTCCTCCAGTGTCTCCTTCACATGTCTCCCTGTGACTTCCTATCTTTCCCCCTTGACTCCAGAGATATCAAATCACCCTCCTGCCTGTGAGAATTCTGTGTTTCCATCTCTGCCTGTGAGAATTCTATCCTCATCTTTTCAAATGCTACTTTCTTCATGAAGGTTTTTCTCACCTCACTCCACCCATTCCTCTCACCAAACACACACACAAATATGACCTGGCCGTCCCTGAATCCCACTGCACTCTGCACATTTCTAAAGATGTCATCCTCCGGCCAGTATTAGAGCTGGTAGTGAACTTGCCGTAACCACAAGCACCTTACAGGGTCACATTCAAATTTGTAATCCTCCAATGTTTAGGATAATGCTCTAAGCACATACCAAATGCTCAGGAAACATTAGTGTGTACATTCATTCAAACAATATACCTTCATTTTGCTTTCAAAAAATTTGAAAGATTTTTAATTTTTACATTTGCAAAGAAAAGAATTTTAAGACATAGCACTGTGCTAAAAGGCTTAATAGTATATGGTATCATTCAAAATAAAATATTTAAGCAATGGATCCACCTTGCCCATAAGTGCGCCAATCCTGCAGATTTGACAGTTCAAACGTGTGGCCTTGTGAATGCTGCTAGTAAATATAGCTCAGCGGTCTGAAGCCAGCCTTACATGTGGTCTCCATCTCCAATCCTTTGTCCCTTTTCTCCATGGAGCTTCTTTATAAGCTTTTTTTTTTTTTTTAAACTTAAGTTGGTGCTGAATTTTTGGCACTTACATATCTATCACTCCAAAAAGGAAGCTCAAAAAGTAATAAGCAGGCCCAGATTTATGTTCAGTGCCCAAAAAATATGCAATTTCTCCACTTTAATCTGATCCAGCCAAATGGCCAGTCCAATGTGCAACATATGTCCAGCCAACTGGTTGGAATCCATGCGTTTAGTTCCTTCTGTAGATTAATGAGATTATGGCATTGTTAAAAAGAGACAGAAAATGTTAATTTGACATCTACCATGATATACTTTACAGTTTGGGGGGTTTCTGCATTTTAAGACATTTTTAATTACTTTGTTATGCTGTGCCAATGAGGACCATATGCCCATTCTTGTCCTTCCACGCTGTCTCCATAGTCACCTGCACATTCCCAGGCAGCGCAGACTGTCCAGACCTTGCTTATCACAGCCTCTGTCTAGGAGAATCAAAAAGCAGCCTTCTCCTTCCACTAGTGCATGCACCTTCTGGTTAAAGCTGTTTCAGAAGAAAATAAAAGTCACCTACATGTTCAGAACTATAGAATGAACGGACCATGAAAAGAAAACTTACTTCAAAACAATAGACATTCACTTGGTTGCAAAAGAAAGCCAGTCACATAGCAGTAGAAGCACTCACCACAGGTACACTAACCTGTGACTTAGCAGAAACTGGAATTTTTACTCCTATGGTATACATTACCTGCATTAAAAAAAATAATTTATCATGGGGCTGTGAGCTATTATGCTGCCCCAGAAGGTTGTTGAAGATGATGGATGTAACACATGCTAACATACAGGATATTATTCTATCCTTTGCAAATATTTCTGAACGCCTCCAAAAACTTGAACAAAGCAGAATTGGATCTTCCTCCATGGATTCTCAGGAGAGCCCTCCCCCGCATACTCATCTCCTTGTATGGAGATGGACTTCACAAGGACAGAATGCTGAGGCTGAAGGGCAGCACCGCTGCTCTGCTCGCTGCTGCCTTCAAAACATTTTCTAAAAGTCCACTTGGAGCTGACAGCTAGAATTCAAAAAATAAAAATTAAAAATTACCCATGCTAAATCATGAATACTAGCAGAAGCCTGCCACTTATGAAGCACCTACTAAGAGCCAGTCATCATTCTATAGGCATTACCTCTATTAACTCATTTAATCCTTGTACTCATACTATGATTATTAGATAGATATTGTTATCATCTCTTTCTCACAATAAAGGACACAGAGGCAGAGAAATGTTAAGTAATAAGTCCAGTGTCGCCCAGCTAGAAAGTTTTTGAGTCAGCATATGAACTCCAGAAGTCTGGGAGGGACTGCGCCCTTAGCATAGTACATTATACAAAGAGAAAAACATGAACAGAGACAACCATCCTACTGAAAATAGAAAGATGGAATGAACAAGCTTATTTTTCCAAATTCTCTTGAGCAATTATTGAAAATGTTTTGTTTACTATGAAAGAGTTTTAACATTTTGGGGTTCCAAACTATGAAATAACGGCATATAGATTGAGTTAAATATTGGCACAATGGCAGCCCTGTGCTGAGGAGGTATATGGGAAAACAATGCAAAACAAAACACAAGCATATGCACCTCAAATTCACCCAGCAAGAACACAAATGGCAGGGAAGAGAACGCAAGCCTCTTCTCTTCCCTACCCAACACCTGCTTCTCTTACCAGATGGGAACCTGGTTCCTGTTCCCGGAAGGCCGTAGAAGGCTCCCAGATGCAGGTGGAGATAGCAGCTCCCCCACCACTTGGAGGCAGCCAGGCAGTTTCTTGGCACAGATCTATAGTGAACAGAAATGTCAGCCCCAGGTAAAGGGTGCGGGAGTGGCCGGGAGGCAGGGGTGCTGTCACAAACTGCTCTTTGGCACCAGCATCACCCACCCAGGAAGAAGAGGCTGGGGACACACCCTCTTCCAGTGCTGCTGGAGGCCCAGGGCAATAGAAAACAGAAAGCCCAGGAGGAATTGGCAGAAAAAGTGAGTAGGCCAGTGAGCCTCCACCTCTCCTTCTCCACATCTTAGGATGGTTCCTGGTAGCGTGGGCCAGTGGCCATGGGATGAGCTTTAGAGTTAGCCTGAACCTCAGATCAAATTCCAGGTGTGCCACTTTCTGGCTATGAGACCTTGCAAAAGTCATTGAACCTCCTCTTACTTCGTTCATCACTACCTTCATCCTCTTCCTGGTTGCCTTGAGATCAAGTCTACACTTTTTATTTTAATTTATTTTATCTTATTTATTTTTTTGAGACAGGGTCTCACTCTGTCACCCAGGTTGGAGTACAGTGGCGCAAACACAGTTCACTGCAGCCTCAACCCCCTGGGCTAAAGCCATACTGCCAACCTCAGCCTCTCAGCTTCCCAAGTAGCTGGGACCACAGGCATGTGCCACCACACCCAGCTATTTTTTTTTTTTTTTTTTTTTGTAGAGATGGCATTTCACCATGCTGTCCAGGCTGGTCTCGAACTCCTGGGCTCAAGTGATCCTTGCGCCTCAGCCTCCCAAAGTGCTGGGATTACAGGCGTGACTCACTGCACCCAGTCTAAACATCCTCTGAACTAAGCTTTTTATAACCCATAGGTTCAGACCCCTACTTACCTCTTCAGTCTCATTTCTCACCCCACATCTATATTCCAGGGGTCATTCTAGTTCTCACTTCTGGACCTTGCTTATTCTGTTCCTTCTGCCTGGAACACTTTTCCTGCCCCACCTCCCTTTTTTTGTTTTTTAAACTGATCCAACCTACTCACCTTTCAGGTTTCAATGAATGTCACTTCTTCCAAGAAGCCTCCCTGCCTGTCTCCTGTGTGCTCTTATAGCACCAAATACTTACTCTTATGGAACATTTATAACCTTACATTGTAAAGCTACCTTGTAATATAGCTGTGATATGCACTTTACAACCAAGGGCATTGTAAGAGTCTGTCTGTTGCTTAATGTATCACTATGCTGTGTGCTCCTAATGGGAAGAGGACAACCTTTAACAGCACCCTGTTAAACTATCCCTCTTACCTCTTTTATGTTTCTCTTTCATGCTAGATTGTAAGTTCCATTTGGCCAAGGACTACATGTATCTTGCCATTTTTGTATCCCCAGAGCCTAGCATGTAGACTGGGCTAGCATATAGCACAAACTTAATAAATATGGTTGACTAAATGAATAAATAAACCTCTCTACACCTCAGTTTCCCCATCTGTAAAATGGGGTAAAATAATATTCATCTCGAGAAGTATGTATGTGAGAATTAAATGAGAGAGCATGTACAAAGCCCCTGACACATAGCAGAAGTCAATAAATGGCAGCTCTACTGTCCATTCATCCATTCAGCCTACATGCATGGTTCCAATCACCTTTAAGTCCCAGGGAAAATTTGCATTTAGCATTTTGTCCACATCCCATCTCAGAAATATAACTCTTGCCCTAAAAATCTCTAGAGAGGATGCCACACCTCTCCCTCTGGCAACTACCTGCGTTTCCCAGTCCTTTGTCAGTCAATCAGCCATTAATTATGTCTAAACCATCGACATATGATAGATGATAGATATTCAACACAGTATTTACAGAGTTCTTCGATATCCAGAATAAGAAAATCTTGCACAGAACCATCAGAGAGTCATTTCCAAGAGTCGTTTATTCATGATCCCCTCTCTCTCTCTCTCTCTCTCTCTCTCTCTCTCTCTCTCTCTCTCTCTCTCTGTTACAGTCTCCAGGATAATAGAAAGTTTTCAAGGGACAATGAGTTATCCCATAGATTAATTTCATTCCCCATCCACTGCGGACTCACCTGATGCGAGCTACATACTGAGGCAGAAAGATAGAGACAAGATAGAGACAAAAATAGAGAACCCCCTTTGGGAGTTCGCAGTCTATTGGAAGGAACAGGCACGTAAAAAAATAATCTGCATAGTAAAAGGACGGACAATGGAACGCTGGGTAGTACCGCAGGCTCCCAGAGGAGGGAGCTAGAGAACAACCTAGTCAGATCCTAAAATGGCCCCTACCAGCAGGCTCTTTCTAACAAGACTTTTTGCCACATCTTCCACCCACTTGCTCTCATTCTGTCTCCTGTGAAGATGGAGAACAGTTCATCAGCATCTTCCTGATAATAACTGCCTCAATCCATCATAAAGGCCAGTCCTAAGGAACACAGTAGTCACCAAGTTCACGGTCCCTGTCTGAATATTTCACTGTCACAGAAGTCTATAAAAGATAAGACTTGGAATCTGACCGGTTGCGCTAATAGGGAATTTCCAAGCACTAACTATTTCACCCTTTCATAGATAAGCTCTTTGTGGGTGGTGGTGAGAATACATCATTTTATTTGTTTCTTGTGAGGGCTACTTTGAGCACTGACTTGGTCTTCAAACTTCATGGCACTTTATTTTATGTCCTGAAAACAGGACCCAACTGAAATTCAGAATCATTACTAAATGCAAAGAGAGAAAGAGAAGTATGAATTATAAGTGCAATAAAACATCATTTTTTTTCTGTGTTGCTAATGAGGAGGAACACATTTCTTTCTGTTCTGAGCATGCTTTCAGAGAGAGGCACATGGAGGAATCCACTGCCAGAGACAGTCTTAAGAACAGGTGGCAGAACAGTTCTCGAACAGCTGTGAGCTGGGTGCTCAGAAAGGCATCTTTGACCAACTCCCTCTCCCACAAGCCCTGCTCTGGACACCAGAGTCCCCACCACAGGCAGCCTCCTGAGATACAGAGCACTGTTATTGGGGGAGGATAACCTTATGCTTCCGTCCACAGTATCACATTTCTGATGACGACTAACTACCACCCAGAACAGACCCAGATAATGAGGGGGTGGGAGGCAGACCTGGTAAAATGTAAGCAATGGAATAAGCTTGCAGCATGGAGTGCCCTCTGCTCAAATGGGGTGGTGATCCAAGGGTACAGGTCCCTGGAGGAGTGTGTTAGCTCGCTAGGACTGCCTAACAAATACCATACACTGGGCGGTGTAAACAACAGAAACTTACTCTCTCACAATTCTAGAGGCTAGAAGCCTGAGATGGGGTTGGTTTCTTCCGAGGCCCCTCTCCTTGGCTTGCAGGTGGCCAGATTCTCCCTGTGTCTTCACTTGGCCTTTCCTCTGTGTGTGTCTGCATCCTAATTTCTTCTTCTTATAAGGACACCAGTCATATTGGATTAGGGCTTAATTACTTAACCTTAATTATTAACATCTCTTTAAAGGCCTCATCCCCAAATACAGTCATATTCCGAGATACTGAGAGATAGGATTTCAACTTGGGACACAAGTCAGTCCGTAAGAAGGAGTGGACCAGGAAACATGGAATGAAAAAGGAGGGACGCTGCTGGGAATCCACCAGTGCAGGCACTCACACGAGTCTGATCATATGAAAGGCTGCAGGGCAGAGGTGAAGGGTCACAGCTGCCACCTCTCCACTGATGACTTTCAAACCTAATTATTCAACTATGACCGCTCCCTCGCATTCCAGTTCCACGTTTCCAATGGGCTACTGGACACATGCCACCTGGATGTCCTGCCAACATTTTAAACAAACACAGGAAAATGCAAATAGAACTCCTTTCTGATTTCTATTATTGTCATCACTAACCTTCCAGGAATTTTTCATCCTTTCCCTCTCCCTGCAAATCTAAAATATCACCAAGGTCCTTTGCTCTTGCTTTCTTGTGTCTCTTGATTCATCTCCTTTCCCCAGGCTGATAGTTACTACATCTCCTCTGGTCATTATTATCCAGACCACTGAAAATATCCCCTAACAGGCCTCATGTTTCCAGGCTTTTTCATCACTGATTCATCTACATCTACTACTCCTGGAGTAATCTTTCTAAACACTGCTTTTAATATGAACCTACCTCTGCTCTAAAAACCTTCCATGGCTCCCCATTATCAATGGAAAAACTTTTAACTATATGATCTAGTATTCTAGGCCTCTATCAGTCTGGTCCCTTCTAGTCTGACAGCCTACTCTTCCCCTAAACATTCTGGGGAAAAGTGGAAATACATGAATGAACAAACCCCCTACACAAACCTTCCATCCACAAAAGAATAAGTAGATCTTCTTATTTATGGCCTCCTTTTAATATGTCACGTAGATGCTCATGTGCCCAACATTTTCCCCTCTGCCTTTCTAAATTCAACCTGTCTTCTAGTTCCCATCAATAGTGCCTCCTCCATTCCTGACCTTTCTTGATTGTTGAAAATATCTTTTCCTACTTCTTTCAACAGCACTTACCCATTTAGCACTTCAGTGTGATATTTTTCTTATAATTTTTTCCTATCTATTTCTGTGTGTCATCTTACCCCACGACTACGTGTGTGACTATGCCTTCCTCCCCAGGCTCCTCAGGGGCAGACACAACGCAAAACCCGTCACACTTAATAATAACCAAAACACTCATTGAGTATTGATCACATGCCAGGCACTGCGTTAAGTGTTTTCCAGCATTATTTCATTTAATGCAAACAACAATTCAGTAAGGTAGGTACTATTATTATCCCCATTATACAGATGAGGAGATTGTAGGTTGGAAAGGTTAAATAACTCTCCTAAAATGACATAACTAGTAAATGACAGAGCTAGGATTCAAACACAGGTCTGCATGACCCAGAAGTCCCTTCTAATAGTTTCTTTCACAGAGTAAGTGTCTTTCAGAGAATAAGTGCTGAGCATATGTTTGTGAATTAAGGCTATGCCTGTTGCCAAAGCAATTGGGGTGTGTGGCAGGCAGAACAATGGCCCCCAAAGATGTGTACATCCTGTTTCTCAGAGCCTGTGAATCTATTACATTACATTGCAAAGGGGAATTAAGGTTGCAAATGGAATTAAGTTGCTAATCAGAGGACTTTAAAATAGAGAGGTTATACTGCAATCTCTGGGAGGGCCCAACATAATCATAAAGGTCCTTAAAAGTAGATGAGGGAAGCATAAGAGAGCCTCAGGAGTGATACAATGCCTGCCCCTGCCTTGCTGGCTTCAAAGATGGAGGAAGGGCCCATAAGCCAAAGAATCTGGAAGCCTCTGGAAGCTGGAGAAGAAAGGAAATGGATTTGCCCCGGAGCCTGCAGAAAGGGGCACAGTCCTGCAGCCTGACACATTCATTACCACCCAGCGAGACACATTTGTGTCAGATTTCTACCATACTGAAGTGTAAGATGATAAATGTGGTTGTTTTAAGCCACCAGATTTGTGGTATCTGTTACAGCAGCAATAGGAAGCTAATTTAATGTGCATAAATTCACAGCTAGCCCTGAATTATCCTGATGATTGGGCATTGCCCTGGTGAAAAATAAGTAGGCAGCTCTTTGTAGAACCCAAATACCTGCCTTCCATCTCCATGTCAATTCTTCATAGGCAGAAACCGTACCACTCTCACCTGTTTTGGGGCTGATCCTTTTCTACCCTATCCCTGTGCTATTCTGAAAATAGCTTTATCAAGAAAGACATGAAACTGTGAACAAAAGTCACACATTGGTGACAAAATTTTCTCAGGAAGATTATTATTCCAATCAAAACATGTATGATATCCTTTTAAAATATCATTACCCAGCGCTTTCATTCTAAAGCACTTCCCATATATTATCTTAGGTGTCTGTATCAGCCCATAAGTGTGCATAAATGGGCGTTTCGAGTGCACACTGGTTTTTAGATTGTAGTTTTTGAGTTGATTCCAAGAATTTTACTCTTAAGAGGCCCAAACAGCACTGCAGACAAATGTATTTTTTGAAATAGTAGAAAAACTAACAGTTCAGAATTTTTGGACTAAGTAGCTGATAGAGAGCAGGTTGGTGACAGGAGACTGGTGTAGACTCACAGACTCATACCCTTCTTGCTGAGTCATCCTCACCCTGTGGCTTGGCCTAATGGATTTTCTAGGATCTTTAACCACGTCTAGGTTGTGGATACATCTTACATGGTGGCATGACTACATTGGTGGAGTTAGAGCTGAGATCCACATTCCTATTTCTCATTTCCTGTCCAGCTGCCTTTGATGGATTTTCCTTAATCACCTGGACCCTCACAGCTCTGCCACTTTCCTTGCTAGCTCAGATTAGTTTGATGTTTATGTGTCTGTAACAATGGAAACAATAAAAACTACCAACCTCCCTGCTATTCTCCAGGTGCTTTACATACACATTATCATTTAACGTGCAGTTTAGTGCTGTGCTTACAGCATGGACTTTGGAACGAGACCACTTTGTTTCCAATCCTGGCCCTACCACTCATCAACTCGTGTGACTGTGGGCACATTCATTTACATCTCTAGGACTCAGCTCTTCCATCTGTGAAATGGCAATTTTAAAAGTACTTCTTTATAAAGCTGTTGCGAGGATCAAATGTTTAGAAGGGTCCCGGTAACACAGTCAATGCCACATAGGTGTATGAGGCAACTTGGGAACAACTTACCCAAAGTCACATACTTGATGAGAGGCAGAGGCAGGATATAGAACCAAATCAAGTCCAACCATGGACTTTTCGCCCTGCTGCGCCGTCTCGAGTTTGTCCCTGATTGGTTCTGAATCCCTGGTGCCCATTCTCATCCAGCCCATCCGAAGATAAAACAAGCTTCCTCCCTGCTCCCCGCGGCTTCCCCCTCACGCCCCGCTGCTTCCCCGGGGCTCCCAGGAACTCTAGAGAAAGCAATCAGGAAACCTGAAAAGTGCGCTCTCCCTGCTCTGCCAGGCATGTCCCTCATGGGGAGCCAACAAGGCTTTATTTCGTCCAGCCCGCTGGCCCCTGGGCACGGCCCCCAGCCCGGCGTCCCGGTTCCATCCGCGCTGCAGGGGCACAAGGGTGCCCGGCTTGCAGGTGTGCGCGTGCACCGCAGGGCTGCCCGAGTGCGGCTGGCGGAATCCCTCCCCAGCTGGGGAGGAAGGCAGTTGTTTTCTTCCTGGTGGAACGTTCCACTTGAAACGGTTCCACAAGGGCTGTTCTCGCCTCCGACTCCGGGAGGAACTGTAATTAACACAGCAACAAACGCCCACGACGCTAACTGGCAAAGGGAGTGTAACACGAGCCGCTGCTACAACCGAACTGGGCCAATTGCTTTCCCTTCTTGCCTCCCATTTGGTCTGTTTTGGTTCCGCAGTCATCCAACTGTAGCGTTTCTTAAAACATGTCAGTGGCTGGTGTTTGTGTTTTGGGTTGAACAGTTTCACACACGTCGCTGGAGCCCGTGCTCGACCAGCTGCTGTGCTGGGGATTTGCTTTCTGCGACTTTGGGAGTGTCAGGTAGCAAAACGAAGAGAGTAGTCGACTAGAATGGTGGCGGGGAGGAGAAGGGATTGTCTGCAGTGGAGTCGGGAGCCTCCTCCGGACCAGGACAGGTAAAACCGGTCTGCCAGGTCTCAGGGGGAGCGGGTGGAGACGTCCCACCTCACCTAGCTGCGCTCCGACTCTGGCTCAGCCTGCAGGTTCTGGGGCAATGGGGGAAGGGAGAGGGGCCGGGGCATGGCGGGTACTCAGGGGCCAGCCAGGTGCCATCCCAGGTGGCCCAGCTTGGGATGGGCAGCCAGGGTCGGGGCAGGGGTGCGTCCTGAGTCCTTTACCTTCGAAAGGTCTGATTTCCGATGCTTCCCTTATATACACACTTGCTCCTGCCGAGTTGAGTCCATGGCTTCACGGGGGAACTTGTTACATACAGATTCACCGGCCCTGCCCGAGACCCAGTGAGGCAGAATCTGCCCTTTACCAAGATCCTCAGATGATCTGCAGGCACCTTAAAGTTTAGGAAGCCCTGACTGCCTTATGACATAGTGTACTTTCCTCTAACGTATTTCTATCAGCGTCCCGTCGTGTCAACACACTACCTTAGAAAAATGAAGGACAGGCGGCGGCTTTTAGAGAATTGTAACCCTGCTCTCAGCTAAATGTTTGCCCGTTTGATGCTTAGTAGTAGTTCTCTGCTAATCACTGCTAAGGAGTAGAGTGTGGAGAGACACAGCCTGCTATACAGTCCAGCCCAGAAAAGCTCAGAGACTAGATGGGGAACCAAAATCCAAACAAGAAGAATGATGTAACTCTACAAGGTAAGAAAACACAAGGCAGAAATGACTACCATAAAAGCAGCGTAAACAGTATGTGCTGCATGTTTAGGAAATTCACTGTATTAAATATCTACCACCAATTTTGTATGTACTCTCTCTATATACAGATTCATGCATATACATATATGCCTATAAGTATATGGAGACAGACAGAATATATATTCTGATGCAGTAGGGATAAATAATTATTGAATCAATAGCTAGAGCCCATTATAACACATTCTCCTGGAAAGAATTTTGTGTTTTTGACCAAACCAGCATGTATCTGTTCCAAAATTAAAATGTATTACCAATAACCAACAGTCCATTTCACATGTCTTTTAAAACATTATGTATGTGTTCATCATAGGTACATGGCTCCCATTTGAACATGATGGTTCTAGAAGCCCAGAGAGGCCCAGTAGAGCTACTTCAAGAATCCTGTGAAGTCTTCCCAGTCAGAATAACCCAACGTACCTCCTACATGTCCATTAAGTCCTCCCAGGCCACAATGCTCTCATAGATCACAGACTGTTACTTTTTCGGAGCTGTTTCTTTCTTATGAGTTATTTATCTGCAAGCTAAACATTTTCAAACTGAGCTTTCACTCAATGGCCTGGAATTGCTTCAATTTATTCTGTTAAGTACTCAAGGTTCCTTACCTAGGCACTGAATCATGTGAGTTGTACATAGTGAGTACCAGTGAAAGGTGAGGTGGAGCATCCCTCATCTCACCACATCAGAGGGATGATTACAATTTTTTTTTTTTTTTTTTTGAGACAAGAGTCTCACTCAGTCGCCCAGGCTGGAGTGCAGTGGTGCAATCTCTACTCACTGCAAGCTCCACCTCCTGGGTTCACACCATTCTCCTGCCTCAGCCTCCCGAGTAACTGGGACTACAGGTACCTGCCACCACGCCCGGCTAATTTTTTGTATTTTTAGTAGAGAGAGGGTTTCACTGTGTTGGCCAGGATGGTCTTGATCTCCTGACCTCATGATCCACCCACCTCGGCCTCCCAAAGTGCTGGGATTACAAGCATGAGCCACCACACCCGGCCCCGATGATTACAATTTTTAAAATTCATTTGTTCCATCTAAAGGAGCTAAGGTTAACAAAACATTGCCGGCATTTTTTTCTGTTCTTTTGCCTCTGTTATGTCCCAAGTGCCTAAGACAGATCAGGGAGAACAGCAGGTTCTCAATAAATATTTTGAGTTGAGCCAAACTGAATTGGTGCTTGAGTACATAACCAAGAAGAGATTATCACTCTGTCACTCTGTGACATTACTACCTGTACTTGACATTTCCAACAATATTTAACACACAATCTGAAGCGTTCCCTCATGCTTTATCCTTGCTGGAGACAATCAGGGCTGGTAAAACCATAGAAGGCAAACAAGGATTCTAGAGGGAAAGGGTTGCAGGAGGGAGCGGGGGAAACACATGCATTTAACAATGTTTAGTGAATGAGAACCGTCACTTTTGAATGTGAACAGTAAAAAGGCAGAATAAAAGGTTGAGAACTCAATCTAGAAAATAATTGCTATTTTTAAAATAAAAGTTTCTAAAAGGCAAAAACTTCTAGTTCAATAATGGTTCCCTGCTCACTATAATAACCACAGCTAATATTTATTGAGTACTCACTACATGCCAGGCACAATCCTAGCTTTTTACACTGACTAGTCTTTACACTAACCCTTACAGGGAGGTGCTATTACTATCCCCATGATACAGATGAAGAACAAATGACAGAAGTTCAGTCATTTTTCCATGATCACGCAGAGCTAATGGACTCAAGTACAGGGCCAGGATTCAGAGAGAGAGTTTGACTCCAGAGCCCGTGCTTGTAACCAGTGGGCTGAGGGTAAGAAACACCAAGTGAACTTGAAAGAGAAAACAACGTAACAGAGGACCCTGCCATCCTGTCTTTTGTCCTTCTGTAGCACATGCTCTCCGTCCACTGGGACAGGCTCTCAGCTTACCCTGGAAATCACGGGCAGCTTCAGTGGTTCCTTCTACACTCACTGATGGCCCCCCCATGTGAAGACCCTCTGTTTGTCTCCACAGGAGAGGCAGGCCAGAAATGCCAGGGAGCGAATGCCCCAGACCCAAAGCCAATGAAGAATGGAAGTCAGTAAATTGTCAACTTTTCTCTCCCCTTGTGACATAGTAATAGGATAATTCTGACATGCATTATACAGTCTTTCGGCGGGCTCCCAGAGGGACTGGGTCCCAGTTGTCCTCTGTGCTAATGCTCTCCCCAATACACCCTTTACTGGCTCTCCTCCCCTCCTTGCCTCATTTACCCACTATGTTTCCTGGAATCACTTTTCAAACTCCTTGTCTCAGGATCTACTTTTGAGGAACCCAACTCAAGACACTTAAATGACATGATATTGAGTAGGACTTCTCCCATTGCAATGGATTTAGCAGTTAGGATCCCAAACTAAGGATGTTAAATACCCTACATACTAAAGACAGATGAATACAACTAGAGGCAAGACATCTCCTTGGTGTCTTGAGAGAAGGCTGAAAGACTTCTGCAAACACATTATCTCCACCCCATTCCTCTCTTTTCCCCCAATCCACATAAGCAGACAACTCGGAAAGGATAATTTAAAGAAATGGTTGAGATCCTCCAACGAGGAGATCTGTGGCTTTTCCTTCCTCTCCCCATGAGAGCTTCTGGTACCCAAGACAAGTGAAATTGCACCAAAAGTGGACATTTGAGTCACAGAATATACAGAGGCTTCTAAAGAGCCCACCAAGAAACACACATGCACCCTTCTTCCTGGACCAAGAGAACCAGCCTCTGGGCACTGGCCACATAGAGGCCTTCAACTTTCAACAGAGCATCAGTCATGTGCCCAGCTGAACAAAGTGATGTCTGCCCCTATTTCCCCCTCACTAGCACCAGAAGAGCTTGAAGTGAAGGGGGAGAAGATAATGGGAACAGAGAATGTGAGAGTAGACCTGCCGCTCCCGCAACTTCAAGTCCTTTGGGTCAAAATGAGTAGAAGAGGTGAGTGTTAAATTGGATGAGACACTGAAACTTTGTAGAGGACTAGATTGTTTTATTTTGTTTTGCTTTTTTAACTTAGAGTGATCAAAAACCTATGAAATCTCCTTCAGATATGGTTAAGAGAAAGAAAAGGAATATTCTATCCAGCACAACTAGGGCAGCAATTGGAGAAAAACTATTTTTAATATTTACACCCCAACCAAATTAGGCTTTTCAGTTTTGCAAGTTATACTTGTTTTGTGAAGAGAGTTCAGCAGAGCTTGTCTGGATATACTATCTAACAAATACTATGCAGTAAAGATGAACTGTCAAATGCGAACGAAAAAATGTTAGGAAGAATTTGAAAGCTTCCTTTATCCCCACCATTAGATTAAAACAAATCTTCTAGGAGAGGTGAACAGCAAATAAGCAAACTGGGGCTGGGCGTGGTAACTCATGCCCATAATCCTAGCACTTTGGGAGGCCAAGGCAAGAGGATTGCTTAAGGCCAGGAATTCAAGACCAGCCTGGGCAACATAGTGAGACATCGTGTCTACAAAAAATTAAAAAATAAGCTGGGTATGGTGGCGAATGCCTATAGTTCCAGCTACTCAGGAGGCTGAGGCAGAGGATCACTTGAGCCCAGGAAGTGGACGCTGCAGTAAGCTAATATCTCACCATTGCACTCCAGCCTGGGCAACAGAATGATATCCCAACAATTTAAAAAAAAAAAAAAAAAAAAGCAGCCAGGTGCAGTGGCTCACACCTGTAATCTCAGCACTTTGGGAAGCCAAAGCGGGCGGATCACAAGGTCAGGTGTTCGAGACCAGCCTGACCAATATGCTGAAACCCCATCTCTAGTGAAAATACAAAAAAAAAAATAGCCAGATATGGTGGCGTGGGCCTGTAATCCCAGCTACTCAGGGGGCTGAGGCAGGAGAATTGCTTGAACTTGGGAGGTGGAGGTTGCAGTGAGCAGAGATTGAGCCACTGCACTCCAGCCTAGGCAACAGAGGGAGACTCCCATCTCCAAAGAGAGGAGAGGAGAGGGGAGGGGAGTGGAGGAGAGGGGAGGGGAGCAGAGGGGAGGGGAGGGGAGGAGAGGAAGCAGGCAGGCAAAGGAAGGAACCTAGGAGAGAGTAATCCATTTCTGATGGCAGTTCATATGGTTACTTTGTCTAGTACCTTTATTTTTAAAATATTGGGAATCTTGACATTGAAGGAATTCAAAATCTGTTTTAAATGAGAACTCTGGAACTGAAATTTGAAGAAATTGCCTCAAGGACTGGTGTTGATAAACTTTACAGATAACATTGTTGGTCTGCAAAAGTCACCAACATATTGTCATGGTTTTGGTAGAGCCAGGCACTGTACCCGGAAAAAAAGAAAAGGAAAAAAAAAAAAAAAGCTTTCATCATCAGCAATGTCAAAAACCATAAAATCAGCAATTAGATTTAGAGAAAAAGCCAGTGGGAATGAAAACCAGTGATGCAATCAGTTAATATGAAGCTGGTTAAAATTCTGGTGTAGCCTGGGCACCAATTGCTATCTTTTGCTGATACGAACTGAAGGAATAAAAAGCAAGCACAAATGACGTAGAGAATAATAAAGGTATCCATTGTTCTTCCCTACTGTCTTTTCCCATAGTGATTTTTCAAATATGCAATGAAGGGGATTTTTAATGCTATATTAAAAGGAAATATTTTATAGAAAGTGTGTAGAAAAAAATATGTGAAGACACTCATTAAAGAGCATTGAGATTAATAATAGAATTTTTTATTCCAAGCAGAAATTAATTTTTCTTTTTTCTTTTTTCTTTTTTTTTTTTTTTGACAGATTCTCGCTCTGTCACCCAGGCTAGAGTGCAATGGCATGATCTCGGCTCACTGCAACCTCTGTCTCCTGGGTTCAACCGATTCTCCTGCCTCAGCCTCCCAAGTAGCTGGGATTACAGGTATGTGCCACCACACCTGGCCAATTTTTATATTTTTAGTAGCGATGGGGTTTCACCATGTTGGCCAGGGTGGTCTCGAACTCCTGACCTCAGGTGATCTACCCACCTCAGCCTCCCAAAGTGCTGGGATTACAGGAGTGAGCCACTGCACCCGGCAGAATTTAATTTTTCTAAGCAGAAAAAGTCAAGAAGACACTTGACTTTAACATTAAAAACACCTAAATATTTATTCCAGGAGGAAATATAGGGGATCATTTGCACATATTTATAGACTCTGGTTGTGTCATTGTCATGGATGGACATTTGCTATTCTTTCTGGCCTTTCAGCATCTTAAACTTGGTGGTGCTTGAGAGATGTTTGAAGAACACCCCTCTTGAGTCTCATCCACACTCCTGGGGCAGAGGCCATTTCCCACTATAAAGCTGAACATGCTAGGCTCTGGATGTCTCAGCCTTCTGATGGCTGGACATAGGCACTTCAGCAGGCTTCATTCGTCAGATGCATCCCCTCAGACTTTAAAAGAGGAGGGACTGCCCACGTTTATTGTGGAGATACGTGTTAGTGGTGGCAGCAGGAACATCTGATTTTCAGAGGCAGCAGTGACAGCATTTATGGTGGCCACGTGTGACCATTAATACTGAGTGTCAACTAGATTAAAGGATACAAAGTATTGATCCTGGGTGTGTCTGTGAGGGCATTGCCAAAGGAGATTAACATTTGAGTCAGTGGACTGGGGAAGGCAGATCCATCCATAACCTGGTGGGCACAATCTAATCAGCTGCTTGTGAATATAAAGCAGGCAAAAAAACGCGAAAAGGAGAGACTGGCCTAGCCTCCCAGCCTACATCTTTCTCCCATCCTGGATACTTCCTGTCCTTGAACACTGGACTCCAAGTTCTTCAGTTTTGGGTCTTACACTGGCTCTCCTTGCTCCTCAGCTTACAGACAGCCTATTGTGGGACTTTGTGATCGTGTAATTTAATACTTAATAAACTCCCTTTTATATATATATATATCCTACTAGTTCTGTCCCTCTAGAGAATCCTAATACACCCTGGCACACCAATGTCAGGAATATCACAGCACAAGCTCTAGCATCGGTGTCCAGAGAAGACGCTTCTGCAGCATGATCTGGGTATTGTTCTCAACCTGCAGCTTCCCCCACAGGTACTCTGAGCTGCCTTTAGATGAATTCTTCAGCTTCTGAAATCACCTAGGTTTCTTTGACTGACACAGTTATTACTCAACATGTATTGGAAACTGCAAAATGATTTGGGGCAATTATATCCATTAAAAGAAATGAAAATGAAACTTCATCAAATCCCCTTTGGGATAAGAGTCTTCCAAAGACGGTCCCTTTTTCCGCCAAGAGACATAAGGGAATAAGTTTGTGTATCTACAAACTTAAATATGGAAAACGGAAGTGACAACTTTCATTTATAAGCAAGTCCTAATTTTTTCCAAAGCTTTTTAATAAAAAATTTTTTTGTAATTGGAATGAAAAATGGTCAGGGAACTAGAAGAGAAGTTAGGGATTCTAAATCCATCACTAAGGATAGTATTTCAGGCAGACCATAAAAGAGAAGCTTGATTGAGAACATCTAGGAAGCTGTGAGTAACAGCATGAAATAAGCAAAGGTCGATTTAGTTGGATGACATTGAATGAAATACTTTACAGTATAAGATTCGTATGATCTCTCAAAGAAAAATTATCAAACTTTCATCTGGAAGCAGTAAAAGAAAAAAAACAGTCAAACATGACACATTAACCAATAAATTATAGCATAAAATAATAGTTAAAAATAGCAACAGGAGAAACACCTTTTATTTGAAGATCAAGGTTCCAAGCAAACATTCCCTAATTAATCCTTTCAACAGCATCAGGAAGCTATTATTTAGCATTTTCATAGAAAGCAGTCACTGTTTTCAAAGTGCTTTACCAACAGTAATTAGATGTTTTTCTCATCAACCATGTGAAGTAGGTCAATATCATTATCCCCATTTTAAAGAAAAGCAAGGCAGTGAATAAATACATGCAGATAGTGAAGACCACTAACATAATCCTCATGATCACTATCCATCTTTCTACTATTCTCATCTTTAAAATATGTAAAAGCATCTTTTAAAAATTGCCTCATTTTAACTCCCCTCAAAAACCAAACATAGTAGGTGCAATTGCCTCCATTTGGCCAGTGAAAAATTGAGATTCATACAACAAACACACAGACACACACACACGCGCTTCATATTAGAGAGGCAGTTGCCTATTTTGTCTTCTTGTAAGGCCTAACTCAACCATGGTCCCAGGGCCCAACAAGACTGAAGCTGCCTAGGCAGACAACACTCACTTCCAAAACAACTTCCTTTCAAAGGGAAGGCAATTCCCAAGCATCTGTGCCACATAGTAGAGTGGGTTTTTGTAAAGTGTGTTCATACCATGAAACAGCTCTGAGCTTATTTTATTATAGCAGATCCATGGAACATCAATCCCCTAAGACAACTATGAGGAACATTTTGAACAGCAGGATGGTACTTGCTACATATAAAACCAAACACATAAATAAAACTACCAGATTCCCTGATGGCTTTAGGAAAATCAGTCTCGTTGAGAATAATAGGAGCTGATTGGTTTTTGAGAAGAGTAATTCAAAACTGGGCCATCAGATTTAAGAAGATAGTTTAGACCGAGGCAGAAACAACTTAAATTTATTTACAAAGGTTTTCGTCATATATGGTATTTCTTCACAGAAAACACAAAAATTAACCATACAAGTATGCTTTTTTTCTTCTCTGTAATTATAGTGGACTTGATATTTTCTTTTTATGGAGAAAAAAATGTCATCTGTGTATTTTCTTTGTAATTTAGTTGGACTGTTTGCGAAATGTTAGCAATTATAGCAAAATATGAATAATAAAAAGAAAAAATTATCAGATGATAGCCTGACCTTCTTTTTTACCCACTGCATGAATTTTGACTATATCAAAGCAAAACAGTTTGGAATTAGTAACATGCTATTTTCCATTCATCTAACTGACAATTAAGCTAAGTGAAGAAAATTTGGCCTTGAACTTTATAGAATTATTCAGCATGAAACAAAAAAAGAACTCAAGTATGTCCGTGTATCTTCAGTCACTACTTTGCAAGTGATGTTTCGTTATCTTGGAAAAGCTGTTTTAGGAAACTTAAGTTTTAATACACACTATTTAAAAAACTTGTCCTTTTCTTTACAAGCATACTATAGTAATTCCAGTCAACTGTTTATTTTCTTTAGTTATATCTCCCTGAATGTTTCATCTGAGGAAAGCTTCAGTTTGAGAGGCCAACGTGAGCTGTGACAGAATTCCACAAACAGAAAATCACTTAAAGGTTTACATTGGGTTAATTCCAGAAGCAGGGAAATTCCAAAGCCCAGCAAATCAACACCACAGGGAATTCCCTTTAATGCCTTCCATCAGTCCTTGTTATTTAGCTTCACTTAAGAATGAAAGTCGAAAGTATTCCACGATCCTTTTTAAAAGTGATTTCTTTTCCTAATTCAAATACTCCAAGTTTGTGCAGAGAGGTGTAACTAGAAATTCTTCCCTCTGGAGGAACCCTAAGAGCAATGCCACTGTGTCCTCATCAGTTACCCTCCATGGGCAGCCCAGTATATTGGGCATCATTTGGGGACACCATGAAAGAGCCTGGAAGGGGGAACAAATGCCCAGGAGTGGTGAGCACAGAAATCAACAAGAGCAAGGGGCCAGGAACAAGTCAAAGGCAGCTGGATCCATCCCCTTTCCACAGTAACACCCAAAGGAGCTGCTGCATGCGCAGCTAGTTACCAGACACTTAACCCTGCCTTTCTTCTCACTAAGCTGTCCACACTCTGCAAACCAAGGTTTCTAGAAGCAGGTACTAAATCAAGGTTCAAGGTCCATCTCTCTAGTTTGTAGGGTTAGTAAAGACTGAATGTGATAACATGAGGCCCTCAGAAAAGGAAAAAGTACTGCTTAAATTAAGTTACCACCATTACTCTCTTAATGATCAGGGCTGTTTGCTTCAGCTTGACATGGACACAAATAATACAACTAACAGTTGAATGTGTAGTATGTGTGGCACTATATAAATCTCACTTAATACAGACCCATATGTGTCTGTAAGTCTGTAATACAGGTTTACGGACCATAAAACTGAAGCATGAAGAGATTAAGTAACTAACTTGCTAAAATCAAAGCCTCATTTATCTGACCTTAGAGCCCACTCATTTAACCATATCTTGATTAAAAATATTTATTGTCTTAGTTTGGATTCCTCAGAAAACAGAGCCTAAGGCAGAAGGTTATGTGATGCTGTTTTGCTAGGAAGTGAGCCCCCGGGGGGCAGGAGTGAAGGAAAGGAGAGCAGGACAGGGAGGTAAGGGGAGGCAATGCCAGGAAGTATGATGGAACTCACCACTGCCGACTGATATTGATTGCCCCATCAGCAGAATTTTGTCCCCAAGAAGTCATACCAGCTGCATCTCATTATGAGGAAAAAAGGGCAGAATTTATTCACTGGCTCCTAGCCTCTGTTAGTCTCCTAGGGTAGAGGCGCTTCCACACCTCCAAGTTGCCCTTAAGTGGGCATGAACCCAGAGTTGAGTGCTCTGGAGGAATCAACAAGGAATCCCAGGGCTGGAGATGAGAGATGTGTGCATAGGCAGCAGGTGATTGGCTGTCAGCTTGCACCTGAAATCAGGCAGAATTCATGCGGTGAGAGAAAGTCTGAAGTCTCATAAGAGAGGTCTCATGCACGTATACTCTACCATGACATTGGATTTCCAGATGGAGCAAAAAGTCAGAAATCATTAACATGAAAGCCATAGAGCCATCTACAACTTGGAGATCATTGATTGCTTCTGAAAGAATTATGCCACCTCTACCACAGCATTTAGAGTGTATAGGAGTATATATACTCACACTAACCTGAATTTGTCTCATACAGTGATAATATACATGATCCAACCCAGTAGGATTCACCTGTAAAAAGCAGCTCATATATCACATCCCTCTGGGAAGTCTTCTCTAATTCTCTCCCTCACTCCTGTTGTTGGGTTAGGGACCTCCCTCTATGTTCTGATAATGTCTTATGCATAGATCTCTGCCATTGCCCTTTTCATCTTATGTTATAATTATTTGCTAATATGTCAGTCTTCCCCCAAAAGAATGTGAGATTCTTAAGGGAGGGAACTACTGTCACAAGTCTTTGAATCCTTAGCACAGTGTTGTATACCTCAGCATGCATTAGGTACTCAAGGCATACAGTGTAAGGAAGGGGAAGTTGGAAGTGTGGGAGGAGTGGAGGCCTGAAACAGTCATTGTGGGAAGTGGAAGAGCGAGCAGTCCAGAGAATCGGGAAGACTGTGCAGGCAGTGCTGAGGGCCCATCTGTGGCTGGTGGCTGTGAGGTCATGACGGAAATTATCTATTCATCTGTGTGACTTTCTCTATTAGCACCTAACTGGAGAGGAGAGGGCAACTTTGAACCACATGTTGTAGATTTTGATAAGTGCTGTGACCAGGAGGTCAGGAAATAATAATTTAACAGAATGTTAAATGGTATTTCCTGCTGTCTCATAGTTTCAGCTGAGACCCCAATCTATGGATAATGGGTATAAATGTTTGCAAATTCAAAAGAGAGGTAGTGTCAGTTATATCCAGGACTTACCAAGAGGTGGGCAAAAATCAGTCCTGCACCCTTTAGTCTATTGCCCATCTCTAGGCTCTAAAAGAAAAGATGAAATATTTTTTCAGAGAAAAATGCTTTAAAGAAAATTGTCATTCTGGAAAAAAAGCATAATGGCACTTCCCCTCACCTTTTCAGAGGAGGTTGATGGTCACTACCCTCAACCCAAATGAGAGGACTCTCTTGGCCCAGTAGTCTCCTGAGGCCTGTGATCGGCAGAATTCTAAGATGATGCCCCACTCCAAGGATCCCATGCCCTTGTATAATCTCCTTCCTTTGAGTGCAGGTGAGACCTATAACTATGAGGTCCATCGCTCCCATGACAATATTACATTAAATGATGAAAGAGATATTTGCAGATATAATTAAAGTCCTAGTCAAGTTCATCAAAGGGAAGCTTATCATGAGTTGGGCCTGACCTAGCGAGGTAAGCTCTTAAAAGGGCGTCTAATGGTCTCAGATGCTCTCTCGCTACTCTACAAGAAAGCAGACAGTCATGCTGTAAGCTGTCTATGGGGTCCATGGGACAAGAAATAATGTGTGACCTCTAGAAGCTGACAGCAGTCCCCAATTGACAGCTAGCAAGAAAACAAAGACCTTAGTCCTATAGCTGCAAGGAAATGAATTCTACCAACAAGCAATAAGCTTGAAAAAGGACCCAAAGTCTTAGGTGCAAATCACAGTTCCCACTAACAGCTTGATTTCAATATGGTGAGACCCTTAGCAGAGGACTCAGCTAACTCCTACCAGGACTCCTGACCCATAAAAACTGTGAGATAATACATTTGTGTTGTTTTAAGCTGCTAAGCTTGTGGTAATTTGTTACTCAGCAATGGAAAATGAAAATGGCACCTAAGCAAAATGTGGTGAAAATTCTTGGGAAATATTCATGCCTGTCCCTTAGGGTTGGAGAATGACAAATGCTAATGCCTCATACTTACCTGGAGAAGTGTGAGGGTGACTGGTGGCCTGAAACTGTTATCTGCAATGGCATAGGAAGAAGAGAAGGCTGCAGGGTATGTATTTATTCTGAAGCCAGCAGGGTATGTATTTATTCTGAGCCAAGTTGTCCCTGCCCAAGTAGCAAGGAATGAGATTTCTCAACAAGACTCCTGGGAGAACTGGCTGCTGGGGAAAGGCGCTCCCAGCAAAACAGGGTTGAAGGTGTCCCTCAGAGAAGTGGTGTAAGAGATCAGCTGGAGAGGGCCTTCCCTGGTGAACAATGTGAGGTAGGAGGTCTGCTGAGTGGTGGGAGAATCTCTGAAGAACACACAGAAGCTCTCCACAAAAGAAACAACCAGCAATAAGACATATGACTTGCACAGGAGGACAAGTACTGCATGATCTCACTCATATGTGGGATCTATAAAAAGTGGATCTCAAGGAAGTACAGAATAGAATGGCAAATACCAGAAGATAGGAAGGGTAGGGGGAGGGGAGAATGGTGAGTGATTGGTCAATGAGTTCAAAGCTACAATTAGATAGGAAGAATAAGTTCTGGATTCTACTAGGAGAGTGACTGGAGTTCACAATAACGTACTGTATATTACAAAATAGCTAAAAGAGACATTTTTAAATATTTTCACCACAAAGAAATGATAAATGGTTAAGGTGATATGTTAATGACCCTGATTTGTCATTGTACAATTTATACATGTATTGAAATGGTTAAGGTGATATGTTAATGACCCTGATTGGTCATTGCACAGTTTATACATGTATTGAAACATCATGTTCTCCATAAATATGTACAATTATTATGTATAAATCATTTTTTAAAAGACATCTGCCTTCATAGAGGACACTGACGGCCATGTAATATCAGCACCAGTCAAGTAAGAAAGTGCTCACCCCCAGGGACATTTGCAACAACACTTTTGGTTGTTACAGTGAGAAATAAGTTGAAGGTGGGGCCTGCTACTAGCATCTAGAAGCAAAACCCAGGCTGCTAAACATCCGATAATGCATAGGACAACCCCCCACAATAAAGTCCAAAATGCAAAAAGTGCTGAGGTTGGTAAAATCTCAAATCCCTTCCTCCCCTGCCTTGAATGAGCCCAAGGCAGCGAAGAGAGTGATGGAAGAAATAGGTAGAGGACAAGAAAAAGACTTTACCTCACTTCTGTAGTACCATCCTACAGAATTTCAGTGCCATCCCATGAAGGGAGAGGTGGGCAGCTCTGAACTGAATGAGAGACGCAAATGCAGGCATACCTCAGTGATACTGTAGGTTCAGTTCCAGACCACCACAATAAAGCAAGTCACATGAATTTTTTGATTTTCCAGTGCATATAAAAGTTATGTTTATACTATACTTTAGCCTACTATATGTGCAATAGCATTATGTTTAAAAGGGTACATATCTTAACTTTAAAATTCTCTATTGCTAAAAAATGCTATAATCTGAGCCTACAGGAAGTGATAATCTTTTTGCTGGTGGAGGGTCTTGCCTTGCTGTTGATGATGGCTGAATGATCAGAGTCATGGTTGCTGAAGGTGGGAGTGGCTGTGGCAATTTCTTAAAACACAACAACAATGAAATCTGCCACATTGATCAACTCTTTCTTTCACAGAAGATTTCTCTATAGCATGTAATGCTGTTTGATAGTATTTTCCCCAGAGTATAACCTCTTTCAAAATTGGAGTTAGTCTTCCCAAATCCTGCCACTGCTTTATCAACTCGGTTTACATAATATCCCAAATCTTTCACTGTCATTTCAACAGCGTTCACAGCACTTTCGCCAGGAGTAGATTCCATCTCAAGAAACAACTGTCTTTGCTCATCCACAGGAAGCAACTCCTCATCTGTTGAAGTTTTATCATGAGATTGCAACAAGTCAGTCACATAGGCACCACTTCTAATTCTAGTTCTCCTGCTATTTTCACCACATCTGTAGTTACTTCCTCCACTAAAGTCTTGACCCCTCAAAGTCATCCATGAGAATTGGAATCAACTTCTTCCAAACTCCTGTTAATGTTGATATTTTGACCTCATCCCATGAACCAAAATTTTAATGGCATCTAGAATGGTGAATTCTTTCCATAAGATTTTCAATTTACTTTGCTCAGATCCATCAGAGGAACCATTATTACTGGCAGCTATAGCCTTACAAGATGTATTTCTTGAAAATAAAACTTGAAAGTTGAAATTGCTGCTTGATCCATGGGCTGCAGAATGGATATGTTAGCAGTCATGAAAACAGCATAAATCTCCTTGTACATTTCCGTCACAGCTTTTGGGTGACTAGGTGCATTTTAATGAGCAGTAATATTTTAAAAGGAATCTTTTTATCTGAGCAGTAAGTCTCAACAGTGGGCTTAAAATATTTAGTAAATCATGCTGTAAACAGACGTGCTGTCATCCAGGCTTTGTTGTTCCATTTATAGAGCACAGGCAGTGTAAATTAAGCACAATTCTTAGGGGTCCTAGGATTTTCAGAATGATAAATGAGTATAAGCTGCAACTTAAAGTCAACAGCTGCATTAACCTCTAACAGAAGAGTCAGCCTGTCCTTTGAAGATTTGAAGCCAGGCACTGACTTCTCCTCTCTAGCTATGTAGGTCCTAGATGGCATCTTCTTCCAATAGAAGCTGTTAAAAATCTGTTATTAAGTGTAGCCACCTTCATCAACAATCTTAGCTAGATCTTCTGGATAACTTGCTATAGCTTTTAGATCAGCATTTGCTGCTTCACCCTGCACTTTTAGGTTATGAAGATGGTTCTTTCCTTGAACCTCATGAGCCAAATTCTGCTAGCTTCAAGGTTTTCTTCTGCAGCTTTCTCACCTTTCTCAGCCATCATAGAATTGAAGAGAGTTAGGGCCTTGCTCTGGATTAGGCTTTAGTTGAAGGGAAGGTTGTAGCTGGTTTCCCTTCCTCCCCTGCCTTGAATGAGCCCAAGGCAGCAAAGAGAGTGACGGAAGAAATCTTCTTTCCAGAACACTCAAACTTTCTCCATATCAACAAAAAAGCTGTTTCATTTTCTCATCATTCCTTTGTCCACTGGAGCAACACTTTTTATTTCCCACAAGAATTTTCCCTTTGCATTCACAACTTAGTTACTTTGGCATAAGAGGCCTAGCTTTTTGCCGACCTCAGCTTTCAATATGCCTTCATCACTAAGTTTAATCATTTCTAGCTTTTGATTTAAAGTGAGAGACGTGTGACATTTCCTTCCACTTGAACGCTTAGAGGCCATTATAGGGTTATTAATAGGCCTAATTTCAATATTGTCGTGTCTCAGGGAACAGGGAAGCTGGAGGAGAGGGAGAGAGATGGGGAAACGATTGGTTAGTGGAGTAGTCAAAACACACACATTTACCGATTAAGTTCACCATACCATCTTATACAGGTATGGTTCATGGTACCGTTCATGGCATCTCAAAACGATTACAGTGGTAACATCAAAGATCACTGATCACAGACAACCATAACAGATATAATAATAATGAAAAAGTATGAAATAGGGCGAGAAGTACCAAAATGTAACACAAAGACACAAAGTGAACACAAGCTGTTGGAAAGATAGCACTTGTGGATGTGCTTGCTTGATGCAGGTTTGCCTCAAACCTTCAATTTGTAAAAAACACAATCCCTGAGAGGCACAATAAAATGAAGCACAATAAAACAAGATGTACCTATATTGACGGGACTTTTCAGTACCCCAAAATGAGACTTTGCTGTTAACCACATGTGACTAGCAAAGTTGTGGAAGTCTAAGATGGCATCAGGACAGAGTCAGGGAAATATAACTGGGTGTGTTTAAAAGCAGTTTGTAGAAATTTCCCCAGTGCTGCCCACTGGGTTCAGCTATTATAGTTTAATAAAACTGTCACAATAGTCACAGATCCAGAGAGACTACAGTGTAACTGAATAGCTCCACACCCAAAGAAACAGAATGGTACAAGAGAGTAGAAGTCCCAGAGTAAGGAACAAGAAAAACGTCCATTGTCCTAGGTCAGGTTCCCTAGAAGTAGAGCCTGAATCAGGGATTCTTGGACGAAAGGGTTGGCGAGGGAGTGAGACCAGAGAAATCCCTTCTATTCATTTACCAGAGCTGCCATAACAAAGTACCATAAACTGGGTGGCTTGAAACAAGAGAACTTCATTGTCCCACAGTTCTGGAAGCTAGAAGTCTAAAACGAAGATGTCTACAGGACAGGTTCCTTCTGCGGGCTCTGAGGGAGAATCTGTTCTGTGCCCCTTTCCTAGCTTCCAGTGATGGCCAACAATCCTTGGTGTTCCACGACTTGTAGCTACCTCACTCCAATCTCTGCCTCCATTTTCACATGGCACTCTCTCTGTGCCCCTGTGTCTTTCCCTTATATGGATACCAGTCATATTGTATTAGGAACCCACCCTGCTCCAGTATGACCTCATTTTAATTAATTCTATTGGCAAGGACCCTATTTTCAAATGAGGTCACATTCTGGGGCACCGGGGATTAGGACTTCAACCCGTAACACCCCTTAAGGGAATGGGGGTGCAGCATAGGGCAGGGGAGGAGTCTGGACAAGATATGAGTTTAGCTCCGTTCCAGCCCCAGCCTGATCCCACCAGGAGCTCCAAAGCCTTAATGGCATCACAAAGTCATCCCCTTTCAAGGGATGGAGAGAGCAGCCTTTTGTAACCCCTGAATTGGCCAACCACTGGCTGCAGGTAATCCCCTGACAGGAAAATTTATCAGCCCAGGTTTTTCTGGTTTAGGTTCCCATTCAGCGGAGGGCAATTGTTGTCTAACATTACTGTGCATCAGGCACACAGACGGCTGGACCCCAGTCCCAAGTTTCTGAGTCAGTAGGTAGGGCCTGAGAATCTGCATTTATAACAAATTCCCAGGGGATGCTCTGCTGCTGGTCCCAGGACCAAACTTTGAGAACAACTGATGCAGGGCAAAAATTCTTAAAGCGGCACTTGTGAGTAGCCAGTGGCCAACACTTAGAGCAGCGAGGGGCTGGGTTGGGTGCACTGGAGGGTAAAGGGAACCCGGGCAGAGCAGCAACAGTGTAGTAACTACACCACTCTTCTTCACAAAGTTGACGTAGATGGGAAGTGGGAAAATAAACCCAGAATGGCTGCAAGGGCATTGGCGTCTTTAGGACAGAGCCAGATTTTTATTACAGCAAAGAGGAGACCAACTCCTACAAAAAGAGGTTGTGGAAAGAGGGATGATACCAGTGTAGACTGCCAGTTTGTCTGGACAAAAAAGCCAGAAAAAGGAGTTTCTATTTTTCAAACAATCGGTGAGACAAGTGGGGTGTACAGTAATAATGCAGGTGATTTAAAAACTACAGAATCTTTCTTGGATCTCCCCTGTGTGCCTTGTGACCAAACTGGCTACCAATGCCAATTCATTCCTTTTTTTTCCATCTCTATGAGTCATTGAGTGGCTGCCAACTATGCAGCCACACCACTCAGTCATCTAGAGGGCCTGAAGAATCCCATCAAGTGTGCTACAGTCTGGTTATTTAACTGGTAGAGACAAAGCTTTATGGCAGCTTTAAGCTGTGGCTGAAGTTTAACTATATGGCTTTTCTAGCAAGAGAGTTATCGAAGATTGTATAAAATTGCGGCAATTTTACTGAAGCCGAGAAAATGTTCTGTGGTTAGAAAGGGAAAAGAAATTATTTCAAATGCATTATATAAAAGATAAATTAAAATAGGCAATTTAAAGAAATGGGTAGCACTAAGTAAAGGGAGCACAGAATGGATTATCCTTGATATCGACAGAGGTTGCTTGAAAAATAATCTGGGAATAAAGTATGATTTAATTTAATAGCATCAGACTAAATTATGAAACTAAATGTTTAGAAAATAGCAGAATGTCTTCAAGTTGAAAGCAAAGAAGAGAAAGGTTTTCAAAGAACTTCATTTCAAGCTGAATGGAAAGCAGATGGAAAAGCCCATATGAAACAAGGAGACTTCCTCTTGGGGAAGCATATCCTTAAGAGATTAACAGATTTTGAAATTGGGAGCCACATCTTAATTAGGCAGCCACCCAAGGAAGCCTTATGGGGAAAAAAGGCTTTAAAAGTTGGGATTTTCTAATATTTATAATCTTGCATTGGAAGGCTAGTTTACCTTTTATTCTTTATATAAAGAAAAATAGGCTGGGTGTGGTGGCTCATGTCTGTAACCCCAACACTTTGGGAGGTCAAGGCAGGAGGATCACCTGAGGCTAGGAGTTCAAGGCCAGCCTAGGCAACATCACAAGACCCTGTCTCTACAAAAATATTTAAAAGAAAAATGCATTCTCACTGTAGAAATTTTAGAAAATACAGAGTATTTATATTTTTAGAAGTTTGTACTAGTAGTAGTACTACTAAAAGCATGAAGAAGAAAATAACTTGTATTCATCACCCCTTCATGGAAACAAAACCATGGAATATACAATTTTTTTCTTCATTATAATACAGATTGTGTTGTTTTTAACCACCTGTGTCCCAATTTTTTCACTTAACACCATATCAAACTTTTTCAATATATAAAGGGATTGGTCTTTTTTATTTACATAAGTGAGATTTGTTTATACATCTGATAACTTACGATGCTAAATGACAAAGAGTGTTATCAAGAAATTCCAGAGTTCCCACACTGGTATCAAAACCTAGAGCCAAAAATGGCTGCTGTATTTTGATACCAACGCCAGATGGGACAAGTGTAGAAAACAACAATTACATCTCTGTATTGATTTGTGTCTTGCAATAATCTGTCCATGTTCTAGAAACTCCTCCTACTCTGCAATATTACCAAATGGAATAATACAATAAGTTAATCTCTTTTAGATAGTCTCTTTTAGTTTTAGCTATCATACCTATATGTAGATAGATAGATAGATAGATAGATAGATAGATAGATAGATAGATAGACAGACAGACGGATAGATGTACCTAACAAAGATACATTTTTTTTTTCCAGACAGAGTCTTGCTCTGTGTCCCAGCCTGGAGTGCAGTGGCACTATCTTGGCTCACTCCACCTCACAAGTTCAAGTGATTCTCCTGCCTCAGTCTCCTGAGTAGCTGGGACTACAGGTGTGTGCCACCACGCCCGGCTATGATTTTGTTTTTGGTATTTTTTTTGTTTTTGTTTTTGTTTTTTGATATTTTCAGTAGAGATGGAGTTTTGCCATGTTGACCAGGCTGGTCTCGAACTCCTGACCTCAGATGATCAGCCCTCCTCGGCCTCCCAAAGTCCTGGGATTACAGGTATGAGCCACTGAGCCCAGCTTCAATTTTGAATCCTATTTTTTTTCAAAATGAAAGTATATTAACTTTGTTGGGTTTTGGTTTTGGATTATAAAAGCAACGTATGCTCTGTGTTGAAGAAATAGTAATGGAATAGACTGGATCAACTGAATAAAGTAAAATAATAGAAAATACAAACATGTTTTAAAACAAAAAATAATCACTAGTAATCCGAACATCTGAAGATGAACACTGCTAACATCTTTGTACCTGGCAAAATAATATCATCACTTTAGCTAACTTACTAAGAGAGTAGAGTGTAGCGGTTAAGAGCAAAGATTCTGGTGTCAGCAAGCCTGGATTCAAATCCCAGTTCTACCATTCTGTGATCTTAGCCAAGCTACTTCACCACTCTGCACCTCAGCCTACAGGGCATTAAATGAGTTAACATAAGCAATTAGAAAAGGGTCTAGCACATGGTGAGTCTATATACCAGTTAGGAACTATTATTTACCTTAAGCAAATATATCCTTACTGACTTGAGAGATAGCATAAAAGGACAATCCGACTCATGTGAGCAATGCTGCCCATCCTTCCAACTCAATGAGCATATGCCTTGAGTGAATGTGAAATAGGAGATACAAATCTGCAGTTCCCCCAGTAGGACTGTTCTCAGCTACTTCTGTGGGGGAATCTCATGTTTAAAGATAAGAATTTTTTCCTACAACATGGCCTCTAAACACAAGCCAACTACTTCATCTGGCATCTCAGCTGAAGAAGCAATGCTGTATTCCAGTGCTGGGGAAGACAGTGCCATATTGTTCTCCAATGTGGGACATTCTTAAGTGATTTTCAGGAGTCAAGGTATCTATATGTAATCTTGCTTTAAATTCTGATATCTAAGATATCATTCTACCATATATCTGTATTCATTTCCTATTGTCACAGTATATCTGTATTCATTTCCTATTCTTGCAGTAATAAGTTAGCACAAACTTGGGGGCTTAACACAACAGAAATGTATTCTCTCACAGTTTGGGAGGCCAGAAGTCCAACATTCGTTTCACTGGGCCAAAATCAAGGTATCAGTGGGGCAGCACATCCTCTGGTGACTCCTGGGAAGAATCCATTCCTCAATTCTTCCAGTTTTTGGTGGCTACCAGCATTCCTTGGCTTGTAGCTGCATCCCCCCAGTCTCTGCCTCTGTGGCAACATTGCTTTCTCTCCTTTTGTCTGTATCAAATCTCCCTCTGACTCTCTCTTACAAGGACACTTCCAGTTATATTTAGGACCCACCCAGATAATCCAGAATAATCCCCCCATGTCAAGATCTTTAACTTATTTACATCTGCAAAGTACCTTTTGCCATGTAAATGTTTTGGGAATTAGAATAGGAACATATTTGGGGCCATTCTTTAACATACCAAAATATCCACTAAAATTTTTCATGTGCATTAGGGGTGGGGAGATGATAGGAAAGGAAGGAGAGAGAGAGAATGAGTGAGAGAGAAATTTCATGGGTGACACTAAAATTGTGGTTTAATTTGGGTGCCACTGAGCCAACACAGCCATGTTCCTAGGTACAGGCCAATCTCCAGAGAACAGAAATCAGTTGCTACTCAGCAGGCTTTTATAATCTGCTTTGAACACACCAGGTGGATCTTCAATTACAATATTTCCCAAGCTTTAGCTTAACAAAGCAAGTTCTAGCTCCCCATCCTCACCATGTGTTGTTTTCAGTAAATACACATTTGGTCTTGTGTGAAGAAAGAGGATTTCTCAAGCCCTGTTTCAGGATCCATATACTCTAACCCATTTGTTTGATTCCACCACCCCCACCCCACCCTAACTAGTTTTTCAAATGCTTTCAGGAATAATCAGTTTTGCTAACACATGAAATCCAAATTCCCAATTTTTGTAATAAGATTAAAATCAGCCAGTAGAAGCCAGAAACTGCCTTTCATCAAAATACAAGAATTGTATGTCTCTATGCATGTTGTCAAATTTTCTCAAAAAGGAAACGGAAAGGTAAAAAACTGACTCTCGTTCATATAATAATCAACTCATTTTTTGTTTCTCTATCTATTAAAAGGAATAGATGCATAAGAATTTGTGTGAACAAGTAAAACAATAGTAATACTACATCTGGAAGATTCTATTCAGAATACGTGCATGGAGAAAATCAAAAGGTGCTAAAATCTCCAGATCAATAGAAGCAGTATTCCAGTTAGAAAAAGTTCGGGTTATAGCCCTCATTTTCTTTTACTGGTATGAATAATAATGTGATTGAATACAGATCTTGAAAAATTTATGAATTAGATTTATTTGACTTCAGAATGCGTTATTTTGGAAGCAGCTAGATGAAGGTCAGGACTGCATATAGATACTGGACAGAGGAAAAGAGATGGTTGGATACATGTAGCCAGAGTTACTCCTGAGAAGTCTACTGCAACAACCACAATAAAAACCGTCATCAGAAAACAGAAATCTCTTTGAGAAGCAAAGTTGTGTGGTGAAATGAGGCTGAAAATTCAAAGTCTTAGGCTCCAGTTTCTGGTCTAGGAACTATGCTTTTCCACTAAAATGTTTAGTTGCCTCACAGTTACATAGAGGGGCTTCAGGACTATTCCAGCCAGCTTCATGTGATGGGTCAAGGGAAAAAGTTTGGGAACCACAAAACCCAAGACAATTATGGAGAACTATATTTAGATCAAATATGTACACACACACACACACACACACACACATTTCTCATCTCGGAAATAGAAAACTCTGACGTACAATGCTTACATATTTTTCAATTCCTGTCCCATCTACCTTTATGAAGGCATAATTCAGCAAAATTAATTAGATCAGAATTATTCTTTGACGGCTATAAGTTACCATTTACATTGGAAGAATAGGCAATTGTCTATTCCCAAGTGTTTTTTGTTATCTATTGCTGCATAACAAACCACATAATGGCTTAAAACAATCATAATTTATTATGTCTCATGATTCCGTGGATAGACTGGGTGGTTTTTCTGCTCTGTGTGGTGTCAACCACAGTGTTGGGATAGCTGGGAGATACAAAATAACATCACTCAGATGGCTGGCAGTTGATAGAGGCTGCGGGCTGGGACCTCAGATGTTGGTCGGGGGCTTCAGTTCTCTATGTGGTCATATATATATAGGCTGTTGGTCGGGGGCTTCAGTTCTCTATGTGGTCCTACATGTATAGCGGCTCGGGTGTCCTCACAGCATGGTGGTCAGGCTCAGGAGAAAGCATTCCAAGTGTGTAATATCAGAAGTTGCAGATCTCTTAAGGCCCAGCCTCTGCAGTTACAGTGTCACCTCCAGCACACTCTGTTTGTCAAAACAAGTTACAGAAGCAGCCCAGATTCAAGAGGAGAGGGGAAAAACCATGTTTCTCAATGGGAAGTGTCAAAGAATTTGTGGCCACCCACCAGACCAAAGCCAATGAATTAACAGTATTGGATATCCTTAGGCTATAAAGAGCCTGAGCTACAGAAAATTGCTGAGCCAGTTTTAAACTTACAACTGCTTTCTCCAGACATTCTGTTACATAAGAGAATTAAGAGTATTCATTGCTAAAGATACTGTTGGGTGGGTGTTCTGTTACTTGCAGCCAAATGGATCCTAAATAATAAAGTACTTCACTTTCATCACCAAACTTCAGCAGGAAGGCTGTGCTAGGATGACTTAGCTAACAGATCAGAGTGAGAGAATTTGAGTGAATTTCTCCTGAACAAATATGAGACAATTTTCTAGGGACTGTCAGAAGCATGGCCAAGTTCTTGTGCAGATAGTTGAGACTCAAAGTCTTCACAGTCTGGATCTAATATAAATATGATTTTAATTGGACTCACAGGCTGGTGAGTTGCAGAGGGCAGTCATCGGCAGTCAGATCTCCCACAATGACTAGCTGATTATACCTAATCAAGTTGTCTATTTCATTGCCATTCAAAGTGCCAATCTGCAATGAAATAAGATTGCACCAGAATGTAAACCAACACACTGCTTCCTTCATTGAGAAGTCTTGCCAAAAAAAAAAAAAAAAAAAAAAAAAAGTAAGCTGAACTAAACAGCATGCTTAGTGATATAGTTGAATTACACTCAGGCATAAATTCCTTATCGCCTATCTTTTTGCTAACTGGTAACAAACAGTTTGCGGACCTATAGTTGTTCCACAAACCACACAAGCTAATTAATAGGTTATAAAGGTCAGGCAACAGGCTAGACTACAGATGATAATTTACAAGGAAAGAAATCCCATGATTCTGCTCTGAAACCCACTCCCATGATTCACAGCAAAAGACTTCTTTTCATTTAAATGTGCTGGCTACCAAATTATGAAATTTTGCTGAATAATATTGAATCAGTGTATTCATAGATATGTAGATCTCATTGCCCACATTTTTTAAAGTCTATGTCTAATTTAACTATTTAATCTGAAATTTGTTCACAAATGAGAAAGTGGTAACTGTCTAGCCAAGCAGATGGTTGTAAGTAAAGAAATTTTCTGTTCCATGTGGCTTCCGATTAGATTTTTCATCTATACCCAATATAGCACAGTTCTCTTTCAGGAGGTTAAAAAATACTGCTAAATATCTATCTAGGATTTCTTTAGGTATTGCATTCTATTCAGTAATAGAAACCTGAAGAGGAAAAAAAGATTAAAAAAATAACAGTGGCTGAACAAATGAAGCATTTTGTTTTTTTCACATGAAAGATTTCTGGAGTTAGATGGTTCCAGGTTAGCACAGTGGCTCTATGAGGTCATCAGGTCCCAGACCTTTTGTTTTTCTACTTGGCTATCCGTGGCTGCTGTTGCTCTGTGGTCTCAGGTGGGCTGCCAGCATCATAGTCATCTTCCAGGCTAGAAGAAAGGAAAGGGCAAAGGGCAAAAAACACACCTGGTAGCTCAATCTGACGTCATTTAGAGCATGTTATTAAATGGTCCACAGAGGAGCTTCCACTTTCATATCTCCCTGACCAGAATGTTGAGACACGGCCACCCCCTATAACAAGGAAACTGGAAAATAAAAAAGTTTTTTGTTTATCCCTTGCGTTAGTTTGCTAGGGCTGCCATAACAAAGTACCACAAGCTGGGCGGCTTAAGCAACAGACATTTGTTTTCTCACAATTCTGGAGGCTAGAAGTCTGAGATCAAAGTGCAGGTGGGATTGGTTTCTTCTCAGGCCTCTCTCCTTGACTTGTAGATGGCCAATTTTCTCTCTGTGTCTTCACATGGCCTTTCCTCTGTGTGTATCAATGTCTTAATCACCTTTTCTTACAAGGACACCAGTGATATTGGATGAGAGCCCACATGAGTGACCTCATTTACCCAAAATTACCACTTTAAAGACCCAGAGTATTAGTCTGTTTGCATGCTGCTGATAAAGACATACCCGAGACTGGACAATATAGAAAAGAAGGAGGTTTAATGGACTCACAGTTCCATGTGGCTGGGGAGGCCTCAGAATCATGGAGGAAGGTGAAAGGCACATCTCACTTGGCGACAGACAAGAGAAGAGAGCTTGTGCAGGGAAACTCTTTTTATAAAACCATCAAATCTCAGGAGACTTATTCACTATCACAAGAACAGCACAGGAAAGACTTGCCCCCATGATTCGGTTTCCTCCCACTGGATCACTCCCACAAGACATGGGAATTGTGGGAGTTACAATTCAAGATAAGATTTGGCTAGGGACACAGCCAAACCAAATCACCCTGCCTCCAAATACAGTCACAATCTGAGGTACTGGGGGTGAGTACTTCAACATAAGAATAGTACAGGGACACAACTCAGCCCATAGCACCCTTCCAAGCATAATCAGGGATCTGCTGGTGAGAAAGAAGGAGGACATTGATACAGGGTAGACACTGCAATGTCTGCCAAACTTACTATATTGCTTGATTTCCTTTAAACAGACAGTTTGAAAATTGTACCCAATCCAGTTTAGATATTTATAAACATGATGCATGATAAGGACTACCTAGCTATAACAAAAGGCCTGCTTATTTACTTAGGGTGTTAAATTTTTCATACTTATAATAAAATACTTCCCCCCACTGCCATGAGCAACATTAGGAATGTTCTGGAAAATGCTAGAAGTTGTCCACTATGTTGAATAGCAATGATCACAAGTAAAGGAAAATTTGCTTCCTTGAGGATCACTATTCCTAACATTTGCCATTTTAATTCCATTTGTAATTGAGCAGAGCCAATTGTGTCCCCCTAACTTTTGGTGTCAGAAAAATTTTATTTCTCTTGATCATTATGTGAATTAAGGACAAATCCTTGATTTTGTTAGTGACATTTTTCATTTTATTTTTGTTAGATTATCTATAATATTAACGAAATGAACATGATTACTATCAAGGATTTTGTTTTAATTCTCTGATTAATTCTCTGATTCCCTGGAGAGGCAAAGAAAACTATCTTGGAATTCTAGTCTCAGCTCTCCAGAGTCCTTATGAACTTCAGTCGTACTATCTATAAAATGAAATATTTTCCCTTGTATTCTTTAAGTTCCCTGCTTCTAAGGGATTCCATTGAGCCTTAAGATTTGTGCAGACATGTACGTCAATTTTATCTAAACTGGATATTTTTCCTACAAAAGGTAGAAATTTTATTGAATGTTCTTTTATTTTTCCATTGTTTTCAAAGAACTAAGCTTTCAGAGGGATCAAAATTCAATTATGTGGATGGGTTTGTAAATAACAAGGCTTGGAGGCAAATAATAAAACCAGAATAGCTGAGAAAATATATAGTTCTCCTAGAAATTATACTTTGAAGAGTTAATACTCACATCACCTAGTCATGCCTCTAAAATGAAGAAAGAGGATACTGCTTTGAGTATTCCAATCCTTGGATTTTAATGAGGGAAGAATTTATTCATGCAAACATGCACATAGCAAATGTGTGCCACTTGGATTTGTGAACACATCTGGCTCCAAAATAGAGGAATCAAATAGTCAGACCCACCTGCAATGTCCCCATCAACACAAAAAAGGCAAGCCACACCCATCACATTTAATAACAAATTCTTTTTGCATCTGGTTTAACTGAGCTTGAAAAGGGATGCCTGTTATCAGCATATTGTGTATTCTCATTCCAGAATATTTCTCTTTCATTAAATTCTCAGGGGATTCTGTGGGTGGGTGTTGAGAATGTGTATGTCAGAATTGATTAACCCATCACTGTATATATTACAATGAAAAAAAAAATGAAGAGCAGCTGGGTGAGAAGTAAGTAAATGCAGAATATCTGTGTATATGTAAATGAAAATAAATGAGCTTGAAGGAATATATAGCAAATGGTTAATAGGACTGGAATGCCTTTATAAGGTGCACATGAGCAGATAAATTCAGGGACCTGCTATTTCAGTGAGGTTTCTGAGAGTCTAGTAGACTGGAACATGTCAGAATATCTCCTTGAGCAGCTGCTGCACTTTGCATCCCTTTCCACCAAGAAAGAGGCACAGTGCTTAATGCACCTCTTGGGATTTAGAGACAACGTATACCACATTTAAGTGTGCAGTTCCTGTCCATTTACTAAGTGATCCTTAAGGCAACCTGCTTCGAATGGAGCCAAGAGGAAAAGAAGCTCTCCGGCTGAACTCAGCTTACAAGTGTCCCTTATGACTTCACATGTCCAATAAAGTTTGAAATGTCTGTGGCCAATCTGAAAAACTACATTCAAAGATTCACTGCTCAGGCTCTTACGATTTCACAGGAAAGCCCTGCTCTCCTTAAAAAGAAAAAAAAAAAAGTATTTTTCTTTTCTGAGCCATAGTTTTGGGCTTGCTACTGTGCCCTAGTAGAGACTTAATACCTACCTGAATTAATTGCTGCTGTAACAAATTACCACGCACTTAATGGCTGTAGTAGACAAAATAATGGCCGCCCAAAGATATTAAGTCCTAATCCTGGAAGCTGTAATGTTACCCTATAAGGAAAAAGGTCTATACAGATGTGATTAAGTTCAAGATCTTGAGATGGGAAGATTATCTTGGATTATCTTGGTGGGCCCTAAATTCAATCACACATGTCCTCATAAGAGGGAGGCCAGTGGAGATTTGATAGACAGAAGAGGAGAAATACACACAGGGAAGATAATGTAAGGAGGAGGGCAAAGGTTGGAGTTATGTGGCCACAATCTTAAGGAATGGTAGCAGTCCCCAGAGGCTGGAAGAGGTGAGGAGTGGGTTCTCCCCTTGCGATCCCCTCAGAGGGAGGGCAGCCCTGCGTACACCTTGATTTTAGTCCAGTGACACTGATTTCAGCTTTCCAGGCTCCAGAACTATAAGGGATAAATTTCTGTTATCTTAAGTCACTACATTTGTGGTGATTTGTTACAGCAGCCACTGGAAACTAATACAGTGGCTTAAAACAATGCAAAGTTACTCCCTTACTATCCTGGAAATCAGAAGTCTGAAATCAGTTTCACTGAGCTAAAGTCAGGTGACAGCAGGTGGACTGGTTCCTTCTGGAAGCTCTGAGGAGAGAATCCATTCCTTTGCCTTTTTCAGCTTCTAGTGGCTGTGGCCCTTACCTTCTATCCCCTTCCCCTTTCTTCAAATGCATGTATCTAATTGCTGCTGCCATCATCACATCACCTCTTCCTCTGACTTCAACTCTTCTTGTAACCTTCCTATAAGGAATACTATAGTTACATTGGGTCCACCCAAATAATACAGGGTAACAGCCACATCTCAAGATCCTTAAATTTGTCATATATGCAATGTCCTTTTTGCCATATAAAGTGACATCCACGGATCCTAGAAATTCAGATATGGATATACTTAGGAGCCATTATCCAGCCTACTATGCTATCTAACTATCGGATTTCTTTGTTTTGTTGTTGTTGTTGTTGTTGTTGTTGTTGTTGTTGTTGTTTTGGTTTGTTTGTTTCTTGTTTTCTGTTTTGTTTTGAGACGAAGTCTCATTCACTCTGTTGCCCAGGCTGGAGTGTGGTGGCACAATCTCAGCTTGCTGCAACCTCTATCTCTTGGGTTCAAGCAATTCTCATGCCCCAGTCTCCCGAGTAGCTGGGATTACAGGTGTGCACCACCACATCCAGCTAATTTTTTTGTACTTAATAGAGATGGGATTTTGCCATGTTGGCCAGGCTGGTCTCAAATTCCTGACCTCAGGTGATCTGCCCACCTCGGCCTCCCAAAGTACTGGAATTACAGGCGTGAGCCTTGCCTGGCCAAACCATGGAATTTCAAATGACTATGCAACCTGCTCTTCCCATCATGAGCTGAGTTGTTATATAATACAGAAAACCCTAGCATTGTGTGCAGCTGCATTCCACCCTCAAGGAAAAAGAAGTGTAGGCTCAAGCAGGTTCTAAGGACATCACCATTTTTCATAAACATGTGGCTTATGCTCTGAGGGTTCCTACTCCTGATGCACTGCCATATCCTCCTCACCTTACATGTAATCACCTGACAATTGCCTGGGAAGTTTAAAAGAATTAATGAAAGGTTTTCAGATTATTCTCCATAATATGTTGACACCTTCTGTAAGTGGGCTGCCTCACATTACAGTGCCACTTACATGGGCTATGAAGGACAATGAGGCAGATAAATGCTCTCAGTGAGCAGAACTTTTAGCAGCACATGTGCTTATCCTCTTTGCTTGGAAATAGAAATGCCCAACAGTATAGATTAGCATCCATTCATGGGCAGGGGCTACCAATTGGGTTAGATGGTCAAGGTCTTAGAAGACACAAGAGTGGAAAATTCATAATGAGGGCACTTGGGGAAGAGCTATGTAATGGTGGGGCAGATTGTATTTTTCAAAGATTGTCACACCAGCATATCTCATCTGACATGTGCTCCTTACAGTGTAACATTGACACTCCTCTCGTGAGAGATGAGGTCTATGTTCCTCTCTCTGATTGTGGGCAGGTATATGGTTGGGCAGGTATATGACATGCCTGAAGTCATGTCATGTTGAGGCAGAATAGGGTCGGGAGGCAGGGAACATAAGGCCGACTCACGCTGAGGCTACTCCCTTTTCAACCCCTCCTTTTACTGTGTGGCAGTTGCTGCAGGGCAGTTGGAAAATGAAAATACCTTTGACTGGTCCTCTCTCACAACCAATCAGACTGGTTGCAGGCCTACTCTTCAACCCTTCAGACTGGTCATGTGTCACTAGAGTGAACCAATGGGAAACCTCTAGAGGGCATATAAACCCCAGAAAATTCTGTAACCAGTGCCAAGCTGCTTTCTGGAGCCTGTCCCCACCCTGTGGAATGTACTTTAGTTTAAAATAAATCTCTGCTTTGGCTGCCTTGCTTGTGTTTTTTGTCCAATTCTTTGTTCAAAACTCCAAGACCCTGGACAACTACCCTCAAGCTGTAACAATGTGACTTTAAAGACTAAGTCATGAAAAGCCATACAACTTTGTTCTGATCCTCTTGGGATGCTCACTTTGGAACCTAGTAACCATGCTGCAAGAAAGCCAAGCAGCCACATAGAAAAGCTACACGTAGATGTTCTAGCCACAGCGCCAATTGAAGACCAAGCCTATATCAGCATCAACCTCCAGATATGTGAGTGAGCAAATCTTCAGAATAATCCAGTCCCTGGCCTTCAAGTCATCCCAAGCGACACTAAGCAAAAGAGAGATGTGCTGTCTCTGTGAGACCAGCCTAAATAGCAGATTCATGAGCAAAATAAATGTTATCTTAAGCCATTAATTTTGGGATGATTTGTTATACAGCAGTATGTAACAGACAGATAACCTCTTGGAATCGGCTCAAAGTGCAAAATTAGTTGTGTCTGTTGTGAATGCTAACCAAAAGTCAACCACTGCAGATGAAACTCTCCAAAACCTGGTAAACAAGTAAAAGTGTTCTGGAGATGTCAGTCAGACTCTTTCCCCAGCTACCCCTGTATTTACTCAATGGGCACGTGAACAGGTTGCCATGGTGGAAGGGATGAACTTTCCCTCACCAATGCTGATCTGACTACTACTGTTGCTGAGTGCTCAATTGGCCAACAGCAGAAGCCAGCAATGAGTCCATGACATAGTACCATAAACTAGTACCTGGTGGGCAGCTGACTGTATAGAAAATCCTCCCTTGTAGCAAGGCAGAGATTTCCCCAATGGAGTAGAGATGTATTCTGACTTTTAGTTATCCTTCTTATCTGTCAGATTTCTGCAAGTACTGCCGTCTGCAGACTTACTAAATGTCTTGTTCATTCAACTACTGACTGAGGAACAAAATGTAGAGAAAAATTAAGCATATTATAAATATGGTAACCATTATGTATACCATCACCCAGAATTACTTAGTCTTCTAAAGCAGTAAAAATTGCTTACTAGACCAGGCATGGTGGCTCACACCTGTAATCCTAGCACTTTGGGAGGCTGAGGCAGGTGGATCACCTGAGATCAGGAGTTTGAAACCAGCCTGGACAACATGGTGAAACCCCGTCTCTACTAAAAATACAAAAATTAGCAGGGCACAGTGGCGGGCACCTGTAATCCCAGCTACTCAGGAGGCTGAGGCAGGAGAATCACTTGAACCCAGAAGGCAGAGGTTGCAGTGAGCCCAGATCATGCCACTGCACTCCAGCCTGGGTGACAGAGCAAGACCCCATCTAAAAAAAAAACAAAAACAAAAAAACAAAAACACATGGCTTACTGAAGACTCAGTTATGGTGTCACCAAGGAAATAATATTATGTTAGGTTGAAATGCTTTTCTACAAGATGTGATACAGGCTCTGATTTAAAAAAAAACAAAAACAGAGCATGCCCAAGATGGCCAAATAGGAACAGCTCCAGCCTCCAGGTCCCAGCATGAGTGACACAGAAGACGGGTGATTTCTGTATTTTCAACTGAGGTACCAGGTTCATCTCACTGGGGAGTGCCGGACAATCAGTGCTGGTCAGCTGGTGCAGCCCAACTAGCGAAAGCTGAAGCAGGGTGAGGCATTGCCTCACCTGGGAAGCGTAAGGGGGAAGGGAATCCCTTTTCCTAAGCAAGGGAAACTGAGACACACAACACCTGGAAAATCGGGTAACTCCCACCCTAATACTGCACTTTACCAAGGGTCTTAGCAAACGGCACACTAGGAGATTATATCCCACACCTGGCCCGGAGGGTCCCATGCCCACGAAGCCTCCCTCATTGCTAGCACAGCAGTCTGAGATCTAACTGCAAGGTGGCAGTGAGGCTGAGGGAGGGGCGCCCACCATTGCTGAGGATTAAGTGGGTAAACAAAGCCACTGGGAAGCTTGAATTGGGTGGAGCTCACCGCAGCTCAAGGAGGCTGGCCTGTCTCTGTAGACTCCTCCTCTGGGGACAGGGCATAGCTAAACAAAAAGCAGCAGAAACCTCGGCAGAGGTAAATGCCCGTGTCTGATAGCTTTGAAGAGAGCAGTGGATCTCCCAGCATGGAGGTTGAGATCTGAGAACAGACAGAATGCCTGCTCAAGTGGGTCCCTGACCCCTGAGTAGCCTAACTGGGAGATAACCCCCACTAGGTGCAGACCAACACCTCACACCTCACATAGTGGGGTACACCCCTGAGACGAAGCTTCCAGAGCAAGAATCAGACAGCAACACTCGCTGTGCAGCAATATTCTATCTTCTGCAGCCTCCGCTGCTGATACCCAGGCAAACAGGGTCTGGAGTGAACCTCAAGCAAACTCCAACAGACCTAGAGTTGAGGGTCCTGACTGTTAGAAGCAAAACTAACAAACAGAAAGGACACCCACATCAAAACCCCATCAGTACATCTCCAGCATCAAAGACCAAAGGCAGATAAAACCACAAAGATGGGGAAAAAGCAGTGCAGAAAAGCTGGAAATTCAAAAAATCAGAGCACATCTCCCCCTCCAAAGGAACGCAGCTCATCGCCAGCAACGGAACAAAGCTGGACGGAGAATGACTTTGACAAGTTGAGAGAAGAGGGCTTCAGTCAATCAAACTTCTCAGAGCTAAACGAGCGTAACCAGCACAAAGAAACTAAAAACCTTGAAAAAAGAATGGATGAATGGATAACTAGAATAATCAATGCAGAGAAGACCGTAAAAGAACTCATAGAGATGAAAACCATGACACGAGAAATACGTGACAAACGCACAAGCTTCAGTAACTGACTCGATCAACTAGTAGAAAGAGTATCAGCAACTGAAGATCAAATGAATGAAATGAAGTGAGAAGAGAAGTGTGGAGAAAAAAGAGTAAAAAGAAATGAACAAAGCCTCCAAGAAGTATGGGATTATGTGAAAAGACCAAATCTACATCTGATTGGTGTGCCTGAAAGTGATGGGGAAAATGGAACCAAGTTGGAAAACACTCTGCAGGATATCATCCAGGAGAACTTCCCCAACCTAGTAAGGCAGGCCAACATCCAAATTCAGGAAATACAGAGAACGCCACAAAGATATTCCTCAAGAAGAACAACTCCAAGACACATAATTGTCAGATTCACCAAAGTTGAAATGAAGGAAAAAATCTTCAGGGCAGCCAGAGAGAAAGGTCGGGTTACACACAAAGGGAAGCACATCAGACAAACACCAGATGTCGCGGCAGAAACTCTACAAGCCAGAAGAGAGTGGGGGCCAATATTCAACATTCTTAAAGAAAAGAATTTTAAACCCAGAATTTCATATCCAGCCAAATTAAGTTTCATAAGTGAAGGAGAAATAAAATCCTTTACAGACAAGCAAATGCTTAGATATTTTGTCACCACCAGACCTGCCCTACAAGAGATCCTGAAGGAAGCACTAAACATAGAAAGGAACAACAGGTACCAGCCATTGCAAAAACATGTCAAAATGTAAAGTCCATTGATGCTAGGAAGAAGCTGCATTAACTAGCGAGCAAAATAACCAGCTAATATCATAATGACAGGATCAAGTTCACATATAACAATATTAACCTTAAATGTAAATGGACTAAATGCTCCAATTAAAAGACACAGACTGGCAAATTGGATAAAGAGTCAAGACCCATCAGTCTGTTGTATTCAGGAGACCCATCTCACATGCAGAGACATGCATAGACTCAAAATAAAGGGATGGAGGAAGATCTACCAAGCAAATGGAAAACAAAAACAAGCAGAGGTTGCAATCCTAGTCTCTGATAAAACAGACTTTAAACCATCAAAGATCAAAAGAGACAAAGAAGGCCATTACATAATGGTAAAGGGATCAATTCATCAGGAAGAGCTAACTATCCTAAATATATATGCACCCAATACAGGAGCACCCAGATTCATAAAGCAAGTCCTTAGAGACTTACAAAGAGACTTAGACTCCCATACAATAATAATGGGAGACTTCAACACCCCACTGTCAACATTAGACAGATCAACGAGACAGAAAGTTAACAAGGATATCCAGGAATTGAACTCATCTCTGCAACAAGCAGACCTAATAGACATCTATAGAACTCTCCACCCCAAATCAACAGAATATACATTCTTCTCAGCACCACATCACACTTATTCCAAAATTGACCACATAATTGGAAGTAAAGCACTCCTCAGCAAATGTACAAGAACAGAAATTATAACAAACCGTCTCTCAGACGACAGTGCAATCAAACTAGAACTCAGGAGTAAGAAACTCAATCAAAACCGCTCAACTACATGGAAACTGAATAACCTGTTCTTGAATGACTACTGGCTACACAACGAAACGAAGGCAGAAATAAAGATGTTCTTTGAAACCAATGAGAACAAAGATACAACATACCAGAATCTCTGGGACACATTTAAAGCAGTGTGTAGAGGGAAATTTATAGCACTAAATGCCCACAAGAGAAAGCTGGAAAGATCTAAAATTGACACTCTAACATCACAATTAAAAGAACTAGAGAAGCAAGAGCAAACACATTCAAAAGCTAGCAGAAGGCAAGAAATAACTAAGATCAGAGCAGAACTGAAGGATATAGAGACACAAAAAACCCTCCAAAAAATCAATGAATCCAGGAGTTGGTTTTTTGAAAAGATCAACAAAATTGATAGACCGCTAGCAAGACTAATAAAGAAGAAAAGAGAGAAGAATCAAATAGACGCAATAAAAAATGAAAAAGGGGATATCACCACCGACCCCACAGAAATACAAACTATCATCAGAGAATACTATAAACACCTCTATGCAAATAAACTAGAAAATCTAGAAGAAATGGATAATTTCCTGGACACTTACACTCTCCCAAGACTAAACCAGGAAGAAGCTGAATCTCTGAATATACCAATAGCAGGCTCTGAAATTGAGGCAATAATTAACAGCCTACCAACCAAAAAAAGTCCAGGACCAGACGGATTCACAGCCGAATTCTACCAGAGGTACAAGGAGGAGTTGGTACCATTCCTTCTGAAACTATTCCAATCAATAGAAAAAGTCGGAATCCTCCCTAACTCATTTTACGAGGCAAACATCATCCTGATACCAAAGCCTGACAGAGATACAACAACAACAAAAAAGATAATTTTAGACCAATATCCCTGATGAACATCGATGCAAAAATCCTCAATAAAATACTGGCAAATTGAATCCAGCAGCACATCAAAAAGCTTATCTACCATGATCAAGTGTGCTTCATCCCTGGGATGCAAGGCTGGTTCAACACACGCAAATCAATAAACGTAATCCAGCATATAAACAGAACCAAAGACAAAAACCACATGATTATCTCAATAGATGCAGAAAAGGCCTTTGACAAAATTCAACAGCCCTTCATGCTAAAAACTCTCAATAAATTCCGTATTGATGGAATGTATCTCAAAATAATAAGAGCTATTTATGACAAACCCACAGCCAATATTATACTGAATAGGCAAAAGCTGGAAGCATTCCCTTTGAAAACTAGCACAAGACAGGGATGCCCTCTCGCACCACTCCTATTCAACATAGTGTTGGAAGTTCTGGCTAGGGCAATCAGGCAAGAGAAAGAAATCAAGGGTATTCATTTAGGAAAAGATGAAATCAAATTGTCCCTGTTTGCAGATGACATGATTGTATATTTAGAAAACCCCACTGTCTCAGCTCAAAATCGCCTTAAGCTGATAAGCAACTTCAGCAAAGTCTCAGGATACAAAATCAATGTGCAAAAAATCACAAGCATTCTTATACACCAGTAGCAGACAGAGAGCCAAATCATGAATGAAATTCCATTCACAATTGCTTAAAAGAGAATAAAATACCTAGGAATCCAACTTACAAGGGATGTAAAGGACCTCTTCAAGGAGAACTACAAACCACTGCTCAGTGAAATAAAAGAGGACACAAACAAATGGAAGAACATACCATGCTCATGGATAGGAAGAATCAATATCGTGAAAATGGCCATACTGCCCAAGGTAATTTATAGATTCAGTGCCATCCCAATTAAGCTACCAATGACTTTCTTCACAGAATTAGAAAAAACTGCTTTAAAGTTCATATGGAACCAAAAAAGACCCTGCATTGCCAAGACAATTCTAAGCCAAAAGAACAAAGCTGGAGGCATCACGCTACGTGACTTCAAACTGTACTACAAGGCTACAGTAACCAAAACAGCATGGTAGTGGTACCAAAACAGAGATATAGACCAATGGAACAGAACAGAGTCCTCAGAAATAATACCACACATCTACAGCCATCTGATCTTTGACAAACCTGAGAAAAACAAGAAATGGGGAAATGATTCCCTATTTAATAAATGGTGCTGGGAAAATTGGCTAGCCATAAGTAGAAAGCTGAAACTGGATCCTTTCCTTACTCCTTATACAAAAATTAATTCAAGGTGGATGACAGACTTAAATGTTAGACCTAATACCATAAAAACTCTAGAAGAAAACCTAGGTAATACCATTCAGGACATAGGCATGGACAAGGACTTCATGTCTAAAACACCAAAAGCAACGGCAACAAAAGCCAAAATTGACAAAAGGGATCTAATTAAACTAAAGAGCTTCTGCACAGCAAAAGAAACTACCAACAGAGTGAACAGTTAACCTACAGTATGGGAGAAAATTTTTGCAATCTACTCATCTGACAAAGGGCTAATATCCAGAATCTATAAAGAACTCAAATTTACAAGAAAAAAGCAAACAACCCCATCAAAAAGTGGGCAAAGGATATGAACAGACACTTCTCAAAAGAAGACATTCATACAGCCAACAGACACATGAAAAAATGCTCATCATCACTCGCCATCAGAGAAATGCAAATCAAAACCACAATGAGATACCATCTCACACCAGTTAGAACGGCCATCATTAAAAAATCAGGAAACAACAGGTGCAGGAGAGGATGTGGAGAAATAGGAACACTTCTACACTGTTGGTTGGACTGTAAACTAGTTCAACCACTGTGGAAAACAGTGTGGCAATTCCTCAAGGATCTAGAACTAGAAATATCATTTGATGCAGCCATCCCATTACTGGGGATATACCCAAAGGATTATTAAGTCATGCTGCTACAAAGACACATGCACACATATGTTTATTGTGGCACTATTCACAATAGCAAAGACTTGGAATCAACCCAAATGTCCATCAGTGACAGACCGGATTAAGAAAATGTGGCACATATACACCATGGAATACTATGCAGCCATAAAAAAGGATGCATTCATGTCCTTTGTAGGGACATGGATGCAGCTGGAAACCATCATTCTCAGCAAACTATCGCAAGAACAGAAAACCAAATACTGCATGTTCTCACTCATAGGGGGGAATTGAACAATGAGATCACTTGGACACAGGAAGGGGAACATCACACACCAGGTCCTATTGTGGGGAGGGGGAGGGGGGAGGGATAGCATTAGGAGATATACCTAATGTAAATGACGAGTTAATGGGTGCAGCACACCAACATGGCACAAGTATACATATGTAACAAACCTGCATGTTGTGCACATGAACCCTAGAACTTAAAGTATAGTTAAAAAAAAAAAAAAAAAAAAAAGAACCAAAAACAATAAGGGGCTGAAATGGAGTAATAAGGGCCAGATTTATCCTCTCATTGGTAACAACCAAAAAAAAAGACACAACATATTTGAACAAACAGTTTGGAAGACAGTGATCCCTGAGAAACAGGAAAGAAATGAGGTAAGCCCCATGATTGCCCCCGCTTACTGGCTTGAGAGTTTCTAGGCTGCAGTACAGGGAAGGAAACCTTAGGTGTAGCCAGATGGATTTCCTGAATTAAGGAGACAGAACTAAGAGTTCATCTCAGGGAGACTAAGGTATCAGAAATCACATTAAAGTATACCAGAGAGGAGAGAGCTGCACACAGAAAGAACCCCAGACATCTGCAGAGGCTCCCAACTACACATTCAGCAGAGTAATGATCATCCCATGTGTGTGAGGAAAATACCTTAGGCCAAAGAAAGAACCATGTGAAAGGATTAGAGGGAACAGTGCCTGGCACCCACACAGGGATTGAAATAGTGCCCACCAACCGGACTAGAAAACTTCATAGGCTACAGGGCGTTGGGTAGAATACTTGGAATGCTCTTGCCTCAGGAGTGGAAAATAATGAATCCTAGACTAAACTTAGCAAATCCTAAAAGCAAGACCCAAAAGAATCAAACTGTGTCCAAGAAACTTACTTGTGTTGAAGAATAAAGCTCAAGAATATTCACAGAAATGCAAAACTATACAAGATCTAACAGGGTATGCCTTCCTGTACTGCAGAGGTTAGAAAGCTACAAATGACATTTCCCAGGTTTCCTCACAGCTAGGGTCCACGAAGAATTTTTTTTTTTTTTTTTTTTTTTGTGGATGGGGTCGGTATTTTGCCAACCAGATATATTTTCATGCGACTTGGAAGGTAGAAGTAAGGCAGAGGAATTTTTCCTGATGCTTTGTTCTGCAGCCACATTCCTGTATCCAGGTAGGAACTTTGTGGGTATTATTGCAGCAGCAATAGTGGCAGAGGCTTCCTGATTCATTTGGCAGAGTTCATTGAAGTCAGAAATTCCAGCACAACTTTCCAATTTTTCATCTGCCTAATAATGGCAGATGTAGCAACTCCCCTTGCAGGACAGTATAGTGGTATTATTCTGCAAATGTAGCCTAAATAACATTTTTCTAGTCCTTCCAACTCCTTATATTATACCTCTTTTAGATTAAAACAGCTGAAATTATTTGTTTCTTAAAAACAAATCCTATTATAGAGTTTGTATTATTTAGCTCTTCTATGTAACAAATTACTCCCCAACCCCAAAAAACTTAGTGGCTTAAAACAATAAACGTTTATTATCTTATGATTTCTTTGGGCCAGGATTTTGAAATCAGATTAGCTTGATGATTCTGGTTCAGAGTGTCTTGTGTGGTTGCAATCAAGATATTAGCCAGGGCTACAGTCATCCGAAGGCTTAAGTGGGGCTGGAGGATCCACTTCCAAGATGGCTCACCAATAATAATGTTGTCAGAATGAGTCAGTTCCTCACTTGTATTTGGCAGAAGGCCTCAGTTCCTCACTGTGTGTATTTCTCCACAGGGTTGCCTGCATGTCCTAACAACATGGCAACTGGTTTCCTTCACCCACACCACCCTGCTCCCCCACCCACGCCACCCTGCTCCCCCACCCACACCACCCTGCTCCCCCACCAAAACAAGCAATCCAAGGAAGAAAATGAAGATAATGCTGCAGGACCTTTTATGACCTTGTCTTCTAAGTTGCATGCCATTACTTCTACTTTATTCTGTTCATTAGAAGCAAATCACTAAGTTCAGCCCACAGTCAAGGAGTGGGAATTTGGTTTCCATTCCTTGAAGGGAGCGGTTGCAGAGAAATTGTGGACGTATTTTAAACCACCACATAATTCTATACAGATGTGAAAGTATATTATTTTGCATATTTTCTATGCAGTCTGCATATATCTAAATACCTCTCCATAATTAGTAATAATTCCAACAACCCCAAATAGGTCATCTCTTCTCTCCTGGAAACTGGTCAAATTTCATCAGTCTTTCTTCTATTATCCTAATTTTTCTTCTTCAAAGGCAGTATATCATGAAGGTTAATTTGCCTCTTTGTACTCCTGCTAATGTAAAGATGAGATTTGTCTCTGTATTTACTATGAGTGTCATGGTTTTTCATACTGAATAATTATTAATAACCACAGACCTATCTTTCTTATGAGCAAAAAATGAAATTCTACCATTGTTTCATAGCAGGAGACCCCCAAGAGTAATTAAAATATAAGTGAGTTATTTTAAAAGTGTCAGGAGAAGGGAGTAGAAGGGCTTGAATTATCTTACTAAATTTATTGAAGAAGTGAATCAGATCATTTAAGAATAACTTAAATTCATTACATATTTTTAAAAGCAGTTAAATTATTTTCAAGGGGTTCCCACAAAAAAGATGACTACCCTTATATAGTAATAATAGCAAGATATTTCAGATAATTAAAGATATTTCAGAACCATTTTGACAATTCAAAAAAAGTTTCTAATAAAACTAGTTATATTATAAAACTGGAGAGATTGCATTAGTCGCTCATATTTGTTTTAATATCCCAAGCCACAATTTAAAAATTTTTATATCCTATGTCTTTCCCATTAACCCTTTTCACAGATTCCCAATATCAGGATAATGTTAGGACCACGTCCAACAACTAGCATAGTTATTGTAGCAAATTAAGTGCTCAACAAAATTCCTTGTACTAATTAATAGATTAATGTAGCTAATGAGAGTGAGGTCTGGTCGCTTGAGGAAGAGTGGCATCCACCTGGCTGGCAACCATTGCCAAGTTAATTTAAAATCTTTCATTTTGTTTGCCCTTTCTAGTTTTCTTTTGTGCTATAGATGTGTGAGCCCATAACAATTTTCAGGACTAATCTGCAAGGTGCCATAAAATACAGCCCGTATCCCCATCCCCAACCTGCCTAATAAATGCAGAATACTAAAACATGAAAGATAATCACAAGTGAGGCATTTGCTGAATTCTAAAGATATATTCCCATACCATATCATCAGAATTCTTATGATTGATTTGTTTTTTTCAAAGTACTACGTGCTGGTCTACCTTTACATGGTTGGCTTCCTACCCACTTGTCTCGACCCTTCTTTATTCTAAATATGTTTGCATATTTTTCATTGTAAACCCTGTGTAAGATAAATGGTACTATAATGAAAAGTAATGTATGAGAAATGAGTGTATTTGACATTGGCTGTAGAAGTGGCCTCCATAGATACATGGGAACAACCGATGGCATGCACTGTAGAAGGATCGTAAGCAAGGGTACGGAGAATGGGAAGTTTAAAGCACGTTCAGCACCTAGATCTCTTTTAATCCTAAGTAAATAACGCCCCTAATTGTGAAAGGACGTATATTAAAACACAATATGTAAGCACACACCTGTTAATTTTGGAGAATGCAATTGCCTTGACTGATGTAAGCCACCGATCAACCAAAAAGGTGAACACCCAAAAGGATACAAGTCATGACTTTTTCTTGACTGTTTAGCTATAATGTTATTGGTCATCTGTGTTGTTTAACATACATACCCCAGTAAAAAAGAGACATTTGCTTTTTGGTAGAAGGTGATTATCAGGACAAAGATATAAAAATCTGAGGAATCTCTACTAAGCATACTATGAATACTATCAATACCTGGGGGGAAAATGTGGCCTACATCCACAATATTCTCTCCAAATGGCTTCCAGAATCTAGTCTACGCAGTAGTATATGGCAAAAGAATACACTGGACCCTAACTATAAGGAAGCTTGGAAGAGTTGTGATAGTAATTTCTCTGGTAGCATTAGATAACAACTAGTAAAGTCCTCTGATTACACACATAGTTCCTCGGAAAAATGAAAAATATGATTTTAAATCTGACAAGCTTAATACATGATGGCTATAAATCAGAGATGTTTATTCAGCCCACACATTAAATGCACATATTTGTTTAAAAAATACTTACACACCTACTATGTTCCAGTCACTGTGCTAGGGATGGGAGTGGAAAGGAGAGTAGAAAGATGGATCAAATGAATTTCTTCCTCCTAATAAATGTACAATTATACAAGGGAAGCAAACAAGGGAGAAAGAAAGTATGGGAGGAAAAGTTCGCAATGTCTCTCTTTAAATATATTTTTTTATTTTTATCAAATGTATACAAACACATATATTTGATTATTTGAACAAGTAGTTTTACAAATTTTTCCCAATCTCCTTTCATTCTCCATTTAATAAAGGCAAATGTGTCATTCTTCCAGAAGGCTCGTGGAAGAGGCAGCACAGATTTCTACTTACAGATCAGTATGGAATAAATGGTCTGTTTACGGAATCTCCTAAATTGGAGGGTTTTCTTGGGAATCAGCATCTAGTCTGGATTTCACTAATAAAAAAACAACTAATCTGGACAATACCAAGTAGCAGACTCTTTTCCTGCTTTCTGGACATCAACTGGAAGGTGCTAATAATCAAGTATTGAGAAAATCCCCATGAGAATAGTCAAGAAGTAACTGCAAATGTATTGACATGTTTCTCACGGATTACTGTTATTTCCCCTGATTCTCCCAACCCACCTAAAAAGATCATATATTAGGAGTCAATTTTAAATTAATGGTATAAGCATAATACTTGCTGTAGATGTTTGATCATGTGCCCTTCATTTGCAATAAAAGTTTTAATATTTCTAAGTGTTAGAAATATGAATATATCTTGAGGGAGAGGGTTGGAAATGATGCATGTTTTTCATATTTTATAGCATATATAAAGCTACTACTCTATTAATTTTCTTTAAATTAAATGAATTTCATCAACCTTCTTTGCATCAAATACTGTGCTAGATACCTCACAAATATAAATCCATTTTATCATAACTACAACTCTTCAGTTAGGTATACTTAGGTCCATTTTATCTTACATTATTATTATTATTATTATTATTATTATTATTATTATTATTATTTGAGGCAGGGTCTAACTGTCGCCCAGGCAGGAGAGCAGGGGCACAATCTCAGCTCACTGCAGCCTCCACCTCCCAGATTCAAGCGATTCTCTATTCTCATGCTTCAGCCTCCCAAGTAGCCGGGATTATAGGCATGTGCCACCACATCCGGTAACTCCATTTTAGAACTTTAAAAACTGAGACTCAGTCTTGTGGGAAGAGGTAAGATTGAAACTCCTTCGAAAAACTTCTCTTCTACTTCACCTAACAAAATGATCCACATATTTTGCTGACAATTTATCAAACAAGAAAATATGTTTAAACTAATGTTCAAAAACAGGTGTCCAAAGCAAGAAACAGGAGATTCTGAAGCCCAGCAGACGAGCAACTAGTTCAGCTTATAATAATGCCTCCACCATCCAGACATTATTAATGAATCCTGAAAATTCTCACTAACCTCAAGTCTGGAGAAAAGCAAACTGAGCAACCACCCTTGTCTTTCTTGTCTTCTTTTATCTTTTTTTCCTTTTTGTGTGTGTTAATCATTCTTTTCACTAAGTTGTAATGGAAACTGGAAAAGAAGAGGATAAAATAAGTGAATAGCAAGTTTTTCTTTAACAGAAGTGAAGCCTTCAACACTCTACATAGTATGCCCCACTGGAATAGTGTATACTCTATAAACAAGCAGATTGAAAATTGGCATTTAACAAAATCAAGAACAAAGACAACACCTCCACTACACACCCATTCACACCATAGCCTATATTTCCTCAGGCTGTAGAACAGAAGATAGAGAACAGAATCCCTTGCCTCACTTTACAATTCAGTGGGAAAAGTGGTCTCAGATAAAGCAGAAAGGGAGCCAAGAAATCACTTGTAGTATATTGAAGTCAACTGAATGTATGCCTAGATAGAGCCAAACGTGAGAAAGAACAGAATGAACAATCAGGAAAACTTAATTTGGCACGTTTAAAAAAAAGAAGAATGAAAACTAAAGAGAGGGAGGGAGGAAGGAAGAAAACATTGAAGAATCAGACACAAAAAGCTCAAACCAGAAGAAAACCCAATCCAAGAAACAGAAAGAAGTTATCCCAACTTTCACTGTTGTATTTTAAAAAAAAGAATAAGAATGCTGGGCACGGTGGCACACGCTTGTAATCCCAACACTTTGGGAGGCCGAGGCGGGCAGATCACGAGGTCAGGAGATGGAGACCATCCTGACTAACACTGCGAAACCCCGTCTGTCTACTAAAAATACAAAAAGTTAGGCAGGCGTGGTGGCGGGCACCTGTAGTCCCAGCTACTCGGGAGGCTGAGGCGGGAGAATGGTGTCAACCCGGGAGGCGGAGCTCGCAGTGAGCCGAGATCATGCCACTGCACTCCAGCCTAGGGGACAGAGCGAGACGCCGCCTGAAAATAAATAAATAAATAAATAAACAAATAAATAAATAAATAAAGAATAACAACATAAATTAAAGAAAGTAGGAGACCAAATAAAAACTCTAATTAACCACTAGTATTTGCTTTACCCATGACTTTTCACCAATAGAAACTAGATATTTTCCTATGATGTTATAATTAATGTAAACATGCCAGATATCATTAATGTTCACTTCTACCTCAAAATTATGGTAGTTATTAAGTTCATAATTGAAAGATTCTCCCCAGGGCCTGAAAGCTTAAGGGAATGAATATCTTCTCCCTCCTCAGGCCCAGTCCCAAAGCACAAGGCCACTAGCGCCAGTAGCCTGTCGTCAGCAAGATAGCAGAAGCAGGAAGAGAGCTGGCCGGAAGACACATACCCACTGAAGATCGAGAGGGAGGCCGTCCGGGTGCTACGTAGCAGTCACGTCAGACTGGCACACTTACTGTTTACAGAGGACTGTAAAACCCCCGCTCAGTCCTCATTTGGGGCTGACGCCATTTTAGGCCTCAGCCCCGTCTGCACCCAGGTGCTTATTAAAACAGCATATTGCTCCACACCACCTCGTGTCGTCTGTTGGCGTGGTCTCTGGGTTCGAACCAATACAAGAGCCTTGCAATCATTAGATTTTGTTATTTAATGCATTAATAAAGGAATGTATATATTTCTATATCACAAATTTTCAAAAATTTTTGATACTTGGTTTTTAATATAATTGATTTTTTTTCTGTAATTGCATGCATTTTACTTTAAATGTGCAAGAACATTATTCTGAGGAGGGGTCTGTAGACTTCACCAGAGTGCCAAAACCATCCATGGAACAAAAAAGTGGTTAAGAACTCCTGCAGTCAAATCCCAGAAAAGTCTGCAGCTCCTCCAGCATACATATTACGTGAAAAAAACCCATGCAAGTGAAGGATCCTGAAGCTGAAGCTTAATTTGTTTTAAAATAAATTGATTACTGGTTGTAGCTGAAGTAGCCATTATCAACCAAGAGTTAGAACCCAAGTGCTGGTAATAATACAGTAACAGGAAAGGACTCCTAATATCATGGAGAAGCAATGCTGTTACTAGACCTTACCAAGGACAATAGCTCAGAACCTAACACAAACCACAGACTCCTAATAAATGGTAGAGCTGGAGAAAGTTGCATATTCATTAGTATTTTCCTTCACAGATCCAATCTCCTGAGTACAAATGTCCAAGTGAAAAGTGTTTCATATCAACAATAAGTGGAATGAAAAGTATCCCTAAATGTATTAGTCCGTTTTCACACTTCTGATAAAGACATATCCAAGATTGGGAAGAAAAAGAGGTTTTAATGGACTTAAAATTCCACGTGACTGGGGAGGCTTCATGATCAAGGCGGAAGGTGAAAGGCACGTCTCACATGACAGCAGACAAGAGAAGAGACCTTGTGCAGGGAAACTCCCCTTTTTAAAACCATCAACTCTGATGAGATTTATTCACTATCATAAGAACAGCACAGGAAAGACCTGCCCCATAATTCAATTACCTCCTACTGGGTCCCTCTAACAATACATGAAAATTCAGGATGAGATTTGGGTGGGGACACAGCCAAACCATATCACTAAATTTTAAAAACTCTTCCATCCATAAAGAAAAAGATCTCCAATCTATGTTTAGCAAAAGTAAACTTGTTACTCCCTAGTCAAAATTCTCCAAAATCTTCATACTATAGCAGTGCTTTCAGAGAATCAAAGACTTCATAGGAAATCTTTTTGTTTTTGTTTTTTAGATGAAAAGTCAGGACCTGAATTCATACCTTGCCCAAACGTGTTTCATAATTGCTTTTGAAATCTGAACTCTAGGCATCCTTTCCCTTCAATCAAAAAGTAGCATACACATCAAGCAACTTTGTACGTGTGCTTGACCTTCATTAATGTTTCCTGTGGGTAGTACTTTCAAATTATATAGCTTATCCATGAAAGTTCTTAATTCATAAGAAACAAATGTGAAAATTTCAGAAGCTACACATCAGAGATGGTTCTGAAAAAAAAAATTATGTTGCCAAAATACTAACTTCCCATATGGATTCTCTTTCCCCAAGAGCTCTCAAGGAACTCATTTGAAGTTTTTTCAAGTTCACAACCAGCCTCACAAGATTTATTTACCTAAAAATAAGATCTCAAGAATCACAAATAGAGTAGATATGGTAGCCCTTCTGCCTGAAATGTCCTTGCTGCACCTCTCAGCTTGAAAATCTCCTCTTCATTTTTCAGCGCCTTTTCATTCATCCATCTTCCATGCCCACAGTAGAATTAGCTGCTTTGTCTTGTGTTTCAATAGCACTTAAGTTATGGCCTTATTTAGCACTTACTATCTACCGTTTGAATCTGTTTATATAGCTGCCTACTCTAACTAGATTATGAGTTCTTCAAGGCTAGGGTGAGTTTTCAGTTCTCTCAGGGATGCAAGGATAATGTAGGTACAGAAACAAAGACAGAAACCAAAGACAACAAAGGTTGATGGGAATAGCAAAAGGTAGAGCCTGAAGTGACTCCTCAAGCCAACCTTCACTGCATCAACTTTTTCCTTTTAATGTATTCAGTTTTAATATGAGAAGAGGAAAGAAGTAGGTTTCGGGTCCAAAAAGAATCTTACCAACTTTAGTGACATAATTTTTCTGTACAAAAATCAAGGCAATTTAAGATTTATCTCCAACTGTGCCTTTAACCCAGGCTGACCCATCACACATTGTGTAACCAGCACAAGCACTGGATAAAAGTAAACGTAAAGTCTTATGTTTCCCATATAGCAATTATCTCCGATTCATTTGCTTTGCTTTTCCCCACATTTGCTCTTTGCTCCCACTATCTACCCCACACCCATCTCAGTTTATCACACTAAGACAACTTGACTTTTTCTGCTGGGAATAACTGGATGGAAATCCAGGTCCATTTTCAGGCTTCATAGTGTAGCTCTGAAACTCAAATCCCAGATCCCAGCGACTTGGAGGAAAACAGAAGAGGTGGTATTGCTTTTCTCTTGTGCAAGAGGAGAGGCAAAGATACATGGCCTCACATGCAGCATGGAGCCCTGCCAGGAAGGCTCTATGAACTTCCTGGTCTTGTTATGTGTTGTGTGTAATACCCTCACCTGAGCAGATACAGCCTTTCAGCCATTCAGCTGGAGAGGCAGATACTATGGCTGTAGTTCCAGGAACTCAAAAGAAGACCTAAGAAACAAAGCACATATTTGTGGCTTCGTTGGAGTTTTTCCAAAAGCAGACTCAAGACAAGGATATTAGTGCAAGTAGTTTTATTAGGGAAACAAAAATAACAAAGGTAAAGAAGTGAGAACGTGATATATAAAGACAGAAAGAGAAAGCAACCAATAGGAGTGCTATTAGGTGATCTGCCACAGTGGGAGCTGGTGCTCTATTTCCCATGTAGGAATCCTTACAAATAGTGCAAAACGTATGTCTCAGAATTACCCAAGCTGTGAGGTGAGGGAGTTGGGATATTTATATATAAAATGCATACATTTTGTACATTTCTACAAGAGTCAACAATTGGCCAGATGTGGTGGCTCATGCCTGTAATCTCAGCACTTTGGATAGCCAAAGCAGGTGGATCACTTGAGCCCAGGAGTTCAAGACCAGCCTGGCCGACATGGTGAAACCCCATCTTTACGAAAAATACAAAAATTAGTCCGGTGTTGTGGCACGCACTTGTATTCCCAGCTACTCGGGAGGCTGAGGTGAGAGAATCACTTGAGCTCAGGAGCCGAGGTTACAGTGAGCTGAGATTGCACCACTGCAGTCTGGCTTGGGTGATAGAGGAAGACCCTATCTTAAAAAAAAAAAAAAAAAAAAAAAACAAGGCAACAACTGAGGGCTTACTGGAGTGAGAGGGCAGAAAGTTAACTCTTAATTGGGCAATATGGTTTTCCACAGTTGTAGGTGGGGGGTGGAGGAAAGATCCCTCCAGCAGATATTGGCAAGTGGAAGTCTAGAGTCTGAAGACTCTGAGGACTAGGGTGGCCACTACCCGCCTGTACTACATGTTGTCTGGTAATCTGGCCTAAGTCTTTACGTTGGATACTTCTGAGGCAAGCCTGGGTAAGGAGTATGCATGGAAACGAAGTGGGAGTTGGCACCAGAGAGTGCATTTCTGTAAATGCAGCCTACACTAACACCTTTTTTTGCATAGGGAGAGGATGCACCATTTTGCGCTGGTGCCTTACTCAGGCTATTACATTGTCATAATGGAGAAACAGTAGGCTTGGCCCTACACCCTAGTATCCTGATCCCCAAATGAGCCAGAGGGTGGAGGGTAGCCAGAATCTGCCTACAGATTCACATAAATGACAAGTTCCAGGGGCTCGGGGAACTTCCTGAACCAAGATGCAGTTCAAATTTACATCACTCTGAGTAGAAGCAATAGGATAAAAGGAACTATTTTCATCCACACTTCAACTCGGGGAGTAATCTGGGCATCAGAAAGAAACTAAATGGAATCTGTGCCAACCTTTTCAAAAGTCTTAGAACCACCCTTTAGGGTGAGCTTTGTAATGTAAACAGGGTCAAGAGGAGTCTATGAACAGGAGAAATGTGCTGTGGTCCTACGAGACCTGGCCATGTTGCATGTGTTTTCTAGATGAGATCTGTTTGCTTCTTAGGTAACTAGTGAAGACATCACCTACTGTTCTCACAGGTGAGGAGCCTCAAATGGAATCAGAGAACTTCTATCTTCTCTATTGAGATGAGCAGATACTGTTTCATCCTCTTCACAGTTCAAGCCTGGGTAGATGGTAGAGCATCTGTGAGTATCCCTCTGAAACCTGAGGCCTGGAATTTGTACAACAGAGTAAGCGATGGAAGTGTCTGAACTGCTCCCTCCTGTGGTGGGGTGCAGGAAATAATGAACACCAGCTTAGGGTCTTCAAAGAGGGGGTTGTGAAACAGGACCAAGGATTGGAGTAAGAAGAGAGAGAATGAAGAAGGGCTTGGCACACAGGGAGCATTTGTGTGTAGTACCTTCCATCTGAAGGCCAAGCCTGTGATGCCTCCAGCCCCTTGTGTACAAAGGAAAAGGAAAGTTTTAAAGTCGCAGTCCCTGGTTCTCCCTCACCATTATATTCTTGGAGGGCGGCCTTTATCTTCAACATCATACAGCCTGCGTGCATCTGGCGAAGACGAGCAAGGCAGAAGCTAGTCAGAAAGGGCTGCTGTTTCCTGATCATCTTGCAGCATGTATCAGTCCGAGTTCAACCAGTAAAGCAGACTAGTAGAAGATAAATACATCTCCTCGTGTGTGTGTGTGTGTGTGCACGTGCGTGCACAATTGTGCAGCTGGCCAAGTAAGTCCAAAGTCTGTGGGGCAAGCAGTTATGAAAAGAAGATCACAAACAAGCAGAAACCCCAAGGGCACAGCCAGGAGCTTGTTCACAGGTGGTCAGGAAGGGAAGATTATAAGCAGGCCAGAACCCTTGGGCACAGACATGCACCCTCTCCCCCATCTTCTCTCCTTCCTGCTTTTTTTTCTCTCTGTCCCCAAAGAAGCCCTATGCCCTCTTTTCAGGCCTTCCAACTGCTAAGGTCAGACCCACCCAGGGTAACTTAAAGTCAACTGATGAAGGACTTTAATTACATTTGCAAAAGCCCTTCACAGCAGCACCGAGATTGGTGTTTGACTGAATAACTGGGAGGATTGTATATGCTACCAAATGGCTACTAGTTCCCTTCATTTTCCAGCTCTCACAAGAGTGTATCTCTTATAGCCCACTGTATCTGGTACTACACTACAAACAGAATTCTGGAAAATGCAGTTTAACTTAGTTAAGCTGAGACACCACACAGCCATCACACAGGGAGATTTGGCAGAGGTGGGGAGGGGTACCAGTCATCCCTGAGAATTACTAGGTGGAGTTCCCAGTAAGTATCACTCACCCGAGAAGGACCTACCAAGGAAAACAATTCTGTGGATAGGAGAGACTGTTAAGACTGACTTCTCTGATTTCTATTCCTCACTCAGATTAGCGGGAAAAGTCCCTTCATATTTAAAAGGAAGGACTCCCCTGCAACCTTAATGAGGCATCCTGTAATGGGTGAGAAGTAGAATGTCACTCAGGAGATCAAATGCAGAGGCCCAGTGAGAAGACTCATTCTGAATGACTGGTATCGTCCTTCCCATGATCCTTGATGGTAATTCAGGTTTTAATGCAGAAAACAAAAATTCTCTAGATTCTTTTAAAGAATTATTTTTAACTGTGGTAAAATACACATAACAAAATGTATCATCATAACAATTTTTAAGTGTATAGTTCAGTGACATTAAGCACATTGACATGATCATATAGACATCACCACCATCCATCTCCAGAACTGTTTTCATTTTGCAACATGAAAACTCGGTTTCTGTTATACAATATTTCCCCACCCTCCCTTCCCCCAGCCCCTGGCAACCGTCATTCTACTTTCTGTCTATGAATTTGACAACTCACGTAAGTGGAACACTACAATACTTGCTCTTTTGTGACTGGTTTATTTCACTTAACATAATGCCCTCAATGTTCATTCATGTTGTAGCATGTGAAGGAATTGCCTTCCTTTTTAAGGCTGAATAATACTCCATTGTATGTATATACCACACTTTGTTTAGCCATCCATCTATTGATGGACTTCTCTGCTTTCAATGCTATTGGTATAAACCCAGAAGTGAAATTGATGGATCATATGGTAATTCTATTTTTAATTTTTGAGGAATTGCCACACATACTGTTTTTCACAACAGCTGCACCATTTTATATTTCCATGACAGTGAACAAGGTTTCCAATTTCTCCACATCCTCACCAACACTTATTTTCTGTTTTGTTTTGTTTTTGTTTTTTTTAATAGCAGCCACCCTAACGGGTCTGAAGTGAATCTAGTTATTTTAAGTAGAAATGAAATTAGACACTTAAAAACTATCTGATGCACTGGAGCAACAAGCTCTAGACTGGACTTCCAGAATGATTGCCAGAACACTATAAAGCCATCTGCCAGGGGAGCAATTACATTTGTCACAATCACAAATGAGGGGAAACAAAAAGTTGTTATTAGGATGACTGAGTTCAATAATAAACCACTAGTACTGTGGTATCAACTATGACTGCAGCAATGATGCCTAACAAACAACGACAAAATTTCACTGGCCTACAACAATAAGTACATATTTAGCTTTGTGCCTGTGGCTGGCTAATCTAGGCTGGGCTTGCTGGGAGCAGCTGGACTGAGGCAGGAAGCTCTGCTTCATGTGTTTCTCATCTACCTGCTGGGACCAGCATGTTCACTGGAGTACTGTGTAGTCATCTCATGGTGACATCAGAAGGGTGAGTGGAAACAAGTCCTCTTCAGGTTTAGGCTCAGAACTGATATGCCAACACTTCCACCTTCTACTTTTGGTTATATTTCTCTCATTTAGTGACATGGAAAATAATAGGAATACAGGGAAGTAAGAAGATTGAAATCAAGAAACCTCTGCCACTGCCACTCAATGCCCTCAAGCAGGTGTCAAGACATTGGAACATGTGGCTGTCACTGTTTGCCCTACAAGCGTCTCTCAACATCCATGAAACTGGAGAGTGGATCCTGGAACACGGCTGCAGAAAAACTCTATAACTATTCTTGCCAGCAGAAAACAGCCAAAAATAATAGAAAGTAAATTCCACCTCACATTTCATTTCCAAAACTCACACAAATTCATCTTTTTAGAAGCCCTTAATAAATATTGAGAGCACTAGCTGCAAATGAGTCAGAAAAATGGTTTTTTAAAAAAACTTTTGAGCCTCTGGAACACAAGACATCACACTAGGAAGCAGAAATTTAGGCCAAGTGCTAATTGGTCACATCCAACATACCGGGCTAGACACTCATAACATATGGTCTCCTGAATCACTTGAATATTAAGCTTCACTGCATCTTAGTGACTCTAATAGTATCTGCAAGCTACCACAGCCCCCCAAGCTCCTTACTCCTAGGGGTTCTAGTATATGGCTACCAGGACCTCTTGGAGCAAGATCCGAACAGTCACCCTGCAGCAATATCACCATTGTGTCATACACGTAATACAGGGGGATCATTTACAGATGCAATCTTTATTAAACATGAACTTGAGAAATTCACCCTCTAAAATCTTAGTTTTCATTTGACTTTGAAATGTTACAATATAAAAGTAATCCTAGAAAAAGATGTTTCCCAGAAGCAGATAATTTTTGCATTTTATACTTACGTAAGGTTTAAGATAAAATAAAACACATCGTTTATTAATTTAGACTTTTTGTTGCAGGTTTCCTGAAACATTCTTGAGTGTTAAAAAATAATTTAGGAATTGATGTGCAGGTGTCACTCTTTATATTTATCCCTGAAGACTTTGATGAGTGTTGATGGCACTATTTCCTACTTTTGCTGGCTTGTTGTAGCCTGCCATGCTAGAAGTTTAGGCTTTGATGGATTATAGAACCTGAAGATCTGGAGAAAGAAGTGATTCAAATGTAGTCAAAAGCTGTCAAACTCCTATTGTTATTTTTGGTACTTGAGGGGCTCAAAGAGTCACTGGAGAAGACCAAGGGCCAGGAGGCAATGTTGGTTGGCAAAGAAGGAGAGCAGGAAGCCAGCAGGCACAGTGGACATTGAGGAATCTTGGATATGCCACATACCTGATTCAAGAGCGGCAGAGAGTAAATTAAGAAGGGAGAATACAATGAAGCAGGAAAGGCTTTGCCCTGGAGAAAAAGCCAATTCCATGGTCAGCAAGAGAAACTAGAATCAGCTCACTGGTCTGTTATTCATGCACAAAACAAAGTCAGGGCTGGTATCAAAACCTCAAGTCCGAGGTGGTAAGTTAAGACTGACATTCAGAAGACTCAAATTGAGTATGAGCCAAACTGACTTTAGCAAAAGCAGGGAATCAAAAAGCTGGGGGTTAGAAGATAGTAATGGGTCCCAACAATACAAAGAACTAGAGTATGAGCAAAACAGAATGCACAGGGAAATAGGGCAGCCTAGGGATGGAGGTGGCGAAGAACACCAAGGCATGGGCAGACTGCCCTGCTGCTTTTGCCTCAACCAATTTCAAGAGATTGGCCTTGGGATGCAGTTTGGCAGGAACTAGTGGAGACATGGGTGCTGCAGGTCAAGGCAGGCCAGAGATGCCAGGCAGCCAAATAGAGAAATAAAACACAGTTGACCAGCAGGTCTTCTCAGTCCAGCAGCTGCTACAAAGACTCACATACTTCTATTTGAAAGAAGAGCCAGATCCCAAAATACAGAATGCTCAGGGGATCCAGTGCAATGAAAATAACCTTGCTAGAGTGACAGAACTTAAAAGACAGATCTTGACAACAATAAATAGCAAAGCAATAAATGTTAGTACAGTTCTTCTCATGGTTACAGGGTTCGAGAGGACCAATTTTTTAAAATTATGTTTTATTTTTAAAACATTTATCTATAAAATACGTAAAACATCTGCATTTTAGGAAAACTCTTCTGGTATTAATTTTACATTTTATTATTTAAACATTCAATAGAAAGCTAAAATATTAATAAATTAATCAACATCAAATTTCATAAAAGTTGCTTTTATAAATGACCTTTTATAGAAGTATGATTCTGTAAAAAGACAACGAAACAGGTCTAGAAATCTGGAATGAGTCTTGTCTCTAATAATAACTGCTGATCGTTTCTGATAACACATAAAAGATAACGTTCTCTGCCCCAACATGAATATTCAGGCCAGGTGCAGTAGCTCACTTCTGTAATCCCAGCACCATGGGAGGCCAAGGAAAGAGGCTTGAGCCTAGGAATCTGAGGCCAACCTGGGCAACATAGCAAGACTCCTGCTTCTACAAATAAAGTTTAAAAAATTAGTCAGGTGTAGTGGCACACACTTGTAGTCCTACCTACTCAGGAGGCTGAGGCAGGAGGATTGCTCAAGCCCAGGAGTTTGAGATATGTAGTGAACCCTGATCACACCAGTGCACTCCAGCGTGGGTGACAGAGCAAGACTTTGTCTCTAAAAAACATCTTCTAAATAAAAATTTTTAAAAAGAATACTCGACCATTTCACAATAGCAGTTAAATATGCATAACATATAAACAATTATTAAGTATCATTAATATAATCTAATATTTGGAATGGGAAGAAACTCTTGTGCTTTTTCACACGGATTGTATGATCTCTAAAGTCAATGACAGCTCAAATTACATACTTAAAGATATTTAAAAATACCTGACTATGTGATCAAAAAGTTCATGAAGATATTTGTTGCCTTTTGACAAAAAATAGATTTGTATAATCAGCTAAAACCCACTAGAGTATACAAATATGGTGTCCGGAAATTTTTCTTTTTAATAAAGCAACAGCAACTTCCAGACAAATTTCAGATACTGGTGAAGCTGACCAGTATCTGTTAAAACTTTGCAAGCTGGACTTTCCTCTGACAGCACATTTCTCATTTCCATCCAAGTCCTTTCTCTGTTATATTTTACATTACAATAACAAAATGATACACAACCTGCTTTAGAATGTAGCCAGTGAATCAACACAGGAATGGTGTTATCTCAGTGGCAGGACTCTTTGTTGGGCAGAGAATGAATACCTAATAGCAAGACAAACTGGAACACAAAAGAACTGTTGTGTATGGTAATTATGATCTATTAGGTGCTCTAAGTGAGTTTCAAAAGTTTGTTTTCAGTAAATTACAAATAGAAGAGTTTCCAGAGAGAGCCCTTACCTACTGTATTTTCTTCCTGACCCGATTTTTGCTGAAACCTGGTGGCATTACCTTGAGGCCATGGAGAAAGGTACCACTTACAAATCCAGTTTTTAATACATTTTTTTTGTTTCTTCAATCTACCATTACCTTGATCTTGATAGTTTTTAATACATTTTAATGTAATGATCCCTGCTGCTCTGTTTTTAATGTTGTAATTATTTTAAAGCCGGTTTCAGTGAACACCAACATTATTAGCTAACTGTATAGGGTAAAGGCTATAAAATGCCAACTATATTTAACTTACAAATATTTTTGCCTAAACCTTTAAGGCATCTTGATAAACTTTAGTTAAAATAAGCAGAGCAGTCAGAGATATTCTAGAGTTTCATCTCTAATTCATGGACTTTTGTTCCTGTTGTTTATCCCAAACACAATTCCATATAACTTTCTTTGCCCAGTCACAAACTGAATATTTTTAAGAACAGCTCAAACTCAGAAAAGGTGTGTGTGTGTGTGTGTGTGTGTGTGTGTACACAGACACACATAGTGTTCTAGTCAGGGCTCAAAATCACAGATACCCAAGCTAGCTTCAACAAAGAGACAGATATGGAAGGCATGTAAAGAATCTCATGAAATATGATAGGAACAGCAAGCCTTGTGCAAAAGTGGTACTATTTGTTTTTGTTTCTTTTTAAAATTTTTCCATAAGTTATTGGGGTACGGGTAGTATTTGGTTACATGAGTAAGTTCTTTAGTGCTGATTTGTGAGATTTTGGTGCACCCATCACCTGAGCAGTATACACTGCACCGTATTTGTAGTCTTTTATCCTCACCTCCCTCCCACTCTTCCCTGCAAGTCCCCAAAGTCCATTGTACCATTCTTATGCCTTTGCATCCTCATATCTTAGCTCCCACATATCAGTGAGAACATGCAATGCTTGGTTTTCCATTCCTGAGTTACTTGAAACCAAGGCTACATTCTCTACTTCTCAGGAGCCATGTGACTTGGTCCTTGGTCCTCTCTCTTGTGACTGGATTCTTCTACTTATCAGAACATGGTCATCTGGTATGACTTCATAGCTTGGCTTCTCAGCTCCAGTGAGCACCACCAACTAAAATGGTCCTTTGTGGCCAGGCAAAATGGCTCATGCCTGTAATCTCAACACTTTGGGAGGCCGAGGCAGAAGGATTACATGAGGCCAGGAGTTCAAGACTAGCCCGGACTACAAAGCGAGACCCTGTCTCTACTAAAAATGTTTTAAAAATTAGTCATGTGTGGTGGTGCACACATGTAGTCCTAGCTACTCCAGAGACTGAGGCAAAAGAATCACTTGTACCCAGGCTTCAGTGAACTATGATCGTGCCACTGCACTCCAGCCAGGGCAACAAAGTGAGACCTCTCTCTAGAAAAAAAATTTTATGTCCCTTTGTGTTTCTAATTCAAGTTTCTGAGAGAGGGACTAGGATAGAGTCAGCAATGTGACCTGTGATGGGCCCTTTGTGGGTCTTCAGGAATAAACAATTAGATCAGAGAAGACAGATCACAAAAATGACTAAGCAGGCCTTGTGGGCAGGATGAGCAAAGATAGAAATGTCCAGTATGATCACTGAGTGTATGGATAGTTATTATTTGTATGGCACATTATAGCTTCACAATATTACATTTTAAAATTTACTCTGTCTTAGTCAAAATTCAACTAGAAAACAGAAAATATATTTACTTATTTACAATAGAGGGAATTTAATACTGGAGATTGGTAGCACAGGAGATGGAAAGACTGAAAGTGAAACTGGAAACAACATAGAGATTAGCAACAGCAGGAGGTTTCTGGCTCCCCTAAGCTGGAAGGACAAAAATAGGGGGTGGTGTTACTGGAATTCAGGGTCAGAACCACAGTCAGCCTGAAGACGAGGCAACTGAAGTCATAAAAGGGGCATAACTGCTCCTGAAGATGCTGCAGGGAAAGAGAAGAAAATAAATACCTGGCTTTTCTCTTCTTCTCCCTTTCCAGTCTTCTCTGTACTTGCCATTGGCATGACACAGGAACCTGGTATCTTAGCCAGTTCATGCTGCAATAACAAAATACCAAGGACTAGGTGGCTTAAACAATAGACATTTATTTCTCACAGTTCTGGAGGCTGGGAAGTTCAAAATCAAGAGGTCAGTATGGTAGGTTTCTGGCAAAGGTAGGTTTCTTCCTGGCTTATAGATGGCCACCTTCTTGCTGTGTCCTCACATGTTGGAGAGAGAGAGACATCTCTTTCTCTTCCTCATCTTATAAGGCTATAGCCCTACACTTATGACCTGATTTAACCTTAATTATCTCCTGAAGACCCCATCTCTAGATACAGTCACACTGGAGAGTAGGGTTTCAACATGTGAATTTGGAGGGGACACAATTCAGTCCATAGCTCCTGGGAAATGCAGCTACTCACCACCCCCATACCACTGGGACATAGAAAATGCAAGAAATGCATCTGGCATCGCAAACAGGACAAGGACTGGCATGCTCTTCACAACACTGCAAGGAAGCTATTATCATTCTTACTTTACAAATTAGGACATGAAGCAATTTAAATAAACTTATTCAAGGTCACAAAGGCTGTAGATGGTAGCACCAGATTTTATTCCAGGTCTTCTAATTCAAAACCCAGCTGACAGTGACTTCCATTGAGCCTTTACCATATATTTCAACTCTCCTGGGCTCACCTGTCTCTGAATTTCTATACTACTTTTATCCTTTACCTTACAATTTATCACTTATTACCATCTTATTTTCATCATTCTTTTGGGGAATATTTTATCATTCCACACCTGGCCATATGAACCAAAAGTACCTTAAGATCAAATATCATGTAGCTCCTCGGCCGGGCCCAGTGGCTCATGCCTGTAATCCCAGCGCTTTGGGAGGCCGAGGCGGGCTGATCACTTGAAGTCAAGAGTTTGAGACCAGCCTGGCCAATATGGTGAAACCCCATCTGTACTAAAAATACAAAAATTAGCCGGGCATGGTGGCACACATCTGTAGTCCCAGCTACTAGGGAGGCTGAGGCAGGAGAATCACTTGAACCTGGGAGGCAGAGGTTACAGTGAGCCAAGATTGCACCACTTGACTCCAGCCTGGGCGACAGAGCAAGACTCCATCTCAAAACAAAATAAAACATGATATTTGTTTTTACAAATATCACATAGCTCCCAAAACAGCATCCATTCCATTGTCAAGGCATACAGTAGGTGCCAAATGACTGCTTTGATTAATTTCTCCCACAACATTTCCTAGTGTTATTGAGAATGGTTGTATTATTTCTTGTTAATAAAACCCTTCATCTATTTTCCAAAATGCCATAGTTCTCCAGTCATCAAGAAAATTGTCTGTGGCTCAAGGAAATCATCTATATAAATGTTTTTTATTATTTTAGATAAAATCCCATAGAATGGCCTATTGGTATGAATCAGAATCTTTAAATACTTTGCAATTTCCCTCTTAACTGAGTTACCTGTCAAGGTTATCTTTTATCTTCCTCATTATTCATCCTTATTGTGAAACTGCCATCCACTTTTGCCATAGCTGCCTTGTAATTATCTGGCTAGGTCACTATTGATTGGCAATATGTCATACCATCCTTTGCAGATGAAATTTGTAGAAAAATCAGAAATTCCTTTGCAAAAGCTCTTTCAGGTGAAATGATAAAGATTTATTTCGTCATGACCATCTATATTAGGAAACATGGCATATGTATTGCAATCACTCAGAATGTTATTAGCACAATGAGATATAAAACAAAATCAAATTTCATAGTACTTGTATTAAAATATCAGAATCAGACTGTCTTTTACTTTTACCCTAACTCAGCTGCCCACTTCTGGACCCTGTCGTAACTAGTAATTCTTTTCTTCAAGTATCCCATTCCCTGATCATCAGCAATTATTTTTCCAGATTACTTCCACGGGTACCACTGCAAAAACTCTTCAACTGCTTTGAGACCTCCAGTGCAACACTCCTGTCACTTTCTCCCCATCCACTGTTACATATCACACCCCACCCCTCACCAGCTTAACTTTCTTCCTTTCCTAAAATGTTGTTTTTCTGCATCTCTATTTAAGTTGGTGAACATTCTTGGAGGAAATAACAGGACCAGGCTGAATGATTTCTGAGGTTTAGTCTTTTTCAGGTGGGGAAAGGATGTTTTAGCTTTTGTTTTTGTTTTGAAGGAGATGAGGGTTGCAGCTTTTCTTATGTTTTAAGGAAAATTGATGGTTCCTGTCAGACCCAAATTGTATTTAATTTTTTTAAAAAGTTGTAGTTTAAAAATTCAGGTAACATGAAAGGATGTAGAGGTCAGCCTCAGTCTCCCTCCAACCCCTGATAGTCTCCGGTTCTCCTCTCTGCAGCAACCAGTATTTTAATTTTTCTGTATCATCTTCCCGGAAGAATATTATATTAGTCAAGATAGGCTAGGTTATACTTAGCAGCAAATTTAACCCAAAATCTCAGTGGCTGAATACAATGAAGGTTTGTTTCTGCATCAAATTACATGTTTAAGCTGCATCACTTTGTGAGGCTGTCATCTCAACATATGGCTTCGGGTGAAGAAAGAGCTGGAAAGTTGCACAGGGCTTAATCACATGGTCCACTTAACTGTAGAGTCATCTTCTGTGTGCCAGGTGGGAGGGGAGAGCCAGATATCAGTAAGCACTAACAATCTCTATCACAAATAAGCTTATATGTGCATTTTGCATAAATGGGAGCATACTAGACATCGTTTCTCCACTTTGCTTTGCTTTATTCACTTTGCAAGATATGATGCATATGATAATTTCCTCCATGTGGTCACACTATAATTTATTTACATTCTATTTGATTGATGGATACGTATGCTATTTCTAGTCTTTTGTTACTATAAACAGTAGCTGTAATAAATATTCTTGTAAAAGTAATATTGAAATGTATTGAGACCATAATGTGTGCAAGGCACTATTCAGATCATGTGGTATATTTTAAGTCTAATACTGTTGGCAACTCTATGTGACAGTTGACATAATTTATAGATATCTTACTTATAGCAGCAGAGCCTGGCCTTAAACCTAGGCAATTGGTCCCATAGCCTATCTAATTCACATAGATATTTGCACCTATATGCACAAATTTCCACCATATAAATTCCTGTAAGTGAATATGTGGATCATAAAGAGTTTACATTTTAAATTCTGTCAGATATTCTCAGAAGCACTAGATAACTTTTGTGGACACTTTCAAATCCACTCTGCTCTTAGGCAACCTATTCCATGCAGGTGTCTACAAGCTTCATGCAGATGTAATTTGACAGCACCTTTTCTTGGCATTCTCAACACTCACACATCAGAGACCTGGAAGCACAGGGATGTCTAATGCCCATATAGCCCCCTTGACCAATGGAAGCCAATCAATAAATGCTTCTCTCCCCAGCTGGAAACTTCTATGATATATTTCCTAAGACTCTTCAGAAGATCTCACAGAATTGAGCATTAGTTTCCCAAAGCAGCAACACACTGAAACTTTGCACTAGGTTTCTTTCATCCTTTTTCACTTCCCTGTCTTGTTCCCTGCAATGACTGCTTAAATAAAGTATCTGCAGCAAAGCATTTGTCTCAACTCTAATTTCAGAGGAATCTAAATGTAGTAAATGCATGGTGCACAAACGAGATCCCTGCTTCAAGCCCACGGTACTCATTCCCTTGGCCACTGGGTATGTTGCCTGCTAAGTCCCTTTAAGAGCACTACCCTAGCCAAAGGGAGCTGCTTCACTCTCCCCATGGCCTAACCCAGTGACCGGTAGGTTTAGGGGTAAAGGATCCCAACTACCGTGTCTCTGTTTAAGATCTCTCTGAAGAACAAGCTCAACTCCAGATAGTTCCATGGTGATATGGTTTGGATGTTTTGTCGTCTCCAAATTTCATGTTGAAATGTGATCCCCAATGTTGGAGGTCGAGTCTGGTAGCAGGGTGTTTCGGTTATGTAGGTGGATTCCTCATGAATGGCTTGGTGCTGTCCTCGTGGTAAAGAGTGAGTTCTTACTCAATGAGTTCATGCAAGAGCTGGTTATTTAAAAGAGCCTAGCATCTCTCTTGCTCCCTCTCTCATCATGTGACACGCTGGCTCCTCTTTGCCTTCCGGAATGACTGCGAGCTTCCTGAGGCCCTCACCAGAAGCAGGTGTTAGCACCATGGTTCATGTACAGCCTGCAGAACCATGAGCCAAATAAACCTCATCATTATAAATTACCCAGTCCCAGATGTTTCTTAATAGCAACGCAAATGGACTAACACACATGGGATGCACCAAGCCCAATAAATGGCAACTACATCACAGTCAGTCTTGCTTTCCTCACTCCCATACAGGTGTTTTACTTGAGAAGACTCCACCATAAACCTCCTGCATGTAAATATCCACCTCAGAGCCTGTTTCCTAGGAAACATGATCTGAGACGCTAAACTAAGACAACTGGTATCAGTAGTGGCCCTAGAAAACAAGCCCTTGGGATGAGATTTGGGGACTGGATCACTTACAAACTGCAGTAAAACTCCTCTGCAATTCCTGAGCTCTCAATTGTGGGAGATTGAGATGAGGTTCATGTGAAAAGTGAAGTACTGGGTTATGCAGTAGCTAAGGCACTCAACAGGGGTAATGTTCATTATGATTGTAGTGGTGGCCTGAAATGCTTTTGATCTAAAAGGTTTTTGCAGTGACTGAACAGGTGTATTGAGCACAGATATGATGGGGATCTCGACCACTGAATTCTTTAAGTATTGATGGGGCTACCATTTTCTCTGGGCTGTGGTATTATTTGTGATTCACTATCTTGGTCAAGGGGCTGGGGAACAGTTTCAGAGGCTTATAGAATGTCTATCAGCATAGCAACTGACACAACATTACCTCTAATGAGGGTCTCATTTTATGGCAAAAGTAGTAAGTCAGTGGGCACAGGACCACAAGACATAGTGGTTTTATCACATACCTCTTTACCCCAAAGCATCTAGCTTACCAGATGGTTAAGTGACCTTTTACAGGTTCCGGTAACCCTCCAATTCATATGAAGTACCTAAAATAAGCAATTTTATAAAGACAGTATAATAAAGGTTACCAGAGACTGGAGACAGGAGGGAATGGGAAGTTATTGTTTTAATGAATACAGAGTTTCTGTTTGGGATGATGAAAAAGCCCTGGAAATGGACAGTGATGATTGCACAACATTGTAAAGGCACTGAACGCCACTGAATTTTACACTTAAAAATGGCTACAGTGGTGACTTCTGTTACATATACTCTACCACAACAAAAAAAGTACAAAGCATTTTTTAAAAGTAATGCATCTAGAGTATAAAAATTCCACTGTACTAATGCTTTATCTACTTGGTATTAAGGATACAGATAGGTAGAAAATTAAAAAATATATAAAGACAATTTGCTGAAGTTTTCCGTTTTCCTTCCTTTTTTTTTCTTTTCTTTTCTTTTTTTTTTTTTTTTTAGATAGTCTCGCTCTGTCACCCAGGCTGGAGTGCAATGGCATGGTCTCTGCTCACTGCAACCTTTGCCTTCCAGATTCAAGAAATTCTCCTGCCTCAGCCTCCCAAGTAGCTGGGACTACAGGTGCATGTCACCACACTCGGCTAATTTTTGTAATTTTTTTTTTTAAATAGAGACAGGGTTTCACTATGTTGGCCAGACTGGTCTCAGACTCCTGATATTGTGATCCACCCGTCTGGGCTTCCCAAAGTGCTGGGATTACAGGCGTGAGCCACCACACCCAGCCTTTCCTTCTATTTTTGAGTAGCATTTATTGGGCGGCTCCTAGAATACCAGTTAGTATATGTGTAAAAGGATTTCACTTACCTTGCTTTATCTCTTTATGTGAACACACTCCATACTATTAGAATTAGTAACTGTGCAACAAAATCTCAGAGTGATAACAATATTCACAGAGTCAATGTGGATTTTATTGCTCACTAATCTAGCTATGGAAATTATAATGCCAGATAAATACACATTTTACCAGTTTTGCACGTTTAAGGGGATAGGCAGCCTACCAAGAAATGTCTGTGAGTGGTTAGTTCCCGTCTGCATTCATATGCAATATTGTAAGCTCTTAGTCTAACTGCATAATTATATTTCCTGGGAATCTCCTCTGTGATTGATAAAAATTATAAATTAGCTGTTGTTGCAAGATGTTATTTTTCTTTTCTATAATTTCACAGACATTTCAAAGATAAAACTGCCATATCATCTATAATAGTAGAAAATATCCAAATGCACTCATAGTTTGGTGCAGAGGATCTACAGTTGGATAAACTGGAAGAATTGATAAATAATATAAAAAGCATATCTTTGTGATTACTTAACTGAAATACAGTGAAGCTATGATTGTTTTTGCAATGCATGAAAATTATTGTTTCTGTATTAATTTAGAGCTAGTACTATAAGGTCTGCAATATTGACTATTATTTCCCTTGGGATTGTATACATTATTTTAATATGTTGATGTACTTAATATTTCACCAAAGTAATACTTATTTCTTACACAATTTTAACTCAAATAAATCACTTTTTCGCATGCTGCTTTGTCTTCTTATTCTGTGCAATTTTACTTCAGAATTACTGCCATCCTTTGTTTTTTGTGATTATACTACCTTTTTTACTTTACTTTTTATACAAAATACATAGAGTATAAAATTAATGTGTTTCAAATGAGTTCTGTAAACAATAGTTTAATCACAAGACTCTGAATGCTCCAGGATAGACCTGGGAGCTTCCTCTCCTGTATTTGAGTTTTAAGCTAACCAAGAGTCAATTGTTTATGCCCAGGTCTGTTGATGCCAGTTATAGGAGTTCTTACAACTGCAGAATGTACTTAAATATTACATAAAATGAGAAATACGAATGCAGAAACGTTAAGCTTTAATTCGATGGAAACTAAGTCAAATGCTTCAAAATGCTTAAAAAGTGAGTTGCTTAAAAATATTCGCAAATTACATGGAGGTGAAGCAATTGTAAAAAAAAAAAAAATTTAACTGCAAAAATCCAGAAAGAGTCTGCATTCAGACTGCTCTGTAATGTCTTATATTCTATCTCCATGTTCATAAAATGGAAACCATGAAATTGAAGATAATGCAAATGAGATTGTGCCTTATTAAAACAAAGTGTAAAACTCTGATCAGGGGCTAACACTCAAAGGAAAGAAATAGACTCCACTGAACATTTGGGGAATGAACGCATAAAATACAAGCTTTAATTTTAAAACATGTAATTTTTGTATTGTTTTTCTCCCTTTAACCACTTTTTTGACTAACGAACCACTAGCAGCTAACGTGTCTGCAAAGAGTGTTCCCGGTACTAGATTATAGTCTAGAAGGGCCTGTCTAAATATTCTCATATGTCATAAAAAGCTAAAAATTTTAACAGTACAAGATTTAAGTGATTTCATAGCATGGTTAAGTACAAAATAACAATGCCTAATAACTTAATTTGTTGCATCTAAAACAATATTGGCATAAGCAGACATGATTTATAAAATAAATTTTTGAAATAGAATAAATTGGGTTTTTGTCTTCTTATCTGTTTTATTCAAATTTGAGGGTTGTTGTTGTTACTGTTGTTTTAGTAAAAGATGGAGGAGGGGAATGCAAAGGTAACACTTTCGTTTTTGAAGCTTTTTAGGAGTTAGAGAATATAAATACCAGCAAAATAATCTTTCAAAAACACATTTTACAGCTTTATTGAGGTATAGTTGACATATAACAAAGAGAACCTATTGCAGTGTGTCATTTGATATGTTTCGACGTATGAATACACCAAGAAACTAGCAAGTTTCCAAAGTGGTTATACATGTTACATTCCCACCATCAGTACATCAGAGTTTGTGTTGCTCTACCTCCTTGCTAACAGTTGGTATGATCAGTTCTATGGTTTAAATGTTTGTCCCCTCTGAAGCTCATGTTGAAACTTAACCCTCATTGTAAAAGTATTAAGAGGGTGGAAAGTCTGACTATGCTATTTGAGAGGTGGGACTTTTAGGGAGTAATTAGGATTAGATGAGGTCATGAGAATGGGACATTAGTGGCTTCATAAGAGGAGGAGAGACCTAAGCTAAGATGCTCAGTCCCCTTGCCATGCAGTGCCCTATACTGCCTCACCCTGGGACTCCCCAGAGTCCCTACCAGCAAGAAGGACCTCAGCAGACATGCCTCCTTAACTTTGGACTTCTCAGCCTCCAGAAGTGTAAGAAATAAATTCATTTTCTGTGTAAATTACCCAGTCTCAAGTATTCAGTTATAGCAACAGAATACAGACTAAGTCAGTCTTTTGAATTAAAGCGGGTATATTCTAGTGGGTGTATTTCATTGTCATGTTAATTTGCATTTCCCAGTTACCAATGACGTTGAGCATCTTTCCCTGTGCTTATTTGTTATCAATATATTTTCTTTGGTGAAATCTCTTCAAGTTTTTTGCCCATGTTTTATTGGATTGTTAGTCTTATTAAGATGTAAGAGTTCATATATACTAAATAAAAGTTCTTTGTCAGATATACATTTTGCAAATATTTTCTTCCAGCTTGTGGCTTGAATTTTCATTTTCATTACAGTATCTTTTAAATAGGGAAACTTACTAATTTTGATAAAGTCCAACATGTTAGATTTTTTCTTTTACGTTTGTTATTTTGTGTCCTTTTAAAGAAATATTTGCCTAAGATTTCATAGAATGTTTCTTCTAGAAGTTTTATAGTTTTAGCTCTTGGATTTAAGACTGTAATCCATCTAAAGTAAATTTTTGTATGTGTAAGATAAGAGGTAAGATTCTTTTTTCTTTTCTTTTTTTTTTTTTTTTTTTTTGCTTTATAATGCTGTCCGTTTGTTTTATCGTTATTAATGAAAAGATTGTCCTTTCCCCATTGCATTGCCTTAGCAACTTTGTCAAAATCAATTGATCATGTATATCTGAGTCAATTTCCAAATTCTCTATTTCATTCCATTGATGTATGTGTCTACCGTTATATCAATAGCATACTGACTTGATAATTCGCACTTTGTAATCATTCTTGACATCCAGTTTTGTAAGGTTGCCAATTTTGTTCTTTTTCAAAGTTGTTTTGGCTATTCTAGAGCCTTCATATTTCCATGTAAATTGTAGAATCAGCCCACCAATTTCTACCAGAAAAAAGTCTATTGATATTTTGATTGGAATTGCATGAATTTGGTGTGTCCATGGCTCACTGCAGCCTTGATGTTCTGAACTGAAGCTATCTTCCCACCTCAGTCTCTGGAGTAGCTGGGACTACAGGCATGTGCCACCACACCTGGCTGATTTTTAATTTTTTGTAGAGATGGGTCTCAAGTGGCCCAGGCTGGTCTTGAGTTCCTGGGCTCGAATAATCCTCCCACCTCAGCCCTGAAAAGTGCTAGGATTATAGGTATGTGGCACTGCACTTGGCTTCTCAGCAATATTTTGTAGTTTTCAGTCTACAAGACTTGCACATCTTTTTCCTATTAAATATAAAAATTGAATTTTTATATTTTTGTATTTTAAATTTTCAGTTTTTGATGCTATTGTAAATGGCATTTTTATTTGAATTTCTAATAGTTTGTTAAAGTATAAAGAAATATAATAGATTTTTTAATATTGGCTTTGTATTCCCAACCCTGCCAAATTCATTTATTAGTTCTAGTTGCTTTCTTGAGATTACTTAGGATTTTCTTCATAGAAAATCATGTCATCTCAGAATAAGGAGTTTTGAGTTTTCCTCTTCAAACTGTATGCCTTTTATTTCTTTTCTTGCCTTATTGCACTGACAAAATCATTCAGAACAATGTTAAATACAAGTAATGAGCATAGACGTTCTAGCTTTGTTCCTAGTTTAGAGGGAATGCATTCACTTTTTCACAAAGTATGATGTTAGCCGTAGGGTTTTTTGTAGATGCCCTTTATCAAGGTGAGAAAGTTTTCTTCCATTCTTAGTTTTATGAGACTTTTACTTTGTTTTGTTTTACCATAATTGGATGTTGAATTTTATCAAATGGTTTTTTGCCTCTATTGAGATAATCATATGATTTTCTTTTTTGATTTGTTACTATGGTAAGTTACATTGATTGATTTTTTTCAAATGCTAACCCGACATTTTATTCCTGGGATAAATTTCACTTGGTTATAATATATAAATCTTTTTATTTATAATTTACTAACATTTTGTTAAGAATTTTTATGCCTGTGTTCCTGAGGGATACTGGTCTGTAGTTTTTTTTTCTTGCAACATTTTTTTAGTTGTGATATCAGTGTAATACTGGCCTTATAAAATAAATTTTAAATTGTTTTTCCTCTTCCTTTCTGGAAGAGTGTACATGAATTGATATTTCTTTTTTAAATGTTTGATAAAATTAACTAATGAAGTCATCTGTACCTGGCATATTCTCTGTAGACAGGTCTTTACAAATTTAATCATCAATATATGATTATTCAGGTGATCTATTTCTTCTTGAGTGACATTTGATATTCATATATTTTTTAAAATGTGTCCACTTCATCTTGATTATCAAATTTATTTGTGTAAAGCTCTTCATAATAGTCCATTATTGTTCTATTGTCTGTAGTAACGTCTCCTCTTTTATTCCTAATAATTCATTTTTTTCTTTTTTTTCTTATGAGTCTAAATATTTATGGTTTTATTGATCTTCTCATAGATTCAATTTTTGGTTTTACTGATTTTTTCCCTATTGTTTTCTGTTTTCTATATTATATATGTCAGTTATAATATAATTCTATATTATATATGTCAGTTATAATTCTATATTATATATGTCAGTTATAATATAATTCTATATTATATATGTCAGTTAGGTCAGGATGGGTCAAATCTTCTATGTCCTTACTTGTTTTATAACTACCTGTTCTGTCGATTATTGAAAGAGTGTGGAAATCACTGACTATAATTATGAATTCATCTATTTCTCTTTTCAGTTATGTTACTTTTTGCTTCATGTATTTTCAAGCTCCATTATATGCATGTGCAATTAGGATTGTTATGTCCTCTTGACGAACAGATCCCTTTAAAAGACTCCTTAAGGCCAAATTATTTATATAATATAAAGTTTGTGTAGTTGGAGTGGGTATAGGAGTCTGGGTATTTAGGTCCTGGTTTCAGCTTTGGTGCAACTTGGCTGTGAGTCTAGTTTGCCTCATCTGTAAAATCAGGATTAGATTGTCTTTAAACTTCTCTATTCTGTGAATGACATAGATTTTTGTAGTTAAATTTTACATACGTTGAGAAATTGCAGAGGTAATTTCTTCCAATGCACTTTCTCCTGGGAAAATCATCCTTAGATAATAGTTTTTACCTGAAAGTCAATATAAAGAAATTTAATTTCATAATATAGTTTTAATAAGCTATTAGAAATTCAAATAAAAACGCAATCTACAATAGCATCAAAAATATGAACTTTTAAAATATAAATATGTAAAACAAATTTTTTTGTTTAAATTTGTTATACATACAAAGATTTATATACAAACATTTAAAGCATGACTTTAGAATGTCCCACACATATAAATGCTACTTCCTTTATCTGATACTTCAAATGGCCAAAGCCTCCATCAGCCCTAACATTAAGATATGGACTATTTAGAAGTTTGTTATTTCATTTGCAAATGTTGGAGATTTTCCAGATATCATTGTATTATTCATATTCGAAGAAGTCAAGTAACTTGCACAAGGACAAACTTATAAGTGGCAGAGCTGGGATTTAAACCCTGACAGTCTGGGCCCAGGAGGCAAGTTCTTATCCACACACATTATACTGCCTTTCTCCACAGATGTTTAGCTGCCTTATAGGTCAAAAAGATTTTTGTTTGCTGCCTTCAGTATGTAACCATTTTATAGATCATTAATCATCAACTAATATTTTATACAAATTTTTAAACTATATCCTGTACATAAGTTGATAAATACCCACACATTAGTACACTTTCACCAGTAAATAAGAAATTTCTGAGCACACATGCACAGGGGCTACCAATAATAAAATAATAACTTTATTAGAAATATGTTTTAATAATAAAATATTTAATAGCTACACATGAGTTAATGCTCATCAATGATGCTTAGTCCCAGTCACTTACAGACAATACAAATGTTTTTCTTCTCATTTGATTACTTTGAGAAAGGAAGAAGGGATAAGTAGAGCTATTCCTCATTATCCATTGGGGATTGGTTTCAGAACCCATTGTGGACACCAAAATTCACAGACATTCAAGGTTCTTATATAATATGGCACAGGATTTGCATAGAACCTATGCACATCCTCCTGTATATTTTAAATCACCTCTAGATTACTTATACATAAAACAACGTAAATGCTATGTAAATAGTATTATATTGCATTATTTAGGAAATAAAGATGAGAAAAAAAATTTTGTACACATGCAAAACAGACACAACCATCCATTTTTTCTTCAAGTAATTTCAATCCCTGGTTGGTTGAATTCACGGATGCAGAACCCAAGAAAACAGTGGGCCAACTGTACATGAAAGCATACTTAGAGAGTAACAAAATACAAACCTCTCTAATCAGAAAAGATTTTAAAGCAAGGTTTTTTGGGGTTTTTTTGTTTTGTTTTGTTTTTTCAGATGGACTCTCACTCTTGTTGCCCAGCCTGAAGTGCAATGGCGTGATCCTCTGCTCACCACAACCTCCGCCTCCCAGGTTTAAGTGATTCTCCTGCCTCAGCCTCCCGAGAAGCTGGGATTACAGGCATGTACCACCTTGCCCGGCTAATTTTGTATTTTTAGTAGAGACGGGGTTTCTCCATGTTGGTCAGGCTGGTTTTGAACTCCCAACCTCAGGTGATCCACCCACCTCGGCCTCCCAGAGTGCTGGGATGACAGGCGTGAGCCACCATGCCCGGCCAAAAGCAAGGTTCTTAAGTAGTCAATGAAAGAGAAAATGAAGAGAGACAATACATTAATTCATTTTAGGAAGACTTAGAACCCTCTTTTTTAATTGTGCACTCACTTGAAACATATAACAAATTATCCCACTAATTTGTTACCTATTATCTTTCTTCAAAATCTGAATGATCATTTCGTTACAAATAACAGGAGCCTGACCTAACCCCAAAAGGAAATCTATCAGCTCATATAAGTTGGAAGTTCAAAGGGTGAATTGTAGGCATGAATGTAAGAACTCAAAATGAAGTTGTTATAATTCTGCCTCTCTCCATCCTTCAGTTGTACTTGACCCCATGTTGACCTAGGCTCTCTTCAAGAGGTGGTAGAGTTAACCACCAGCAAGTCCGGGAGACACAGCATACAACTCTCTCAAGAGCTCCAACAAAAGTTCCATATAATGTTTCCAGATGTTAACACTGGCTCATCTAAGGTCAGGTAGTAATCTCTGCTCTAATAACTCAGCATAGGAGCCTGGAATATTCTGTTTCAGACCCTACTTAAACCACATGGAGTACAAGCTTTGTAGTTTTATGATATAAGGAAGAAAAGGTATGATGAAGGAAATACAGCCACAGCACATCATTCAATATGACAAAATCAAGGTGATTTACAACAGCCCTAGCAAACTAACACATCTGAGCACAATCAAGGTGATATTACCAAAAAGGAGAAAAACATTCTGGGCGGGCAAAAAATATAGATGTTCACCATTTAACTTTTTTTTTTCTAATTACTCCTTTCCCCACCTTCCCTAACTTTCCTTTCTGGGAAAGGATTTGAGCCAAGTACTCTTTGAACATTTCCAAGTGGCTCACTGTTAACCTTGATACTAATAAGCAAAAAAGGAAATTCTCTATTGTTGTGCGTTGAATTGTGTCTCCCCAGAATTTGTATATTGAAGTCCTAGTACATCAGAATGACCTTATTTGGAGATAGGTCTTTGCAGAGGTGATGAAGCCATTAGAGCGGGCCCTAATCCAATGTGACTGATGTCTTCATTAAAAAAGGAAATTTGGAAATGCACACATACATATGGGGAGAATGCCACATATACAGTCATGTGTCACTTAACAACAGGGGCACTTTCTAAAAAATGTGTCATTAGGCAATTTCATCAACGTGCAAACATAATAGAGTATATTTGCACAAATCTGAGAGTATAACCTACTACACATCTAGGCTATATGGTACAGCCTGTTGCTCCTAGGCTACAAACCTGAACAGCATATTACTATACTGAATATTGTAGGCAATACTATGTATTGGTATATCTAAACATAGAAAAGGTACAGTAAAAAATATGGTATGATAATGTTATGGAGCCACTGTCATATATGTGGTCGGTCCATCACTGACCCAGATGTTGTTATGTAACACAGGACTGTACATGAAGAGGGCCATCTACAAGCCAACGAGAAAGGCCTGCAAGAGATCCTTCCTTCACAGTCCTCAGAAGGAACCTAACCCTAAACCTTGCTAGCACCTTGATTTTGAACTTCTAACCTCTGGAACTGTGAGATAATAAATTTATGTTATTTAAGCCACCAGTTTGTAGTACTCTGTTACAATAGCCCTAGCAAACTAATACATCTAACGAAAACTTTGGAAGTATAGCTCAATATGATAAAGTTGTAGTAATAGACTAAAATTAATAACTAGCTTTCTGACTGAACCTAATGTTCTTAATATTTGCCTGCAAAACCTTTTTAGATGAAAAAATAATGATTAATTATAAATACTAGTATACTCTTAAGATATTTTTTATCTATACTTTTACTTATGTGATTCCCCCTTCCTGAAATGCTCCCACTGTTCTTCCACTTATTAAAATCCTATTGTCCTTTCGTTAGAGCAGGTTTGTAGTATTTCCAATCTATAAGGAATGCTAAAACACCATAGAGGCACTAAAATTATCTCTGGTAGAATACTGTATTGGGAAGAAGTATTTTGATAAACAGCTTAGAATAAGCATTATACTCTTAGAAGAATAGAAACTTGCCAAGCTCCAAAGGAAGATGGATCCAAGTGCTGAACTTTTAGATTACTGAGTGGGGTCTGAGCTGGAGAAGAGTTCATTGGATTATGAGTTACTTGAGGGCAGGGACTAATTCTTAGTCTTCGTTACAACTCTGTTTTATGGTGCTTTGTAGTTTCATGATGATAAGGAAGAAAAAGTGTGATGAAGTAAATAGAGCCACAGCACATTATTCAATATGACATTTAGGGTACGATTTAGACATGGTACTTGATCTTCAGTACCAGAGCATGTGGATATACTCTGGGGTATGCAGCAAATGGAAAGCTTACAAGTAGACTTTCATTTCCAGAAGGAGAAGGAACATGTCTGTTTTATTGTATCATTCTCAGCATCTTGAACAGGACTATGTACAATTTATGGGCAGTATTAAAGCGCTTTCATAAATGAATGTTAGCCACACAACATACCTTTGCTCCAAAGAAACTGTGATTGCTCCATCAGTGGTTTCCAAATTTTGGATATCACAGACTGGTAAAATTTCAGAACTACTTTTGGGTCAATCACAATATTGTCAACTTCTTAATTGGCAAGAGAAAAATGTTAAGAAATATGACTACCATTATCTTTGAAAGATGTTTTAATGCAAAAGTAATATAAAGGATATGTATCCCAGAATAAATGACAATCCTTTAAACTTAAATGCATATAATTTCATTTAACAAAAACTCACTACAGAAGCTGATGAGATGTCTTCAAGTGGTAATAATACCCTATCTCTAGTTTAAGCAAAGGTTAAAGAAATGAAACATGATGTAAAATCTTCAAACTGGAATGGAAATAAGCAGGTTCTGAAGCTTTGGGGCTACTGGGTTCTAGCATTGGAAACAAGCAGTGACTTCAGGCAATTCAAATGGTATAAGTAAATGAGAATTAAAAGTGCCCTACTTATTTCTGAGGATGTTAGCCAGACATACTTTATGAAACATAACACTTCAGAACTACAGTCAGAAGTTATAACAGCTGGAGCCAAAAATTTAGGGACCAGGTCAAGGCCTGCTCAGAGGTAGATTTTTGTTATTCCTGAGGAAAGAGAGCCCTGGTTTACCAACACAAAACCATGCTCTAAACTAGAAAACCTAGGATAGGTGAGAGGTGGTGTCAATGCCAAAACTGTTAGAGAAAGATTAACTCAGCAAAAGAGGGAAAATAAGACCTGTAATGATGAAAAAAAATCAAAAGTGCAAGGAAAACTGTTACTGTGAAAGAACAACCACAAACTCAACAAATTGAACAATTTACTTCCAAAGAAACTGAAATAATAGCACAATCAGTGTTTGATATCTTCAAAGTGATAATGGAAAGAATAGCACCAATAAAAGAAAAAATGAAACAAAAATAGAAAGAAGTGAAATAAATAGATGGATAATTTAAAAAGAACCGATCAGATATTCCAGAAGTTAAAAAAAAAAAAACATAGCCACTGTATTTTCTTTTAAATGGAAAAATATTGGAGAATCAACTCAGAACACAGCACAGGTAAATAAAGGGATGAAAATATAAGAGAAATTAAGATATGTGAGTGGATGGATTGAGAATTTCCTTTACACATTAATAGAAGCTCTAGAAATATAGACTAGAGAAAGTAACTGAGAATTTCCCAGAATTAAAATAAATAAAAAGCATGAATCCTTATATTGCATTTTTAATAGCTGCAATAAAGTTTCTTGCCCTATAACTGTTTCCAACCCCATTAATAGGGGGAATCTATGGTCCCTCCCCTTAAAACTGGGTGGGCCTTTGTGACTCTTCCTTGGTTAGAAGAGTGCAGTAGAAGTAGAGCTATGTGACTTCTGAGAACACGTCATAAAAGGCAATCATTTGCCACCTAATTCTCTCTCGAGATGTTTGCCCTTGAAATACAGTCATCACGCTGTGAGTTGGCCATGGAGAGACCAATATATGAAGTGGAATCCAGGCCCCCAGACTTAAGCCCCATCTGAGCTCCCAGCTGACTGCTAGTACCAACTGGCCAGCCACATGAGTAAACCATTCTGGACTCAGTTCCCTCATTGCTCAGTTAAGCTACCCTAGCTAACACTATATGGAGCAGAGATAAACCCTCCCCACCAAGCCCAAGCTACAGATTTGTGAGCAAAACGTTGTTGTTTCAAGCCACTAAGTGTTGAGCGGGTTGTTATGCAGCAACAGATAACTGCAACACATGCAACACAGATAATTTACGACCTGCAAACCTCCACTGAGAAAACTATTAAAGGACACATTGAGAAAGAAGAAAAATCAATCAAGACGAAAAGGGGGGATGCAAGGAGAAATGATAAGCAAAGAAGTTGGTATCATTTTCTGGTAAAGCTAATTAACTATTGACCAAAAAATTTAATGCCATCTGTTTATGTTGAGAAACAAAAATAGAAAACTACAGTGAAAGCAATGTAAAAGATACATTGTGGATGGTTAGAGTGCTAAAGTTCTTATTTTATTGAATAGTTCTAGAAAATACAAAGTTAAGTGTATAGGACAATATGTGAGTCAGCGAGATCTCTTATTCAATGCTGGTGGGAATGTAACTCAATACGACCACTTGAAAAACAATCTGGCAGTATTTTATGAAACTGTAGAACCACTCTAGAAAACAATTTGGTATAATCTTGTAGAATTAAACATGCTTATCTTACAATGCAGCACTTCTGCTCCTGAGTATATTTCAGGTAAATTCTATCTATGCTGCAAGAAATATGTGTTAGAATGTTCATAGCAGCCATGTCTGTAATAGCAAAACACTAGAAACAACTCAGATGTCCATGGGTAAATACGTTATAGTTTATTCTTATAGCAATGAAAATGAATGAACCTCAGCTCCCTGTACAACCTGTAATTAATATTAGTAACATAATGTTGAACAGAAAAAAGTAAGTCCCTTTTAATGCCCTCTTTATAAAATATGTTGCTCCTTTTATATGATTTCCTTTCTATAAAGCTCTCTTTCTGTATAAAGTCCAAGAAAATGCAAAACTAAAACATGTAACATTTAATTATGCATACATTTGTGATAAAATTATTTTCAATGTTTTTAAATATAATTATAAAATATATTTGTATACTTTTTAAAAGTAAAGAATGATAAATATAGACTTCAAGATAATAGCTACCTAGGGGGTTTGGTGGAGGAGAGGCAGGCAGGGAGATTGTATTAGTTCGTTTTCATGCTGCTGATAAAGATGTACCCAAGACTGGGTAATTTATAAAGAAACAGAGGTTTAATGGATTCACAGTTCTACGTGGCTGGGAAGACCTCACAATCATGGGAGAAGGTGAAAGCCACGTCTCATGTGGCGGCAGGCAAGAGAGAATAAGAGCCAAGCGAAAAGGGAAAACTCTTATAAAATTATCGGATCTCATGAGACTTATTCACTATCACAAAATAGTATGGGGGAAACCGCACCAATGATTCAATTATCTCCCACTGGATCCCTCCCACAACACATGGGAATTATGGGAGTACAATTCAAGATGAGATTTGAGGGGGGACACAGCCAAACCATATCAGAGATGAAATAAAGGAAGAATTTATAGGTAGATATAAATTATTGGTGCTTTTTAATTCTTGGCTTGAGTGGGTATTCATCATAACTTTTGTCGGGCAGTAAGTGAATATAAATTTTCAAAATAAGATAAAAGCAAAAGTAAATAATACAGATTATCCATGAACAAATGTTAACAATGTGTTATGATTAATTCAATTTTGTTTACCTGTGATGTAAATATAATATAATATGTAGATAAAAATCACTAAAGGAATAGCTTCCAAACTACCAGGAAAAAAGTAAAAGTTAAGTGGGAAAAGGCACCGCAAAAATTTATTCCTTTGTTTTTTTCTGGTATATTTCCCTTTTCACTGCAGATTAGAGAAATTTTCTTCATGCACTAGTTACTGGACACCACTGACCTACACTGAGCCTTACCAAGTAGTCAAAGGGTTCAAATCTTATCACTGGACTTTACATATTGTCTTTGGAATTAGGGCAAATGATTTTTATTTGTCTTGTCTGAGTCTGTATTCTTGAAAATGAAAATCTAGTGACCATAAGTATTAATGCTATTGCACTTAACAAACACATGGCTTAAGATGCGTGTTAGCAGAAACCAGTCTTAAGATGTCACTCAACAAAAACATTTCCAGAAGCTTAGCACTTAATTGGCCTTATTAACACCATCTGCTCTTCGTCTTGCTTGTAGAAAAGTGTTTTCATCAGATAGCAACAAGTTGAAAACACGGCAGATCACCACACTTTGCTTTGAATTTAACACTACATTTTGCCTGCCTCTTATCACAGTTTTAAATCATCACATTAAATAAGTGAGTCAAATCATAGCACTTACATGTTCGACTCTGGTTTCCTCTGTGATCCCTTGAGCATGTGTGTATGTCCAGAAGTCCTTTTCTCTTCAGACCTACATCTGTCAGACTGCTTAGCCAGACATTTGGGGAAATCCTGTCTAGTGACGATATTCAAGAAAACCTTATTCACGTAATCCACTTTTTTTTTTTTTTTTTTTTTTCATTCTACAACCCTGGATGCTCTAACACATCAGGCATAGAAAAGTTAGATCTGGGAACATGCAGAAATTAAAATCAGATACTGGGTAATAATTTGAACTAAAAATTATTCCTATTATAAAGGCATCCTTCTGAGAGCCTTTTGACAACTAAGCACTAATGATAAGAGAGTTTACTGTTTAGATTTACTACTCTAAATGTCTACTTTAATATTATTAATTTAACCATTGGTTATTTTGAAGATATTTATATGCTAAACTAAAGAAATATAGTTGATCATTACAATGTTCATTTCAGAAGTGGACTTAAAATTTAGGGGAAGTTAAAATTAAGTTTTCACTTCTTTAAATTTACATATACATCACTTTTTACATGGAAAAATTTAACATTAAAAAAATGATAATCTGCCAAAGTAGCTATTTAGCCAAAGCAAACATAACAGTAATTAAGGAAGAAAATATAAAAAGCAGTTTCCTTTCATAGGCATCTTGGCTGTTGGTATAATTTTTTATATTACACCAAATTAATACTTTTTATTTAAAAAATAAAATAATAAATAGGAAAATAAGACTATCCAGACGGGCGCGGTGGCTCAAGCCTGTAATCCCAGCACTTTAGGAGGCCGAGACAGGCGGATCACGAGGTCAGGAGAGCGAGACGATCCTGGCTAACCCGGTGAAACTCCGTCTCTACTAAAAATACAAAAAACTAGCCGGGGGAGGTGGAGGGCGCCTGTAGTCCCAGCTACTCGGGAGGCTGAGATAGGAGAATGGCGTGAACCCGGGAGGCGTAGCTTGCAGTGAGCTGAGATCCGGCCACTGCACCACAGCCTGGGCGACGGAGTGAGACTCCGTCTCAAAAAAAATAAAAATAAAAAAGACTATCCTCAGAGTTCTATCCAGAACATAAAAGACTCTGCCAGGTGAAAACAGCACAAACTAGTTTTACAAAGATGTAAATTTAAGTTTATTCTCTTTTTTCGTAAGAAAAGCGCACGCGCGCGCACACACACTCACCTGGAGTTTACAATATACTACAGAATCAAACATGGCAATAAAATATAGCATTTTTGTAGACTTATAAAGCCAGAAGGTTTTAATAAATGGTTAAAAGCTCCTTTGTTTCTGATTTATAAATGTTAATAATTATTCCTGCCTCCTGAAGTTGTTGTGTTAACTACAGGAGATACTTGTGAAAGATCTGGCACATAATAAACAGCAGCCATTATTATTTTAAAGCATGCATTTAAAAATCATAAATAAAGATTGTAAACAAATGGCCTATTTCAGGAGATTTTCTCTAATACCTGTTTTAATAACTAACAATATTGGCAATTATCACGAAACACCTTGTTAGTCTTATTACACTTTCTGGCAAAACCTTATTAAGACTTACTGAAAAGGGTTCATATTACTAGAACTTCATTATCACCTAGACAAAAATAATATAGTACATTTATTAGCCCTGTAAACAGTAAATACACAACTATTTTAAACCAATTACATTCACACATTTTAGGTTACATCATTCTTAATTTTAAAATTTGTCTATAAAAATATGTAATCTACTAATCAAAAAATTTCTTACTCATGACAATTAATACAGTATAACATTTCATCTCATATTTAACAGTTTGTATAAAATTACATTATAAGCACAGAAAATAAATATTTGAAAGGTACATGTGGTTTACTGAAATGAAAAAAATTTATATTAATACATTATCAAGATAAACTAATATCCGTTAAAACCAATCTCAACATCATCTATATAGTACTCCTGCCAAAAATGTTTAATGTGAATCTAACCATAAGAAGAAAAAAAAAAACACGTTAATTGAAATTGAAGGACAGCCTAGAAAACAATTGGCCTAGACTCTTCTATGAAATCTATGTCATGACAGACAAAAATGGATGAGCAAGTGTTCCAGATTAGAGAAGACTAACAAGACTTGATAACTAAATGCAAGAGAAGATCTGTGATTGGATCCTGAATCAGAGGCGAAAATGAACCATATACATGGGATATTACTGGGACAATTGGTAGAATTTGAAAATTGACTGTATATTAGATAATAATAATGGATTTGTGTTAAATTTAAGTGTCATAATTAGATTGTTATTATGTAGAATGTCCTTGTTCTTGATAGATACATGCAGAAGCATTAATATGTCTGGAACTAATTTTAAAAATGGACTGGCCGGCCAGGCACAGTGGCTCACACTTGTAATCCCAGCACTTTGGGAGGCCAAAGTGGGCAGATCACCTGAGGTCAGGAGCTCGAGACCAGCCTGGCCAACATGATGACACCCCATCTCTACTAAAAATACAAAAAATTAGCCTGGTATGGTGGCACACACCTGTAATCCCAGCTATGCAAGAGGCTGAGGCAGGAGAGTCACTTGAACCAAGGAGGCAGAGGTTGTGGTGAGCTGAGATTGCCCCACTGCACTTCAGCCTAGGTGACGTGGTGAGACTCCATCTCAAAAAAAAAAAAAAGAAAAAAAAAAAAAGGACCAGTCAAAGGAAAAACTATAAATCTATAAATATCCAGAGAGAAACAATTATGTCAAAATGGTAACAATTTTTGACTCTGTGTGAGTAATACATGGTTGTTCATTGCACTAACCTTTCAACCGTTCTTTAAGTTTAAAAATATAAAATTGATAGTAAGAAATCTAAACTACATAATTTTTAAAGCATACTGTATCTAACAATAAGTGAGCATTCCGTCCTGCTTTCTCATCCATGCCCTCTATCGATATGCACTCTAGAGGTACCAGTTGTCTGTTGGTGAAATTGCCCTGTCATTGCTCTAGGTCTCCAGTGTCATGCAGAAACCACTCACACAGTAAATCCACTGTAACCATTGACACATTCACTGTCATAAGATGGCGTGCATTCTGAAGTGCACATGATTTATTTAGTTCAGACCATCTGCATGCATGCTTTTTTTGTCTTTGAGTATTCAAACCAGAATTTGTATGTTATTCTAATTAAAATAAAAATTATATAAAGCTCATGGAGAGGGATTTTATTTAAAATAAAAAATTCTCTGTTTCTCACTTTTCTACCTGTAAGTTAAGAGAAAATCCTGCCTCACAGGATTGCTGTCAGGATTAAGTGAACAAATGTATGAAAACATTAAGCCCAGAATCCAGCATTCAATAAATTTATTGATATTCAATAAATTGTAGCAATTATTATTACCCTAACCTTAATTTAAGAAGAAGATTCTTATCTGTTTTTTTGGTGAGGAAAATAGCCAGGTACTATATGTAAGAATATATAATTAAGCTCAAATTTGTCATTTCTTGTGATAAAAAGTGTGAAAAGCCTTATAAAATGTTCTACTCTGAGCAAAATAGCCTCTATTATAGATGTAACCTGGTCAATCGAAGGCTAGTATTATGGAAATTCACAGATAATATTAAAGTATTATAATTCATTATATCTAAAGTCTTTAGTCCTTAGAGAATCTATGTTAGAGAAGTTTTCCTGTATCCTATAGGGGTAGTATGCAATGATTCTTTTTCCTTTTTATGCCTCTAGCACTAGTAGATGCAAATCAATAAATGTTTCCATACTGATGTAAAGATGGAAGAACAAACAAGTTTGTAAGCTTATGAAAATGATCATGGAGAGAGGAAAAATTGATAATGTAGGTGTCTTAGTTCATTTTTTTGTGCTGCTATAACATAATACCTGAGACTGAGTAATTTATAATAAACAGAATTCATTGGCTCACAGTTCTGGAGGTTTGGAAGTCCAATATCAAGGTACCAGCATCCGGCAAGGGCCTCCTTGCAGCATCATTCCATGGTGGAAGATGGAAAGAGGGCGAGAAAGAACAAGAGGGGTCCAAACACACTGTTTAAATTTTTTATTTTACTTCAAAAGTTTTGGGGGTACAGGTGGTTTTTGGTTACATGCGTAAGTTCTTTAGTGGTGATTTCTGAGATTTTGGTTCACCCATCACCTAAGCAGTGTACACTGTGCCTGACATGTAGCCTCTTTTTCTCACCCCCTTTCACCCACCCCGACAAGTCCCCAAAGTCCATTCGATCATTCTTATACCTCTGTATCCTCATAGCTTAGGTTATAAGCTAAGCTTATAAGTGAGAACAAATGATCATTGGTTTTCCATTCCTGAGTTACTTCACCTAGAATAATGGCCTCCAATTCCATCCAAGTTGCTGCAAATGCCATCATTTTATTCCATTTTGTGGCTGATTAGCATTCCATGGTGTACACATACCACATTTAGGTTGGTTCCATATTTTTGCAATTGCAAATTGTATTGCAAATTGTGCTGCTATCAACATGGGTGTGCATGTGTCTTTTTCATATAATGACTTCTTTTCCTCTGGGTAGATGCTCAGCAGTGGGATTCCTGGATCAAATGGTAGTTCTACAAGGAATCTCCATACTGTTTTCCATAGTGGTTGTACTAGTTTACATTCCCACCAGCAGTGTAAAAGTGTTCCTGTTCACCATATCCATGTCCACATCTTTTATTTTTTGATATTTTAAATGATGGCCATTCTTGCAGGAGTAAGGTGGTATCTCATTGTAGTTTTGATTTGTATTTCCCTGATGACTAGTGATGTTGAGCATTTTTTCATGTTTGTTGGCTGTATATCTTCTTTTGAGAATTGTCTGTTCATGTCCTTTGTGCAATTTTTGATGAGACTATTTGTTTTTTCTTGCTGATTTCTTTGAGTTTCTTGTAGATTTTCGATATTAGTTCTTTGTCAGATGCATAGTTTGAGAATATTTTCTCCCATTCTGTGGGTTGCCTGTTTATTCTGCTGACAATTTATTTTGTTGTGCAGAAGTTTTTGATTTCGTTGCATCTCATTTATTTATTTTTATTATTGTTGCATTTGCTTTGGGGTTCTTAGTCATGAATTCTTTGCCTAAGCCAATGTCTGGAAGAATTTTTCTGATGTTATCTTCCAGAATTTTTGTGGTTTCAGATCTTAGATTTAAGTCTTTGATACATCTTGAGTTAATTTTTGTATAAGGTGGGAGATGAGGATCCAGTTTCATTCTTCTGCATGTGGCTTTCCAGTTATCCCAGTACCACTGGTTAAAACAGGGTATCCTTCCCCAACTTTATGTTTTTGTATGCTTTGTGAAAGATCAATTGGATGTAAGTATTTGGTTTTATTTCCAGGTTCTCTATTCTGTTTCATTGGTCTATGTGACTATTTTCTATACTAGTACCATGTTGTTTTGGTAATGACATGCTCCCAGATTTGTTCTTTTTGCTTAGTCTTGCTTTGGCTGTGTGGGCTCTTTTTTCATTCCACATGAATTGTAGGAGTGTTTCTTCTTTTTCTGTGAAGAATGGTGGTAGTATTTTGATGGGAATTGTATTGAATTTGTAGATTGCTTTTGGCAGTATGGTCATATTTACAATATTGATTCTACCCATCCATGAACACGGGATGTGTTTCTATTTGTTTGGGTCATCTATGATTTCTTTCAGCAGTTTTGTAGTTTTCCTTGTAGAGATCTTTCACCTCACCAGTTAAGTATATTCCTAAGTTGTTGTTGTTGTTGTTGTTTGCAGCTATTATAAAAGGGATTGAGTTCTTGATTTGATTCTCAGTTTGGTCATTCTTGGTGTATAGCAGAGCTACAGATTTATGTACATTGATTTTCTATCCTGAAACTTTACTGAATTCATTTATCAGATCTGGGAGCTTTTTGGATGAGTCTTTAGGGTTTTCTAAGTTTATGACCATATCATTGGGGAACAGCAACAGTTTGACTTCTTTTCCAATTTGGATGCCCTTGATTTCTTTCTCTTGTCTGATTGCTCTGGCTAGGATTCCCAATACTGTGTTGAATAGAAGTGGTGAAAGTGGTCATCTTTGTCTTGTTCCAGTTCTCAGGGGAATACTTTCAACTTCCCCCCCCTTCAGTATGATGCTGGCTGTGGGTTTGTCATAGATGGCTTTCATTACTTTGAGATATGAACCTTTTATGCCAATTTTGTTGAGGGTTTTTATCACAAAGCGATGCTGGATTTTGTCAAATGCTTTTTCTGCATCTATCGAAATGATTATATGATTTTCGTTTTTAATTCTGTTTATGTAATGTATCACATTTACTGATTTGCATATGCTAAACCATCCCTGCATCCCTGGTATGTAACACACTTGATCATGATGTATTATCTTTTTGATATGCTGTTGGGTTCAGTTAGCTAGTATTTTGTTGAGAATTTTCGCATCTATGTTCATCAAGGATATTGGTCTGTCATTCTTCTTTTTTGTTATGTCCTTTCTTGGTTTTAGTATTAGGGTAACACTGGCTTCATAGAATGATTTAGGAAGTATTCCCTCTTTCCCTATCTTTTGAAATAGTTTCATTAGGATTGGTACCAATTCTTCTTTCAATGTCTGATAGAATTCAGCTGCAACCCCATCTGGTCCTAGACTTTTTTTGTAGGCAATTTTTTTTATTACTGATTCAATCTCACTGCTTGTTATTGGTATGTTCAGAGTTTCTATTTCTTTCTGATATAACCTAGAAGGATTGTATATTTCCAGGAATTTATTCATCTCCTGTATATTTTCTAGTTTATATGCATAAAGGTGTTTATAGTATCCTTGAATGATCTTTTGTATTTCTGTGGTATCAGTTGTAAGATCTCCCATTTCATTTCTAATTGAGCTTATTTGGATCTTCTCTCTTCTTTCTCTTCTTTTCTTGATTAATCTCACTAATGGTCTATCAATTTTGTTTATCTTTTCAAAGAATAAGTTTTTGTTTCATTTATCTTTTGAATTTTTTGTTTTAATTTCATTTGGTTCTGTTCTGATCTTTGTTATTTATTTTTTCTGCTGGATTTGGGATTAGTTCATGTTTCTCTAGTTCCTTGAGAGCTAGGTAATTTAGGTTGACATTAGGTTGTCTATTTGTGCTCTTTCAGACTTTTCGATGTAGGTATTTAATGCTATAACTCCCCTCTTAGCACTGCTTTTGATGTATTCCAGAGGTTTTGGTAAGTGTATCACTATTATCATTCATTTCACAGAATTTTTAAATTTCCATCTTGATTTCATTGTCAACCCAAAGACCATTCAAGAGCAGATTATTTAATTTCCATGTACTTGTGTAGTTTTGAAGGTTCATTTTGGAGTTAATTTCCAGTTTTAGTTCATTGTGGTCTGAGAAAATACTTGATATGATTTTCACTTTCTTAAATTTATTGAGACTTGTTTTGTGGCCTATCGTATAGTCTATCTTGAAGAATGTTCCATGTACTGATGAGAAGAATGTATATTCTGCAGTTGTTGGTCAGAATGTTCTATAAATGTCTGTTAAGTCCATTTGTTCTAGCGTATAGTTTGAGTCCACTGTTTCTTTGTTGACTTTCTGTCTTGATGAACTGTCTAGTGCTGTCAGTGGAGTATTGAAGTCTCCCACTGTTATTGTCAAACTTGTCCTTTTGTAACAGCACCACACCCACCTGTGAGAGTGGGGCCCTTGTGGCCTAGTCACCTTCTAAATGTTCCACCTCTATGTACTGCTACAATGGCGTTAGATTTCAATATGAGTTTTTGAAGAGACAAACATTCAAACCATAGCAGTAGGAAAGAGAGGGAATACTTGTTAGAGATGTACTTTAGTAAACAAGAAAGATTGAGATTGGCCTGTGACAGGCACCCAGATTGTTCATCTAAAAATAACACTCCTTTCAGTGAGATCACTTCAGAGATGTTGGAGGTTTGAGGAGATAAGAGAAGGTGCAAAACTGTCATTTAAGAGAGTGGGAAAGTAAATGGACTAGAAGAATACAGGACAATTCTCAAAAGTCATTAAGGGCCCACATGAGGATAATGAACATTAATTTACATTGATACCAATAAGCACAACTATGTGTTCTTTCACAGCTATGTTTGGTTATGCAGATGCAGACATTCACCAGGCAATAACTGAATTAATTAGGGTTGTGGTTTTGCCAAGGCAATATGATGAGGTAAGAGAGAAAGGCAAAGGATTTGAGGATGAAATAAAGTGAGTGATTATAGCGTTTGACTATTGAATTTAAACTGAGGAAGGAGGGAAAAGTGGTCAACAGGAAGAGGTGAGATAGCTAAAAAAAAAAAAAAAAAAAAAAAAAAAACCGGGTAGGATCAGTAGACTGTAGGTTCTAGCCAGATCCAAGGCTTGTTAGAGTCACAATATAGACAGACGAGTTAGAAAAGTACTTGTTGCCCATGGCTTATGCCTGTAGTCCCAGCACTTTGGGAGGCTAAGACAGGTGGACTGCTTGAGCCCAGTAGTTTGAGATCAGCCTAAGCAACATGGAAAAGCTCTGTGTCCACAAAAAATACAAAAATTAGCTGGGCATGGTGGTAATTCCAGCTACTTGGGAGGCTGAGGCGAGAGGATCCAATGAGCCCAGGAGGTTGAGTCTGCAGTGAGCCGTGATCAGGACACTGCACTCCAGCCTGAGCAACAGAGAAAGAGCTTGTCAGAAGGAAAAAAAGAAAGAGGGAAAGAGAGGAGAAAGGAGAGAGAAAGAAAAAAAAGAGAGAAATAAAGGAAAGAAAGAAAGAAAGAAAGAAAGAAAGAAAGAAAGAAAGAAAGAAAGAAGAGAAGAGAGAAGAGAGAGAAAGAGAGAAAGAGAGAAAGAGGAAGGAAGGAAGGAAGGAAGGAAGGAAGGAAGGAAGGAAGGAAGGAAGGAAGGAAGGAAGGAAGGAGGGAGGGAGGGAGGGAGGGAGGGAGGGAGGGAGGGAAGGAAGGAAGGAAGGGAAGAAGGAAGGGATGGAGGAAGGGAAGGGGGAAGGAAGGAAAAGGAAAGAAAGAAAGAAGGAAAGAAAGAAAGAAAGAAAGAAAGAAAGAAAGAAGAAAGAAAGAAAGAAAGAAAGAAAGAAAGAAAGAAAGAAAGAAAGAAAGAAAGAAAGAAAGAAAGAAAGAAAGAAAGAAAGAAAGAGAGAGAGAGAGGGAGGGAGGGAGGGAGGGAGAGAGGGAAGGAAGGGAGGGAGAGAGGGAAGGAAAGGAGGGAAAGAAGGGAGGAAGGAAGGAAGGAAGGAAGGAAGGAAGGAAGGAAGGAAGGAAGGAAGGAAGGAAGGAAGGAAGGAAGGAAAAGAAAGAAAAGTGGTGGTCAGAGAATAGTATGCAGCAAATTGAGATTATGAAACTGTTGCAATTATTGGCAATGAGAAGATCTAGGATATAATTACAAGAATGATGAGCTAAGGTATGGTGGAAGACAAGATTATTGGAGAAGAGATATCCAAGGAACTAAATGACCAGGTTTTTGGAAGGATCTTCCATGTGTTTATTAACATTACCAAGAATTAAGACAGGAGTAGTAAACAGTGGGTCAGGAAATAGAACCAAGAAATGAAGGACAAGGGAGGGGAAAATGAGGAGATGTTGGTCAAAAGGGTACAAACTTGAAGTTATAAGATCGGCAATTTCTGGAGGTCTAATGTACAACACTGTAACTATAGTTAGTAGTAATGTATTGTATACTTGAAATTTGCTAAGAGAGCAGATATTGAATATTCTCAACATACAAAACTACAAATATGTGAAGTGATGGATATGTTAACTAGTTTGATTGTGGTAATAATTTTATAATGTATATGTGTCTCAAAACATCATATTGCACACTTTGAATATACATTTTTATTTGCCAATTATACCTAATAAGGCTGAATAAAAAAAGAAAAAGAAAAGAAATGAAGGACAGTAACCCAGGGGGCTAGTAGACAGAAGCAATAATGGAGACAGTGTATAATATAGTCTGATGACCTGAGCCTCACATCTGAGTATTTTTTTTTAGGGAGAAGGAAGTAAGAAGGCTCTGAAAGTGGTGACAAGGAGCAAGGAGGACACATACTCCCACCTGGCCCCAATTGTATGGAAGAAGAAATATCTTACCACTTGATAGTGTAGGAGTAGGCTCAGGAGAGAGCTATGTTTCAATTAGAGCAAGTGAGGGGAACCTTTAGAGAGGGTTGAAGATATAGAGCAGTTTGTTGATGCTGGATCATGAGTTGCAAAGGACACAGTGTTAAAGGTTTTGGAAATTAGGGAGGGGTGGGAAAAACAAATAAAATAGGAGATATGCACCGCGTAGAAATTAGAATGGGAAATGAATGGGAAAGAGAGTATTGTGCTATTTGCAGATTTAATCTCAGACTAATTCAAGTGGGCTGAAGGCAGAGACTAGTGGTAAGGCTGTAAGCGTTGAGGAACAAGGAATAGTGGTGTTCCAGGAATTCCTGTTGATCCTACAGAAGGAGGCAAAGACATCTAGGAAGGCAGAGTCTTCATCAGGCTCAAGGAGTCCCCTCTTGGTCCTGACAACAGCAATTAGATCCAATGTACTTGGATGAGTCTTGACTCATGCCAGGAGAGAAGTCTTTCTACAAGTCTATGGGGCTCTCACTTGACCCTCAGCTGATGAAGGCAAGCTGATCAGGGGAGGCCAGATCTTCCTCCAACTATGTAACAACTTCCTTCTAGCCTCTGTTGATGGAGTTGAAAAGGCCTAAAGAGGCTGGAAGTAGGTCTCTGCATTAGGGCGTATGTCCAAAATTAACCCTGGAGTCAAGTTCCATGAAGAAACCCCAATGACATTTTGATTAGAATTGCATTCTATTTATAGAATGGCTTGAAGACAATACTAGGTGCTCAATAAATGCTGTCTGAATGAATAAGTGAAATATGAATGATAGCCTTCATTTCTACCTCCCAGGAGTGTTAGCATATTTACACCATCAGATATTTCAGTGCTTTCCCAAAAGCTACACCTCTGTCGTTACCATCCTTGGGGTCTCTTTCTCTCTCCCTGGAGGACTCAGAGATTGGTGAGCAGGTGGACAGCCCTTCATTTAACCAAACCTATCTCTCCTTTAAGTATAACGTAACTCTGAGAGGAGAGGAAAGGAGATTTTTGAGATTTCCCAGTCCTTTTTCATGAGAAAGTTAGATAGTAGTCACTGCCCTTCCTGCTTTATTTGTTCATCACTATCCTCAGTCAGGAACTTAAGAACCAAGCTGTCCATCAAGTTTTTGCTCACTAGGGAAGATACATAACTTATACTGCATCCCATGTCTTTGCTGTCTGAGTTCCTGGGTTTGTGAACAAGCCCATTAGCCAGAATTTTGTAGAACACCAGGCCACAGGCAATGCCTGTAGCAGAAGGCAGTGACATGTAGCACTCCAGATGCTGAGAAGCCTTCCTGGTACACTGGGAGTAACTTCCTGAACTGTTCAATCTCTCCTCACTGACCCCAACTGCTTTCTTGTCCATTTATCTCCTATAGCCTTCCCCATTTATCTCCATTAACCCTTGCCCACTTGTATAAAATGAATACTAATTCATACATCTATTTTTCTGATCATGTTATTCCTGTTGCCTAAAGACCAAGTGGCACAGTACAATTATGGCTACTATTACATGTATATCAGATAGGCTTTGTCATAAAATTAGTGTGATTATAATATTAAACTTCATGTATAACTAGACTTTGCTATATGTCTGATTTAATCATGTCAAACATTAGATAGAATAGTAATAAAACTGTTACTTCTGGCATGCTGGGCAAACCCCTCTTCAGCAAGCTCGTGATATAGTTTGGTTTGGTCTCTCCACCCAAATCTCATCTCGAATTGTAATCCCCACATGTCAGAGGAGGGGCCGGGTGGGAGGTGATTGAATCATGGGGACGGACTTTCCCCTTGCTGTTCTCATGATAGTGAGTTCTCACAAAAACTGGTTGTTTGGTAAGTATGTGGTCTTTCCTCTTCTCTCTCTCTCTCTTGCTTCACCATAGGAAGACGTGCCTTGCTTCCCCTTTGCCTTCCACCATGACTGTGAGTTTCCTGAGGCCTTCCCAGCCATATGGAACTGTGAATCAATTAAACCTCTTTTCTTCATAAATTACCCAGTTTCAGGTAGTTTTTAACAGCAGTGTGAAAACGGACTAATACACTCTGTTTCCCAAGTGTTTTTCCTCATTTCCTTAAAGTATAGCACTGTCAAATAACTAATAAAAAATAGCTATTCTTTGGTAACAGAAATATTGCTATCATCAACAATGTTCAATGTGTATATCCATAACCCAGAAGAACTGAATCTGCATAAGGCTCTGCTCTGCTGCCCTAATTAAATCACCTTATTAACTCATTTCCAATAAGTATGTATGTATGTATGTATTTATTTTGAGACAGAGTCTCAGTCTGTCACCCAGGCTGGAGTGCAGTGGCAAGAGCTCAGCCCACTGCATCCTCTGCCTCCCAAGTTCAAGCAACTCTCATGCCTTAGCCTCCCGAGTACCTGGGACTACAGGCCTATGCCACCACACCCTACTAATTTTTGTATTTTTAGTGGAGACAGGGTTTTGCCATGCTGCCCAGGCTAGTCTCAAACTCCTGGACTCAGGCAATCTGCCTGCCTTGGCCTCCCAAAGTGCTGGGATTACAGGTATAAGCCATTGCACCTGGCCTCATTTTCAATAAGTTTTTATTCACTGTCTACTATGTTGTGTCAATCACAATGGTATTTTTACCCTAGGTATATTTACCTGAGAGTCACATTAGATCATGAAGTTTTCAGGTTTTTTTCTCTTTTCAAAAATATAACTTCTGGGCTGGGCATGGTGGCTCACACTTGTAATTCCAGCACTTTGGGAGGCCAAGGCAGGTGGATCACTTGAGGTCAGGAGTTCGAGACCAGCCTGGCCAACACAGTAAAACCCTGTCTATACCAAAAATACAAAAATTAGCTGGGTGTGGTGGCAGGTGCCTGTAGTCCCAGCTGCTTAGGAAGCTAAGGCAGGGGAATCGCTTGAACCCAGGAGGTACAGGTTACAGTGAGCCGATATCGCACCACTGCACTCCAGCCTGGGCAACAGAGTGAGACTCTGCCTCAAAAAAAAAAAAAAAAATATATATATATATATATATATATATATACACACACACACATAAAAAATATACATATATAACTTCTTATAAAACTGTTGTATTTTGATAACACTACTGTGTAATGATAAATGTGATACACATAAAAGCCAATTTTGAAGAAAAAAAAGAAGATGGTACACTTTAGTGCATTTCTCACTAACATTTAACTCTCAACAATCACTGCTCAATCTAACCTTCATTTGCCCAGACTGGATTAGAATGCTCCTTTTTAACTCAATCCCCTTAGGTTAACTTTTTATACTATTTGATTTATGTGCTTTTGCTTTTGCCATCGTTAACCTAAATAATTCAAAAACTCTTGAATAAATGAGGACTAAGTCAGATAACTATTTCAATTAACTCACCTTTCAGTTCTTAAAAATTATATTTTGGCCAGGCGCGGTGTGGCTCACGCCTGTAATCCCAACACTTGGGGAGGCCGAGGCGGGCGGATCACAAGATCAGGAGTTTGAGACCAGCCTGACCAACATGGTGAAATCTCGTCTCTACTAAAAATACAAAAATTAGCCGGGTGTGGTGCCATGTGCCTGTAATCCCAGCTACTCGGGAGGCCAAGGCAGGAGAATCACTTGAACCCAGGAGACAGAGGTTGCAGTGAGCCAAGATCTCGTCACTGCACTCCAGCCTGGGCAACAGAAGGAGATTCCGTCTCAAAAAAAAATTATATTTTAAGTGACTGTGAAAAGTTTCTCAGATCATTCACAGATACACACACACATAGACATATATGTATACATGTACATTCATAATTGGCAAAACAAAAAAATATAATTTAGATTAAGCTTATTTTCTACTATAAAGTCTGGTATGAAGAATTTTATATTCTATTACAAATGTTTAAGGTTAAATTTTTTATGCCATTAACACAGGTGGAATGTTTTTCCTTTTTAAGAGAAAAGGAGATTAAAATCTTTGCTATTTTCTAATTGCTTAACTGAAAAAAAATCAAGAGAATACCTATTATTATGCCACTTTGCAGGATTTATTTTCCAAAGTTTAAGGCTTTAATTTAAAAAGACAATATTACATGTTGTTGTCAATTCCCTTCATATTTCAAGAAAGGATGAATCTTTATTAAAGTTGAAGAGCATTGCATTGCATTAATTATTTTGAAACAACAGCAATTTCCAATTCACTTCAATAAAATTTAACTTCCTCATAAAATGTCAGTGGATACCCATTTCTTCAATATTGTTCATATCAATTGTTTTTAAATGTTTAAAACATCAATAACTACTAAATATAAACTCTACTTCTGAAATAGAAATTCAGTTTTCATGAAGTAAAAATTTAAGCAATCATTAAGTGTGTTGACATGTAAATCAATGTTCAAATGTCATGTTTTGAAACTGTTACAAAAGAACAAATTCCTTCGTTTTAAACAATTTTAGTGAGGACATAGTTGAAAACCAAAACTTCTCAATTGCAATAACTTAGATTTTAATTTCAAAATAATAATCTTTAAAAGTCTAACAGTCAGAGAAAGGGTTAAATTTATTTTTCATCATTTTGCATTATGTATAATTAAACAAAAGCAAATTTGTATGCCTTAGGTGTTAGGTTGACATTTCCACTTCTGACTCTGTTTATATTAGACGCATTCCTTTAAGCTACTTCAAATATTTTTGGAACAAAGCAAAACACAAAACAAACAAATGCATTATGTTTGTTGACATTTCTTTTTCTAGCATATCTGAATATCTGTGTGATCTCTAGGATTGATGATAAAAATCAAACACTATACAGTATTATTTACTGTATCTTTCATGTAAGTGAGTTGTAAGAAGGTGAAATTATACTTTGTTTTGTATTCAATAGAAGCAGTAAGATACTGAGTTATTGCCATAAGCAGTCTTACAGATAGGTTCCAGAAATAACCAAAAGATCATTAGAAGATGTAACAAGCTTTCTGTCACTTGTATTTTATTATTCCTTGTGATAATACGAGCTTTAAAAACGCTTTAAGTTCTTACCAAGGCATCCTCAACTTAGGTGTGACTGAACAAAATACCAAAAGAGGCCAGCTCTTCCTCCAAGTTATCTCTCCCATGTACCCAGTCCCACTCTACCCTACCCTACCACCATTCCTAGAAGCTTTCACTTACTCAACCTACCACCCCATTCTCAATGCATTCCCAGGATTCTGCAACCACTAAAATCCAAAGGATAATTTCAAAACTGAGGTAGATATGGTTGGTTGCCTAACATTTCCCTAATTTTTCATTGTTTATATAACAATTTAAGGAACCTTGAATTATTTCTAGCAGTAGCATTTCAGAGAAGGTGGATTTTCCCTCCAGATGAGGAAATGAACCATAATTGGTCTAAATGAAGAGTGTAATCTCATCCTGCTTTGTTAATGGCTAATATGACTTAGTTTTGCCTAATTTTGACCAATGAGATATAAGGGGAAGTCTGCTGAGTAGATTTCTAGGAGGGTCTTACTCAAAGTAAAATAATCCCTTCTTTCTGCTTTGAATATATAAGGATGCAACAATCTTGTCACTGTGAGGTGATAAGTCTAGAACAATAAGCCAACAGTCTGATGAAGGCAGAGAAGAGGGTACCTGGCCCATCTGGAACCATCTACTTGCAGATTACTTGTTTTCTGAGATATTTGGATGTCTTTGTGGATTATGTAATTAATGATTGGATAATCTGTTACCTGTAGAAAATCTTGTTAACTAATTTTCAGAAAAGTAAAAGTTGATAGTTTCCCCATTCCATTCAACTTCAAGCACTATCTAACGCCTTTTAGTGATATCCCTTTTGGGATGAGCGTAGTGGCTGACACCTGTAATCTCAGCATTTGGGGAGGCTGAGGGGGGCACTGATTGCTTGAGCTCAGGAGTTCGAGACCAGCCTGGGCAACATGGCAAGATCTGTCTCTACAAAAAAAAAAAAAAAAAAAAAAAGGCCAGGTGCAGTGGCTCATGTCTGTAATCCCAGCACTTTGGGAGGCTGAGGTGAGTAGATCATTTGAGGCCAGGAGTTTGAGACCAGCCTGGCCAACATGGTGAAACCCCATCTCTACTAAAAATACAAAAAAAAAAAAAAAAAAAAAAAATTAGCCAGGTGGTAGTGGCGCATGCCTGCAATCCCAGCTACTTAGGAGGCTGAAGCAGGAGAATCACTTGAGCCTGGGAGGCAGAGGTTGCAGTGAGCCAATATTGTGCCACTGCACTCCAGTCTAGGTGACAGAGTGACAGAGCGAGACCTGTCTCAAAAAAAAAAAAAAGAAAGATACCCCTTTAGAAGATAAATGTTTTTCTCTTCCATCATTTATTCTGTCTTATGCTGTATAGCTATTCTAAAATTTTATTACTATACAAGAAGCTTTATGAAATTATAAAGAATTAGGTTTGCAAAAAGTCCCCATTTTATGTACCTTGTTCCCATCTTTATGATGTGTCAACTTTTAACACATACGATTTCCTCCCAAATCCCACCATCAACATTAGAATGTGTTTTCAGGAGAGGATGTTAGAGAGTTATATCCTTAGTATGATTTTAAAATCAAGATGCTAGAATGTCCTTAGGCAGTGATTTTTTAATATATATATACATATCACCTGCATCAGAGTTACCTGCAAGGGCTTCTTAAAAATGCAGAATCCTCAGTCCCATCCCAGAACTGGTGAAACTGGAGTCTCTAAAGGTAGGACCCAGGAATCTGCATCGTAATAAGCTCCCTCATTAAGGATTGAGAGCCACAGGCTTAAGGTGACTTATTTTGTATAGAGTTGGTTGGAGGTAAAGGAGACTTTGAGGTAGGATAAGTCAGATCCTTAAATCATCCTGAAGAAGTGGGACAGCTGGGGACTCTCTTGGCCATTTGCCATGTTACAACGCTTCCTTGTCAGTGAACATACAAACTTCTAAACTTTGATCAGGCACAGTGAGGCTTCCCCTTCTAATGAAATCACTTATGTAATTGATAGCAATAACAAAGTCCATAGACTACTAATGTTTTTGGCTTACACTGAGTTATCTCTGATAGAAAATCTCTGCTAAAAACTGGCTTTTAATATCCCCATGTGAGAAAGTAAAAGTATTAATCAACGATCATCATTGTCCATCACCTTGAGTATTAAAGGAGATCAGACCCATTAAGGAATGGAAACAATGACCAATTTCTGGATATTGCATTCCACCCAGATAAACCCCTTTTTATTTTCCCTTCCTTAACGAAGATAGCTGGAGTGGAATAGAGGGCAGGGGATCTCTACTTCCTGTTTGGACCTTTGAAATCATTCAAATATTTAGGAAAGACACTACACTACCAGTGGTTTGAGTAATTAGTATAAGTGACATTTCATTATTTATCAATATTATTTTGAGTAGAGAATAAAGAGACTTTGCTGAAAAGTATTTCTTACTGACATCTGAACTTTCCATTCAATGGTTTATAAAATGATCTATTATTTCCAGGATCTCGTAAGGAAAGGGAGTTTCCCAGATCACTAGCCAAGAATTCCCCTAAAACTGATGACCATCAATGAATTTGATTGTGTTTCACCTGAGACTTAACAGGTACTTGAATACTTAATCAGCTTACCTCCATTGTTCTGCCCCACCTGAATCTTCAGAAGATTCAGGAGCTAAAAAGAAGGCCTCTCAAAAATAAGAGACCCCTGTCCCCCAGAGATTGGTGGAAGACAAAGGGCAGACATGTATGATGAGTTACAGATATTGCAGATGCAAGTGCCCAGATGAGAACAGACTTATCTATCACATGAAAGAAACGGGCGGGGGTAATTGACCTCGTCAAAATAGCAAGAGCATGTCCTTCTCAAGTCCAGCTCAGCCAAAAAGTACTAGGCAGGAAGTTGCCCAGTGTGGACAAGTCTTCCAATTTTTTTTTTTTTTTTTTTTTTTGTGAGACGGAGTCTCACTCTGTCGCCCAGGCTGGACTGCAGTGGCGCAATCTCGGCTCACTGCAAGCTCCGCCTCCCGGGTTCACGCCATTCTCCTGCCTCAGCCTCCCGAGTAGCTGGGACTATAGGCGCCTGCCACTTCGCCCAGCTAGTTTTTTTGTGTGTGTTTTTCAGTAGAGACGGGGTTTCACCGTGTTAGCCAGGATGATCTCGATCTCCTGACCTCGTGATCCGCCCGTCTCGGCCTCCTAAAGTCCTGGGATTACAGGCTTGAGCCACCGCGCCCGGCCCCAATTTTTTAAAAGAAGCTAGAAAGCTGAATGTTTACATGAAAGCTCCCAATTTCTAAATGTTGTTTCAGAAAAATTTTAGACACTGTGTGAGCCAACAAAACACATCTTCAAGGTTGAATTTGGCCTGCAAGCACACACTTGCAACCACAGAGGTTTGCCCTCAAAGGTAAAATAGAAAAGTTAAAAGACTATTAAGGTTTCCAAGTTAACTGGGGAGGACAGGGTTAAGTATATTTTGAAAATTATTAAATTTTTCTCTGCCTTTCTGAGTGCATGACATTGGCCCCATTCTACTTGAAACATTGAAACATCCATTGGCTTGGGGAAACAAATTAGGAATTTTTCACTAAAGAGAAAGACTAAGATAATATTTAGCTTCTGATGTTTGAAAGTTATTTTCTTCTGTGTACTATGTCAGCAAGCAGGAAGTAGCCATAAGTGGATCTGGGAACCAGATAATAGTACTATTTTCCAAATAGTTGAGATTCCCATAGGTAAATTTAAAGGATCCACAAAGAATTCAGCATGTTCTTCCACTCGATGATATTTTTTCTATAAAATAGAACTCTCTTCTAATGCAGAAAAGCCTGAATAATTACTTGATGTCATGCCAAATATGTAACAGCAGGACAACGTTAGTCAGACAGGGAGTAGGTATGGAGAGAGCCAAGCAAAATGTCTATTCCTGGAATCAGCAATTCAGGAGTTAAAAGTTCAAAGTGAACAGTTGTCTAGAAATGGGAAGTCATGTCAGAGTCTAGACAAGGTACTTGCAGCACAGTCACTACAGAACAAGGTAGATTGGGATTGCCAGGTCTCAAAAGTCAATGGGGCTAAGATTTTGAACTTCCCTGTTCAATATGGTAGTCTCCAGTCACACGTGGCTAGTGAGAACTTGAAATGCGTCTTGTTTGAATTGAGATGTATTATAAGTGTAAAATATACAATGGATTTAGAGGACATTATTTTAAAAGAATATAAAATGTCTCATTAAAATTTTAAATTTTGATTACATGTTGAAATGATAGCATTTTAGATACATTGGGTTAAATAAAATATATTCCTAAAATTTATTGCACCTAATTCTTTTTACATTTTTAATGTGGCTACTAGAAAATTTAAAAAGAGCATATGTATCTCATATTATATTTCCAGTGGTCCAGGACATAAGCTATTAAGCTAAGAGGAAAATCAGGACCCCAGGAACATTCTGATGGCCAAGCATGCAGTTCACATTCTTCTGCACTTCCTGATGAAGTCAGGGAATGAGGAATGGGATGTGGTAGGGCAGCTTTAGGTCTGCACACATGAAAAAGGAAGTTAGAGAAATAGAGAACTCTGGTAATAACCAGACCTGCTGATGTTTGCCAAAATGAGAGAGCTAAGATAATAAAGATGTTCTTTAAAAATTGTTTTATCTAAAGCGAGATGAAAAGAAATGTAAACACATAAGTATAACCAGATACCTGTTTCACCAGTCTTGTACACTACCAAATCATTATTAGAACTAACCAATGCCAAGGCTTCCATACTTTATTTGTTCCCAGCTTATTCCTGGCTTCAAGATTTCTAACCACGCTTCTTCAAAGTTAAAAAACTGTTGTAGCCAGACCTCAGCTAGGATTTTTGTTCACCCAGATCTTCATGCCAACATGAAGCACCTGACTCTTTCCTACTGTATGCTATCAAAGAGTCAATATTTCCTTTAGAATAAAATCCAGACGTTTTCACCATAGTTTATATAATCTAGACCCTGTCTAGCTCTACCACCTCGATGTTCACCACTTGCACATTAGACCACTGACGTACTGGAATGAATGCATAATCATTCCCATTCAGGAATTTTGCCCTTCCTTTTTCCTCTACCTGAACTACACATTTGTCAAATCCTTGTGTGGTTTCCTCCTTATTTAAAGAGACTTTCCCTAGTCATTCTTTATGATCCTGCCCCCAATGTCACTTTCTATCTCATTGTGCTATTTTATTTTCTTCATAGCAATTACTGCTCCCTGAAATTGCCTTATTTTGTCCTTATTTATTACTAGTCTTCCCCACCCCCTGCTTTCCCCAAATGTGAGGAACCTGTTCACTGTTGTATCTTTATTGCAGGGTCATCGCAGACAGTTGTATTGATTGTGCATTGCACAATTGTATCATAGTCTATGTGTATATATACATGGTGGCCTGCTCTCTAGGTGCCTGGCACATATAGGTGCTCAATAAAAATCCAGTAAGTGAATGAAAAGCTGCCTTTGTCAAGTTTCCCCAGTCTTCCTTCAGCTCCTTTTGTTCATTTGTGACCCAAGAGGATAAGATTGAAATATTGATATAGAAAAAAACATGTTCTAGTATAGGTAAAATTCTTTACAAGTCTTTTTCAAATCAACAAATTCTCTGGCATCTATGTTACATTTGACCCTGTTTATTCTCCTTTGGAAAAGCCCACCCTTCAGATATTACTCCCAACCTAATCCAAGACACTTATGCTTCTCATTTTCTTACCGAAAATTTCATCTCTTTATAGTTGTTCTCCTTGCTAAGAGCCACAAGATCTTGGCAGATTTGAACTCATAGTACTCATTATAGATATCATTCATTTGGGAATTTTTTATTAGTTGACATACGAAATTTCTTCTACTTTTGTATTTATTCCTATCTAGCACTTATATTTATATCTAACTTTTTATAGTGTGCCCCTGCCTGCACTTCAACTATATGTTGTTGAGGAGACACACTGATATTTCTACTTTTAATTCTCTAGACAACTGTCAAGTGTCCAGTCTATAACAGGTCCTCAATGTCAAATGCTAATTTGAGATGATTCACTTTTTTAAGTAGCTGAATTTCTGATTCAGAATGAAATCTTTAAAAGGAACCAGGCTCCCTTTCTCAAGATATATCAATGAAAAACACTTAAAAGTATATATCCAGCTGTTAACATTGTTTATTGAGATATTATTAGATTATGGTGGGTTTTTTCCTTCTAAAGTTTCTGAAATTTTCTGATTTTTCTCACTGAGTATTAAAATTTTAATTGGAAAAATAATGGAAGTACATTGTGCTTTTGAAGGCAATACAACAATTAAATATGCCATAAATACGTTTTGAAGACATAAGTTCTGGTCAGGACTCGGGAGACTCTCTTCTCGAGTCCAGGCCCTCCCTCTTGTTGCCTAGGAAGGTAGTGCCTGCCAGAGCTTGCCAGAGGGAAAGAGAATTGGCAGGTGGTGCCAGAAGTCTAGAACCAGGAGCAATTATGGTAAGTCAGAGCAGACGTTGGCAGAGAGAGGTTAAAGAGACAGTTGGAAGTTGGAAACAAGGAGACCATTTTATTTCACTTAATCCATTTTATTTCATTTGAATTTTTTTACTTAGCATTTATCATACCAGCCACTTTCAAATTCATGATCTCACTTTAATCCTTTTATCACTTTGTGGAAGGTATTTATACACTAGTTTTCAGATGGGGCAAATAGCGTTCTCAGAAATGTAAATAATTACGTTAGTTCTCACAGTTAGTAGGTGGCAGAGACAAGATTCAAACTTCACAGTAATTCCCTGCAAGACTCAAGTAAGAGAAGATTGGTGGTTCAGAATTGAGACCACAACTGCTCAGTTTCTAGACTGATGCTTCTTGGAAAAATCCTGTTGCACTTGAACTTGCCTGGCTAGGTTCAGATGTTTTAAAGAAGCTTATCAAACCAGACGTTAATTAGGATCCCAAAATCTGGTCAGACACTAGCAAGAAAGTGGGAGATATATTTTAGGGATTCCTGGGATTCAGACTTCACAGACCTTGCTCAATCGCATTTATTAATATTTGCCCAAATCCTAGGATGGGAAATGAGAGAATGAGGAGCACACTGATTTGCAACTTTCAATCTCTGCTGACCTAACATTGTGTAATAAACTGGTCAAAAGTTTAGTCTTTGGAATAGAGCAATCACACATAAATTCTCAGTTCTGTTTTTTCCTGCCTGGGTGACACTGAGGCCAAGCACTTAACTTCTCTGAGACTTCATTTCCTTAATGCTGAAATGAACATGGCAGTGTAGGTATCCCTTTGATATACTGATCTACTTTTCTTTGGATAAATACCCAGTAGTGGGATTGCTGGATCATACGGTAGTTCTATTTTTAGTTTTTTGAGAAATCTTCATGCTGTTTTCCATAATGGCTATACTAATTTACATTACCAATACTGTATGAATTCCTTTTTCTCCATATCCTCACCAGCATCTGTCTTTTTGTTAGAAGCATTCTAACTGGGATACAATATCTCTGTGGTTTTGTTGATTTATATTTCCCTGATGATTAGTAATGTTGAACATTTTTTCATATAGCTGTTGGTCATTTGTATGTCTTGAGAAATATGTATTCACATCCTTTGCCCAATTTTTAATGGGGTTATTTGGGGGTTTTTTTGGTTTTTTTTGTTTTGTTTTTTTTGTTTTTTTTTTTTGCAGTTAAGTTTCTTGTATATACTGGATATTATTCCCTTGTCAAATGAGCAGCTTGCAAATATTTTCTCCTATTCAACAGGTTGTCTCTTCACTGTGTTGATTGTTTTATTTGCTGTGCAAATGCTTTTTGGTTTAATACAGTCACCATATTAGTTCATTCTCACACTGCAATAAAGAAATACCTGAGGCTGGGCAATTTATAAAGAAAGGAGGTTTAATTGGCTCACGGTTCTGCAGGATATACAGGATTCATAGTGGCTTCTGGAGAGGTCTCAGGAAACTTTTACTCACAGCAGAAGGCAAAGCAGGAGTAGTGTCTTACATGCCCGAAGCAGGTGGAAGAGGGAGAGGTGGTAAGAACTACACACTTTTAAACCACCAGATCTGTGACAACTCACTCACTATCATAAGAACAGCACCAAAAGCGAAATCGCCCCCATAATCCAGTCACCTCCCACTAGGCTCCCCCTCCGACGTTGAGGATTACAATTTGACATGAGATTTGAGTGGCCACACAGACCCAAACCATATCAGTCCATTTGTCTGTCTTTGCTTTTGTTGCCTCTGCCTTTGAGGTCTTTGCCATAAAATCTTTGCCTAGATCAATGTCTTGGAGTGTTTCTCCTATGTTTTCTTCCAGTCATTTTATAGTTTCAGGTCCTATATTAAAGTCTTTGATCTATTTTGAGTTGATTTTTATATATAGTGAAAGGGGTATAGTTTCATTTTTATGCATATGGATATAGAGTTTTCCCAATACCATTTATTAAAAAGACTTCTCTTTCATTAAATGATGTTCTGGGTGCCTTTGTCAAAAGTTAGTTGGCTGTAAACCAGGCTTGGTGGCTCAGACCTGTAATCCCAGTTAATTGGAAGGCTGAAGTGGGAGGATCACTTGAGCCCAGGAGTTCAAGGCTGCAGTGAGCTATGACTGTGCCACTGCAGTTCAACCTAGGTGACAGAGAAAGACTCCATCTCTAAAAACAAACAAACAAACAAACAAACACATCAAAAACTTTTTAAAATCAGCTAGCAGTAAATATATGGATTTATTTCTGGGTTTTCTATTCTCTTCCATTGGTCTATGTGTCTGTTTTTATGACAATACCATGCTGTTTTGGTTATTATAACCTTATAATATATTTTGAAGTCAGGTAGTGTGATGCCTCCAGCTTTGTTCTTTTTGCTCAGGATTGCTTTGGCTATTTGGGCTCTTTTTTGGTTCAGTACAAACTTTAGGATTGTTTTTTCTATTTCTGTGAAGAATGTTGTTGGTATCTCCACAGGGATTGTATTGAATCTGTAGATTGCCCTGGGTAGTACGGTCATTTTAACAATGTTAATTCTTCCAATCCATAAGCATGGGATGTTTTTCCATTTGTTTGTGTCCTCTTCAATTTCTTTCATCAGTATTTTGTAGCTTTCCTTACAGAGGTCATTCACCTCCTTGGTTAAACTTACTTCTAGAATTTTTTTATAGCTATTGCAAATGGAATTGCCTTCTTGATTTATTTTTCACCTACTTTAATATAGGTGTATAGAAGTGTCACTGATTTTTGTATGTTGATTTTGTATCCTGCAACTTTAGTGAATTTGTTTATCAGATCTAAGAGTTACTTGGTGGAGTTTTTAGATTTTTTTAAATATAAGATCATGTCATCTGCAAAGAGGGACAATTTGACTTCCTCTTTTCCAATTTGGATGCCTTTTACTTCTTGAAATAGCATTTCAACAGATAAGAGAGGCATTTACAGATGTTTTCTTTCACCAAAAAGTGTGGCATAAATAATTTTTCATGAAATATTAAAACTGTTTATTATGTAGCATTTCTCAGCAACAGAACAACAACAGAAGAAGGTCTCTTTCATGTTAGCTTAAAAGAAACTTACTACACTGTGTTTTACAGATATATAACTATGCATTTAGAAAGGGTCTACCTGGGTGGCAATTCTTTTTTGCTAATAGACTCACCAGGGGGCTGTCCTATGCTTTTACAAGCTCCAGAGCAGGTTGGCTGCAGAGCTGACCACTTTCCCGTCTACTCCTCAAGGGTCTCTGCTGCCACTCATGCCTGCAGCTTCTCATCATTTCTACCATTTCTAACCTCTGCTACTTCTGCAATTATACCACTTCCTTTACTAACCACTCCTCTTTCTTCTTCTGTTTTCCAGTTCCTTTCACTTATTCCCTGCTTCATGGATTTAACAAACAAAAGTTAGCAAGATGATTTTTATGAATAGTATTAACTAATTAAGGCATTGTTTTGTTTTGGTTAACACAACCATCATAATACAGAGGGCCTCTGCCTTTCTTAACCTCAAACTGAAGTGTCTGAAGCCTTTCTCTGCAATATTTATTTCATTTAATTATGAGTCCAGACTTGTTCTTGAAGATTCAGAGTTGTTAAAAATGGATGCTGGGTAGGCAAGAATTTACAGTAATTCTATCAGAATAACAAAATAATTCCAGATCTGCTTTAAAAAAAGAAAAGAATTGCACAAGTCTTATGAAAAAGTCAATGGTCACTCCCCCAGTATTAATTTGTTTAAAAATATATGTAAAAATAATGCACAAAATATGATTCAGAAGCATAACAGGCATACATTATAAGCGTAACTCCATCTTTTCATCCCTGAATCAGCATTAAAAAAAAATTGTTCATTGATTAGTACAGGCCAACAAGAATAAAGGACAGTTTAATTTTTAAAAAATCAATTCATTAAAAATATGTTAACTTTCATCTGTAATTTGGTAAAATAAACTAAAATTAGACTTGAATTTATCATAACAATTAGCTAAGTGGCACTAACAGGTATTCACTGAGGTATCATACATACAATTCTTTTTGTTTGTTTGTTTGGTGTTTTTTTATTTTTGTTTTCTGAGACAGAGTTTTGCTTTTGTTGCCCAGGATAGAGTGCAAAGGTGTGATCTCGGCTCACTGCAACCTCCACCTCCCAGGTTCAATCAATTATCCTGCCTCAGCCTCTTGAGAGGCTGAGATTACAGGCGTGCGCCACCACGCCCAGCTATTTTTTTGTATTTTTAGTAGAGACGGGGTTTCACCATGTTGGCCAGGCTGGTCTCAAATTCCTGATCTCAGGTGATCCACCTGCCTTGGCCTCCCAAAGCGCTGGGATTACAGGTGTGAGCCCCCGCCCCTGCCTAGTAATGGATTCTTTAGAATAATATACATATCTGGTCACTGAAGAAAACATCTAAATCAAGCATCATTAACTTGAATTAAATGTACACCAAAACTCCTTTATCATAGTTCATTATTACCTAACATAGATTTTATAGTAATACAAGGAGTCAAACTCTCATGAAAATTAAAATAATTTATAAATAAAGGTTGTAACAACTAAGACACCCTATAACGAAGCCCCACAACAGCAATAAGTGCTGTTATCCCGCAACAGCATTACAATAGGGAACATTTTTATTTCTAAAAAAATATACTGTGTAGTCGGGCACAGTGGTGCATGCCTGTAGTCCCAGATGCTTGGGAGGCTGAGGCTGGAGGATCATTTGAGCCCAGGAAATCCAAGGCCATAGTGCACTATGAGCCTGCCTGTGTAACAGTCACTATTCTCCAGCCTAGGGAACTTGGTGAGACCCACCCTCCTCACCCCTTCCCCTGTATCTAAAAAAGGAAAAATACTGTAATGTTATATGATTCTATGTTTCTGACACTAGCATGGATATTATTGTAAGAGTACCTACCAAAAAAATAATTAAACATGACTCCAGATTGAACTTTATTGATCTATGTCCTCAGTTCTTAGTATAGTGCCCAGCTTAACAAGTAGTTGGTGAATTTGTTGCCAAATGGTTTAATTATAAGTGTTACTCATATGGCCAGATGCCAAATAAAAGCTAAAACAAGACAATTATTTTTTGCCTTTTCCTTTCAATCAGATCTTCACATTTAAAAGAACTTACTTAAATGAATTCATCAAATCTATATTCGTGTTAATAATATCTTTGAATAATTAAGATGTAAGCATTTCAAATAATTGCATTTATAAATACTGCACAATCCTGTCTGAATTTTTGCAAATGCTTTCCAATTGGTACTTATTTTCTTATATCCCACAGCTAATCCATTTTTTAAATTCTGTCAGTTCTACATTCAAAACATATCCAAATGCTTACCCCTTTCTACTACACCTCTGCTACTCCAAAGGCCTTTGCCTCTCACCTGGGCTACCACAGTTAACTTCCTAACCATCCTCTTTATTTTTCTTCACAGCTCCTGGTTTCCACCCTTGTCCCCTAAACACAGCAGAAAGAATGATTTTTCTAAAATGTTAGTCATATCAAAGCTCAAAACTATCTACTGGCATCCCATCTCACTGAGAATAAATCTAAAGACATACAAGCCCCAAGTAGTTCTTCCCTTGGCTACAAATCTGACCTCATCTCTTACCGCTTTTCTCCTAGCTAATTTCACAGACACCTTGCATCTCTTAAGCATCTCAGAGCCTTTGCACTCACTGCCTATGACACTCTTCCCTACATATCTGCATGGTTCACTGACCCTCATTTTTCATTGAGAATTCTGATGAATGTTATCTCCTCTAAGGAGCCTTCTCTCACCAGTCTACCTAAAATAGCTCTCCTTTTTCTTCCCTACCTCTTCTCCTGATCTGCTCTTTCTTTTGTAGACCTTATCACCACCAGACATGTATTTATGTGATGGTTGATTCGTTTTATTTGTCTCCCTCCCCCTCGTATAATGTAAGTTCCAAAGAAAGGGATTTTCTGTTTGATTTGCTTTTCAAGAAACTTCATTCTTCCAGAAGCAAAACAGCCTTCTTGCTATTCTACAACATGCAAAGCTCCAACCCACCTTGGCCTAACCCTTGTTTTTCCTCTGTTTGGAAACTTTTGCCCAGACATTCACATGGCTCACTCTTTATTTCATTCATGTGTCTCCTCAAATGCTATCCGCACAAACAGGCCTTGCCCTGACACCAACAGCCATCATTAACCATCCTCTTTATTTTTCTTCACAGCACTTACTGCACTTCTATATTTGATATTTATTTATTCTTTTATGTATTGGCTGTTTCTACCTACTAGAATATAAACTGTTGTTCACCATGGCATCCTTAGCATTTAAAATGGTTCCCCAATAAATATTTGTCAGGTGTTCAATAAACGTTTGTCAAATAAATAAATAAATACGAGAAATACTTTGAAATTTTTGGAGTCATAGGTATAATGCTTAGTTATCATAAGTTTTTATAGATTCTCAAGATGAACGCCCATTAGAACTTTGTTTTATTTTGAACTACAAAATAGTTACAATAACTCTCCACTTGCATACAATTAAAGCAATTGCAAAGTAAAATAAGAAAAATATTCCATAAGAGTATAGAAAAATGATGTTCATCAATATGACCTTTGGTTCCAGAATAGCCCAAAGACAAACTGAAAAGTAAATGAAATTTGTCATCTTTCTTCCATCTCCTCTGCAAAAACCTATCCTCCTGCCTTTGGCTCACCCCACTTCCCTTATGTCCCTTCTCTATCAATTGAATCAAGTGATCAATTGAATCTCTTTTTTACAAGTATATATTGTAGTGAGTATCTCACAACTAATCAATATCTATTAATAACCAGAAAATTAGTCTTAATAGATCCTTCTTCTCACATATATTCATTTAACTACTTTTATTGAAGGATGACATGGTCCCATTAAAAGATATTTTTAAATACAATTGCTAACCTTGAGGAAAATTGTATTAATTCAAGAAAATGTATTTTTCTGGCCAATTTAATGTATAGTACAGATAAACTAACAGCCTCTAAAGAGTAGAATAGTCCATAAATTAAATGAACAACTGATTAGATTTGTTTGTCAACTTAGGTAATATTTGTCAATTAATTGAAGTCAAACATTTATTATTGTTCTCACAACAAGCAAAACATCAAGAAAAATGGTAACTGGGTACTGCTTTCAATTTCAGCTTGTTTCCAGATATATTACCTCTTTTGATCCTCATGACCTGTGATGCAGGTAAGAGAGACATTATTATAGCAAGAAGTAGACATTGTGGAGCTAAGTTTCAAGACCTCTGATTTACCTGAGACTCCTGGGAGAGACCTAGTCATGTGTTGCTGTATTGTTCTTCCTAACGAGATCTCTGTGTAATTGCCATATTTTAGAAATTCTTTCCCGGCCACCTAGTTGAAAATAAGTGATGTTTCAAGAGATCCCTGATAAATGACCTGTTGGGTGAGGTGGGTGCAGAAAAACCCTTAAGGCAGAGGAAACACCATACTGGGTACTAAAGACAAGAGATTATCTGAACTAAGAGAAGACCAGCATTAAAAGTGAGGGCTGTATGCAGGACCCTCACTGGAGGAGGAGACAGATGTCAGATCATGGAAGGGCTGAACAGTAATGTTAAGAATTTGGGACTTTTATGAAAACCATTTTAAGATTGTATTTTAAAAAGATCATTCTAACTCCAGTGTGGGAAGAAAGTATACTTTTGGCCCAATTCTAAATTTGATTACATGTGAAATGCTTTCAGAGATTAATGGAAAGTGAATCTAAGGATCTAGGACACAATGTATTATTTTATATTTTTACTTATTTTTCTGCTAAAAAAAAATGTATATTTTCTTTATTTTAAAACATGGGATTGTTCTAGTTGTTCCTACCTTTAAAAAATATCTAGAAATATGGAGCAAATTTTATTATGATTAATTTTTTTAATTAATACAAAATATACCGCAAAACCCAGGCAACCTAACGCATGTGAAAATTTTTTTTGAAAGTATTAGAAGTACAACAATTGTCCCTTCTATGCTTAGCAAGCTCATAACAACAATAATAATAATTTTTATTATTATTATTTTAATTGAGACAGGAGCTCACTCTGTCACCTGGGCAGGAGTGCAGTGTCGAGATCATGGCTCACTGCAGTCTCCACCTCCTGGCTCAAGCAATCCTCCCACCTCAGCCTCCCAGTAGCTGGGACTACAGATGCACATCACCACACCTGGCTAATGATTGCATTTTTTTGTAGAGATGGGGTTTTGCCATGTTGTCCAGGTTGGTCTCAAACTCCTGGGCTCAAGCAATCTGCCCACCTTGGCCTCCCAAAGTGTTGGGATTACAGGTGTGAGCCACCATACCTGACCAAAAATCATTATTAATAACATTCAAAATTAATAAAGCTGAGATGGAATAAATATAGAAACAGTGTTAGTGGTATTGCTCATTTGGAGAACAATATGGTGCTAGGTAACAAGAGTTATATAAATGTTTATATCCTTTGATTCAATAATCCTACTTTTGCAAAAAAAAAAAAAGACAATTTAAAAGAATAAAAATCTTTTCATAAAACAATGTTCATGGAGGTTTTATCTAAAACAGTGATAGTTGATAGTGACTATTATCATCCTAAGGCAATAAGTCACATACTTGATAATAGTTATTAGAATATAACATTTGTCAGGAAAGGTTCTAGAGCCTGATGTTCTTTTCTGGTATTCTAGGCTTCAAGGTAGAATGCCTTCCTTGGGCAGTCTAGAATCTGTGTGAAAGTTCTTGGTACCTGGAAAAATAGAATAATGGGAAAATGAATTGTCTCTTATTGTATGTGTGCAAACTCTTAGATTAGGTTTGAATTAGGGTTACTTTCTGGTTACAGTATTGCTAGGCTGTACTTTACATTTTACTTTTGTAAAACTGCTTTTGGAAGGGCAAGTGATAAGTAAATCAAATGTATTACTGACAAACCTCAGAAAATAGTGGAGCTGAAAACCTACTTTATAATTCTTTGTACTCTTATACTTTGAAATACAATTCCATACTTAAGTAGTAAGGTTTATAAAAAAAGATAGATTTGTTCACTTTAAATGAATATATGTACAAAATACACAATAAGAAAAATTAAAAGGCAGATAATAAATTGGGAAAATATGTTTATTAATAATAATGTTATTTATTGTTTGTTATTATAAACAAAAGGTTAATATTCTTAACATGCAAATTGTTCTTATAAATAATTAAGAGATAGATGGCTGCCACAATAGAAAAAAATGTAAATGACGTGAACAAAATCAGAAGATGAAATGCAAATGGACAGTAAGTGTAAGAAAAGATATTCAGGGGCGGAGCAAGATGGCCGAATAGGAACAGCTCCAGTCTCCAGCTCCCAGCGTGAGCGACACAGAAGACAGGTGATTTCTGCATTATCAACTGAGGTACTGGGTTCATCTCACTGGGGAGTGCCGGACAATCAGTGCTGGTCAGCTGTTGCAGCACGACTACCGAGAGCTGAAGCAGGGCAAGGCATCCCTCACCTGGGAAGCGCAAGGGGGATGGGAATCCCTTTTCCTAGCCAGGGGAACTGAGACACACAACACCTGGAAAATAGGGTAACGCCCACCCCAATACTGCACTTTAAGCAAACGCGCACACCAGGAGATTATATCCCACACCTGGCCAGGAGGGTCCCACGCCCACGGAGCCTCCCTCATTGCTAGCACAGCAGTCTGTGATCTAAACGCAAGGCAGCAGCCAGGCTGGGGGAGGGGCGCCTGCCATTGCTGAGGCTTAAGTAAGTAAACAAAGCCCTGGGAAGATCGAACAGGGTGGAGCTCACAGTAGCTCAAGGAGGCCTGCCAGTCTCTGTAGACTCCACCTCTGGGGATAGGGCACAGCTAAACAACAACAACAACAACAAAAAGCAGCAGAAACCTCTGCAGACGCAAGCAACTCTGTCTGACAGCTTTGAAGAGAGCGGTGGATCTCCCAACATGGAGGCTGAGATCTGAGAACGGACAGACTGCCTGCTCAAGGGGGTCCCTGACCCCTGAGTAGCCTAACTGGGAGACATCCTCCACTAGGGGCAGACTGACACCCCACACCTCACAGGGTGGAGTATACCCCTGAGAGGAAGCTTCCAAAGCAAGAATCAGACAGGTACACTCACTGTACAGCAGTATTCTATCTTCTGCAGCCTCTGCTGCTGACACCCAGGCAAACAAGGCCTGGAGTGGACCTCAAGCAATCTCCAACAGACCTACAGCTGAGGGTCCTGACTGTTAGAAGGAAAACTAACAAACAGGAAGGACACCCACACCAAAACCCCATCAGTACGTCACCATCATCAAAGACCAGAGGCAGATAATACCACAAAGATGGGGAAAAAGCAGGGCAGAAAAGCTGGAAATTCAAAAAATCAGAGCACATCTCCCCCTCCAAAGGAACACAGCTCATCGCCAGCAACGGATCAACGCTGGACGGAGAATGACTTTGATGAGATGAGAGAAGAAGGCTTCAGTCCATCAAACTTCTCAGAGCTAAAGGAGGAATTACGTACCCAGCACAAAGAAACTAAAAATCTTGAAAAAAGAGCAGAAGAATTGATAACCAGAATAATTAATGCAGAGAAGGCCATAAACGAACGGACAGAGATGAAAACCATGACACGAGAAATACGTGACAAATGCACAAGCTTCAGTAACCGACTCGATCAACTGGAAGAAAGATTATCAGCGATTGAGATCAAATGAATGAAATGAAGCGAGGAGAGAAATCTAAAGAAAAAAGAAGAAAAAGAAATGAACAAAGCCTGCAAGAAGTATGGGATTATGTAAAAAGAGCAAATCTACGTCTGATTGGGGTGCCTGAAAGTGAGGGGGAAAATGGAACCAAGTTGGAAAACACTCTTCAGTATATCATCCAGGAGAACTTCCCCAACCTAGTAGGGCAGGCCAATATTCAAATTCAGGAAATACAGAGAATGCCACAAAGATACTCCTCAAGAAGAGCAACAACAAGACACATAATTGTCAGATTCACCAAAGTTGAAATGAAGGAAAAAATCTTCAGGGCAGCCAGAGAGAAAGGTCGGGTTACCCACAAAGGAAAGCCCATCAGACTAACAGCAGATCTCTTGGCACAAACTCAACAAGCCAGAAGAGAGTGGGGGCCAATATTCAACATTCTTAAAGAAAAGAATTTTCAACCCAGAATTTCATATCCAGCCAAACTAAGTTTCATCAGTGAAGGAGAAATAAAATTCTTTACAGATAAGCAAATGCTTAGAGATTTTGTCACCACCAGGCCTGCCTTACAAGAGACCCTAAAGGAAGCACTAAACATGGAAAGGAACAACTGGCAGCAGCCATTGCAAAAACATGCCAAAATGTAAAGATCATCGAGGCTAGGAAGAAACTGCATCAACTAATGAGCAAAATAACCAGTTAATATCATAATGGCAGGATCAAGCTCACACATAACAATATTAACCTTAAATGTAAATGGACTAAATGCTCCAATTGAAAGACACAGACTGGCAAACTGAATAAAGAGTCAAGACCCATCATGAATCAAGAGTCAAGACCCATCAGTCTGCTGTATTCAGGAGACCCATCTCACATGCAGAGACATACATAGGCTCAAAATAAAGGGATGGAGGAAGGTCTACCAAGCAAATGGAAAACAAAAAAAAGCAGGGGTTGCAATACTAGTCTCTGATAAAACAGACTTTAAACCATCAAAGATCAAAAGAGACAAAAAAGGCCATTACATAATGGTAAAGGGATCAATTCATCAGGAAGAGCTAACTATCCTAAATATATATGTGCCCAATACAGGAGCACCCAGATTCATAAAGCAAGTCCTTAGAGACTTACAAAGAGACTTAGACTCCCATACAATAATAATGGGAGACTTCAACACCCCACTGTCAACATTAGACAGATCAACGAGACAGAAAGTTAACAAGGATATCCAGGAATTGAACTCATCTCTGCAGCAAGCAGACCTAATAGACATCTATAGAACTCTCCACCCCAAATCAACAGAATATACATTCTTCTCAGCACCACATCACACTTATTCCAAAATTGACCACATAATTGGAAGTAAAGCACTCCTCAGCAAATGTACAAGAACAGAAATTATAACAAACCATCTCTCAGACGACAGTGCAATCAAACTAGAACTCAGGAGTAAGAAACTCAATCAAAACCGCTCAACTACATGGAAACTGAATAACCTGTTCTTGAATGACTACTGGCTACACAACGAAATGAAGGCAGAAATAAAGATGTTCTTTGAAACCAATGAGAACAAAGATACAACATACCAGAATCTCTGGGACACATTTAAAGCAGTGTGTAGAGGGAAATTTATAGCACTAAATGCCCACAAGAGAAAGCAGGAAAGATCTAAAATTGACACTCTAACGTCACAATTAAAAGAACTAGAGAAGCAAGAGCAAACGCATTCAAAAGCTAGCAGAAGGCAAGAAATAACTAAGATCAGAGCAGAACTGAAGGATATAGAGACACAAAAAACCCTCCAAAAAATCAATGATTCCAGGAGTTGGTTTTTTGAAAAGATCAACAAAACTGATAGACTGCTAGCAAGACTAATAAAGAAGAAAAGAGAGAAGAATCAAATAGATGCAATAAAAAATGATAAAGGGGATATCACCACCAACCCCACAGAAATACAAACTATCATCAGAGAATACTATAAACACCTCTACGCAAATAAACTAGAAAATCTAGAAGAAATGGATAATTTCCTGGACACTTACACTCTCCCAAGACTAAACCAGGAAGAAGCTGAATCTCTGAATATACCAATAGCAGGCTCTGAAATTGAGGCAATAATTAATAGCCTACCAACCAAAAAAAGTCCAGGACCAGATGTATTCACAGCCGAATTGTACCAGGGGTACAAGGAGGAGCTGGAACCATTCCTTCTGAAACTATTCCAATCAATAGAAAAAGAAGGAATCCTCCCTAACTCATTTTATGAGGCCAACATCATCCTGATACCAAAGCCTGGCAGAGACACAACAAAAAAAGAGAATTTTAGACCAATATCCCTGATGAACATCGATGCAAAAATCCTCAATAAAATACTGGCAAACCGGATTCAGCAGCACATCAAAAACCTTATCCACCATGATCAAGTGGACTTCATCCCTGGGATGCAAGGCTGGTTCAACATACGCAAATCAATAAACGTAATCCAGCATATAAACAGAATGAAAGACAAAAACCACATGATTATTTCAATAGATGCAGAAAAGGCCTTTGACAAAATTCAACAGCCCTTCATGCTAAAAACTCTCAATAAATTCGGTATTGATGGAACGTATCTCAAAATCATAAGAGCTATTTATGACAAACCCACAGCCAATATCATACTGAATGGGCAAAAACTGGAAAAATTCCCTTTGAAAACTGGCACAAGACAGGGATGCCCTCTCTCACCACTCCTATTTCCACATAGTGTTGGAAGTTCTGGCTAGGGCAATCAGGCAAGAGAAAGAAATCAAGTGTATTCAGTTAAGAAAAGAAGAAGTCAAATTGTCCCTCTTTGCAGATGACATGATTGTATATTTAGAAAACCCCATTGTCTCAGCCCAAAATTTCCTTAAACTGATAAGAAACTTCAGCAAAGTCTCAGGATACAAAATTAATGTGCAAAAATCACAAGCGTTCTTATACACCAGTAACAGACAGAGAGCCAAATCATGAATGAACTTCCATTCACAATTGCTTCAAAGAGAATAAAATACCTAGGAATCCAACTTACAAAGGATGTAAAGGACCTCTCCAAGGAGAACTACAAACCACTGCTCAGTGAAATAAAAGAGGACATAAACAAATGGAAGAACATACCATGCTCATGGATAGGAAGAATCAATATCGTGAAAATGGCCATACTGCCCAAGGTAATTTATAGATTCAATCCATCCCCATCAAGCTACCAATGAGTTTCTTCACAGAATTGGAAAAAACTGCTTTAAAGTTCATATGAAACCAAAAAAGACCCCGCATCTGCAAGACAAACCTAAGTCAAAAGAACAAAGCTGGAGGCATCATGCTACCTGACTTCAAACTATACTACAAGGCTACAGTAACCAAAACAGCATGGTACTGGTACCAAAACAGAGATATAGACCAATGGAACAGAACAGAGTCCTCAGAAATAATACCACACATCTACAGCCATCTGATCTTTGACAAACCTGAGAAAAACAAGAAATGGGGAAAGGATTCCCTATTTAATAAATGGTGCTGGGATAATTGGCTAGCCGTAAGTAGAAAGCTGAAACTGGATCCTTTCCTTACTCCTTATACAAAAATTAATTCAAGATGGATTAGAGACTTAAATGTTAGACCTAATACCATAAAAACCCTAGAAGAAAACCTAGGTAATACCATTCAGGACATAGGCATGGACAAAGACTTCATGTCTAAAACACCAAAAGCAATGGCAACAAAAGCCAAAATTGACAAATGGGATCTCATTAAACTAAAGAGCTTCTGCACGGCAAAAGAAACTACCATCAGAGTGAAAAGGCAACCTACAGAATGGGAGAAAATTTTTGCAATCTACTTATCAGACAAAAGGCTAATATCCAGAACCTACAAAGAACTCAAACAAATTTACAAGAAAAAAACAAACAACCCCATCAAAAAGTGGGCAAAGGATATGAACAGACATTTCTCGAAAGAGGACATTCATATAGCCAACAGACACATGAAAAAATGCTCATCATCACTGGCCATCAGAGAAATGCAAATCAAAACCACAATGAGATACCATCTCACACCAGTTAGAATGGCGATCATTAAAAAGTCAGGAAACAACAGGTGCTGGAGAGGATGTGGAGAAATAGGAACACTTTTACACTGTTGGTAGGATTGTAAACTAGTTCAACCATTATGGAAAACAGTATGGCGATTCCTCAAGGATCTAGAACTAGAAGTACCATATGACCCAGCCATCCCATTACTGGGTGTGTACCCAAAGGATTATAAATCATGCTGGTATGAAGACACATGCACACGTATGTTTATTGCGGCACTATTCACAATAGCAATGACTTGGAATCAACCCAAATGTCCATCAGTGACAGACTGGATTAAGAAAATGTGGCACATATACACCATGGAATACTATGCAGCCATAAAAAAGGATGAGTTTGTGTCCTTTGTAGGGACATGGATGCAGCTGGAAACCATCATTCTCAGCAAACTATGGCAAGAACAGAAACCCAAACACCGTATGTTCTCACTCATAGGTGGGAACTGAACAATGAGATCACTTGGACTCGGTAAGGGGAACATCACACACTGGGGCCTATCACGGGGAGGGGGGAGGGGGGAGGGATGGCACTGGGAGTTATACCTGATGTAAATGACGAGTTGATGGGTACTGACGAGTTGATGGGTGCAGCACACCAACATGGCACAAGTATACATATGTAACAAACCTGCACGTTATGCACATGTACCCTAGAACTTAAAGTATAATTTAAAAAAATAAATAAATAAAAAATAAAAAAATAAAAAAGAAAGAAAGAAAGAAAAAAGATATTCAACTTAATAATAAAGAAAACAAAGAAAAATGTTTTGGCTCATCAAAGCTGGAAAGGATTGGTAACAATGATGTTGTGTGTTACAAATGGACATTCTCGGGGGGCATTCCAAGATGGCTGACTAGGAATAGCTCTGGTCTGCAGCTCCCAGTGTGATCAACACAGAAGACGAGTGATTTCTACATTTCCAACTGAGGTACCTGGTTCATCTCATTAGGACTGGTTGGACAGTGGGTGCAGCCCACAGAGGGTGAGCTAAAGCAGGGCGGGGCGTTGCCTCACCCAGGAAGCACAAGGGGTTGGCTGATTTCCCTTTCCTAGCCAAGGGAAGCCGTGGCAGTCTACCTGGAAAAATGGGACACTTCCGCCCAAATACTGTGTTGTTCCCAAGGTCTTAGCAACTGCCAGACAAGGTGATTCTCTCCCGTGCCTGGCTTGGCAGCTCCCATGCCCATGGAGCCTTGCTTACTGCTAGCACAGCAGTCTGAAATCGATCTGCAAGATGGCAGCCTGGGTGGGGGAGGGGCATCCACCATTGCTGAGGCTTGAGTAGGTAAACCAAGTGGCAGGGAAGCTTGAACTGGGCAGAGCCCACGGCAGCTCAACAAGGCCTAGTGCCTCTAGACTCCACCTCTGTGGGCAGGGCATAGCTGAACAAAAGGCAGCAGACAACTTCTGCAGACTTAAACGTCCCTGTCTGACAGCTCTGAAGAGAACAGTGGTTCTCCCAGCACCGTGTTTGAGCTTAGAGAATGGACAGATGCCTCCTCAAGTGGGTCCCTGATCCCCGTTTAGCCTAACTGGGAGACACCTCCCAGTAGGGGCCAACAGACACCTCATATAGGCAGCTGCCCCTCTGGGATGAAGCTTCCAGAGGAAGGAACAGGCAGCAATATTTGCTGTTCTGCAGCCTCCGCTGGTGATACCCGAGCAAAGAGGTCTGGAGAGGACCCCCAGCAAACTCTAACAGACCTGCAGCTGAGGGACCTGACTGTTAGGAGGAAAACTAACAAATAGAAAGGAATAGGGTCAACATTAACAAAAAGGACATCTACACCAAAACCCCATCTGTAGGTCACCAATATCAACGACCAAAGGTAGATAAAACCACAAAGATGGGGAGAAACCAGAGCCGAAAAGCTGAAAATTCTAAAAATCAGAGTGCCTCTTCTCCTCCAAAGGATCGCAGCTCTTCACCAGCAATGGAACAAAGCTGGACAGAGAATGACTTTGACAAGTTTACAGAAGTAGGTTTCAGAAGGTCGGTAATAACAAACTTCTCCAAATTAAAGGAGGATGTTCGAACCCATTGCAGGAAGCTAAAAATCTTGCAAAAAGATTAGACTAATGGCTAACTAGAAAAAAACAGTGTAGAGAAAGACCTTAAATGACCCATTGGAGCTGAAAACCATGGCACAAGAACTTTGTGATGCATGCACAAGCTTCAATAGCCGATTCGATCAATGGAAGAAAGGGTATCAGTGATTGAAGATCAAATTAATGAAATAAAGCAAGAAAACAAAGAGGAAAAAGGGTAAAAAGCAACAAATAAAGCCTCCAAGAAATATGGGACTATGTGAAAGACCAAATCTAACTTTGATTGGTGTACCTGAAAGTGATGGGGAGAATGGAACCAGGTTGGAAAACACTCTTCAGGATATTATCCAGGAGAATTTCCCCAACCTAGCAAGGTTTCTTAGGCCAACATTCAAATTCAGCAAATACAGAGAACACCACAAAGATACGCCTCAAGAAGAGCAACCCCAAGACACATAACTGTCAGATTCACCAAGGTTGAAATGAAGGAAAAAGTGTTAAGGGCAGCCAGACAGAAAGGTTGAGTTATCCACAAAGGAAAGCCCATCAGACTAACAGCGGATCTCTCAGCAGAAACCCTACAAGCCAGAAGAGAGTGGGGGCCAATATTCAACATTCTTAAAGAAAAGAATTTTAAACCCAGAATTTCATATCCAGCCAAACTAAGCTTCATAAGTGAAGGAGAAATAAAATCCTTCACAGACAAGCAAATACTGAGAGAATTTGTCACCACCAGGCCTTCCTTATAAGAGTTCCTGAAGGAAGCACTAAACATGGAAAGAAACAACTGGCACCAGCCACTGCAAAAACAGGCCAAATTGTAAAGACCATTGATGCTATGAAGAACTGCATCAATTAACGGGCAAAATAACCAGCCAACATCATAATGACAGGATCAAATTCACACATAACAATATTAACCTTACATGTAAATGGGCTAAATGCCCCAATTAAAAGACACAGATTGGCAAATTGGATAAAAAGTCAAGACCCATCAGTTTGCTGTATTCAGGAGACCCATCTCATGTGCAAAGATGCACATAGCCTCAAAATAAAGGGATGGAGGAAGAACTACCAAGCAAATGGAAAGCAAACAAAAGCAGGGGTTGCAATCCTAGTCTCTGATAAATCAGACTTTAAACCAACAAAGATCAAAAGAGACAAAGTAAGCCATTACATAATGGTAAAGGGATCAATTCAACAACAAGAGTTAACTGTCCTAAATATACATGCACCCAATACAGGAGCACCCAGATTCATAAAACCAGTCTTTAGATACCTACAAAGAGACTTAGACTTCTATACAATAATAATGGGAGACTTTAACATCCCTCTGTCAATATTAGACAGATCAACCAGACAGAAGGTTAACAAGAATATCCAGGACCTGAACTCAGCTCTGCAACAAGCAGACTTAACAGACATCTATAGAACTCTCCACCCCAAATCAACAGAATGTGCATTCTTCTCAGCACCACATCACACTTATTCTAATATTGACCACATAATTGGAAGTAAAGCACTCCTCAGCAAATGTAAAAGAACAGAAATCACAACAAACTGTCTTTCAGACCACAGTGCAATCACATTAGAACTCAGCATTAAGAAACTCACTCAAAACCACACAACTACAAGGAAACTGAACAACTTGCTCCTGAATGACTATTGGGTACATAACAAAATGAAGGCAGAAATGAAGATGTTCTCTGAAACCAATGAGAACAAAAACACAACATACCAGAGTCTCTGGGACACATTTAAAGCAGTGTGTAGAGGGAAATTTATAGCACTACATGTCCACAAGAGAAAGCAGGAAAGATCTAAAATCAACACCCTAACATCACAATTAAAAGAACTAGAGAAGCAAGAGCAAACAAATTCAAAAGCTAGCAGAAGGCAAGAAATAACAAAGATGAGGGCAGAACCGAAAGAGATAGAGACACAAAACCCTTCAAAAAATCAACGAATCTAGAAGCTGGTTTTTTGAAAAGATCAACAAAATTGATAGACCACTAGAAAGACTAATAAAGAAGAAAAGAGAGAAGAATCAAATAGACACAATAAAAAATGATAAAGGGGATATCACCACTGATCCCACAGAAACACAAACTACCATCAGAGAATAATATAAACACATCTACACAAATAAACTACAAAATCTAGAAGAAATGGATAAATTCCTGGACACAAACACCCTCCCAAGACTAAACCAGGAAGTTGAATCTCTGAGTAGACCAATAACAGGCTCTGAAATTGAGGCAATAATTAATAGCCTAACAACCAAAAAAAGTCCAGGACCAGATGGATTCATAGCCAAATTGTACCAGAGGTACAAAGAGGAGCTGGTACCATTCCTTCTGAAACTATTCCAATCAATAGAAAAAGAGGGAATCCTCCCTAAATCATTTTATGAGGCCAACATCATCCTAATGCCAAAGCCTGGCAGAGACACAACAAAAAAAGAGAATTTTAGACCAATATCCCTGATAAACATCGATGCGAAAATGATCAATAAAATACTGGCAAAACGAATCCAGCAGCACATCAAAAAGCTTATCCACCATGATCAAGTGGGCCTCATCCCTGGGATGCAAGGCTGGTTCAACATACGCAAATCAATAAACATAACCCAGCATATAAACAGAATGAAAGACAAAAACCACATGATTATCTCAATAGATGCAGAAAAGGCCTTTGACAAAATTCAACACCCCTTCATGCTAAAATCTCTCAATAAACTAGGTGTTGATGAAACATATCTCAAAATAATAAGAGCTATTTATGACAAACCCACAGCCAATATCATACTGAATGGGCAAATACTGGAAGCATTCCCTTTGAAAACTGGCACAAGACAGGGATGGCCTCTCCCACCACTCCTATTCCATATAGTGTTGGAAGTTCTGGCCAGGACAATCAGGCAAGTGAAAGAAATAAAGGGTATTCAATTAGGAAATGAGCAAGACAAATTGTCCCTGTTTGCAGATGACATGATTGTATCTTTAGAAAACCCCATCATCTCAGCCCAAAATCTCCTTAAGCTGATAAACAACTTCAGCAAAGTGTCAGGATACAAAATCAATGTGCAAAAATCACAAGCATTCCTATACACCAATAACAGACAAACAGAGAGCCAAATCATGAGTGAAATCCCATTCACAATTGCTTCAAAGAGAATAAAATACCTAGGAATCCAACTTTACAAGGGATGTGAAGGATCTCTTCAAGGAGAACTACAAACCACTGCTCATCGAAATAAGAGGACACGAATGAATGGAATAATATTCCATGCTCATGGATAGGAAGAATCAATATTGTGAAAGTAGCCACACTGCCCAAGGTAATTTATAGATTCAATGCCATCCCCATCAAGCTACCAATGACTTTCTTCACTGAGTTGGAAAAAACTACTTTAAAGTTTATATGGAACCAAAAAAGAGCCCGCATTGCCAAGACAATCCTAAGCAAAAAGAACTCAGAGCTGAAGGCACCATGCTACCTGATTTCAAACTATACTCCAAGGCTACAATAACCAAAACAGCATAGTATTGGTACCAAAACAGAGATATAGACCAATGGAACAGAACAGAGTCCTCAGAAATAATACCACACATCTACAGCCATCTGATCTTTGACAAACCTGAGAAAAACAAGAAATGGGTAAAGGATTCCCTATTTAATAAATGGTGCTGGGAAAACTGGCTAGCCATATGTAGGAAGCTGAAACTGGATCCCTTCCTTACACCTTATACAAAAATTAATTCAAGATGGATTGAAGACTTAAATGTTAGACCTAAAACCATAAATTACCCTAGAAGAAAACCTAGGCAGTACCATTCAGGACATAGGCATGGGCAAGAACTTCATGACTAAAACACCAAAAGCAATGGCAACAAAAGCCAAAATTGACAAATGGGATCTCATTAAACTAAAGAGCTTCTGCACGGCAAAAGAAACTACCATCAGAGTGAATAGGCAACCTACAGAATGGGAGAAAATTTTTGCAATCTACCCATCTGACAAAGGGCTAATATCCAGAATCTACAAAGAACTCAAACAAATTTACAAGAAAAAACAATCCCATCAAAAAGTGGGCAAAGGATATGAACAGACACTTTTCAAAAGAAGACATCCATGCAGCCAAAGACATGAAAAAATGCTCATCATCACTGGCCATCAGAGAAATGCAAATCAAAACCACAATGAGATACCATCTCACACCAGTTAGAAGGGCAATCATTAAAAAGTCAGGAAACAACAGATGCTGGAGAGGATGGGGAGAAATACGAACACTTTTACACTGTTGGTGGGGGTGTAAATTAGTTCAACCATTGTGGAAGACTGTGTGGCAATTCCTCAAGGATCTGGAACTAGAATTACCATTTGACCCAGCAAACCCATTACTGGATATATACCCAAAGGATTATAAATCATGCACATGTATGTTTATTGCGGCACTATTCACAATAGCAAAGACTTGGAACCAACCCAAATGTCCATCAATGATAGACTGGATTAAGAAAATGTGGCACACATACACCATAGAATACTATGCAGCCGTAAAAGGGATGATTTCATGTACTTTGCAGGGACATGGATTAAGCTGGAAACCATCATTTTGAGCAAACTATCACAAGGACAGAGAACCAAACACTGCATGTTCTCACTCCTAGGTGGGAACTGAACAATGAGATCACTTGGACACAGGGAAGGGAACATCATACCGGGGCCTGTTGTGGGGTGGAGGGCTAGGGGAGGGATAGCATTAGGAGAAATACCTAATGTAAATGATGAGTTGATGGGTGCAAGAAGCCAACATGGCACATGTATTCCTATGTATCAAACCTGCACATTTGCACATGTACCTTAGAACTTAAAGTATAATAATAAAAAAAATAGGCCTGGCTAATATACCCCATGAGAAATATAATGCTTCAGAAATACAGCTGTCAATCCCTATTTCATCAGATGTTTACAGGGTGCCTTACAGTTTTAAAATATTCTCATAAAATTATTATATTCTGAGTTTTTCACAATAAAATAATGTAGATGAGAAAAAAAGAAATGGACGTTCTCTTGTACTTGGGATTGTACATTGATATCATGTTTCTGGAGGACAATTCAAAAATATATACCAAAAGTATATAGTACTCAATACTAATACAATTTCTTTTTAAATATTTTCTCTCCTTTTTTCATTATTTCGATTAAAAAAAAATCTCTGTTAGGGTGAGCCATTTCTTTAATAAGATTGCCTTCGCTGTACTGTAAGGGATAGGCACATGCAGCTCCTGGTGCAGCCAGAGAGCTAAGTGCGGAGCCACCTGCCTAACCACCAGTTGAACTGATCTGAGACCCCAAGGAACGCCAGTGGACTGTTCCACTTTCCAGGAGTAGGGGGGATTTTCTTAGAAATGTAACTTATTTAGTCCCAAATTCAATAAAAGAACTTCAATGTTCCCAATCCAATCAACACAACAAATTACAATAAACAAATATGCGTAATAATATAAGTGAATCTGAGGTAGAATTTTGAACTTGAGCTTCTCTTTCTCTCTCCAATAGGAACTCACTTCGGAGAATGGTTTAATCCAGGAGTGTCTAATCTTTTGGCTTCCCTGGGCCACGTTAGAAGAATTGTTTTGGGCAACACTTGAAATACACTAAGGATAGCGGATGAAGTTTAAAAAAAAAATCGCAAAAAAAAAAAAAAAAAAAAAAAAAAAACTCATAATGTTTTAAGGAAATTTACGAACTTGTGTTGGGCCACATCCAAAGTCGTCCTGGGCTGCATGGGCCCGCGGGCCGTCGGTGGACAAGCTTCGCTTAATCCGAAGTATCCCTCGCAGGTAAGAGGCTCACTGTTTGTTTCACACTACTTAATAATTAGGTAATTCTGTAACAGCACCAAGACTCCAACCTCTGCCTCCCAGGTTCAAGCGATTCTCCTGTCTCAGCCTCCCAAGTAGGTGGGATACAGGCACACGCCACCACGCCCGGCTCATGTTTGTATTTTTAGTAGAGACGGGGTTTCACCATGTTGGCCATGCTGGTCTCGAGCTCCGGACCTCAGACGATCTGCCCGCGTCGGCCTCCCAAAGTGTTGGATTACAGGCGTGAGCCACCGCGCCCGGCCAGTGTATTGTTTTCAATGACGGTCACTCATTAAGTGTGTAATTAAATTCAGCTAAATGTAATTTAATTTTTTATAATGTTCAATGTTTAACATAAACAGAAAAAACGAATCGAGGTGCCCAGATTTCGGGTCATTGTAGTTGAAGCCAGCTCAGATGGAAAGCTGAGGTTTTTACAAAGAACACAGGAGAAATGTAGGTTTGCGAGGGAGAAATGAACACGTTTTATTTCTCACAGTATTCATATTTAGAAAAGTAATGGTTGAACTCCACTTAATTTGTACCAATTATGTAAAAAGTAAAACGGATTCGTTGTAGTTTGAGTATCTTAATACGCATACGATTTCTTTTTAAATATTTTCCCTCCTTTTTCATTACTTACATTAAAAGAAAAAGTCTGTTTTAGGGCGAGCCAGGTCTTTAAATAACGAGATTGTCTTCGCTTGACTGTAATCTACAGCCCCTCGCCCTTCCTCCCTAATGCACGGCACAGGCACAGGAAGCCCTGGTGCCGCCGGGGAGCCACCTGCAGAGGCAGTAGTTGAGCTGGGACTTTACATGCCTTATCTCATTTACTTTTTGTTTGTTTTTTGAGACGGAGTCGCACTCTGTCACCCAGGCTGGAGTGCAGTGGCGTGATCTCGGCCGACTGCAACCTCGACCCCCGAGGATCAAGCGATTCTCCTGCTTCAGCCTCCCGAGTAGCTGGGATTATGGGCGCGCACCACCATGCCCGCCTAATTTTTGTATTTTTAGTAGAGATGGGGTTTTACCATGTTGGTCAGGCTGGTCTCGAACTCCTGAACTCAGGTGATCTGCCTGCCTTAGCATCTCAAAGGGCTGGGATTACAGGCGTGATTTACTTTTTTACTCATGTACTTTTCACTGGAAAACCGAAGGACATTTTATTTCGGGAAATCAATTTGCTCAAAGATAACAGAACTAGTCGAAGTTAGAGCATGTGAGCCCAGATGGGACTCCTAAATCCATACTTCTTCTGCAGTCCCAAGCTGCTTCTAAAGTAAAGCACTTTGCTAGTTATTTAGGTCACCTCCCTCACTTTCAGTTGAAACCATTTAACCAGAAAGATAACACTTAAAATGGTCACCTTACTAGTTTGTGGTAGAACCAAAATGAAAAGGTTGACTTTGGGATTCAGGCTGCTTTCTCACTGTAGTGATTATGCCATTTTGTCTTTGGCTTTTAACCAATGTAGAATTAAAGATGCGAAAAATATTTTTAAAATTCTTTTTTTAAAAGCAGCTAAGGGCTTAAGAATATTAGTCCTCATTTTTGATAGCACATATAATAAGCAATTACCTATAATGTTATAGCATATGTACTACTTCTGTGATAACTTGGGTGTAAATCGCCGTACAGAGCCTGGGCTTTTTGTTTCACATGATGGTGAATTAGGTCTTGCACAGCCTATTTTTACTTTCTCATAAATTCTGTGTGACTTAGGCCAATTATTTTCAAATAGTTTATTCATCAGTGAAATAGGTACAATGTTATAACGCCTTAGTCACAGCATATTCATTTCTTAGTAAAGCCAATGATGTTTCTTAGATTCTAATATGGGTAACATGGAAAGTTTCAGAAAATTTTGTGAAAAGTTAACTAGTAATCTTTATGTTTTGGAGGAAGGCACAAATTAAAGAGGGAAAACATTTTTTTAAATGTTCAATTGGTATCTAAGGATTTTTAAAAATACTATTGGTAATGGGAGATCCTATCTCTACAAAAACAATTTTTTAAAAATAAGCCGGGCCTGGTGGCGCATGCCTGTGGTCCCAGCTACTTGGGAGGCTGAGGCAGGGGGATTCCTTGAACACAGGAGGCTGAGGCTGCAGTGAGCCATGATCGCACCACTGCACTCCAGCCTGGGCAACAGAGCAAGACCCTGTCTCTTAAAAAAATAAAATAAAATAAAACTATTGTTTTTCATTGCAAAATATTTACATCAGTCCTATGAGGTAGCGTTTTAAAACTGCACACTGGATTATTTTGGGTAATGTGCCTACTATCAGAGTCAGAATTGAAATTTCCCAATAATAACAAATATTTATTTAGAATTAATTATGTGCCAGGTGCTGTGGTAAAACTTTACAAGAATTATCTCCTTTAATTCTTACCCTTAGTCATATGAGTTAGCCACAACTATAATTTCCTTTTAAAAATGTTTATTTTATTCATTTATCTTTTTAGAGATGGGGTCTTTCTGTTGCCCAGGGTGGAATGCAGTGGCAAGATCATATTCTTGAACTCCTGGACTCAAGCAATCCCCCCACCTCAGCCTCCCAAGTAGCTAAGACTACAGGTATGTGCCACCAAGCCCAGCTAGTTTTTTTTTTTTTTTTTTTTTTTTTGAGACAGGATCTGACTATATTGCCCAGGCTCATCTTGAACTCCTGGCCTCAAGCAATCTTCCCACCTTGGTCCCCACAAAGTGCTGGGATTATAGGCATGAGGCCACCACTCCTGATCCACAACTATAATTTCTAATTTATAGGTGAGGGAACTGGGATTTAGAAAGTTAAGTGACATCCACATTCTTAACCATTATGTGCATTATCTCCCAAGTATCTCTGAGTAAGTGAAAAGGTAAAATTTTCAGGTCCTCCTCTCGGTACTCTTATCTGATACTTTCAGGTAGCCTAACACCCAGTAAAAGTGACGTGTCTAATCCAGAAGTACTGGTTTTGGAGTAGGCAACATATATAAAAAGGCAAATATCCATGTGAGGTGCCATCCCAGGGTATCACAATCCTTGGATTTACCTTATCTTTAATAGTGCCTGAAGGGGTTCTTTTAACTTCAACTTTTGTAATAAAATACAATGATTTAATTGGGAATTACTGAACTCCATAGTAAACTCTATGATTAAAAAAATAGTTAATATTGTGTATATATAAATATGCAAAGTACAAGTAATACAGAGTGTGGTTTCCATGTTAATCTCAATTACTTCTCACTGGGGAACTGGTGAAGGCTTCATCAAAGGTGATTAAGAGCAATAATACTGTTCTAATACTGTCCAGATCTTTCTTTCTTTTCATCCAGATTATTCTGTAAGGTCTGTTGATAGTGTGTGTGCATGTGTATGTGTGGGTGTGTGTGTGATTCATGTCAATCTATATTTGACGCTAGTTTATATTGGTTTCTTATGTCAAGAGTAGCAAACTAATAGGAAAGAACTTTAATTCTGCTTATAATTGTTCTAAGTTCATTTATCAATTGACAATTAGCAGAAGAGGAAGTGTCAGATTGGGGAAGAGAGCATTGAATATTTTATGCCTAAGGGGCCAAACTGAGATGGTGGTGGGAAGAGGAAGTGGGGCTGGTAAGTAGTTAGGTTAGTCATGAAGGCACACAGTAACTGGAGGAAGGAGGAAGTAACAGAGTGGAGAAAGGGAGAGTGCTGGAGGTAAACTGCCTTTTTCACTATTTGGTCTATAACCAGCCTTGCTCTTTTTGCCTGAAATGTTTGCAACCTTTCTGTTTTAGCTTTCTACATAAATGATTTTTTAAATGAAAACTTGTAATTTTTTCCTTATTATCAATGTGATTTATATTTATTACAGAGAAGTTAGAAAATGCAAATAGTAAAAAAAGAGAAAAATAAACTAAAACACTCATTATGATTTAATAACATTAAAATTAAAGTTAACATAATAACTTAAAATTACTCAGAGACAACTCATTTTACAGTAGGATGTCTACCCTTCTAGCACAAGTAGGTTTCTGATTAAGCGCTGATACTTGTGACTACCATCTCAAGTCATATCAATTACTTATTTAAATCTACATTTTCAATATTTGTTTTTCATGAAATTCTCTATTTTACATAGAAATGAAATTTCAAATTAACAATAGCAAAGCTTACACATAAAAATAATATAATATTTTAGGTGTAAAATTTGCTTCTATTTGACCTATTCCTGCAATATTGTATTTCTTCTTCCATATAAATCCTGCCACTTCATGTTTTTTAAAAATCTTGTTGATTTTACCCATATAAATTACTTATTTTGCACGTTACCTTTAAAACTTAAAGGTTTAAATTGTTAAAAGTATTGAAAAGATAAAGGTAATAGTTAAATATGTTGACTTATAAAATAGGAACTTCTGGCCGGGCGCGGTGGCTGAGGCCTGCAATCCTAACACTTTGGGAGGCCAAGGCGGTGGACCACCTGATGTTAGGAGTCCGAGACCAGCCTGGCCAACACGGTGGAACCCCATCTCTACTAAAAATTCAAAAATTAGCCAGGTGTGGTGGCGGGCACCTGTAATCCCAGCTAATCAGGAGGCTGAGGCAAGAGAATTGCTTGAACCCGGAAGACTGAGGTTCCAGTGAGCTGAGATCGCACCACTTGACTCCGGCCTGGGCGAAACAAGCAAGAGTCCATCTTAAAATAAATAAATAATAAATAGAAACTTCTTTGCATAACAAAAACTCAAAGAATGTAAACTCAGAGACTATGTAGAGAATGTGGACCTATTTGGGTTTAGTTAGAAAACAAATTTTGAACAATGTCTATTAATTCCATAACCAAAACATTTGAACAATTAATTATCAGTTCAATTTGAAATTAGGTAATGTGATTTTCCACAGAAAGGTATTTCCATAGGATATTAATAGAGGTTATGTGATAACAGGATTTCATGACAAAAAATAGGCTAAACAAAATTTAACAGATTTTTTCATTGAGGAACGTTTCATTGAGGAACGTTAATATGTTGATATGCATGATAAATCTTCAAATGGAAGAATATGGCCAAAGAATTCTTTATTTCTGGATCATTTTTCAACTCTAATGTTCTGTGAGATAATTTGGGAAATAGTGGTATAGTGACTCGGTCTAGTTAAATCATCTTAAAGTAGATTTGGTACACACAGTATCGTGTTGTCAATTTGTTTGTAAAAAAGTCAGTGATTTTCCAAAAAGTGTAATGTAAGTCCTATCTCATTTTACAGTCCACGGGTTTTATCCCTATGCTTTATTCCAATCTATAGGTTATTTCTTGCCCTGATAGTATATGAGAGGAAAATAAAAACCAGAAACCTTACATTTTTAATGAAATATGAACATTTTGTGGGGAGGGGAGTGTCATTCATTCGAAACACATTTATAGAGTGCCTAGCCAAGCACTGTGTTGCTGCTGAAACTACAAGAATAGTTAGGGGAATGGATTTTTTTTAAGTGTAAAATATATTAATATATTTAATATATTAAGTCCTACACAAACTAAGGAACAAGTGAAGAAAGTCTCCAGTTATTACTTCTTATAAAAGTCTGCATATTTTATCCCACTAGGATCAATTTTCCAGTTAGAATTTAGATTATATTTGATAATTAATTCAAGAAATGCTGGATTATTTGGTCTATAATTGTGATTATAACTAAATTTATATTTTCTCTTTATAACATTTTTTTCATATTTTTTAAAGCTTTGAAATCCTTAGTCATTAAACAATTTGATATAAATCTCTTATATTTTCTTCTAGATGTGTACTGCTGATTTTTAACTCTAACTCTTTAAAGTGCTTGGGATTTGGTAGATGATGAGACACTAAATAGGTTTTCCCAAATGTTCAGTCAGTTTTCACAGCACCATTTATTGAATAATTTTCCATCCCACCATCTTTCTTTATGAGAATTTATTTATTTATTTATTTATTTATTTATTTATTTGAGACGGAGTCTAGTTCTGTCGCCCAGGCTGGAGTGCAATGGTGCGATCTTGGCTCACCGCAAGCTCCGCCTCCCGGGTTCACGCCATTCTCCTGCTTCGGCCTCTACAGGTGCCCGCTACCACTCCCGCCTTTTTTTTTTTTTTTTTTTTTTTTAAGTAGAGACGGGGTTTCACCATGTTAGCCAGGATGGTCTCGATCTCCTGACCTCGTGATCCGCCCGCCTTGGCCTCCCAAAGTGCTGGGATTGCAGGCGTGAGCTACCGAGCCCGGCCGGGAGATTTTATATGAGATGAATGTTGAACACCTTTTGGGCATCTGTTGAAATGCTCGTATGTGTTTCCTGATTTCACTGACTGATATGATGTATTTATATTATCGTAATGGGTTCACAAGTTCGCAATTATGTTATGAACTTAATTATTATGGTATATTCCTTAAGTTACTGTTGAATTGAAATTTTTAGTATTTAATTGAAGATTTTCTTTAGTTTTCATTTTAATAATTTTTTGGTTACATTTTAGTCTCAGAATTCTATTAGGCTAATAAAATGAATTGGATAATTTTTAATGACGTTTAACTTCTGAATAGCTTATAAAGCATGGGAAAATGCCATTCCATAAAAGTTTGATGAAATGATCTGTCTGGACTTAGCAATATTTCAGAGTAATTCTTTAATAATATTGAAAGTGTGTATCTTTTAGTTGGTTGTTCTTGATCAACTATAAAAAGTTTGGATAAAAGAAAGTATGAGGAAGAGAAATTAATTACTTTCAAACCCATCTTTCAGAGAGAACATTTTGGTGTATTTCTTTCTAACCGATTTTTTAAATAACAAAATTGGCACTATGATGTATTTTTTTTCTGATTTTCTATACCATATGTGCTTTTACTCCTATAATCCAATATCATTTAAAACATACATATATTTAAAAACAAGCATTCAATTGGTAGACATTTAAGTTTTTATTTCTGTGCAATTAGAAGTAGTACATCATTTTCCTATGAGTCCCTCCAAAATATTTTAAGTCTGTTCACATCCGAGGTTTATTAACTTACCTGAATAACCTATAATTTTTAATGATGGATTAATTTTGCTTTTACATTTAAAATTTAGAATTTCATCTGCGCTTCACTTTAGTGGATGTAATGTGAGATTGCAGTTTTGCATTCATTTATTTGTTCAATGATTCATTCAGTGGATATTTATTAAGTACATACTCTATTATGTGCTGATAAACCAAACAGTCCTTGCTCTAGTGGAATTTACAGTTTAGGGAGTGAAGATAGACATAAATCAAATAATCACACCAATAATGTACAACTATAAACTGAGATAAGTGCCCAAAATGAAAGGAAATGTGGGTTCCTTGGCAGCAGGGAGCATGATACCATTTAAAGTATTAGAAAGAGGGGCAGAGTGGCTGGTGTTGGACTGCAAGGTGGAGATAACTGAGAGACGAGACTGGGGAAGCAGGCAAGGATACACCATGCAGAGCCTTGTGACTTATTAAGAATTTTAATCTTTATCTTAAGAGTAATGAGAACTATTTAAAGATTTTAACAGCAGGCTTACATCATCAAATTTATGTTTGGAAAAGATCACTATGGAAGCAGAAGAAAGAGTTGGGGGGATGAGTGTCTTTGTGGATGGCAGAAGCCTGTAAGCTATTATAGTAACACAGGCAAGAAATGATGGTAGCCATTTCTGGCTATGAATAATAATTGATGACTAAGTTGGTGTTGCTGGAGACAGAGAGAAGTAGGCGGATTTGATGGATATTTACAAAACAAAATGAGTAAGATTTGGTGATTGATTGAATGGTCGGGGGACAAGGGAGAGAGGTATTAAGGAAGACCTCTAGATTCCTGGCTTGAACAAAACTGGATTCACAAAAAGCCATTTCCCAATATCGTTTGTTAAATAGGCTGTCATTCATCCTTGGCTTATGACATACTGAAGTTTCTTCCAACTATCTCTACATTTCTATGGCAAATATGTTGCAACCATTTTAGTTTTACAATGTATTTCAATATTTAGAGAGACGAATACACTCCACCAAAACTCTTCTTTTTAAAAATATCTTTGTTGGCTGGGCATTGTGGCTCATGCCTGTAATCCTAGCACTTTGGGAGGCTGAGACAGGAGGACTGCTTGAGGCCAGGAGTTCAAGACAAGCTTGGGCAACACAGTAAGACCTGTATCCACTAAAAAAAAAAAACTATCCGGGGGTGGCGTTATGTACCTGTAGTCCAAGCTATTCAGGAGGCAGAGGCAGGAAGATTGCTTGAGCTCAAGATTTCAAGGTTGCAGTGAGCTATGATCATGCCACTGCACTTCAGCATGGGCAACAGAGCAAGACCTTGCCTCTAAAACAAACAAACAAAATATTTGTCTGTTTCCACCTATTATTCCATATGAAGTTTAGAATCTTTTTTCAATTGCTAAGAAAAAACCCTAGAAATTGAGAAGTTCTCTTTTAATTTTTATAGCTCTCAGTATAAAGTTTTATTCATTTCTTTATATAGATATCACATATTTCTTGTTAAAATCAATTTTTTTTTTTTTTTTTTTAAGATGGAGCAATCTCAGCTCACTGCCTCCCAGATTCAAGCAATTATCATGCCTCAGCCTCCTGAGTAGCTGGGATTACAGATGTGTGCCACTACGCCCAGCTAATTTTTGTATTTTTAGTAGAGACAGGGTTTCACCATGTTGGCCAGGCTGGTCTAGAACGCTGACCTCAAGTGATCCACCTGCCTCGGCCTCCCAAAGTGCTGGGATTACAGGTGTGAACCACGATGCCAGGCCTCTTTTAAGAATTATTCTACGTATTTTGTTGTTACTGTTATTGTAAATGCAATGAATTTAGTTTATTTTAATGCAATAAGGTGACAAGATTGTGGAAGCTTGTTGAAGAAAGCTACAATGATGCTATCTCAGATATAAAACTTTTGGTAATTAAAGGGATCCTTCTTTGTCTGAGCCCAAATAGCTAACATGATTATATTTTCTGTTTGATGTTGCAAGCAAGATATCTGAATGCACTGAACTTGAGACTGTAGAGAAAAAAATAAGAGAATGGATGAGTCTGTGAAGGAACTATAGTTATTAATATCAATACCAGTACCTGGGGAGTGGGTAGATGTTACTTGGAGTGTGCATTCATGTCCCGTATCAGAACTGTCCTGTGCTAAATGGAATCACAGAATTTGAAGAACAGCTGAGCTATTTGGTAGAAATAAAATCTGAATTTCAAAAAACATTCACTAGTTTTCATTAGCATGAATTATGCTTTAAGTTTCTGCAGCTGACTTTAGAGAGATGTGTTTGAATTTTGTAAGCATCTGCCTTGTCAACATGGCTGTACTTCAAGAGGAATTGATTGAGCTGAAAGCAAACCCACAGAACCTCTAGGATTTTTTTTAATGAATATATACATCGTATATTGCTATTCTGAAATTTCTGGCTCTGTAGTCAAATTCTTGCAACATTAGAGTCTTCCAACTCTTTTAATGTATATTTTCTTTCCTGAAACTATGGAAATAAAATCTAAGGACCACTTTCAATAATGTAAACCTGGACTGGGAATTGAGATAGGCCCTGTCTATATTCAGTTCCCCCTGCCTTTTTATTTTTTTTTTTAAGTTTCTTTGAAATAGAATTCACATACCATACAATTCACCCATTTAAAGTGTACAATTCAGTGGTTTTTAAGTGTATTCACAGATATGTGCAATCATCACTACAGTCAATTTTAGAGCATTTTCATTACCTCAGAAAGAAACTCTATGCCCTTTAGCTATTCCCCTGCCCACCCATGCTCCCACCCTCAGCTTTAAACAGCCAGTAATCTACTTTCTGTCTGCATAATTTCCATATTCCATTCATTTGAATGCAATCATATAGCATATGGTCTTTTGTGACTAGCTTCCTTCACTTAACATAATGATTTCAGGATCCACTCATGTTGCAGCATGTATCAGTACTTCATTCTTTTATATGGCCACATAATATACCATTATATGGATGCCATATTTTGTTTATGCATTTGTCAGTTGATGGACATTTGGGTTGTTCCCACCTTTTGGTGATTCTGAATAATGCTTCTATAAACAAATGTGTACAAGTTTATGTGTGGACATACGTTTTCATTTCTCTTGAGTATACACCTAGAAATAGAATTGCTGGGTCATATAGTAACTAGATGTTTAATCACTTGAGGACCTGCCAGACTGTTTTCCAACGTGGCGCACCATTTTACACTCCTATCAGAATGCATAAGGATTGCAGTTTTCCTCTATATCTTTGCCAATAATTGTTGTTGTCTGACTTTTAAATTCTGGCTATCATAGAACCAAACCTTGTAAGTGAAGAATGAAAGCCTTGTAGTTTCTTTATTTGCTTTTCTCTGGTGATGTTAAGCATCTTTTCATGTACTTATTGGCAATTTGCATTTCTTCTTTGGAGAAATGTCTATTTAGATTCATTGCCCACTTTAAGTGGGGTTTTTATTGCGTTTAAGAGTTCGTTATATATTATAGACATAGATCCCTTATCAGATACATGATTTGTAAATATCTTTCCTATTCTGTGGATTTTTTTTACTTTATTGATGGTGTCTCTTGAACCACTAAGGTTTTCAATTTTGATGAAGTCCAATTTACGGTGTTTTTGTTTGTTTGCTTCTGGGGGCTTGTGTTTTTGGTGTCATAGCTAAGAATCCTGTCAAATCCAAGGTTATATAAATTTATCCTTATGTTTTTTTCTGAGAGTTTTATAGTTTTTCTCTTACATTTAGGTCATTGATCCATTTTGAGCTAATTTTTGCAAAATGGTGTGAGGTAAGGATCCTAGTCTTTTGCATGTGGCTACCCAGTTGTCTCAGCACCATTGGTTGAACAATAGCCTTTGGTTCTTGAACAAAGTTTGATCTGTTATATACCAGTATTCTCGCTGACTTCAAAATTACTTGAAGGCTAGTACTTGGCCCATAATTTTACATCTTTTTATAAATAAAACTCATTAAACTAATGTGACACTACTTTGTAATACTGTAAAACTAAACACTTTTTCTGGTTGTTGAGATATGCTCTCACTCTGTCACCCAGGCTGGACTGCAGTGGTGCCATCATGACTCACTGCAGCCTTTACCTCCCAGGCTCAAGCGATCCTCCCACTTCAGCCTCTCAAGTAGCTAGGACAAAAGGTTCACACCACCACACCTGGCCAATTAAAAAAAAAATTTATTTTAGAGATGGGGGTCTCACTATGTTGCCCAGTCTGGTCTTGAACTGCTGGACTCAAGCAATCCTCCCATCTCAGCCTTCCAAATTGCTGGGATTACAGGCATGAGCCACTGTCCTTAGCCAAAAACTAAATACTTTTGAATAGCTAATAGGTTATAATTCTACTATTGTTGTAATTTAAAATGTATGTGGCCCACATACATATGGATTTCTGATAGTTGTGATTCACTACTGGAAAACATGCAAACCTCTGAAATATGGTATAATCTTCACTTCCACCCTGTCATGCTAGTTTCTATCTTGCCACTAGGTGACATGAACAATCAAGACTATATTAATCTTGATTTAAAGGAACCAAAATGTGTGGTGATGGTAGGAACCAATGGTGAGTGGATAGATATTATGAGAAGATTGGTAGTAAGATAAATATGTTAAGAAGGAGTGATGAAAGTGAAGCAGCAAGAATGGTTAGCAAGCATGGGTTGCATTGGAGTTGCACCTCGGGGCGAGAACAGACAAACTACTTGGAAAGTTTGCTGTAAGCTTTCTAGATGTGGGTTGAAAGTATTATTAAGTTGAAAGTATTATTGTCAAGGAGAATTTGCTACTAAAAATAAATTATTAAATCACTTGACTGATTACATTAACTTTCTCTTTGATTCACCTTTCTCCACCCTCTCTTACATCCCATCCTTCCTTCAATCAGTTGCCCAAGCTTCTGTTTTAATTGAAATTACAAAAGCAATATATAGCCACCTCAAGAGTCCGGATGAGAAAGTATTATGTCAATGAATATGAACATTTTTACAGCTCAATACATGTTTCTAAATTGTATGAAATTTCCAAGTTCACCACACCTTATCCCTTTTGTGGGGTAATGTTATAGGTACTTTTTTTTATTGTTAATTGTAGAGCTATTCTAAAATGCAAATTTTATCATGATATTATCCTGTATATAAAGTTCTTTCATATTTATTTGTTGAGTGTGGGATAATATCTGCCTCCCAGGTTCAAGCAATTCTCATTCCTCAGCCTCCCAAGTAGCTGGGATTATAGGCATGCTCCACCACACTTGGCTAATTATTGTATTGTTAGTAGAGATGGGGTTTCACCTTGTTGCCCAGGCTGGTCTCAAACTCGTGACCTCAAGTGATCTACCCACCTCGGCCTCCCAAAGTGCTGAAATTATAGGTATGAGCCACCACGCCCCACCTAAGAATGTTATCTGTCAATGTGTATATGCTAATTCAAAATTCCTTTAAGAAGCTCATACTCTGATACTCTTAGAATATAGCAATATTCAAAAAAAAAATAGGGAATTAGAGACTTACTTATATTCAGAGGCATACTAAACTCCTATCAGTGAATATAATAGCTACATTGTAGTCAGAATAGTTTTCAAACCAGTTTTCTGGTTAGCATCGCTTAAAAGGCCAGATTTCACAACTATGATGTTTTATAGCAATATTGTGTACAGAATGAAAATCCAAAAGATTTAATGTAAACACAAAATTAAACTTAAGCATGATCATTTCTAAGCTCCTAGCCAAAATGGACATTCAAAAGTTTTTACAGAAATTCTGAAAGATGTGCAATATGTTCTTTAAATTAAAAATACTTTTCCATCTATATTGTCGACTACTACTATAGCTCTTCTAAATTCATAATGTAAGCTATTTTCCCATACATCAAGCAAAAGTTACATCATTTGGCTAGTTATGATTATAAGGAATCATCTGACTGTATTGGAGAAAGCTGATGAATGTTGATGTTAGAATTAGGAAGAAGGCAATGCTGAGTGTTAATTGTACAGTTTTTGTAGAGTCAATTATAGGTGCTTTAGAAGCAGTACAGAATTCGACAGTGTAAGATGGAAAGAAGCTGATAAATCAGAAACATTACTATTAAATTTTGGTTTTGGTGCTTTTTAAAAGAGAAAATAAAATATTTCAAATGTCTAAAGAAAAATGTTAAAAGCAGTATTCATGTGTAGGTACCAATTCCTGACTAAACTTTTATATTTAATTTTTTAGCAAAAGAGAAATTATTTACTCAAACCTCCTGATTTTGTTCACTGAAAGTCACTTTTTTGATGCTTTTCCTAATCTGTCACCATTCCTTACTCTGGAATAAGACATGAGCTATTTTCTTACCAGCCTTTGTTTGGTTTTTGAGTTTATTGAGTTTATTGTTAGTCAGAATCTTCCTTTTTTTTTTTTTTTTTTTTGAGATGGAGTCTCTCTCTGTTGCCCAGGCTGGAGTGCAGTGGAGTGATCTCGGCTCACTGCGAGCTCCACCTTCTTGGTTCACGCCATTCTCCTGCCTCAGCCTCCCTAGTAGCTGGTACTACAGGCACCCACCACCACGCCCGGCTAAATTTTTTGTATTTTTATTAGAGACGGGGTTTCACTGTGTTAGCCAGGATGGTCTCGATCTCCTGACCTCATGATGTGCCTGCCTCGGCCTCCCAAAGTGCTGGGATTACAGGCGTAAGCCACTGTGCCGGCCAGAATCTTTTAGATTGTTAAATGAAAACTAGATAAAACAGGAATACCTATACTATATATCATAGATTCTGAAATGTTGACTTTGGTGACAAAGTTACTAGTTTTTATTGGACTTTGACATGAGTTAACCCATTATTATGCTTATCAATAAGGAATAGTTCATGGTAAAGCTATTGCCACTTCATTAATTTAATTTTTTAAAGTTCATAATAGCTATTTTTCATGGGTGAAAACATTTAAAAGCTTAGGCTGTTTATCCAATTCTAATAGCCCACATTCATCACAACTGGTGTGTAAAGGAAACAAATAATTAGAAGTAGTAACACTGGTTGCATTGAGGTTTCTTTGGTATTACAATGTCTCTAGGCCGGAGGCCTTTGCTCAGGCCTGTAATCCCAGCACTTTCCCAGACCAAGGCAGGGGAGATCCTGCAACTGCACTCCAGCCTGGGTGACATAGTAAGACTGTTTTAAACAAAAAAAATGTCTCTAGGACTGATGAGCTGTACATCTTGGATATGATCACTGTGATTAACTGACTTGACGCCAGATGCCAATATATAAAATGCCAGGATAATATAGCATTATAAAAGAATATACCCTTCAAGAAGTTTACAGTCTACTTTCTAGTACTCAAAATCAAATAATTTGCTTTTTTTTTGGCTGGAGATTGGAGTTTTATTATAACTCAAATCAGTCTCCTCGACCATTTGGGGATCAGTTTTTGAGGATAATTTGGTGGGTGGGGGAAGGCAAGTGAATCGAGTGCTGATTGGTTGGGTTAGAGATGAAATCATAGGGAACTGAAGCTGTCCTCTTGCTCTCAGTTCCTGGGTGGAGGGCCACAAGATCAGATGAGCCAGTTTATTGATCTGGGTGGTGCCAGCTGATCCATCAAGTGCAGGGTCTGCAGAATATCTTAAGCACTGATCTTAGAAGCAGTTTCAGGAGGGTCAGAATCTTGTGGCCTCCAGCTGCATGACTATTAAACTATAATTTCTATTCTTGTGCCTGATTTGTTAGTCCTACAAAGGCAGTCTAGTCCCATAAATGATTTGCTTCTATGAATCACTTTCTTGAAATTACTGGTTGCATATTGAATTTGTATGACTGTTCATATATCAATGAAATTAAATTTTTCAACAAAATTTAAGAAGTTTGTCTACTTAATAATGAAGATATGCTCCATGTCCTATGGAGATAGTGCTTAAGAAGTATATTTTTGGAAGGAATAAACACATGAATAAAAGTATACATGGTATGTTTCCACAAACCTTGAAACGAGTAAGGGGCTAGACTAGCTAATTCATTTGGTTATTTAACTAAACATGTTTGGGTCTTTACATTTTTTATTTTGATGCAGTTAGCTAACGCTCAGCTCTTAATAGTTTTACTTCAAATAATAAAGAGATCAAATCTATTCATTCAATATGCACCCATTCTATCAGGCATTTTAAAGTTCTTAGACAAAATTAAATAAACTGACACAATCACTTAGCTACTAGATTCCTCCAAACATCTCTCACAAAACAGATATTACTTTATTTGTTGTGTTAATAAACAGTGGTGGAAACAATTCTGTTCTCTAATTTTAAACTGAAAAATATTGTCCTTATTACTTCGCTATAATAATTTTTATTAAATTTTATCCCTTGTTTCTTAGATTAAATGCACATAAATTTGATGTACAATCTAGATATTTGTACCAACTTTATAGTTTTAAAATGTGTCTATTTATGGCCTAATTTCAACTTTAAGTGAAAATGGAATTATTAGGAAATATTCACTGTTACATTTGGCTAGCAATTCATCATGGCACTAAGGTACTGTTTTCCATGGTTTTTCCATCTTGGGTTATAATACTGAGACATTTCACTTGTATATTTCCACATTTGATTTTTCTTCCAATTTATTTCCTGCAAGGTAATTCTGAGTCATAATTGTCACTCTATCCTTATTTGATACATTGGTCACCTTTCTCTCCTTATGACTGTCTTTTTGGTAAACCCAAAAAGTGAGCAGGGGCCATATAGTTAAATTCAAAACAGGAAGTCATATGATGTTCCTTTATACTCCTACCTTTCATGATTGACTTGGCTCCCTCTGCTGGTTAGTAATATAATTCCTTTCTTAGTTCAATAGGGTATGTATTACATTGATGAAATATTTGGGGTGAATAAGCTTGGAGTTAGAGCTTCTTATATGTTGATTCTCTAGCAAATTTTGTGTTTAGCTAAGGTTTTAATCAACCTAGGCCTTACTTATGTATAATGGAAAGGGACTTCGCATCACATGCCTGAAAAACAAAATTTTTATTAATGCCCTTTTAAATAGACTTGCCAATATCACAATACTGAAATCTCCAAATAGCAAATAAGGTGAAAGAGTAATGAAATATTTAAATTATATTAAAATATTTCAGTATAATATAATCCTTATCTTATTTGCTTTCTGGTTAGATACTTTTCATTCTACTTATGCAATATAATGCCTCCTTTTTAAATTCTATACACAATTCCTTTCTTCCTAAGTTTCCCCCTTTTAAATCCTGTACACAAGTGTAAGTACATTTATTTAAGTACATAGAATCTTAAGTATATAAAATGAGTTGGATGGCAAATGAGAGTTACCTATTTAAGAAATTATTTACTTTGGCTAGAGAGAAAACACTTATTAAAGGTTTGTTTTTTGGAGGGAGAAAGGAGTTTCCACCATTTTCAGAGAGTACATTTGTTCCTATGATAATTACTCTGTGAAAGATAGAAATCTGCTTTGCTTTGACTTATTAATAAACACTTGTTTTAAGATTGAAGGGAAGGTGGGAAGAAATAGAAACAAACATATATTTTGCCCCATGTTTATTATTGTGCTGTACTGGACATTTTAGATTGGAAAATGTGCTAAAACAGATCAATAATTGTCACAGATCTACACACAACAAATGTAGGTCCACTAGGAAAATAATTCCTCCTCACAACTTTAACCATATTTGACATTTCTACTAACAACATACTTTATTTCCTACCCTTTGCCTTAAGATTACCTTTCTGAAACCAGTATCAGATCTCTAAAATATCCTAGTACTTCTTCTAAAATCCTTCACTAGTTCATAGGCAGTCAGATCTTTCTAACATTCCTTTTTTCCCCATTTTCTAAGGAAAATCTGAAGAGTAGACTTTTAAAAACAAAAATGGACACAATTTGTGGCCTGTAACCCACAATAGGGAATATATTTTACAAGGTAACCTAGCATACATACACATGAATAAATGTTTACTTAAAAACACATACCTTTACCATCTGTGATGTACTCTTCTATTTTCTATTCTTTTCTATATCTTAAATTAAAAATGCTAGTCATAATGCAATAAATTAATTTCATGATCCATAGTGGTACTATAATCCACAGATGCTTTGACTACAAGCTAACCTACTCAAGAATGCTGTTAAAATGAGCACCATAAGTCTATCTTCATACTTATTTTAGATGCTTTAAGTTTTTTAATAGATTTTGTATTCTTTCTTCATAAACAGTCATTTTTTAAATGATGTTTTTCCAGATTAGTTCAGCATTAAAATACTTGACTAGTTTAACTCCGGTTCACATGCAGAGTATGTGTAGGTTCCAGGAAGATTAGGCTTTCATGAAACTTTATAGTCTTAAATAATTTTACATTAAATATTTCAGAAGTGCATTTTTTGAGGCCCTTCCCTCTGTGTAATTATGCATTACCCAGTGAAGTAGTATAACATGGAACTGGTCACTTTGATTTAGGAACATAAGGCATAGATACATAAAAACATAAACAATAAGGCCAGGCACGGTGGCTCGTGCCTGTAATCCCAGCATTTTGGGCGGCCAAAGCGGGCAGATCACGAGGTCAGGAGATCTAGACCATCCTGGCTAACACGGTGAAACTCCGTCTTTACTAAAAGTACAAAAAATTAGCCGGGCGTGGTGGCGGGTGCCTATAGTCCCAGCTACTAGGGAGGCTGAGGCAGGAGCATGGCGTGAACCTGGGAGGCAGAGCTTGCAGCGAGCTGGGATCGCGCCACTGCACTCCAGTCTGGGAGACGGAGTGAGACTCCATCTCAAAAAATAAATAAACAAACAAATAAATAATAAACAATATAGGGGTGTCATAGGATTATAAATAGATGGCATGGATAATAAAATCTACAAGTTTAGAGAAAATTTGTAATTATAGGTGAGAAGTATTAATGAAAGGACAAAGCTTGTTCTTAAAGGACTAGAATAGGCCAAGATGAAAAAAGGTATCCATGGGAAAAGAACTATTCATTTCTATAATTTTAACAAAATAGATAAACTATGTTGAATAAACTCCATAAATACTATTTCCAAATTTGATTAAGATATTTACTTTGAAAACCTGAAACAGGAACATATTTACAGTATTAAGTGATTTGATAATTTTGTAGCTCTGCCCTAAAAATCAATATCCTTAATTAACTCTTCACCAGTTTGTCATCCATCATCCTAAAAGCAATTTGATTATTCTAAATGTGAAATAATTTTGGTAGCGTCTAAAGTAATCTATAAAACATACATACACTACCAGTTTTTTTTTCTACCTTTAACAAATTTGTTCCCATAAGAGACATTTTTATCACTAACAAAGGATAACTGGCAGGCATGAAATAGTGAAAAGAAAATGATCTTCTAAAATTTTTCATTTCTATCATTTTATAGCAAATTGCATTTATCTTAAAGATAAATATTCTTCAATAAAAATAACAATTCATAATTTTTCAGTTGTAGAAATTCCTGGAGATGACATTTGGTACAGACAGTTTATACTTGAAATCCATTTAAAATTTTTAATCAAATCTTCTGCAATTCATTGATCAAGAATACATATGAGACTATCCAGGAATATTCCTAGCAAAGAAAACTGAGTCATGTAACTCAGTTCTTGAAGCAAGGAGGCAATTTAAAGTCAGAATAAAGGGTTATTGGACTGTCCTCAATGGACAAGTCAAGGATGTAAGTCACCTGATTTGGAACATAAAAGACTTAAAAATGTAAGAGCGAAACAAATGGATGATATTGGGAGAAATAATTATTAAGAAAAAAAAAAACCCAAGACAATGAAATGAAGAAAACACTAATATTAGATTAACAGATTCTATGTAAGATCTCTACTTGGATACTTAAATTTATGCAAGCAAAATACCATTTGATTTAATAGTGAAATACTATGATATACATTGAAACAATTTCTTTGATTCTGTAATCTGGAAAAAAAATGGTACAAACTATATACAAGTTAAAGCCCTCAAGGCAGTGTTGTGCTTTCATTCACTACCATGTATGAGATGCCTAGCATAAAGCTAATTAGCACCTAATAAGTCCTCAATAAGAAGGGGAATAAACTAAAAAAACTTTAAAATTTTAAATGAAGTGGCGCAGTAATGCCAAGACTTTCCAAAGTAGATTGACCGTAGCAGCTGCAGTTACCTGGACATGCAAAATTACTAGTTTACCAGTAACATTTAAGAAAGCAGACAGGAAGATAATTGTGCTTCTGTTAGTGAACTGAAATAATAGTATTTTGAAACTGAGTGAAAAACACACTCTGAGCCATCTGTATTAACTTAAAGCTGTTCTGAAGATTAATGGGAAAAATAGTAATGAACAGACTATTGGATTTACTAAACAATGTTTAATTAATTGTATTAATGGTTATAAAATATCTATCAAGGCTATCTTTTCTTGTCCAAAAATTCAATACATGAAATAGGAAAATTTGTAATACCATAGCCGAAGCCTTACTGCATAGCTTCTAGCTTACTGATATATTTGCCTATTTTAATTTAAAAAGCCTATTTTTCCAGCCACTAGGAAATAAAATTTCCCACGTTTTATATACTCAAAAATCATGATTAAGTATATCTAATGCTACCCGAAGTGTAAGCAAACAGCAAACTAAATGGTGAATTAAAATATCCACACTAAGCCTGACCTCAGCTTTCACTGAATCTTTTCTTCAGAAGAAAACTAAAAATAAATCTCACTAGCATTTGCTTTGCTTGACAGCATCACTGAGTAGCAACCAAAGTAGCCATATGTGATCCTTTATGTAAGGCCTCCTAGCCTCAGAAACACACACCTTTTGAATTACCGTGCCTGGTACCCATTTGTGCCCGATAAATACTTGCTGAATGAACTTTTCCAATAGTGCTGGATTTGGTCTGAGCCAACGAAATTCTCACTTTTAATGTATTTTGCAAGACAGAGGACAAGATGAAGAATGCAGTTTGAGACTCAGAAGAGCAAAGATAATCGGCCCACTATGGATATGATCATTTGATGCACTATCCTCGGACATGCCTATTTACAGAAGCCTAAAAACAAATTTTATCCCGCGTTTGTGGGTTTCTGGTGTTGTGGAGGGCTTTCCAATGTTTAGAAGCAATATCTTTTTATAGAATTCTGTAATAAACTTTAAAAAAATCTTTTATAAAGCTCTCTGTAGCATATAAGTACATATTAAAGACAGAAATGGGGGAGTGTCAAGGCCCTTATAATCGTCATTCATTCATTAACCACATACTACGCATCTACAGTGTGGCATTCTAGGCGCTGGCCGTAACACCAGTGCAGAAAAACACAACCTCTTGTCCTCTTAGAGCTTACATTCCCCTGGGGAAGGAGAGAGAAGATAAACAAGTATGGATATGTAGACTGTCCAAAGGATAAAATGAGAAGGGGGCTAGGGCTCAGTTTAAAAGTGGCCGCGGAAGCACCGAGTGACACTTGAGCAAAATCCTGAAGGTGAAGGAGCAAGCCCTATGGACGCTCAGGGAAGAGCCTGGCAGAGGGAACGACGAGGGCAGGCCCGCCCCCACCCCCAAAGGCGCGCGGGGACTTCAGCCGCGGTCAAGGATTTGGCTCACTCCCCTCAAGAAGGGAAGCCATTCGCGGGGCCTAAAGAAAAGGAGTGACAGGATCTTGGCCCCCCCGCCCCAGACAAAAGGAATAATCTAAGCAAGTTTTCCTACTTACTTTAGCGCACTGGTACACACACAAATACACAATACAATTCATATAACAAGAATTTCGTCCCGGTTGAATAAAAATCCGCTTACCTACTGCACTTTTTACCGAAAATAGCCCCCTTTTAATTTACAAAAACTTAATAGAGAACTGTGGAACGATGGAGTTACTTCTTGTTTTACAATTTAAAAACTACAACAAGCATAGTACTGTACGTATAATCACATTTTGTATTCCAGCCTTGTCCAGCGCCTCAGTGTTCCAAACCTAAAGAGGAAAACGATGTTTGAAATTAGCTGGCCGCAGGCCCGCGGGTCGCCCGCAGTCGCCGGTGGCTGAGTCGGGGCCGGCAGTTCTCCCCGCGCGGTCGGCTCCACCCACACCTAGAAGGGGGCGCCGGGGCTGCTGCGGGCCACCTTCTCGCTAGCGCAGCGTCGCCTACAGGCCTTTATCCCGACGGTTAGAGAAGAACCCAAACCTCTGCTGACAAAAAGCAAGAGCAGCGGAGATCGCCTGTTTCCAGAAATAAACGCATCACAAACACGATTCCAATTCAATCCAGCCGAGAGTCGTCTTCACCTCCAAGGGTTGCGTTCTTACTCCGCAGAAACAATACGCAGTCGGGCGTAAGGTCCCGGCTCTCAAAAGGAAAGGTGTACGATCCATCCATCCACCCAGCTGCAGGGACACCATTTAAAACGGGCATTATCGCCGTCGAATCGCGGGCGTCCTCTGTGGGGCCGCCCAGAGATCGGCTCCCTAAAGCTAACGACGACCTGGGACAGCCAGCGCGGCCGCCGTGAGCGACCTGCGAGCCCCTCCGGACTTCAGTGCTCCCCACGCTCACGACCACTACCGAACTCGGGCCCCGCTCCCGTCGGCCTCCAGGAAAATAAAGACAGAGGAGAGCCGGCCCGCCTGTGTCGCAGGGAAAACGTCGCTCTGAAGCATCGACAATACTCGCAACATCCACAGCCGCCCTGAGGGGAAGGGCGTAGAGGAGAGCTGCCGCCGCCCGGCTGCTGGCCCCGGCTGGGCCCGGGTGCGGCGAGGCGAAGCGCGGCGAGACGAGGCGCGGCGTGGCGCGGCGCGGCGCGGCCGAAGACGCGAGCCCAAGTGGCGGCGGCGGCGGCGGCGGTGGCGGAAGTGGAGTGGGGAAGAGGGGGTGGTTGTTAGTGTTTGGCGCCGGCGGAGGGAGTCATTCCTGCAGCTGCACTTCCGGTCGGCATTTTGTTCTGAGAGGGAGAGACGGAACGAGAGAGAGACACACACAGGGCTCCTTCCCCCCGCCCTCCCCCCCCTCCCTCCGTCGGTACCGACTCACCCGACACCACCAAGCCGCAGGGAGGGACGCCCCCGCCGACAGGAGGATTGGTTCCCGGGCCCGCGGCGATGCCCCCCCGGTAGCTCGGGCCCCTGGTCGGGTGTTTGTGAGTGTTTCTATGTGGGAGAAGGAGGAGGAGGAGGAAGAAGAAGCAACGATTTGTCTTCTCGGCTGGTCTCCCCCCGGCTCTACATGTTCCCCGCACTGAGGAGACGGAAGAGGAGCCGTAGCCACCCCCCCTCCCGGCCCGGATTATAGTCTCTCGCCACAGCGGCCTCGGCCTCCCCTTGGATTCAGACGCCGATTCGCCCAGGTAAATTCCTGCTCTTTATTTCGGCGGCGGCGGCGGCGGCGGCGCCAGGTCCTCAGCGTCTCTCCTCCTCGCTCCCCTCCCCGCCGTTTCCTTAGCGGCCCCAGGTCTCTTCCACAGGCGAGTCTAGAGTTCGTTCCTCTCTGGTGGCAGCCGCCTTGGGTGGCGGTGGTTTTGTACCCTCTCCCGGCCGGCTCCGGTGGCGGGGACTGGGCTCCTGCTGGGCGGCCGGGGAGGCGTAGGCCCGGCGGAGAGTGCAGGCCGCGGGCCAGCGGAATCTACTTGAGCTCGGGGATTAGGAGAGCTCCGGGCTGAGCGGAGCGACTGCTGGTCGGTGACAGGCCTCGCCCGGGAGAGGAGCCGTAGCTAGTGAGCAGGCGGAAACAATACAACTAACAGCAAATGTGCCCTGATCGTCCCCATATTTACAACTTTCCCGGTCCGGGAGTGGGGAACGTCCCAGTGAAACAAACAACCCCCCTTCTTCCCCCTGTGACCCCATGAAGGGAGGAAGTAGTTTCAGTTAGTGAGACAAACGTAAATACTCAGACGCGGATCCAGTGGTAATTCTTTCTCTTTCTAAAACTTGTTTGGACGTTGGAAAGTTCATAAAGACTCATTTTCTTTTTTAAAGAATTAAATCGTCCACATGAATATTTAATACAGAAAACCACACTGTGGCAGACACTGCACATCTCCCCCTCCCCAAGAGCTTTTATCTTGTTGTTTGACAGTGTGTTGTCGCACATGGACTTTTTATTCAAAGACAAGTATAAAGTACTTGACAGGTTTACTCTGCCACTTTCTATTTGTATGCGTTATGTAAGGGCAGTTGTAAAAGACTATACATAAAAACCTCAGGTACTTCCTGACCAAAAAGTGTAGGAGCATACAAAGAATTCTAAGTGTTCTGAGAATTGTACTGAGATACGGGTAAAACCAATTTTCTTTTCTTTTCTTTTTCAAAAAAAGAAGAAGTTAAGTTATACTTAAAATCCTTGGGAGGTTAAAAAATTGTAGAAGGTGCCATCCTTTCATGTCAGGGCAGTTCTTCTTGAGGTCCCAGGATTGTCATTGGCTGTTTGTGCCATGATGTTTGACTGTGTAATGAGAGAGGTGTCATTTTAATAGGTCAAATGTATCTGTAAATGCTGGAGAAAAATATCAGTTCTAACTTGACAAGTTCTAGTTCATGAGTAAGTTAAGTGTTTCGAGCTTGTTTATGGAGGCATTCGTAATGTAGGTTGGTATAAGGGGGAAACACCAATTTAAAATTCCTCAGTCAGGCAAATTGCTAGAAAAATGTACCTGGGTTACACGTTTTGATACTTTGTTTCATATTCGCTGAAGGAAAACTTTCATTGGTTAAAATGAAGCAGCCCTGCTTGGCGAAATCCCTTGTTTTACTAGTGTATGTTACATTGGTTCAAATTTTTTGTGTCATTAAATTATTGTCACTGTAGAATAAGTTATTTTGTGGAGGTTATTTTTGAGTTTAGTGTCCTGCTTACAATAAATTGTTTCACATTTCCTGCAAACGTACGGATAAATGTTTAAAAGAATGAAGTTAATATAGCTGTCACGTACTAGGCATGTTTTTAATGCTATAAATCCGTGTAGTAGTCAGTAGCGTGTCCGTGATTTGTATTGGTCAGGGAGCAGTTTGAATTTTAAAAAGCCTGAAGCTCCTGCTGAGCCCCAATCCCGGCCTCCCTCCCTCCCACTAATCTCCCATTCCTGTCTTTGTGCTGCCTGCTCCTGTTAGACACTGTTTGCTACGGGGCCTCAGGCCTACTGCGGGTGGGGGGTGTACGAGTGGGGGGCATGCCAGGGAGGGAAAGCAGACGGGAGGAACACTTCACATCTTAAGAAAGCAGAGGGTTTGCTTTTTTCGGGATGGGGGTGGTAAGGGCTTCATTATAAATGTTTAAAAGGCCCTCATATATTCATGTGATTGTCTCTACAACTTTTATTTAATTAAAATACTAAGATGTATATCAAGGGATAAACATATGTTTACTAAAGATAATGGAAAGAGGAGTTCTGCTTGCTTAGTTTTCATGAACTGAAGCAACTTATTTTTGGAGGTTGTCTTATGCAGATGTTTGAGTAAGTGTGTTAGAGATGGGTTTATGTGATTGATTCTTTTTTTCTTGAGACTTTGCAATTAAGTTATAGTGAATTAGTTCTTCCCAACTTATTTTCCCAATTCTACATATTTAGTAATTTGTGAGTAACATAGGTTGTGTGATAGCTTTCATTATGATAGCGTAAACGTTTCTTTAAATTTAAAAAAGTGTTTTGTTTGGTCCAAACCAATTAAATACGTCATTTTTAAAGGAGAAAACATTGTGTAAAAATCAAATTGTAAAATTTAAACTTGAACTTTAAATCTCTGATAACCTAGTTGGAGAGAATAGTTTGTTTCCTTAAAGAGTGTAGTCTGTTCTGCTTCCCCTCTGTTGGTTGGAATATTCACCAGTGGCTAATCATCTATTTCCATTAAAAAAAAAAAAAAATTAAAATTCGGTGAAAGGAAAAATCAGAAGTGTTCCAGTAATCTTATAATCCTAATTATATTATTTGGAGAAATATTTTCTAATACACCTAAAGAAAATTTCAACAGTGTCGCTTATGGTTTCTCTTGACTCGGAAGAGTTGTCAATAACTTTTGTTACTTGAAAAGAGATTTCAAGTAAATAATGAAAGTAAATTACAGTTGAACATTAAATAGATAATTTTCAATGTTTGAGAAGTGTATATAGGATGCTTCCTTTTAAAGTCATTCAACAACTTGTTTACTGAAGTTATTTGAGAACATTTTTGAACCTGTTGTAGAGATCATTATAATATTTTCTGCTTTTAAGCAAAAGTTACACATTACTTGAAAAAAGAAAAACTGTCTACTTGGGATTCTTTTTAGGGATGAAAAGTGAAAGTTTTTACTGTGGCAGTAAACTTGGTTCTTCATAGTAATCATTATTAAATTTCAAAAATATGAGCAAAGCTATACCAATACAAAATTTTCTTTACTTGCAGCCAGACTACCCCACTGAAAAATGTATTTTCTAAGGCTTCTTCAACTAATTGCAGATTTAATTTTTTGGTACCAATCCATCATCAAACTGTCATAGAAATATTTGAACATATCTGTGTTACATGTTTGATATACCCCATTGTGATATTTTTACTTTCTCAAAATAAGGTGTAGTAATTGATAATATAAGAGTAAATAAAAACCAGGAGTTTTGAGTTTTGAGTTTTATTTAATTTCATTTAATCCTCCTTTCTGGTGCTTATTAGGAAAAGCATAATTTGGAAGAAATTCTAAAATTTTAAATTAAGATTTCAGTTTTATGTGAAGTGATTAGGGAGTCTGAGGTAAACAATAATTCCTTTTAGAGAAATGTAACTTTAATTCTGTTTATCACATTTGCTTGCCATAAAAATGAATGGGAAATAACTAAGTAGGAACCTTTATAGAAGCCTGACAATTAACTGTTCAGTTGAACATGCTTATTTTAATATCCTGAGCATACTAGGTTAGGTTTGGTGGTAATTTATGGTCTTATATAGCCTTTAAAAATTATTTTAAGATGGACTTTTTAGGCACAGTTTTTTCTTTTTTCAGCAGTTGTCATTTATAATAATTCTTTGTATTTTAAAACTAGTCCTTTTTCAAGATGATCTGAGTTCATTTAAAAATATTCTGATATCCCTGTGAGAGAAGTGACCAGCATGATTTCCGTTTAATGATGAAATACTTGACACTTAATAGACCATATGATTTGTGTAGATTCATGTAGTAAGTCAGCAGGAGAATAAGGGATTCCCTGACACTAGTGTTTTCTTAGATTACGTTGCTTTAAGAAATGTGTGAGCTCTGGTCTTGAAGCTAGGTATTGCTCAGCGCTGACACTGATACCATTTGTGACTTTTTCAATTATCTAAGTTCAAAGTGCATTTTCCTCTTCTTTTAAAGAGATGATACCTGTTTCTTGGTTGTATTTTCCTGGTGTGAAAATAGAGTGGGATTTTAGTGTTTCTGGTTGATTTAAAAAGAATTTTAAACTCCATGTCTCTTAAGGCCATCATTGTAATTTTAAAGAGTATTTTATGTGCGTAGAATATTTCACCCAAATAAATTAATAAAAGTAATTTTAGATAGATGTGTGTAATTTTTTTTTTTTTTGGTGTAAATCTGGAGTCAATTTTATTGAATTGAGTTTTGTCAAATTGCATTATGTTTTAAGACATATTTTTTTTCTATTCCCAAAGTTGTATCATTAGGAGAGATCATTTCTTGATGTAGCATTGCCAGCTAAGATTTTGTCACATAAGATTTTGAGGACTTACTATTTGCCAGGAGTTAAGTCTGCCCCCATAATATCTCATTTAATCTTTTAACAAGCCCAAAAGTAGAAACAATAATTATCTACAATTTACAGATGAGGAAACTGAGGCTGGAAAGGTTTAGAAAACTGCCCATGGTCCTATAATTAGTAAATGATCAGTCTGATTTACATTTGTTCTTATGGATTCAGGATTCTATATATCTAGTTTCAGTGAAATTTTAATATTATCCTTTGGGTATTGGTTGATTTGATACTTGCCAGTCATTTAGTCAAGAAAATTGTGTATTTCAGGCAAAGAAGCTGAAATAGAATTCAGGCTATATATTCTGTATATATAATACTTTTAAAAATCAGTAAGTCTTTACCATCTAATATTTAAAACAATTTTTGGTAAGCAGTCTGAAGCTTTTAGTTCGTTTAAGTATTTTATATTGAGTTGAAGTTGTTTGTCAAAGCATCTGTTGTTAGAAAGACAAAATTCAGCTTTAGAGTCATTTCATTCATAGAAATGTATATGACCAATTGTAGGATAGTAGCTGAATCTATAAATTAGTATGACTGATCATTTTGTAAAGTTTCAGTATTTTTATAGCCAGAGAATGTTGATCGTTACAGTCTTCAACTTGGGAGGTTGTGCACTTATTCCAGAACTGTTGCCATTACATACAACCTTATAGGAATTCCTTTAACGCATTTGAAATAGTCTTTTTCTCATCTTTATGACAAATCTTTATTTTCTGGAGTGAATTTGAGTTTTAGATACTGTACAGCATCACTTGAAACTTAGTTTAGGAAACTAAGATTTAGTAAGGGTTTTTTTGTGTGTCTGGCTCTATGTTGAGCGCTTTATGTTTGTAATATGTAATATTATTGAATGTTTCCATGTGCCAGAAACTGTGCCAGGGAAAAAGTTTTTAGTTCCTCAAGGTATTGAAAAGTTGAATATGAAGTTGAAGTTAGTTGTATGAGAAAACTGAGATATGGAATGATTACGTGACTACCCCAAGGTCACACAACTAGTAAGTTAAAGAAAGTGGAGAAAGGATTTCAGAGTTTATACTTTACCCGTAAGCCTTAACCACGATACTGTGTGTCATGATTTGAACCACCCAACTACTCAGTGAAGTGAGTGATACTGTTCTCTTTTTACAGAGGAAATTGAGGTTCATCATGTTTAAGAAACTTGTTCAGGGTAGCAAATCTAGCAAGTGTTAGAAGTAGGATTCCAGCTAAAATATATCTAATTCTAAAACCTCTATTTTTTACATTCTACCACCCTGGCTCTTCAAAATTTATAACACAATTTTTGGTGAAAGGGTAGTCTTGGTTATGAAGTTAGTGACACTGTTTTTCTTGTGGGGCTTACAAGAGTAATTCTAAAATGTTTTGGTCAGTTATAGCTGATTCATTATTTGATTATAGTCTTTTTTTTTTTAACCACCTTGTTACTTTATGTATAGTAGACAAAATGTTTGTCTATTCAAATATGCATATAAATAGGATACTGATTTTTAAATACATGTACTGTGGAATATATTGAACATAGGCATCTGTGGAATAGGTTGCTTTAGAAAATTTGGCAAAAGCTATTCTCAGGCTATAAAAATACTGAAATTTAAGAAAATGATCAGTCATGCTAATTTATACATTAACTGTATTTTTATGATTTTATTGTGACTCTTGTTACTTTTAATAATAATGTTAAGCATTACAAAAATTCCCAAGAATGCATTAAATTTTGCGAAATAATTCATGTAGGTAAATTGCTTTGCCATCTTACATGTGTAACATATCTCTTAACGTGGATATACCAAATTCCTTTAGAGTTGTCTTTTGTACGTATTTGCCGTTTGGCAGAAAAGAAAAACTTTTTCAGAAATTAGCAATATTAATTTATTAAAATAATTATATATGTACTTTTATCCTGAGAAATTCAGAAGCTGTGACATAATTTTAAAATGCTGGATTTCCTTTTGTTAGAATTAACATATTTGGGTCACTTATGCAGATGAAATGCATGGTTATTTTTATATGAGCACTATTGAAAAATACTATTCTAGATACATTAAAACTAGTAATGTCTAAAACACTAATAAATTATTAAATTCTGACTATAATTTACTTTTAAAATATTAGTCTTTATGATTGATATTTATGATATTTAATTTGGTATTTGTAAAGCACAAATGTCCTTTAATCCTGGCAAGGAAATACATTACAGAGTTTTCTCGACACTGCTACTTGTCAACCCTTTCAGTATTTTAAAACCTGCCTTTAGTTGTCTTTATTTGAATCAGATTGTGGGTTGCCAGTTTCCAGCTAAAGACATTGATCATCTGAGTGTATGCTCTGTGTAATTTGGTGTTTTTTATGGTAATGACCAAGTTGAAATTTTACATGGTGTTAAGTTGGGCATAACATCATTTATTATTTATTTATTTTTTATTAATACTATTCTTTGAAATTGATGTACATGAAAAAAATGTCTTCCTAGGATTCTGCTTATACCTCAGAAAGCTCTAAGATTGAAAGTTGAAATGTCATGACCTGAAAACTACTGATTCTTTCCCCTTTAAGAAAAGAATTCGGAAACTAATATTTATTCCATAAGCTTACCTTCAAGTTATCCTGAAAGACACACGTGACATATGCTTTTATTTAACTCTACTAATCTTTTTACTATTTTCTCTTTCCCTTTTCCTATGTATCTCTTCCTTTAACTATCAGTGTCCATTTCATCTCCCCCAAAGCAAATTTTTACATACTGTGGCTAATACAGGTATTTGTTGTTAATGTGGATGGTCTTGTAATGTGTTACTTTCTCTGATGAAACCCAGAGCAGTTTCAGAGGCCTCAAATTCCAAGATCTGCATAAGTTCAAAATAGATTACTGGTGGAAAAGCATTGACATTAGCCATGAAAATATCTATTTGTGTATTTTTCCCACTTTTCTTGTATAGACATACATTACTTTTCAGAATTTCAGCTCAAGGACCAGAAATTTTTTCTAAGGAGAAAAAACACTGCCTTTGCAAAAGTTTCCCTGATCATTCCATTTCATAGCATTTGTACAGTTTTTTACTTGTATCTCTTGATAAAATAATTTGTTCCTATATTTGTCAGCCATACTAAACCATCAGCTCTGTGAAAACAAAGAGATTTTGTATTATCTTCATCTGTATGTCTATAACATCATCACAGTGGTGCTCCTGTTTTAGGTATTCAATATATATTTGTTGTTTAGTTAGAATTGAGTCATATGGTGTTTCTTAAAGGTATGTTTTTAAATCTAAGGTTAGTGAATGGCAAGTATATTTCTCTTAATTTCAAAATATAATTTTCTTAGGTAGAACTGTGTCCTTGAGGGCTTCTTGCTTTGGGGGTAGGAATATTTTATTTACATATATCCCTAACAGTATATACATAACTTTATAAACATGAAGAAAAATTTAAAGCAGCATTCCTTTTTAAGCTGTTAGGGAGGATCGTGAAGTACAGGAAGAGTTTTTTGTTCTGTTCTGTTCTGATTTTCTGAACTGAAAAAAGAGTTTTTTGTTAAGTTCAGTATCCAGTAAGATACTGGAATATTGCAAGAGGTGAAGTATCTAAATACTTTCTTGTTTTAATCTTTGGATTTATTTTAGTTTTTATTTTCTTTGCCAATTTAAGTATTATATATAATCAGATAAGTTAACTAATGAGAAATACGTTACAGCACGTAAAAAATGCTATTCAGGGTCAGCAAAGCCTGAGTCCTGTCCTCTCACTCTCCTCCCCGGACAGCATGAGCTTCACCACTCGCTCCACCTTCTCCATCAACTACTGGTTCCTGGGCTCCGTCCAGCCACCCAACTATGGCGCCTGACCGGTCAGCAGTGCAGCCAGCGTCTATGCAGGTGCCAGGGGCTCTGGTTCCCAGATCTCCGTGTCCTGTTCCACCAGCTTCCGCAGCAGCTTGGGGTCCAGGGGCCTGGCCAAGTGGATGGCCCGGAGTCTGGCAGGAATGGGAGGCATCCAGAACAAAGAGACCCTCCAAAGCCTGAATCTGGCCTCCTACCTGGACAGAGTGAGAAGCCTGGAGACCAAGAACCAGAGACTGGAGAGCAACATCTGGGAGCACCTGGATAAGAAGGGACCCCAGGTCAGAGACTGGGGCCCATTATTTCAAGACCATCAAGGATCTGAGGGCTCGGATCTTTACAAATACTGTGGACAATGCCTGCATTGTTCTGCAGATTGACAATGCCCATCTTGCTTTCGAGTCAAGTATGAGACAGAGCTGGCCATGTGCCAGTCTATAGAGAATGACATCCATGGGCTCTGCAAGGTCATTGGTGACACCAGTGTCACTTGACCATAGCTGGAGACAGACATCGAGGCTCTCAGGGAGGAGCTGCTCCTCATGAAGGAGAACCATGAAGAGGAAGTAAAAGGCCTACAAGCCTAGCTTGCCAGCTCTAGGTTGACCGTGAAGGTAGATGCCCCCAAATCTCAGGACCTCGCCAAGATCATGGCAGACATCCAGGCCCAAAACGACGAGCTAGTTCAGAAGAACCAAGAGGAGCTAGATAAGTACTGGTCTCAACAGATTGAGAAGAGCACCACAGTGGTCACCACTCAGCCCGCAGAGGTTGGAGCTGCTGAGATGACACTCACGGAGCTGAGACATATGGTCCAGTCATTGGAGATCCACCTGGATTCGATGAGAAATCTGAAGGCCAGCTCCTGGAGAACAGCCCGAGGGAGGTGGAGACCTGCTATGTCCTGCAGATAGAGCAGCTCAACAGAATCCTGCTGCACCTGGAGTCAGGGCTGGCACAGACCCAGGCAGAGGGGCAGCACCCGACGCAGGAGTACGAGGCCCTGCTGAACACTGAGGTCAAGCTGGAGGCTGAGAGTGCCACCTACCACTGCCTGCTTGAAGAAGGCAAGGACTTCAATCTTGGTGATGCCCTGGACAGCAGCAACTTGATGCAAACTATCCAAAAGACCACCACCCGCTGGATAGTGGACGGCAGAGTGGTGTCTGAGACCAGTGACACCAGAGTTCTGAGACATTAAGCCAGCAGAAGCAGGGTACCCTTTGGGGAGCAGGAGGCCAATAAAACATTCAGAGGTCATTGGGGAGAAAAATGCTATTCAGTTAAAATACTGATCTGATGACTGAATTTTTTTTTAATATGTTAGGTGTGTTGAGGTATAATTTATACAGTAAAACTCAGTCTTTTAGGTGTACAGTTTGGTGAGTTTTGACAAACATACACCATCTTAACACCACCACCACAATCAGAGTATTTCTGTTACCCCAGAAGTTCCCATGTGTCCCTTTGTAATCAGTTTCCTGCCCCTACTGCAGCCCAAGGCAACTAGATCTGGTTTCTGTCTCTGTAGTTTTTCCTTTTCTAGAACATAAAAATGGAATTATATATAGCCCTTTATGTCTTTTTTTTAATTTAGCAGAAATCTTCTGAGATTCATTCATGTTCTGTGTATCAGTAGTTTGTCAATGACTGAAGTTTAAAATTGTTGACTTTGGTGATGCTCTTATGAAACAGTATTATCAAAAAGTAGTACTTTGAACAGTTGTAGATATTTCTCTCAGATTTTGGCAGCTGCCTTATTGAACATTTTAGTTGCTCGTTTTTACCCCTCGCCTCCCAAATTTTACTTGCCTGTTTTTACCGCTCACCCCCAAATCTAGTCTAATTGACATCATTATATGGCATTTATTTATATTATTAAATGCTGTTTAATGCTCTACCCGGCAGGTGAAACAGACCTACTCTCTTTTTCATCATAATTAAAATAGGTAGCATCTTGCATTTTGAACATGTAGCACGTAGAAACTAGAATAAAAAATGAGAGATGGTGCAATAACACCAAAAACTTGAGTTTACATTTGCTTTAGGTTTAGTGTTTGTAAGTTTGTACTAAAAATAGAGCATAGATTATAGTGAATAACAGTCACAGCCTCTCTTCCAATGATTAAAGTTAGAAAAGCAGTGCTCTTTTATGAAACTTGGGGACAGATAATGAGAAAAGAATCATTTTCTGGACATTTTATTCGACCACCTTTCCCCCAACCCCTTCCTTTTTAAAACAGCTTCATCTCTGGGATATTCTCTTCTTCTTGTTTCCTTATGTCTTTGACCTCCCATTTGTTAAGTCTTTTGCTAGGTCTTGGTCCTCTATCTACCTCTTTAAATATTTGTATTCTCCAGGAGGTGCTTCAGACTTATTTCTGTTCTCCCTTCCTGTTGATCTTATTTATTCACATGATTTGTTACATGCTACCTGTATAATGACGACTCACAAATCTATCTCAGAATGTATTTCTCTTCTGAGCCAGATTCAGCTGTCTACCAGGTACCTCCTGATGTCCCACAAATAACAGAAATTCCAAAGTATGTAAGTCTGAACTCATTCCTTAATTCTTCCTTACTCTGACCTGTCACCCAGAGAAATAAAACTATTCTTAAAAAATACATGAAGTAGGTTAATGTTTTGACTATCAACTCATTTGCGTAAAGTAGAAATTCGGGATAATCCTTGACACTTCTTTACCATACTTCCAGTTCAGTTGTTCACCCAGTTCTGACATTTGTAACACTTCCCTGAATATCACTTGAATCTACCCTTCCCCCAATGTTTTGATTCTGTGAGTGGGCCTGAACATACAGTTTTGTCAGATTTAATAACTTCCAGTATTTTAAGAAAGATTTAGAGGTAATTGTGAAAGTAATATGTATTTACTGTTGGATACTTTTTGCTTCTATGCTTGGGCTCTGGTATTTAAAATTAAGGTGTAATCTTTAGTAACAGTGACACTATATAGCCTAAATGTTACTGTGTTCTGTTATGTCTAAAATTTAGGGCTTTTGACTTACAGCCCAGTTTATCAGCCGGAAGACTTGAACTCGTTTTTTATCTTTCCATTCTTGCTTTTAGAATACTGCATTTCATGGAGGTGTATATTCATTTCAAGACTTTGTGTTTATGTGTTTTGGAGCAGGGTAGAGGAGAAAATGGAAATGTATAAGGAAAGTTAAAGGAAAGGCTTTTGAATTGACTATCCTATACTGTGGAAACAAGTTTACTTAAATAACATTTTCACTTTTATTGCAAACAACAGAAAACTAAAGAAATGCTGTGGGATATGATAGCATTCAGGTGCTAGGCATGCACATATTTTTAATGACAGGAATTAGATATGTTGTAACAGTATTACTTGTTTCTGAGTTTGGAAATTAATGTTCATGGTTTTGTATAACCTTATGATATTTCTTCCTTAAAATAAGAAATTACCCCTGTAGCCCACAGTTTGAGCCAAAAGGTCTGCTTGAAATTATTAGTTTAAATAATCCTGAGCGCATCTTTTGTAAAGGACATTTAAAAATGTAATGCTGCTTTGAAAAACAAAGCAAGCATTTCTTCGTTGTATCTAGAGTTTATAACTAAAGAAACTATGTGCTATATTTTGCTCTAGTGCCAAGTACCATATTTTGGAATGAATAGAATCAATCTAAAGGCAGTTTCCAAAGACTGAAGGGAGACCCAGTTTGGTAGTCATTGGATCCCTTTGGTGGCTTGCACATAGTAAGCACTCAACAAACAATTGTTGAATAAATGAATTTGAATATATTTCAATGTGGGGATATAGGACTAATTAGAGTGACAGAAGATGGGTGGGACTTGCCAAATACTGAGCAAGTTTTACAGAGGAAAGAAAACATGAAACCCAGAAATGGTGGACAACATTAACAGCAAAGAATTGGTGTAATTTAGTTAACTATTTTTATCTGGACAATAAGGTTTGTTTAATTGAATAAGAGAAAGATCTATATATGAAAGTGTTTTGAGTTCCTTCTACTTTTATTTCCACTCTGGCTCTATTTCTGGACCCCCATGTTCACTGCTAAAGAAGCAATTGTAGGCTTGGGGCTAAAGTGATCTGCGTAATCCAGATACTCATATTAAGAACTGGGAGGTGTTGTTGGGAAAGAGGTTTTTCTTACAGTTCTTCCATCTTTCCAGTTACTCATGTTTCTTGGTATGTGTCAGGGTGCCACTGCACTGTCCTCTTTGTTCATATGCGGGTGTCTAAAAACTAGACCTTAAAATCACATATAATTTGTAATAAGCTTATAACTGTCCCAGGATGAAGTTCAGTATCTGAATCTCTAATAATTAGTTACCTAGCTGTTGAGCCACATTGCCATCTACTCTGATTATCATATGGTTCTTATGATTCTGATATTTTAAACTGGAAGATAAACACCACAGTTTTAGTGTGTCTCATAAAAATTTTATAATCCAGTAACAATCCATTCCTTTAGTTTTCTTGGAAACCAAAACTACATATAGTTTTCTGATAAGTTTAAACTGTGGAATTTAGAACTTAAAAATTTTCAAGAGCTTCAAAGTTGAAGACTTCTCTTAATTTTTTTTCAATTGTAGAACCAATGTGAAAAAACAAACTACATGCTATTTGGGAAATGGGAAAAGTATCAAATTTTATGTTTTTCCTACTAAGTTTCCTATTAAGTTTTTACATAAAAATATGTATAATGAATGTAATTATGGTTAAATACATATATTCATGCTATAAATTTATTCCTCTTTTAACATTGGATCATGAAGATTTTACTGGTTTTCTTATAGTGTTTTGTAATTCTTCTTTTTTTTTTTTTTGAGACAGAGTCTCGCTCTGTCGCCCAGGCTGGAGTGCAGTGGCCGGATCTCAGCTCACTGCAATCTCCGCCTCCCAGGTTTACGCCATTCTCCTGCCTCAGCCTCCTGAGTAGCTGGGACTACAGGCGCCCGCCACCTCGCCCAGCTAGTTTTTTGTATTTTTTTAGTAGAGTCGGGGGTTTCACCGTGTTAGCCAGAATGGTCTCGATCTCCTGACCTCGTGATCCGCCCGTCTTGGCCTCCCAAAGTGCTGGGATTACAGGCTTGAGCAACTGCGCCTGGCCATGTTTGTAATTCTTTAAAATGTTGCCCAGTATTTTGTCAGTGGATGAACCATAATTTAGTCATTCTATTCTTGCATACTTTTTGCTTTTACTTTTTTTCTATATAAATGATGAGTCAGTGAACATCTTTATATGTACAGGATTTTCCCCCTGTAGGGGCTTTATTTACTTAGAGTAGAATCTCTTAAGTGGGAGTAATGCTGTAAGTGGAAGTTGGGCCAAAAGATTTGAACATTTTTATGGCCCTTAATATATATTTCCAAAACTGCTTTTATTCTGCTATAATCTTTATTTTCATTCACATATTAATTCAGTAGATTCATTGTATTTTTCATATAGAACACTTCCTATGAATATAATTAAATCATTTAAGTGCTCCCTTTTCCCACTATTGTGCTTATGGTCCCTTTACTATATTTTTTAACCTCTTGATGATAAACAATTGTGACTTTTCAAACTGTGTATATCATTTCGAGGTATTATGTAGTAAAATTAGCATGGGATCTAAACTGCTATTAGCCAAGTGATGTTTAGGCCAATTCTTAACCCAAGTCCATGTCTTCAACTGTAAACTGAAGAGGTTCTCAGCTTTTGAGATTTCATGGAGTAGTCAGAACAAAGCAAGAAAGTGCTTTCTGCAGAAATAAAGTGGTAAGGATATTGTAGATTGGCACGTAGTGAAAAGAAAAGTCAGTGTCTAGGTAAGACCCATTACTTAGTCTTAATATTTGAAATATGAAATACCTAGTGTGATGTGAACATGGTCATGATCTCATACTCATTCTCTTGTTCGTCAAACACTGAGTGATTCCTATGTCTTTTCTCTGGAACTATTAGACATTGCAGATGGTGAAATAAAAGACTTCAGCCCACCCATTTTATATGGTTTATAGACAGGTAAACAGAGATTATGTTACAATATCTAAGTGCTATGATCAAGATAAACAAGGTGCAATTGGAGCACTGGTGGTAGGGGTGGTCACCTAATTTAGACTAGTGAGGCAGTAAGTCAGGAGCCCTCCTAGGTGTGATGGTTAGTAGGTATGCAAACTAAGTTTTGAAGGCTGTTAGTCATACTGGAGAATCTGGGCCAACAATTTGATTTTTGGAAACTGATGATGGCTTAGATTATTAGAACATAGGCTGGAAAAGGGGCATGCCAAAAAGGTTTGAAACTACAGAGAGGGGCAGGCTACAGATTATGAAGGAATGGATATGCCTTACTAAGAATTCTGTGTTTTATTTTAAAGACAAGAAACCAGGAAGTTATTCAGTAATGGAGTACATTTTATGCATATGTAAAAAAATTTTTGGATGGTAGGCAGGAAAAGGGAAGCTCAGGAAGCCAGTAGGAGTTGAGGTCCTCAATTAAGGTAGGGAGAGTGTAGCGAAGGAAACCCATAACAAATACTAAGGAGTTAGTCTGGTTATAGTTTAGTGATTCTGTGTGGGTAGATTGGGTAAGAGAGAATGAAAACTGTCAAAGATACATCCTTGATTCCCAAGTTTCATAATTTGGGCATATGAGAGTAGAATATAAGTTAATTCAATTTTGGCTGCCTGTGAGTAAAAATATAGTCTACCAAAGCCTGTATCACCTTTCACACTTTAGAAGGAATGGATATTGAAAAATTTAGTGGCTTGGTCAAATTGTACTAATGATTATTTGGAAATTACTTTTACAGCTGACCTAGAAGATCTCTCCAGTGTTAAATCAGGGTTAAAAGTAGCGTGGTAGATTATAATCTTACTTGATTAAAGTACTAGAAGATAATACTATTTCTTTTTAAGGCTTTGTTTTCCAGTATATTGACTATATTATTGTGAGCTTAGAATAACATAATGAATGTTCTTTAATAACTATTTTCTATTGTGCAAAGCTCTCTTAGGGCCTTTCTGGTGTATTTGTTTATCCAGCCTCATCTGAAGACTGCCCCTTCAGTTAGTTTTATACTAAATCCATACATATACTATAATGAAATCTTGTAGTGAGAACTATGTTACTTTGTTCATGAGGGGATTATCTTTACAAATATAATTAAAGGGCTGCTTTTAAAATAAATCTTAAAATGGCAGTAGCTTTTCAGAATTGTTATATGCAGGAACAGTTATAAAGCAGTCAAACTGATGTATCCAAAATAACTGACCAGGTGACATACTGCTAAAATGAAAATTAGTACTTTCCAAGGTTCTAAGTATACTTAAACAAATGTACTTCATTTTGTTTTTTGGCTTAAGAGGTAGCATATCAAAATCACCTAGGTGTTTTTTTTCAAACTTTAATCCTCTTTTGGAGATGAAAGATATTTTTAAGTTTCTCTTTTAGCTGTGTTCCCTTAGACTTCTCAATCATTCAGTAAGAATTAATTGAATAACTGCAATGTACTCAGCAATGAATATTAGATCTTCGATGTGGACTTTCTTTTGAGTCTTCTTCCCGAATTTTACATGGCTACCTAAAAGATCCCTCTCTTTTTTGTATTCTATAAAAACATCATCTGTGAGGCATAAAGGAGCAAGGAATCATGTGAGCAGAGTTAGTGAATTAGATTTTTTTTTTAAAGATGATAGAATGGTGAGATGTGTTTAGTTCTGAAGAATGGAGGAGGAGTTGCTGGATACTAGAGAGGACATAGAATTGAGGAAAGAAGTTAGGGTAGGAGATAGTATAAATGAATTTGGTAGAAAAAATTCAGTACAACCTAGCAGTACTTCAAGTAAAATTAGAAATTGTGAACTGACTGACCTATCTGTTCCAAAAGGTGCCTTATATTTTAAAAGTTTGCTCAAAAGTCATATTGAATCTTGTATATGTTAGAAATACACTACTTAAAAATATAAACCATCACTGTATGTTTATACTAAGTCCTCAGCAAATATTTCTTCTTTATTAGTTCATAGCTGCCTTTCTACTGATTTGATGGAAAATATATCCTTCTCAAATATATTTCCAAATGAAAATCTGCTAATTTGTGACATTTCTAATGGATTATTAGGAAGGAAGGTATTTGATAAGAAGCAAAGAAAAAGTAATCAAATTAGCTCAAGTTCATCTGATATTGAAATATGATAAGTATTCCATACTAATACAACTTAGCTATATATCCCAGATAAAGTGAAGTATCCCAAAAAATAACTGTACTTATATGAGAAGTTTGATTTAACTTTTGCCTAATATCTAAAGTTAATTATGTCTTCAACGGTATTGTACTATACTGTCTGTATGTACTTTCAAAAATACATGTATACGTATAATACATTCATATATATAAATATATCCTATGCACTTTGATAACTCTGTTTTGATGACTTGTTTTGTATTTTCCTACCTTGCACCTTTTAATCAAAACATTTACCTCCTTTTTTGTCCATCTATCCAAATCATACTTTCTTTCTATCATGATCTTATGTTTTTTCCTCCCACTGGGGGGAGGTGGCATGTCTCTATCCTGTGGATTATTTTCAAGCTTAAAATTCTTTCCACCTTTTCTCCTACCCCAGTTCACGTGATCTTTTCCTCTTCTAGCAGTACACTGTGTGTGGGAGTTATAGGAATTATATGTTAACTTGTCACATTTTCTTACTGTATATCAAGCTAAAGTTTGTTTTATTTTCACCTTATTTGTCTTCTCAATCAGATTATAAACTCTTAGAGGACACAATCTGCCTGTGGTGCTTGGTGTCTTATCTGCAACAGACTTGTAGCAAGCGTTTGCTGATAACTGGTGTAGCTCTTCTGGACTGGTTTGAAGAGGTTTGAAAAATACCTCACACTCTTACAAACTAAAATTCACCCTTTTAAAGTGTAAAACTGAGAGATTTTTAGTATATTCAAAAAGTTATGCATTCATCATTACTTTCTAGTTTCAGAGCATTTTCATCACCCCTCAAAAAACATTTCGATTAGTGGTCACACCCTGTTGTCTCCAGTCAGTCCTTGGCAAACATTAATTTACCTTCTGTTGCTATGAATTTCTGTATTCGTATAAGTGGAATTAAATAATGTGCCCTTTTGTGTCTGGCTTCTTTTACTTGCTCATCTATGTTGCAGCATGTATCAGTACTTCATTTCTTTTTAGGACTGAATATACTCCATTGTATGGATATACCACATTTTACTTTTGCTTTGACACTTGATGGACACATGGATTGTTTTCAACTTTTGGCTATTATGAATAATGCTGTTATAAACATTCATTTGGAAATTTCTGTAACAATATGTTTTTACTTCTCCCAAGTAGGTACATAGGAGTAAAATTTTTAGGTCATATGGTAACTATGTTTAACTCTGAGGAGCTGTCAGACTGTTTTCCAAAGAGGCGCATGATTTTACATTTGTAGTAGCAATGTATGAAGGTTAGACTGTCTTTACATCCTCACCAACACTTGTTATTGTCTGTCTGATTGTATTGGTCCTAGAGGGTGTGAAGTGGTATCTCTGTGTGGCTTTGATTTGCATTTTCCTAATGACTGATGATATTAAATACCCTTTTATGTGCTTATTGGTCATTTATGTATCTTCTTTGGAGCAACATTCATCCAAATCTTTTGCCCATTTTTAAACTGGGTTATCTGCCTTTTTATTGTTGAATTGTAAGTTGTTAGACATATTCTAGATACAAGTTCCTTATCAGATATGTGATTTGCAAATATTTGCTCCCATTCTGTGGATTGTCTTTTCACTTTCTTGATAGTGTCCTTTAAAGCACATACATTTTTAATTTTAAAGATCTCTGTTGTTTTCCTTTGGTTTTTTATGCTTTGGGTGTCATAAGAAACCATCGCCTAATCCAAGGACAGGAAAAGTTACACCTATATTTACTTTTAGCACTTACATTTAATACTCTGATCCATTTTGAGTCAATTTTTTGCATAAGGTATGAGGTAGGGATCCAGCTTCGTTATTATGCATGTGTCTATCCAATTGTCCATTACTGTTTGTTGAAAAGACTATCCTTTCCCATTGAATGTCTTGGCATCCCTTTCAAAAATCAGTTGAATGTAAATTTAAGAGTTTATTTTTGGCTCTCAATTTTATTCCATCAGTCCATATGTCTATCCTTATGCCAGTACTACACTGTCTTGATTACTGTGGCTTTGTAGTAAGGTTTGAAAGTGGGACGTGTGAGTTCTCCAACTTTGTTCTTTTTCAAGATTGTTTTGACTATTCTGGATCTCTCATTTTCATATGATGTTTGTCATTTTCTGCAAAATAAGCAGCTGCAATTTTGATAGGGGTTGTATTAAATCTATAGATGAGTTTGGGGAGTATTGCCTTTACAATAATATTAAGTCTTAACAATCCAAGGGCATGGGAAAACATTCCATTTTTTTAATGCCCTAATGTCCTTTAGTGTTTTGTTTGTTTGTTTTGAGACAACTCACTCTATTGCCCAAGCTGGAGAGCAGTGGCATGATCTTGGCTCACTGTAACCTCCGCCTCCCTGGTTCAAGCGATTATTGTTCCTCAGCCTTTGAGTAGCTGGGATTGCAGTCCTGTGCCACCATGCCTGGCTAGTTTTGGTATTTTTAGTAGAGGCAGGGTTTCACCATTTTGGCCAGGCTGGTCTCGAACTCCTGGCCTCAAGTGATCCGCTTGCCTTAGCCTCCCAAAGTGCTGGGATTACAGGCTTGACCCACCACAGCTGGTCAGTGTTCTATAGATTTAAATGTAAAAATACTGCATTTCTTTTGTTAAATTTGTTCGTATGCATTGTATTCTTTTTAATACTTTTGTAAATGGAATTGCCTATTTTTTTTCTCTCTCTTTTCCTTTTTTTTTTTTTGAGACAGAGTCTTGCACTGTCGCCTGGAGTGAAGTGCAATGGCACGATCTTGGCTCACTGCAACCTCCGCCTCCCAGGTTCCAGTGATTCTCCTGCCTTAGCCTCTCAAGTAGCTGGAATTACAGGCATACACCAGCACACCTGGCTAATTTTTTGGTTTTTTTAAGTAGAGATGGGGTTTCACTATGTTGGCCAGACTGGTCTTGAACTCCTGACTTCGTGATCCACCTGCCTCGGCCTCCCAAAGTGCTGGGATCACAAGCGTGAGCCACTGCGCCCGGCCTGGAATTGCTTTCTTAATTTTACTTTCCAGATTGTTCACTGCTAGGGTATGGAAGTGCAGTTGATTTTTACACATTAATCTTGTATCCTGCAACCTTGCTGAACTTATTAATTCTAACTCATGCTCTTCTTTGACAGTTTATGTTCTTCAGTTTGGTTCATCGTGCCCTCCTCGAGTTTTCCAAATACATGTCAACAGTGTTATAAGAAAGAAATTTCTTTTTTTTTTTTGAGACGGAGTCTGGCTCTGTCGCCCAGGCTGGAGTGCAGTGGCCGGATCTCAGCTCACTGCAAGCTCCGCCTCCCAGGTTCACGCCATTCTCCGGCCTCAGCCTCCCGAGTAGCTGGGACTACAGGCGCCCGCCACCTCGCCCGGCTAGTTTTTTGTATTTCTTAGTAGAGACGGGGTTTCACCGTGTTAGCCAGGATGGTCTCGATCTCCTGACCTCGTGATCCGCCCGTCTCGGCCTCGCAAAGTGCTGGGATTACAGGCTTGAGCCACCACGCCCGGCCAAGAAAGAAATTTCTTATTTGCTCATCCCTGCTTTTTTTGTGACTTAAACAAAGTTGTGCACATATAAAAAGTAAGATTAGACAACTCAGAAGAAAAACTATGTCCACTAAAAACTATGTCAACATTTTCATTTACTTCTCTGGCTGTAGCATAGGATTAAAAATTTGAGAACTGTGGTTCAGTAGTGAAAGCAATAAACTTTACCTATAGTGAGGCATCTTCAGTATTTGTTGCAGAAATAAATAAATGCCTGCTAACAATGTGTACATAGGGATGCAAAATAAATTCTATTGGTCAGTAATTTCTGAAGCCTTTACTCCACTAGTCAGTAAGTGATTTTCAGTAGTGCATCTGGAAAGCTTGAGTCATACAGGGGGAAAAAAAAAAAAAGCAGGGAGGGAAGAAACAAGATAAAGTAAGATTAATAATTTGAATTTTGTTAATAGAGATAATATAATGATTTAAATAAACTTATTGATTAGGAACAAGAGAGGAAAAAATGGTAACAGATTACAGTATTATTCCTCAGGTTCCAGCTTCTGAGTTTTTTAATGTCAGAATCAAACCTAAAATGTCAAATATACATATAAAAAGATGCCCAAACTTACTAGCAGTTAGAGAAATAAAGAGTAAAAATCTGACTAGCTTATGTATTTTGTTGATCAATAAGGATAAATAAATGAAGTGTTGAAATTATGCTTGTTTAATAAGTTGTATCCTCTATTATCATTAATATTGTTCCTATCACTGACCTTTAGGTATTAAAATAGATATCGAGAAGGGTAGTGTAATCCTGCCTTTAAGAAAAAAATTCATCAAATGCCTTATGTCTTATTCATCGTCATATTTAATACTCTTGAAGAAACCCATGAGATAGATATTTTTGAGACAATTGAGGCTTAGGAAGTTAAATAATTTGCCTGAGCTTACACAGCTTGAAACAAGAGGAAGAAGAAATCAAACCTATGTTTTTCTGATTCTTTTTTTTTTTTTTTTTTTTTTTTGAGATGAAGTTTCGCTCTTGTTGCCCAGGCTGGAGTGCAATGGCGCAATCTCTGCTCACCGCAATCTCTGCCTCCCAGGTTCAAGTGATTCTTCTGCTTCAGCCTCCTGAATAGCTGGGATTACAGACATGCGCCATCACGCCCAGCCAGTTTTGTATTTTTAGCAGAGATGGAGTTTCTCCATGTTGGTCAGGCTGGTCTCAAACTCTCGACCTCAGGTGATCCGCCCACCTCAGCCTCCCAAAGTGCTGGGTACAGGCGTGAGCCACCACACTTGGCCTGTTTTTCTGATTCTAAAACTTAGTCTTAAACTTTTCTTTTTAATTTAGTCGTGAACTTTTAATTGGTGTACTATATTGCTTATCCACTACATTTTAACTTATTCTAGGTGGATTATATAATAAATAATATTCCTTGGATTTTTAAATTGTATTAAATAAGATTTAAAGCAGAATTTTAAAACTGGATTTTGATTTTATTTCAGAAAACTCTCAAGTCTTTTCTTTGGGAAATCAAACAAAACATTTGCCCTTTGTTGTAATGCTGCTGTATTTCCCAATTGTGATTTCCAGAATGTCTTTGATTCTCACTTTGGGAAATGGGGTCTTGAAACTCATGAAATCTGACTTTGGGTTCAGAAACAAGTAGATTCAGTGAAAGAGACAGTCATGGGAGAACCCCTTAAATAGTTTTAGGACAAAAAGTTACAGTTTAAAGAGACGGATGGGTCAATGTTGAAGAAAACTTAATAACTCTTAAGTTTTCTCTATGTTGAAGACTCGTGTTTTGCATTAAGTCTTGCCTGCATTAAAAAAAAAGTGTAATGTGATTGTCTTATGTACTTAAAAATTAATATGTATTGTATCTTTAATTGAATCTCTGTGGAATTTTTATATCATTTGCTGTCTTTATTTTATACCTTTCTTTGGGAATCTCATATTTGGTGCAGACTGTTGTATTGAGTTTGGTTTGTTGACCTGGTGAGCAGTAGGATTTTGTAAAAGGAAATTCAGCTTAAAGCATTCAGAACTTTGGCTGTTACGCCCTTTCAAAAGTGAAGTTTTAAATAGGTTTAAAATAACTGACTGCCTCCAAAGGATTGCTTTCTAAATTTGGTGTTAGAGACATGCTTGCCTCTTTTGTATTTTAGCCCCAAAGTGAATTATTGAAGCTTTTCTGCTTGAGTTGGTGACTATTACTTCTTAAGTACATGTATATACACAGAGTTAAAAACCTGCTAGTACTCAAAAATCAGTCCTGTGTTGTATAGAGATTTGCCTGCTGATGGATCAGGTGTTGTTTTCAGTATACTGTTCTTGGACTTTATGATAGACTAGGGGTACTTAATGCCTGAGTCGATAATCAAATTATCACTTCTTACAGTTTGTTTATAGAATCTAGAAGGAGTTAAACAGTCTTTTCTGTTCCTTCCTTATGATTTAGAAAATAGAAAAAATCTTCACTAAAGCCTTTAATTGCCTTATTCTTAGTGATGATGATGATGATGATGATTATATTAATAGCAATAATGGCCAATATTTATCATGAGCTCACTATTTTGAATATTTGGCATTATTTAGTCTTCACTACAGTTCTTAAGGTATAATCAGACCTTCATATTTGGGAGTCACACATTTGCAGATTCAACCAAGCACAGATTGGAAATATTCAGGAAAAGAAACCAATATAAAAACAATACAAAAAATTTTAAAGTGCAGTATAAAAACTAGCATTTACGTTGTATTTGGTATTATAAGTATTCTATTGATGATGTAAAGTATACAGGAAGATGTGCATTTTATACGCAAATGCTACACCATTTTAAATTAGAGACTTTAGCATCCATGAATTTCGTATCTGCAGCGATCCTGGAGCCAATCCCCCCAGGTTACCAAGGGGGACTGTCTAGCTATAATATTATCTCCACTTTACAAATTAGGAAACTGATGCTTACAAAGAACGTGACTTGCTCAAGGGATGAGAGAAGGAAGTCCCACGAGCAATTCAAAGTCAGCATAATTAGAATGAATGTGTGCTCTCCTTAAGTTGAGTTAGACTCCTGACCTCCTTGAGGTCAGGGACTTAATATGTTTACTTCTTTAATTCTAATTCTAGTACCAAGCACAGCACCCAGCCAGCATATGCTCGGGTTTGTTGTTTTTTTGTTTTTTTGTTTTAATAAAGAAATGAAGTTGTGAGAGGCTGATTCATTAGCTTTAGCTGTAAGTCTTCTGGAGGGACCCCATACCAATTTCATTTACATTGCATGATTTTTTTTTTCCTTTGCCTTGGAATACCACTTGGCAGGGAGCCTAGTAAGTTTCTGTTCATTCTTCAAGTTCCAACATAATGCCATCTTTTCTTTGATGCCTTCCTTGTCTCTTTTAGGCAGAATTTATTGTTCCCTTTTCTACCTCCACTCCTTTTTTTCCCCAGCCTTTATTTTAGATTCCAGGGGGTACATGTGCAGGTTTGTTATATGGGCAAATTGTGAGTCACAGGGGGTTTGTTTTAAATATTATTTTGTGACCCAGGTAATAAGCATAGTACCTGACAGGTGGTTTTTGATCTGCACCCTTCTCCCACACTCAAGTAGGCTTTGGTGTCTCTTGTTTCCTTCTTTGTGTCCATCTGTACTCTTATGTTTAGCTCCCACTTACAAGAGATAACATGCAGTATTTGATTTTTTTGTTCCTGTATTTGCTTAAGATAATGGCCTCCAGCTGCCTCCATGTTGCTGCAAAGGACATGGTTTCATCCTTTTTTTTATGGCTACATAGTATTCCATGGTGTATATGTACCATATTTTCTTTATCCAGTCTACTGTTGGTGGGCATCTAGGTTGATTCCATGTCTTTGCTATTGTGAATACTGCTGTAGTGAACATACACATCCATGTGTCTTTATGGTAGAATGATTTATATTCCTTTGGGTGTATATTCAGCAGTGGGATTGCTGGGTTGCATGGTTGTTCTGAGTCCTTTTTTTTTTTTTTTTTTTTTTTGAGTTGGAGATTTGCTCTCGTTGCCCAAACTGGAGTGCAACGGTGCGATCTTGGCTCACTGCAACTTCTAACTCCTGGGTTCAAGCGATTGTCCTGCTTCAACCTCCCAAATAGCAGGGATTACAGGCGTGTGCCACCACAGCCAACTAATTTTGTATTTTTAGTAGAGATGGGGTTTCACCATATTGGTCAAGCTGGTCTCGAACTCCTGACCTCAAGTGATCAACCTGCCTCTGCCTCCGCCTCCCAAAGGGCTGGGATTACAGGGGTGAGTCACCACACCTGGCCCATTCTAAGTTCTTTGAGAAATTGCTGAACTGTTTTCCACAGTGGCTGAACTAGTTTACATTCCCACCAGCAGTGTATAAGCATTCCCTTTTCTCTATTGCCTCACTAGCATCTGTTATTTTTTTGACTTTTTAGGCTAGCCATTCTGACTGGTGTGCAGTGGTATCTCATTGTGGTTTTGATTTGCATTTCTCTAATGATTAGTGATGTTGAACATTTTTTGATATGCTTATTGGTGTTATGTATGTTTTCTTTTGAGAAGTGTCTGTTCAAGTCCTTTGCTAGGTTTTTTTTTTTTTTATTTTTTAATAGAGTTGTTTTCTGCTTGTTACTTTGTTTAGGTTCCTTACAGATTCTGGATATTAGACCTTTGTTGGATGCATTGTTTGCACATATTTTCTTCCGTTCTGTAGGTTGTCTGTTCACTATGTTGATAGTTTCTTTTGCTGTACCGAACCTCTTTAGTTTAATTAGATCCAACTTGCCAATTTTTGTTTTTGTTGCAATTGCTTTTGAAGTCTTCATCATGAAATCTTTGCCAGGGCTGATGTCCAGAAGAGTTTTCCTAGGTTTTCTTCTAGGGTTTTTTTTTTTTTTTTTTTTTTTGAGAGGGAGTCTCGCGCTGTCGCCCAGACTGGAGTGCAGTGGCCGGATCTCAGCTCACTGCAAGCTCCGCCTCCCGGGTTTGCGCCATTCTCCCGCCTCAGCCTCTCGAGTAGCTGGGACTACAGGCGCCGCCACCTCGCCCGGCTAGTTTTTTGTATTTTTTAGTAGAGACGGAGTTTCACTGTGTTAGCCAGGATGGTCTCGATCTCCTGACCTCGTGATCCGCCCGTCTCGGCCTCCCAAAGTGCTGGGATTACAGGCTTGAGCCACCGCGCCCGGCCTCTTCTAGGGTTTTTATAGTTTAAATTTTAACTTTCAGTCTTTAATCCATCTTGGGTTGATTTTTGCATGTGGTGAAAGGAAGAGGTCCAGTTTCAATCTTGTGCATATGGTTAGCCAGTTATTATTGAATAGAGAGTCCTTTCCGCATTGCTTGTTATTTTCAGCTTTGTCAGAGATTAGATGTTTTAGGTGTGTGGCTTTATTTCCGGGCTCTCTAACCTGTTCCATTTGTCTCTGTATCGGTTTTTGTACCAGTACTGTGCTGTTTTGGTTACTGTAGCCTTTTAGTGTAGTTTGAAGTTGGATGGTGTGATGCCTCTGGCTTTGTTCTTTTTACTTAGGATTTCTTTGGCTATTCGGACTCTTTTTTGGTTCCATGTGAATTTTAGAAGTTTTTTTTTTTTTTTTTTTTTTTTTCCTAGTTCTGTGAAAACTGTCACTGGTAGTTTGATAAGAATAGCAATGAATCTGTAAATTGCTTTGGGCAGTATAGCCATTTTAACAATATTGATTCTATCCATGATCACAGAATGTTTTTCCATCTGTTTTTGGAAACCAATTTCTTTCAGCAGTGTTTTCTAATTCTTGTTGTAGAGATCTTTCACATCCCTGGTTAACTGTATTCCTAGGTATCTTATTCCTTTGTGGCTATTGCTAATGGGATTACATTCTTGATTTGACTCTCAACTTGGACATTATTGGTTTATAGAAATGCTGTTTATTTTTGCACGTTCGTTTTGTGTCCTGAAACTGTGCTGACGTTGTTTTTCAGATCTAGGAGTTCTTGAGTAGAGACTGTGGGGTTTTCTAGGAATAGAATCATTATCATCTATGAGGAAAGATAGTTTGACTTTCTCTCTTCCTATTCAGATGCCTTTTATTTCTTTATCTTGCCTGATTGCTTTGGCTAGGGCTTCCAGTACTATGTTGAATAGGAATAGTGAGAGAGGGCGTCCTTGTCTTGTTCCAGTTCTCAAGGGGAATGCTCCCAGCTTTTGCTCATTCAGTGTAACGTTGGCTGTGGGTTTGTTGTAGGTAGCTCTTACTATTTTGTCCCTCTTTTTCACCTTTAATGTATTAGTAATACCTATTATTATTATCATATTGTAATTATCTACTTCTTCTAGCCTGGGAACTCTTTATAGATCAGGGAGGGGTCAGTGGTAGGCTTTATCTAACTCATCTCAGTTATTGTCAGTATCAAGTATGATTTCTGGCACTTGGTAGGTGCTCACTAAATGTTTGGGCTGAATGAATTCATATAAACAAGCTAAAAATAGACTTGTAGATAAATGGTGGAGAACGTTAAACGTTGTCTTCTCTGAATTACTGTCATTTGCTTTGTAATTTTAGGCTACTTCTTAGTTTATGAACACTATTTCTCAAGGCTGCATTCTTTAAGAAATACTAATATTTGAGGAGATACTGCACCATCCAAAGATTGCCACTAGTATTTTCTAAGATGTTTTCTGACATCCTTATCCTTTAGGGAAAAAAATGTAAGAATGGAGGAAAGAACCTATTCAGTGAAAGATGTGATCATAAATAAGCAGACAGATTTATAGGAATAAACAGGTTTTTAAGAATTTGAATATACAAAGGAATATATTAAATTAAATTCTAGAGTCCTAAAGTAGAGTGTAGGCCAGAATTATATGTGCTGTTACACAAACCACATACTGTATAGGATTGTTTATGAGGTTCAGTTGAGGTAATATAAATAGAAGTGCTTGTAAATAGGATGTTTCTGCAAGATGAATTTTGTTAAATATGTAGCGTACTGTAAATAAAGTGATTCTTAAGAGTTCTTAAAAACTGGGCTGGGCACGTTGGCTCACACCTCTAATCCCAGCACTTTGGGAGGCCAAGGTGGGCTGATCACAAGCTCAGGAGTTCGAGCCCAGCCTGGCCAGCATGGTGAAACCCCATCTCTACTAAAAATTCAAAAAATTAACCAGGTGTGGTGGCGTGCGCCTGTAATCCCAGCTACTCGGGAGACTGAGGCAGGAGAATTGCTTGAAACCAGGAGGCGGAGTTTGCAGTGAGTCGAGCTTGTGCCATTGCACTGCAGCCTGGGTGATAAGAGCAAGACCCTCTCAAAAACAAACAAAAAAACTGTTAGTTATATATTGCCATGGAACAAATTACACCAAAATTTAGCAGTTTGGAGCAATGAATATTTATTATCTTACTATTCCTATGGGCCAGGAATATGGGTACAGCTTAGTTGAATGCCCTTTTACTCGTGGTATCTCAGGAGGCTATAGTCTTCTTACAGTTAGGGTCAGTGGAGGCTGCAGTCATCACAAGGTTTGACTGCCAGAGAATCTGTTCCAAGCTTAATCACTTGACTCTTAGTGAGCCATAGGTTGCCTATAGCTGTTGACTGGATACTTCAGTTTCTTGCCACCTGGGTCTCACCTTAAAGCAGCTCACAACATGGCAGCTGACTTCCCTTAAAGTGACTAAGAGAGGGTACCACAAGAGAAGCCAGTCTTTTTGTAACCCAATCTCAGAAGTGACATGCCAACACTTTTGCCATATTCTGTATTTGTTAGAAGGAAACACACAATAGGAGAGAATTACACAAGGTGGATGGCGTAATTGAAGGCTGTCTTAAAGGCTGCCTACCACAGTGCATTTAGTATGAAATTAGTATGAGAATTCCAGTGATGCAAAAGTGAAAAAATTCAACAAAAACAAGTACAGGAAGCAAGTTGAGGTTTGTTTGTCTGTTTTACAACTTTTAATGCATGGAGAGTAAATTGGCCAAAAAAATATTAGTCAAGAACAGAAATACGTAGCTTGTCAGCAGTTAGTTGGAAAGGGGTAATAAGCAATGAATTTGAATAATTTACTGAGATAATATTACTGTAATGTGTGTGTTTATGGAATCAGTTCATCTCTTCCTATATATTTCTCGTTTCTGTGTTGGTTCTGATGCAGGAGTTTTTTCCTGTTTGAGTGAGATCCACTAGTGGAGGATTGTTATTTGATGATTTAGGACTTGGGATTGAGCAGAAAACACTACTGTTTGCTTGTAAGATCAGAATTGGTCTTTTGAATATGGAATATACTACCTTCTTAAATTTAGTTTTACATGTGTAAGTGAGGCAGTTTCCCCTGTGCAGTTTTTCCTTGCACTTCTCCTTCTTGAACCAGTCTTAATAAGGAATGTGTGTGGCATGTACCAAAAACTTCAAAACTTTAAGATAGAGAAAATATTCTGAAGATGCCTATTCATAAATTATTTATTGGTTTAATTTATTTTCAATGAAAATTTCAGTGAGCTGTTAGGTAGGTGCAATATTTCTGAAATTTATCTAAAAAATAAAGTCAAAGAAAATTCTGAAAACTAAGTTAATGGGGAAGGAAAAACAGACATGGCTTACTACATATTAAAATGTCATTTCAAGCAGTAGTATCCAAAACATCAATATATCATGGTAAATCAGTGGATGAGAGCAACCCGAAAATAAAACCCTACCATTTCTGGGAATGAAATATATAATCGTTGTCTAATATAGCTAATATGTAATATGTAGTATATAACGTGTAATGAATATACATAAGATGCATAAAGGAATTCTTCATTTTTAGACCTCCCACAACAATTTTAAATAGTGACAGTGATACGAATAATATTACAATTATTTTGGGACTCTGTTTTAACATTAATTTTAACAAGAATGTATTTTGTGGTAAGTATAATCTTGGTTGCTGGGATTACATAATTTATCATCTTGTTAAAATCATTTTGTTGCCTTTATTAGTCTTTTCATTAAGAATATGTCCTTTTTTCTATCAAACTACTAATGCCTTTTAGAAGTTATTTCTGCTAACAGGACAGATTTTGTTTTACTTATTGCTTAAGATTGTTAATGAAACAATCTTTGCAAAACGAAGTGAAGTGAAAATTTAATCAAATGTATAGACTGTTCTAACTACCTTGATCAAGTAAAACAATTTACTTGACTTTGTTGCAATCTAAGCTTTCATTTTGTCAAAGTCTAGTTATCTTATTAAATCTTCAGCAGAAGATATAATTAATACTTAGTGATTTCTAAATCTGAATATTGGAGAAAAGGGCACCAAATTGAAGAATGCTAGATTTTTAATATTTTCTAGAACTTTAATCTATATGTTCCTCAAGGGGAATTGTTGTTGTTAAGCACTGTCTTGATGTGGGAAAACAGATCCGCAAGAAATACGAGTTTCTTCCTCCCAGCCCCTGAAGATACACTACAGTGTAACCTCAGACTTGACTGAATTTTTCAGTGTAGTGCTGTCTTTGCACAGGTGTATTTCTTTGCACAGGTGGTGACTAGTAGAATGTGGATTCCACTTCTGAGCCCATCATACTTGTTTGGTTTTTCCAGGTGAATATATAGCCAAGTTTTAAAAGCAATGCTCTGAGATTCTTACTCCACATCTTGCTAAATGGCGATTGTGAACCAGTAGATCTGGAGTAGGGTCTGAGAGTCTGCATTTCTAACAAACCCAAAGGTGATGTTATGCTCAGCAAGGTTCTAGACTGCTAAATTTCCTGTATAGACTTAGTTGTTGTGATGTCTTTATTCAAAAAGAACTGCTTTGTTCTTGGTCTTACAATTGTATAAGATATTTTGTTAGGTGAGTCCCGTATATTTTTTCTCACTTAATCTTCACAACACCCCTGCAAGACTGTAATACATGTTCGTTATGGAAAATTCAGATAAGCAAAAAGAAGAAAAATAAAAGTTATGTAGACCCTAGAAATAAGATAATATTTAATTATAAGTTTAAGACTCCAAGTGAAGATTAAAGCTCTAAAAGGAACTAAAGTTATAGCTTCAGGAGTATTATATGCATTTTCCCACCTTAAGTAAAGAAAGCAAAACATTGTGGGAGTAATATGACTGAAACTAAAATGTATTTACTTAGAAGAACCAGAAGAAAATATCAGAGCATACAGTAGTTGCGTTAGGGTTACAGGATTATAACAGGCACTTTCTCCTTTTATCTGCAGTCCAAAATATTTATAATGTGCATATGTTACCTTTACACTACAAATTTAAAAACCTTAGTCTTCTCAGAAATGCCACTGAGGAAAAGGTCTGAAAGGTCATAATAACTAGATAAATACTTTACAATTTAAACGAAAATCATCAAGATGGGCAAAGAATAATTCATACAAGTGAAAAATGGTAAATGAACAACTGGAAAGAATAAATCAAATACAACTTTAGTAAAATAGTAAATGGCTTTACACAGTAGTTAAAAAAAAAAAAAATGTAGCCAAGTAGGTATCTGTTTTTCCCGAAAAGAAGTATTTTAGAGCTAACAACCAATGCTGACAAGGCACAGCAAAACCAATATATTTGTTCATTTCTGGTAGTAGTATGCATCCTTTTGAAAGGTAATGCGGTTAACACAAAGATTCATAAATATTTAATGGCAATCGAATACAAAAATATACACACTCCATCTGTCACTATGTAACATGCTTACATGCTGAAAGACAATCTTTTGGGAAAAAAACTTTTTTGAGGATAAAGAGATGAGATTACAGAGTGCTTTAGTGTTTGCTTAAACATTCTTTAAGTCTTTTTTAACTTAAAAAAAGCAAATAATCAAAGTTGACTTTACATATGATAGCCCTCTGACTTCAAGTAAGTGAACCACATTTTGCATATTATGGATGTTTATGCTTTTTTGTTTGTTTTTAGCCCTCTTTGGACTAATTCTATAGAATTTTCCTAAATTAGAAACAAGTCTTGAGATTTGGTTTTAACTTTCCTAGTACTGAAGTCAACCACTTATTCAAAATTTATTGAATTCACCTGTATGTGATACAATATCTTGTTATGATACAGGGAATATAGAATTGGGACCACAAGGAAATTATGATTTTAAGAAATAGAAGGACTTAAAGATATTATTTCAGAAATGACTGGAGAACTTTAGGCATTAAAAGAAATCTGTAAGTTGTGGTTTCAGTTTCTTCTCTTCAGTGTCCAAAATTGTATCCAAAATAGCACAGCCACTGCCAAACATGTGCATTAGATCTTGGAAAGCGAAAAGAGAAATGGTCTGTACCAGTAAGCCACGGTAGTAAAAAGTTTCAGCAGAGACTTTCAGAAGTAATTGGTCAGGTGCAGGTTCTATAGAAACTTGAAGTCTTAACTAAGGAACAAGGTAAAGGAACATATAACATATACCATGTTACATGAATGTAACATTTAATATTGTAAATACTTCACAGAGCTATTATTTTATGTATATCTTCTTCTGAAATGATGTGTCTCCACTTGAACCTTGTTGACTGTCTTTCCGGACTTCTTAAAACTGAAACCAAACAGCATACCCTTATTATCTAGTTTAGTATTTCCCAGCCACATGTTGGGTGAAAGCTGTTGGCATTTTGGACAAGACACTTCTTGTGCTGGACTGCCCTGTGATTTTGTGTGCCACTCATTACTGCCAGTTGCAACCCTCAAGAATGAGTACTAGAAACGCCCTCACATGGGATTGGTGAGCAAGTACCTTCTGTTGAGAATTGGTCTAGTCCCTTGAAGAATGCTAGTTAGCTCTTTCTAAAATAGGTTAATTTCATGTCATAGTGGTTAGGTAAAAGCTTCACATTGGACATGAATAAAAAGGATTAGAGTTTAGTATATTCAGGAAACTAATATAAGATATTTGAATCTTACTTTGTTCCAAGATTGATGAAATTCAGGAGAGGACTTGCTACGGTGTTTTTGGAGGGTAATTTTGCACTACTGTTTGAATCAAAATTTTAAATTGCACATTTCTCATTAACCCCACTTCTAGGAATCAAGCCTATAGAAATCTTGGAGGGCATGAAAATTTATTTGCCAGGATGTTCATTTGCAGTATTATTGGTAATCGCAAAAATAATAAAAGCTAGGAAAAAAAAGAACGAAATAACCAACAACAATAAAACCCCACCTACCTAAAAGAATATTATAAATAGAGAAAAAGTCAAATGGGCATATAGTACATGTTATACATCTATTATTTAAAAGGAACTGGGACTCTATGTCCTGAATAAATTTTTGACAAACAATGTATTATTACAGGAAAAAAAAGAACAGTATGGGCCATGCACGGTGGCTCACGCCTGTGATCCCAGCATTTTGGGAGGCCGAGGCGGACAGATCACAAGGTCAATAGATTGAGACCATCCTGGCCAATGTGGTGAAACCCCGTCTGTACTAAAAATACAAAAATTAACTGGGCGTGGTGGTATACGCCTGTAGTCCCAGCTACTCAGGAGGCTGAGACAGGAGAATCACTTGAACCTGGGAGGCGGAGGTTGCAGTGAGCAGAGATCGCGCCACTGCATTCCAGAGTGAGTCTCTGTCTGGAAAAAAAAAAAAAAAAGAACAGTATGATTAGTATCATCTTCAGTTTTGAAATAACATGTGTGTGTATGGATAAGTAAGGTCTGGAAGGTGACTTCTTATATTGTTTTAAAAAATAAATGAAAAAGTATAACCAAGGCTTTCAAAGGTTGAAAAAGGGAATAATACTTCCTTTGTTTTTCTAGAACATGATTGGTCCTCCCATCATTTTCCTTCATTTCTTCCTTTAGACTGCACAATTGCACTTGTAGTAAACCCTACCTCTTGAATCCCTACCGAAAGATATTTTGAAAAGGATCTAGTAAATAATGGGGCGATAAGCAGCACTATCATCATGGGCACCTTAGGCTCAGAATTTGTCATGTTTTAACTGTTTCTCTGTCTTTGCTCCCATGTCATCTTCAGTTGTTGGGTCCAACTTGCACATCTTTTCCATATACCTTTATTGTTCTTCCTGTATTTATCCTAGTTCACTTCATACCTAGATTATTAGAGTAGCCTGTGAAGCTGGTCTCTTTTCAGCTTAAGTATTTCCAGCTGTGGAGAGTATACCTCAATGAAAGTATTGCTTTAGCAATTTGTACCTCTTTACTCTATAAATTATGTTTTATCTTACCTTTTTTTTTAGTGGTGGAGTAAGAAGGTAAAGAGAGATATAGGAGCTGATACTACTGTGTTTCAGTACTGGTGATCTATTGCTAAATGATTATGTAAGCTTGCACACTGACCCAACCCTTCTAGAAGGGAGAGTGTTAACAAAACTAGCGAGAGAGATTGTAGCCAAGAGTTAAAATGGATATATTTATGGGAGAAGCCTGCATAGTGAATTGTGTTTTAGGGTAGGAATTCTGTAATGAGTAAGCATGTCTGCCCTTTTTCTAATATCTGTTAAGTTTGGGGTTATTTTATTCCATGTCTTTTATCTTACCTTTTAGAAATTCTCAGTTGAATTAAGAAGAGAAAAGATCATTTAAAAAAATATATCTAGACTAGCATTGTATGAATGAAGACTGCAGAAATCTGTAGAAACCTGCTAGAAATTGGTCAGTTAGTAAGGTATCCCCTTGATAGCAATTTCCCATATGGAGGATGTAGTAGGGAGGTCATAGCATCTGGAGAGGTTTTTCCTAAGTGACAGTCATCACATTCTGAGATGGCATCCCACTTATTACCTTTCTCCCCTTGAGAATCAGTTTTAATGAGTCATTATTACTAAGGGAATGTGTTTTTATTTCTCATGTGCAGGGGCAGAAAACTAATTTGGAGTAGTTACCTTAGAGAAAGTGAGTTGGCAGTAGCAGTGATTATTTCCTTCACTCCCATGCCCAAATCTTTCATACTCTTTAAGGCTGAAAACTGCCACTTCCTCTAGGATACATTCCCTGATTTCCTGCTGGCCTTTCCTATTTAGAAATAATTTGTCCCTCTTCTGATCTTACTTGAATCATATTTATGACCCTTGTTATTTTCTACATTGTACTATAAATTATGTGTATGCTTATAAAAAATATATATTCTATACTAGAAACTCTTCCTAGGCCTCTTGTATTCTCACAGTACTCAATACAACATCTTGCACATAATATAGAGGCTCAGCAAATATTTCCTGATCATATTGTTAATTGTGAAGTTTGCTAGGCAAATTTAGTGAACCTCAAATGTCATTGCTCTTCTACCCCTTTAAAATGTCTTTTACCACAGAGGAAAATTAGCAAAAAATTATAAAGCTGATATCCAGTAACTGAAATTAGGAAAGCAATGTATTGAAGAAGGAGCTAGTATAAATCTGGAAGTGAGTAGAGATGTAGATAAGCAGTGAATGTTACAAAACCTTGTAAGTAATGCAAAGAGTTTGACCTTTTTCTGTACTTGAAGAGAGCCATTTGAAGACTTTTAAGAGGGGAGTCATTTGATCAAATTCGTGTTTTAAATAGTCTGATACAATGAGGAAGCTAACTGTACAGACAGTAGCACTAGAAGATGGGAACCCAGTTAGGTTATTACAAGAATCTAGGAAAGAATAAATCCTAAGATCTTACAACAGATGGAGTATAGTAGGATAAAAGAGAATGGATTTAAGAAATAGATAAAATTGATAGGCTTGGTGCCTTATTTGATGTGGAGTAAGGCATATGGAAGCATCTTGACGAGGCTTTAGAGATTGGATGAAGTGCTGACACATAAGTTGGAGAAGGAATATAGGGAAGAGGGAGAATAGCAGCAACTTTAGTGGCTGAGATGAGTTTTGAACATGGTGATATTGAATTGTCTGTAGGAGAGCCAGTTGAAGATGTCCAGCAGTCAGTTGGTTATATAAGACTCAGGTTTACGGAGAGATCAAGTCTTAGAATCATCAGCATATAGATTCAAAGTAAGAATGGCTAGAGCTTGTCCTAGAGAACATGTATGACTGATTTTTATTTTTTTATTTTTTGAGACAGATTCTCACTCTGTCGCCCAGGCTGGAGTGCAGTGGTGTGGTCTCCGCTCACTGCAAGCTCCGCCTCCCAGGTTTACGCCATTCTCCTGCCTCAGCCTCCCCAGTAGCTGGGACTGCAGGCGCCCACCACCACGCCCAGCTAAATTTTTTGTATTTTTAGTAGAGACGGGGTTTCACTGTGTTAGTCAGGATGGTCTCGATATCTTGACCTCGTGATCCGCCCGCCTCGGCCTCCCAAAGTGTTGAGATTACAGGTGTTAGCCACCACGCTCGCCTGTTTTTTTTTTGTTTTTTTTTTTTTTGAGACAGAGTTTCGCTCTTGTTGCCCAGACTGGAGTACACTGGCGCGATCTCGGCTCTCTGCAACCTCCGCCTCCCAAATTCAAGCAATTCTCCTGCCTCTGCCTCCCAAGTAGCTGGGATTATGGGTATGTGCCACTACCCCCAGCTAATTTTGTGTTTTTAGTAGAGACGGGGTTTCTCCATGTTAGTCAGGCTGGTCTCAAACTCCTGACCTCAGGTGATCCACCCTCCTCGGCCTCCAAAGTACTGGGATTACAGACGTGAGCCACCACGCCCATCGTATTGTTGATTTTTAAAACCTTTTCTTCACTGTTTTCTCTGATGTTTCCTTTAGCCAAGTATTTGTTATGGTTTACTTTCTGTTATTGTTTTTTTATTATAGAAACAGTGTCTTTCAACCTGAATTTAATCGTGGGGGGAAGTAAAGCAATCCAAATTGAGGAACACTGTGAAAAACAATTGGCATTAAAATATCTTCAACAATGTCTATCTTGAAATATTAAAAATATAGGTTGTGGAATTGTTCAACGTTAAAGGAGACTAAAAGAGACATGATAACCAAATGCAACCTCATTTGATTGATTGATTCCAGATAATCTTTTTAGAGGAAATTATTGGAATAATTGGAGAAATTTGAATATGGATTGTATTCTAGATAATAGTAACAATATTAAAGTCTGATAATTTATTGTTGTATAGGAGAATGTCCTTTTACGTAGGGTAAAGTGCCATAATGCAACAACTCCAGTGGTTCAGCACACACAAAAAAAGTACATGTAAAGTGATAAAGCAAATGTGGTTTGCATTGTAAGTACATCTTATTATGTAAATATGTATTTTTATAAAAGTGCCTAGGTTTCTTATTTCCTTCTTTTTCTCTTTCTTTTTTTTTTTTTTTTTTTTTTTTTTTTTTTTTTTTTTTTTTTTTGAGACAGACTGTCTTGCTCTGTCTCCCAGGCTGACATGCAGTGGCATGATTACAGCTTACTGCATCTTCTACTCCCTGGGCTCAAGCCATCCACGCGTCTCAGCCTCCTGAATAGTTGGGACTACAGATGTATGCCAGCAGAGCTGACTAATTTTTCTGTAGAGAAACTCCCAGTTTTTCTGGTCTTGAACTCCTGAGCTCAAGCAGTCCTTCTGCCTCAGCCTCCCAAAGTGCTGGAATTTCAGGTGTGAGCCACTGTACCCAGCCTGGTTTTCTTAATCTATTTTTGCATATGGTAGTATATTAGAGGTTGAATACAATTGTGTTTATTACATGTTTGTGCTTTTCTCCTTTAATTATGGGAAATTGTTAAGACAAAATAGCATTCACTGTATAGCAGCTGGTTTCTCCTGGGGTTCTTCTCTTTGCAGGCAAACTTACTAAGTAAATGGACCAGAATAAATTATTTGTATAATCTATTATTAATAAACTCTGTATTAGAATAGGATATAATCTCAGTTATTTAATACAACTAGGGTTTATTCTTGCTCACATTACCTATCCAACAGTTTGTCAGGGAATAGATCTGCTCCATACAGTAGCTCAAGAAATCACACTGATGGAATTTCTGACAGCGTATATCTGTACACCTGGAACATTAGGCCTCCACGGTGACCACCACATGGAAATAAAGCGCTACAGGGTCTTCTGTTGGCTGTTAAATATTTCAGCCATGAAATGACACCCAGGTCATTCAGTCACTCACAGCCTAGTAACCAGAACTAGTTACCTTACCCTGCTGGAAAGTGTCTGGGACATGTGGGAAGCACATGGTTGTTTGGTGAACAGTAAGTGTCTCTGTCACATATTGTAATTCATCTCAAGAAATATGTGTAGTCTTTACCTATGGCAAAGTTTTTGTGTGCCAGACGCCTGACCGGGAAACAAGGTATTTTCGTTTAAAAATAAACAAATAATCCTCAACTTTTTTTCTAACATACCAAATTGATCCATATGCATGATGAAAAACCTCTGATATTGAACATAGAGATTCTTATTAATTGTGGTGTTCACAGGATTAGAATTTAAGTGCACAAAAAGTAAAGAAATATGTATAGTCTTTAAAAGTATGGATAATGGCCATTGTTGCCATAATTCTGCTTATTAAGTTGTACTAAAAAAGTGTTACAGGCTGAGTATCCCTAATCCAAAAATCTGAAATCCAAAATGATCCAAAATACAAAACTTTTTGAGTGCCTACACGGTGCCACAAGTAGAAAATTCCACACCCGACCTCATGACAGGTTGCAGTCAAAACTTTGTTTAACGCACAAAAGTATTATAAGTATTGTATAAAATTAACTCTGGGATTTGTGTATGGGGCGTATATGAAACATACATGAATTTTGTGTTTAGACTTGGTTCCCATCTACAACATACCTCATTATGTATATGTAGATGTCCCAAAATTTGAAAATCCGAAATTTGAAACACTTCTGGTTCCAAGCATTGACACTCAACCTGAATCACTTTTAGTGACAAACAGTGGCTTTCCTCATATATTGACTATTTCTCACATAATCCGTTTTTATTTATTACTTTCAAAACTATATAATAAATGCAAACTGATTTTGAGAGAAGTTTAGTGATTTGCCCAGAGTTACAGAGGCTATCACTTGGAGAGCTTGTAGAGTTTTGAGATTTTGCTTTGCCATTTAAATTTAATGATAACTACATTTAAATACTATTTTAACCTAAAACTTTTGTTTAGATTTTTAAAAAGTTTTTTCTCAGATTTTAATTTTTTTCTTAAAATTTACATTATTTACATTAAAAAATAGCATTACATACTGTTTTTCAGAATGAAGTCTATTAGCCCTGTATATAATCATTCTTTTATTCTTGGGCACTTAATTAGTTAGACATTACTCAAAGGTATAAATTCTAACGTATTTCTAAACAAATGTCCAAAATGTCTTATATTATAGTTTATCTTAAACACATTTGAAATGTCTACATATAATAGATTGATGAAATCTATATAAACTTTAGTAACGTTTATGTCTCTAAGATATGGCACTACAATTAATTTCTAATATTAAAAATTTTAATAGAATCACAAACAACAGAAAACATTTTAAATTGTATTTAATTTTAGGATGTTTATTTTAAATCTAGTTATAAACAAAGTCAGTTAACCAGATTCTTCAGTTGACTTGATCCCTGTACCAACCCTTCCTGCACACTTCTTTTTATTGAATTAGGTAAATTGTAAACCAAAATCTCTTACTAGATGAAGTTCTCGGGTCAGTACAGGTTCAACAGTCTGTTATGCCCCTGTAATTCCTGATTGGAGTTTTGTTCTCAAAATCGTACTCTTATGAACAAACACCAAAGCTATATCATAACTATAGAATGAAGGGGAGAGAGTTACATTTTAATATTTAAAATGTTTAAAGCTTTACATGTTTGAAGCAGGTTTATTAGCTTAGGAGTTTTAACTTTTGTTCAATTATAGTCAAAAGATAGCTTTCATGTTTAAGTAATCTCTGACCTTTGTTTTGACATATAAAGATGTTATAAATTTTATCATAGTGATACATTGTAACACATGCCCAAGTATCTCCAAAACTGACTTCATCTTTTGTGGAAGTGATGCTACAAGTGACTTCATCTTTTGTGGAAGTGATCCTAAACATACCAGGAAGTCTTAGGCATTTGTATCAAACTGCCTAATAACCCAGCTGTTAGCTTATAAGTCAGTGAAATTATATTTTATCATTTATTATCATTGATAAAACACAAACTAAAAGGAAATACGTCTGAAGTCCATTTCTTTAATTCATCATTATCTCCAGTGGAAAAATATAAGAGGAACAGCATCACTCAGTTGGAAATGAACCATGTTTGTCATTTCATTTGTGGTAGTTGTCCATTCTTTCTCCAAAAAGCTATTTCTTGAAGAAAGGGAAAGTTAGTGAAATTTGTTTTCTCATTATATTTTACCCAAATTTGAAGTTTCCTAATAAAAGTAGGTAATTGCCTTTTGGCAAGTTTTCTCTTTATTACAAGTTCATGTAGGTGTTTGAGTTTGTTTTTCTTATTCATAAGTTAGGCAGAAGATAACCCCAATTTTCACAGTTATTTACTAACTCATTGCTTTAGTTTGAAAGAAACTGACAATTTTTTTTCTGAAACTTTTTAACAATACAATTAATTAAGCACCTGACTAAAATAAAGTATTCCTTTGGGTTTTTGAATTGGACATGCCAGGTTAATATCAGTTGTTTCACTAAAACCACAGAAGTGCCCTCAATTTTTACACCATTTTGTTTTTTAAGTGAATTTTACCAATCATTTACATTTTAATACAGGATAACCAGGTTTTTATGCTGCTAAGGACATTTTTGTAAAAATTATTCCCCCCAAAAATTATTTTAATAAAAGAGAGGACATTTTAATACCAAAAGGTAAAGTAGGAAAGGTGTATCTTCAGAATGAAAGACTGCCCTTCCATGTATTTCAGTTGACATTATTATGCTGATATAGTATGTCTCCCATTATCTTTATTTCTCTCCTACCTCTCTTTGTTTTAAGAGATAGGGTCTCATGAAACTGCCCAGGCTGGCCTTGAACTCCAAGACTTGAGTGATCCTTCCACCTCATCCTCCCTAGTGACTGGGACTGCAGGCATGTACCACTGCACCCAGTATTACTTTTTTTCTCTTTACCATGTGCTTCTGTGAACTTTATTTTAATCCTTACTTAAAAAGCGTGATTTTGAACACATCCTGTGATGGTTACAGTGCTTATTGCAATATTGCAATAGAAAAGGAGCTTTCAATTTTGTAGGCAAAGTTTTTGTGTGCCAGATGCCTGACTGAGAAACAAGATATTTTCATTTAAAAATAAGCAAATAATCCTCAACTTTTTTTCTAACGTAGCAAATTGATCCATATGCGTGATGAAAAACCTCTGATATTGAGCATAGAGATTCTTATTAATTGTGGTGTTCACAGGATTAGAATTTAAGTACATAAATAGGTATCTGCAGCTATCAATACCAGCTGACTCAGTAAGCTAAATACAGACTTTAATAGAACTATCTTGGATGCCTTTTAAAATATCTTTTAAACTTGTTGTCAGGTATTCTTTTTTATCCTGTGATTTCTAAAATGGGTTGTAACATTTGAGACTCACTGAAGTTTCTTTTGTATGTTTAGCGGTAATACTATTTTGCCATTTTCAGGATAGAAATACTCATTTTTTAAGCTATTACAGTAGGCAGCTTTTTTGTAAGGCGATATGAATATCAGAAAAATATAACTACATGTTATACTTCTGATTTCATGGGATTAAAAAAAGAAAAGCCTTCTCAAGTGACACAAATGTATGTGTTTTCACAGACCAAGAAAGCATAAATTGATGATGACAGAACTTGCAGTGCATTAAAATTTGTGTCACTTGAGAAGCACTTGTTACAAGCATCCTATCAATTTGTATATTTCAACAAATAGCCATTTTAAAGAAAAACGTAAGTAATAGTACACTGATGATACTCAGATATGGTGAAATCATACAGGTAGACCTTGAATGAGTAATGAGCATATTGCTTTAGGACAAATGTGACTCTCAACTTTTGATATTTGACTGTAAGTTTAAAGTTGATGCTTTAATTTTTTAATAGGTCAAACTTGGGAATCTAATGACTGATACTATTTTTGATAAGAAAGCACTAATATAGAACAAGAAACAATGTTCTGAAATGAATATTAATCAGACTTCCACTTTTTGTTCATACCTATTTCAAAGAGTGTACGTGGTGTATTATGTTCTTTGCTACTAGTTGCTATTAAAATGGAATCGTTTTATAAATATCTTTCAGCAAAGAAAAATGTTGTCTGCTGCTGTGATTACCCACCACTGACTACTGTGTTCCTCTTCTCAATAGCTGGACCACCTTGTATACTTTACGTGGCATCTTTAACCTGTGTCTGGCACCTTACATATCTTCTTTGTTCCTTAATTTTTTTTTTTCCAAAGACTGCCTGGACTTACTCTCTCATTCTCTCCTCTCTATTGCTACTATAGTTGTCACTTTCTTCTACATTCTTATTCTCTGCTTTGGCTGCTGTAATTATCTTTTGCTTTTGGTATTTTGATCTTGTCATTCAGGACCATACTATAAATTACATTTTACCACGGGTTAGGTTTACCTATCTTTAAAAAAATTTTCAGATTACCTTATTCTCTCCTCAGTACCAAATAATATACCCCAGTTTTCTTAGCTAATTTTTAAGTGTCTTCCCCATTCCTCCACATTCACCAAGAAAAATTCATCCTACACCATATTTTTACCCCGGACCTAAAGTGCGTTATATGTTCTTGAAAAGGAAAATTTCATCTGAAAAAATAAAAACCATTACTGATATTTCCGTGAGTAGATACTGATTGTGGTTTGATGACTATTTTGAAATAGAGTGGATATAAAAATCTAGGATGAAATCTTAAAACTAGTAAAATTATCATTAGAACTAGTATATATATAACTATTAGTCTGGTGACATAGTCTGTTATACTACTCACACTAAGGCAAAATAAAAAGTAGTGTCTTCACTTGGAACTGTTGTCTTATAATTCTATGCCTGCCTTCACCATAAAAATATTAATTATTGTTCTTGGCATACTTTTTCTTTAATTTATGTTCTTGCCAGGACAAAATCACAAGTGATGATTTAGGACTTGGAAATTTGTTGAGATAAGTTCATATTGTCACCACTTTCCCAGTTTTGAAGCTTACAAAAAAAGTAGGCAGGATTTTAGTTTGCCTTCAGTTAGAGAAAGGAGAATTCATTTGCCATGGGAGTAAAATCCTGTATTTTATAAAGCTATTTTAATGAAAATGCCAGCTTTCCAAAATGAATGGGACCAGCACAGAATTAATTGATGCTTAAAGACGTTAACTATATTGAGTTTTGATAAATGATAATTCAAAAATAAAATGGGGGAGCAAGAAATTATTAACTTTTTATTGTTGAAATACATTTTCCTCAATGTGTTTTTTTTTGTTTGTTTTTGGGTTTGTTTGTTTTTTTTTTTTTTGCAACGAAGTCTTGCTCTGTCACCCAGGCTGGAGTGCAGTGGCGTGATCTCAGCTCACTGCAACCTCTGCCTCCCGGATTCAGGTGGTTCTCCTGCCCCAGCCTCCTGAGTAGCTGGGATTATAGGCTCCCACCACCACGCCTGGTTAATTTTTGTTATTCTAGTAGGGGCAGGGTTACACCATGTTGGCCAGGCTGGTCTTGAACTCCTGACCTCAGGCGATCTGTCCGCCTCGGCCTCTGAAAGTGCTGGGATTACAGGCATGAGCCACAGCACCTGGCCCCCTCAATGTTTTTCTTAAAAATATGTTACCAGTTTCTATCACTGCCCATTTTCCACCCCCTTATTTTTTGTGTAATGACCTTGAATTTTGAGCCGTTTCTTAAAAATTGGATTTTTATCATAATTTTTATACTCTTTCCCTAAACCTGTTGGTTCGATTTTTCAATAAGAAAAATCGTGCTATTCATATAGGTGAAATCTCATCTGAGGTTACCTACTTGAGTAGTATATTCATAGAAAAAGTATTTTGAGTCCTTAAGAGCCATGTAGAAAAACAAAACGGCGGGGGTCAATTTTCTTTCGGCCATTGTCAAGTATTATACTTTTAACTTAATATGAAATGTAGGAAGTGTCAAGTGTACTGGATACTTACTTCTCTGAAATTCACTCTGGATGTCTATTGGTGATATTTGATATTACTGCACAAAGCACAGGTTTTGTTCTAGAAGGTCCTGGATTTGACTTTCTTACTCATTTTATGAAGTTGTGCAGTGATGAACTCTGAGGTTCATGTACTTATTATGACTTATAAAACATTTAAATTGTTAGGGTTGTTATGCCTAGACTTGACGATTTTATGTACCATTGCAATTTTGTTGAGAAGATAAATGCTGAAAAGCAAACCCTTGGAAAATTAGTTTACTTTTCCTTACCTTTGATAAAGGGAATGTTAAAGGGTGACTGATTTGAACTACATACTTCTTTTCTACCACCTTTAAGTACTTTTAGGTCCTTTCCAGTAATATCTCTGTAAACAAAGTTAAAGAAAAATACAGTTTAAAGAAAAGAGGAGTTGTAACTAAACCAATTAAAGCTGGCTTCTTGGCCAGGGCTGGTGCCTCACACCTGTAATCCCAGAACTTTGAGAGGCTGAGACGGGCAGATCACGAGGTCAAGAGATCAAGACCATCCTGGCCAACATGGTGAAACCCTGTCTCTACTAAAAATGCAAAAATTAGCTGGACGTGGTGGCACACGCCTGTAGTCGCAGCTACTCAGAAGACTAAGGCAGGAGAATCACTTGAACCCAGGAGGCAGAGGTTACAGTGAGCTGAGATCGCACCACTGCACTCCAGCCTGGATGACAGAGCGAGACTCTATCTCAAAACAAAAAACACAAACAAACAACAACAACAAAAATAATATATATAGCTGGCTTCTCAAGTTCAATAATGTTATTCTCTGAGATATATATTTATTTTTTCTTTTCATGAATAAGTTGAGGACATTATCTTGATAGCTCTTGATCTGATAACTGGAGTAATCTTTGAATGTTAGTTAGTTAGCTATTATTAAAAATACTTATTAAGGTCCTTTATGGAAATTGACCAATTTCTTGCTTTTATATTCATTCTTTTTTCTGTGGCCTGAAACGTTATGTGGTCTTTGGTTATTTACTTTAGAATTTAGTTATTCTGATAAATACTCTTACTTTAAAAATTTTACATCTAGAATAAGCTTTTTCTACAGGCAAAGAAGTAGTCTTGATTAACCTGTTTTGGCTTTCTGTGTAATGTCTGTATTAGATACCAACTGATTGATATAAATGAGACTCTTAAGGGGATAATAGTAAGTGTTAAGGCCCAATTAACACCCTGAGGCTGTAAAAATGTTTACTGCTGTTTGTAGGAAGTTCGTATATAATATGATATAAAAATTGCAAATTGAGTCCTGGCAATTTCTAGTCTTATAAATGGGTAGAGCAAGATGCAGTTTTGAGTGAATGAATTCCTTCTTTAAAGTGGTTAAGGATTATATTTGCAAGTTCCAAGTTATCTGTATTCTACTAATTGTCCTATAGATGACATTGTTATAATTTGTTCACTCACATTTTTGCTTTCCCCTAAGATCTGTTATTATTATCTCTAGAATTTTCTTATTTGTTAACATGATTGCTTAAGTGATTAACCAAACTAGATCAGATAACATAGAACTCAATGAATATAGCTCTTAACTTTGGATAATAGCTGTTTTCCTCTTGAACTAATACCCAGATTTTTAATCTTTAAATGTTACAACTACAGTAAGCATGGAATATTATTGAAATAAATTTAAATATAACTAATAAATTATCAATTATGGATGATTAAGAAAATGTTTAGTGTGTTATTGAATGTTTCTTGAGAAAATTTTTTATCAGTTCAAATAGTTTTGTAGCTTGTCAGCATTACGGAATTTTTATTTTTTTTATTGTGTCAGTAAGTGTAGTGGTTGAGAACGTAGGCTTTTAGAGTAAGATCTGAATTCATATTCTGATTCTGGTCTTTATTAGCTGTGTGAACTTAGGCAAATTACTGTAACTTCTTTGAAAAATTTCCATTTCTATAATAGTTTCCCAGCTGGTTTGGTCAGGAACACTGTAATATCTTGTGTATAGGTGTATCCACAATGTCTGGCACCTAGTAGGTGCTCACTAAATTTTTAATGAAATGAATGATAACTGCTTTGCATGATTGCCTTGAAAATTAAATGATGATATGAATGTAAAGCAGCTAGTAATGTACATAGCTGACACTAACTGCTCTTACTATCAACAGTGACAGAAAATCTCCAGTCTAGCTAATACAAGAAATAGATTTTTCCTCAGACTCTCATCTCACATTCCCTTTTAAGATTTCCTTGTTCTATCCCCACCTTAGATGTTTCCATTTTGCTTTTATTTTCTGTAATAATTCCTGGGGGCCTCTATTAAAGTCCTTTTTCTTTGACTCCTTACGTCCATTATACCAGTATCTTTGTCAGTAAAATTTTATATATCTTTTATCCTACTGTCATCGGGTTAAGAAACAATAATTGTATTTTTAAAGGAAAATATTTTACGATGCTACTAAGCAGTTACTTTGTCCACTTATGCAGTTATTTCATAAGTATGAAGTGGGGAGGTCAATGTCTGTGACAAGAATCTACTGAAGATTAATGTTTACTTAAAGTAATCTAGCAGAATGCCTGGCATATAGAAGGTACTCAAATGAGTGATGCTACCTATTAATGGTATTGATAGTAATACTTTAAAACACACTTTTTTCTAGTATATCATATCTCCAAACTTAATATCTATTGTCTTTTACACTTAATTTACATACATTAATTCATTAATTTTTTTTTTTTTTTTTTTTTTTTTTTTTTTTTTTTTTTTTGAGATGGAGTTTCATTCTTGTTGCCCAGGCTAGAGTGCAGTGGCAGGATCTTGGCTCACTGCAACCTCTGCCTCCCAGGTTCAAGCGATTCTCCTGCCTCAGCCTCCCGAGTAGCTGGGATTACAGGCATGCACCACCACACTGGCTAATTTTGTATTTTTAGCAGAGACAGGGTTTCACCATGTTGGTCAAGTTGGTTTTGAACTCCTGACCTCAGGTGATCCACCCACCTCAGCCTCCCAAAGTTCTGGGATTAAAGGTGTGAGCCACCGCACTGGGCCAATTCCTTAATTTTTAAAATAACTCTGTGAGGGAGGCACTATTATCCTCACTTTATATGAGAAACCTCCAGAGAGACTAAGTAAATAACTTAAAGTCATTCAACTAGTGCGTGGCAGAATTATAATTAAAAACCTGTTTTTGCCGCTATTGCATATTGTTAGAAGGCTGTTTCTTCTTGAGGCTGAGCTAAGAGAACATATATCCATCCTATATAACTTATGGTCCATTGTCTGTTCATTTGCCTATATTCTACTCACATTTCCTGGTTTCCATTCTTATTTATTTCTGTCCAACTAGACCAAGAACATAACATTCCATACCCTATCTCCCAAACTTCTAAGTCATAGATTTGTTTTAACCTCCTGCTATGCTCATTTAGCTAGGTATCATTTATGAATATTTTCTTCTCGTTTTCATACCCATTCTCACGTCTAATTCATTGATGACTCAGTCACATCAGTAGTTTCTCCATTACCACGGCAATACCTTCCTGAATATGAGAATAAACATATTTCCTGTCTTAATTCCTTTGGCTCACTCCGTGAATTCTTTACCACTTTTGCACACTGTAAATGTACCTTTGAAAACTTCTTTGTTGCCATTTTGATTTAAAAACAAACAAACAAAAAATGTTACTGACTGTTCCAGTTATCTGTTGCTGTGTAACAAACTACTCTCAGTACTTAGTGTGATTTTAAAATAACAGCCATTTTCCTATGTCTCACAATTTTGTGGGTCAGGAATTTAGGCAGGGCTTGGCTTTGTTCATGTGGTAGGGATGGAGGTTACTTGGAGGTATTCAGCTGGTTGATGGGCTAGCTATAATAGTTCCAGATGGCCATACCCATATAAGTGCTGCCTTAGTAGAGACAGCCAGAAGCCTGGGTTCAACTGAGACATCATGTATAGCATCTACATACAGCGTCATCAGCATGGCTTTTTCATGGTCATGTGACATTTAACATAGTGGATCAGGGTTCCCAAAAAGTATTGTCAACATGTTTGTTTTAAAGCTGTAAGGTTTCTTACCACCTAGCCTTGGGAATCTCAAAAGGTCATTTCTGCTGCATTTTATTCACCATGCATGTCACAAAGGTCAGCCCAGATTCAAAAGGAAAGGAATTAGCCATTACCTCAGTATGAGGACTAGCAAATAATTTGTGGTTTATATCTTTTATTTTTGTGGGTACATAGTATATGTATTTATGGGGTATGTGAGATATTTTGGTATAGGCGTGCAATGAGTACTAATGATGTGGTTGTTTTTAATCTGCCACATTGTATTAAACCAATTATTTTAGATTGTGTAAATTCAAGTGAAAACAATTGGTAATAGGGCAAATAGTTTTATGTATTTTTTTTACCGGGAACAAATTTAAACAATTATTAGAATCAGAGCACCTATAATTGGAGTCGATTTTTCCTGAAGCTGAAACAACATGTTTATTGGTTTGATTTGAAAGGAGAAGTTGGTTTTGTTGACATTAGAACTATAAACACTTTTTCCTATAAATATATATATTCTCCCTCTAATATTTGCTTTTTGATTAACAGTATGCTATCATCTGCTTTTGTATCACGACTTGAGTTCAAGAGTTGTAAGTGTATGAGATCTGAGAAAAGAAAGAATCCTCCACTCCATTTCACCTAATGTTATATTCTCACCCATTTGTGTAACACTTACATATTGCATGTATTGTTTTATCAAATAAGATACAGGCATATATTTTACTGAGAGGAGAAAAGAATATCAATGTGGATTTTTGGTTTAAAATGTTATTATTCATATTCAAAACTTGTAGATCATTATAAGGATTTTGCCTTTGCTCTGAAAAAGTCATTGAAAGATTTCAAAAAGAGCGACATGATCCAACCTGTATTTTAATAGAATCTCTGGTTGCTATGTTTAACTGCCAAGGAGTGCAAGAGTGAAAAAGACCAATTAAGAGGCTAGGAAGGGAGCATGGTGGCTTGGAAATGGTCGAATTTTGGGTATATTTTAAAGGTAGAGGCTCACAATCCAAAAATTGTGTAAAAAAGGTAGGAGTCAAGGATAATAACAAGATTTTTGGCCAAAGGAACTGGATGAATGAGTTGTCTTTAATCAAAATTAGGAGTATTATAGAAGAAGCATGAAGAACAGGATAAAGAATTTATTTTGGAAGTAAGTTTGAGATGGTTGTTAGACATCCAAATGGAGATATGAAATAGGTAGTTGGATATACCAGTCTGGAGTTCAGGAAAGAGGTCCAGGCTGGAGTCATTAGCATATACAGTGTTTAAAATCCTTGAGACATGGAAATCACCAAGAGAGAATAAAGTGGTAAAGGAGATGAAATTTAAAGACTTACTCCAAGGGTTTTGAAAGAAAGTTAAAAAAGCAAAAAGATTTGAGAAAAGAAAGATTGTGTTTGCGGTTTGTTTGTTTTTGAGACAGGGTCTCGCTCTGTTGCCTGGGCTGGAGTGCAGTGGCAAGATTATAGCTCACTGCAGCCTCAGTTTCCTGGGTTGAAGTGTTCTTCTCACCTGAGCCTCGCTAGTTGCTGGGACCTCAGGCATGTGCCAGTATACCTGGCTAATTTTTTAGATTTTTAGTAGAAATGAGGTCTAGCCATGTTGCCCAGGCTAGTCTCAGACTCCTGTGCTTAAGCATTCCTCCTGCCTCAGCCTCCCAGAGTGTTGGGATTAAAAGCATGAGCCACCACGCCCGACCAAGAAATGGCTTATTTAAAAAAAAAGAAAGAAAGAAAAAAGGAATGGCAATATTAATGCGAGACAAAGTAGTTTAAGTTAAAAATACTAAAGTAGTGAAAGACAAAGGAAAAAACTGGGTTACAGCTAAAATTTTTTATAAACCAAATAAATAGCTAAATATAAAAGGCAAGAAATATTTGAAATGTAGGTTTAACTTGATATATAAGTAATATAATATGATATATAAGTAATATAAGTAAATGTAAGTTTAACTTTAATATAGCATTTTCAATACTAAAATATCTAGTAGACACAGTAGGAAGATAGAGGTATGTAATAGAGTAGTTAAACTGAATAAAGAGAGATATACGTAAGTTCAAATAAAAATATGCTTCTTTTTTCTTTAGGGTAAAAATCTCCCCTTTGGTCTCAGAGAAAGAGTTCAAAATTTTTCTTTTAAATCATTCCTTTTTCTGTGATAGTAAGAATAAGCTTTTATTCCTTCCTTTAAATACTTATTAATGCCCATCATATGCCATGCTTGATTGGACTATAGTAGTGAACAAGATATACTCATTTTCTGCCCTTTTAGTACTTTAAATCCAGGGAGGGAATTTATTAAACAACTGGTTACAGAAATACTTATTTCATTATAGTTATGACAAGTGCTGTTGGGTAGAGCACTTGAGAGTGTGTTTAACAGAGTACCTAATCTAGTTTAGGAAAGATCATCAGATACTTTCTTGAGACAGTGACCAGCGTAGGAATTAGCTAGTTCGAGAGTTTTTGGGAGGAGTGGTTTACACATGAAGAAGTGAGTGGCTTTTCAGGTTAAAGGCATATAAAGACAGTGAAGCAGAAAGAAGAATCTCTGGGACTAAAAGAAAGCCAGTATAGTTGCATCATATTGAGAGAGAGAAGGAGTTGTGTAGAAATGAACCCACAGTAGGAAGCAAGGAGTAAATTTTAAAAGTCAGGCTGGGTAAAATGGCTCACACCTGTAATCCCAGCACTTTGGGAGGCTGAGGCGGGCAGATCATGAGGTCAGGAGATCAAGACCATCCTGGCTAACACAGTGAAACCCCGCCTCTACTAAAAATACAAAAGAATTAGCTGGGTGTGGTGGCTGGCACCTGTAGTCCCAACTGAGGCAGGAGAATGGCATGAACCCAGGAGGCGGAGCTTGCAGTGAGCGAAGATTGCACCACTGCACTCCAGCCTAGGCAACAGAGCAAGACTGTCTCAAAAAAAAGTCAAAGCATTATTTCAATTTTTTGAACCAAGCTAAATAGTCTGTCCTTAGCAGCTAAAAATGTTGCATTCTTTTCAGAGGTCACACACTGTTGCCCTACAGGCCAAATCCATCCTGCAGACTTGTTTTCCTTGACCTATGCAGTGTTTTTTAAAAAAAAAAAATGAGTGATTTAAAATCAAGAAACCATATTAAATTTAAAAAAAGAAGAAGAGGGGGCCAGGTGCGGTTGCTCATGCCTGTAATCCCAGCACTTTGGGAGGCTGAGGTGGGTGGATCACCTGAGGTCGGGAGTTTGAGATCAGCCTGGTCAACATGGCAAAACTCCGTCTTTACTAAAAATACAAAAATGAGCTGGGCATGGTGGCACACACCTGTAATTAATCCCAGCTACTCCAGAGGCTGAGGCAGGAGAATCACTTGATTCTAGGAGATGGAGGTCACAGGTGAGCTGAGATGGCACCACTGCACTCCAGCCTAGGCAACAAAGTGAGACTCCGCCTCAAAAAAAAAAAAAAAAAAAAAAAAAAAAAAAACAGAAGAAGAAGAAGAAGAGGGAAGAGCTGATTTCTAGCTTCTCTTGAACACTTAAAGATCTGGTCGCATGACCTGCATTCTAGAGTACCTGTAATCTCAAGTGAAGTTGCTGCTAACACTTAAAGATCTGGTCACATGACCTGTATTCCCAAGTACCTGTAATCAAGTGAAGTTGCTGCTTTGGGCAGTCTCGAGATTGCCACTTCTTTTCCTTGTTTTATATCTGTATTAGTTTGTTCTCACATTGCTATGAAGAACTACCTGAGACTGGGTAAATTATGAAGAGAAGAGGTTTAATTGACTCAAAATTTTGCAGGCTGTACAGTAGGCATGGCTAGGAAGTCCTCAGGAAATTTACAATCATGGCGGAATGCAAAGGGGAAGCAGGCACATCTTCAAATGGGTGGCAGGAGAAAGAGCAAAGTAGGAGGTGCTACATACTTTTAAACTACTAGATCTTGTGAGAACTCTCACGAGAACAGCAAGGGAGAAGTCCAACCTCGTGATCCAGTCACCTCCCACTAGGCCCGTCCTTCAACACTGATGATCACAACTCAGCATGAGATTTGGGTGGGGACACAGCCACACCATATCAATATCCATTCTTTCTTTCACTCCTTTGGAGTGACTTTGTGGTCATTGGGTATTTCAGTAGCAACCTCTACTTTAATATTAGTACATATATATATCTCAGGCATTATGAACTCTAAACACAGATAACTTAAGGAAAAGAGCTTTTCTTGGTCAGGTAATTCTATTTTGATAGAAAATTAGAAAAAGCTTCTCAAAAGTCAGCTTAACTGCATTATGTTTGTGTGCGGTCAAGTGTTTAGCAGGCCAGCAGTTGAGTTCAGCATGGCATTTATTCATTGTATTTATTTTCACACTGCTGAGACTGGGTAATTTATGAAGAAAAGAGGTTTAATTGACTCACAGTTCTGCATGGCGGGGGAGGCCTCAGGAAACTTACAATCATGGCAGAAGGTGAAGGGGAAGCAAGGCACATCTTACATGGTAGCAGGAGAGAGCAAGGGGGGAATGACCAAACACTTTTAAATCATCAGATCTCATGAGAACTCACTCACTATCACGAGAACAGCATGGGGAAACCACCCCCATGATCCAGGCACCTCTCACCAGGTCCCTTCGTCAACACATGGGGATTACAATTCAAGATGAGATTTGGGTGGATACACAGAGCCAAACCACACATTCATCGTGTAAAACTTCCTGGCATCGTGGTGAGCACTGAGAATATAAAAATAAGCGATAATGTCTTTGTCATCAAGCAGTTCATAAGCTAAATGTGAAACCCATCATTTTATAAATAACTACAGTGTAGTCCAAATGCAGAAATAGAAATGTACATTAGATGTAGAGGTAACATGAGATTGCCTAAACAAATCAAGACTTTAAAAGAATAACTCCAGCAGTGTTTTTTTGTTTTGTTTTGTTTTGTTTTGTTTTTTGAGATGGAGTCTCCCTCTGTCATCTAGGCTGAAGTGCAATGGTATGATCTTGGCTCACTGCGGCCGCCTTCTCCTGGGTTCAAGTGATTCTCCTGCCTCAGCCTCTGAGTAGCTGGGATTACAGCTGAGTGCCACCATGCCCAGATAATTTTTTGTATTTTTTTTTAGTAGAGATGGGATTTCACCATGTTTGCCAGACTGGTCTCGAACTCCTGACCTCAGGTCATCCACTCACTGCAGTCTCCCAAAGTGCTGGGATTACAGGTGTGAGACACCGTGCCTGACCCCAGCAGTGGTTTTAAAGGTAGAGTAGATAGAACAGGATGATCGGTTTGGAGACCTCTTTTATGATTGATGTTGCCCATGAAAATCTGTGTGGAGATGTCTGATAAGTAATTGCATGTACAGTAATAACCCAAATAAAAATTATCTGAAATAGATGAGTACTATATTGTAAACAATGTTGTTTCCTATTTATTCTACAAGTAGAATAACATTGTTGGAGTCAGATGGTTAGGCCACTAACAGAGAGGCAGTCTGAAAATCATTGGTTTGGACTTTAAGAATTTCCTCAGTGATTTCTTCCATTCCCGCTTTCTCTCTTTCATTAGATGTGGTTGTCTTGGGTTTTCCATATCTACAATTTATGGTCTTGAGTGAAGTTAGCACCAATTATTACAATAATCACTAATTTTGTTGCAGTTTCCAGTCCTCCTTTGCGTGTCTGTCTTGACAAACTCCAGTTCTGCCATTTCCGACTTTGCTTTCATTTTGTTCTATGCTTTAAAAATCCTATAGGAATTCATTTCAGGAAGAGGAACTTTTTGAAATTTCTTAAGCAATAGAAATAAGCTTTGTTTTCTTTATCATCAGTTTATCAAGTTATTTTTTAAAATAGGCTCCTGTAACTTTCTAATGTAAAGTTTTGTGAAAAATAATTTAGCATATCTAATTTCAGTGAGGGCAATATTACTCCCAGGAGGTGAGAATTAGTTGTGGGGGAATAAAATCATAGATAAACAATTAAGAAACAATGGTTAGGGAGAGTCCAAAGCCAGATCTATTTAAGCATTTTAAGATAGATAGAAATATTTTACAGCATATTTCTAATGAAGCATGATGTAAGTTTGTTGAAATCTAATGAAACATATGCTGTAACCTAAACTGATGTCATAAAAACTGATCAACAACTGTCTCAAGAATTTTTATCTAACTCAAAGAACAAATTTCACTTCTTAGTGAGGGTCAGAGATTACTTGCTGTTTACATTAAAAAGCCAATTTTAGGCTGGCCGTCATGGCTCATACCTGTAATCCCAGCACTTTGGGAGGCCGAGGAGGGCAGATTACTTTAGTTTAGGAGTTCGAGACCAGCCTGGGCAACATGGCGAAACCCCACGCTACAAAAAATACAAAAAATTAGCCAGGCGTGGTGGCGCGTGCCTTTATTCCCAGCTACTTGGGAAGCTGAGGTGGGAGGATTGCTTGAGCCCAGGAGTTGAGATTGCAGTGAGCTGAGATCACACAACTGCACTCCAACCTGGGTGACAGAGCAAGACCCTGCCTCAAAATTTTTTTTTAAAGTAAGCCAATTTTAATATAATAGAAATATCTCCTTTTCCCCCTGAGTTTTTCTTTCTAAATACTATAAACCTTTTGACAGAAAACTTTCAGTGTATCAGAAGACTTTCGTTTTCAGTTATTTGTATAATTCTTCCTTTCATTTAAAAAATCTCTAATTTTAAATAAGAATGTCCAGCATTCTTATTTGATGAGCTCCATCTTATTGATGGAACTATTTGAGACTTAAAGTAGATGTATTTCCAATTTCAAGAGCCTATAAATAGAAGAAAATAAGAATAACAAAACTCAAGTTTAACATAAGAATTAATGGAATTAGAAATGTATAGGAATTAAAGCTTTTAAGTGAGGGTAAAGTGTCAAGAATAAAATAATATTGCAAAGAAGGGATGATACTCAATTCTGAAAAAACAGCAGTATTTAGAATAATGATTTCCAGAGTTGTAGTAGGATGGGAAAGATGTAGTAGAATGTGACTGGGCGGTGTGCAAGATAATTTAGCTCATTGTGGAAAAGAAATTAGAACTTCGAGATGTACTTATTTTTATCTCATCCTTTTAAAATGTCTATTTTGTGATCTTTACAGTAAACATATTTATTGAAAGTGTAAACACAATATTTACTGAAAGGAATTGTTTTGGAGACCACTGCTTAAACTACCTGAAAGAACAATGAAAAAAAAAAGAGCATGGAAGGCAGATACATTTAACTTTTTAAATTCTGGCTTAATTGTTTACAAACTTTCTAACCAGGGCAAGTTAACTATTTTGAACCTCAGTTTCTCCAGTTATTAGTATTAGGTAATTCTTACTTCATGGGAATGTTTTGAGTATTAAATGAAATAATAAATATGTCAAAGGCTTTATAAAGTTTCCCTCCCTTTTTGTAAAATAAAAAGGAACCAACAAGTTGAGGTTACAAGAGATATGTTGATGGGATGAAAAATTAATCAGCTGTTAGCTGTTGCCTGGGTATTTTCCTTGTGATTATTTATTTTATTTACATATATTTTTGGAGACAGAGTCTGTCTCTCTGTCACCCAGGCTGGAGTGTTGTGGCGTGCTCTCAGCTCACTGCAACCTCCGCCTCGTCAGTTCAAATGATTCTTGTGCCTCAGCCTCCCGAGTAGCTCAAATTAGAGATGTGTGCCACCATGCCCAGCTAATTTTTTTGTATTTTTAGTTGAGATGGGTTTCGCCATGTTGGCCAGGCTAGTCTGGAAATCCTGGCCTCAAGTGGTCCACCTGTCTTGGCCTCCTGAAGTGCTGGGATTACAGCCATGAGCCGCCACACCCGGCCACAGTGATTTTTTTTTTTTCCTACCACTTTCTTCTTTCAATAAAACCATACTCGATGTACAAAAAGAGCAGGAAAGTCAGGAGACTGGGAAGCTTTGCTACTAACTTTGAATGTGTGATCTTGAACACGTAATTTCATCTTTTCACCTGTAGAACAAAGGGATTGAACTAGATTACTTGTAAGATGCTTTCCTACTTTAATATATCAGTGAATCTTTTCAAAACAGAGTAATTATATTGAATGTCACTGTCATCCTAGGGTAAGTGAAATAGTCTTTAACTACATGCAGGTGACAGTTTGTGAGCTTGCTTAAAAACATGATTGCTTTGCCTATTCTTCTCAAGAAATTTTAGTCAAGTGCAAGTTAGAGCTGATCAATACAACCAAATCACAGTGTTTTTGCATTCCCAGAAATTGTTAGTACTGTATGTGATCAGTATGTACAATAAATTTTTTTACCAACTAAAAAAATTTCTTAAGGAAAAAAATATTGACCTAAGGAAAAATGTTTAGAGCTAGATAAAGGAAATTAATATCTCTAGATGCAATTTTACTTTACAACTTTATTGAGGTATGATCCATTTAATATAAACTTCACCTGTTTAAGTATACAATTTGATGGTTTCTAGTTTTAGAACCTTTTCATCAGTCCCCAAATTTTCCTCAAGCCTATTTGTAGTGAGTTCTCAACTCCCACAACCCTCTCCAGTTCTGGCAACTACTGATCTGCTTTTTGTTTCTATAAATTTTTCTGGACATTTCATCTAAAAAGAATTATACTGTATGTAGTCTTTTGCATCTGGCTTTTTTCACTTTGCGTGTTTTGAGGTTCATTTATGACATGGCATGTATCAGTATTTTGTTCTTTTTTATTGCTGAATGGTGGTTCATTATATTGCGATATGTTGTCTATGCATTAGTTGGTAGATACTTATATAATTTCCAGCTTTTTACTTTTATGAATAATACTTTTTTGAGCATTCATGGAGAAATCTTTGTGTGGACATACGTTTTTATTTATCTTGGATACATTCCTAAGAATGGAGTTGCTGGACCATATGATAAATTAACTTTTTAAGAAACAGCCAAACTGTATTCCAATGTGGTTGTATCATTTTACATTTCTACCAGCAGTGTGTAAGGGTTCAAGTTTCTCCACATCTTCACCAACACTTAATATTGTCTGTCTTTTTTATAATATTACGGCAATTTAATGGATGTGTCTTGGTTTCGTGGTTTCAATGAGAGTATACCTAATGACTAATGATATTGAGCACTTTTTTTTGTATGTTTTTAAGCCATTCATATGTATGTGTTCTTTGGCGAAGTGTCTAAGTAAGTTCTTTGCCCATTTTAAAAGTTGCATTATCTTCTTGTTCACTAGTGAGAGTTCATTTAAATTCTGAATACAAGAGCTTCATCAGATTTGTGATTTGGCAATAATTTCTCCCAGTCTATGGCTCGTCTTTTCATTTTCTTATTGATATCATTTAAACTACGAAAGTTGTTAACTTTAATGAAATCCAGTTTATCAATTTTATCTGTTATGGCTCATGTTTTTGTTATCTAAGAACTCTGCCTTGTTTTTGTCATCTAAGAACTCTGCCTGACCCAAGGTCGCAAATGTTTTCTCCTATATTTTCCTTTAGATGGTTTATAGTTTAAGCTCATACGTTTAGGTATTTGATCCATTTGAATTAATTTTTGTGTATGGTATAAGATAATAGTGTGTTTTATTTTATTTTGCATGTAGATGTCTAGTTATCTAAAAATCATTTGTTGACAAGACTGTCTCTTATTCCATTGAATTTTCTGGGCATCTTTGTGAAAAATCTAACATAAATACAAAGATTTCTTTCTGAATTCTAAATTCTCTTCATTGATCAATCCGTATACCTGTCCTTACATTAATACCATACAATCTTGATTACTGTAGCTTCATAGTAAGTTTTGAAATTGGGTAGTATAAGTTCTCCAACTTTTTTCTTCCCCAAATTATTTTGGCTATTCTAGATCCTTTGTATTTTCCTATAAAGTTAGGATCCACTTATTTCTACAGAAAAAAAAAAAAAAAACAGCTGGGATTTTGAAAAAGATTATGTTGAGTCTGTAGATCAATTTGAAGAGGATTACCATATTAACAATTTTGAATTTTCTAATTTATGAGCATGGAATGTTAAAGATCTTTTTGACTCAGCAATGTCTTATAACAGTGTGCAATACAAATCTTGTACTTCTTTTTAAAAATTTATTCCCAAATACTCTTCATGGTCCTAGTTTGAATGGAATTGTTTTCTTAATTTCATTTTTGCGTTTTTGCTAGAATGTAGAAATACAACTGATTTTCGTATATTGAGTTTCTATCTTGTGATCTAGCTGAGCTTTTTTTTTATTATTATTCTAGTTGTTTGTTAGTGGTTTCTTAGGATTTTCTGCATACTGGACAGTGACATCTGATAATGCAGTTTCATTTCTTCCTGTCTAATCTGAATGCATTTAATATCTTTTTAAGTTTTTTTCTTTTTAAGATATGTTACTTTTTGGTGTTTTACTGTACTAAAACCTACAGGACAATATTCAGTGGAAGAAATAAGAACAGGCATCTTTGTTTTTCTCCTGATAGGGAAGTTAGCTGTAGACTTGTCATTGACACTTTTTTTTGGTTGAAAAAGAGCCTTTTTATTTCTAATTTTTGAGAGTTTTAAAAAAATAATGAATGGTTTTTGGATTTTGTCAAGTGTTTTTCCGTGTCTTTCGAAATGATCATGTAGCTTTAGTTGTTATTTCTATTAATAAGATGTTTTACATTAATTTATTTTTAGATAGTTAACCACCCTTGCATTCAGAGGATAAATCCCATTTGGTCCTAATGTATAGTCATTTTTATATGTTGCTGAATTTGGTTTGCCAGTTTTTAAAAAATAATTTTTGTATGTGTATTCATGAGGGATATTGGTCTGTAGTTGTGTTTTTTTGTTGTTGTTGTTGTTTTTGCATTGTCTCTGTCTTTGGTGATACCAGACTCAGTTGGGAAATATTCTCCTCTAGGTTATAAAACAGTTTATAAAAGTTTGCTATTCTTTCTTACATATTTCATAACATTCATTGGTGAAGATTGTCTGTGCCTAAGCTTTTCTTAGTGTGAAGATTTTTAATAAATAGTTCAATTTTCTTATTTGTTAGGGATCTATTCAGAGTTTCTGTTTCTTGTTGAGTCTGTTCTGGTAATTTGTCTTTTGAAGAATTTCTTTTTTTTTTTAAATATAAGTTGTGTAATTTGTTGGCTTAAAGTTCATATTCCCTTTTAATTCTTTCTTTTATTTTTTTGAAAAGGAGTCTCACTCTGTCACCCAGGCTGGAGTGCAGTGGTATTGGCTCACTGCAGCCTCTGCCTTCTAGGCTCAAGTGATCCTCCCACCTAACCCTCCTGAGTAACGAAAACCACAGGTGCGTGCCACCATGCCCGACTAATTTTTGTATTTTCTGTAGAGATGGGGTTTCTCCTTGTTGCCCAGATTTCTCTCAAACTCCTGGACTCAAATGATCTACCCGCCTTGGGCCTGGAAAGTGCTGGGATTATAGGCATGAGCCATCGCACCTGGCCTTCCTTCTTAATTTCTAAAGGATTGGTGATGATTTCCCCTCCTTCATTTCTGATTTTGGTAATTTGTGTCTGTTCTTCTCTCTTACTTTCCTGGTCTCTATTTAAGGTATTGTCAATTTTGTTGATTTTTTTTTTTAAGAACTAATTTTTGAATTCATTGGTATTTCTCTGTTTTTTTTGTTGTTGTTGTTGTTGTTGTTTTCTGTTTATTTTTACTTTAATCTTTATTTTTTTTCTTCTTCCTGTTTTTGATTTTGTTTGCACTTTTTCTAGTTTCTTAAGGTATGAAAGCAATAGATACTGATTTGAGACCTTTCTAATATAGGCATTTCAAGCTGTAAATATTCCTGCAAAACTGCTTTAGCTGTATCCAGTGAAGTTTGATATGTTGTGTTTTCATTTTCCTGCAGTTTTAAGTATTTAATTTCTCTCATGATTTCTTCTCTGACACATTGATTTTCTCAGATTTCTTTCGGTTATGGATTTTAATTTTATTCTTTTGTTGTCAGGGAACACCCTTTATATGATTTGTTGTAAATTTAGTGAGATTTATTTCTTGGTCCAGCATGTGATCAATTTTGGAGAACGTTCTTGTGTGCTTAGAAGGCATTGAGTATTCTGTGGTCTTTGAGTGGAGTGTTCTGTAAACTTAAGTTAGGTTATTTTGGTTGATAGTGTTGCTGAAGTTTTTTACATCCTTGTTAATTTTCTCTCTAGTTATATTTATCATTCAGTTCTGTTGGTTTGTGCTTCATATATTTGGCAGCTTCGTTGTTAGGTATGAACACATGTATAAATGCTATATCTTCCTGATGTACTGACTCTATCATTATGAAATATCCCTGTTTTTCTTTGTTACTATTTATCTTCAAGTCTGTTTCATCTGCTGTTAATAGCCACTCCAGCTTTTTTATTGTTTCTGTTTGTATGGAGTATATTTCCTATTATTTTACTTTCAATCTACTTGTATCTTTGAATCAAAGAGTGTCTTTTGTAGAAGTATATAATTGGGTCTTGTTATTTGAACCAATGTGATAGTTTTTTGGCTTTTGATTGTCATATTTAGTCTATTCCCATTTAATGTGATTTTTGATATGAGTGAATTTATTTCTGCCATTCTTCCTTTACCGCCTTCTTTTGTGTTAAATATTCTTTTAGTGTACTATTTAAATTCTTCTGTTGATTTGTTTTTTGGTTGTTTTTTTTTTTTTTTTTTAAAGAACAGAGTCTCATTCTGTTGCCCATGCTCAAGTGTAGTGGCTGTTCACAACTGCCATCATAGCATACTATAGACTCAAACTCTTGGCTCAAGTGATCCTTTCCCTTCAGCCTTGTGAGTAGCTGGGAGTACAGGCGTATAGGAGTATATTGGAGCACACAGTAGTACACTACTGCATGCAGCTCTCTTGATTTTTTTAAAAACAACTTTTTAGAGTTATTTCCTTGGAGGTTACTATAGGGATTATAATATGCTTCTTAATTTATCACAATCTACTTGTATAGTTAAATTTTTATTCTAGTATAGTAGTAGAAAAACTCTCCCTTTAATAAAGTTTAGAGTAGATAAGTTTTTAAAAACATACTGTTTTTTTTAAAATGTACTGTTTTTAAAATCCTAATTTTTATACTTAGTAAATTTTATACTTAATAATTCTATTTTATGATATTTCTAAACTATGATATCAGTTCTGGTGTTTTCTATATCAATTAACATTTAGCTAGAATTTATTCTATATTAATTAACATTAATTGTTAACATTAGTATTGACATATGTCAGCATTTAGTGAAATTCTAGCTAAATGCAGTGTCATATTGAATTCTGTTATGAGTTTCATGGTTACTTATAATAAACTCCCAGTTTCCCCATTACACAGTAGAATGGTATTTTTCCAATTTGAACTCTTAATTCTAAATTTTCTTCTACCTTTAAAATTCTGTGATTCTATTTGGTCAAAAGTGTCTATAGAAATAATACTTAATTTGATATGTTTATATAGCAGTTATTCAAAACTTACTCATCTATTATTTGCTGATGTCTGATGAGATATAGTTCTAGAGACATTTTTTATTTCTGGACTTTAGTCTTGGATGGATGAAAATTTGATCTGATTTCAGGAAAGAAAAAGGATCGTAAGTTAGAATCCATAACATGATGAAAGAAGTTTGTTTTTAATGTCAATGTAATGGTAATTTTTGATAAAGAATTTAATTTTTTAATTAACTAAATCTAATTAGTTAATTAGATTTTTCTGTATGATTTCAGACACCAATAGTGAAAATTACCCAATTCCATTTAATTTGGTAGCAGTAAGATATCAGTTGGCTTTTATTATTTAATCTTCCTTGCTCCTTTATGAACTATACCACATTTATATAAGTAAAAACTTATGTTGCTAGCTTTTTGTGGAACTGTTTTGGATTTTATTCTCAATTTTCCCAAGGATTTTACATTTTCAGTCCATGTAAAACTTCAACTCTTATTTTTCTTAATAAGAGTATTGCAGGGAGCAGTTTCTAGAATTAACTGATAGGTCTCTGTTAAAATGAGGTTCTCTTTCTAATAAAAAACAGATGTGACGTGGCTAATGTAAGCTTAACATGTAAAGATCATGGTATTAAGATCACTTGATATATGTTTGCATATAACCACCTGGTGTCATCATTTTAACTACATGAACTTGCTCAGCATCCTGATTTCATACTCTTTAACCTGGTGTTTGATTGTATAAGGCGTTGTTTTTTTCATCTAATACATTCTCTAGCAGTTTTGTGTTTCATTTCAACCTGGTAACCATACGACCAGCATTGTGCTAGGTATTATGGAGAGATTTCAAAAATTAATTTTAAAAAATTAATTAGACAAGATTCTGTACTTAAGGTGCCAATGAAATGATTAGAAAGAATGTAATTATGCATGGCTGGATGCTGACTTTGTGTGGTCTAATACAGGAATTCATTAAAGGAAAAGATTGTGAAGTAAAATGGTAGGTAGAGGATGGTTTCCAGGAAGAATTGGAACTTGAAGGATGGTAAGTGAAATGATAGAGGAATAGAGGATAGATAGATTTTGTCTAGGTGTAATGATAAAATAGCAACATTGACAGTCCTTGATTTACAATGGGTCAACTTTACTGTTCGGATTACTAATGAATGGGAGCAATGGTAGAAAATCTAAGATTACAGATAGTGATTTTTCATTTTAGAAATATTTGAGCAGTAACATTTTAAGGGGAAATGATTGTCACGTTGACACATTCCCACATTGGTACTATAAGAATTTGTAGTGCCAAAAAAGAATCATGAATGAATTCCCACATAATGAAGCAATAAAGAACTTTCAGAGGCCTTGGAAATAATTCGATTTTTGAAGAGCTATAGGTAGACCTGAGTAGCTAGAGTTAAGAAGTTATCAAAGATAATGAACCATTAGAGAAAGTGGAGTCAGTAGAGTCAATCTAAGGTACAAGAAAGAAGATTGAGTCACAGAAACCAAAGAATGAGTTGCAGGATAGGACTCACTCACCACGTGCGTTGAATGTTGCAATACTGTTTTTCTTCTCTTCAGTGTCCCTCTTTTCCTCCTTATAGCTTAAATTCAAAGGTCATTTAATCATTCCCTTGCATACAAATACCTTCAGTTCCTTCGCTCCTCTCTGTTTTGGCAAAACCACAGCTTTAGTTAAATCTCACCCTTGCAGCTAAGTGGTACTGGAGAAGAATTCAAAAAACATGATGACTGGTCTCACTTTAAAGGCAGTGGGCTCTTAATGTTACCCAGCAACTGTACCACACTTCTTTGAGCCGTTCACTCTCCTAGATGATTGTTTCATTCTTTTTCCTCTCCTGAAAACCTCCAACATCTCTTCCTCATCAAGGCAATCAGAAAAGCTTTCACAAGTACCCGACATCACATTTGTCCTCCCATTCTTTGTTAAACCTACCCTAAACAGGTTTCTGCCCTTCTGTCCCACCATTTTCAAAATGGGTCTTCTCTAAGTCACCAGTAACTTGCATCAAGTCTAGTGGTCAGTTCTCAGACTTTAGTATTCAATGACCAGTTGATGACTCCTCTGGTATTGGGGGCTCTCTTCATTTTGCTTCTAAGGTACCATATTGTATTAGAATTGCTGTATCAATCCCAGTGCCAACACAGAACACACAATATCCAAGGTTTCTTTTCAGTTCTTTTTGTTCTTAGGATATATTCCAGTATATTCGTTTCCTAGGGCTGCTATAACAACTTATAATACCATAAAGCTGGTGGCTTAAAACAACAGAGATTTATTGTCTCACAGTTCAAGGGGCCAGAAGGCCAAACCAAAATGTCAGTGTGCCGATTCACCTTCCAAAGGCTCTAGGAAAGAGTCCTTCCTTGCCTCTTCCAGCTATTGTAGTGGCTCCAGGGATTCTTTCACTTGTGGCTACATAAAAGATAGTCTCTGACTCTATCCTCATGTGGCTCCCTTAGTATGTCTGTCTCTTTCTTCTATCTCATATAAGGGTGTGTGTCATTAGATTTAGGGACCACCCTAAATCCAAGATGATCTCATCTTGAGATCCTTTATTACATTGGCAAAGACCCTTTTTCCAAATAAGGTGACATTTATGGGCTCCCAGTGGACTTATTTGCAGGGGGGTTGTGGGTTTTATATTTCAATAAACTACTCAGTAATTGTATAGTTATGGTACTGTCATCACAGTTACTTGAAAAATTTTTGTGTGTGATTATGGTATTATTTGATCTATAGTTGAGTTTGTTTGTTGCTGTTTGTGTTGAGTTTTAGGATTTGCTTTTTCATCCACTAATCAATAATATTGATTTTTGAGTATATGTAACATACACAGTCATGTACCATATGATGACATTTGGTCAACAACAGACCATAATGACTGAGGTCGTATAGGATTTTAATACCGTATTTTTACTGTACCTTTTCTATGTTTAGATACACAAATACTTACTATTGTGTTATAAATGGCTACGTATACAGTACAGTAACATGCTGTTTAGGTTTGTAGCCTAGGAGCAATAGGCTATACCAGTAGCAATAGGTGTGTAGTAGGCTATACCATCTAGGTTTGTGTAGGTACATTCTATCATGTTTGCACAGTGATGAAATTGCCTAATGGTACATTTCTCAGAACGTTTGTCCCTGTCATTATGTGACACATAACTGTGTGTGTCTCCAAGGTCAAAGTTACTATTAGGAGGATATGCCCAGAATTCTCACTACCATCCCATTTTATCTTCCTTGTGGATAACCATTTTATGATTACAAGTAAGTCTGATTAACCTCATCTTAATAATGGGACAAAAACAAGTGAACTGCCCAGAGTTCCTATCTTTAAAATGGTGGTAACAAGACTTATTCATTGGATTATATTGAAGATTAAACGGGGGAAAAAAACTAAAACAACTAGCACAGTGCCTGGCACATAGTAGATTTAATTTCCTTTTTTCCCCTCTGTACCTCATAATATAGGCTATGTATTGCCTACAATTAGGGAGGCTAATCAATTTGTTCACATATAACCTTTTCTTTCTATAAAGGAGAATTGGTGGTATATTAAACAGGCATTATAAAATATTGCCCAGAAGTTTTATCAATTTTTTGGCTTTCAGCTCCGGAAACTATAGATAGCATTTATCTATAGTTAGTAGCACTGGTTTGTAAATTTGGAATCTTGATCCTCTCATTCATTTATGTATTAGAGCAAAGTCAGACTTATTTTAAAAACAATTCTAACCTGCCTGAGGCTTCTGTCTAGAAGTGGAATGTATTTTAGGTAAGCTTCTTAAACTTCATAAAATCACCTTCTCATTTGTTCCTTGCCTTAATTGATAAAACATGTACTTCTGCTCTTAATGATATTCAGCCATATACTCTTGACATTCTAAATTTTTCTAACACTCAATTTTGAGAAATGTATTAATGGAGCACTGACTAAAGGTTGGCATTCTCTGCATTCCTGTGAATATTTCAAATTTTACTTTTAAGTTAAACCATACCATTGGAGATCTGTGTGCATGGATTGCATGATTTTGACCTCCTGTTAACTTTGCGTTTACTGGATTGTACTTTTAGGATGTGATTTCCCCCGCCCCCCAAGAAAAGAGAGGAAAAGGAGAAGTCACCTAAAACAGATCTTTAATTTTTTTAGGAACATTATTAAGGACCTTCTCCATTATGTCATCCAGCGTCTTTCTGAGGACTTACTAGTGAAGTTACTCTCTGATTTCTGCATCTTGGAAAAGCTGTACTTCGGAACAGCTACTAATTCACTTTTATTTTGCATACATAATACTTTCTTCTTTTCGTTGCTAACAAGGAGACTAAAGCCTTATTTTAGGACCAACTCTTGGAGTTTGGAGAACAATGTCTGTTTCTGTGTGCCATTTTTATTTATTTTCGATATCAAAATGTATCCTGTGCCCAGAATCTTTCCCCTGTTTATTTTTAGTCATATGTATGCATCAAAATTACCTGAAGCATTTATTAAATGCCAGCTCCCATCCCTGAAAACCTTGGGTTCAGCAAGTGTAATAGATTGCATTAATAGCACCAGTTCTTTGCCATGTGACTATACCATTTACCAGCTGCTCCTAAAGGGGCAGATTATATTTCCTTGCCCCCTGCTTTGGATTTGGTCACAGGACTCCCTTTGGTATTAGTGGGCATGACATGACCAAAGGCTTGAGTAGCACTGGCAGGATTGGGCTCGTATTTTTGTGCCTCTATCATCTCCAAAAGACCATGTCCAGCCTGGCCCACTGGTTCCAGGAGAAAGGTTGAGAGACTGTAGTTTTAGGCCAGTACGTATTGAAGTATTTAGGGGAATGAACTTTGATGTTGTCACCTCTTAAATGGTTCAAGGGAGACACATCACACACACACACACGCACGCACGCACGCCCACCCCTGACCACCACCACCACACCACGAGTGAGGAAGGGAAACAGGAGGAAAGAGTTTGTGATTGTTTAAGCAGATGGAGCAAAATGTAAACAATTGGTGAATCTGGTTAAAGATTACGGTAGTTTCTTGACTGTGTAATTTTTTAAGTTTGAAATTATATCAAAAGTAAAAGTTATCTCTTCCACCGAAAAATGTGAAAACATTTAAAACCCAAAGAAAATTGTTCTGCAAAGTTTCTAAATCAACTAATTTGAACATTAAACTTTGTTCAGTGATAAAAAATCTATACTAATGAACTATGTACTGTCCAGAATGCACAGAGTATTACTGTTTTTTAAATTTTTAAATTTTGAAATAATGTAGATCCATAGGAAGTTGGGGAAAAATGTACAAGGAAGTCGTCACCCAGCTTCTCACAATAATAAAATTTTATATAACTATATTACAGTTTCAAAACCAGGAAACTGACGTTGATACAATCCAGGAACTTGTTCAGATTTAACCAGGTGGATATGTACTGTTGTGTGCATGTACGGCAGGGGTGTGTGTGTACAGTTGTGTGTACATGTAGTTATGTGTAACAGTATCACACTCAACTTACTATTCTATCACTGTAAGCACTACTTTGGGTGCTATCTCTTCATAACTACACCTGCGCTCTTGTTTTTTTGTTTTTGTTTTTTCACAGGGTCTTGCTCTGTCACCCAGACTGGAGTGCAGCGGTGCAGTCACAGCTTACTGCACCCTCAACCTCCGTGGCTCAAGTGATCCTTACACCTCAGCCTCCCAAATAGCTGGAACAACAGGTGCATACTACCACACTTGACTAATTTTTGTATTTTTTGTAGAAATGGGCTTTTGCCATATTGCCCAGACTGTTTTTGAACTCTTGGGCTCAAGCTATCCATCTACCTCGGCCTCCCAAAGTTGGTATTCCAAGCTTGAGCCACTGTGCCTGGCCCACTTGGGAGTTTTCAGTCCCTGGCAACCACTAATCTTTTCACCATCTCTATGATGTTATTATTTCAAGAATGTTACAAAAATGGAATCATGTAGTTTGTAGACTTTTGAGATTGGTATTTTTTCTACTTGGTGTAATTTCCTTTATATCATCCAAGTTGATGTTTTTACCAATAATTTTTTTCCTTTTATTGTTCTAGCATTCCGTAGTATGGATCTACTGTGGTTGGTTTAACCATTTCTGCATTGAAGGACATTTGTTTCCAGCTTTTGGCTATTATGAAATTGTCTTAGTCCATTTTGTGCTGCTCTAACAGAATATCTGAGACTGGGTAGTTTATAAAAACAGAGATTTATTTCTTACAATTCTGGAGTCTGGCAAGTTCAAGGTAGAGGGGCCCACATCTGGGGAGGACCTTCTTGCTGTTTCATCCCATAATGGAAAGTGGAGGAGCAAGAGAACACAAGACATTAGTGGGGAGAGATAGAAGGGGACAGAACTCTTCTTTTTATCAGGAACTCACTCCTGAGACAACAACATTAATCCATTTATGAAGGCAAAAGAGTCCTTGTGAACTAATCACCTCTTAAAGGTCCCATCTCTCAACACTGTTGTATTGGGGATTAAGTTTCCAACAAATGAACTTTGGGGGACGCAGTCAAGCCATAGCACAAATAAAGCAGCTGTGAACATTCATTTGCAGGTTTTTGCATGAACATAGTTTTCATCTCATAAACACCCAAGAATATACAATTGCCCTTTTACTTAGCATTTAGATTTTTCCTTTAAAGTTTATTCTGAGGCAATTGTTTTCATACTTTATTAGTGAAAAACTATTGTTCTTTCCAAGGCCTTAAAGCTCTGACTAATTCTGTAAACATAGTTATTGTAATTTCAGGTTAATATTTTTAAGGAGTATACATATTTTATTACATGTATTTAAGAGAGAAATGGATTCAAAACTAAGCAACTTTTAAGTGTGCCATGCTTATTAACTAAGATATGTGTGGGAGTAACCAGTAGATTATTTTTTGAAGTAGCATGAGTCAAAATAAATCAAATTGAGAGTGCCTTCAGCTTGTCTGTCACGTGAGGAATGAACTAATTTGTATTTACCTTTTCTCCCTAGTCTGTGTCAGTCCATCACTGTGTACTAGTTAGATAATCTTCTTTCCTTAGCTAGGCTCTGTCCTTCTTCAGAGACTTGAACGTGCTAAGATCCTCATTTCTTCTTCCCCCTTTGCCTATTTAACTCTTACTTATGAGAATTCCTTCATCAGGCATTTCCTCCCTCCCTGAACATAAGTTTAATTAACCTTCTTTTCTTCTCTTGTAACAGTTTTTGTTTTGTTTTGTTTTGTTTTTCATATGAAAAACAGCTAGGACTCTGGAATGTTAAGAGTGGGGATTCTGGAATCAGACTTGGGCAAGTTACTTAATCTTTATGTGCCTCTGTTATTAATTATCTTAAAATGAATATAAAAGTAGTACCTAATTCATAAGATAAGAATTAAATGAATTAAAATATGTAAATCCCTTAGATAACAATGCTAGGCATATATTAAGCACTATGTTAGTATCATCAGATGTCGTTACTGTTATGGAATTTATCACAAATATGTAATTATATGTTTGTAGTGATTATTCAGTGCATCATCCCTACTGGACTCTTACAGTCTGTGAGGGTATGTCTCTTTGGTTTACCACTGTATCCTCAACAACCACTGACGGTCCCTATTGTAGGTGTTAGGTATTAAGTGCATGATAGTGAATACATAAAGGTTTACTTTTTAAAAGAAAATCTGGAAATCAGATAATCAAAAAGAAAGAAATTAATCACTTAGTTTCATCTCCCAGTGATAAGAAAACTTAGGTAAAGAGAGGTTAAACTACTCCTTCAAGTTCAGGCAATTCAGTATTCTAATTGAAAGTGTTGTGTTTCCTTTTTAAGTCTAGTTTTGCTTCTGTGTTTATGTGTCATAATTAATTGTGTTAAAACATAATTTTAGAAACCGATCTTTCTATATCCCTCTTTTCTGTACCTCCCAATTTTACTTCAATTTCTTAAACAACAATAAAAGTCCCCTGTAACATAAGATAAAGCTTTTCTTCCTAATTATCTTCTTTAGGTACTTTAAAAATCAATCAGCTATCACATATTCTGGACCCCTATTGAGTTAATATCCCAAGAGTTTCAAAACCCAGAAACAACAACAACAACAAAAAAAAAACCACCAAAAATGCTGTTTGGAGAGTTTCAGGTTTAATTAAAGAGTCTGTTCAGTTCTTTTGCTGTTTGAAATCATTATCTGAGAAATTACGCTATAACACATGGTCATTTGATTTCTGTTTCCATTAGCCTTCTACCCTGGGATATATGACTATTACATTTTCTTTTTAATAATCTGTGTTTCATAGTAAGTTTACTTTTGTGGAACTCTTATTAAATCAGAAATCTCACTTAAAATTTAAAAATTTATTTTTCTAACGAACAGTTGGTATTACAGAACTAAATTTTTAAAATTTTATGTGCAGAAAGGATCTAGTATTTGATGTTATCAAAACTTGCATGTTGTGATTGGTTCATTGACCATGAGTATATTAATTTAGAAAAAAATACATCCCTAATTTATATCATACTTAATTTGTATACTTGTCATATAATGCAGAGGTCCAATGGAAAGCCTAGAAAGGTTACTGTAGGTAATGAGTCACAAGTCACTTTTCTCCATTGATAGCTTCTTTTTCTGTAAATCGAACAACTTAAAATAATTTATAAACTTAGATCCTTAGTAAAAAGCTGGTTTTTATTGGTTTAAGTTGACTTTTTAAAAATTTATCTTCCCTGGCCAGGCGCAGTGGCTCATGCCTGTAAGCCCAGCTCTTTGGGAGGTGGATGGGGGGTGGATCACCTCAGGTCATGAGTTTGAAGCCAGCCTGGCCAACATGGTGAAAGCCCATCTCTACTAAAAATACAAAAATTAGCCGGTTGGGGTGGTGCATGCCTTAATCCCAGCTACTCGGGAGGCTGAGGCACAAGAATCACTTGAACCCGTGAGTCAGAGGTTTCCGTAAGCTGAGATCATGCCACTGCACGCCAGCCTGGGTGATGGAGTGAGACTCTGTCTTTAAAAAAAAAAAAAAAATGGCCGGATTCAGTGGCTCACGCCTGTAATCCCAGCACTTTGGGAGGCCAAAGCAGGCAGATCACTTGAGGTCAGGAGTTTGAGTCCAGTCTGACCAAGATGATGAAGCCCCGTCTTTACTAAAAATAAAAAAATTAGCTGGGCATGGTGGCGGCGCACGCCTGTAGCCCCAGCTACTTGGGGGCTGAGGCGCAAGAATCACTTGAACCCTGGAGGCAGAGGCTGTAGTGAGCCCAGATCGCACCACTGCACTTCAGCCTGGGTGACAGAGTGAGACTTTGTCTTAAAAAAAAAAAAAAAAAAAAATTATCCTCCCTAAAATGCTATTCCAGTATCTTTTTTCACATTCATTAGTTATATTATTTAGTGGTTATATGTAGTTCTTTTGAACTGTTTTCTGAGTTTTTGAAACCAATTGCAGAAATACAGCCTGAGGGAAACATGGTTTAGCAGTAGTAGGACTGAATAAAAGAAGGTTTTTTTGTTTTGTTTGTAGTTTTGTTTTGTTTTTGTTTGTTTTTTTGAGGTGGAGTCTCACTCTGTCACCCAGGCTGGAGTGCAGTGGCGCCATCTCAGCTCACTGCAAGCTCCGCCTCCTGGGTTCATGCCATTCTCCTGCCTCAGTCTCCTGAGTAGCTGGTAGTACAGGTGCCCGTCACCACGCCCGGCTAATTTTTTGTATTTTTAGTAGAGACGGGGTTTCACCGTGTTAGCCAGGATAGTCTCTGTCTGACCTCGTGATCCTCCCGCCTCAGCCACCCAAAGTGCTGGGATTACAGACGTGAGCCACTGTGCCTGGCCAAAAAGAAGTTTTAATTATTGCTAACCTCACTGTGAGACTGTAGTATTTTGTACCTAACAAAAAAGTTTCCATAGTAATCCTTAGTAAAAAAAAAAAAACAAAAAACAAAAAAAGCAAAACCTTCTATTACAGAAAACTATATAGTTGTTATACTGTGCTTTTAAATTTTTGTTGTGTTTTTTATTGTCGTATTGTTTTTTCTCACATATTTTCAGTCCACAATTGGTTGAATCCATGGATGTGGAACCTGTGAATACGGAAGGCCAACTGTACAAAAAAGACCCCAGAATTAATAAGTAAGGTTAGTAAGTTTTCAGGATACAGAATTAATATACAATATTCTATTGTATTTCTGCATCCTAGCAATTAACAATTGGAAGTCAAAAATTTGTCAATTATAATAACATCAGAAATGTGAACTACTTAGGAATAAATCTGAAAAAGTATGTGAAAGCACCATAGACTGAAAACTAGTAAACATTGCTGAGCGAAATTAAAGAATATCTAAATTAGTGGAGACATATACATCATTTGTAGATCATAATGCTCAATATGGTTATCAGTTCTACCCAAATTGTTACATAGATTAAATGCTGTATCTATCATATTCCAAGCAGCTTTGTAGAAATTAACAAGATGATTCTAAAATCCATATGTAACTATAAAAAAAAAAACCCTAGAATCAGAACAGTTTGGGGAGGGGGAATAAATTTGTACTAAAGCAGAGATATTGATTAGATAGTTGGATATGAGTCTAGTATATGGGGAAGAAGTCAGATTTAGAAATACAAATTTGGGAGCCATAAGCACAGAAGCACTGTTTTAAAATCATGCCACTGAATGAGGTCAACAGTAGAGTACAGAGAGGAAGATAAAAGGAACCAGAAGAGGATTCTGGAGTGGCCAGGTTATTCAGCAGAACTAGGAGAATATGTTGTTCTGGAAAACAAGTAAAGAATTATTCAAGGAGGAGAGAGTGATCAACTTTGTTGATTACTAGGTCACATCATATGGGGTGAGAGGCTTGCCCACTCAATCTAGCAATTTTAGTGCCATTGCTAACTGTGGCTAGATATTTGGTGGAATGGAGAATAAAAACACATATGATTATGGGTTCCAAGAGAAAGTAGGAGAAGAATTAGGGATGAATATAAACAACTGAGGTAATTTTGCTGTGAAAGGGAACAGAAAAATTAAGCCATTGTTGGAGGGAGATCATAGGGGTCAAGATAAAGGGTGGGGTTTTTTGGGTTTTGTTTTTATTGCGAGTAGGGAGAATTATTTGCATATATATGTTTTATGCTGATTGGGATTATTCAATATGTGGAAAAATGGATGATACAGGAGAGAGGAGAATTGCTGAAATGGTATTTTTGGATGAGTTAGAGCAGGATAGAGATCAGTATGCAGATTATGCATAAGTGATCCATGATTGTTTGCACCTCTTCCATGTATACCCCTTCTTGATTGCTCTTTCATGTGCTTTATTAATGATCTTACCTATTTAATTGGGAGAGTTTCCTAAAGTATCTGAAACATATTCCATGTTCTCATACTAGATTGTCTTGAAGAATTGAGGATCAAAAATCAAAGTAGCCAGAGTTTCTTGAAAAGATTCTTAAGGCAGCCAAATTCCAAATGGCTAACAGAACCAAAATGGCAAAGACTGTTGCATACTTTTATAATTTAATTTTAATATTAATATAGAAGTCTTGTTCACAAGTTTTTCTTATATTTCACATATATCTCAAAAAAGTTTCCATTTCGGTATTTAAACAAAAAAAACCCACACACTTCAGGATCTTTTGCTTTCTAATATTGTTGAATAATCAGTTCAGAAGAATCTGGCCAATCTTTGATGTGCTAGTAAAAAAAAAAACAAAACTGAATTTTTAATTTTTCCACTTTTTTACATTAGTTGAAAGTGTGCCCTCTTGTGGACTATTCAGTAATTTTCACATAAAAGGCTTTTATATTGCAGACTAAATTAATTGTATGTCACATATGTTTTGGTCAAAAGTTGAGATCTAGATCTTAATTTTATAGTTCTTTAAAACCTAAACCTCATTTGGAAATAAACAGTCATTGTTTGATTTTGCATTTCTAATACGATTGTATATGAAACAGTCTTATAACAGTTTCAACCTATATAAGGGACTTGGAGACAGGCTATTTTGCAGTGTAAAAGAAGATGAGGAATAAATTTTGTTTTGGTGTGTTGGGGGTGGACTAGGAATCCAAACAATTCATAGATGCGCTTGGAAATTTCCTCTGTAGCCTCTATGTAAAAATAAATTTATAATAATCAAATTCCAGAACACAGGACTGTATTTTTCCTGAGGTAGTTTGTAGTTTTGTATAGTTTGGTACAATTAAACTTTGTGTAACTAACTACAGGCGTCTGCAAATCCATTTAACTATATAACAAACTGGGACTATTTAAAGTTATGTGAAGTTTTATTGAAGTCAGTTCATAGAAGTATATAGTTTTACTCATTGTTTTATTTCTCAGCAAACGTGAACATATTTTATAAACTGCTTTTGAGAAACCCTACATCTCAACCTTATTTACTTAGTGGTAACTTTTCTTTCTCTGCATAATAGTACTCAGCAGTGTAAATATATCCTTCTAATACATGTTATAAATATATTATGTGATATAGCTACACTGTTGGGACACACATATACATTATTGGTATCCAGCATGGTGGCTGCAGAGAACTCAGTGTTCCAGAAGCAAAGCAAGTGTCTCAAGAGAGTTTTAGAACTTTGCTTTATTTTACATTTTAAAAATTTATTGGAAGTAATTTGGAACTTTAGAAAAGCAGAAATGTTTTAAAGAAAATGAGAATTTTTACAGTGCAACATATTGGGAACTTTTTGTTTTTGAACTAGAATTTGAGGAAGATCCTTTCAGAAGTATCTTAAATAGCATGTGAAAAATCTGTTCTTAAATAGCAGGCAGGGAAAAGGAATCTGAAGGTGGCTTGACTGAAGTGAAAGGATTCTGCTGGAGAGGTGCCACTCTCTAGGGACTCACTGACCTATTTAAAATAGTAAGTAGTACCACATAGATTTATTTATTTACTTAACCTGTGTAGCTATTTAGCATTTATATCCCACCTATTTTCTAAAAGGATTTTAGGTGGTTTATAATGTTAAATGTAATATAAACTAGGACAATAAAAATATACTGATTTAAACTTTTTAAAAAATTGTTTAATGTGAGAAGGCTGAGCAAAGGGCAAGGAGAACCTTTTCATTCTTGCCCCCAGAAATCTTGTTCCTCTCTTACTAAAGCTTTCAATCATCTCTCCAAGTGGTGGCGGGACAATTCTAAGGTCTGACCTTAGTTCTTAGCATAGTATGTTAGTTAACAGATCTACCCTTAGTTTCCTGGCCCACCAGGACTTTAGCAGACTTTTCTGTTACCCAACAGGCTGGGCTGCAGCCACACTATAACAAGGTCTGAATCTCAGCCTTGTGAGATGAGTATGCTTTTCCAAATTCTTATTTTCCTCAGATATTTTCCCCCCTTAACTCCATGGATGGTAGCTGCTTCCTGTATTTGCCATTCCTGTATTTTGTAGAATCCTTTTTATACCTTCCAGTTAACCATTTTTTACTACTTAATAATTCTATATATTAAATTTTTCCTGCTCAAAAACAGTGTGTGTGTGTATATATACACATATATCTGTGTGTGTATATATATGTACTTAGTTTTAAGCCTTTCTCCCACCACCAAAAAAGTTAACATTAGCAAAGAAGGTATTAATTAGTTAAATATTCCACGTATATGAAATTTCAGTTTATACAAAATAGTGTTATAATCACACAAGGTGACAGTATAGTATAAAGAATGCTGAACTGGAGATCAAACACTTATATTCTAGTCTTGGCTAGTGAATTACCAGCTCAGAGACCTTGAACAGACACTTATCTTCTCTGAAGAACTTTTACTGTTTGCTGTAGGTTTATCTTTTTTCCATAGCAGTGTAGATGTTTCTCAGTTTTATGTCCTTTAGACAAACATAAGAATATAAGATTTGGTTAGCAACACCTGAATTCAAATCCTATTTCTGCTGCGTGCTGCCTGTTTAGCTATAGACAGAGTTTTTAGGCCCTGAAACTTAATTTTTGCATCTGTGAAATAGTAATAATCTTTATAGTCCTTTGATATTGGAATGATTAAGAAAAGGGATGTATAAATATCTGACACATAACAAGTGCCAAAAAAAATTTCCCCCACAGCGTTACTTTATTTGTTGCCTATCTGATCTATTATAATGTAACTGTTATCAACCCTCAGTAAATCACTTCCATAACTATAGCTATAGTTCAGACCACTTTTGTCACATTGTGAATTTCCAACTTCCTGCTTTAGACATCTCCAACTAGATATTACACTGGCATTTTAATCTGAACAAGTCCAAAATCACACCATGGTTACATGTAAGTACTGCAGTATTCTAACAGAACTTTCTGCTTCCATCCTCTGTCTCTGTCTCTTCCTCCTCCACCCTATCTTCCTTATCACTATTAAATTAGTCTTAACTGAAAGCTTAAGGATGTGGAAAAAGATATCAACATTATATAAGAAACTCCCTTGCAGGCTCCGATTGACCTTTCTGGCCATATGCTCTAAAGTGTTTATGAATATACCTTGCATGTTATATTAGTCTTTAGCACCTAGCTCAGTATACTTCATAGAAGATGCTTAACATAGGTAATTATTTAAATATTCAGAGAAATCTATGTACATGTAGCAGCAACAGGAGACTTACTAATTTTTTTATTTTATCATAGTTTATATTACTGTTTTCCTGAATCATAAAGTAATATTCTAATCATAATAAAAGTCCAAGGATACAGATAAAAATACCACCAAAATAAGAATTCCCCAACATCTCAGAATATACACAACCCCTAATCATTGTTAAAGGTTTAATAATATTCTTTTTTTTCATGCATAGACTATCATTTTTGTGAAAATGTGTTTTAAGGAAAAGTATTTAGCTTGGTTGGTGAGCTTATGATGTGCACATTGATATTTTTGATTAGCAATATATCTTTAATATCTTTTCTTGAATTTTAAGAATCTTTGTCATTCTTTTTTATTTTAGTGCCAATTTGTGGAGAGATTAAAATATAGAATCATCACCGTAAAGTTGGTTCAGGCTTTAATTCAGTGATTCTTTCTCTTTTCTGCCTCTGAAATATGTACTCCCTTTACCACATTCTTGTGGCCAAACTCAAATTTTAAAGGGCAGAGGATGTTTCCGTCTTGTTAACCATTGTACTTTGCTTACCTAGCATAGTGTCTGACACAGTAACATAAGAGATAAACATTAATTGGATGCGTCATGAAGGACTAAATATTTTAGAAATAGTATGTTGTGTTGGGGTGCCGCTTGTAACTCAGGGGGTACTTACAGGGTTGAATGAAACTGTTATATAACCTGATATGGCATTTTAAACTGTTAACTATTAAGCATAGTAAAAGGAAAATACTTTAGTTGTGTAAAGACAAGATGAAGCAGATTTTTCTGGAAAACAACACAAAGTAGAGTTTAAAGCAATTTCAATTATTAAATTACTAAGACAGATTGAATAGTTGTTACGGGAAAAGTTACCAAAATCATATCTTAACATCCATCATGTATTTAGCTCATTATTAGTGTATTCAAAGATGGAGGAAATAAGGGGTTTGTGCTTGGTAAGATTTATTTGTTAAAATATCATTGTGCAAATTTTGAGAAGAAAGGTTATGAACTTAGCATAAAAAATATCATGGTGTTTACTTACTCATTGTAATCTTGTATCCAAAACTGATTTTCCTCAAAGTGAATTTTGCTTTCTGCTCAATAGTTCAGATCAAGAAGAAAGTTAAGAGTAATTGCAGTGCCATAGAAGTGTGAATCACATACTAAATGTGGTTATAAAGTAAGGAGCCTAACTCCATAAAGCCAGAGTCACCATACTTCACTGTCACATGGTACAGTATACTGACTAACAGTCTTTTAAACTGGATGTTTCAGTCAACCTGTAAAGTAATATTTAAAAAAGAATGAGACAGATCTGCATAAATGAAAGATTTCCAAGATAATATACATAGCAAAAGCAAGATGCAGAAGAATATATAACAACAGCTTACATTTAACGAACATTTACTACATGCCCAGCACAATTCTAAGAACTTTACACATATTATTTCATCCTCACAGCAAAATTTAATAATAATTACCTACCTCTTATATCAGAGATGAGAAAACTGAGGTGCAGAAATTAAATACGTTGTCCAAGGTTATGTAGTAAGTGGGGAAGCTTGGATTCAAACACACAGCCTAATTAATCTCTTTCTTTCTTGGCTATATATTTTGAGTATATTGATTGTGTAGGCATAGTAATCTCTCATGGATGTACCGTCATTTGTTATACTAATAATATTGTTATACATTTTAGTTGTTAGTTTAAGTGTCTATGTACCAGATAGCCTGGGTTTGACTCCAGCTGTATGACCTTAGGCAAATTATTTATCTTCTCTGTACATCACATTCTTCATCAAATAGAACTGTAATATTAGCACCTCAGGTTCATATAAGGATTAAATGAAAGTATATTAAAGTGTTTATAACCATTTTTATTACATAGTAAGTGTATTTTTTTTTGTTTGTTTTTTGTTTTTTTTGAGACGGAGTCTCGCTCTGTTACCCGGGCTGGAGTGTAGTGGCCAGATCTCAGCTCACTGCAAGCTCCGCCTCCCGGGTTTACGCCATTCTCCTGCCTCAGCCTCCCGAGTAGCTGGGACTACAGGCGCCCGCCAACTAAATGTAGTAAAAGTGTTGTGGGAGTATCTACATGTGTATGTTTTTCAGCATGTATATGATTATTTCTTTAGGATATATTTCTAAAAGTGAAATTGTTGAGAAAAAATTTGCATGTTTTTAAGGCTTTGTTTATAGGGTGCAAAGTGGCCCTCCAGAAAATTTATCTACCATCAGATAATAAGAATGCCTTCTATTCCAAATCTGTCCCAATTTTAATATTATTATAATCCCTACTGATACTGTTTTATTTGCATTTCTTTTGTTTGCTTGAGGAAGTTGTAAATTTGGTAGTGAAATTAAATGAACTGGAGTCTTTAAAAATCTTAGCAAATGCTTAAAAGTTCCCTTCAGACTCATTAGAATGGGCTAAATTGATAATTTACTATAGTATCTTACCCTAATTAAGCATTCTTTTAATTAAACCTCAAGCCATTCTTAAATTTAGTTTATAAATGATTTCTCACTCAATGTATTTTGTTTGATTTAGTTCTTAGTATTACAACAGTTAGATTTTTTTCTGCTTTCTGTCTCCAGTATTTATTTCTCCTACCTTATGATTTAAGTAATTGTAGGTGAGCAGGCCCAAGACTATGACTTGTGATACTGTGGTGAAATATATACTGGAATGCCAAATAATTATTTATAATAGATCTTTCAGAAGTAGGAATTATTTGTATTGAAAAGATGCCTTTCCCTCTATTTGATTCGAAAAGACTCCTTTTCTTCCTCTGTTCTTCCAAATCTATATAGTAATGCTGTTAACTTTCTGGATCACTTACTATGTGCCAGGTGGTATGTCAGATGATACATGTGCATTATTTTATTTTATTCTCATCACCACTTATGAGGTGAGCTACTTTCCTCACTCTTCCATTTTTTCAAATCAGCAGCTCTCAGATGGCTTTGCCTGGTGACCCACAATTTAAAAGACATTTTACCTGGACTCACAAAGCACTGTGCAGTATACCCTTATATTTCTATTCCCTCCATTCCTTTCAGTGTTCAACCCACTAAATTTATTTTATAATCTACTAATCGGTAACCAATCACAGATTGTAAAGCACTACCTTAAGTGACAGTTTTAAAGCCCTCATTAAAATCTTCTTTACAGTTTGGTTGCCATTTCATTCTGGACACGTGTCAGCTTCAGTTTTACAAAAAACAGTATACTTTCACAGAGCCAAGCAGTCCAAAACATTATTCAATCCAGAGCCAAAAATGTCATAGCTAGTTAGTTAGGGTGTGTTTGTTCATGTTTAGAATCCTAGGAACACTATTTCTTGATGGACCCTGGTCACCTTCCAACATAAAGTAGCAACATTTGCACAGATTACTTACATTTATTAAAAGTTGTGACTTTAGCTAAAATTGTGACCTCATTTCTACCAAATTCCTCTGCTGTTCTTCAAAATCTTGGATTCCAGTGGTATTAGCCATAGTTCAGCAGTGAAGATCAAATGTTTTTGTCAGTAATCATCTATCAGCATGTAATTAAAGCACTTTAAACCAAGTAAGTATTGTTGCTCTCCTGCCCTTTCCCCTTTACTCCCAGTATTTAGTTAACATCAGTATTCAGTGCATTTTTATATCACTGTGAAAAGCACAATCTTGTGGTTAGGCTTATTAATCTTCTAGTTCATATATGGGTAACTAAATACATAGTCATTTTTAGGCTAAAAATCCTAGCCTGGGGTTGGATCTGCTCTGCTTGTTACTCACCTGGGGCTTAAGAAAACAGTCAGGTAGCCCACAGTAGAATCCTCTAGCATATTACTCTTTTTAGGTTCCTAGCCTCTGAGTTAAATAATTAAATACAGTCATTTGTTACTTAATCTGCTTGAATATGGCAGTGTACATGTACAACAGTGAGTTGTATATGAATAACGATATTTTTGTGATCTGTAAGTCATTTTCATTCAATGATTTATTTCCATTAATTACTAAGCATAAGTTGGAACTTCCTTATTAGCATAAATTTATGAAAAATTCATTGTGTTTTGGTGACTTTTATCAGGAAATTTTAAATTCCAGCCAACTTTTTAAAGTGCTTCATGTGACTGCTAACTGTGCAATGTTGCATTAAATTTCTTTAGCAATTGTTAAAGAATCAAATTAATAATTTCAAAGAGTAGAGTCCACAGTGTAGCAAATGGACAAATATAGAATAGCTAGTAGTGATTATAGCTTTCCTATATTATTTCCTGTGCCTTTTCCTTTCAGTGGGCTTCTACTAGAAATTTTGTCAGTCATTCACCAAAGGAAAGTAACGTTTTTTCCCTTAGCTGGCAATTGGTAAAGAATGTACGTATAAAGGTCTTTAAACTGTAAAGAAAAAAGAGGAAGTGATTACCACAAGGACAAGATAGTTAATACCCCTAGAAGGAACCAGAATGCTAGCCTTTTGGATGGTGGTTCTATGGATGCTTACTTTATAACTCTGTTAAATTGTGTGTGTGTGTGTGTGTGTGTGTGTACCTGTTTAATGTGCCTTTGTTCAATAGATCTTATATTTATTGTACCTGTTTAATGTACCTTTGATCAGTAGGTCTGATATTTATAATAATCATGTTTGGGGCAAAGGAAATTCTTAATTTTAACTACCTGTATAATTATACATTAAAACAATTCTTATTTGCAATGTTGCATTCAGACATATAAGTAAGGGAAATTACTAGTATTATGTCATTTGAATGTTTGACGTTTACAACTCAAAAACTTAAGAGGTTCTCTTAAAAGTGACTAGCAAATACAGCCTTTAAAAGATAAATATTTAAGCTTTTTAAACTGGAAGCTACAATTCAGTTTTCAATCTTAGCTCTATGGCTTAGTTGATGTAGACTTCCATTTGCTGATTAATTTATAAAGTAAAAGTAACTTAATGAAAGTGTACCTTCCATTAATGTATACATTGGCAAAATATTATCTGCTTACAAAAAAGGGTTTACCAAGCACTGTTAAAGGAAAGATAAATGTTTTACAAGCCATATGTTGAAAATAAGAAGAGAAAAATGTGGAAATGTGGGGGCTTTGAAGAGAATAACAAAGTGCTCAGTTTTACAGAATGTCTTCATATATTTTTCTGTGTGTATAGAGAGAGAGAATTCCATCATGGTAAATACTAAACATTAAAGTCAGTTAAGTAATTTGTATGGGGAACATTAAAAATGTTAACACATGTCTTTGTCCTTTCTGTGGTTGCACATTGGTTATGTGACTTATAAGAAACATGTAGTGATAGTTGGAAAGACAAGCTAAGTACATGAACAGTAAGTAACCATGCAAGATTGAAACAAGTTTCAAAAGATGTCACAAAGGAATATATAATTATTTACCAAAATAATATTGGGCAATAAATGTCATAAGTTCAGAGTAGGTTAAGATACTCATTTGGGTGAATTTGAGGTTTCGTAAAATAGTGGGAACATGCTTTGGATCTTGAAGAATTATAGGATTTGGACGAAAGTAGGAATGGGCTTCCTAGGTAGGAAGAATGTCTTAAGGAAGTGTATAAAGATGGGAATACACAAGGGAGATTTGGGAGAATCTGATTAGATCAGGTTGGTTGGAGAGGGTGGTTTATGTAGGATAATGATAAAAGACACAGCTAGAAAGGCAAGTTGAAGCTAGATTATGAAGTTGAATGTTTAGTGTGCTTGTAGTGTGGAAACGAATTACAGTGCTTGTCGAGGTTGATCAAGTATTCCTATCTAGCAATCCAGCCTAGCAGTTAAGAAACAAACTCTGGAACCATATTGCTTTGGTTCTAATTCTTGCTCCACTAGTTACTTTAAACTCACTGTAAATTAATTTCCTCTTAGTAAAATGCAAAAAACAATAGTAGCTGTTGTACTGGGTTGTTGTGAGACTGAGTTAATGTGTGCAAAGCACTTTGCAATTGCTTAACATATAGTAAGTGGTATATAAAAATGATTATTATATAGGTTGAACAAACAAAAGCAGAAATTTTTTTTTATAGTGACTAAGCATTTTCCTGGTAGTAATATATCTGACATATTTCTACAAATAATTGTCTGTTTTGTGTGTTGCAGTGTTTGGGAAATGGGAAGTAATGACAGCTGGCACCTGAACTGAGTACTTTTGTAGGCAACACCATTCCAGAAATTCAGGATGAATGGGGATATGCCCCATGTCCCCATTACTACTCTTGCGGGGATTGCTAGTCTCACAGACCGTAAGTTTGGTTAATTTATCTAATTTAAGTTATACTGTGTGTTAATAATTTTTACAGTGACTGTTCTAAAAATTATTATAGGTTCTTTAAAACACATTTACAGAAAAAGCAACTGAAACTGCTCTTTAAGGAAAAAACAATTGACAGCCTAATTTATCTAACTTCTTAGTGATGTTTAATTTGGTTGTCATGTTCAGTAATCTGTTGAAGTTTGGTGGGGATATCAGCAGCCTGTTTTACTCTAAGGACTTAAGAATTTTAAAGAACGTTGCCAGTCTTTTGAGGTTTATTTAATGTAACTCAATTTTTCAGAGATTTATCCTTTTGTTAGGCATTTGTAACTATAATTCTTAGTCCTTGAGTAAAAAGCTCCCTACAATTTTAGTTACTGTGTCATCCTACCTGAATAAATAAAAGGAAAAAGATATGAGAGGGAAGGGTAGAAAGTGAGAGAATGGCATACTTTTCTTTGTATAGCATTGTGCAAGATTTGGAACTTCATAATAAGGGAGCTAGGAGAAAGTATCTTCAAGAAATGTTTTTGTCCATGTTCAGTATCCTCCAAATACAATTTTTCTGGCTTTTGTTTTGTTTTGTGAATTTCCAGTTGGTTTTAGTGGGGTAAAATAGATAACAGCCTATATAGCTTTGAGCTTAGGAAACTAGCATAACTAGTTTATGAGGTCTAAATTAACAGGGAAGTGCTGTAGGTGATTGGGTTAGCATTAGGTAAGAAAACTTTTTGAAACTGGCATTAGTTTTTATTATCACTTTGTTGTAGGTAAGGCATAAATACTTCAGGAGTACAAAATCAGATATACTATAAGGAATTTCTTTTTGGTTTTTCTCTCCATGATCTTTGCTATACCTCAATATTTTGTCTTTGCAGGAAGCCCTGTTTATTAGGTAATAATTTGTTTTCTGTGTTTTTATTAATGAAAATCCTGTTAGTACCTATTGGGGCTGAGCACCATAATAATTATACTGTATAGGTGATTAGAAATTAAGCCAGAAACAGACACCTGACATTTTAGTTAGCTTTCTTAACTTTTAGATAAATGAACAAATTTCTGTTAGGTGAACAGAGATTAAACAGCTGAGTTTAAGCTACTATAAAACATTTATGTTCTTTTGTTTGCTATTAGAGAATAAAGAGGAGATAATTATTTAGGAATTTGGAATTTAGAAGAATATTTTAATATTCTTACAGAATTCTATGCTATGAATGCTTTCTTGCTAAAGTGAAGTATTTATTTGTATATTCTTAAGCTTTTAAAAAATGTTACTTGTGTTTTATGAAGAGTCGGATACTGTTATTTGATTTATTTGTATGAGCGTACTAGTGATTCTGATAAATCTTATAAACAAGAACAAATGAAATTAATGAATTGCTACATTGGAAGTTAGTTTGTAACCATGCCCTTTTCGCTAGTCATTTGTTTAAGAAATGAAAAGCAAGGATGAATGTAAGGGAGCTGAATTTTATTCCTAGAGACTAGTATAATCTATTATGGTCCAAGTGATGTTTTGGGAGTTTTGTAGGGTTGATTGAGGTGTGTTAGGAAGAGGAGGAATGCTTTTTAATAATTTGTCACATTGATATTTATAACTTACTTTTAATCCCAAAATACAGATAAACACTAAAGAGACTTCTTACAGTCACTCAATTTCTAATAATCTGATTTTATTCCAAATAGTCCTGAACCAGCTGCCTCTTCCATCTCCTTTACCTGCTACAACTACAAAGAGCCTTCTCTTTAATGCACGAATAGCAGAAGAGGTGAACTGCCTTTTGGCTTGTAGGGATGACAATTTGGTTTCACAGCTTGTCCATAGCCTCAACCAGGTATCAACAGATCACATGTAAGTATGATCAATTTTATATCTAATATAAGTAAAAAGTTTTGGTCTAAGAGAATCCATATTCCTGGTTTTATTTCAAAAATTTTTAGATGCATAGTTTATTTTTAAAATATATCAGTATCCAAGGGAGAATATAGTCTTATTGCGATAATAGATTAATGAGATTTAAATAGGCAATTTTTAGATAACTCTGACCCATGTAGCTCTATGGATATTTTTTCAGCTCTTTTGAACTTATCTTGGGGGATCGATCATCTTTGCAGAGATCTGGTCATGAAACTATATCCCTGGCTGGGCGCGGTGGCTCACGCCTGTAATCCCAGCCCTTTGGGAGGCCTAGGCAGGCGGATCACAAAGTCAGGAGAGCAACACCATCCTGGCTAACACAGTGAAACCCCGTCTCTACTAAAATACAAAAAAAAAAAAAAAAAAAAAAAAAAAATTAGCTGGGCGTGGTAACGGCCGTCTGTAGTCCCAGCTACTCAGGAGACTGAGGCAGGAGTATGGCGTGAACCAGAGAGGCGGAGCTTGCAGTGAGCCGAGATCGAGCCACTGCACTCTAACCTGAGCGAAAGAGCGAGACCCTGTCTCAAAAAAAAAAGAAAAAGAAACTATATCCCTTTTTCCTGATATTGCTGGAGTAGTTAAAATTCACAGACTCTAATAGACTATGCTACTAGCTTTTTTTGGAGTAGGCTTACATGCTTTTCAGGAGAAGTATGTAAGAATTCAAGGGCTAACTCCATGAAAGGCTGTTATAGAGTTTGGGACTAAGTTTTCCTAGAATTTACTCTACTATCTAGTTATAGGTATGTATTTTCACACAGTAAACTTTTTAAAATAAAATTGATTTAAATTATATAGCATATTTACAATTTTTTGCACAGGTATACCTTTTAAAATTTATTTTTCGGCCAGGGGCCGTGGCTCACACTTGTAATCCCAGCACTTTGGGAGGCCCAGGCAGGCAGATCACAAGATCAAGAGATTGAGACCATCCTGGCCAACATGGTGAAACCCTGTCTCTACTAAAAATACAAAAAGTAGCTGGGCATGGTGGCGCATGCCTTAGTTCCAGCTACTTGGGAGGCTGAGGCAGGAGAATCACTTGAACCCGGAAGGCAGAGGTTGCAGTGAGCCAAGATCACGCCACTGCACTGGGGAAAAAAAAATATTTTTTTCACTACAAAACCAAATCATATTTATAACAACAACACAAAAATGTGTAAAAAGTAAAATTTCTCATTCTTATCCCTTCATATCCCACCACACAATGTTACTCATGTAACCTCACATTCTTTATTTTTTTTTTTTTTAATTTAAAGATTCATCATGTAGGGGAATGAGGATAAACACATTATAATGGACAGGTGTCTGCATTAGATGCAGTACATACTTTGGGGACATTTTTAAAGCTGATGACGCTAAGGCGAGATGCTTACTAAATGGATTTTCTAATAGAGAAGCTGAGAAATGATTGGTTAAAATCAGAAAGAAGTATACTACTACTACTATTTTGTCACTCCCAAAATTCAGCAATATTTAAATCACCTTTTTTTTTTTTTTTTTTTTTTTTTGAGGCAGAGTCTTGCTCTGTCCCCCAGGCTGGAGTGCAATGGTACGGTCTTGGCTCACTCAACCTCCACCTCCTGGGTTCACGCCATTCTCCTGCCTCAGCCTCCTGAGTAGCTGGGATTACAGGCCCCCGGCACCACGCCTGGCTAGTTTTTGTATTTTAAGTAGAGACAGGTTTTCACCATACTGGCCCGGCTGGTCTCAAATTCCTGACTTCAGGTGATCCCCCACTTCAGCCTCCCAAAGTGCTAGGATTACAGGCGTGAGCCACCACGCCCAGCCTCTAAATCACTTCTTATGTTTGTACGTACTTATTCAGTAGTTTTCACCAAATATTTAAAGATATAAAGGAAATAGCACACATAAAATAAGGACTTATTTTATGGAGAGCTCCCTTAAGATTGCCCTAGAAATGTAGTGAGTCTTATCATTGGACAACATCTTTATAGGTCTTCATGGTTACATCCAATGAGTAGAACATTGACATGTATAATGTAAAATTAAAACACTGCCTATGCTTAGTTTTATCATCATCTCCATGGTTGTAAATTTAATTTGCTACTTACATTAAAGTTTATTGAAAATTGCTGCTGTGGAGGTATTGAAATTTGCTGTTTGGTTTCTGCTTTCCCCCCACCATGACATTGTTTGAGAAAACAATATAAGATGGAAAAATTACATAACCTCTGGCTCTTGTCTTAATCAGTGTGGCAACAATATCTTATTTGTAAGACATTCCCAGAAAGTCAGAGTCACTCATATTCAGATGTAAGAAAATACATTTCAATAACAAATATCAACTTTTTGTATAACTATCACTTCTCTACCCTTCCATTATTTTGAGTAGTTTAGAATAGAATATATTTGTTTTCTATTCTAAAACTACTTGGAAATTATTAGACTCTTAGTTCAATAAAATAGTGTTTTGGGCTTTTTTCCCCGACTGTGTAAAGTAAAATGAAGAAAAAAGAGTGTCCTTAGAAGAATCCCTCTCTGTTATTTTTGATAATTATATTTCTCCCAGGGATAGCATATTTGAAAATTCATAACTGTTGGGCCAGTTGTGGTGGCTCACGCCTGTAATCCCAGCACTGTGGGAGACTGAGGTGGGCAGAAACCTGAGGTCACCAGCCTGGCCAACATGGTGAAACCCCACCTCTACTAAAAATACAAAAATACAAAAATTAGTTGGGCGTGGTGGCAGGCACCTGTAATCCCAGCTACTCAGGAGGCTGAGGCAAGAGAATCACTTGAACCTGGGAGGTGGAGGTTGCAGTGAGCCAAGATTGCACCATTGCACTCCAGCCTGGGGGACAAGAGCAATACTTCGTCTCAAAAAAAAAAAAAGAGAAAATTCATATCGTTGGCCATACCAGTATGATTTACTTTTATACGATAAGTCTTCTTAAGAATCAGTCACCATTTTAATTTTTGATATTTATTTTCTCAATGCCAGAGAGTTGAAAGATAACCTTGGCAGTGATGACCCAGAAGGTGACATACCAGTCTTGTTGCAGGCCGTCCTGGCAAGGAGTCCTAATGTTTTCAGGGAGAAAAGCATGCAGAACAGATATGTACAAAGTGGTGAGTTTCTTAATAACTGAATTCCCATATCAGAACTTGTTTTATACATATTTAAATCCAGGTGTCTTATTTAACAAGCTGGCCTATCAGGAATGCCATGTTTATGCCTTCAGTCAAGCCAAGAACAAGGAGGAAACTAAATTGATAAGATTCTTGTAGTTTAATATGTAACTAAATTCCTTGAGAATTAGACAAAGCTTTAAGTGTATTTTGTTAAATATTTTGGAATATATCAGTTTACTCAGCTTAAAAATTTTTTTTTGTTTTGGAAAATCAGAATTAATTTGAAATAAGTCTTTCATTAATCAAATATTTGCAAAGCTTTTGAACATGTACATTGTAGCAGGTATATAGAGTTTTAATACTGATTGTGATTCTGTATTCATGGTTTTCTAGTAATTGATTTAATACTCCTGTTGCCTTAGCAACAGAAAAATTGGTTAAGTATTTTTAAAGAAAAATTGATTCATAGTATTATAAAATAATAAAAATATTACATCCAACACAGATATAATTTTTATGTAGTCACGGAGTACCTTTGGGTTAAGAGCATTTTTCTGTTCAAGTTTACCGAATTTGACAAGCCCAAGTGCCTGTTTGGCTCTCAAGATTAAAATAGTCAGGGAGGGAATAGCTTAGACAACTTCAGAAAGTTCAACTTTGTTAATTAAATAACTGTATTTGCCGGGCATGGTGACTCACACCTGTAATCCCAGCACTTTGGGAAGCTGAGGCAGGTGTATTGCTTCAGGCCAGGAGTTCAAGACCAGCCTGTCTCTACAAAAAAATACAACAATTAGCCAGCTGTTATGGCGTGCACCTGTAGTCCCAGCTACTTGGGAGGCTGAAGTGGGAGGATCGCTTGAACTCAGGAGGTCAAGGCTGCAGTGAGCTGAGATTGCACCACTGCACTCCAGCCTGAGCAACAGAGCAAGATCCTGTCTTCAAAAAAAAGAAAAAAATAAAATAATTTTGCCAAATTCATTCTTGTTTACTTTGTTGGCAGCACCTCCATGATGCTTCCTATTCCATTTCCTTTAAATAATGTTACTTTGCTGATTCTGTGTATTTGTGTTGTTTGAATGGTATTTTGAAAGCAATTGCATAGTTACTGTCGATTCCTCAAAATGCATAATGGGGATGCTTCTGACTGACTTGCCTTTTAGCAAGTTGAAGGTAGGTATGCAGGACAGTGTTCTGTCTTCACCAGAACTAATAAGTTAGATTGCAGTAGTAGGAGACAGATATAAATAATGGAGGAAGCTAGAGTTATGAATACTTTCTGGAAAAATGTTGGAATTGAAAGAAATTATGGAAAGAGTTGATTGGAAGAAAGACTAATAGAGTGGGAGTATTAGTTACATGAGAATGTGAGTAAATCTAGTATTGGATAAATGGATCTAAGGTTACTAATACTACATTTTTGCAGCTTACATTTTTGAGTATTTGGGTGGTAAATCACTCTAATAAAAACTTTTAGAGTATTCACCTCTCAGTCACATATTTTGTGTTTTATACTACATACACTTGTTTTTTAGTCCAAAACATTGATTTCTATATACCCTACATTGTAAAAGCATAAACTAGTGTTTAAAATTAATCGATTAATTGCATGGTTTTTTTTTTATTAAAGCATTTTCCTGGTGATGTATGGCTTTGAAATTTTAAAAGCTGGCTGGGCGTGGTGGCTCACGCCTGTAATCCCGGCACTTGGGAGGCCAAGGTAGGAGGATTGCTTGAGCCCAGGAGTTCGAGACCAACCTGGGCAACACAGAGAGATCCTGTCTCATTAAAAAATAAAAAATAAAAATAAAATAGAAATTTAAAAAGTTGATTTTGGGATTGGTAAGTTTAAATACGAGTCATGCATATGGAGAAAATTTAATAAAATGCAAATCACTTTAATCATAGTTCTTTGGAACTTAGAGCTAATTGAAAAGGACTGTAAGAATTTCATTTATCCCTTTTATTTAGAAAGCCATTGCTTTCAAACTAGTAATTCCAGTTTGTCCCAGTGATGACTGTTAATTCAGGGGGGAAAAGCTTTTTAACTCCTGTCTCATTGAGTATTCATCTCCCTCCGAAAGAAAAAGAAAAAAAACCTCCAGCAACAATAATTATAGTAATTAAGCTATTAAGCTATGGAGCAAAACAATTTTGTGCTGAGTTTGAGTTGGAAAAGAAAAGTCAGAAGTTGAAATTTAGACTACATACTTAAGAAAACACCCTTCAATGGTAGACTGAGAGGTGATTTTGAAACCTAATTTCTTTCAGCTACAATCCCTTTTGTAGTACTCTTAGCAAATGAACTTCTGTATGAATATTTCTAGTGAAAGGCACTTCTTGTAACAACAGCAGGAAATGAAATTTGGAAATATAATTTGATGTTTGCAGCTCCCAAAAAAGAGTTTGGCTATAGAAATCATAAGAAAATTCAGGGTGTTATTTATAGATTTTTATCTCATTCTGAAATGTCTAAATAAGTGAATTTTTCTGTGTCTCCTGTATAATGAAATGCCATTTGCATAATAATTGAGAAATAATGTCTGGCTTGAAAATAAATGTAAGAACCGGAACGCTGTTCTCAAGTTTTTATTTTTTAATCAAATATTCTGTTAATCCCTACTATGTGACAAAGAGTTATTGTGAAAGAAGGAATAGGTACATTCTGTTTTGCTTCAAAAGACATTCAGATGGAAATTGCAGGAATTCAAACTTTTGACCCATAAATAAAGTACTTTTCAAAACCTATGTCTGAACCATAATACAAATAGCTTTGTGAAATTAAGTTCCCAAGCATGAAAGGTGTATATGATAAAATATTCATGTAATAAAAACTACCCTGAGTCCTGTTGTAGAAGGAAGTGTATTGTGTTAGGTGCGAGGTTAGATAAGACAACTTTTTAAAAAATCTTTTGAATTCTAAGGCTAAATGATAGAATATTGAGTAAGCAAGTAAAAATTTTAAAAATATTGTAATCTCTGTTTCTAGTCCTGAATTAGTTTTATGGAAAATGGTTCTGTAATAAAATTGTTCTTGAAATTTACAGTTTTACAGTGTCTATATTTTGCTCTTTGAAATGAAAATGTTGATCAAAAAAAATCTCTGGCATGTTTGTGAAAGAATAACTGATTTCAGTTATTTAAAGGACACTTTACTGCTAGAAGAAAATAACATTCTATATTTTTGTGTTTTGCATAGGAATGATGATGTCTCAGTATAAACTTTCTCAGAATTCCATGCACAGTAGTCCTGCATCTTCCAATTATCAACAAACCACTATCTCACATAGCCCCTCCAGGTAATATGTGTATATATCATTTATTAAATGTCTTCTGTGGTGAATATGCTGGTGAATATATGGTTCATACATTTAGGTAATGGTGGATTATTTAGAGTTTAAATAGTTGAAATACTTAAATAGTAATTAATTCACTTGTGCATTTGCCTTAAAATGTTGTATATGGAAATAGTCTAATATGCTAATTGAAGTAGCTACCATCTTAGTAATGTAATTTCATACAGACAAAAGAATGTTAAAATAACTAATGTGTTTGAGGTAAGATTTAGGGAGCATGGCTTTAAGTACCTTAAACAGATTGGTACTTTTATATAAGTAAACAAATTACCTGCTTTTAAAAACTTTTTTATTGTAACTCTTTGATTATGAATTGCGAACAATTTTTGTATATTATTTGACTATTTTGCAAGATTCTTCTATTTGCATAGGTTGTACATATATAAACTAGAGTTCAGAGGACTTTGTGACAGTCAAATTTCAAGGAATAGCATGTTTATTTTATTTCCTTATATTTTTTATTTGGATTTTGGGTTTTAGCCGGTTTGTGCCACCACAGACAAGCTCTGGGAACAGATTTATGCCACAGCAAAATAGCCCAGTGCCTAGTCCATACGCCCCACAAAGCCCTGCAGGATACATGCCATATTCCCATCCTTCAAGTTACACAACACATCCACAGATGCAGCAAGGTAAGAAAATTGTTTGTAACTTTACTGGGAATGTCCAAGTGCTTTAATTCCAAGCAAATTTGTTTTTCAAAATATAATTATTAAACACAAACTAAAATACTATACTGTATACTTATTTGTCAGTGAACTTTTTTAAAGATATGGTTTAAATAATTAAAACATGTTACACTTACCATTTGAAAATTTGTCATTTTAGGAGGTGAAAGGAGCAATGTCATTTTGGCTTTTTGGATTCAGTTATTATATAACTAACTATATTTAGGTATGAAATTAAGAAGAATTGCGTTTTTAAAAATTGCTCCTTCTTCTTACATTAGCACTAAGCCAAGGGACTATTACATTTTAATTGGTAAAGTAGATACAGTCAGCCTTTCACATACATGAGTTCTGCATCATGGATTCAACCAAATGCTGAGTGAAAATATTTGGAAAAAAAAAATTCAGTCTGTACTGAACATGTACAGGCATGTTTTCTTGTCATTATTACATAAACAATATAGTATAGCAACTGTTTACATAGCACTTACATTGTATAGGCATTGTAAGTAATCTAGAGATGATTTAAAGTACTATATAGTGCATAGGGCTATATGCAGGTATTGTGCATTTTATATGAGGGACTTTTGAGCATTTGCAGATTTTGGTATTCACAGAAGATACTGGAACCAATCCCTCATGGATACCGAGGGATGACTACTATGAAAAACTTACTATACTGTAAAAATTTACTATAGTACAGTAGAGGAAAATTAATCTCAGATGCAAAAATTTGAGATTAAATTACCAATTCTCACTTGATTATTAGTTCTTAATGTCATAACGTTAATATTATGATGTCTTTTTAAGGTTATATTGCCTTGAGATATATTTCATGGTTATTAAATAATTGATTTATTATTAGTATAAATTTGTATGTTTTAAAGAAATTTTTTAAAGCAGAAAAGTGCAAAGGATAATACAAAACATCTTTATTTTTGTCCTCCTTAATTAACAGCAAATTTTAAAAATTTGCTTTCAGTCACTAATTTCTACATGTGTGTTCTTGTTTATTATGCATGAAGTTGAAACTTTATTCATTAATAAACTTATTAATTTATAAACTTTTAACTTTGTCATCCATCAAAACAGCTAACTCTGGTTTCCCAAAACCAGATAATGAAATATTAGGTTGAGCTTTTTTTACGCACGAACTCAAGGAGAAGCTGGGAAGCAAATTTGACACATTTGAAATAGACACAACCAGGTGCAGTAGTACTCGCCTGTAATCCCAGCACTGTATGAGGCTGGGGCAGAAGAATCAATTGAGCCCAGGAGCTCAAGACCAGCCTGGGCAACACAGTGGGACCCTGTCTCTACAAAAAAAAAAAAAATTAACCAGGCATGGTGGCAGTTACTTGTAGTCCCAGCTACTCAGGAGGCTGGGGTAAGAGGATTGCTTGAACCCAGAAGATCAAGGCTACAGTGAGCCATGATCACACCATTGCAGTCCAGCCTGGGTGACAAATTGAGATCTGTCTCGAAAAGAAATAGACACTTAGAAAATTACTGAATTGAGTGTGAGTGCCATACATACATATCTATGTGTATATGTAGATGCTTAATATTTGTAATATACTGGTATACTCTGGTACACAAAAATCTGAGGGACATTTTACATGTAATTAATTAGAGGAAAAATGTCAGAAGAGCACATCTGTTTCTTATGTAAATGTCCATATATACATGAATGTGCATAAAAAAGAATGTAAGTTTTTAACTCTAAGAAATGTGTTGTTTTTTAACAAAATTAACTTAGCTATTTAATATAGTTTGAGGACCTATTTAGTATTGTGTCATTTCCTGGAGACGCTCAGATAAAGAAATAAAAACCTTAGTTGGGGATTAGCCTCACCCAGATATTAAAGTTATTCTAAATAAAAAAATTTAGTCAGTACTACCCGAAACAGTTTGCATATTCAGTGTAATCCCTATCAAAATACCAATGACATTCTTCACATAAATAGAAAAAATTTACATGGAACCAAAAAAGACCCCAAATTGCCAAAGCAATCCTGAGGAAAAAGAACAAAGTCACTACCTGACTTAAAAATACATTACAAAGTAACCAAATACATTATAGTAACCAAATCGGCTTGTTGCTAGCATAAAAACACACAGACCAATCCCAGAGAGAATCCAGATATAAATACAGATATTTACAGACAACTTAGTTTTGACAAAGGCACCAAGAACATAAAAGGAGGAAAGGACAGTCTCTTCGATAAATAATGCTGTGAAAAATAAACTCAAAATGGATTAAATACTTAAATCTGAGACATGAAACTATGAAACTACTAGAAGAAAACACTGAAGAAACACTCCAGGATGTTGGTCTGTGCAAAATACTTTTTGTTTAAGATTTCAAAGCACAGGCAACCAAAGGAAGAAATAGACAAATGGGAATTACATCAAGCTAAAAAGCTTCTGTACAGCAAAAGAAACAATCAGCAAAGTGAAGAGACAGCCCACAGAATGGGAGAAAATATTTGCAAACTGTTTGACAAGTGATTAATAACTAGAATATCAATAATATATAAGGACCTCATTACCAAAACAATAATAACAAAAACAAATTAAAAGATAGCCAAAAGGTGTGAGTAAACATTCTCAAATGAAGACATACAAATGGCCAGCAGATACAGCAAAAAATGCCGAACATCACTCATCATCAGAGAAATACAAATAAAAAGCACAGTGAGATATCATCTTGCCTTAATTAAAATGGCCTTTTTCAAAAATATAGGTAATAGTGAATACTGGTGAAGATGTGGAGAAAAGGGAAGCCTCATATACTGTTGGTGGGAATGTAAATTAGTACAGCCTTTGGAACACTGTATGGCAGTTTCTCAGAATACTAAAAATAGAGCTACTGTATGATCCAGCAATTCCATTAGTAGGTATATATCCAAAAGAAGGGGAATCAGTATACTGAAGGGATGCAAGCCCATGTTTATTGCAGTACTATTCACAAAATAGCCAAAATATGGAATCAACATAAGTGTCCATCAGTGGATGAATAAAGAAAAGGTATATGTATACACAATGGAATATTAGCCATAAAAAAAGAATAAAGTCCTGTCATTTTGAGCAACATAGAGGGAACTGGAGGTCATTATGTTAAGTGAAATGAGCAAAGCACAGACAAATATTATATGTTTTCACTCATATGTGACAAAGTGGATCTTAAGAAGATAGAGAATAGATTGGAAGTTTCCAGAGGCTGGGAAGGGTAGAGGAGGGAGGCGATGAAGAGAGCTTGATTAATGGGGACAAATATACTGTTTGATAGGAGAAATAACATTTAGTGTTGGATGGCTCAGTAGGGTGACTAGTTGACAGCAATCTATATTTCAAAATAGCTGGAAGAAGATAATTTGAATGTTTTCCCATACAGAAAAGACAAATATTTAAGGTGGTGGATATCTCAATTACACTGATGCAATCTTTACAAATTATATCAATGTATTTAATTACCACGTGTATCCCAGAAATCTATGCCTCTATTATCTATCAATAATAAAACATAATTTTCTTTGAAAAGGAAAACAATTAGTCTGGCAGGGAACAAGTGGATAGGTCAGTAGGACAGAGAGAATGCAGAAATAGGACAATTTAGACTATTGAGAAAGGTTGCATTTTTTTTTCAACTTTATATTACAAAAATTTAACTGTGCAGAAAGTTCTAAGATTAGCACAATGAACCCCTTCACCAACAGGTATCCTGCCACTTTGTCCTTAAGTATATCTGCTAAGAAGGATATGCTCCTATATAAAAACCAAAGGTAATAATTGTAAAAAACTTAAGGTCAGTTCTGTGGTATCATCTAATATCCAGAATATATTTGACTTTTACTAATCCACTTGTCCTAAATATGATTTTAATATCTTTTCAAAGCATGTTCAAATCTAGCTTTTTACACATTGCATTTGATTTTTGCATCTCTTATGGAGGTTCTTTTAATCTAAAGCAGTCTTATACCTTTTTCCCCCCATGACACTAATTTTTGGTTTTTGAAGAGTTTGGCCACTTTCGTTGTAGAATATTTCATATTCTAAACTCCACTCTTTTCTGCTGGTGTTGTTTAATTTGTTTTCTGTATTTCCTATCAAGTGGAAGTTAGCTTTAAGGTTTTATTAGTTTCCAGTTACACATTTTTGGCAAGAGTACTTGATAAGCAATGTTGTGCAGTTTACATTGTATCTTATCATTATCATAAAATGGTCTCAGTATATCAGTGGTGTTTAGGTGGTGAACCTCTCTTTATTGTAAAAGTACATATTTTTCCCTTTGCAATTCATAAATAATCTGTGGGATGATACTTTGATATCATGTAAATATGCAATTTCCCATTAATCTTTTACTTAAAGGGGGTAACATTCAGTGAATCTCATTTTATCAGTTTTTACACAGTCATTGGAAAAATGATGTTTAAAAATTCTATCATTCTAAAGATTACATTTTAAAATCAGCATATAAGAATGGATTGTTTAATAAATGATGTTGGTGATTGTCTAGGTATTTTGCAATTTTAGCTGGATTTCTGGATCACCGAAAGCAAAAGTGTTCTAGATTAATAAGCTGTTTATATTTTTTAAGTCATAAAATTATAAGAAAAACATTTGGGCAAAGTTTTGGTATTCTAAGAGTTGAGAAGGCGTTATTTCTAAGCAGACCAAAAACCTGGATTGTAGAAATGAAAAAAAAAAAAAAAGATTAATTATAAATTTGTGTATAAGAGAACATAAATATATAAATTACATAAATATAAAACAAATATGGGGAAATATGCCACATTTATTGTAAACACAAAGTATTGATTTTTTTTATATACTGAAATCTCATACAGATCTGTAAGAAGACAGAAACGAAAGAAGTAAACAGGCAATTTACTGGAAATGAATAGCCAAGTCGATACAGAAAGATTTAATAAATATATGAAATTGTGGTCACCTTAGCTCATAAAGGGATGCATTCAAAATTAAGATGAAATAAAATTTTATTTCAGATTGATAAACATTTCAGTCTTCATAGTGATATAAATTGGTGCAACTTTTTTAGAGAACCATTTGTTTGACAATATCTATCATATAATTTAAAATTCATATACCTCACTCAGTAGTCCAAAATCTACCTCCCTTAAAAGAAAGGGAAAGAGATAAAAACATACTCAGACTGTTTAACAAGTTCTATCAAACATCAAATGAAGAGATATTCTAATCTTAATCCATTCCAGAAAAAAGAAAAACAGCAACATTTTCTCAACTCTTTTTATAAAGTTAAATTACAATCTGGATACCAAAATCAGATGAAGTGAGGGGAGTATGAGAAAGCAAAATTATAAATCAGTCATCATACGTGAACATTCATGTCCTGTTCCTGAATTGAAATAAAATGTTTCTAATTTTTTCTACCACTAGGTAAGATTAAATCAATCTCTTCTCTTTTTTTTTTTTCCATACAGATGGGGTCTTGCTGTATTGCACAGGCTAGACTCAAACTCCTGGGCTTAAGTGATCCTTAAGCCTTAAGGTGAAACAACATTTTTAAACAAATATTAAGAAACCAGGCCAGGCATGGTTGCTTACTCCTGTAATCCTAGCACTTTCCGAGGCCAGAACGGGCAGGTTGCTTGCAGCTGAGGACCAGCCTGAGCAACATGGTGAAACTCCATCTCTCTCTACAGAAAATTAGCCAGGCATGGTGGTGTGTGCCTGTAGTCCCAGCTACTTGGAGGCTGAGGTGGGAGGATGGCTTGAGCCTGGGAGGCAGAGGTTACAGTGAGCTGAGATCACGCCACTGCGCTCTAGCCTGAGCAAGAGTGAGACACTGTCTCAAAAAATAAAATAAAATAAAATAAAATAAAATAAAATAAAATAAAATAAAATAAAATAAAATAAATAAGCAGTGTTATCAACCAATGTGACAAAATTGGATATATATATGAATTGGTTAGTAGAAGACAGTATAATTCAGATTATCGGGCTGGGGTCCTGTGAGCCTTTTAATAGGTCTCAAAAGAGCATTCAGAAAGATTCAATTTCCATACATGTCATTTAAAACTTTTCACTGAATAAGACTACATTAAGCACTTTGGGAGGCCGAGACTGGTGGATCACGATTTCAGCAGATCGAGACCATCCTAGCTAACGTGGTGAAACCCCGTGTCTACTAAAAGTACAAAAAAAATTAGCCAGGCGTAGTGGCAGGCGCCTGTAGTCCCAGCTACTTGGGAGGCTGAGGCAGGAGAATGGCGTGAACCTGGGAGGCGGAGCTTGCAGTGAGCTGAGATTGCCCACTGCACTCCAGCCTGGGCAACCGAGTGAGACTCCGTCTCGAAAAAAAAAAAAAAAATACATTAAGCTGGGTGTGACGGTACACACCTGTAGTCCCAGCTACTCAAGTGGCCAAGGCAGGGGGATCGCTTAAGCCCGGGAGTTTGAGTCTAACCTGTGCTATGCAGCAAGACCCCATCTGTATGGGGGGAAAAAAAAAGAGAAGAGATTGATTTAATCTTACCTAGTGGTAGAAAAAAATTAGAAACATTTTGTTTCAATTCAGGAACAGGACATGAATACCTATAATCACATTTATTTAGTGGGTGTCCCAGCCAATACAGGAAGAAAAGAAGCGTTAAAACTATGTATAATTATTAGTAAGGAAGAAAAAAGTGTCATTTTCAGGTGATATAATTGTCTTCATAGAAAATCTGAGATAAGCTGCAGACAAGATACTAGAATTAATAAAAACATTCCACTTAGTTACTGGATACAACATCATTATAATGAAATTAATTGCATTTTTGTGTACCAGAAATAAGCAGGTATAATTATAATCTTTTTTGATATCATTAACAATTTAAAAGAACACCACAAGATACCTAGGATAAATTTAATGAAAGATTTAAAAGACTTTTGTGGAGCAAATTACAAAACTTTTGAAAGAGATAGAAGAAAACTTAAGAAAATGAAGAGTTGTGCCATCTTCATGGATAGGAAGACTCAGTAGGGTAAAGATTATTATTATACCCATATCTGTAAATTCAGTATAACACTGATAAAAAATCTCAAGAAAGGTTTTTGTGAAATTCAACCTGCTTCTAAAAATTCATATAGTAGAAGTTCAAGAATAGACAAAATAATAAGGAATGAAGTGTAGCAGCTCAGTCTAACAGCAGTCAAGATTTGTGCAGGCATGGAAAAATAACACACAGTGAAGTGGAACATGATGAAGAGCTTAGGAACATACCCATGGACAAATGGAAACTTGGTCCCTATCACATCGTATCTTAATGGGGGAAAGAATGATTTCTTTAATTAATGATGCAGAGACAGCTAGTTATTCATATGGAAACAAGTAACATTGGATCCCTGTCTCACACTTAAAAATGAGTTTTACATGGGTTAAAGACCTAACTGAAAAACCAAAACTGTAAGGCTTTTAGAAGATACAAGTGACTATTAGAAATGTTTCCTACCCTTAGAATGATGAAAATTATTGGCAAGGATATAGAACAGTGGGAACTCTCATATGCTACCAATGAATACAAATGGTCATAAGTAATCTGTTATTTGATAAGGTTTAAAAATATGCATACCCAGCAATTTCACTCCTAGGTATTAGCACCCAGAGCTCTTACACATTTATAAAAAGAGTCCAACATACATTGCAGCATTGTTTATGACAGCAAGCATTTTAAGCAATTTGAACATCCACGTAAGAAAGAACAAATAAATAGTGTACATCATACAGCAGAGTACTGTATGAAATGAGTACTGTACAAAAGAAATGAATTTAGGCCTGGCACAGTGGCTCACATCTACGTGTAATCCCAGTGCTTTGGGAGGATAAGGCAGAAGGATCATTTGAAGCCAGGAGTTTAAGACCAGCCTGGGCAACATGGCAAGACCCTATCTCTACCAAAAAAAAGAAAAAGCCAGGTGTGGTGGCAGGTTTCTGTAGTCCTAGCTACTCAGAAGGCTAAGGCAAGAGGATCACTTGAACCCAGGAGTTTGAGCTTACAGTGAGCTATGATCATGCCAGTGAACTCCAGCCTGAGCAACAGAGCTGTCTAAAATAAATAAAAGAATTTAAAACTGTATATTTAAAAAATATATATAATATATAATCTCAACATAATATTAAATGGAAAAACAAGTTATATAAGGATAGATACATATATCATCTATATAAAATTATAATGTAAAAACACAATGAATTACTTAGGAATATATTCATGCATAGCAAAGGTATAAAGATAACACATAGGTAAAATAAACCCAAGTCAAAATAGTGGTTACCTCTAAGGAGTAAAAGGAAAGGAATAGAGGAGAGAAATAACAGATAAATGGAGATCTTTAACTATATTTGTAATGTTTTAGTTCTTTTCAAAAATAGATCGGAATCTGGCAGAGTGTTAAGATTTGATCAAACTAAGTAGTCAGTACATGAGTATCTGTTATATTATTCTCTGTAATTTCTATGTGCTTAAAATATTTGTGAATAATTACTATTCTCCAAGAATGTTAAGAATTTTTTAATAAACCTTTTTTTTTATTCTTATTAATTTCAGCGTCGGTATCAAGTCCCATTGTTGCAGGTGGTTTGAGAAACATACATGATAATAAAGTTTCTGGTCCGTTGTCTGGCAATTCAGCTAATCATCATGCTGATAATCCTAGACATGGTTCAAGTGAGGACTACCTACACATGGTGCACAGGCTAAGTAGTGACGTATGTAATATATTATCATTAAGGTGATAAAATAGTTCTAATATTTGTCATATAACCTATTATTTCCATTTCAAAATTTGAATGATACCTACCATATATCATTATACTAGCTACTGAGTACAACATGGCTCCTGCACATACAGAGCTTAGTCTAGAGTAGGATTGGTCAAGTGTGACCAGTAGCCTGAACCACAAAGTGAGAATGGTTTTTACGTTTATAAAGAGTTATTTTAAAAAAAAAAAAAACAAAAACAAAAAGCAATATGTGACAGAGACTCTGTGTGGCCCACAGAGTCTGAAATATTTATTCTCTGTTCCTTTATGTAAAAAAGTTGGCTGGCTGAACACGGTGGCTGACGCCTGTAATCCCAGCACTTTGGGAGGCCGAGGCAGGTGGATCACAAGGTCAGGAGATGGAGACCATCCTGGCTAACACAGTGAAGCTCCGTCTCTACTAAAAACAGAAAAAAATTAGCTGCGCGTGGTGGCAGACACCTGTAGTCCCAGCTACTCGGGAGGCTGAGGCAGGAGAATGGCGTGAACCCGGGAGGCGGAGCTTGCAGTGAGTGGAGATCAGGCCACTGTACTCCAGCCTGGGCGACAGAGCGAGACTCCCTGGAAAAAAAAAAAAAAATAGTTGGCTGACCCCTGGCCTCGAGGTTTAGATTCTTAATGAAATATTTCAGTTTTAGGTTAATACTGCTCACACTAAATTTTTTTTTAAGATAATGAGCCTTTATTTATTAGTACTTGACTCCTTTTCCCTCTAATACTTGTACAGAGTTTTGTGTCTGAAATTTAATGTTGTCTTGATGTTATTAAAATATTCCATATTCTGGAAATTTGCCTTGTTATTGATTTGTTGTATTTTATGTAAGCTGCATGTGTCTAAGGATAATACAGATGACAATAAACTCTGCCCTCAAGACATTTACCAGCTGGTAGAGTACTCATAGCTCCTTTGGTAGAAAAAAGCAAACAAAAATGGAGCATACTAGTAATACAAATTTTCTTATTCATTGCCATGCTTAGGCTGTTGATTCTTTTGGATACAATTTCAATTCTTCTAAGATATACCAAGAAGAAAACAGGAAAGTGCAGAAGAATTATGCTTTTGAATTCCAACACTTTACCTGTCAGTAATTTATGTCTCTTATTGGTTCTCTTTAAGATTTCTATAAAGCCTCTCCTGTCATTCAAAAGATAAATTGTATACTCTATTTTTAGGATGGAGATTCTTCAACAATGAGGAATGCTGCATCTTTTCCCTTGAGATCTCCACAGCCAGTATGCTCCCCTGCTGGAAGTGAAGGAACTCCTAAAGGTACTACTGTAACTAAAATTTCCTTCTGTATATTTTATATTTCAAGTTGAATAAAGAACTCAAACTTCCTAAAGCAGATACTAAAAAGTTACTCTGTATTTTTTTTTTCATTGTAGGAAAAAAATAAACCTGTACAAGCAGGTCTAGATCATGGGATTTAAATCTGTCCCTATTCATTGATTCATTCATCTTCCACTTACCCAGTATTCTATTGATAGTATTCTCAGATATATCCAGTATCCATTCTCTTTGATAAATCTAGTGGTCTTTTCAAACCACAACCTTCTTCTCTTTAACATTTGAAATTTTTGATCAGCCTTCCTCTTTCCTCCAAAAGGACTTACTTCATATGAGCCTATCTGTTTTTCTCCTACTTCTTTCATTGATACCTTTTTTCTTCATTAGCTCTTCTCCTTATTCTCGAGATTTCTATTATTAGACCTTCTATCACCCATTATACTTTTTCCCCCAGCCATTTTATTTAATTTCATTAACGTCATTGTTTACTTTTATGCGTAAAACTCCTAAATCAATCTTTGGCTCCAGTCTTGTCTCCCAAGTTGTAATTCTTCATTGCCAGACAAAACTTCCTTCATACCTAGCGGATATTTCAAATTCATGTTTGAAATGGTTTTCACTGTTCTTTCTGTCATCCCATCTCTCTTAATGCTGTTTCAATCCTGAATCATTGTACCTTAAAAATTTTAAGTTTTATCACGAAGTCTCTTCTCAACTATTTAGTCATTTATCAAATCTAACCTGTTCTATGTTACATTCTTAAATCTCTCACGTCTACTTTTATCTCTGCCTTTTAAAATTCTATCTGTTATTCCAGGTCTAAGTTAAATGGGTGATCTTCCATGGGCCCTCCCCTAATCTTCTCAAGCTATTAGTTTATATTTTTTCTAAGAACTTATACTACTTTATGTACATGAATTTTAGTTTGTTTATCTTTGAATTCTCAAAGAACTTTGCATGGTCTTCTATCTGTAACAGTTTCACAAAATTGTGAATTTAAGTCCAAGTTTGAGCCAGTTTTTAAAATACTTAAAATTGTAGTCAAATAGTTTTAATTATCAGTTTGTTGGAAGAGAATACTGTATTCTACTTTTTAAAATTAGCTTATAATTAATTTTAACATAGCTGGTAATATATTCTCTCAAGTCATGGAAATTTCTAATTATAGCCATCTAAAGCATAAAGATATTTTACCTCGTGTCTGCCTGATATGGTAAAGATCTTTTTTTCACTGATTGCATTCCTACTGTTTATTAAGGACATTTTTCTTTTTTTTTTTTTTTTTTCCAAAAATTTTTTTAAATTTTATTTTACTTTAAGTTCTGGGATATGTGCAGAACCTGCAGGTTTGCTACATAGGTATACATGTGCCATGGTGATTTGCTGCACCTGTCAACCCGTCATCTAGGTTTTTTTTCTTTCTTTTGCTTGAGACAGAGTCTCGCTCTGTCACCCAGGCTGGGGTGCAGTGGCGTGATCTCAGCTCACTGCAACCTCCGCCTCCTGGGTTCAAGCGATTCTCCTGCCTCAGCCTCCTGAGTAGCTGGGATTACAGGCGCGTGCCAACATGCCCAGGTAATTTTTTTTGTATTTTTAGTAGAGATGGGGTTTCACCATGTTGGTCAGGCTGGTCTTGAACTCCTGACCTCGTGATGCACCTGCCTTGGCCTCCCAAAGTGCTGGGATTACAGGCGTGAGCCACCACACCAGGCTTGTCATCTAGGTTTTAAGCCTCACCTGCGTTAGGTATTTGTCCTAATGGTCTCCCTCTTCTTTCCCCCTTTCCCCCAACAGGCCCTGGTATGTGATGTTCCCCTCTCTGTGTCCATGTGTTTTCATTGTTCAGCTCCCACTTATGAGTGAGAACATGTGGTGTTTGGTTTTCTGTCAAGGACATTTTTCATAGGGTAAAAGTTGAGCTGTTATGAGCCATTTAAATTCTGTAAATTGTATGAATTTTCGGGGATAAAAACCCAGCTTCTGAAAGGGAGAAAAACTTCCAGAGTAACTATTTGTAGGTTAGATACATATCCCACAAATGTTGTCAAGGTGAGAAGTTATTTAGATTGCCAGGGAAAGAGAACAGGGAGATAGGTGATTGATCTAGATAACTAGCTTTTTTTCTTCTGACTCTTGAGATTAGATAGATAAATAGTAGATAAACTTTAGATAGAAATGGAAAACTTTAAAGCAAATAACCTCACTAATATATTATTCATCAAAAGCTTGAACTTCTGTCATGAAGTTGTTTTCCAACTAGTTTTGAAGGGTAAGTCAGTCTATCTTGATTTTTAGATTAATTGTTAGAATTTGAAGTCTGTTCTAAAATGTAATTTGCCACATAGAATTTAAATACAAAGACATAATGGCATATTACAATTCAGACTTAAGACAAATCTTGTTTTAAATCTTCAAGTTTGTTAACAACATAACCTTGGGCAAATTTGTTAACCTCTGTAGGCTTCATGTTCCATTTCTGAAAAATTTTAATGATAATACTCAAGCATGTTGTAAAAATCAAGTGAACTGATATGTAAAGCACCTTTTACATGGTTAAAATGTTAGGTTCATTTCTTTTTAATGTCTAATATAAACTGAGTCTAAAGGGAAAAACGAATGATTGATATGACTTCAGACTAACATTTATAGTTAATTGCTCCCATATCATCTTTATCACACTTGATTCAATAAAGTTGTATGTTTATATATAACATTTAAAATACATTAACCTTACTAATTGAAAGTCCAGATTTATGTATCATGGAAAAAGTATAAAAGCGGTGAAAGCTTAATTTAAGGCAATTCTAGGTTTAAGTTCTGTCTGTAAAAAAAAAAAAACTTTTATCTTGACCAATTTTTACAATTTCCTACAAGTTTTTAAATATTTTATAGTTTAATGATAAGAAATGTATACATTATTAGGATGCAGTTATACTATTATCTCTGAAGCATATCAGTGCACTTTTTCCTTCATGTCTGAAGGAGAATTTTTGTCTGAAGGCTTATTAACTAGGATAATTTTTCCATCTGATTATTTTTAACACTTTCCTGTTTCATATAACATTGGTTGATTTAATGGACTCTGGGCTCAGTATATTTTGTTGGGCCTTGAAATTTACTGAACTTATTTATTTTTCTAATAAAAAGAGGATTAGCAAGCTGAAGCGAGTATGTGAATGATGTTAAGGGAGAAAGAGAAGACCACATAAAAGTATAAATCAATACTTTACCACCAGTTTTTGAAGTAAGTAAAGGCTTTAGTAATTGTAAATTGACCGCTTGCTTTTTGTTATCATCCCAGTAGTATTCATGTGAGATGATCTCTAGGATTAAATTGTTATTTTTGTGTAATTTAACAAAAGCATACTTATTCTTTCTTTAATCAGGATATATCCGTTTTCCTAGATAGTCCATGAAAGAACAGAGATGGTCATGCCCAAAATATTTGTGTTGTATCATCTTTAGAAGCAATGAACTTTTTACCCCTATAAAGCTAAATATTTATACATTATAGGCACAAAAATTAGAAATAATACTGGTCTGAAAAATTGAATACTCATACTTAGATTCAAACGTTTTAGATTATCTACTAGCAAGTTAAACAACTGTGTGGGACAAGTCTTTAAGCTTTCTTTTCATCTTTTGTGAATAAGTAGCTTGAATCATATAATTTCTTATTTTTTCTAGCATTACTATATTGTCACTCATTAATATTTCTATCACATTGTAAGAAAATGTGAAACCCGCACAACTATTATTTCTATCGAATTTTTTTCTAGGCTCAAGACCGCCTTTAATCCTACAATCTCAGTCTCTACCTTGTTCATCACCTCGAGATGTTCCACCAGATATCTTGCTAGATTCTCCAGAAAGAAAACAAAAGAAGCAAAAGAAAATGAAGTTAGGCAAGGATGAAAAAGAGCAGAGTGAGAAAGCGGCAATGTATGATATAATTAGTTCTCCATCCAAGGACTCTACTAAACTTACATTAAGACTTTCTCGTGTAAGGTCTTCAGACATGGACCAGCAAGAGGATATGATTTCTGGTGTGGAAAATAGCAATGTTTCAGAAAATGATATTCCTTTTAATGTGCAGTACCCAGGACAGACTTCAAAAACACCCATTACTCCACAGGATGTAAACCGCCCACTAAATGCTGCTCAATGTTTGTCGCAGCAAGAACAAACAGCATTCCTTCCAGCAAATCAAGTGCCTGTTTTACAACAGAACACTTCAGTTGCTACAAAACAACCCCAGACTTCTGTGGTACAGAATCAGCAACAGGTATCACAACAGGGACCTATATATGATGAAGTGGAATTGGATGCATTGGCTGAAATTGAGCGAATAGAGAGAGAATCAGCTATTGAAAGGGAGCGCTTCTCAAAAGAAGTTCAAGATAAAGGTAAAATAATTCATTATTACCACTTCATCATCTGGGCAAATATGTAATTATAGTGTCAAAAATTCTTTTCATATTACTTTTTTTCTCATATTTTGTATAATTTATGTCTACTCAAGTATATATTTTTATTCCTAATACTCATAACACAGAAGTTAAATTTGTAACAATTTCATTTATTGTCTGAAACAACTATATGAGATTTGGTAATTCTCTACTGCAGGTCTGTTGCTCATTATATACTATATGATTTTACTTATTTGTGCTTTTCTGCTGAAATGAACATTAGCATTTCTATATGACATGTATACTTCACAAGTTATGTTAATATTGTTGTGCACCTTCAGATTTTTTTCTGCTGAAACAAGGTTAAGTACTATAGAATTATTTTGAACAGGTACATTTAAGAAAAGCTTATGTGTATGCTTATTAGGCAGTTAGATACTTCACTTGGTTTATGATCCTACTGGCTTAATAATGTCAATTTTTTTAGTAAACAAATCATGGAAAGTTAATATTAAATAGCAAACCTTAGAAATTAAGGGTCTTTTGGTGGTAATTACAGTGAAGTGTTCCCTTTTATCTGACTAGTATGTTAGTATGGAGTTTCAAGATATACCTGATCTATGAGTTTATGAGCTTTCCTTGTGCTTCATAATCAAATAAAAATAAATCCCTAGTAAGTTCTTAGTAATTTGGTATACACTGTGTACAAAATTTCTTTCATGTTTTAAGAGACTGATGAATCAGTGGTTGAAATTAGCAATATAATTGATGAATTTGATTGCTATATAAATGCGTATACACATTTGATCAGACCAAAAGCATGCTTTATGATTTAATTTTATGATTAAAATTTTCTAGGTTGATTTTCAGTTCTTATATTTTATTTCTTGGTAATGATAAAACTTCTTGATATTGGGTAGAGCTGATTTTTATATATGATGTGTTCAGTGTTTGACAGGATCATGACTAGATAATTGTGTTTCTATGCCAAGAAACACGCTGAAGATTAATATTATATCTCCTGCCTGTCATGATGGCTCATTCTAATGTTACTGAAAAAAATGGACTGTATTTAGTAATTGTTGTACTACAATGTTTGCAACATATGTAAATCAGAAATAGATGCAAATAAAGAGATTGCTAGAAGTCTTCATTTTACGGGCTAGGGAGCTGGGATTTTTTTCTTTGTCTTTTTTTTAAAAAAAAAAATATATAGATTCAAGGGATACATGTACAGGTTTGTTACATGGGTATATTGTGTGATGGTGGGGTTTGGGCTTCTAGTGAACCCATCACCCAAATAGTGATCATAGTACCCATTAGATAGTTTTTCAACCTTGGCTCCCTCCCTCTTTCCTCCATTTTTGAGTCCCCTGTATCTGTTGTTTCCAACTTTATGTCCGTGTGTACCCGTTGTTGAATTCTCACTTATTAGTGAGAACCTGTAGTGTTTCATTTTCTGTCTGCATTATTTCACTTAGGGTAGCTAATGGCCTCAAACTGCATCCGTGTTGCTGCAGAGGACATGATTTCACTCTCGTTTATGATTGTGTACCGTGGTGTATATATACCACATTTTATCCAGTCCACTCCTGATGGACGCCTAGGTTGATTCTCTAACTTTGCTATTGTGAATAGTGCTGTGATAAACATATGAGTTCAGGTGTCTTTTTTATAAAATAGTTGGATAGAAACTATTATGGATAGAAACCCAGTAGTGGGATTACTAGGTCAGATGGTAGTTCTATTTTTAGTTCTTTGAGAAATCTCCATACTGTTTTTCATAAGGGTTAAACTAATTTACATTCCCACCAACAGTGTGTAAGTATTCCCTTTACTCTGCAACCTCTGTTATTTTTTGACTTTTTAATAATAGCCATTCTGACTGGTCTAAGATTGTATCTCATTGTTGTTTAATTTGCATTTCTCTGATGATTAATGATGTTGAGCATTTTTTAAAAATATTTGGTGGCTGTGTGTACGTCTTCTTTTGAGAAGTGTCTGTTCATGTCTTTTGTCCACTTTTTAGTGGGTTGTTCTTTTCTTGTAGATTTGTTTGAGTTCCTTATAGATTCTCGGTATTAGACCGTTGTTGGGTGCATAGTTTGTAAATATTTTCTCTCATTCTCTAGGTTGCCTGTTTACTCTGTTATGGTTTCTTTTGCTGTACAGAAGCTCTTTAGTTTAATTAAGCCCCATTTGTCAATTTTTCTTTGTGTCGTATTTGCTTTTTAGGTCTTAGTCATAAATTCTTTAATTAGGACAATGTCCCAAAAGAGTTTTTTGCAGGTTTTCTTCTAGGACTTTTATCACTTGAGGTCTTAGAGTTACGTGTTTAATTCATCTTGAGTTAATTTTTGTATAGGTGAGAGGCAGGAGTCCCATTTCATTCTTCTGCATATGGCTAGCCAGTTTTCCCAGCACCATTTATTAAATAGAGTGTCCTTTTTCTGTTGTTTATTTTTGTCAACTTTCTTGGAGATCAGTTGTTTTTAGGTATGTGACTTTATTTCTGGGTTCTCTATTCTGTTCCATTGATCTGTGTGCCTGTTTTTATACCAGGACCATGCTGTTTTGCTTACTGTAGTCTTGTAGTGTAGTTTGAAGTTTCCTAATATGATGCCACCAGCTTTGTTCTTTTTGCTTAGGATTGCTTTGGCTATTCAGGTTCTTTTTTGGTTTTATATAAATTTTAGGATAGTTTTTCTAATTCTTTGAAAAATTACTTTGGTAGTTTGATAGGAATAGTGTTGAATCTGTAGATTACTGTGGGCAGTATAGTCATTTTTAATAATATTGATTCTTCCTATCCATGAACATAGAATGTTTTTTGATTTGTTTGTGTTGTCTTTGATTTCTTTTATCAGTGTTAGTTGTCCTTGTAGAGCTCTTGCACCTCCTTGTTTAAATGTATTCCTAGGTATTTTATTTTGTGTGTGTGGCTATTGTAAATGAGATTGAGTTTTCGATTTGGTTCTCAGCTTGAATGTTATTGGTGTATAGACATGCTACTGATTTTGGTACTTTTATTTTGTATCCTAAAACTTCCCTGAAGTTATCAGGTCTGTGAGTCTTTTGGAGGAATTTTTTGGGTTTTCTAAGTATGAGATCATTTCATCAGTGAACAGAGATCATTTGACTTCCTCTTTTCCTATTTGGATGCCTAATATTCCTTTATCTTGCCTGATTGCTCTGGGTAGGACTTCTGGAATTTTTTTTTAAACTAGTGAAGTTTTGATACTAAGGATGAAATGTTGCTTGTACCTTTTCTCTTTAGTTTGCCGTGTGAGGTTCAGGAAATAAATACATAGGTTCCAAATTACATCTCTTCCTCTAACCTTTTATAAAAGTATATGCATGTCAAATGAAAAAAGTAATATTACTCAGCTTTTCTTATTAACCTGTTCAAAATTCCTGAATCTTAGGATAGTCAGTTTTGCAAGAAACATACAATATTACAGTTCCCTGACCAAGAAATGTTAGTTGCCCTGATAACTGAATTTTTCCATAACCTTAAATCTTTATTATGGAAAAATGTATTCTTGAAAAAGAATGTACTTTTTAAGTGAATTTTAATAGTTGTTGATAGTAACAAAAACAGAGGAGGAATGGTGACCTTTTTTTATGTATCATATTTGTTGAATCCAAAGTTTCTACTTATAAAAATGGAATTAAAATAAGGGTCATGTATAGTTCTAATTGTATATTAGCAAACTTCTTTTATACTACTAACTTTCCTTTGGAAAAAAAGAACAAAGTCAACAGATACAACATACTGTTCTTGTAGAAACTTGTATATTTTATTTTCAATTATTTAAATAGTTTTTTCTGTAATCTATGATGACATAGTTACAGATAACTGAAAAGTTGAATGAGCAGAGTTGACATTCAATTTTGGTGAAAATACAGATATGTGGTGATATCCTGAGGATTAAAGTAGGTTTTGCTGATTTCATATTATTGTTGTCATTTCTAACTTGTTTTCTGAAAGCCACTTTCCTCTTATTTCGTGGATTTATAGTCATGTATCACATAATGATGTTTCATTTCACACTAGACTTTAAATACAGTGGTGGTCCCATAAGAATATAATATTGTATATTTACTCTACCTTTTCTATGTTAGATATGTTTTAGATACACAAATACTTACCATTGTGTTACAGTTGCCTACAGTATTCAATATAGTAACATGCTGTACAGGTTTATAGCCTGGTAGCAATAAGCTATACCACATAGCCTAGGTACATAGTAGGCTATATCATCTAGGTTTATGTGAATATATTATATGATACTCACATAACAGAGAAATCTCCTAACAATGCATTTCGCAGAATGTATCCTGTTGTTAAGCAATACATGACTGTATTTGAAAACTTTTGGAACTTAGATGCCACCTAACCCTTTTGATTTGAACTTGGCATATTGCATTCAGTTTCTGCATTGCGTGATGGGATGGTATTTGTGATATAAGAAGTTACCCTGAGATTTTGCGATGATTAAAGGTGTATATATTGATCCAAGGGTGTAGGTGAGGTCATAAATAAAAGCAAAATTCTTCTGAAGTGGTGGTTTTAGAGTCCTTAAGAGATGAAATACTTCCTTGAAATTAATTTGTCCCTAGTTACCATTATTTTTACTTTTAAAGACTAAATGTTAAAATCAACATTTAATGTATTCAAACATTTGGCACTGAGGACTTTTTTACAACTCTTGTGTTACTGGTGATACGGAACAGGCAGGACTATTTGTCTGGCCTACTAGTTTTACTTTAGGGTATAAGTTTGTTTGCCAAAATATTCATTTACTGTGAGAGAAATATTCCACTCAATAACCAGGAATCAAAAACACTATACCTTATAAATAAGATTAGAAAATTCAACAAATGTAGAATATTTGTGGAATTCAAGTAAAGGGATAGAATAGTCTTAAGAAATGTTTTACCTAGGCTGTGGCAGACCCTATTGTACCCTTGTTCTGCACAAGAAGGATGTTTTTCTAGCTGTTAGGTATTTATGTCCCTTTGTCCTGTTCTCTCTTCTTTGAGCAATTCTATATATACACTGATAAGGCAACTTTGTAACCTAATATTTTATAATATTCCAAAAGGACCGTTTTCTCAATCTTTTTGCTCATACTTTTAGTGTCTCTAATTACATAAATTAATTTTTAAAGGCTATTCATCTTTCTTTGCTTCTGGGATGACTTATCATTAGATATTAATACCTTTTTCATGTGCTGAAAATTTCTGCTTTCCTTTGTCAAAGAGGGGGTTCCTTTGTTCATCTTTGCCTATTTCATCTTTTCCTAAGGTCCACTTTCCATGTTAGCAAGTATAAGGAATGGCTCAGCTTCACTAATGTTTATATAATGTTACAATATTCTTGCACTATAGCCCTTGTTAAAAGTCAGTTATTACCTACTGTCATTTGGAATAAGACACTGGGATTTGGTATAAGGAATAGGACAATTAGCCACTCAGCTTGTATTGTGGTTGAGGGGTGATGTGTTTTCATTGTACTTAATTGGCCACCATGTATACACAATTATTGTGCTTTCTGCTTTAAGTGTTTTCATATATCACTTGTAGATTTAAGTAAGTGGTATAGTTTGTTTTTCTTGTAAGCATAATTGAGTTCAGAATTTCTGTAAGGGCTGGATCTTATTTTGAGAATATCAGCATCTGGAGGACAAGTGTTGGTTTTGAGATTATGATAATCCTTTTGTATGTATTTTCTTTAGGAATATATGTATTCTAATAGCTAATCTTATGGTTCCCAGTGCTGAAGAGGGCTTACAGGTAATCACTGTCCTAAATACCAGAATGATTCTTCATAGAGATGGCTTTCCATGATTATTAGGTGGTTATGATGTAATGAAGACTCATAACAAAAGTGGTTGAACAAAAGTGACCTGTACAGATTCAGAGCCGCTTTATAAGGAGTAAGCTCATGGTGGAATTGAATCAGACCAAGTGAATCAGAACATACATCCTCTTAACATATCTAAGAATCCTTGCCACAATAATGAAAATTTTCCAGGTTTCACAGGAGTAAAGTACTTTTCAGTAGTTGAATGATTAAAATTTTGTATTTAACAGCATTTTATATATAGTGGAAAAAAATGGTAAGATGTTTCCCAATCTTAATTACTTGTGTGCAAATACTTTCATACATTTTTTGTTATAAATAATCATAGGATTCAGTTTAAATAAAAATATATCATTTCTTTGAAATTAAGATATTTGTTATTGTATTTGCTAAATTTTCATTTTAATGTCTTAAGATAAATTGGATTGAGGTTAATAATATATAAACTCTTGAGTATTTTGTAATCCTGTAAAAGTCAGCCCTCTAAGTTATGCTAATGTTTTTCTGAAGACACTGCATAAAAGAGTGAGCCATAGATATCTTAAATCTTCAGATGCCAGAGACCTATGTCGTTGTACATCTTAAGTATGATTAGGCTACCATTTTAGTTACTTTTACAAAGCATATTTCATCAAAAATATAGAAATCTTAGGTTATACTGTTTGAATTTCTAGATTCTTATAAAAGTTTAAGGGATAAGTATAAATTGATAAAGCATCTTATTCATGAGATATCAGTTGGTTTGCCCTATGACAAAACATAAAGATGATTTTTGAATGGCAGAACATTCTAAAAGAGGATTCGATAAACATAAATTTAGTATTCTGATTTCTTTTTTAAGGTATTGATGTAGAAAGCTTCCTATAAATTCTTACCATGTTAGTTTTAGCTGGTGGAAACAATCTAATGATAATATATTATACTTTAGAATTGTTATGGTGGTGGTTTACAAATGGAGCATGTGTGGTGTTAGATTTGACTGGATAACTGAAGGAGCAGAAGGACTTAGTTTTACAAACTATAACTAACAAATATCTTAATTAAATTGCAGTTACATTTGATTAGATTTTAAACTGGCAAGAACTGCTACTTCCCACTTTAAAAAGAAAACAGTGGAACTTTGCTATATAAAAGAAGCATTACCATTAGGAAAAAAAAAATCGCAACTTGGTTCTCTTAACAATAAGGAGCCATTTTTCAGTTGTCAGTTTGACTTTTAATCTTATGATACCATCTTCCTTATATTCACATTAGTGAATATTACAAGAGAATCTAGAGATTGTCTTGTTAAAATAACTAAGAGTGATTTTTAAAACATACTCAAGCTTAGCAAATAAACAAAAGGAAGCCAAACCTCAAGGTACTATAATGTAACCATTCCCAAGCCCTAACTGGAGATTTAATTTACAGAAAATGACCTAGCACCCTCATAAGTCAGAAATGGAATCATACACAGAAATATATAGATGTTAAAAATACCTTCACATTTTATTGCAATGGTGAATTTGTGTTTGTGTGTGTGTCTTTACATTTAATAGTACTGTAAATTATTTCTTTCCGAGACCAGAATAGACCTCTAGAACATTATAACTTTATGTCGAAGAGTAGGAACAGTTTTCTTCAGTGGAAGTTGCTTAAGACAGGATTCTAATTTATACCTGTTGCTTCTTGATTTTAAATTTTCTATTCCTTTGATATCTGTTGCTTCCTTATTTTAAATTTACTTCTATCTAATATTGTGGTTAGCTTTTAAACTCCTTTCACTCTTTTAACACTTTAAAGAATTTGAATTATTGATTAAAGTTAAATGACAAATTACTAAATTCATTTTTTAAACTCATTTTTTTCCAATGGCATGGTATCTATTTTATTTCTTTTTTTCCATACTTATCTGAGATACAGTAAAAGCTTATGTTTCCTGTTTGGTATGTTGGCAGATTTGGAGCTCTTTATAGTTTTTCACTAACAGTTAAAATTAACCTGAGTCAGACTATGATTTATAACTGGTTGTTTTATTCTTAGGGAAAGAATCTGATTTATCTTTAACATCTATGAACATAAATATATGTTTGTATTTGGTACATTATAAGTTCTATTCATTTTATATTCTTACACTTATTTATATCCTTAAAGAGTATGCAGTTAAATTCTTTTTACTGTATTTATTGAAATCTCTCAAGCATATTTCTTCAAACCTTGGTTTTCGAAGTATTGTGTCATTCATGCTTACTATTTTATGTATGCATATGTGCATTTGCATTTACTCCATTTTTAAAACATAACCTTAAAAAAGATAAACAACATCCATAGGGTTTTTAATAAGATAAGAATACATGTCTATTACTGATATCGAATATTTATCTTTAAATTTCAGATAAGCCTTTGAAAAAAAGAAAACAAGATTCTTACCCACAGGAGGCTGGGGGTGCTACAGGAGGTAATAGACCAGCTTCTCAGGAGACGGGTTCTACGGGAAATGGGTCAAGGCCAGCATTAATGGTTAGCATTGATCTTCATCAGGCAGGAAGAGTGGACTCTCAGGCTTCTGTAACTCAGGATTCAGACTCCATAAAAAAGCCTGAAGAAATCAAACAATGTAATGATGCACCTATTTCTGTTCTTCAGGAAGATGTTATTGGAAGTCTTAAATCTACACCAGAAAACCATCCTGAGACACCTAAAAAAAAGTCTGATCCTGAGCTTTCAAAGAGTGAAATGAAACAAAGTGAAAGTAGATTGTCAGAATCTAAACCAAATGAAAACCAATTGGTGGAGACAAAATCAACTGAAAATAAGTTAGAAACTAAAGTTGAGACCCAAACAGAAGAACTTAAACAGAATGAGAGCAGAACAACTGAATGCAAACAAAACGAGAGCACCATAGTTGAGCCTAAACAAAATGAAAATAGACTGTCTGACACAAAACCAAATGACAACAAACAAAATAATGGCAGATCAGAAACAACAAAATCAAGGCCTGAAACCCCAAAGCAAAAGGGTGAAAGCCGGCCTGAGACTCCAAAACAAAAGAGTGAAGGGCGTCCTGAAACCCCAAAACAGAAGGGTGATGGAAGGCCTGAAACTCCAAAGCAAAAAGGTGAAACCCGCCCTGAAACTCCAAAGCAAAAAAATGAAGGGCGACCTGAAACACCAAAACACAGGCATGAAAATAGGAGGGATTCTGGAAAGCCATCTACAGAGAAAAAACCTGAAGTGTCTAAACATAAACAAGATACTAAATCTGACTCACCTCGGTTAAAATCAGAACGAGCTGAAGCCTTAAAGCAGAGACCTGATGGGCGATCTATTTCTGAGTCACTAAGACGTGACCATGATAATAAACAAAAATCAGATGACAGGGGTGAATCAGAGCGACATCGAGGAGATCAGTCTAGGGTTCGAAGACCAGAAACATTGAGATCCTCTAGTAGAAATGAACATGGCATTAAATCTGATAGTTCAAAAACTGATAAACTAGAACGAAAACACAGGCATGAATCAGGGGACTCAAGGGAAAGACCATCTTCTGGGGAACAAAAATCAAGACCTGACAGTCCTCGTGTTAAACAAGGAGATTCTAATAAATCAAGATCTGATAAACCTGGTTTTAAATCACCAAATAGTAAAGATGACAAAAGGACAGAAGGTAACAAGAGTAAAATAGACACTAATAAAGCACACCCTGACAATAAGGCAGAATTTCCAAGTTATTTGTTGGGGGGCAGGTCTGGTGCATTGAAAAATTTTGTCATTCCGAAAATCAAGAGGGATAAAGATGGCAATGTTACTCAGGAAACAAAGAAAATGGAAATGAAAGGAGAGCAGAAAGACAAAGTAGAAAAAATAGGATTAGTTGAAGATCTAAATAAAGGAGCTAAGCCTGTAGTTGTTCTACAAAAACTGTCTTTGGATGATGTTCAGAAACTTATTAAAGATAGAGAGGACAAATCAAGAAGTTCCCTTAAACCTATCAAGAATAAACCATCAAAGTCAAATAAAGGTAAGAATACTGATGTCATTTATAATATAATCGATTTTAAGTGCTAAGGTTACTAAGTATTAAAAAGGAAATTTACAAAAATTAGAAAGCTACTACGTGAAAATATAACATCTTTGTCAAACAACAGTAAATTTTTTTCAGAAGTATAGATAAAGGTTTCCAATGAATTTTTTTTCCCCCACAGTTTTTTTCTTCCCACCCACTACTCAAGGTAGTTATGAATCTTACTGCTATTTGGTTACACGAGATAAGTTATTTGGCTGTTTAATTATTTCTTATATTCGTTATTTCTTATGTTAATCAAGTGAATGTTGTATTAAAATAGCTGTCTTTAAAAACTATAGTCTTACAATACTATATTCTTACAGACCTGTGTTTGAGCTAATTATCGATGAATAGTTTGTATAGTTTAGAAAGTTATATAAAAGGTTATTTTTCATTTTGTTGGGGAGATGGTTAGTTAAATATGTTTTATATTTTTAAAACATATCTTTTTGTCCTTGTTTATGCAAAGGTAATAGGGAATGGTACTTACTTTTTAAATTTGGTTAAATTGTAAGTTTGTGGGAGGCGGGGGGACTGGTGTTATTTTTGCATGGTTCCTGAGTTAAATTCTCTGGTTACTTGAGTAAGATTATTTCCAAAGGGAGAAGAATGTCTTAAGTGCCAAAAAATAATGACCATTTGTGCAGAAGATATACTTTTGTATCTGTTTGTACACAAGTATTTAAAATAACTTTTTTTATTTTTAAATAGAGATGAGGTCTTCTTGCTTTGTTGACCAGGCTGGTTTCGAACTCCTGGCCTCAAGCGATCCTTTTGTCTCAGCCTCCCAAAGTGCTGGGATTACAGGCGTGAGCCACCATGTCCATGCAGTCTAAATATATTGAGGTGTAGTGAAGGCAATAGAACTGAGAGTTTATTTGATTTTGAGTTTTCCTTCTGTGAAAGAGAATTATTAAGAATTTAGATTTATACTTATATATAACCAAGTATATGAAATCTGGAATTGCATTGGCTAAGATGGTAGCCATTACCTTTTTTGGCTATTTAAATTTAAATTAACTAAAATTGAAAGTTCATTTCATCAGTTGTCACACGTGGCTATTGGCTACCATATTGGACAAAACAGAACATTTGCATAATCACAGAAAGTTGTATTGCATAGCACTGCAGTGCATTAGGAGATATGAAAAGTGTGTGGTTATTGTTTTCATAACATGCTGTTGTAACTTGTCTACCAAGAAAACTCTTTGAAAACGTATTATAAAGAACTCTTTATTCAAAGAATGACTTGTGGCTAATCTGTTGTTATTCTTGCTTGGTCTTCGTCAACATTCATTTCTTCACTGTTAATTTATTTGATTTTGTCTTACAAAAATGAAAAAATATTGCCTTCTGAGTTACTAATATTTGTGTTCTTTGAGTGAAGCTTTTAATTTTTAATTATAGCAATTAGACTTACCAAAAATCAATTAAGACATCAACCTCAATAAGTAGCCTTTTTTATTTAACTGGAATGTGTCTTTTCAGAGTTACTTGTTAATATGAAAGAGGTTGTAGAATGCGAGAGTTAACACTAGATTTGTTTTCTTTTAGGTAAAGATTTTCTTTAAAATTTTTTAGTGAAAGTTTGGGAGTAGCTTATATTTGTAAACTAAAGAGTATGGCTATACAATTTTAGAAGAGTCAGGTGAAAGATGGAAAGTGGTACCCTCTTGTTCCTTTGATCTGGACCATCTTTCTCTCCCTCCCCTCTCAGCTTACCCTAGCCTTGCTTTCTAAACTCTGTTCTAACAAAGAGTCTTTTGCAACTCCTTAAAGAACATCCAGAAGTGAATATAGCTTTTAGTTAGTAATTGCTATATTATTTCACCTGGTTTTTTCACATGCAGTAATATGGCCTATGAATAAGTTTTTAGCACCAAAATGCGTTTCTGATAGTATACTTTTAATGCAGATGTATATACCTGATATGGTCATGTTAGTATGTAAGTAAGCTATCTGGGTGTCTGAGTGGTGTGTATGTATGTGTACATGTGCATGTTTATGTATATATACACATATATTAATGTAACTGCAATTACAATAACAGTCCTTTTCATCAAAAAATACTATGTCAGTGCTTAAATTCATTTCAGGATGCCGTGTAGCTATCTTTTGGATTAATTTATTTATGTCTTAGGATCCGTATCTTTTTTTTTTTTTTTTTAATAATGTTCTAATTTTGGTTTTATTTTAGATTTTTGCTACTCAGTTTAAATAGCAGAGTTGGTTAACTGTGGATTTTTTTAATTGCATGTACATGAAGCACAGTTGTAGATTACTTACCCTTTGTAGTATATATTGGGATTTTCTTTGGAGATTCACAGAAAATCACATTTTGATGTGTTGATGATTTTCTGAGTAAAGGAATTAGTCTGAATATTGCTGGGATACTTTTATAGTTGGTTCCTAGGGCCAAAATTGAAAAGCCATAAATTTCCATCTTTTAAATATTTTACCAGTTGTTCATATAGAAAATATTCATTCTTTAGGATATATTTTAAGCTGATAAATTTTGAGTGTGTGATAGAGGTACAGATTTATTACTCCTATTTTAGATTACTTATTTTTGTCTTTTGTATGAGCATGTTAAATGTAAAGTGGCATTGTTACATTTGATTTGATTTCTGTGGCAATATGTCTGTATCCCTGGTACCTAACAAAATACTTCATACGTAATAAAATTATACTTAATGCCTATTGAATGGAGACGATGTTGTCACCATTTTCAGGAAAAGCTTTTGTGTACAGATTAAAATTAGATAGTCATCTTTTATGTTCCCATCAATACACCCTAGCTCAAGAGCTACTTATTTGTCGAATCCTGCTTCCTAAATATTGTAGTAACTTTCTTCACCTTGTCAACTACCTAGATATTTTGTTAAGATCCAAAGAAAACCTGCTTATAGTATTATGTGTTTAGTTTTTCTATCACACTTATTTTGATCTACAGCAGTTACAACATGGGATTAATATTATTCCCATTCTTATCCTGCTTTGTCAACTTCCCTATCTTTCCATCACCTTGTTTATTCCTTGTGTGGGAGGGGTGGAGGGGGCAGTCACGCAACGTAACCCTTTGTAGAATTCTTTTTAAGTTCTTCAAATATCTTCTACTAAAATATACTTCGATCAGTATGTTACATGCCAAAAAATATTTTATTGTTAAAAATTTTATTAGAATACTACCCTAATGTATAGTGTCTCTAAATTAAAATAAAGTTATGAGATCCTTTAAGATTGACATAATCTCCCAGCATTTTGGGAGGCCAAGGTAGGTGGATCATTTGAGGTCAGGAGTTAAGACCAGCCTGGCCAACATGGTGAAACCCCACCTCTACTAAAAATACAAAAATTAGTTGGGCACAGTGGCAGGCCCTTGGTAGTTCCAGCTACTCAGGAGGCTGAAGCAGGAGAATCACTTGAAACCAGGAGGAGGAGGTTATAGTGAGCTGAGATTGTGCCACTGCACTCCAGCCTGGGTGACAGAGCAAGACTCTTATCTCAAAAAAAAAAAAAAGATTGGCATAATCATCAACTAACATGTGCCTTCGGTGTTATTAACAGCTTAGTATCAGTAATTACAAACATTTGATTTTGTTTTGGGTTTGTTTTTTTTTTAAATTCCAGAGTGTCTCAAAATAGCTTTATGTCTAAGGAAACCATTTTTCCTTCTCTCTCCCCGTTCTTCTTTCCAACTAGTATATCATTCTCCATTATGTGGACTCAGTGCTTTCGAGAAATATCCGTATTACTTGTTATTTGACATCATCCTTTAAACTGAAGAGTAAAGCAGTTTCTGAAAGTAGTCTTCACTGGGAATGTATCTGGCGGCTTTAATAGTCAATAGTGATTAGCCTATATTGCTCACTTGATGAGCTAATGATTGTAGGCCTTACTAGCGACAGTTATGTCACCTCAATTATCTACTGTTACAGTTACACTACTAAATGCTGATCACTGTCATCAGCTGGTTGCCTTTTACTTAGCACTGAACCAGTCTAGTTAGATTGTGTTTAGGATCCTCAGCTTCTTCAAGTTTTAAAGTATTGTGTCTGAGAGTGAATTTATAGCATAGTTTATTAATTCCTAAATTGAGGATTTTCAGTGTGTTTTCTTTAAGGTAGATTGCAATATTGAATAATATTTAATGATGCTGCAGTGGGAATTTATTTTACTTCATTTGCACAGTTTTATAAAATACCTTTCTAAAAAACTCGAATTTTCAATTTTTATAAAGACATTCATATGAGTGATATCTTTAGGAAATGTTTAGAGAAAGTTTATTACAGAAGTTGGCATAATCCATATCTAGCTCTTGTGACTTTAGAGCAGTATTTTGAAAATTTGTACTCATGATTTCCATTTGTAGAAATTTTTGTTCCAAATTATGCTTAATAGATTGTTCATACAAATATTGCTTAAAAGAAATGCATTACGTAGAAACCTTTTTATAAAAATTAAAGTTTGCTGGAGCTGTTCTCTCTCCTTTCCATTCCGTCTCTTAAGCCAGCCCAAAAATGTAGTTTCTATAGGGTTCTTGTATCTGTAGAAATAGGTGTATAATTGACAGCTAAGGAGCTAGCAAATACTAATTCTGAAAGAACCTGTGTCTGTTTATGAAGAAATTATCTTTGACATACTGAATTCCCTCTTATATCCTAAAAAAAAATTAATGAAACCCTTCTTTACAAGGGCCTGATGTGAAATTAAAGAGTATGAATACCTACTAGTATTATAATACCAATAAAATGGGTTTTTTAATATGGATCTCTCTGTCTTGCCTATAAAAATATTAGCATTTTCTGGCTTCTGATGTGTCAATTTTTAAAAATTCTCCTTTAAACTTATTATAAATTATAGTACAAAGAGAACTGATATCAAAACCTTGAATAAGTGTTAACCTTTCAAAGCTTGATTCATTCACTTTTAAAATAAAGAAACCAATTTCCCTCCTGCTTTATACAGTTATAAAAACCAAAATGAATGTTGTTATAGTAAAAGTTAATTGGTCTGATTTTTTTATATAAAGGAATGTACAGTCATTCCGTTTCTAATTTAATTGAATTTATCTAAATGAAGAAAGCAATTTTTAAAAACAAATCTTTTTATGTATCTGCACTTTATATTCAGTGTAGATTTAAAGATATTACTGCCACAATTTGTTTTTCTCACCGTGTATACATATCAAGGAAAGAATCATTTGATCCCTGCCCCCTACTTTTCAGTAATGAGTAGTTAAGTTGTTACTTACATAATGAGTAGTAAATTGTCATTTATATGCAGTATTGAAATTTTTTTTTTTTTTTTTTTTTTTTTTTTTTTGCCCCCGCTTACCTGTAATTGAAGTTAAAGATCCATTTGGTGCTTCTGTGTTATATGGGTAGATTAATGGAAGAATTGTCACTGAACTGTTACATTGTGCCTGCCCACGATTTTTTTGTTTTGTTTTTTAGGATTTATAATATTTGGAGGTTTATGTAAGGCTCTTAGTTTTTTTTCTGAGCATGACTTGTTTCCATTCACCAAAGCTTCAGCCCCAAAGATTTTATTAGTTTAGGTGATTTGTTTCTATCTCAGAGTTGTTTTCCTGTTTTAAAAAGAACACAAAATACTTTGTTATCAAATCAATGTTTGGGACTTTAAATCTTTTGATGATTTCTGGTTTTAATAATCTGGCAAGTGCTGATTTGTGTGATTTATAATAGAAATCAAAGATTGCTTAAATGTAGCTTATCTAGGAGTAAATGTATTCTTTAGCCATATTAGAGCCAGAGTATAGAGTGCATTGTATTTAATGGAATATATGTACAGAAGCTGAAAACTTGGTATCTCACAAAATTGTGACTAAATGACATTATTCATCAAGCCAATAACATAAAGTTTTATGGGAATTCAGACATCTGATTTAAAGAATAAAGCAGGACAAAAGAAATTAGGGGAGAGACAATCATAAAGCACTAGTAGTCTGAAGTTTTTAGGAACAAATAACTTGGCAAGCAACAATAATCCCTAAAATCATCAATCCCTAAAATACATCATCGTATGTTAAGAGATAGCAAGACTCTATGTTTGTATTTAATGGATTATTAACTAATTCAGGAGAAATAACATAACCAAGTATGTCATGCAGATAATTTTAAGTACTTGCTATTTATTCATTTTTTTTTAAACTGAGTTATCCAAATCAGGATCCTTTCGTTTTTTTAAAGACAGAGTCTCATTCTCTTGCCCAGGCTGGAGTGCAGTGGTGCTAATGTAGCTCACTGCAGCCTAGGACTCCTGAGTTCAAACAATCCTCACCTCTCAGCCTCCAAATGGCTGGGTTATCCAGATCCTTGATGTCATATTAAAGATCCCAGGCCTGAATATGGGAAAGTCATGCATTTTATTTGTTATCTTTGCAATCAAGGGACCTGGCAGAGTCCATTTATAAAGTGCTTCATGAAATGGAAGAAAGGATGTGGTTAATTCAGAAAATGTGTGAAACCTGTGGAATAGACAATTCTGTTCAAAATGAAACAGGGTTCACTTTTGGAGGATGATACATGTAGAGACATTGATTCCTGGATTTTTTTTCTTTAAAGTTGGGTCATCTTCAGAAATAAAACTTTTGGCCTTTGAATTATGTTGTTTAAACTTTCAAAGTTTTACAGAAGTTAAAATGATCTGGAGAATACTAGAGGTCTTAATAGTATTCTCGTTAATGTAAGGAATAAGAAAGGGTAAACTACTGTTAATAAATGTTGAAACTTGCTTTATCGGATATAAGGCACAGGTTGTCTGTGTTTGGCTATTGTGAGGAATTTTTTTAAAAAGAAAAAGAGCAGAGTCCTTGCTCTGGGAACATAATAATCCATTGCAGAGAGAGCACAAGAACTAGTACATATTTTAACCTTTGATTATTGTGTGTTTATCTGCAGGAAAATATTCTGGTATATTAGTATCAAGTCAGTATGTCTGTGATGTGAACTTAATCTAAGCAGAACAATCACTTAGGTAACATTTGCTTTAAAAAAAAAAAAAATTCCGTGATGGATGAAAGGTCAAATACTTTGGGTTATCTGTATTTATAAACCCATAAAGATCATAATGTTTCAAATACTGCAAAAAAAAAATTTCTATTCTTAAAAATTCTGGAAATGTACTCATTTGTCTCTCAAATATAGCAACTCAGGAACTATCCAGCAAGTACATCTGTAAGTGAACATGAGAAATTGTGAACCATAGAGTTAGGCAATCAAGAAGCATCTATTGACCATCCATATATGTACTTAATATTATGTAGATCATGTGGAAAAGGGAAGATATATACTCTGAAACATGATGTTCCATCAAAAAGACACATACTGAAGTAGAGATATTCATTCAAAGACTTTTAAATGAGGTGCAAAATGTGTTCAGTTTGGGGCTGAAGATACGCAATGCAAAGCTAAAGTTGACTTCTTTTACTTCTACCAGTATTCTAAAAAAAAAAAAAAAAAAAAAATGACCCTCACTGATAAAACTTAACTAGTTAAATTAAGAAAGCCAATACAGAGAAATATTACCTGATTTCAAAATGACACAGAAGTTAAACTCAACATTAGTTAGAATTCTTAGCAATTGAAGTCTGGGATATTACCAGTCATGAGTATTGCATGTTTGTTGGGTAAAATTATTGCTGTGCATGTCCTTAGAAGAACAGAAGCCTGAAAGTTACTGAAATAACTCCTTTGTGATACTGAATAAAAGTTTTGAAAGAATTAAAAGGTTATTCTTCCATTAAGATTAATGTTTTATATCTCCATCTTGAGTTAGTTGATTGTATTGTCTTAATCTTCTTGATAGCTATTTACTTTTCTGTCATGATTAATTTTTATTCTTTACATAAGCGCTATTATCATTTGCATGTTATAAAGGATAGTATTAATGTTGATTGTAAGTTACTAATATTTCCTGCTATAAACCACAAAGGTACTCTTTGCTCCCAATTCATAAAATTTATCAGGTAAGATTTTTCTTTTTATACTTCCACTCAAAGTAAGTAAAGGAAGCTAAAATTGCCATCTTTAGTAATCATTAAGGACAAATAATCCTGAATAAGTAGCTTTTTCTACTTCTACTTTATTTTTTAAACTGTCAGGAAGATAGTCACAGTTTATTTCTTTGTAAGAACTATTTGTGTGTGTTTGTGTGTATGTGTGTAGGATTAAGTAGTATAATGGCTCTTATTGTCTTATTTTTTATTGTCTTGACTCTTTCGTGGGAAGATATGAACTTGAATTTTCTAAAAGTACTTGAAATGTACTTTTCAGATACAGACATTTATATTTTAAAATATTTGTCATCTATTTATCCTATGTTACATGTTTCTCTTGTCTTCAGTTAAATTGTATATATTGATTTGTCTGTTTGAAGAAGTTCTCCATAATGCTAAAGGCATTACCATGCCTTCAAATAGACAGTGATAGGTAAAAGCATATGTAAAGCTCTTGTCTCAGCCACCATACACAACTGCCAAGATCATAGAAAAGGAGGAGGAGTGGTAAGTGTCTTCCAACACTTCTCACTTGTATTGAGGGGTAACATTAGATTCAAACTACTGCAGACCTACACAAAACAAAATTTATGTATTACCAAGAATGTGAAGTATACTTCTTACTGCAAATCCATTTGCAAATGTCAGTGAATCTCTAGTTTCAGAAAGTTTTAAGTCAATGCAGACAAATTGAAGACATTATATCAAAAATTTATTATATAATTACTTTTCATTTTTATGGTGGTATCATGTTTTTAAAGTTGTTACATAATTATATGTATATATGTACACATACATATATATTAACTATATTGTCACTTTAGGGTTAAGAGTATTATAGTTGTGTTCTATTAAAATAAACAGGTGACTTAGAAAACATAAATACTAATATTTTTATTGTGCTAATTTAGTTAAAATTTTCCTTTTATCTTCAGATTTACATTTTTTTTTTTTGTTTACCTTTCATTAATAGGTAGTATAGATCAATCAGTGTTAAAAGAATTACCCCCTGAACTCCTGGCAGAAATTGAGTCCACCATGCCACTTTGTGAACGTGTGAAAATGAACAAACGCAAGCGTAGCACAGTTAATGAAAAGCCAAAATATGCTGAAATCAGTTCAGATGAAGATAATGATAGTGATGAAGCTTTTGAATGTAAGTATCACAGAACTCTTTGTTATTATTTTAGAGTTTAAAAGCAGGTTGATGTGTTTTTCTCATTTATAATTTGGGGGTTTAGCAAGAGCACAGTCACCTTAATTCTTAATAACACAGTATAGTAAGTTTTTTTCTCTATACTTTAAAAATGCGTGAAAGATGAGATCAGTTGGCACCAAGAAAAAATATTAAATGAGCTACAATTAAGTTTAAAACACAGGTAGGTATGTGTCTGTATGCATTCAGCAAACATATATTGAGCTCCTATTATATGCTAGACACTGAGAGTAAAAATACAAATAAGATATGGCCCCTGTCTTCAAAGAGCCTTCAGTCTAATGGGGGAAGTATGTAAATAAATAATTGCAGTATGCTGATAAAAGTACAGTGATAACAGTTAATCCAGGGTGCTATGGGAACACATTGGATTGGCATCAAAATCAGAGTGGGGGCTCAGGGAATGCTTACTGGAAGAGGTGACACTTGAGTTGAGTCTTGAAGGACACGTAGGAGATAGCCAGATGAAGAAATATTTAAAACCATACTATCACTAAATTATGAATGGATTAGCCACATTGCAGATTATCTCTGTGGTTTGGACCTGGCTTCTCCTTTTTGCCCAGCTGTGTCCTGGAATTCCTCCCTTGTTTCACTGTTTTCCAGAGCTGGCTTCTTCACTACACAGCTACCTCTCTACAACACTGTGATCACCTGTCTTTGCACTAGACTTGCTATACCTCGCCTGTCTTCCTACTGGTCCACTGAAAAAGTTCTTCTCTTTTATCCCTATCTTCCTTCTTCTGGAGCAAGAGAATTGAGCCTAGCCAAGAGGGGTCAGCAACCTTGTTTGACTTAAACGGCATTCAGTGGAAACAGACTATGGGAGATCTTCACTTGTGTGCCAACTGACTTAGTCATAATGACCAAAAGAAGTGGGAAGACCACCAGTGTTCTACCTTTTCCACCTAGTGTCCATAGATTGAGGTGTGACAAGCAAGGGCAGGAAGGACAGATGCATGCCGCCATTTTTAAATGTATATTGCTGATGGAAGCCCTTCACCTCCTCCAAAGTTTTTAATGTTAATTTACTGATTTTTTTTTAATTGTGAGCTCTTGAGCTATGAGCAGTAGACTATGAATACTGAACAAATCTGAAAAAGGTTTTAAAAGTGAAATAAAATATACAGCAAACTTAATCAACATTTAATCATGTATAATTGTTATAATTTGTATTATGAAATGTATTGATACACAGTATATTAAAATGGCTAAAGTTAATTTTTTTTATTACGATCAGACATTTTGGTCATATGGGGATGTGGTTAGCTCTGGAAGGTGAGAAGATAAAAGAAACATGGGGCCCAGGAACTCACTCCCTTTAATATACATGCCTTACCACTCTGCCTCTTTCCCTCTAATAAACATATCACCCATATCTAGAATAGCCAAGAAGGAGGAGTCCCTGAATTCCAGTTTGATTTCAAATAACATTTCAAATCCAGTTGACGGATAGTGGCTGCCTCCATTACTCAATTGCAAAGATTTCTGAAGCTGTCTCATAGTTAAGTGGAAAGGATAACATCATCAGAAATCTCCATGAAATATAAAATAGTGGAGAGTAGAGCCACACATCCCTCATGTTTGTCACCAATGCAGCCACCATTCATTTCCCCTTGCTTTCTATCATGAAAGCTTTTGTCTCGTCTTATGGAGGCATGTAGCTTTGTTGTAAAGCCATGGATCCTGTTATATCTATGCCCAACTATATTGAAAGGTAATATTTATTTTAAAGAACCTGAGCTTCACCCACTGCTAGAAGAAAGGAAAGTTTCTCTAGATTTTTAAAGAGATGTCAAGAGTAGCTTCCTGTTTTTCTTCACTTATTTCTATACGAGTAACTATAGAAAAGTGGACACTGGAGCCACTGATTTGAGTAGTGAAAGAAGTCCAAATGGTTGTTCACATAAACAACCAATTGTTATACCACAACAGAAACAGTGTAGTGAAAATATAGCACAATACAAAATGTGAAACTATTATGAGAACATTAAGTTGCAAGCATTATGCTGCTTCGAGAAAGAGAGAGAGAGACTTTTTGAAACTTAACAGTTTAATCAAATTGGTTTCTCAAAATCTAAAACCAAGGAAATAGTTTTGTTGAAGGTTAGGGGAAAATGTTGAAGGATAACTTTGGAAGTTGGACTACACAGATTTGGATGGCCATAGCACAAATGTAAGGTCACTGGGTACCTGGGGGAAATGGAGAGAGGGACGATGTAAGAAACTCAAGAGGTACATAGGTGAAATTTGGAAAGAGAGGAGAGAGAACACCCAAATCATATTTTACATACCTCTCTTTTGAGTCCTTTCCCCTCCCCTGCTTATTCCAAGGTAATGAGAGAAATGGAGAAAGAATAAACTAGCCACAATGAGTTGGTATCCTGATAACCTCATTATAACACAATGTGTTATGGAAGTTGTTTGTTTTTTTTTTAATGTCACCCCATTTTTATCTAAATTGTCTAAAATTTGATGAATGTGAAATAAAGATTTACAAGATCTGTGGATAGTTACCACCAATACAGCATATTCTATGTAATTACAAACCACTATAAGATTTTTCAAGCATTTTCTACTCATAGGATTGAATGCTTGAAATGGATTTATGAAATTAATTAAAATGTACAAAGACTAAAGCAGGTCATATTTGAGGTTGTAAAATACTAATTTCTGGTGCGGTAACTCATGCCTGTAATCCCAACACTTTGGGAGGCCGAGGTGGGAGGATTGTTTGAGACCAGCCTGAGCAACATAGCAAGACCCCTTCTCTGCCTCCGTGAGAAAATAGTGCTTTCTGAAGTAGTTTGCTTATTAGTTGCCATCCCTAAGTACTGAAATTTAGGCATTTCAGTACTTGTGAAAAAAAATCTGAGGAATTCTATATAGAAATGACATGTTTCTCTCTCACAAATACATACACACAGCCTACTTATATTAGTGTATGAAACAAGTTGTCACTAAAGGAATATACTAGAGCATACTATAATCATAAAAGAGGAACAGTCCTATCACTCTTCACATACCTCATAACCAAATTCATACCTAATTATGAAGAAAATCCCAGATGTTTATATCCATTTACATTTGTGGTTTATATGAACCTTTTTGCTCTCCAAGCCTGTGACCATAAAGAAGAGGAAACATAATGACCTTTTCCTGCCATGTTGTTCCTAGATTGGCTAGAAGAGTCCAGAACCAGAAACCAAACTAGATTCTTGAACAAGAATAGATAGGGTAGCATTTAAGAATAAGATTAGCCAGAGTGTAGACATTTATTACCCACACATGAAGACACTGGCACAAGCATAGAGTGCCTGGGCCAGAGGTTGGCATCCTTACATCTAAGCCAAGTAGGGGAGTTAAGCAAAACATTTGTCTTAAGTATTTGTGTATTTATCATAGTTAGGGATTCAGAAAAGAGCAGTTGCTAGTCAAATAACAGACTAGAAAGTTTATCATTGTCAGCAGCAAGTGGTCACAACAACAACCAGTATATGATCTCAAGGTAGGACACATTGCTTCTCTACGCTGGTTTTAACTTGGTGGTACCTACTACATCCTAGAACAGACATGGTAAATATTTGTCACTTATAGTGCCCCCCAGCTCTTACTGCAGACATTTCTAATCAGTCTTTCTTGCTGAACTATGATGCTTTCTCAGAGCTCAGAGTTATTTTCAACATAATATTCTAGGCAGCTATTGCCAATTGATGAGAGTTGATGTGTCAGATGAAATCTGTTTGCCAGGTCTGCCTAAAGGCTCCTGTCAGTACGGGTGATTTTAGCAGAATGCTAAAATGATGGGGAAAAGATTGAAGGTAACATATATAATCATGCTTATGAAGCATACATAAGCTTAGAAACTTTTCTTGGGTTTAAGCAAGCCTTTTGTTGGAGAACTGAATTCATTATGTGAGTATTTACAACTGTACAGGTTTATTCTATCTCTGTAGGCTTGTCTTGTTAGGTCACCAGGGCTTATGGAATTTATCACTGTGAGTTGTGGGTTTAAGTTAGCTATTAATTGATGGTGTACATGGTTACCCATATTCTGTAACACTTTCTCAAATTTGACTTCTCCAAACCCTGCTCCCTATCAGTAATCTACATGCTTTAAGGTGGTTCTGTTTTTCATCCAATTCCTAAACATAGTTTGTTTTACAGCCTCAATTAATCTTGAAGTTTAGGTATAACCCTTACTGACTTGCTGAATAAATGTCATTGAAATGAACACCATAGTTTAATTTTAAGAACCTTTCTATCTGTATTTATTAGGAATAAATACTGAGTTCGTGTAAAGATCTTAAAATCTGGGTAGATTGTGCTAAAATTAGTGATACTCTTTCTATATCATAACTTAAACTTCTGGGTAGACAAAATCACTCTGAATTTCCTAGACCCTATGGAATGAAGATTTTTTTCCCCATGTGGTTCATTTGTAAAGTACAAGTTTTAATCATCTTTTTAAATGAGGTAAATTATTTGTCATGGGGATTTGCTTCTAGCCTCTAGGAAACGACATAAAAAAGATGATGATAAAGCTTGGGAATATGAAGAGCGTGACAGAAGAAGCTCTGGGGATCATAGGAGAAGTGGCCACTCTCATGAAGGAAGAAGGAGTTCAGGTGGTGGTCGTTATCGAAACCGAAGTCCATCAGATTCTGACATGGAAGATTATTCTCCTCCTCCCAGCCTTAGTGAGGGTAATTCATCAGTGTCAACGGATTTCTTACATAAACCAATTTAAATTTAGGGCTTAGTCAAAATATTTTTGAAGAATATTTTATATCTTTTTATGAGTTAATTAACAACTAATTTTCAATTAAGACAAAAATACTTAGTTTCTATGTGCAGTGATTATTGTTTAAGTCTTTAACATTCAGGAAAAAAACTAGAAACAAAAATGGAATTATTTTAAGTTGTCATTCCTGCATTTCAGTACTTCTTCTTGTTCATTTTAGTTGCTAGGAAAATGAAGAAAAAAGAAAAACAGAAGAAAAGGAAAGCATATGAACCAAAACTAACACCTGAAGGTAACACTTTAGTTTATTTAATTTGTCTTTATTCATATTCTTCAGCTTCACATGTCTACTTGGAATGTGAGAATAATGAATGTATTTTTCTCTCTTGCAGAAATGATGGACTCTTCAACTTTTAAGAGATTCACAGCCTCGATAGAGAATATTTTGGATAATTTGGAAGATATGGATTTTACTGCATTTGGTAAAATCAACTTAAAATACATTTACCCATACTCTAAGTGTCTAACTTTCTGTCAGTTACTCCAGAGGATACAGAGGCATGCTCCGTGCTATCAAGAAATGAAATCTAGTTGTGAAGTCAAATCTAGTCTGTTACCAAGAAATTAAAAACTTTAGTACAAATCTCAAGTATAGATTAATCAAGTCTGAATAGTATCTAAAGAATCCTGAATAAGTTAGAGTAATTAAGAAAGTCTTTATGCAGGTGAGGAGGCTTGAATAGGCCCTGGATAATGAAGGTACGGATAGGAGCAAATATGCAGAAATAAGCATCTATTCTTCTGTTCATTTATTCTAATGACCAATATTTATTGAATACTTACTGTATGCCAGTAGTATGTTAAGTGCTAGAGATGCAAAAATAAGTAAAACCCAAACACCTGGCTTTAGGGAATACAGATTCTAATATGGAAACCAAAATAGTAAACCAATTAGAATACAGTAGGATTAATGTTATATTCATATATTACTTTTACAATGACATAAAGATTACATCTATAAATATTAAAATATGTTTATAAAAACACTGCTTACAATGTATAGAGCTATTCTTAACAATCTTATGCCACCTTCAGCTGGTAAAATAAGTTATTTGTTTTGTGAGAATTACTTGCCTATCATTTTGTTTGCTGATTATTTAGAATGTCAGTTTCATCTTTTTTAAAACTTTGCAATTCTATGCTAAGAAATTGTCTTCTGTATCATTTAGGGTCCCAAAAGGACAAAGGGCACTCTCAAATTAGGATAATATGAGGAGGAGTTATTTACAAAGAGACCAGTTAAAAAGATGGAGGCAAAATAGTACCAGAACCCAAGGTTAACAGTCTTAAACCAAAAGAGTGAGGCTACAGAAAAGTCACCAGAACTCATTCTGCAAGAAAAAAAGTTGTAGAGTAGACTGCCTGGAAAGAAACAATACCTTTTGGTCAGGGGACAGAGCCAGCCTGAGGAGACCTTGTAAGCAAAGAGTAAGAGATACAAATACTTGACCTTACACTCTTTAATCTTCTAACAGGGCACCCTACTGGCCAAACCCAAACAAAAGCCAGAGGGCATGGGAGACTCTTGATGTAGTCCGATCAGGTCAACGTCCTGAGGCAGAGTGTGTGGTTGAAAAGAGTCAAGAGTGTATCTAAAGTAATAAAGATAAGATACCTATCTCATGTTCCCATTTTTGTCATAAATCTGACTTCAATTTCTGTCCTTTTTCATTTCGGGTTTACTTGAGGTTTATATATAGAGGCCTCTTAGGTTGTTATTTGTTTAGTTTGTGTGTCTAAAAATTTTATTAGAAAGTTAAGCTTGACATTTGGAGCTATTTCGTTTACCTAAACTTGTTTATTTGACTTGATTTTGCAGGTGATGATGATGAAATTCCTCAGGAACTGCTATTAGGAAAACATCAGCTTAATGAACTTGGCAGTGAATCCGCTAAAATAAAAGCAATGGGTATAATGGATAAGGTATCTCACCAAAATAAAAATGTATACATTTACTTCATAGAAATATTTGAAATTAAAGTTTTCAGGGTAAATTATAAAATTTATGTAAATAGTAAAAAGAAAACTCATTGACCTCTGAGAGTCTAAATGAATTTTTTTGTTTTTTACAAAAGAATAAAAGAAGTATTCTGCAAATTATTCTAAAGAGAATCATATTCCTGCATTGAAAGAGGGCATGGACTTTAATTTTTTCAGAGTTTTTTTTTTTCGTTTTCTCAAATATTTAGATTATTTAAATGCAGAAATACATTACATTTTTCTTTGACATTTGCTTTAGTCATTTAGGGTCGTGAGTAGAAGTTCTAAGTGGGAAAGTTTTCTTACTCTTTAAGAGGGTAACAATGCTATTTCCTCCATAGCTCAAAGGGAATAATTGTACAGATTGTTTCTTGAATAGTATATAACTTTTACCAGTGATTGATAAAAGAATTTATGTTGCTATTTTAGCTTTCAACTGACAAAACTGTGAAAGTCCTAAATATCTTGGAGAAGAATATTCAGGATGGGTCAAAGCTTTCTACTTTGTTAAATCATGTAAGTTTAAGATCCATACTGTTAATTTTACCCTTAATGTTATTAAGATCTATAGTAGTCCCCCACTTCTCTATTGTTTCATTTTTCATGGTCTCAGTTACCTACAGTCAACTGTGAGCTGAAAGTAGGTGAATGATTTTTATTACAGTCTATTGTTCTATTTTTTATTAATGTCATTAATCTCTTCCCATGCCTAATTTATAAATTAAATTTTATCTTAGGTATGTATGTATAGGAAAAAACATAGTGTATATCGGGTTTGATACTATCCATAGTTTTAGGCATGCACTCGAGGTCTTGGAATCTATCATCTGTGTGTTAGGGAGGGACTAATGTGAATTTTTTCACAAATGACTTTCATGTGCAGGGGAAATTTCACATTTTGTTAATTTGAACATGTTAGCATGAATTACTAGTTACATTCATTAGCATTGCTAATAAAACTTCACTTTTAGTAATTCAGAATTAATGTTACATATTGTCAATTCACAGCTTTGCCATAAAGAACAGTAAAGACATGAAAATTTTTGTCAGTTTCAGGGACCATTCTTTAGTTTATGCTCTTCCTTATGTAATTGTATGAATGTTTAAATTTTGTTTTTGATTTATGAGATGATAGGTAGTAATTCTTTTTGTTGACCTTTCCTGAAGAAATAATATAGTTAGAAACTTTATCATGATTTCTGAATGTATACTAATTTTTAATTAATATGCATTACTCCTTATATACCATTTTTATACCTACCTCAAAGGGTTGTTAAAAGGATTAAAGAATTAATTCATGTAAAGTACTTATAACAGTGTCTGGCATACTTTAACTTCTCAGTAAATGTTAACTGCCGCTGTTACTATATTTTAATATGTTTATATCAAAAGCAGTAGCAACATGGTTGCAATGGTTTATTGAGTGAAGTAAATTTCCTGGGATTTGCCTTCCTAGCATTGTAGTGGACTGTAAATTATATGTGCATTCAAATTGATCTTGATATCTCTGACATTAATGAATGCAAACACTAATGCTTATAGGCATTTAATAAGTTCTGAGTTGATAAATTTTCTTTTTTTTTTTTTTTTTGTTCCTAATAGAGCCAGGGTCTTGCTTTGTCTCCTGGGCTGGAGTGCCGTGCTGCAGTCATAGCTCATTGTAGTCTCGAACTACTGGGCTCAGGTGATCCTTCCACCTCAGCCTCCCAAGCTACTAGGACTACAGGCATGCCCCACAATGCCTGGCTAATTATTTAAAATATTTTGTAGAGGCAAGGTCTCACTCTGTTGCTCAGACTAGTCTCAAACTGCTGGCTTCAAATGATCCTCCTGCCTTGTCCTCCCAAAGCTCTGGGACCACAGATGTGAGGCACTACACCTAGCCAAATTTTCTTTATTTTTAAAGGCCTGATTATAAAAGTAACATATTTATTGCAGAAAATTTCCAAAACGAAAAGCACCAAAAAAGCCATATTCTAATCTAGCAATAACCATTTTGAACACTTTTGATATATATGCTTCTCATGTATACATATGTAGTATATATATTTAATACAAACACTAGATTTCATTTTGTCTTATGAGGGAAATGCTCTTGGTGTTTGCAAAAGCCACAGGATTGCTAGGAGATCTATCTCCATGGAATAAAACAAGCTTGTCCAACCTGTGGCCCACTGGCCCATGTGGCCCAGGACAGATTTGAATGCAGCCCAACACAAATTTGTAAACTTTCTTGAAACATCAGGAGGATTTTTTGCAATTTCTTTTTAAGCTCATCAGCTATCGTAATTGTTAGTGTATTTTATATGTAGCCCAAGACAGTTCTTCCAGTGTAGCCCAGGGAAGCCAAAAGATTGGACACTCTTAGAATAAAATATGTAGAAAAATAATCTCAGATGGTAGTTTTCTGGATTATTAAGTATATTTATATTTTTAAGTGCCCTCTCTTTAAACTACTTTTTGCATCATAGAAACAAAGGACTTAGAGAAACCTAAAGTAACAATCTACTCGATTGTTAGTCTACAAGTTACTTAGATACTTCACCAAGAAACATCATCAGAAATCTAGAGTTCTGGAGAGCTGGCTGACTCAGTCTTAAGGAAATTACTTTCATTCCTAAAAAACTGTAACAGTATTTAATATTTTGTAGATAGCCTTAACGTTTGGCATGAATCATGAACCTCCTTAACTGATTCTTCCAAACAAACAGCAATGTCTGCATCAAAGACAAGCTATTTTATCTTTCCTTTGTGAGTTTTTAGGCATTACTGAACAGAAAGCCCTGTCTGCTTTACATATTATACATTGTGTTTTTGTTCATTTTCCCAGTGTATAAGCTTTGAATAGGATATATCTGGAAGTAGTCCTATAATATAGTTTATATTTCATAACTAAAGATGTGATAGAAGGATTTTTACTTTAACAGTGAGATTACTCCTAATTGCAGTGTCAAGTTACTGATGTGTAGATTAAAATAAGGTCTTCTCTCAGTTCTTAAATTATCTGTTTTAAAAAATGTCTTCATTAGTCTGCATATTACTACTTTTTAATCTCAGTTTCAGAAGCAGTGTTGTTGAAAAGCAGGTGTTAGGAATGATTGTCAGTAACATTTTAGTACTAAGTAAGTCTTTACCCTTTGTCATTAACTTTTGCTTTGTCATCACAGCAGCAAGCAGAATTTATAAAGTTTTTAAACTATCATAATGTTTATACCCAAAACACAAAATTAATTTATATACAGTTAAAGTGATAGATAGATAAAGCACACAAAGGATAAAGATAATTATAACTTTGTCAGTAGGGTGTCATCTAGTGGTGAAATGAGGTAGAGTATATAAAGTTTGAAAACATTGAAACACAAATTGTGCTCAAAGTAGTATCAGTATTTGTACCTCATTCTGGATATTCTTTAAAGAATTAACACACATCATAACACTGTTTTCCACCAGTGAAAATCAAGTAAATCATAATTTTAATGTATATTTTAAACCTATAAATGTGTTTATTTCCATTTCATTAACAATGTACTGTTTTACAGAATAACGATACTGAAGAAGAAGAAAGGTTATGGAGAGACCTTATTATGGAGAGAGTTACAAAATCAGCAGATGCTTGTCTTACAACTATCAACATTATGACATCCCCTAACATGCCAAAAGCTGTGTACATTGAGGATGTAATTGAAAGAGTTATACAGTACACTAAATTTCATTTGCAGAATACACTTTATCCTCAGTATGATCCTGTTTACAGATTAGATCCTCATGGAGGTTAGTTCGTATAATATCAAAATTATTGTAAATTTTTGCCATGTTAGATGAGTCAAAATAGGACTTAAAATGGCACCAAAATTTTTGAATCATATAAGTTGTAATAAACACTGATTTTGATTATGGATTTGACTAGAATATAGTACTTGTTCAGTCATAATTTCTTTAGGAACTACTTATATATAATAGAAGTTATTTCTACTTGTCAGGGAAAATCTCAGAAAATACTACCTTCTGGTTTCATTTATCATTTCCCCCTAATTTACCCAAAAAAGCAGTTGTCTACAAAATGGATTGATTGAAGATAAATACTCCTTTTGTTCTTAACCTTTATAAATTAACAACGAAATGTATACATTTGAAGGGAGTAAGGTCAAACTTGGGTTCCTGAATAATGAACTTGATGATTTGTTGTATAATTGAAAATTAATTTAAAGGGAAATATAATCTTACTATCCTGCTGCAATGGAGAAAAGTAGAAATCAAGATAAAATAATATTTTAGATACAAGGATTTAATAGCCCCTGAAGATTATCTGTTGCAAGAATGTTTCTAATAGAATATCTCTAGAGAGTAATTTTCTATTTTAATAAATAAAAAGCTTTATCTTCCAGATTCTGTTTTTATGTAGCTTAAAAATTGTGTTCTCTTAATTCAAAAACAGTTTGAGTACTGTTTATTAAAAATTATTAAAACTTGATGTTTTCCTTGTCTTGAATTTGTTTCATTTTAGGAGGCTTATTAAGTTCAAAAGCAAAACGGGCTAAATGTTCTACCCATAAGCAGAGAGTAATAGTAATGCTTTATAACAAAGTTTGTGACATTGTTAGCAGCTTATCAGAACTGCTAGAGATACAACTTCTTACAGACACAACAATTCTTCAGGTAAGTTTTTTTGGTAAGCATTTCGTATATTTCTAAACTAAATGATTGAGTCCAGTATAACCTAGCACACTCAATAATAAGACCAGCACTATATTATCAGTAATTTTTCCTATTAAGAGTATGTTATATCTAAATTGAAGAAATAAAACTTCAGGAGTTATAAAAAGACATTTTATCAGGAGACAGATAAATGTAGTGTAAATTCCAGACTCTAAATTCTTTGAAAGGTAGGTTATATTTTCATGCAGATATTAATTGTTTGTTATTTCTTTATATTCCTATGACATTTATAAACTCAAAAAGTAGAGATTAGAGTACTGATAGCTATGAAACAATGTACCTGCTGTATGTGCTAATGTGCTTTGAGGATGAAGAGGAACAGAGAAAAGAATAGATGCTGATTCGGTGGCGGGAAGAAAAAATGCCGCCTTAGTGTTTTCCAGTAAGCTTATGAATGTATTGGAATTAAGTAAGATAGAATTACTGAAATCAACTAATGTTGTATACTACTTACTCTTTTCTTTTAAACAGGTTTCATCTATGGGAATAACACCATTTTTTGTGGAAAATGTCAGTGAACTACAGTTGTGTGCCATTAAGTTAGTCACTGCAGTAAGTATAATCAATTTGTATTTTTAGTTACCCCACAAATAAAACAATATTGGTGTCATTTAATCCAAACTTCCAAAAAGTTATGATGGTACCTGGTTTTCAGTACATTCATTTCAATCTAAGGACTGTTTTACTAAGTCTTATTAGACTTTATGAATTGAGGATTTATTTTTCTGTTTTGTTAATGTTTTGAGTTATTCTGTTTCTGTCACATTTGAAACGCTTCTAAATATTTGCAAATATTTCAGCTAATAATTCCTTGATATTTATAATAAAGTTAGAATTGTTTAAAATCATTTAAATCTTGTCTGTCTATAGCTAAGATATCATAGTCCTTTAAATGAAACTAGTGTACTCTTTGACTTCTATAAGAATGTTATAATTAATGATAGGAAAATTGAGCAACTTACCTTAGATACTGAAAACATTTTCATTCTAAATGGCAGGTAATTTTTTTAACCGCATGATATTATTTTTTGGTTCGTTTTCTATTAATTATAAGTTTAACTTGGAATCTTATAATTACTAAACAGGTATTCTCAAGATATGAAAAGCATAGGCAGTTAATTTTGGAAGAAATTTTTACTTCACTTGCAAGATTACCAACCAGCAAGAGGAGTTTAAGGAACTTCAGGTAATTAATTACAACAGAGGTCAAGTATAATGAAGAACCCCCATTATATTGAACTGTCGTACATTTATTCTTCATTCTGTCTGATTTATACTTTAATAATTAAAAACTAGGCAGTTACATCAGAACAACATGAAGAATAGCTTAGATGTGTGAAATAACATGGCATATTTAGGGGGCTTAGAAAAGTTCACTGATTCTCAAAGGTAAAGATCTGTGGAAGGGTCTTTCATAATTGGCACTGTTAACATTTTAGGCCATATAACATTTTGTTATTCTTAGCTGTCTAGTGCAATATAGGATGCTTAGCAGCATCCCTGATCTCTACCCATTAGATGCCAATAGACACCCTTCCTCCTTCCACTTGTGGCAACCAAAATTATCTCCAGGCACTGGAGAGCAAAATCATTCCTTACTACAAACCACTAGTCAGTGCTATTGCAAATATGGCTCAAAAGAATCAGATCAGTTCAAAGAGGATTTTACAAGATTTTTTTGTCTCAAAAAAAAACAAAGATTACTCTAATGGCAGTATGGAGAATAATCATGGGGATTAAATGCTCTTTAATCACTAAGCACACTGTTAATAAGGAATGTTATCCACTGCTATAGTCAGTATTATTGTCTTTGCCATTATAGATAATCACCGGAATTATCTTAATATTCCTGAGTGATTAAAAGTGTTGACGTGGTATATAGGATTATTTTTAAGATTGCTTTGAAGACTTCTTCTCTAAAATAATTATTTTATCTTAATCATTTTTTGGACTAATTGTATACTGATAAACATTTATTGTCTGTTAAACCTGAAGAAAAACTATCAACATATAAAAGAATGCTTAGATTTTTACAATATCTATAGAACAAAAGATGTGGACATTAATTTTTTATAATCTATACTACCAACACTAGCACAGATGATCAAGAGCTGTAGCAGATTTTAATACCAAATGAATAACAGATTCAACAGATGAGTAGCAAAATATATGGGCATTTGGAAACTTTGAAGACTTTTATCATTTTCAAAATCATTTTGAGAAATGTTTAGTATTTTATTATGAATTTTTATCTGCAGTGTAGGTAAAGCATAGAAGTTTTTATTAATACTGTATTTTTCCTTTGACTGTTTTAATTATCTGAGCATGCCTAGGCATTTACTTGATGTTTTTGCTAACTTATGACAAATAATTACACATAAGAACACTATTATAAACGCTAAAATCATGCCTAGAAATATTGGCAAACAAAGTATCGTGAAACTTTCAGACAATAGATGACATCTAAATGAGAGTATCTTGATACTCCATACAAGTTTTTTTTCTTCATTAAAGGTTAAACAGTAGTGATATGGATGGAGAACCTATGTATATTCAGATGGTTACAGCACTGGTTTTACAACTTATTCAGTGTGTGGTACACTTACCATCATCAGAGAAGGACTCTAATGCAGAAGAAGATTCAAATAAAAAAGTAAGGAATCTATTAAAGGTTTACAACTGTACTTTATTGAAGGAAACATCTGTATTCTCTGTCATTCTCATAAAACGGAAATTCTTTTTTTTTTCCTTCTATCTTTTTGAGATGGAGTCCTGCTCTGTCACCTAGGCTGGAGTACAGTGGCACGATCTCAGCTCACTGCAACTTCTGCCTCCCAGGTTCAAGCTCCTGAGTAGCTGGGATTACAGGCACACACCACCACGCCCAGCTAATTTTTGTATTTTTAGTAGAGACGGGGTTTCACCATGTTGGTCAGGCTGGTCTCGAACTCCTGACCTCGTGGTCCACCCTCCTCAGCCTCCCAAAGTACTGGGGTTAGAGGCGTGAGCCACTGTACCTGGCCAAAACTGGTGTTCTTAAGTAGAGGTTCATGGCTGGGCTTTAAGGTTCTTTTGGAGCACTAGACGTGGTGTTGGAAGAGTTGAGTTCTGGTTCTATCTACCAGTCATAAAACATATAAATCATTTTAATCTTTCTGAGTTCATTCTTCAGCTGTAAAATGGGGGTGATAATATTTATCGAAACTACTATACCAGGTTGTAAGGGTCAGTGAGATACTAAATGTGAAACTGAATAAGACACTGTAATATATGTGCATGTTGAGTATCCCTGATCCAAAAATCTGGAATCGGAAATGCTCCAAAATCTGAAACTTTTTGAGTACCAAAATGATACTCAAAGGAAATATTCATTAGGGCATTTTGCATTTCAGATTTTCAGATTAGGGATGCTGAACCCGTATATAAATGCATAACATAGGATTATAATAACATTAAATTCATGTGGAAAATGAGTTTCTTCCCTCCCTAATAGGTAGCTCATGCTGAAGATTTGCTTTTGGTTTTATAGCTTTTGGAGATGTTTAGAATTTTTCCAAGTGTATACTTTTACCTCAAAAAAAGTTTAAGAGAAACAGATAATTTTGTTTATCTACTGTTAGAGCCAAGCATATGTGTGTATCTTTTGGGGAATAATGATAAATATATAATAATTATTAATAACTGGACAGGCACTTTGGCTCATGCCCATAATCCCAGCACTTTGCAAGGTCAAGGCGGGCAGATTCCTTGAGGCCAGGAGTTCAAGACCAGCTTGGGCAACATGACAAAACCCTGTCTCTACAAAAAATACACAAATTAGCTGGTCGTGGTGGTATGCACCTGTCATCCCAGCTACTCAGGAGGCTGAAATGGGAGGGTCGATCGAGCCTTGAGAGATCGAGACTCAGTGAGCCAAGATTGTGCCACTGCACTCCGGCCTAGGTGACAGAATGAGACCCTGTCTAAAAATGAATGAATGAAAGAAAGAAAGTCAAATATTACCTGAAAAGTTCAGATCCTCTTTATTTCTCCCATCCCAATCCCATTGTTTGTCTCTAGTCTTCCTTTCCTAACCAGTGGTGACAAGTATGATGAATATGTTTGTTTCTTTCTTTTAATTCTTTTTATGTAAATTTGATATACAAGTATTTCATTTTTAAAATTTACGTAAAGGACAGTGATGACATATTTACAGCTAATTTTTTTCACTCAACATCACTTTTAATACATACAACTCATACTAGATTGTTTTTTTACTTGAATTAAAAACACCATATCATAGAATCACAACTTAGAGCAAAAGTTTCTCTAGATATACTTAGAAGTAGAATTAAGATAGTATACAGGCATTAACTTTACTGGAAGTTGTCAATTTGCTTACTAAAGGGGTGTTTCAGTTTATAGCCCTACTTCTTACTTAAAATTATGGTCGTTGAGAAATACTCATGTTATTTTGCATTTTCCTGGCTATTAGTGAGCTTGAGCCCCTTTTCCTGTAGTTATATGAATTGACTATTTATATCCTAATCTTTAAATTTCTGATGAAGGCGTTGATTTTTTTTTTTTTGATTGTATGGATTATGTGTTTCTTAAACTTTGAGGTTGATATATGTTTTCTAAATTCTTTTTGTATTTTCAATCCATTTCTTTCTGTTCTGACCAGAAACAACTATTGATATTAAATTTGTTAACCGCATTTGTTACTGTTACATATTTTAATAACACTCTATCTGTATTTTTATTTCTTTCTATAAAGTTTTAACATATGCTTAGTGTGCTAATTTTGGCTTCTGTCTATATATAATAGAATATTTTAAGCATTTTAGTATTTAAATGTATTACCCCTCTTCAGTAATAACATGACAATAGCAACAGGGCTAACTTATTATTTCTTGTATCTTTATAAACTCATTTTTTTTCATTCTAGGTTGACCAGGATGTTGTCATTACCAACTCTTATGAAACAGCTATGCGAACAGCCCAAAACTTCCTCTCCATCTTCCTTAAAAAGTGAGTAACATTAATATAAATCTGGTTTTTCTTTCCACAGTATAGAGCATAGTTCGTTTTTTAAAAAAAGATGAATCCAATTTCCTGCCATAATCTGAACCTTGAATACATCTTCCTGACCCTTGGTTTCTTCATCTTTAAAATGAGGCAATTGGAGTATTAAAAATCTGAAATTGGTATGGGACTACGGGGGGAAAAAATCTAAAATTTTGTGAATTTGCTTATCTGTTAGACTCCAGAAATTAAAGTACTAGATTAAAATTCTGTAATTTGTCTTCAGTAAATTTTGGAGAATTTTCCTATGGTACCTGAATAGGAAAGTTTGTGAAGAGATGTTATTTAGCCTCCATCAGAATTTTTTTTTTTTTTTCTTTTAATGAGACGGAGTTTCGCTCTTGGTGCCCAGGCTGGTGTGCAATGGTGCGATCTCGGCTCATCTCAACCTCCACCTTCCAGGTTCAAGCGATTCTCCTGCCTCAGCCTCCCAAGTAGGTGGGATTACAGGCATGCACCACCATGCCCCGCTAATTTTTGTATTTTTTGTAGAGACGGGGTTTCCCCACGTTGGTCAGGCTGGTCTCAAACTCCTGACCTCTGGTGATCCACCCGCCCTGACCTCCCAAAGTGCTGAGATTACAGGCGTGAGCCACCGCACCCAGCCTAGCCTCCATAAGAATTTATGGTGATCTTGGCCGGGTGCCGTGGCTCACGCCTGTAATCCCAGCACTTTGGGAGGCCGAGGCAGGCGGATTACAAGGTCAGGAGTTCGAGACCAGCCTGACCAACATGGTGAAACCCCATCTCTACTAAAAATACAAAAAATTTAAAAATTAGCGAGACATGGTGGTGCACGCCTGTAGGCCCAGCTACTTGGGAGGCTGAGGCAGGAGAATCACTGGAACCTGGGAGATGGAGGGTGGCTGTAAGCCGAGATCACGCCACTGCACTCCAGCTTGGGTGAGAGCGAGACTCCATCTCAAAAAAAAAAAAAAAGAAGAATTTGTGGTAATCTTGTAGGTAGAAAAACAGTGGTCATTTTTTTTTAAATGTGTTTCACTTGCAAGAAAGTAGTATTAGTTTTGGTTAATAAATGAATTCCCTTTAATTAAGGAGAAAGTGGAGTTTGTGAAATAGACTCATTTAAAGCCATATTTTATTTAATATATCTTGTTACTAAACATAGAGAAAAGAAAACTTAGCTAACAATTTCAGTCATGTTGGTAGACAGATGACTGATATGTTGTCACCTAAATTGACATCCTTTTCATTGTTTTTGAACAGATGTGGTAGTAAGCAAGGTGAAGAAGATTACAGACCACTGTTTGAAAATTTTGTTCAAGACCTTCTTTCAACAGTCAATAAGCCTGAATGGCCAGCTGCTGAACTACTCCTTAGTTTGTTAGGGAGACTGTTGGTAAGAGTATAGCATTTAAAGATTATTAGATTACTAGAAGACAACATAATGAGGATGTACTCTGATTCACAGATGATGAATTCTTTAAAAATGTGTAAGGAAATATGAACATTGCATCTCTTTTTGCATGTGCGTAACTGTACACAATATTGTCAGTACCTTGTAGAAAATTTTCAAATGTTGTGAAGTTTGGTGCTTTCATTTCATTACATAAGATAAGAAAACAGTGCTTTAACAATTTTTTTTGTGAGGGGGAATGTTATATTGTTAAAAGCATCTCAACAGTGAGTCATAAGTTACTCATTTCAAAGCATGAAAATGATTAATGTAGACTCCTTATCATCTTTAAGAGTATTTATACAAATACATGACATTTTGTAATCCTCATGTAATGCAATAGGTAAATGCAAAGAAATACTGTGACTCTCTTTATTTTTAAACTACATTTGAACTTGCACAATACACATTGTTACAAAGCTTCTGGGACCTTTTGTGGATGGGAAAATATGTTAATACTATTCTGAAACTATAATAACTTTTTATGGGCATCAGAATTCCACCCTTAGAAATTTGTATTCAGTAATACCACATTTTGTGCAAATATACAGTTGAGCCTACATATTTAAAGAGTTATGTTGTTCTTAAGGAAGTTTAATCTGTAATTTTTTTAGTCACATGAAAATGTTCAGATTCCAGAAAATCAAAAGGCAAAAATGACTTTATGGGACAGTATCACAGGGGAAAAAAAAAGTTTAAATTTTAAATTATACAATTTAGATTGGGAATTTATATGATAAATTGCTATTTAAAATATATTGTTATAAATTATTAAATCAAAAACTATTTTGATATTTAGGTTCATCAGTTCAGTAACAAGTCAACAGAGATGGCTTTAAGAGTGGCATCTCTTGATTACCTTGGAACCGTTGCTGCACGACTGAGGAAAGATGCTGTTACAAGCAAAATGGATCAAGGATCTATAGAACGCATTTTAAAACAGGTACTAAGATACAGGATTAAAATTGTGAGAATAAATAATAGTTATTTTCTTTGGATGTCCTTCTATTACTTTTGCATTTCATTTTGTGGATTCAAAGTAAGATTTTTACTTCTAAAAGTGGACTTTTCAAAGCCCCAGTGAGAAATTTTAAGACCCGAGAACGAATTGTTTAGTCTAACAGGGACTTCTGAATGGTTCATATAAATCATTTACTTTCTTTTTGTGAAGTACTCTTAATAATGTATAATGGTGTTTTATATTTGATTTAACATAAATTTTATTAAGTTTTTAATTTACTGAATGGTGATTTAGCATACCCAATAAGATTGTTTTGTACTTTTGAATGTTATGTATCTTCTCATACCAAGGAGATGTGAGGAGAGCTTTTTTATACTTTATTAGAGAGTTTTCATATGGGGGAAAAAAGTGTTTTATTGCTTTTTTTTTTTTTTTTAATGTGGATAAGGTGGTAGTAATAAAGTTACGTGAGAAAACTGGTGAGGAAATGATTTCTAATCCTACTGTATACAACTTCTGTTTTCATTTTTTTCTAGTCTTTTTTTATGCTCATAATCATATCCATGTTGGTAGAAATGCCTCTAATTTTTTTTTGCTATAGTTCATGTTTTGAAATAATTTCAACCTTAGAGAAAAATTGTAGGAATACTACAAAGAACTCCCGTAAAAACTTCTTGCAAATTCCTCAATTATTGACAATTTACAAAATTTGCTTTATCATCTTTCAAAATATAGATGTATGTGTGTCTGTATATGCATTTATTTAAAATTTTGTTTTGAACCACTTGAAGTTGCAGACGTGATTCCCTCTTTACCCCTGAATTCTCTAATGCAGTGATTTTCAAAGTGTGATCCCCTTGACAAGTAGCACCAATATTAAAATCACCTGGGAACTAACAAGTACATTTCTAACAAAAATACAAATTCTTAGGACCCTCCCTGGACCTACTGAATCAAAAACTCTTGGTTTAACAAGCCCTCCAGGTGATTCTAATGAGTGAATGCTGAAGCTTGGGAGCCACTGCTTAGTGTATATTTCTGCAAACAAGAGCTCTCACTTAAATATCTATAGTACAATTATCAAAAGCAAAAAATTATCATTAATATAATATTAACATCTAATATAATACTACAGTACCTACTCTGGTAAATTATAATTTGTTGCTGTCATTATTTTAATGCTCATATCATCCTAGATTTGATCAATGAGAACCCTTTGAAGCTGGCTTTTATGTCCTTTTGATATGTTCCCATCATAATTTGAGGGCTTGCTTTCTAGAACAAAAAGGTGTTTCAGGCAGATCTTTTACCTTCCCTACCCTAGCACTGGGATCAGCTGTTTCTCCTAGGAATCTTGGTTCCTTTTATTGGTGAATTGTAATGTAGAAACAAAGATCTAGTTACTGGATGACTTACTGTATTTCTTAAAGTGGGCCTGGAACCTCTTATTGCCATGTATGGCTATATTGATTATACATTGTGCAACTCAAGGGGAAGGATCATTTGTAAATTTTCGTGACTCTCAACGCGTATTTCCAAAAGCAAATTCTTCCTACCTCTGAAGATTTAACACATTTTTCTGATCATTTTTATGTCAACTACCTATGAGCTCTTTTTTAAAAAAAATGACATGTAGGTCATAAAAACAAAGGCTGGTTGCAGCGGCTTAAACCTATAATCTCAGGAGGGTGGATTATTTGAGATCAGGAGTTCAAGACCAGCTTGGTCAACATGGTGAAACCCTGTTTCTACTAAAAATACAAAAATTAGCCAGGCATTGTGGGCCATGCCTGTAGTCACAGCTACTAGGGAGTCTGAGGCAGGAGAATTGTGTGAACCCAGGAGGCAGAGGTTGCAGTGAGCCAAGATAGTGCCACTGGACTCCAGCCTGGGCAACAGAGTGAAACTCCATCTCAAAAAAAGTAAAACAAAAAAGGCAAACTTCAGCTACCAATATATAATATTTTTCAGAAATACTATTTTTCTGTTTCCTTTTAGTTAACTGTGGTTGTATTTTCATTTTTAATATCAGTTTTTCCCTGAGATTTGTGTTTACAATTAGATTATTTATAAAAGCACACCAGTAATACCTTTTTTTGTTCTTATTTGGTTTATTCTATAGGTTTCAGGAGGGGAAGATGAAATCCAACAATTACAAAAAGCCTTGCTTGATTACTTGGATGAAAACACTGAGACTGATCCTTCACTAGTGGTAGGATTGTTTTCTACCTTTTTTGGAGATATTAAGTGTTTATTTAAATTGGGTTTAAGAAAATTGGGAGGTAGGATGATGAAGAGGAAAACTTAAGTTGTTTGGAATATTTATCTTCAAAACAAAGGGATACTTGATAATCTAAACAGAAAAGAATGCTTTGGGTTGATTTGTCTTATATGGAATTCTGGTTAAGGATACTGCACTGTCCTAAAATTGTGTGACAAGAGAAATATTTGGAAGTCTCTCCATAAGTGATCTTTGAGACTAGGCTAGGTCATTGGTTCTCAGAGTAAGTATGGGCCAAGTGGTACACGAGATGATCTATAAGCCTGTAAAAATAAACCATTGGATTTTTATATATATATTTTTTAAATATAATTTTACTTTTATTTCATGTATGTTACATAATATAACCAAAATATTAGTATGAGAGGTTCATGTACAAAATTTATGAACTGTTATTTGAGAACATTATACATAGAGGTATTTTATTTTATTTTTTAACTGATGGGATATGTAATTGAAAGAAATGGGATACCACTAAGCTGTTCAGCCAAATACTGCAGGTTTTCAGTTTGTATTCAAATGAACAGATTTACAGGTGTGTCTCAGTGTTAAACTATTTCAGTGACAGTTGTCTTGTGTGTTTCTTGGAGAACTAACATTTGAAAACAGATGAATTCTTCTACCTTCAGCATTTTATCCAGTTGATATAAACTTTCCTAGTTGACCCATCATCTAATTTTGTCATGATATTGTCCTTGATTAAGTAGTTGATAATAGTATTCTATATTTAATACACTTGTGTTTATCAGATTATCTTGATATCATTAAGTATTGGAACATAGTAAAATAATAAGTTTTCTAACATTTAGGATATTCTAAATTTTCTGGCTTTCTTAAAATCTGTTTTTATCACATGGGAGTTGTTATAAAGTAAATTTTAATATTTGTATTCCTGTAATGTGAGCACTCCAACTTTATTACTTAACTTGGAAATCTTGTTGCTAATTTCATCAAGCTCAAGTCTGTCTAATTTCTTTCCAGTTTTCTCGTAAATTTTATATAGCCCAGTGGTTTCGAGACACGACTCTGGAAACAGAAAAAGCAATGAAATCACAAAAAGATGAAGAATCATCTGAAGGAACACATCATGCAAAGGAAATTGAGACAACTGGCCAAATTATGCATCGAGCTGAAAACCGAAAAAAGTTTCTTAGAAGCATTATCAAAACCACACCTTCTCAGTTTAGCACATTAAAGTAAGATCCAAGGAGAAAACAGTTTACATTTATCTCCTTGATATCTAGATACCTAAGTTACAAAAAAGAAAAATAAATTTTTAATGACTTTTTGTTGCAGGATGAACTCTGATACTGTGGACTATGATGATGCTTGCTTGATTGTTCGATACTTGGCCTCCATGAGGCCGTTTGCCCAGAGCTTTGATATTTATTTGACACAGGTAAACTGGACAAGAATTCCTTATACAGTGATGTTGATTTTTCTGATTCTGGATGCTTGTGAGTAGTATATAATGTCATTCATTGTTGAGTACAGTACTCAAAAGATCATAGATGTAGTGTTTGTTTTAAGGTTTTGTATTAAAATGTCCGACCAGGTGCAGTGGCTCAGGCCTGTAATCGTAACACTTTGGGAAGCCAAGGCAGGTGGATCACCTGAGGTCAGGAGTTCGAGACCAACCTGACCAACATGATGAAACCCCCGTCTCTACTAAAAATACAAAAATTAACTGGGCGTGGTGGCACGCATCTGTAATCCCAGCTACTCAGGCGGCTGAGGCTGGAGAATCGCTTGACCCTGGAAGGTGGTAGTTGCAGTGAGCCGAGATCATGCCATTGCACTCCAACCTAGGCAACAAGAGGGAAACTCCATCTCAAAAAAAAAGTCCTTGTTCTACATCCCTTTTACATATTCTTGTTTTACAAATAAACTGATACATATATATTTGTATGAATGCACCACACATATGGTGTCAGTAGAGTAAGTGACATTATAAAAACATTTAACTAAATCCCAGCACTTTGGGAATCCAAGGCGGGCAGATCATGAGGTCAGGAGATCAAGACCTTCCTGGCTAACACAGTGAAACCCTGTCTCTACTAAAAATACAAAAAATTAGTTGCCGTGGTGGCACGTGCCTGTAATCCCAGCTACTCAGGAGTCTGAGGCAGGAGAATCGCTTGAACCCGGGATACGGAGGTTGCAGGGAGCCGAGATCACGCCACTGCACTCCAGCCTGGGCGACGGAGCGAGACTCCATCCCAAAAAATAAAATAAAATAATAAAATAAGATACAAAATATTCAACTACCAAATTATGATTTAAATGACACTAAATATCTTTGATTCAAGTTACACATAGCAAGGTTTTAGTGGGGCTACAGGTTCTGCAAATGAAGCATAACAATTAAAAAACAGGTTTAATTGGATAAAGGAAAGGCTCCAAAGTATGGACTGTATACTTAACACCTGTACTGATCTTTAAGTTACACTTTTAATCAGTAGAAAAGATTCTTTACTCATTTATATACAGATTAAAGAGAGGTAAATAATAGATTTGTTTTCTTTTGCATGTTTTCATGCTATTTTTAATTATATTTTATGTATTCTAAAATTTACGAAAATGTCAATGTTTGCTTGGCAGATCTTACGAGTTCTTGGTGAAAATGCCATTGCTGTTCGAACAAAAGCCATGAAGTGTTTGTCTGAGGTTGTTGCTGTAGACCCCAGTATTCTAGCAAGGGTAAAGAGCAAAAATGATTCTTTCTTTTCTATTCAAATTGGAATATTCACTCTATTTAGGTATAAATTGCTTTTTTTTCTTCTTTTTTCTTTAGCTTGATATGCAACGAGGTGTTCATGGACGATTGATGGATAATTCGACTAGTGTCCGAGAAGCAGCAGTAGAATTACTAGGTCGATTTGTCCTTTGTCGACCTCAGCTTGCTGAACAGTATTATGATATGCTGATTGAAAGAATATTGGTATGTTTGTCATTTTTATAATGATTCATGAATATAATTTTGCCGTTCAAGTATCATGTTTTGTTTTAAAGTGTTAAGCTAGAAAAATAAATGTACCAATTATATATTTATATTGTCTAATTTATGAACTATTGCCACTTTCTAAACAAGTGCATATTTTCAAGAATAGCCCTTGCAGTATCATAAAACAAATCATTGGCAATAATTGGATTCCTTTTTTCAGTTGCTATTTCTTTTTAATTACACCAGTTTACAATGAGTAGATGATAGGGACCACATGGGATAGTTAAATGTTTTTGAACAAGAATCTAGAGTGATTTTATGTATATATGTATGTATGTATATATATAAATAAGAAGAATTATTTCAGTGAGAGACAAGTACAGAACGTTGGTATCTGACAATATTTTTGGATCCCTTATGTGCATCTTCTTGTTTCCTTAAAGCTGAGTAATGATGAGCTCAGATATCTACAAGTTAAGCCCAAAAGTTCTTTGAGGTTTAAGAGCAAACTTAAGAAGTTCTGCATACATCATGGAATTCTCTGGCTCTGAAGCATCTTTCTGAAAAATAAAAGGAAACATTGGCATTAGGAAATATCTGTGGAATCTCCACACTACCCACTGCAGGCATATTGACTTACTGTAGAACTCAACATAGATGTACTAGTGCACAAAATCAAGTATTATCTCAATGACAAGAGTTTATTTTGTCACCCTTGGCCTAGTATCAGAACATTGTGTGACAGAAGTATAGAGTAATTTTTAGCTTCAACTAGGCATAAATCTTGGTTAAGAAACAAATAATTTAGAGAAAGGCTGGAAAATTTTTTTTCCTTCTTAGGGCTTCCATCACAGGATTCCCAAATACCTAATGAACTCTGGTATTGGTAACCCTAGTAAAATATCCTAAAATATTTTGGGAATTGCTAAAATCACATAATGGAGATTAATAATTTTGCACACTGCATGTCTGATGCTTTTTATTTTTAAAACTCTAAATATGAAAGTTTGTTAAGGAAAAATAGTACAGTGAACACCCTTGTACCTACCTCCATACTTCATCTGTACTTTCTGCTAAATTATTTTAAGTCAAATATTTTTTACTACTTTTCTTGTGAACACTTCAGTTTGAATCACCAAAAAAATGATACTGTGCTGTATAAACAAAACCATTATCTCACCCAGGTTAACACTCTCTATTATTATCTGAATACTAGTTCTTAGATCCTCCGATGTCCTAAAAATGTTTTTTCGTTCTCCTTTTTTAAGAATCAGAATTCATTCAAAGGTAATATGTTGCATTTGGGGGTCATGTCTTAAAATTGAAGACTATATTCTTTTTTTTTTTTTTTTTCTTTTTTGCATACTTCCCATATGACATTGACTGGTTAAAAAGGCCTGATCCTTTGTTACCTTCCCATGCTTTGTTTAATTTAACTTGTGTTTTGTATCTCTTACAAACCATAAGATAGGCCAGGCGCGGTACCTCATGCCTGTAATCCCAGCTCCTTGGGAGGCTGAGGCAGGTGGATCATCAAAGATCAGGAGTTTGAGACCAGCCTGGCCAACATACTAAAAATACAAAAATTAGGTAGGCATGGTGGTATGCACCTGTAATCCCAGCTACCTGGGAGGCTGAGGCAGGAGAATCACTTGAGCCTGGGAGGCAGAGGTTGCAGTGAGCTGAGATCACACCATTGTACCCCAGCCTGGGCGACAAGAGCAAAACTCCGTCTCAAAAAAAAAAAAAGAAATAACCATAAGATAATGCCAAAGGTTTGATTAGATTCAGGTTAAACATTTTTATGAAGTCACTTTATAAGTGATACTTCGTGTGCTGTTTAAGTGCCAGACACTATATTAAAGCTTATGTTTGTTTTCTCATTTAATTTTTACAAGCGTATACTTCTAGTTTTGTGTCCAGGGCTTAACTATAAAATATGTTTCTATATATTAGATATCATACTTTAAAAGTAAAGACAATATAATAACACATTTATAGTAGCAGTAAGAAAGCATGTAAAGAGCAAATATGTCAAATGTGTTTATCATGTTAACAAATAGCGAACATACTGCGTGTGGATACGTATTTTCTAATTTCACACACGAGGCATCTCAATTTTTCTGACACTTAAAAATACCTTTCTGTTTTTAGGATACTGGTATCAGTGTCAGGAAAAGAGTAATAAAGATTCTCAGAGACATTTGTATTGAACAGCCAACATTTCCAAAAATCACAGAAATGTGTGTAAAAATGATTCGCAGAGTCAATGATGAAGAGGGCATTAAGGTAATGTTGACTTTTAAATTTATTTTTCATTAATGTTTAAAATAAGTTAAATGTTTATTGCATCTAAATGTTGATTTTAAATATATCCAAAAACTTTACAGTGAATCGTTTTTAGTTTATAAACTTAAGAAAAATACTTTAATACTTTTTTGTTTCTAGATTTTTATTTTAATTATTATAATCTGATCTTAACCAACCAGTTCCACGATGGTAATATCTATTTAAGACTGGCCATAGTAGCTCATGCCTATAATCCCAGCACTTTGGGAGGCCAAGGCAGGAGAATGGCTTGAGGCCAGGAGTTGAAGATCAGCCTGGGCAACATAGTAAGAATCCTATTTCTATAAAAAATAAAATAATGAAAATAATTTTTAAAAATTTCGCCAAACATAGTAGAGCATGCTTGTAGTTCCAGCTACACTAGAGACTGACACAGGAAGATTACTTGAGCCCAGGAATTCAAGGCTACAGTGAGCTATAATATTGCTGCTGCACTCCTGCCTGGGCAACAGAGTGAGACTCCATCTCAAAAAATGTGCATGTGTGTGTTAATTGACTTATTGATTGTTATTATAAAGATTGCATTATATTCAAAGGTTTCTCATGGATTATTTTAATTTTCAAATGTTATGTTTTTACTTTTCTAAATTATTAGATACTTTGTTTCATTATGTTAAGTGAAATAAGCCAGACACAGAAAATAGCACATATTTTCACTCATATGTGGAAACTTTAAAAAAATTTATCTCATAGTGATAAAGAATAGAATGATGGTTAGCAGAGGGAGGGAAGGGTTGTGAGGGGTTGAATAAAGAGGGGTTGGTTCACGGTTATCAAAAATACACCTAGAAGGAATAAAATTTAGTGTTCAGTAGCACAATAGGGTGACTATAGTTAACAATAATTTATTGTACATTTCAAAATAACTAGAAGAGTGGAAATGGAATGTTCCTAACACAAAGAAATGATAAATGCTTGAGGTGATGGATACCCCAGTTACCCTGATTTGATCATTATGCATTGTATGCTTGTATCAAAAGGTCAAATATACTTCATAAATGTGTACAGCTATTATGTATACATAAAAAAAATTTTAGTCCTAAATTCATTAGTAAATTTACATTTATATGTAATAATATATATAATTGTCCCTTTTTTTAAGTTTAGCAAACACTGTAACAACTTCCTCTCCAAAAGCAGTAAATATATTTTTTAGTTTGATCATAAACATTTGAGTGTATAGTATGAAGAAGTTCCAGGCTAGGGATAGTATCACCCATTCGTATTGTTTAAAATCTTTACCAAATTGAAAAATTGTATAGTTTTGAGAAATTGGTAGTTTTAGAAAAAACTGAGGATATTAATACCAGAAATTCCTGGCAATTTCTGTTTTGATTAGTTATTTATAGCTTTGTGTTGGGCCTAATGATAATTTGGAATTGTGAAATTGCCATATTTGTTATAATTAGTGAATTTGAAATTTCTGTTTCTTCTAGAAATTAGTAAATGAAACATTCCAGAAACTCTGGTTTACTCCAACTCCACACAATGACAAAGAAGCAATGACAAGGAAAATTTTAAACATTACCGATGTGGTAAGAAGGACTGGAACAAGGGTGTGGTCACTGTTGATCCAGACCTAATTGAGGCCTACGTGTCTTATGAAGGAAGAGACAATAATGAGATATTTCATTAATCTTGACATTTCGTACTGCTGCCTTTACTTTATATTTCTGGAGATGCTCAAGGGATGCAAGTAACATGTCGTTGATGTTTCCATATATTCCTACTTCTTGGCATTAATTGATGTAAACACTGATACTGAGATTTTCCTATTCCTCCAGCAATTAAAAACAGGGAGGGAAAGGAGAAATGGAAGAACAGATACAATCGCCCAAGGGTAATAATCTGCAAAGATAGTAATGCCTACTTTTTTCAGAAATTATGAATATAGATTAGCTAAATTTTTTTATTATGCATAAGCTATACATTTTGTGTTTTTAATATAAGAAATTTTTGCCAGTCACAGTGGCATATGCCTATAATCCCAGCTGCCCAGGAGTCTGAGACGGGGGATCAGGAGATCCTTGAACCAGGAGTTCAAAGCTGCAGTATACTGTAATCATGCCTGTGAATAGGCGCTACACTCCAGCCTGGGCAATATAATAGCAAGATACCTCAAAAAAAAAAAAAAGAAAAGAAAAGAAATTCTGTATATTCAATTACATCATCTTCTAAATTTCTATTGATGTCTTTAAAATGTGCCATCTAATCTAGAAGGGTAATAAGAAACAAATATTTTTGTTCTTAATGTTTAAGATATTACAGATTTTTCTCACAGACTGTAGTTCAAGTTATTGTGCCATTTTAAACTTGTGCCACTTTAAACATTTAGTGCCATATTAAACTTCAATATATTAAACTAATTTCTTCAATGTTTTCCAAGATATTTTTAGAATAAAGTTCTACAACATTGGTAAATGGTTGTGTTACTGAAAAAATAGTTTACTTTAAAAATAAACTTTTGAATTGATAGAATTGAAACATGTTTCAGGCTAAAGCATAACAAAAGTATATGTTATTCAGATTTTTAAATATATTTCTAACTTTGATACTTTTCATCACCCCTTAGGTTGCAGCATGCAGAGATACTGGATATGACTGGTTTGAGCAACTCCTTCAAAATGTGAGTGTTCTTTTGACTCCTGGTAACATAAAATTTAATAGGTTATTTTGTTGTGTTTTGTTTTGTTTGACTATGATTTAAAAGAACCTTTTGAGTTCTTTTGGTAGGGAAAATTTATTTCAATGTGTTAGGCTGGATGATTTTGTTAATTTATCTAATTCAGCTGCCTAGTTTTTTTGTTTGTTTGTTTGTTTGTTTGTTTTTTGAGATGGAGTCTCGCGCTCTCACTGTCGCCCAGGCTGGAGTGCAGTGGCATAATCTTGGTTCACTTCAACCTCCACCTCCTGGGTTCAAGCAATTCTCCTGCCTCAGACTCCAGAGTAGCTAGGATTACAGGTGTCTGCCACCACGCCCGGCTAATTTTTGTATTTTTAGTAGAGACGGGGTTTCACCATGTTGGCCACGCTGGTCTCAAACTCCTGACCTCAGGTGATCTGCCTGCCTCGGCCTCCCAAAGTGCTGGGATTATAGGCATGAGCCACACTGCACCTGGCCTTCAGTTGCCTATTATAGAAGTAAGTTTTCTGAATCATTAACTAAAATTCTATCTTTCTTTCTTTCCAGATAATTTTTTTCTTTAATCTCTGTACATAATAGATGCAAGATTTATAAATGTATCAATATATTGCATTAGAAATATAATTACATGATTTGGTGTGTTATGCATAGAATTTCCTTTAGTAGTACAGAGTCAAACCACAACTAGTGTTTTTTTTTTAAGTTTCATAAAAGGAACTGTTTGTCTCCCTGTGAGTTGTTAAATTTTTTATTTTAGAAAATTTCACATAGGCAGAAATATCCATCACCTGCTTCAAAAATTATCAGCATTTTCCCAGTCTTGTTATAGCTATCCTTCCCCTATCTGGTTTTCTCCTTTTCTTTCTTTCTTCTTTTGTTTTCCATAATCCGTTTTTTGTTTTTTGTTTTTTTTTTTTTTGGGAGACGGAATCTCACTCTGTCGTCCAAACTGGAGTGCCGTGGCACCATCTCAGCCGGCTCACTGCAACCTCCACCTCCCAAGTTCAAGGGATTCTCCTACCTCAGCCTCCCAAGTAGCTGGGGTACAGGCACTTGCCACCACACCCAGCTAATTTTTGTATTTTTAGTAGAGATGAAGTTTCGCCGTGTTGGCCAGGCTGGTCTCAAACTCCTGACCTCAGGTGATCTACCCACCTCGGCCTCCCCAAGTGCTGAGATTACAGACATGAGCCACCATGCCCAGCCTGTAATACTTTTAAAACAAATGCCAAACTTTATATTATCTCACTCATAGATACTTTAGCATCTATCTAGCTCTAGCAGATAATGACTTTAAAAAAAAAACAGAATATTATCATTTATATCAAAATAGTAATGCATTATTCCATAACTAATACCTATTCAGTGTTCATATTTTCCTGTCTCAAAAATGTATTTTTATAGTTGCTTTGCAGTTACTTTGGTTGATATACTCTTAAGTCTCTTATAATAGTTTGCCCCTTATCTCCCTTTTCTCATGCCGCTTGTATGTTTTTCTGTAGAATCTCCCACATTCTGGATTTAATAGGTCACTTTTTTTCTGGTGTCATTTTAAGTTGTTCATCCACCAGTTTTCAAGTAAACTCTTAGTGAAATCTAGAGGCTTAATATAATTAAAGTTCAATTTTTAATCTGGGAGACAAATACCTCATAGGTGGTGGTGAATATTATTGCATCACAGCAGGAAGCACATGTCTAGTTGTCCCATTTTCAGTGATTGATCTTTGATGAATTTAAGTGATGATATACAGTCATGTAACCTCCAACACAATGAACATACAGGATATTACCCTAAAAAACTTCCTCATGCCTTTTTGCAGTTGATCCTCTCTTCCCGGCCCTAGAAAACTATTGATCTACTTTTTGTCACTATAGTTGTACCTTTTTAGAAGTTCATATCAATGGAATCATACAGTATGCAATCTTGTGTTTGACTTTTTAAACTTTAGAATGTTAGTTCATTCTTGTTGCTAATATATTAATACACCTTTTTATTGCTGAGTAGTTTCAATGGCATGGATATATCATAATTTCATTATTCACCATTTTGTGGACTTTTGGGTTCTTTCCAGTTTGGGGGTGTTATGAATAATGCTGCTGTGAATATTGGTGTGTAAGGTTTTATGCAGTTGTATGTTTTCATTTATCTTGGGTAAATTCCTAGGAATGTGATTACAGGGTCATATGGTGAGTGAGAAACTGCCAAAATGTTTTTCCAAAATTACTAAACCATTTTTCATTTCCACTATCAGTGTGTGAAAGTTCCAGCTGCTCCACATCCTCACCAATTCTCGTTATTGTCAGTCTTTTTTAAAAAACTTTAGCCATTTTGGTGTGGTGGTAAAAGTAGTACATTACTTTCTTAAGATGTCTGTTTTAAAAAACCTTCATGGTGTTTTCAATGTGTAAATCTTAGACTGTCTTCTTAAATCATTTTTCATTTCATATTTTTACATGATATATTTGGCATCATTTCTTTCCTAAATCAAATAATTAGCTCTATATCACAGAGCCTTATGACCACCTTAGTTAAGTTTATGTCAGCCATCCCAAAAGGTACATCATGATTTCTAAAAGGCTCTAAATCATATATTTCATTTGATAGTTATTATAAATGATCAAGTAAGAATTCAGTGTAACTATCAGAAATGTCACTATTTAGGATTACTAAAAAGAATCTAAAATAATATCCTCCTGTATTAGCAAATTAGAAGCAGAAGGGACATGACCATTTTTATAATCTCTTAGCAATGATAGTTTTACTTATACATTCTTTGTATCTTTATTCTCTAGTCCCATTTATTTAGTTAGTAAGTTTATCCATCCTATTGATGCTCCCTATTCTTTGCTTTCCTACTTTAGTTTCTGCCAACAACTTAGTTTACCAATGATACTGTAACTTTGTGATATATTTCCTTATACTAGCAGAGTTTGCTTTAGTGAAAGAAAGCAAACTCAAATATATATATACACACACACACACATATATATATGACAGAAACATAACTCCTCTGAGCAATTATAACGTATGCATAAATGTTAAGAGAAGCTAGGAAGGATATAAAGAATGGACTGCTGTAGTTATTACAAATTCCTGAGTCCAGAATAATTGACATGCTTACTGTTTTTACATGAGCACATTACATGCATTGCATTCAGTCCAATTTCAGATATTTCTAATTTTTATTTTTGGATTGGGTTTTGGGGGTTTTGTTGTTCTTGATTGTTTTTTGTAGATCATTGACTCTCCCCAATTACTGAATATGTTTTTCTAGGGAAACTTGAAGTACTACTGAAATAGCTTCAAATTCCCACATGTACTAAACTCTGTTCCTTGTCTAAATAATTATGTTAGTATATCTTTTTTTTTTTTTTTTTTTTTTTTTTTTTTTTGTGGAGACAGTCTTGCTCTGTCATGCAGGCTGGAGTGCAGTGGCACCATCATGGCCCGCTGTGACCTCAACGTCCCTGGCTCAAGCAGTCATTTGTCCTCAGCCTCCCATTTAGCTGGAACCATAGGCATGCCCTACCATGTTTAGCCTCTTTTGCTTCTTTTTTTTTTTTTTTTTTTTTTTGAGACAGGATGTCACTGTATTACTCAAGCTTAGTATATCTTTTTTGTTGTTGTTTTTGTTTTTGAGGCAGAGTTTCAGTCTTGTCGCCCAGGGTGGAATGCAATGGTGTGATCTCTGCTCACTGCAACCTCCGCCTCCTGGGTTTAAGCAATACTCTTGCCTCAGCCTCCTGAGTAGCTGGAATTACAGGCACCCACCACCATGCCCGGCTACTTTTTTTGTATTAGTAGAGACGGGGTTTCACCATGTTGACCAGGCTGGTCTTGAACTCCTGAGCTCAGGTGATCTGCCCGCCTTGGCCTCCCAAAGTGCTGAGATTACAGGTGCAAGCCACCGTGCCCGGCCAGTGTATCATTTTTAAATGTATGGCGCTATCATTCCTTTATAACCTTTAACAATTCATAGTTTTTTTGGCATTTTTCAGTAGGATGTGGAAGAATAACTTCTGTCATGAAGGTCCTCACATTTTTTTTATTTCTAAAATGTACTCCAGTTAGTTTAAACCACTACCATAAATTGAGTAGCTCTTCATGACAGTGTTCTTCAAAAAACACATCCATAGCCCTGTGATGGGTACACAAAAATTAAATAGATTTTACAATGCCATTCATTTTACTTACTTATGATCTGAGACTGACCCTTCTTTAGTTTGTAAGGAAAATACAGGCAATGAAAAACAGTTAAGGGTTACCCATGTTTCATCTGTTCCTATCCTTTGTAATCCAGAGCAAGATCTTTCTGAGTTTACAATGAAATATTTTATCTCTATCAACCAGTGAATGGATAAACTATGATGATTCCATACAATTTAATAGTATTCCACATCAAAAAGGAACAGACTATCAAAACATACAGCAACATAGATAAATAATGAAAACATTGTGCAGAGCAAAAGAAGCCTTACATAGAAGAGTACATAATATAATTCCATTTATACGAAATTCTAGGAGAGGTAAAGCTAATCTATACTGGAAAAAATCAGAAGAGTGGCTGCAGGGAGCTGGGGATTGACTGGGAAAGGACATGAGGGAACTTTCAGGGATGATAGTAGTCGTCTCTATCAGTGGTTCTAAAAGTTACCAGCATTACCTGGGGATTTATTAGAAATGCAAATTCTCAGGCCCTACTCCAGACTTAATTCATCAGTAACTCTGAGGGTAGAGCCCATAATTCTGTATTTTAACAGTCTCTCTCCAGATGATTCAGATATAAGTTAAAGATTGAGAACAACTGTTCTGTATCTTGGTGAACTTGAATTACAATGGTAAATGCATTTGACAAAACTGAGCAAATATACACTAAAAATTTGTGCATTTTATTGCATGTACGTTTTATCGCAAGGAAAAAATGGGTAGTATACTGAAGTCTCCAGTTTACTTTGAAATGCGTTGGAAGTAAAATGGATATAGGTGTGTGTGTATGCATATGCATACATGTATACACACGTGTGTGTGTGTGTGTGTGTGTGTGTGTGTGTGTTCATCCCAGCAGAATAAAGTCTTAAAGGCAGGATCCTGGAGCCAGGCTCAGTAGCTTGCACCCGGAATCCCAGCCTCTCAGAAGGTTGAGGCAGGAGGATCATTTGAAGCCTGGAGTTTTAGACCAGCCTGGACAACATACTGAGACCCCATCTCTAAAAAACATAAATAAATAAAATTAGCTGAGCATTGTGGCCTGTGCCTGTAGATCCAGCTACTTGGGAGGCAGAGGCAGGAGGATCACTTGAGCCTGGGATTTTTAGGGTGCAGTGAACTGTGATTATGCAACTGCACTTTCTTCTGGGGAATAGAGTGAGACCCTGTCTCACACACAAAAAATGTTTTTAATGGTAGAATCTAGATGATGGTGGTTAGAGAGTGTTCATGATAAAACTTCTTTCAACTCTTTTGTATGGCTGAAGTTTTTCATAATAAAATGTTAAGATGGTGTAAAAATGTACCTATATCACTGGGAATGTTGGTACCTTTAAAAGGTATTTTTTAAATGAGCAAACTAAATTATACTTTAAAAAAATTTTATGCACTTTGATTAGTTCTTTTATATTATGAGTGCATGGCAAATATATGTGTGTAGGTTAACGTTAAAGTAGAAGAAATCATTTCAGAGTGGGCAAGAAAAAATTTTGATAAAATTCAATATCCTTGAATGATTACTTGTAATAAACGAGGATAAAATGTAAATTCCTTAATCTGACAGATAAAACTATAAAACCTAAAATGAAAATAATGCAAATTGGGAAACTGAGCTTTCTTCAAAATCATGAATAAAAAAATTTAAATATATCAAGGTGATTGTGAAATGTATATGGAAAAGCAGAGAAAAGATAAAAATAAATAATTTCTGCAAAAGCTGGAACACTGACTTGCCTTACAAAATATCGGGACTTATTTTCAAAGATACATTACATAATTAACAGCAGTAATAAGTAGATCAGTACTAAATAGAACAATGGAACAGGATAGAGAGCCCAGAAAACAGGCTTACACAAATAGAATATGCTTGCTCTAAAACGGAAGTGGCACTGCAGATGATGGAGAAGAGATAGACTGTTTAGTAAGTGGAGTTGGGCTATTTGACTGTCCATAAGAATTAAAAAAAAAAAAAGAGAAACCACTTCAACTGAAAAATCAACTCCATATAAATTAAAGGAGAACTTTAAAATTTTAGAATAAAATATAGGAGAAAATTTTTTTTAATTATATATATGTAATGGAGTTACATATTTTTATTTTTATATTTTATATTTATTGCTGAGTACATATTTTGTATAAACAAAATAAAATATATATAAAATAAAATATTTTTATATATATATATATACATATATATATTTTTTTTTTTTTTTTTTTTTAATGGCGTGGTCTTGCTGTGTTGCCCAGGCTGGACTCAAACTCCTAGGCCCAAGTGATCCTTCTACCTCAGCCTCTTGAGTAGCTGGGACTATAAGCATGCACCACCATGCCCAGCCTGAATATATTTTTGGTCTCTGGATAGGAAAGCATGTCTTAAACAAGTCACAAAACCCATTAACCTTAAAAGATTGAAGTGAAAATACAAGTCACAAAATGGGAAAAGATATTTGGCACATATGTAATCAACAATTAATACCAAGAATAAATACATAAAAACTCCTCTACTACAAAACCAGTATAAGTCAAGAGTCCCAGTAGAAAAATAGGTAAAGTTCATTAATAGGCATTTCATGGAGAAAATAGCATATAGGGCGTATACTGTGTTCAACCCCATTAGTAAAGTAAGAAATACAAATCAAGACCACTTTCTATACCATTTTATTGACCAAAATGGAGAAGTCAGACAATCACAAGTGATGGAAAAGAGGGATCAGATAGTGTCTTTTAATACAGATGATAATTGAGAAAATATTACAGCCACTTTGAAAAACAAGGATTTCATAAAATTATCTCATAAAAGCATTATCTTGTGAAATTGAACAATGCATATATCCAATGACCTAGCAGTTCGACTTCAAATATATATACATACAAAAGAATCTTGCATATTTGCATCAGAAGGCATATACGAGAATGCTTAGTTGTACTAAAATTGGGATTAACCTATCTACAAAAGAGTGGATAAATGAATTAAGATATAGGCAGACAGTGGGGTGTTGTACAGCAGTGAAAAATCAGTAAAATACAGCTGTATGCAACAACCTAGATCATAGTGGCATAATGTTGAGTGAAAAAAGCAAATCTCAGAAGACTACATCAAGTATACTACCTTTTTAGAAAGTGGAAAATCAAAGAAAACTATAAATAGCATACAGCTTATACTTTTTTAAAAAACAAGGAGATGATAAATTTTCTGATAGCGGTTACCTTACATGTGAAACAGGAAAATGGGATAAGGGAAGGAGCACATTGGGAGATACGAGATATTAAAATTGTTCTTGATTTGGATTCAAATTATGCCATTATTTATTAGTAAATTAAAAGGGCATATACAAGTGGCAATGGTGTGTCATGAATCAAAATTTATGGTTAATTCTTTTGTGTGTACCTGAAGCCTTGGAAATGAAAAAGGAAAACCAAGGATGAGAGAGGGTAGTTTTCTACTCCTGCCATTAAATGAAAGACCAAGCTAGGCCGGGCGTGGTGGCTCATGCCTATAATCCCAGCACTTTGGGAGACTGAGGGAGGTGGATCACTTGAGCCCAAGAGTTTAAGACCAGCTTGGGCAACTTAGAGAACCCCATCTCTACAAACTATACAAAAATAAGCCGGGCGTGTTTTCTCATGCCTGTGGTCCCAGCTGTATGGGAAACTGAGCTCGGGAGGTCAAGGCTGCAGTGAGCTTTGATTGTGCCACTGCACTCCAGCCTGAGTGACAATGAGACCCTGTCTCAGAAAAGATCAAACTAGAATGTGATATTAATAGCTGCTTTAAGGAAATTGGAGAATGGGACAGGAAGAATTTGCAGTTCATAGTTGAAAGCTAGTACATTGAAGCTGTCTGCTTTATTTCTTTAAATTGGAGGAAAAGGGGCAGTGTGTGTGTTATGTTACTCTGGTTGCTGTCAGTTGTTTTAATCATTTATGTATCTTACAGGGAAAGTTTCAGCTTGTGCTGCCCAAGCTTGTGCCCAGCTATAAGCCACATGCATTTTTTTAAATGTTAATTTCAATTTTTATTTTATTTTATTTTAATTCCTCAATCACAGTAGGTACATTGCAAGTGCTTAATAGTTGCATGTGACTCTTGGAAACCATATTGGACAGCAAGGATATAGAACATTTCCATTATTGCAGAGAAAGTTATATTTAACAGCAGTGGAACTCTTCACAGAAATCAAATACACATTTAGATTCCTTCAATATCCTCAGAATTATATTAGCTAGCTTTTCTTAGCGAAACAGATATACCTTATGACTCTTCTGTTGACCTTTGATTATGAAAGATTAGACTGGTTTTACTTTTTAGCTATATTTAGAATGATCTCTATCCTCATCTCATTATTCATAACACTTTTCTAGCATTGTTTGTGATTTTGCAAAGGATAATGCAGAAATCTACCCTTATGTTTTATAATTGCCTTTTAAGGTGCAATTCAGATGCAGTTATTAATTATTTAAAATAATTCAGCTAGTGTTGTGTGATACTATGTTTTTGATTGGAATAGGGAGAAAGGGAAGTTCATCTTTTCTGCATCTTTCACATCTTACCTTAGGTCTTAACACAGCAATTTAAGTACTTTGTAGTAAAATTGAAAGTATTGGTAAATTACTGGTTTATATTTTTAAACATATATATTTTTGTTTTATTAATTTGCACTTTGAGTACTAAATTGTTAATGACAAATTGAAAAGTATATTACTTATGGACACTTTTAATGTGTTTATCTTATTATTGCCTAGTGAATAATTATACCGGGATTTTTTTTTTTGTATATATATATGTATAGTTGTTGAAGTCCGAAGAGGATTCCTCATATAAACCTGTGAAGAAAGCTTGTACTCAACTTGTTGATAACCTAGTTGAGCACATTCTTAAATATGAGGAATCTCTAGCTGGTAAGACATTTTATATATATATTGATCTTTAGTTGATTTTATAAGATATTTTTAAATATTTTGAGCACATTTCTCATTTTTCCCTCTGGCTCTGCTTGGCTAATGATTACTTCACTTTTAAATGAAATACATTTTTGTTTTATAAATATCTGTTTGATGATGTATCCTAGATTATATTGTTATGATTGACTAAGATTATGTAGAGCATTGTAATAAAAGCGTGGGCCTCACCTCTTCCACGTATCTTTTAATAGCATATTATAATTTTAGATGTCATTGAATAGGAGTAAAAATTCAGGGGCTAATATGTATCTAGCTAATGATACTCATCACAAAACTGGTATCTTCTAAGTCATATAAAATTATCTCTCGAAATTGTTTTAGCTATTATAAAAAATGTTTTTTAAAGATTTGTATTACATTCCTAATATTTATTATTTATATTTGTTACATAAAGTTTGCTTAATCTTGAGCTAGAAATTTATTAAAATGTTTAAAATCACAAATTAAGTACTTAATATTTTATATTCCCTCTCATGTTATTTACCAATCGCAAATCTGAAATTTTTAATCAATTATAAATAAATGATTACTTAAGAAATATAAAAATTGGTCCAGGCGCGGTGGCTCACCCCTGTAATCCCAACACTTCGGGAGGCCAAGGTGGGTGGATCATGAGGTCAGGAGATCGAGACCATCCTGGCTAACACAGTGAAACCCCGTCTCTACTGAAAATACAAAAAAATTAGCCTGGCGTGGTGGTGGGCGCCTGTAGTCCCAGCTACTTGGAAGGCTGAGGCAGGAGAATGGCCTGAACCCAGGAGGCAGAGCTTGCAGTGAGCCAAGATCGCGCCGCTGCACTCCAGCCTGGGCAACAGAGCGAGACTCTGTCTCAAAGAAATATATAGATAGATGGATAGATAGATAGATACCCATTGCTTGAAGCACACAAAGACTAGCATTACTTCCCATCTAACGCACATTAATGAGGAACAACGTCAGCTTCAGTTGTTCTCCAAAATTGGGAGCCAGTAGCCTCTAACAGCTGTCCATTTATGGCACCTATGGAAATTGTTGATATGCTTTTATTGTTAATATTTTAAATTGTTGATAATTTTTATGCAGTCTTTTTTTTTTTTTTCCATGTGTACCTCTTTTTTTTCTTTTTATCTCCTTGTTCCGATTTTTTATTTTTCCCCATCCTGGAATTTAGGGGTGATACTGATGTCCCTTAATGTTAAAAAGTTGCTAATTTCCTCTAAAAATTTGTTTCCTAAGAACCAGTGTATTTCCTAATTAGCAACATTTTCTTCCCACCTGAACAGCATTTTGTTTAGAGCTGTCTTACAGCATTGTTCCAATTTCTGTTTGTTGCTCCCATTTTTTAACATTCCTCTACCATAGCATCATCTCTTTTTTTCCCAGTACCCTTAAACAGTTTCACCTCAGCTAAATTGCTAGCTTTTTTTCCCCACATTCACCTCCTTTTTTTTTTTTATTTTAAAGACAGGGTCTCACTCTGTCACCAAGGCTGGGTTGTAGTGGTGTAATCATAGCTCACTGCAACCTAGAACTCCTGGGCTGAAGCAATCCTCCCACCTCGGCCTCCCGAGTAACTGAGACTACAAGTGCACATCACCACACCAGGCTAAATTTTTTATTTTTCTGTAGAGCTGAGGTTTTCCCGTGTTGTCCAAGCTGATCTCAAATTCCTAGACTCAAGCCTTTTCCCTGTGATGGCCTCCCAAAGTGCTGGGATTACAGGTGTGAGCCATCACACCCAGCCCATTGATTTTAGATATAACCAATACCACATGTATTCCCAAAAGCCCATCCCTAAACTTCCCAATTTCCATTAGTATAAAACTTGCCTTTTATAGAGAGCATGGCCTCTTGTTCTTTATCTTGAGAATATGTGATTTCTATACCAAAGAAAAAATGAGATGGAGAAAGTCTAGTGTCATAAGAACTACTAATTCATTATATTGAGGACTATACTGGACCTATTTAGGGGATAATATTAACTAATTTAAATAATATTCTGTATAATTTCCACTACCTTGTCATATTTTAGTGTCTTATTTCTCTGTTTGTTTTTCCAGATTCTGACAATAAAGGTGTGAATTCTGGAAGATTGGTAGCTTGCATAACCACTTTGTTCTTATTCAGCAAAATAAGACCCCAGCTCATGGTTAAACATGCAATGACTATGCAACCATACCTTACCACTAAATGTAGTGTAAGTATAGAGCCGTCTTATTCTTGTGTCTTACATAAAACATTAAGTGCTTTAAATTTAGAATTCACATGCGTCAACCACATTCTCACTGACAGATCAACTGTGTCATTTACTTAGATATATGTTCTATTTGTAGCAAGTGATCTATAAACATCAAGTCTGACATATTATAAATAAAGTTCAGGTTCCATTTTGCTGTAAACTTCTCAAGCCAAACCCTCAGTAAATGCTTACTAAATGTTATAGCTGTTGTTAAGATCTCAGAATGAATGAAGCAGAGTTCCTGTCTTTGAGAAATTTACTGTCTTTTGGGTCCTGAACATGTCTGTCATTTATAATATAATAAATATAAAAATCGATAACATTGCTCGAAGCACACAAAGACTAACATTACTTCCCATCTAATGCACATTATTGAGGAACAACAGTCAACCTCGGTCATTCTCCAAAATTGAGAGCAAATAGCCTCTAACAGAGGTCCATTTATGGCACCTAAGGAAGTTGTTGTTATGCTTTATATTTTTCATACAGTCTTTTTTAATTTATTTATATTTTATAAATATATTTTATTTTTATAATAGAACAATATTAAATATGGAAAATCTATAATATCATACCAGAGATGTTAGGCTGTTGGTATTAACATACACTATGTTTTTCTAAAATACGGTGTGAGTAGTAAGACATTGCTTAAGTAAAATTATCTAGCAAATAAAGATTTTAAAGTATATATGACAGCATAGTGAGTTACGTGGTTTACATATATAATCTCATTTACTTTATGAAGTAGGTACTATTATCTCTATTTTACAGATAAGGAAACTGAAGCTTAAAGAGTATAAGTAACTGCTAAAAATGCAAAATTTTAAAATACTCTTAAAACTTAACAAATATAAAAGGCTTCTCACATGCTATGATCCTAATGTTCCTAAGGAGCTAATTTTAACTTTTCTCTACTACATTTGTTTTGCTGCTATGGTCAGTTTTTTTGATGATCTAAATTGCAAGCTCTAGGTGAAAACCTCAGGACTTCCTGAGAAAACTTTAAGAACTGAGGAGAGTAGTAAAGGATAATAAATACCTAGAAACAACATGCATTTACTTCTGAGACACTAATTCTATCTTTAGGGTTTCTGTTAGATCCAGAAATAAATTGGTTAATATTGTAGCTAATAATAATAGCTAATAATTTTTTAGCAAAGTACCAAGCACTGTGAAAATTTTACATATATTTTATCTCATTTACTTTGTGAAGTAAGTACTATTATGATCTCAGTTTTACAGATAAGGAAACTAAAACTTAAAGAATATCAATAACTGGCCCAATGTCACATAGCTAACCAGTCCCAAAGCTAGAATTCAGCCCCATGTCTACCAGTAGAATCTGGACTATAATGAAACCTGTTATTTATTATTTATATTATAAATCGTCCTTGCATGATTTTGAACCAGTAATTTTTTAAAACAAAATCACTTTTAAAATGTCTTGTACATCTTTTATGTATGTATGTACACAAATATTAAGTTTTATATAAATAAGAGTATCTCATACATGGTAAACTTTTTTTTTAACGTTTTGTGTTTTTTGTTTTTGTTTTTATGTCGTATCTCCATCTTTATTCATCTTCCCTTCAGAATAAACGTCTTACAGTATCCTTAACATACCTTTATAGTTGTGGACACACAGGTATATATAAATGGTTGACCAGGTTTTGTAAAAATTGAATCATATTATATAGATATTTGTTAGGCATATTTGGTAATCTCATATTACCTGGTATATATCTAATTCCTTGTTTTAGATGGGTGTATATTATCCGTTTTATGGATGTCCTATGATTTATTTAATCATTTCCCTGTTTGGCAGGTGTTTACATATTTCCTTTTAATCACCACTACAAACAATGTTTAAATAAACATTCCAATTTAAATACCCTAGCCGGGCACGGTGGCTCAAGCCTGTAATCCCAGCACTTTGGGAGGCCGAGACGGGCGGATCACGAGGTCAGGAGATCAAGACCATCCTGGCTAACACGGTGAAACCCCGTCTCTACTAAAAAATACAAAAATCTAGCCGGGCGAGGTGGCGGGCGCCTGTAGTCCCAGCTACTCGGGAGGCTGAGGCAGGAGAATGGCGGGAACCCGGGAGGCGGAGCTTGCAGTGAGCTGAGAGCTTGCAGTGAGCTTGCAGTGAGCCTGGGCAACAGAGCGAGACTCCACCTAAAAAAAAATAAAAATAAAAATAAATAAATACCTTTAAGTACTGACGCCTTTATTTTGTTGGAACAGTTGCTGAGGGTGGACTTGCTAGGTTGAAACAAGGTTATTTTGGTTTTCATTTTTAATTGATCTTGCCATTTTGTGGTGGATGGGTTTTATACAACCTTTTGGAAAGCTGTATGTGACAATCATTGTCATTATTTTAGTACTCTTTGCCAGTCTAACAGGTGGAAAGGAATAATTCATTATTGCTTCAGTTTCCTTCCCTGACTGCAAAGAAGGTTGAGCATCTTTTCATGGTACTGACGAGTTGGGCTTGCTTTTCTGTTAATTCACTATTTATATCATTTTCATATCGTTCGTCCATTTTACCTTTGAATTGTAGGCCTTTTTTTAGGAGAACTCTTTAAATAATTTTAATATTTTAGATATTAAGCCATCTTATAGTATATTTATTACAAATACTTTTCCCTGTTCTATTCTGTTGCTCTTTTACTTAATAGTTTCCGTCTTTCTTTAAATTTTTCTTCTGGAATTTAAGGTATTTCTTTTACGTGATTTTCCAGGCCAGTATGTTAAGGGAAGATTCAGAAAATGCTACTTTTTTTGAGATTGAGGCTCACACTGTCACCCAGGCTGGAGTGCAATGCGCAGTCTTGGCTCACTGCAACCTCCACCTCCTGGCTTCAAGCGATTCTCCTTCCTCAGTCTCCCAAGTAGGCGGGATTACAGGTGCACACCACCACACCTGGCTAATTTTTTGTATTTTTAGTAGAAACGGAGTTTCACTATGTTGGCCCGACTGGTCTTGAACTGCAGACCTTGTTGATCTACCCCGCCTTGGCCTCCCAAAGTGCAGGGATTACAGGCATGAGCCACCGCGCCCGGCCCTACTGTTTTTTGTTTTTTGTTTTTTTTTTTTAACCACACAGTCTTGCTCTGTTGCCCAGGCTGGAGTACAATCCTGCAATTTTGGCTCACTGCAACCTTCGCCTCCCAGGTTCAAGCGATTCTCATGCCTCAGCCACCCGAGTAGCTGGGATTTTACAGGTGTGCACCGCCACACCCAGCTAATTTTTGTATTTTCAGTAGAGACAGGGTTTTGCCGTGCTGACCAGGCTGGTCTTGAACTCCTGGCCTCAAGTAATCTGTGCACCTTGGCCTCCCAAAGAGCTGGGATTATAGGCATGAGCCACTGTGCCCAGCCACTACATTTTTTTTTTTTTTCAGGTAAAATGCTGGCACTGGTTCTCAAATGAATTTATCTTACCCAACAAAATTTCTTCTATCCCTAGACCCACTTTAACTCATTACAGGAAACAACAGGATTTCTATGTTACTTAAAAATAATTTATGTTTTCTTTTTAATCCTGTAGGGATCTTAAAAGGAAGGATGAATATGATGTGGGAATTTCTTTCTTTTTTTTTTTTTTTAATTAATACTCCTGCAAGCCAAGTGGTGGGAATGTTTTTAACTAGTGTGTTAATGAGCTCAAAAAGTCCAAAATGGGCTGGGTGCAGTGGCTCACACCTGTAATCCCAGCACTTTGGGAGGCTGAGGTGGGCAGATCGCGAGGTCAGGAGTTCAAGACCAGCCTGGTCAGCATGGTGAAACCCTGTCTCTACTAAAAATACAAATATTAGCCAAGCATGGTGGTGCGCACCTGTAGTCCCAACTACTCGGAAGACTAAAGCAGGAGAATCGCTTGAACCTGGGGGGCGGAGGTTGCAGTGAACCGAGATTGCGCCACTGCCTCCCGCCTGGACAACAGGACAAGGCTCTGTCTCAACAAAAAGTCCAAAATGAATGCCGGTAATCCATTACTAACAATGAGGATTAGTAGCTTAAAAACTAGATTAAGGCTGGACATGATGGCTCACACTTGTAATCCCAGCACTTTGGGAGGCTGAGGCAGGCAGATCACAAAGTGAGGAGTTTAAGACCAGCCTGGCCAATATGGCGAAACCCCATCTCTACTAAAAATACAAAACTTAACCGGGTGTGGTGGCGGGCTAGTTGTCGGTCCATATTCCTGACATGCTGATGCTTCTCCCTCCATACCTCTAGCTACTCTGGAGGCTGAGGCAGGAGAATCACTTGAACCCAGGAGGCGGAGGTTGCAGTGAGCCAAGATCATACCACTGCACTCTAGCCTGGACGACAGAGTGAGACTCTTGTCTAAAAAAAAAAGAAAAGCAAAAAAAAAAAAAAAAACTAGATTAAAAACATGCATTGAAAGCCTTACTACACAAACACACACACAAACACACACACACACGCACACATAACTGATTGCCTTTGGGGAAATAAACTGGGTGGCTGGAGGATAGATAGAAACAAGACTTTTTATTGTAAATCCTTTTCTACTTTTTGGTTTTTTTAAAAAAGTCTCTACCTATTTTTTTTAAACATGCTTATTACTTTTTCTAATCAAAGAAATACACATTTAAATTTAAAGAAGTCCCAGGCTGAGCATGGTGGCTCACACCTGTAATCCCAGTGCTTTGGGTGGCCAAGGCAGGAGGATCACTTGAGGCCAGGAATTCACAACCAGCCTGGGCAACATAATGAGACCCTGTCTCTACAAAAATGAAAATTAAGGCCAGGTGCAGTGGCTCACACCTGTAATCCCAGCACTTTGGGAGGCCAAGGCAGGTGGATGACGAGGTCAGGAGTCCCAGACCAGCCTGGCCAAGATGGTGAAACCCCATCTCTACTAAAAATACAAAAATTAGCCAGGCATGGTGGTGGGCACCTGTCATCTCAGCTACTCGGGTGGCTGAGGCAGGGAGTTGCTTGAACCCGGGAGGCAGAGGTTGCAGTGAGCCAAGATCGTACCACTGCACTCCAGCCTGGGCAACAGAGCAAGACTCCGTCTCAAAAAAAAGAAAAAAAGAAAATTAAAAAATTAACTGGGTGTAGTGTTATGCATCTGTAGTCCTAGCTACTCGAGAGACTGTCAGGAAAATTGCTCAAGCTCAGGAATTCAGGATTGCATTGAGCTATGATTGTGCCACTGCACTCCAACCTGGGCAATTGAGCAAGACACTGTGTCTTAAAAATAAAGAAGCCTTTTGCGTAGTTCTGGGATTCTATGTTTTTTTATCTATCAGAAAATTTTAACACAGGGTTTCTCAACCTCAGCACTATTGACAGGACTAGATTATTCTTTGTTGTCAAGGATTGTTATGTGCATTACAGGTTGTTTAGCAGCATCCCTGACCTGTAGCCACTAGATGCCAGTAGTGGCTCCCATTGTGACAACCAAAAATGTCTCCAGACACTGCCAAGTACTCCTGTGTCAGGATACAGGGGAAGAAGCTTATTCCTGATTGAGAACTACTGGGTTAACATACACAGCTCGGAAAATACTAATCGTAAAAACTTTCCCAGTCTTTGTATAATGCTGTCAATATGTAAATACCCTTGTTTAGAATTGACTTGTGTTACATTTTAGGAAAAAAAATATAACTTTAACATTGTGATTAAGTGACCCCAAGGTCACATTTTGGTAAGTTAGTTGTTGGTCCATATTCCTGACATGCTGGTGCTGCTTCTTCCATATCTTGAAAAAAAAACTCGAATAGACTTTTTTTTTTTAACTGGACCTTTACGTGCAAAATGCCCTATTTCTGCCCACAAATACATAAAACTGTGTATAGTTTCTTTTAAGGTTTTGGATATTCATAAAGCATTATTTTTATTCTTATAGACACAAAATGATTTCATGGTTATCTGCAATGTTGCAAAAATCCTAGAGCTAGTTGTACCACTGATGGAGCATCCAAGTGAAACTTTCCTTGCCACTATTGAAGAAGATCTGATGAAGCTCATCATCAAATATGGCATGACTGTAAGCACTCAGTTTACCATTTCTTTATTCATTAGTGTAAAGTTATAATGTATTTTATTATTAATATTTTTAAAGCAAATATTTGTAAAAAGCTAAGTTTTTAAAATAGTATATTTTTAACTTTTGTCTAAACAAACATTTTCTATATCTTTTAGGTAGTGCAACATTGTGTCAGCTGTCTTGGGGCTGTTGTAAATAAAGTGACACAAAATTTTAAATTTGTGTGGGCTTGTTTCAATAGATACTATGGTAAGTTCAGTACCAGGGTTTTAAAATTATTCTGCTAGGTCCTGCAGTGTGTCAGCTCATTTTAAATGCATTTGATAAAAGGCTAGAATCAAGGAAACTATGAGGTGTGATTATCCACTGTGGTCCTCTCAGAAACAATATTGTCTGGTGTCTTTTGTATTCCCTTAAGAACCCACTGTGATTACTTCAGAAATTTATCTCCTGATAAGTAAAGGTTGGTAAATTTTTTGCACACCGTGAAAAGTAAAATTTAAATTTTCTTACGTTAATTAGTTTAGACTCTAAAAGAGCGCCCTCATAATTCTAGACATATTTAATATTTAGAACCATTAGTAAAAAGTAATTGGCCGGGCACAGTGGCTCACACCTGTAATTCCAGCACTTTGGGAGGCCAAGGCGGATGGATCACCTGAGGTCGGGAGTTCGAGATCAGCCTGGCCAACATGGTGAAACCCCGTCTCTCTACTAAAAATACAAAAATGTCCCAGGCGTGGTGGCACAACTGTAATCCCAGCTACTTGGGAAGCTGAGGCAGGAGAATCACTTGAACCCGGGAGGCGGAGGTTGCAGTGAGCTAAGATCACGTCACTGCACTCCAGCCTGGGTGACAGAGTGAGACTCCATCTCAAAAAAAAAAAAAAATTGTAATTCATTAGTAGTAATTACTTGAACTGAGTAATTCAAAGATAAATATTATAAATATTACTTATCTTTATTAGGTGCCATTTCAAAATTAAAAAGTCAACACCAAGAGGACCCAAATAACACTTCACTTCTAACAAACAAACCAGCACTTCTTAGATCCCTTTTCACTGTTGGAGCACTATGTCGGCATTTTGATTTTGATCTGGAAGATTTTAAAGGCAACAGCAAGGTAAAGATAGTAATACTTAAAATGCTATAAAACATAGAACTATATGGCACTGTAATCTGAGAATAACAGTAATGACCCAGGATGAAGGCAATATTAGTCTGGTTTAATGAAAATTCTGAAAACAGTGCTACTCAAAGCGTGGTCCTCGGACTGACTGCTAATCCATGAACTTTTTGTTACTGGTATGTAACCAGATAATGAAATTTCTCTGACAAGTTATATCAGCTTTGTAACTGTAGGCACACTGTTGACATCAACAGCTGATTTTTTTTTTAAATTTTTTTCAATGAAGGGAACACACTGATTCACATTCCGAAACAAGCTGCTTTGTCACACACTGATACTTTGAATGCCACTGTTCTAAAATAAATGGAATTGGTTACTTATTTTTTTAATAAAGTTCACATACAGAAATTCTCATTGTCTTTAGGTATTTTTTTCCTTTATAGTTGAAAATTAATCTAAGTTACTCTTCATGAATACTTTAATGTGTTTTCCTTCCCTTAGGTTAACATAAAAGATAAAGTACTTGAACTATTGATGTATTTTACAAAACATTCAGATGAAGAAGTACAAACAAAAGCTATCATTGGTCTAGGTAAGTCTAAATTTCTTTATAAATTGTAGCTATTTGAGAGGGATAGAGCACATTTTTAAATATTGTGAATCTAAATTGTTGGTTTATTTTAATATGTTTCTATTAGCAGTAGGATTTGGTGTATAGAATGTAGATCTGGGGATTAAAACAATTGGGTTCCATTCTTGTTATGGCCATTGACTTCCTGGGTAAACTTGAGCGAGCCACTTGTCTTTTCATCAGTTTCTTCATTAGTAAAATAGAGATAACAATACTTTCTTCTACCCCTCCTCCATAGGGTATCTGAAGAACATTCATTAAAGCCCTTTGATAAAGAAAAATAATGTAGAAGAATTCTGTGCTCTTTGCATTTTTGTAATTGTTCTTTTTCATTGCAAGGCTTTGTCACTACAGGAAGCTGCCACATCTAGTTAAAACAATGATCAGTCTACACTGACTTATTTATATAAAAGCAAATAGTTAGCAACCCAGGAGGAACAATTTGGATATATACATGTTTTATATTATTTTTCCAGGAAGCACTGATGTAATAAAAACATGTTTTGCAATTGTTAGGCAGGTCTGTGTGGCTTATATCTAGGAAGGAATTAGAATATGAGGAAATAGGAAACGAATGGCATTAAAGTACCTGAATTGAATGCACTTCAAAAAAATACAAGAACAGTCTGTCCAGGTTTTTGGTTTTTGTTGTTGTTTTTTTTTTGTACGGATACGGTTGGCCTTCCATATCCATGGGTTTCACATCTGTGGATTTAACCAAGAATCAAAAATACTGAGAAAAAACAATTACACCTGTACTAAATATGTACAGATTTTTTTGTCATTATTCTCTAAACAGTACAACAGCAATTTACATAGCATTTACATTGTGTTAGATACAAATAATCTAGAGATGATTTAAAGTATACGGGAGGATGTGAATAGGTTATATGCAAATGCTACCCCATTTTATATCAGAGACTTGAGAAACCACGGATTTTGGTATCCCTGGGAGGTTCTGGAGCCAATCCACCATGGATACCAAGCAACGACTGTACATGAAAAGCTACCCAATGAGATTAATAACTTATTTGGAAATTTTATTTTAGTATTATGATTAAGGTTCATACTTTAATATGTATGAGTAGTTATTTATATTAGTCTTTTGAACAAAAATGAGTAAGAAAAGATTCTAAGTTACTTATTAAATCATGTTTATGATATCTGTAAATAAATTGAAACCTTATCATTTTATTCCTCCTCTATCCCTTTTTGAAAATTACTTGTAGCACATAGAGTAAAAATTCAGACATCATTTACTAAGGAGTTAAATTGGTGCAATATTAACTTCAAGCCAGTGTGTACCTTTAAATATTCAGTCTGGACATAATTTATATGGAGTGGCAAAACTAATAGTGTTACAAGTATTTCAGAGTACAAAAAGATGAAGTTTTAACTTAAGCAGCGCTATTCAGAAAATATTGCCTCTAGACCAGTTAATAAAAGACATCTTGCCTGGGCCATAGTTATCCTGAGTGACCTTGGGCTAGTTATCTGATCACTCTATGCTTTGAGTTTAGTTTGTTGTTTGTTATCAATAATACTTGCTGTCATGAGAGATCTTCATTTTTTCCTCAAATAAACATTATAAACATGGATGATATATTGCTACTTATTAACCCGTGGTTATAGGATTCAGCATTGTAGCCTTATTATAATGCCATATGAGAAAGAAGTGGAAGATATTTTTGGCTCTGGTTTATTATATTGTTTCATCAAATGAATATATTTTAATTTTTTAAAAAAAATAATGTCAATGTAGTACCTTCTACTGGGGATCTGAAAAATGTTTGCAGACATTACTTCTTAAATCCTGAAAACATCCCTGTGAGGTAGGTGGGTGGTAAATATTATTATCCCCATTTTACAGATGGAGAATTGAGGCACAGAGAGATTATGTGACTCACCCAAGGTCACACTACAAGTCAGTGGTGGAGCCAGGAATAGAACCCAAGACTCCTGACTCCTAATCCACTCCCCTAGCCACTAGGCCCTGCTCCCTCCTCAAGGTTTCCTCTTGTGTGAAATTCTCCTTTGAAATGCAATTTCTTGTTTTTAATTCATGGGGAAAGAAGTACCTGCTCTAATGCTTCTCTAGGTAAGGCCACCAGCATATTCTTCCAGTCATTTTAAGTTTTAACTTTTTGAAATAAGGAGCCATTTATATAATTTATTAACATATTTATTAAATTTCGTTTAATTTTAATATGAATATATGATGAGATTTTCCCCTCTCCCATAGGATTTGCCTTTATTCAGCATCCAAGTCTAATGTTCGAGCAAGAAGTGAAGAATCTATATAATAATATTTTATCTGATAAGAACTCCTCAGTCAATTTAAAAATACAAGTATTAAAAAACCTTCAGACCTACCTACAAGAAGAAGATACACGTATGCAGCAGGCAGATAGAGACTGTAAGTGAAAATATATTTTTAAATTTCATAGCTATGGTTATATTATAATGGCTTTATCTCCTTTGATCTAAATATCTAAATTTCCTGATATGTTAGACGAAGAAATTCAGTTAAATAGCAGTCCTTATGCTGAGGTCTATAACTAGGCTTTAGCATATTCTTAAATTCTCTAAAATAGTTTTAAAATTGTATATGTGTGTAAACATTAACATTTTGAGGGAGGAGAGAGATTATACTTCTCATTGGGTTCTCAAAGGGGCCTCTGACACAGACGCAGACACACACACACACACACACACACATTAAGAACCATTGAGCCAGAACACTAGCTATAACGTTTTGTGATTTTGCTTATGGCCTAATTTTGAAATATTTAGTAAAGTTAGTATAGGTGCTCTTAATATGTGTTTATCCTTTGCTTTCTTTTGTAGGGAAGAAAGTTGCAAAACAGGAAGACTTAAAAGAAATGGGTGATGTTTCCTCAGGGATGAGTAGTTCCATCATGCAGCTTTATCTCAAACAGGTGCTTGAGGCATTTTTTCACACCCAGTCAAGTGTACGCCACTTTGCCCTAAATGTCATTGCATTGACTCTAAATCAAGGTCTTATTCATCCAGTTCAGGTAAGCATGTTTTGGGCAGCAGCAACTTACTAAAAGAGCCAGATTAGTTGTCATTTGATACATTGTGATTATAGAGAATAAGTAGTTCTTTGTTCCTCTTACTCTTCTTTGTACTAAACTCTTAAGAATCTAGAAGTTTTAGATAATCTCTTGGGTTATGATTACTACAAAATACCCATATATTCATAATATTGTCTCTGTTATAAACCAACTTGTAATTTCTATTGACAGAACATATACTCAAATTATTTTTCTAAGTAGGGATATTTGTTTTAATTCATACTTACTTTTGTCCCTAAGATCCAACAATCTATGTGAAGAGAGTTCACTGGGTTAAAAAGTATAATCTGTTCAACAGGGTGAGTCTTAGTCCACAGAAGAGTAAATTATGTAATCCCAATTCCTTCATCTTTAAGTTGGGGATGGCACCAACTACCTGACACCTCATAGCATTGATATGAGGACAAAACGATGTGATAAAAGACATTAGTATTACTGAAGATTGGCAGCCAATGCTGATGTAGTAGTATATACCATCTGATGGTCAAGAGAGCGCCATAGGCTACAAAAGTGTATGTATTAAATAAGCAGAGTCTATACCCTTCAAGATTTTTATTTTGGGTATTTTTCATGGAACTTTTTGAAAATATGATATATTTAAACATACTGTGGTCTTCCCTATGTCCTGAAACAAAACATGTTAACAAATATTTATCCTGTTCTTCATGACTCCAGGTTATTATCATAAAGAATCATACATTATAATGTAACAGTAATACATTGAGACTGTGACCTTTTTGAACTACCGAGGGCTCTTTTTTGGGTGCTTTTTATTATATATGCTTTTTAAACTTTTTTTTAAATTTCACACAAAGGAGTCAGGTGCAGTGTCTCCCACGTGTAATCCCAGCACTTTGGGAGGCGGAGGTGGGTGGATCACTTGGGTCAGGAGTTCAAAACCAGCATAGCCAACATGGCAAAACCCCGTCTCTACTAAAAACACAAAAATTAGCCAGGTGTGGTTGCGCATGCCTGTAGTCCCAGCTACGTGGGAGGCTGAGGCAGGAAAATTTCTTGAACCCAGGAAGCGGAGGTTGCAGTGAGCGAAGACCGTGCCATTGCACTCCAGCCTGGCGAACAGAGGGAGACTCTATCTACAAAAAAAAAAAACAAAATTCACACAAAGAAATTACAAAAGTGATACAATGAATTCCTTTATAATACTCTTCACCTGTATTCACCATTTGTTGACATTTTGCCACAATTGCTTTCTCTCTCTCTCCCTTTTATACATCTGCTTTTTTCTGAATCATTTGGTAGGAAGTTTCAGGTAATTATAATTCTTTACCACTAAATACTTCAGCATATATTTTCTAAGAACAAGGGCATTGTCTTACAAAACCATATTATAATCATTAAATTTAAGAAGTTTAACATTGATACAATATTATCTAATATATAGTCCATTTGCAGATTCTGCTAGTTAACCAAGGGCATTCTCTATAGCCTTTTTTCTTTTTTCTTTTTCTTTTTTTTTTTTTTTTTTTTTAGCTGGAGTGCAATGATGCAGTCTTGGCTCACTGCAGCCTCTGCCTCCTGGACTCAAGCAGTCTTCCCACCTCAGCCTCCCAAGTAGCTGAGACTACAGGTGCACGCCACCACCTGGCTAATTTTTGCATTTTTGTAGAGACGGGGTTTTACCATATTGGCCAGGCTGGTCTCAAACTTCTGAGCTCAAGTCATCTGCCTGCCTCAGCGTCGCAAAGTGCTGGGATTACAGGCATGAGCCACTGCACCCACCTTACAGCCTTTTTTCTTTCCTGATTTGAGATTTAACATGATCATTTCTTTCATTTAGTGCCATGTCTGTATTTTAAAGTTATAAGTTTGTTGTTTTTCTGGCCTTCACATTGCTTTTTGATTCAGACTCGCTTAACATAGTAGTACTGTTTTTTGACTCTAGAAGTACAGTGAATATGACTGTTACCAACTATCTGATCCTCAAAGCCACATCTGAAATCACTTTGAAAAACAATTATATTTTCCTAGCTTTGAGTATGGAAAGCAAATTACTGTTTGCCCTATATTATCTTTACAAGGCAAATCTAATCAAGCTTTAAAAACTACTGGATTATACATTTGTAGTCTATATCATAATCTTAAATAGATATTCTTAGTGTGGGAATGCTTTATGTTTAAAGAACCTTAAATTTACAATGAAATTGTTTAAATTTTACCACATTAGTATTTTTGCTGGTGCTCCAGTGCTTTCTGGATTTAAGCTGAATCTCAAAGATTTGTCACTTTAAAAAGAACACTAAATCATAGCCTTTATAGGAAAGCCTATAAGGTTAAATTCATATATCTCAGATATACAGAAAGTTTTGATGTATGTCTAAATAGAGAGTTTTTACTACCGTGATATCTCATAATTTTTTTTTTATTTCCAGTGTGTGCCATATTTAATTGCTATGGGCACAGACCCAGAACCTGCTATGCGGAACAAGGCTGATCAGCAACTTGTGGAAATAGACAAAAAATATGCTGGATTCATTCATGTATGTATTTTAACATTTTATAACCTAAATTTAAGCATTTTTCTTGAGTAAAGCATGTCTTTGATAAATACCCTACCCACATTCATAATTGGGATAAAATGTCTTACTTAGTACCTATCTTCTAAACATGCAACTAAGTTAGTCTCCCAAGGTGTTTATTCTAGTTTAAAGTTAAGATTGGGCTAGAGGTGACAGTACCAAGCACACCAGACTAAAAATCCGGAAACCTGGATTTTATATCCTACTCTGTGAACTTGGCTGCAATGACTCTCCTGGGCCTCTTTTTTTTTTTTCTTCTTTGAAATGAGGGAATTGTAAGAGATAATCTCTGATGTTCCTTCTAGTACTTCATTCTGTGATTCGTATTATTTTAATTAAGAAAACCAAATAATGAAGCTAGCCTCAGGATGTAATGCTCTAAGTATATTTTTAAGTTGTGTCTTTTAATTTCCTTGACAAAAATGAGACTTGTATTGATTTCAGATGAAAGCAGTGGCTGGTATGAAGATGTCTTACCAGGTACAACAGGCAATCAACACATGCCTAAAAGATCCTGTAAGGGGTTTCAGACAAGACGAGTCCTCTAGTGCTTTGTGTTCACACCTTTACTCCATGATCCGTGGAAACCGCCAACACAGACGAGCCTTTCTTATTTCTTTACTCAACCTCTTTGATGACACAGCAGTAAGCACAAAAACTTATTATTTTAAGAAAATAAATGCTCTAGAAATTTTATGGATAAAGTAGTCACCATTTTTAAAATATTACCATTTTATTAGTATATGATAGTAACTTCATCAAATGTTTTCTTAATCTTCTAAGTTATTTACAAAGTACACAGTCAGAATTGAAGGGGAAATTTTGTATAAGAATAAGTATAATGAGGAATAATGTATAACTTTGCCTCCATACTGAATATCCCATAAACTTTGATAACAGATTCTGTAAGCATGTCTTTAAATAAGCACCGTCACTAAACTAATCACATTGGGAATCGATTACCTCAAATATTGTTAGAGAATAACTGTTATAGGTTTTTGGTTGTTGAGATCCCTAGTTGTTCAACTTGACTTTCCTTAATGAAGGGAAGTCAGTTTTGTGTATAGTAGTCCACTTTTGTGTATAGTAGTCCTCCCTTATCCTTAATGATACATTTCATGACCCCCAGTGGATGCATGAAACCATGGATAGTACTAAATCTTATATATGCAGTCATGCATCACTTAATGACAAGGATACATTTGGAGAAATGCATAGTTAGGCAATTTCTTTGTGGGGTGAATATCTTACTTACACAAACCTAGATGTTGTAGCCTACCTAAGCTATATTGTTCCTAGGCTACAAACCTGTACAGCATGTTACTGTACTGAATACTATAGATAACTAACACAATCATAAGTATTCGTGTGTATAAACATATCTAAACATAGAAAAGGTACAGTAAAAATATGATAGGGTAATCTTGTGGGACTGTCATTATATATATGGTTTGTCATTGACTGAAACATGGTTATGTGGCACATGACACTACTAGCTTTTCCAGTACCTAAAAACCTATGTTAAAGTTTTAATTTCTAAATTAGTCACCGTAAGAGATTAACAATGATAATAAAATAGAGCAATTATAACAGTATACTGTAATAAAAGTTATGTGAATGGGATCTTGCTTTTCTCTCTCTCTCTCAAAATACCTTGTTATAGTTTACTCACCTATTTTTGGACTATGGTTGACCAAGGGTAACTGAAACTATGGAAAGCAAAACAACAATAAGGGGGGATTACCATAATTACAATTTTGACACTTCTGGCTGTTGCACTAGTTGCATTAGCCAGGACCATAGGCCAAGAAAACTGAATATTCTTTTAAGTTTACCTTTTAATTTATTTATTTTACACAATATTTATTCAGCATCTGCTATGTACCAGCCATTGTGCTAAGAAGTTTAACAAGCATAAAATATAAAGACAAATATGGTTTCTGCCCACACAGAGCGCCCATGAGTCTATGTGTATAGCAACTTTTAAAAGAACAAAAGAGGCCAGGCATGGTGACTCACGCCTGTAATCCCAGCATTTTGGGAGGCCAAGGCAGGTGGATCACAAGGTCAGGAGTTCGAGACCAGCCTGACCAACATGGTGAAACCCCGTCTCTACTAAAAATATGAAAATCAGCCGGGCGTGGTGGCACGCGCCTGTAATCCCAGCTACTCAGGAGGCTGAGGCAGAAGAATTGCTTGAACCCGAGAGGCAGAGGTTGCAGTGAGCCAAGATCACGCCTCTGCATTCCAGCCTGGCCGACAGAGCGAGACTCCGTCTCAAAAAAAAAAAAACAAAAAACAAAAAAAAAGCAAAAGAAAAGAACAAAAGAAATACTTTAATTACTTGTTAGCCTGACAGCAGATTTTTGCAATAAAGCAAAATTATAATTACCATAGTGTAGATATCTTACTAGACCTCTTCTTTTTAAGTACTGTGTGAAATTTATCATCAACATTATCATCATATCATCAGTATTAAGTTTGCATTGTGTATAGGACACTATACTAGGAGTGCCAGATGATATAACGTGCTTTTGCCCTGAAAGGATTTTCCCTCCAGTTGTGGGATAGGACACAAAATTAATAGTGATTATGGTTAGTATATCCTGAGTGCCCTGATGGTTTGTATTGATAATATTGTTCCAGTCCTTGTTTCTCTCCAGAAGAACTTCATTCCTATGTGGTTTCACTGCCTGCTTTATGTCATTGACTAGATGTTCTATCAGCTCAGCATTTGAAATGCTAAACTGGAAACCCAGCTCTCACAATGCAATGCTTTCTTCTACCTCCAACAAAGAATGTCAGAGAAAGAACAAATGCCTGAAGGCCCAGAGGGATAGAATGAGAGGGATCTGCTATATAAACCAGGGAAGGAAGATGTTCCAGTAGGGGCCAAAAATGTAAAAGATAAGAATGTGTGGTTAATAATGAATAGTTTGTTATTTGACTGGGGCAGAAAGGTCATAATGAGGAATAGTATATAGAGGATCCTGTAGATGAAAAAAAAAAAAACCTTGGAAGTGTGCGAATAAAATAATGAGGACAGTTGCCAAAGAGCAGTTTAGGAAGATGAAATTTTTTAGCATTGTGGTCACACTGGAGGTAATAAGAAATTAACCTATTGTGACAACAGTAGGGGAGAAAAAGAATGGATAGTAGAGATCGGGTGCGGTGGCTCACACCTGTAATCCCAACATTTTGGGAGGCCAAGGTGGGCGGATCACCTGAGGTCGGGAGTTCGAAAACAGCCTGTCCAACACGGCAAAACCCCATCACTACTAAAAGTACAAAAATAATTAGCCAGGTGTGATGGCGCACACCTGTAGTCCCAGCTACTTGGAAGCCAGGGCATGAGAATCACTTGAACCTGGGGGGCAGAGAGTGGCAGTGAGCTGAGATCATGCCACTGCACTCCAGCCTGGGCAACAGAACGAGACTCCATCTCAATTTAAAAAAAAAAAAAAAAAGAATGGATAGTAGAAAAGAAATTTGAGGAAAGAATTAAATGAGACTGTGTGAAAAGAATAGTAAGTGGACAACTGGAGTATTTTTATCTTGAGCACCTGAAAGAAAAGGATTGTTGCCAAAGTCAGATGCAAAGGAGTTGGCTTGAGTAGTACATAAAAAGGGAGTAGTCAAAGAGCTAGGAAGAGAAAACTTAGGAAGTAGATTTCGTGAAGGAAAGTGTGGATGATAGTCAGATGCTACTGTGAAGGCAAGGAGAGTAGAAGTGAAAAATAGAGTAGAATGGTGAACTTCATGGACAAAAACAGTCAAGCACTGAGGGACAAAAGCAGATTGTAATTGAAGAGGGAGGGCCAGGTGAGATGACTCATGCTTGTAATCCCAGCACCCAAGCCAGATGATTGCTTGAGCCCAGGAGTTCCATACCAGCCTGGGCAACATAGTGAGACCCTGTCTCTACAAAAATTAAAAAATAAAACTTAGCCAGGCCCTGTGGCATGCACCTATACTCCTAGCTACCTAGTTACTTGTGAGACCTAGGCAAAGCGATTGCTTGAGCCCAGGAGTTCAAGATGGCAGTGACTGATATCATGTCTCCTTTGAAAAAAAATAGTGGGGAAGACATGGGAGGAGCAGTCTAAACTATTCTTTGAAGAACTTTGAAAGGAAAGAGAAATACAGGGCTTTTATGGATGTTGAAGAAAATATTTATATAAATATAAATATATAAAAATAAAATATATATGAGTTTTGAAAATATATATATAAATTATAGTGTTAAACTAATAGATGAGGTAGGGTTTTATGTCCACATTTTTTCGTCTGTAACATGGGTGTTGATACATAACCGTAAAGTAAAAATAGAGTGAGAGTGATACTCTTTTACGAATATTAATAGCAAGGTTATTCCATCTGTGCTATGGGATCTTGTTGCTGCTGCTGTTGGGTTTTATGTTGTTTCCATGGCAGGGGAGGGTAGATGGTAGGAGGGAGTGCTTTTTAGTTGTGAGCTTTTTTTTTTTCCTTGAGCTATAAATATTTAAAAGAAATTTGAATATTAATATGCCCTTCTGTTTATGATCATGAAATGCTTGAATTCTCTGTATTACTTCTTTTTAAAGCAAGCAAATAACAATAATCCTCTTAAATTTTGCCTACCTCAGAGTACTTATAGTGTGAAACTGATAGCATTGTCAAAACAACTCTGATATTCTGAATTACATATACACAGGAAACTGACAAATGTTTATGAGTACGTGGATTTGGGTTTTTTCTTTTAACCTATGTATTAGTACTATAATTAGTAGTTATTTTGAGGGCAGAATAGTAACTGTGTGTAACTGATCTCCATATAGATTAAACTCTTAGTAGCACAATGATTTAATTAACTTTCATGTATACTTTCTGATATGGTATGGATTTATCATAAAGATTCCATATACTCTGTAAGAAAACCTCAAGGAATTTCACATGGATGCAATAAAAAATTTCATCTCTTGAGATAGCATAGTGTAAGTCATTAAAAAATAAAAAATGGGCCTAAGATTATTTTATAAAATTCTATTTATGTTCCCCCTTCTCCATTTTTCTTACACCTCTCTCCCTCTCCCTTTTTCCTCCTCTATATTTCTCTCCCTCCTGCTGTCTCTCTGTCTCTCTGTGTCTCTGCCCACTCTCCCCATATGTGTGTCTGCTTATCTCTCTCTCTAACATTAAGTGAAGTGAAAGTGCCCTGTATTTTTTCTAAAAAAGCTTTTTTGGATGGGTTTCTAGATTATCCGCTAAACATATGTGCTTTTTCTTAAAATTTACAGAAAACAGACGTGACTATGCTCTTGTATATAGCAGACAATCTAGCCTGTTTTCCATACCAGACACAGGAAGAGCCGTTGTTTATAATGCATCATATAGACATTACACTCTCAGTTTCTGGTAGTAACCTACTGCAGTCATTCAAGGAGGTAAGTTACACACATTACTATTCTTAATCCATCTGTCAAAGTGCAGACATGCTGTTTTCACTGTTTTGTTTCTCATTCTTTTTATTCTCTTCACGAGTATATAAAATCTTTCTAAGTGAACTTAATGAAATCTGGGCAGTACTTGACTTGGGAGAGGATGTACATTGCCACTTTACTTCTATTTAGAAACATCTAAAATACATATATGGATTGTTCTGTTGATAAGCCATCGCATTTATATTCTCTCACTTTAAGCACTGACCTTAAGTGTTTTATGTCCGTTCATACGTTCATTTAAGCCCCATTTTAAAACATTATTCTGTAAATCTTGTAATGCTGTAATCACATTACACATGAAAATATATAGCTTATTTACACTTATACCAAAAATTTATGACACCATTGACTTTCTTATCGCTCAACTACAGCACCGTAATAGAGTTGGCATATGTGTGCCCAAAATCTTTACTAAATTTCTTGTTGAACCTTCCGTCATTTCTGTCATGACTTTTAGGAGGAATGTAATTTATTTAATTATAAAAGTACCTGGTGTAGCACTAGGCACATAGTAAGCACTCAGTAAATTCTTTACAAATTAAATATTCTCATGTATCTAATGATCCAAGTAGATCTCATTTGGTAAAATTGTATTGCTCAAAACTCAGCCTTGTCAGACTAGTAAATCAGACAGATTATTTTAGATGCCTCCCAAGGGCTGGAATTACAAAGGTGTCTAAATCCTTACTACTTGAAGTGTAGACCACACACCAGCAGCAGTGGTTTCACCTGAGAGCTTATTAAAGCTCTAGAACCTCAGGCCCCACCCAGATTTGCTGAAACAGAATCTGCATCTTCAACAAAATCCACAGATGTTAATGTGCACATTTAAGTTTGAGAAGTTAATAATTTCCCAGGAGCTTTAGCCCTCATGTTCTCTTATTTTACCTACTTACTGGTATGGCTGTCTTTGTAAATGTTTCTTCCAGTTTTGAATAAATGTTGTTATAATGTGCCCCCTACACACACACCACACAACCTGCTTAAATCCAGTTGACTTTGTTTCTAAGAACTAACATTTTCATAAAGTACAAAGAAACAGGATTTAAGTCTTCAGAGAAAATTGCGTATTATCTTGCTGAAATGTTCTTGAAAAGGAGAGTTTGATAGAAGCTCGGGATGTCCAAGATTACTTGATTCCCCTCAGTTAAATTATAATTATTGCTTTTCCTCTATAATGGCTTACCTATGCACCTAATTGATACTTTTATAACTATCTTTTATTACTATCCTTAGAAGAAAATTGTTTCCCTTTGAATGATATTTCACAAGGATTTTTTTGAAGGAGTGGTTGTGGGGGAGGGGGTGGATATTGTATATAATTTTATTTAGTTTTAGAAACTATCCCCTAACATTACATACCAGTTGTTGATATCAAGTCAAGAGGTTTATAAAATAACTCATTTAAGGAAGCTTTTTCAAGCTGTTGAATGGAGAATACTTATATCTACTAGTGGCATTTTGTTTTTATTGTTTATCAAACAATTTTTTCTTTCAGTCTATGGTAAAGGACAAAAGGAAAGAGAGAAAATCATCACCTAGTAAGGAAAATGAGTCCAGCGACAGTGAAGAAGAAGTTTCCAGGCCTCGGAAGTCACGGAAACGTGTAGATTCAGATTCAGATTCAGATTCAGAAGACGATATAAATTCAGTGATGAAATGTTTGCCAGAAAATTCAGCTCCTTTAATTGAATTTGCCAATGTATCCCAGGGTATTTTATTGCTTCTAATGTTAAAACAACATTTGAAGAATCTTTGTGGATTTTCTGATAGGTAAGGTTACATAAGCAGTGAGAGAAAAAACTTCACTCTGTTCAAATAATAAATATTTGGGCTGGGCGCAGTGGCTCTTGCCTATAATCCCAGCATTTTGGGAGGCCGAGGTGGGCAGATCCCCTGAGGTCAGGAGTTCGAGACCAGCCTGGCCAACATGGTGAAACCCCCATCTCTATTAAAAATGGAAAAATTAAGTGAGCGTGGTGGTGCACACCTGTGATCCCAGCTACTCGGGAGGCTGAGGCAGGAGAATCACTTAAACCCGGGAGGCGGAGATTGCGGTAAGCTGACATTATGCCACTGCAGTCCAGCCTGGGCAACAGAGCGAGACTCCATCTAAAAAAATAATAATGATAAATATGAAACCCAGTTTTGTTTGCATGTTTAATGTTAGAAATGTTCCTTTTTATAAAGGAGTTTATTCTCTTCTATTGCTGTATAGTATTCTGTTGTGTAATTTGCCATAATTTATTATTTTATTAAAGGGTAAAAAACATATTCCTGTACTTGGTGATAATGCATTACAAATTGAAGGGCTTATTTTGTTGATTTCCTTAAAAAGAATCAGGCTAACCTTAAAATAGATTACAAGTTTAAGTTTTTAAAGAACTCTGAAGTAACAAATGTAAACCAACTAAACTGAGCTCCAATAGAACTCAAATAGTCTTTAAAGTACTCTATAAAGTAAGAGAGAGAAAAGGTACACTTATTATAAATATCCAGTGGTTTTACCCACCATTAGTCATTAAAGATATCTCTTCCTGCCTATACCCATGGAATTTTGGTCATTTTTTACATTCATTGAAATCCAAGATTAGGAATCACAAAGTCAAATGTTAATAGGCCACCTGTCAGTGGCCAACTGGAAAGAGTGTTTCATGATGAAAGAGATGTCATTTAAGTGGACCTGTCTCAAGTTTCCATAAGCTTGTTACCAAAGGAAAGGGTGGGCATAATGTGGTCAGAGCTCCCACTTTTTCAGGAGACACCAGAAATCCAGATTTTTAAGAGGAATATCTCTGTATTTGTTTGAAACAGGGTCTCGCTCTGATGCCCAGGCTGGAATGCAGTTATGCAATCATGAACTCCTGGCTCGAGTAGTCCTCCTACTTCAGCCACCTGAGTAGCTGGGAGTACAGATGCATGCCACCACACCCAGCTTTTTTTTACTTTTTACTTGTAGAGATGATGTCTAGTTGTGTTGCCCATGGTACTCTTGAACTCCTGGCCTCAAAGTGATCCTCCCACACTGGCCTCCCAAAACTCTGAGATTATAGGCATGAGCCACTGCTCCTGGCCTTATAAGGAATATTTTGATGTTAAATGTTGGCAACATGCAAAATAGTTTAAAACTTAGTAAAGTTCATTAGGCAATGCTAAGGAGTTGGAAAGATTTTTAAGCAGAGTTGTTAATAACCTGAGACAAGTTTATAAACAATCATTCTGGCCACTGTATAGAGAATGGATAGGTTGGGGGTGGGGGAGCAACTAGTAGAAAGAGGTAAACCAGTTAGATGATATTAAGTAATTGTATTGAAGCTGTCCTAGGATCACAATAGTATTAAAAATAGACATGAGAAACTAATTTCATTAATATGATGCTTCCTACCTATAATTGGATTTCTCCAAATATGTTGCATCCATAGTTTTAAAGTTTTTGGTTTTGTTTTCCCAAAACAGTAAAATTCAGAAGTACTCTCCATCTGAATCTGCAAAAGTATATGATAAAGCGATAAACCGAAAAACAGGAGTTCATTTTCATCCAAAACAAACACTGGACTTCCTGCGGAGTGACATGGCTAATTCCAAAATCACAGAAGAGGTGAAGAGGAGTATAGTAAAACAGTATCTAGATGTGAGTAGTAAACCAAAAGTTTTTACTTCTCATAAGGGCTTTTTTGACAAGTAAATGTTGGGGGCTGGTGGGGAGATAACTATCTCCTTTACATTGAATGTAAGCTTCATGAACTATCGAGATAATTTTTCTCTATGTGGTTTTAATGAGTTACTTTAAGCTTGTCTTTCCCATTGCACCTATGGCATCCTAATTATTTTTTCTTAGGAAACAACAGCCCACAAATAGTTTTATTTTAGTGAAAATGAAAGATAATAGGAAAACCCGTGTGTGTGTTTTGTAGTTGTCCCCTGGTTTCCACAGGAAATTGGTTCCAGTCCCCCCATGGATACCCAAATCCTCCGATATTCAAGGGCCTGATAAAAAGTGGCATAATAGGCTGCGTGAGGTGGCTCACACCTGTCATTCCAACACTTTGAGAGGCCATGGCAGGTCAGAGTTTGAGACCAGCCTGGGTAACATGGCAAATCCCCATATCTACAAAAAAATACAAAAAATTAGCTGGGGGCAGTGGTGTGCACCTGTAGTCCCAGCTACTCAGGAGGCTGAGGCAGGAGAAGTGCTTGAGCCTGAGAGGCAGTGGTTACAGTGACCTGAGATTGCACCATTACACCCAATCCTGGGTGACGGAAGTGAAACCCTGCCTCAAAAAAATTATTTAAAAAATATAGTATTTGCATATATGTACATCCTCCCATATACTTTAAATCATTTCTAGATTACTTATAATACCTAATACAATGTAAATGCTATGTACGTAGTTGTTATACCACATTTTTTTAAAGTTGTATTTTTTATTGTAATGCTGTTTTTTTTTGTTTTGTTTTGTTTTGAGACGGAGTTTCACTCTTGTTGCCCAGGCTGGAGTGCAATGGCGTGATCTCGGCTCACCGTAACCTCCGCCTCCCGGGTTCAAGCGAGTCTCCTGCCTCAGTCTCCCAAGTAGCTGGGATTACAGACATGCGCCACCACGCCTGGCTAATTTTTGTATTTTTAGTAGAGATAGGGTTTCGCCATGTTGTCCAGGCTGGTCTCAAACTCCTGACCTCAGGTGATCCGCCAGCCTCCCAAAGTAGTGGGATTAGAGGCATGAGCCACCACACCCGGCCAGTGCTGTTATTTTTGTTGTGGCATTTTCCAAATAGTTTTTGATCCGCTGTGGGTTGAATCCGCAGTTGCGGAATCCGGGGATACAGAGGGCTATGTTTTTAAATCAGAAAAATACATGACTTATATGTCATAAAAGGTAAAACTGCAAGCAGTCATCCTCTTACCCTGTTTGGCCATTCTGTTCCTTTCTTTTCTGACAACCAATATTATTACTTTTTCATATGTTCTTATATGAGTAATGCCAATATATATTTGCATACATTCTCACTTACCAAGTATGCAAATGTATGTATATAAAATGTGCTTTTAAAATAGAGACAGAGAATAGACTAGAAGTTACCAAGGACCAGGGAAGGAAAGAACAGGGAGTTATTGTTTAATGAGGACAGAGCTGTGATGTCCAGTGATTTAAAAAAACAAAGAAAGAAACAGCTCTGGAAATGGATAGTGGTGATAGTTGTACAACATGCCAATGAATTATACATTTAAAATGGTTAAACTGGTAGGTGGGCATGCTGGCTTACACCTGTAATCTTAGCACTTTGGGAGGCCTATTGTCGGAGGTTTGCTTGAGTCCAAGAAGTCCAAGCCAGCCTGAGCAACAGGGCGAGACCCTGTCTCTACAAAAAATACAAACATTAGCCAGACATGGTGGTGCACACCTGTAATGCCAACTACTGGGGAGGCTGAGGTGGGAGGACCACACCTGAGGTGTAGGCTATAGTGAGCCATGATCACGCTGCTGCACTTCAGCCTGAGTGACAAAGTGAGACCCTGTCTCAATTTAAAAAGAAGAAAAAAAAAGGTTAAGCTGGCAAATTTTATGTTATTTCTATTTTACCACAATATAAAAGTTGTTTAAAATGTTTTTTAAATTAGAAGACTGTCCTAAAAAATAAAAATAAAGTTTTATATTTTAATCTACTTAGTGTGCAGTGGCTCCCAAGCACTTTGGGAGGCTGAGGTGGGCAGATCACTCGAGGCCAGAGGTTTGACACCAGTTTGGCCAACATGGCAAAACTCCATTTCTATTTTTCTTAAAAAAGTTTTAAAAATCTACTTTAAAGCAAGTAGCTGAACATAGAAATAAGAATTTTTGAGCTAAGAATATAATCTACACAGTGGCTTTCATATTATTCATTGACTTTGCAAACCTTACATACACTAAAATTTAAAAATATTTTAGTTCTCATTTAAAATTTTTCAATATTCTCTGCTTTCTCTTATATCCTCTTAGCAGAGAGCAAAGAGGGGAGATAACTAGAAAATGTCTGTCAGTAATTGTCACCTGGTTGCTTGGTGTCTTGGACCAAGGGTCTGAAAACTCTGGCTGTTTTTGTATCTAACCCATTGCCTATTTTTGCAAATAAAGTTTTACTGAAAACATTCATGTCCACTCATTTATTTGTCTGTAACTGCTTTCATACTACAGTGGCAGAGTTGTGTAGTTGTGACAGACTATATGGCCTTCAAAATGAAAAATATTGACTACCTGGCTGTTTACAGAAAATGTTTACCAGCCCCTAACTTAGATGATGGCTAACGTCTGTTTCACACACAGCAAACTACTGCCATAGAAAACATTTAGGAATTTAACAATCTTGCTTGAAATATTTACTTAAAATTCTGAAATAATATCTATTTTTTATAGTTCAAACTTCTCATGGAACATCTGGACCCTGATGAAGAAGAAGAAGAAGGGGAGGTGTCAGCTAGCACAAATGCTCGGAACAAAGCAATTACCTCACTGCTTGGAGGAGGCAGCCCTAAAAATAATACAGCAGCAGAGACAGAAGATGATGAAAGTGATGGGGAGGATAGAGGAGGAGGCACTTCAGGGGTGAGGCGGAGGAGGAGTCAACGTATTTCGCAGCGTATTACGTAAAATGATTTTTATGTGCTTATATATGTCAGTCTATTAAATGTACAACCAAGTAATGTAATACTTAAAAGAGAAAACATTTTGTAGATAGAGATTCTCTACTTACCCATTTATACATCCTTTTGTAGAAAGTTTAACATAAAAGACAATAAAAAAAACAGAAATGAGATTTATCCAGCATAAAGGGTTAATTTTTCTTTGAATTGTATTAATGTGTGTTATTTTTATTGTTGCTAAGTTTTATGTAGCTTTATGGTTCATATGTATATATAATTTTATATATCAATAAGAGTAAAGACACGGGTACAAATTAAGAGTTATATGGTTTTACAAGTATATGTTAACCCCTTGGCGCTGGCGGTCACGGTGCGTCTCATTGCCGGCAATGGAAGTGTGCCGGGAAATCCCAACTCCCGGCGTCAAGGGATTAAAAGCAATAAAAACAATAATTTCACTAAAATTCTTTTGTGTAACACTTGGTCTTTTTTCCCCCCTCCCAATGTTTTAGTCATTGAGAAGGTCAAAACGAAATTCAGACTCTACGGAGTTGGCAGCACAGATGAATGAAAGTGTTGACGTCATGGATGTCATCGCTATTTGCTGTCCAAAGTACAAAGATCGACCACAAATTGCAAGAGTAGTACAGAAAACCAGCAATGGCTTCAGTGTTCAGTGGATGGCAGGCTCCTACAGTGGCTCCTGGACTGAGGCTAAGCGCCGTGATGGCCGCAAACTGGTGCCTTGGGTAGACACTATTAAAGAGTCAGACATTATTTACAAAAAAATTGCTCTAACGAGTGCTAATAAGCTGACTAATAAAGTTGTTCAGACTTTACGATCCCTGTATGCCGCCAAGGATGGGACTTCCAGCTAATGAATTTGTACATGCAGCCAAATTTACAGGAATTTTTTTAAAAGGCAGAAAAACTTGAAATACCAACATTCTGGCAAAAAAAAAAAAAAAAAATCAGTTTTATGAAGAGTAAGTGGAACCTGGGATGCAGGAACAAAAGAAGGAAATGTTGGGCAAACATTTTTGTGGGAGCTCCCTTCGCTGTTGTGCAGCAGAAACAGATTCTCAGTTCATTTTTACTCCCACTGTATTATAGTTTAACAAAAATTGTTTATATCTTGGAAAAAAACTTTCTGTTTAAAAAAAATAAACAAGTGAATGTTGGAAATTAGTCTGTTAATGTTCTTAATAAAGTGTTCTTGGAGTTTAACCTAGCAGCGGATGGCTTTCTTTAGCTTAGCCCAGTTTCCAGGGAAGCGTTGTTTTTTCCAGGCTGTAAAATGGCAGAATCTCCTGGATATATAATTTATTCTGTTGAAAAAAAAAAAAGCATGCAGTATCTATGACCTATCTGCAGAAGGAGTTTTTGTAAATGTAGATTTTGATGTATTAGGTCACCCTGAAAACAATACAAGAAAAGGGATCCCCAGGTAATCTGGTGGAGCGAATACTGCAATAAATTTTTTTACTTCTCTTTGTTACTTGTCTGTTTCCATTTGAATTTCTTATTGTAAAAATCTGTTTAAATCCATTTATATTATTTTACAGTCTTTTATGTAAAATTTATTATATCACTGGTTTTCAAAGCAAAACATAAAATATTGTTTATACAGTTTGTATAGGCTGACTTCTGAATAATTGGTATCTATTATTTTCATTCCCATAAGAGGGTGTAAACAATTAACTCCAGGGTTTTATTGTATCCTGCAATATTTAGTATTAACTATATATGATTTAGCACTGTGCCAAACACATTTTCAAGAGTACATTTTGATATAAAAAGAAACTATAGTTTATTCCTTGTATGCTTCAATTTCTTTCTAGTGATGTCATGATGCTGATACTTATTCTTTAAACCTCGGGTAAAAGGTAACCTGCTATTTGGAAAACCAGCATTTCTCTTAGTTAAAATGATGTCGTGTTATTTTAGAACTAGAGTTGAGATGAGTATGCCACTTCATAATTACACTCACTACATTTTTCACAAATTATTTTTTAATGCTGAAAAGAGTAATTTACTTGTTGAGATGTTTATTCATTTTCTATTCTAAAAGCTTTATCATAAGTCTTTTGGGAACAGTTGTCATTTACACATTGCTTACTGCAGATATCTTGACTAGATCAGGAGGGAGGTGTTTAATCATTTGATGTGTATAGTTGACACTCAGGAATAGTAATGCCTAAAATTTACAGTGGAATGAGGTCTGTTTCAAGTTTAAATCTTTTTAAAAATGTTTTACTCATTTTTAAATCACTGAAAAAATTGACCTCCAGAATGCTGTTTTATGAAATTGGCAAATGAATGAAGGTATTCAATTTTTGAGGAAGAATGACATTGCCACAAAATACCTTTTTGTGACACCTATTAAACCACTATGAAAATAACTTTTCAGGATCTATTTCCTATGTGGAATTCTTTCAAATGCTTTCTTCACAGAAATGTTCTCTCACTCTTCATTTTCTTCCCCTTACTTACATATTTCTCTTTTCCTTATACTGTGAACTCTGGAACAAAACTAGATTGGGTTGGTTGGTTTGTTCTTCTTGGAGTTTATGTATATCAACAAAGGATTTGAGGTCACTTCTGAAAATAATATATCGAAAAGAGTAAAATACTGGTTAGAGAAAATACAAGAATAAAATCCAGCCCAGAGAGAGTACTAAGAATATAAATATGAGTAAAAAGCCAGTTTTGAATGCTATTTACCTGACAGCGATGCGTGCTGTCATTTAATTCTCACAAAAACTCTAGTTATATATTTTATCCTCATTTTGTAGATAAGGATAGCAGGCTTAGAAGGATTTCATAATTTAGTAATGTCATGATAGGGATTTAAATCTGGAATTGAAGTAATTGTGTCTCACTAATTGAGCATCAGACATTAAGGGAGATCTTATTGAAGTAAACCAGTTCCTAAAGAATCCTTGTGGTATACATACTTGGGAATTCGAGTAATTTTTAGGAAGTAGGTACACAGTAGTAAGTCTTCTGTTGCCTCAGTTGGCCATAGATGGAATTCTGTGTTTGCCATTCATTAGAAATTTAGGAATTTTAGGCAAGGCGCAGTGGCTCACACCTGTAATCCCAGCACTTTGGGAGGCCGAGGAGGGCAGATCACCTGAGGTCAGGAGTTCAAGACCAGCCTGACCAACATGGAAAAACCCCATCTCTACTAAAAATACAAAATTAGCCAGGCGTGGTGGTGTGTACCTGTAATCCCAGCTACTCGGGAGGCTGAGGCAGGAGAATCGCTTGAACCTGGGAGGCAGAGGTTGCGGTGAGCCGAGATCACGCCATTGCACTCCAGCCTGGGCAACGAGCGAAACTCCGTCTCAAAAAAAGAAAGAAAAAAAAATATTCAGGAATTCTAGGAATCAGTTTGGGGAATTTTTTGTATATTCTATGCTATTAATTTTATGCATTAATAGATGCCAAATGTTGATATAGGCCTTAACTCTTAAATATACAAACCAAAATTTTCAGAAAGTTGAAGATTGTTCAAGATTAATTTTTACGTCTTAATACTAAAATAAGTTAAAGCTTTGTCAGTCAAATATACAAAATCAAACTTTAAGTATATTGGGGACTTACAAAGTTCTATTAAGTATTTAGATTCAGTCTTACTCTATAGTGTGTTGATTAATTACTATAGATTAATCTTGTTATATTGACCTGAAAAGATAGGTTATATGTGATATAAAAATTTTCAAGTATCTCTTCACTTTTTAAGTACATTAATATGAAATGTTAGCCTTATTGAAATTGTTTATTAAGAATGGCTAGTTTTCAAAATATATTCATACCAAAATACACATGGCAGAAAATTCAGTGATCGCTAGAATTTTCTAGCTGTAGTAATCTCTAATGGAAGAAATGCTGAGTTTTTAGAGAGAAATGTATAGCTTACTCTGTTGATACATTGAGTGTTTGAATTATTCAGGTAACTGAAGCACACAGGCGATTTTTGATGACCATAGTCTGTCTCATGAAGACAGGTAAGTCAAGCTGATGTTTGTTCAATACAGATTTCATGATCAGCAATTAAATTTACCATATTTTTATTTAGAAAGAAATTGACCAGGGAGGTATGTGGTTCTCCCTCCCCTACACACCACTTTTAGTTGCACAGAAAAGTTCATCCTTGTCAATACCTGTGTCCAGGTGGTCTGCATCTTCAGAACTGTGGATGTGGATAATTGGAATAAGATTACTTTTGCAAAATATAAAACTCATCAGATTACCCACTTGAAATAATGTAATTTGAAACACTTGATAGTAATTTTTGCCCCATAAAAATCCTACGTGTTTGAACCTTTTGCTGTTTGCCTTGCTCATTTTAAAACCAAAGTTTTGTTTAGTCGTGTAGCTAATTTCTGTCCTAGGCATCATTTATTACGAATTGATTATACTAATTTTTCACTTGAATTTTTTTCTAAAATACACTCTTCGTCCTATTGGTGCTAGCCGAGGAACAATTACATGCAGATTTGGTGTAATAGAAAGTCACTGACCAAACAAACTCAGTTTAGTACTCTGTTGACTAAGTGGTAATAAAGTTCCTGTGCGGTTTGCATGATGATGTGAGTACCACCAACCCACCCTTCCTATTTAAGACCCCAATTGTATATGGCTTCACTGCTGAGAGTGGTACAGTATACACAATTATTTTTCTTCTCATAACAATCATTTTTACTTTTTTTAAGAGAACCTTCATTTACCCATTGCTCAGTTTCAGTGATTCTGAATTTCTGACCAAACTTATTTGAGCTGTACCCCATGCACCTCTTTCCACCCTTATCTTTTTGAAACAAGTCTCAGGCATAATTTTATTTTATCCATAAATAGGTTTTTTGTGTTTTTGTGGGGTTTTTTTGTTTGTTTTTTTTGAGATAGAGTCTTGCTCTGTCACCCAGGCTGGAGTGCAGTGGCCCGATCTCGGCTCACTGCGAGCACCACCTCCCAGGTTCACGCCATTCTCCTGCCTCAGCTTCCCAAGTAGCTGCGTCTACAGACGGCCGCCACCATGCCCAGCTAATTTTTTGTATTTTTAGTTGAGATGGGGTTTCACCATGTTAGCCAGGATGGTCTCGATCTCCTGACCTCGTAATCTACCCAACTCGGCCTCCCAAAGTGCTGGGATTACAGGCATGAGCCACTGCACCCCACCCCATAAATAGGTTATCTTTAAATATTCTCCCTTGACATCAAATATCCAGTAAGTGTTTAAATTTTTTATTTTCTCATAAATGTCATATTGTTTAGGTCCTATTCTGTAGGCTTTCTCATGTCTTTTTATTCCTTGCAAATTTTTTTTATTGAAAGCACAAGTATTTTTCCTTGGGTTCTTAAGAAAGTAGGGGCCGGGCACGGTGGCTCACGCCTGTAATCCCAGCACTTTGGGAGGCCTAGGCGGGCGGATCACGAGGCCAGGAGTTGAAGACCAGCCTGGCCAACATGGTGAAACCCTGTCTCTACTAAAACTACAAAAATTAGTTGGGCATGGTGGCGTATACCTATAGTCCCAGCTACTTGGGAGGCTGAGGCAGGAGAATCACTTAAACCTGGGAGGTGGAGGTTGCAGTGAGCCGAGATCTCGCCATTGCACTCCAGCCTGGCGACAGCAAGACTCCATCTCAAAAAAAAAAAAAAAGGAAAGTAGTTGATTCTAAATGGAGAGTCTAGTTGTTTTCTGATTTTTAATCACTTTTCTTACCTGAAGTTATTGTAGGCTTGAGAGATACTAGATCTCTTTCATATGCGTAAGTAGCTTGAGCCTACATAACTAGAACAGAGGACCACTACAGAGATAATGAAGTACGGAGATAGGTACACTTTTCAGGAAGATGGTGATAAGCATTGTTTAATCCTTTGATTTTGAGTTGGCAAATAACCATGCAGGCAGTTGGAGATCTAAAGTAAGGAAATGGAGTTGAGCTAGGTGCTGGAGGATGCCATATAATCAGAGTTCCTTTTGTTGGTCAGTAATTTTGTAATACATACTGCTTGAAATAAGTGGACTGCAGGCTATGTTTTTTTTTTTTGTTTTTTGTTTTTTGTGTTTTTTTAATGATAGAGCTTTCAGGGTGTTACAGTTTTTGTTGAATGGAATTTTGCCCTTTTGTGACTTTTTTCAGTCATTGTTTAAATCTCAATCACATAGAACTTGAAATGAAGTTAGTGTTACTTCATCAAACATAGTAGCCTCACCCTTTACATTGACCTTTCATCTGCTAAGAAATAGCAGAGTAAGTTTTTCTTGATTATAACATGCCTAGAATTATAATTTAGCCTTAACCTTATTAGATTTAGGTCCTGAAGCAAAGAACAGAAAAAGGTCTGTCATTATGGTCTAAGTATGTTATAAAATGTAAACCAATAATGGATCTCCAATTCCATAGTTTTAAAAGTATTTATACAGTCATATGAGAAATGAGAAATAAGTTAATCTAAATGTTTTTAATCACTTTGGAATTTACTAACCCTTTCAGAATATAATGAAAGCTGAGAAATCTCTCCTTAGAAAATAGAGTGAGTTCATATTTAGAATTGTGTATAAAATTTCAAGGGGTTCATGGTCATCCCCATCCCATTTCCATCTTTGGCCTATCTAATGAATCTATGGACTGAGTACAGGTTAAGAAGGTGAAATTAAGGCTCAAAGAGGTGAATTGATATCACCAAGCTGCATACTTACTTGTTGCTAGAGTCAAAAGCAAAACTGGGTTCTTGTCTCCCATAAGGAAGATTTAATCTTGGGAAGTTATTATTCAGTCTCCTGTTAAGATCTGAATGTAGGCTACTTAATGACTACATTTCACTGATTTTTTTTTTTCTATGCCTTTTCAAAAGATCCACTCTTTGTGTTCTCAGAGTTTGTGATGCCTACCATCCTGTTAGGTAGAGAAGGGAAAGTAGAGAATGGAAAATATAATATTTTATTGTGTTTTAATTATTTTCTACGTCACCTGGCTTGACGTAGAAAACTAAAACTTAGGTTAGTGAAAAAGAGTATTAACTTTGAAGTCAAAAGACATAGTCATAGTCTGAAGCCATGGGTTTCTGAAACAAGTATGAAATGAAATGTAAGCAAAATCACTTAGCTTATTTTGTGGAATCTTATTTAAAGAAGTCTATACTTATGTTTTGTGTAGATAGAATCAGAATGTTGGGTTAAGTGGGGAGATGGGGGGTGGAATTCTGAAAGCGGGAGCAGCATAGTGAGTAGAGGAACTGGTGTGCGTGTAGTACAATGTCAAAAGATGAAGCTATAGAGAGGAGAGGTAAGTATGCAATTTTGATAACTAGTAATATAGTGATATAATTTGATCATTTTAATGTGTAGGCAATTGAAGGGCTCAAGGGGTTGGTGAACGCTCACTCTGCTACATAGAGGAAAGACAAGGGTGTCAAGAAGAAAACTAATGCAATAGTCTCAGAAATGGAGACTGAACTGGGATGATGATGGCAGTAGGGATGAAGATTGGAGTGATTTGCAAATGCATTTAGGAAATAAAAACATCAGGACAAGGATAGCTATTAGGTTTCTCTGGCTTAAGTTACCAGGTTCAATTTTAAATATGTTGATAGTGCCTGTGGGACATTCAGGTGATGTCCAGAGGTGGGAATATACACAAGCATAACACTTGAGTAGGGAAGCCAGGGTGGGGACTCAGAGTCAACAGCATGTAAGCTGTAGAATAGGAGCAGCACAGAGCAAGGGGAGGATCTTGGAGGCTACCAACAGCTAAACTATGACTATATAGAGCACTGAAATTCTGAGAGGGGAAGCTGGCAAGGGAAGCAAATAATAAAGCATTTAAAATGTCACATTCAAGAATTTGGAAGGGCTTTAAATGGGGTAACATAATACTAAGGGCAGTTCAGAAAGATCAGTAATTGGCTACAATGTAGAGAATTGTGGTGATGCCAAACTGCATGATTGTATTGTTTTTCTCCAGTGGTACTCAACTCCCAACAAAGAATTGAGTATGGTATCAAGCCAGGATGCGGAGATTGCCGAGGGTATAGTTGAAGAACTAGATTCAGAGAAAATGGAAGAATCAAGGTTCAGAAGTCTCCATGAAGTGGGAGAGCAAGTATGAGTACGAGCAGCAGATATGGAATAATCAGATGATATGGTCAGAGAAAGGGATGTAAGAGATTTCCGAGAGCAGTTCTGGGTGCAAGGTACAGTGCATGACCTTGGGAATGAATTAGTAAAGTGAAGAGGTGACTTGAGGAGATCAAGGAATCACAGGCTACGTTCTATACTCCTTTCCTGTGAGCTAAAACATTGGTTTATTCTTTCTTTGGTATTGACACTGGTTTATTATCTTTAGTTTTTGCAGATTCCATCATTTGACAAGTATTTGCTGAGTGCCTACTATAAGCTGTGCTGGACCCATTGGCAGTAAACTTGCATTCCAGTAGTGGAGACAGGAAGTGACCATAAAGTACACAATTTAATAACAATTGAGATGTGTGCTTGAAAGGAAAAGTCAGGAGAGTATGTAGCACTGACATAGTCTGGATGGTTGAGGGAGATCAGAAAGGCTTCCTTCTCCAAGTGAAACATTCTCAGATAAAGCAGGACATGCAGGCAGGGCGCAGTGGCTCACACCTGTAATCCCAGCCCTTTGGGAGGCTGAGGCAGGTGGATCACAAGGTCAGGAAATCGAGACCATCCTGGCTGACATGGTGAAACCCCGTCTCTACTAAAAATATTTTAAAAATTAGCAGGGCATGGTGGTGGGGGCCTGTAGTCCCAGCTACTTGGGAGTCTGAGGCAGGAGAATGGCGTGAACCTGGGAGGCGAAGCTTGCAGTGAGCCGAGATCGCACCACTGCACTCCAGCCTGGGAGACAGAGCGAGACTCCGTCTCAAAAAAAAACAAAAAACAAAAAACAGGACATGCAATAGACATAATAGATACCAAATAATGTCTGAACTATTGAGAAATAGAAAATGATTTTTGTTTTAAATTGCAGGCTGGGTGCAGTGGCTCACGCCTATAATCCCAACACTTTGAGAGGCCACGACGGGCAGATCACTTGATCTCAGGAGTTAAAGACCAGCCTAAGCAACATGGCAAATCTCTGTCTCTACAAAAAGATACAAAAATTAGCTGGGCATGGTGATACGCGCCTGTGGTCCCATCTACTCGAGATGCTGAGGTAGGAAGATCACTGGAGCCAGAGAGGTTGAGTCTGCAGTGAGCTGTGATGTACCACTGCACTCCAGCCTACCTAAAAAATAAAAATAAAATAAAATTGCTCCCACATTTTATTCCTTAGGGACATGGTGGTTGAGCTTTAAAGTATGAAGGGGAAAGAGTTGAAGGGAGGGGGAAGCAGGGAGAGTGTCCCAAACAGATGGCCAGGCACTTACAAAGTCCCTGGATAAAGCAGCACTTGGCCCTCAGAAGCTTCACAGTTCCTATGAATGGCAGAGAACAAATGAGAGAAGAATGATGAAGCCAATGAAAAAGGGGCCAATTCATGCTTTTGTAGGCCGTGTTAAGGATGTCCTCTGAACAACAGAGCGCCGTTAAAGAGATTAAGATACTGGGGCTGAAATAGTGATTTGTATTTGTAGAATTCAATTTGTGTTTCTAAAAGATCACTGACTACAATCTATAGAATGATTGGAGCAGGGTCATAGTGTTCCATGTGAGAGATGATGATAACTTGGGCTGGGGGGTGGTAGTAGTGGAGGGAGGGTAGTGGCCTCATTTGTTTGGAAAGTTAAATTAGTCACATATCTTTGGTTATTATAATTTAAATTGTAATAAGGAGATAACAAGTGTGAACTTCCTTAGTAAAATTAGATGAGTGAAGCAAGCTTTCCTGGATTGCATCCACCTAGGAGATAATATGACTTACTCCTCGTTCTTCTGGAGAATGGCCCATGAGGGAATAACCATGATTTTACGTGAAAAATCTAAATATATTACATTATCCAGAAAGGAGAAAAGTAGTCCAGGTGGATTCCTGCATAACTGTAAAAAGTCAACTGAATCTTTAACAATCTGCCATTTGTACAATTCAAAGTAATTTCAAGACAATTAATGAAGAAAGGTTTTAACTCAATAAAGTTTATGTTATTTAACAGTATGATTTTGCTGATTAAAGAAAGAATGCCTTATTCCACCTTTCTCCATCCAGGCCTTTGTAGAGGCAACCACTTAAAATTCTTTGCTCTTTCTTTGGGTCATTTATATTTCTAAAGAATCTACTGTTAACAATTTGCTAACACTAGACCTTACATATTGAATTATATTATGATCTGTTGATTTTTTTATGATAGATAAGGACTTGGCTCTCATGTCCTTCCCCTCTCCTGCCAATATGGCTATCATATTTAATGAGCGTTTATGTAATGTAAAACTATGTAAATATTGTTGAATCAGAGCCAACACATAGTGTACTATAAATACATGTTCTTGTATATGTTTTCTTATGTACTTTAACTCCTTTGGAATGTCCTTTATATCATTCACTCTTTGGAGTCTTCCCCCACCCTCTTCCTCTATCCCAGCCCCTCCTCCCCATTAGTTTTGCATCAATGTGGATTCGTTTTCCAGGGCTGCTGCAAAGTTGTTCCAGACTTTTCCTTCCCCTTTTCTAGCTGGATCCAGAGTCCATCTCTGGAATCCATACCTTTCTCCTTTTAGCTTAAAATTCCCCGTTTGCTTGAGCATATCCTGCCATAGCTTCCTAAGAATAGGTTCATGGGGACAAACTTTTCCAATTATTGGATGTGTGAAAACATCTTTTTTCTCATAATTGATAGCCAGGTCTAGAATTCTAAGTTGAAAAGTTTCCCTTTGAAAGCTTCTCAGAATCTCCTAGCCTGTGCTGTTGCTGTTAAGTGGACTGATACAATTCTGATTTTTGTTCTTTTTGATACAATCTGTGTTTCCTCTCTCTAGAAGCCTTTAGGATATTTTTTGTATTTCTAGTATTCTAAAATTTCACAATGATGTCCCTTAATGTGAATCTTTTTTAAAAAACTCATTTTGCAGCTGGGCACCATGGCTCACAGCTGTTATCCTAGCCCTTTGTGAGGCCGAGGTGGGAGGATTGCTTGAAGCCAAGAGTTCAAAACCAGCCAGGACAACAAAGCAGGATCCCACCTCTATTGTTTTGATAAAATTAATAAAATTCATTTTGCAGGGCATGTTGTAGGCTTATTTAATCTGTATCCTTAGCTCTGGAGAATTTTCTTTACTAATTTTCTCCCCTTTAGTTTATTTGTCCTCTTAAATCTGTAGATATTGTTCCTTTTAGACTTTCTCAGCTATGTTTTTTGCTCTTTTTTTTTTTTTCTTTCTTTCCTTTTTGGCTCTGTCTTCTTTGAGAGTTTTCCAACATTATCTTTTAACTCTAATATTAAATTCATAACTATATTTAAAATTTTGAAGGTTTTTTCTTGTTCTCTGATTGCCCCCTTCATACAGCAACTTATTTTATGAATGAATATACCACCTTCTCATATCTGTTTGTTAGATTAGAAAGCAGAATTCTCAGCCAGGTGCGGTGGCTCACGCCCATAATCCCAGCACTTTGGGAGGCCGAGGCGGGTGGATCATGAAGTCAGGAGATCGAGACCATCCTGGCCAACATGGTGAAACCCTATCTCTACTAAAATACAAAAAGTTAGCCGGGCATGATGGTGTGTGCCTGTAGTCCCAGCTACTCGGGAGGCTGAGGCAGGGGAATTGCTTGAATCTGGGATGCAGAGGTTGCAGTCAGCTGAGATCACACCACTGCACTCCAGCCTGGTGACAGAGCAAGACTCCATCTCAAAAAAAAAAAAAAAGAAAAGAAAGAAAGTAGAATTCTCACTTGCCATTTAGGGGCCTGAGCTCAAGTCACAGCCAACAAACATATCATCATGTGTTCAGGATTAAGTAGGCTGAGAAATCACATGCCTTATTCCTTAGAGATCTGTTTCAAATTATAAACTGGAGCCAGGCAGATGGAGGTAACATTAACAGCTTTATTGTCAGTAGAGTCAGAATACAGAACACATTGTAACCTGGACCTGCAATCACAATCAAGCTTACTGCCATCTTCCCGGAATCTAGACCTTGCAATGCATCTGCTGGGTCGAGTATTTGGCAAGGCAGATACTTATCTACTTAACCAGACTACCGAAAGAAAAATTGCTTACCCCTCACTTGTCAAGCCCCAAATGTTGGGAAAGAATAGAGTCACATACACTTGGTTTTTACTATATGTATTGCATTCACTTAAGATATGGAAACAGGCTGGGCATGGTGGCTCACACCTGTAATCCCAGCACTTTGGGAGGCTTAGATGGGAGAATTGCTTGAGCCAAGGAGTTAGAAACCAGCCGAGGCAACATAGTAAAACTCCTATCACTACAAAAAAAAAAATACAAAAATTAGCCAGGCATGTTGGTGTTATGTTGGTGTTTACCTGTGGTCCCAGCTACTCAGGAGGCCAAGGCAGGAGGATAACTTGAACAAGAGGTAGAGGCTGCAGTGGGCAATGATCACACTACTGCACTCTAGCCTCGGCGACAGAACAAGATCCTGTCTCAAAAAAAAAAAAAAAAAAGAAAAAGAAAAAGAAGAGCTGGGCTGGGAGGAGCAATTGATGTCAAACTCTTTTTTTTTTTCTTTTGTTTTTGTTTTTTGAAACAAGGTCTCACTCTGTTGCCCAGGCACGATCTCTGCTTAATGCAATCTTCGCCTCCCAGATTCAAGTGATTCTCGTGCCTTAGCCTCCCGAATAGCTGGGATTACAGGCACATGCCACTCTGCCTGGCTAACTTTTGTATTTTTGGTAGAGAGAGGGTTTCACCAAGTTGGCCAGGCTGGTCTCAAACTCCTGACCCCAAGTGATCCACTCACCTCAACCTCCCAAAGTGCTGGGGATTACAGGCGTGAGCCACCGTACCTGGCAATGTTGAACTCTTGCCACTCACCAATCAGAAACGTAAATTCTCTTTTTTCCAAAGAAATAACCTTATAGAAATGTGAGAATAGAGCTCCCTTTGTCATTGAGCATACCAATTAGTTTTAAAAACCATTTCTTTTATCATGAGTTATTTTCTCTATTATTTTGCCTATTTAATTTGGATTTTCCCTTTCATAATGAGGATTTTCTCCATGCATCTAGGATGCTTAATGGTCTATTTAGGTTTAGGGAAAGATACTAAAACATTTATTGAAGCTCTGAGTGTGTAGGTGAAGCTCCTCTGGTAGGCTGTATTCTGGGCAGTGGTCAGCAAACTTTTTCTGTAAAGGGCCAGAAAATATTTTAGGCTTTGCAGGCCATAAGGTCTATGTTGCAACTTTGCAATTCTACCATAGATAATACATAAACGAATAGACAGAATGCATTTCAATAAAACCTTATTTGTAAGAAGAGGGACTGAGCCACTTTGCAGACCTCGGCTCTAAGGTGAATCAGATGAGAAGTTGGACCCTTGCTTGGGGTATAAGTGCTAGGAATTCTTTGCAGAAGTTTCCAGAGATGAAGAGTTGCAGCTGTTCTACATATGGACTAATAAACCATGAGACAACCATATGTAGAACAGCTGCACACCCCCGTTCAAAAAGCTGGTATGCCCCTTTTTGTGCTTGTCAGCTCTGAGTCTCAAGTTCACTTTTCATCACTATCCTCTTTTGCACAAATTACATCATGGCTTTCTCCACCCTGTTACATCTGTTGCTGCTGCTTTTGCTTTCTGTCTTCTGAAAATTTGTTGAAATCTTTCATCTAGAATTGTCTACTTTCCAATTATCTTTATTTGCATTGATTTATATATTTTTAAAATTTATTATCCTTTCACTTGGGTCGTAAGACCCAATATACTGTATCAAGAAAATTGTGTGTCCTTTTTTTATATGTATATACTATATCAAGAAAATTGTGTGTCTTTTTTTTTTTTTTTTTTTTTTTTTTTTTTTTTTTTTTTTTTTTTTGAGCCAGGGTCTCTCTCTGTTACCCAGGCTGGGATGCAGTGGCATGATCATGGCTCACTGCAGCCTTGACCTCGCAGGCTCAAGTGATCCTCCCACCTCAGCCTCCCAGGTAGCTGGGACTACAGGTACGCACCAACACACCTGGTTGATTTTTAAATTTTTTTTGTAGAAACAGGGTCTCACTATATTGCCTAAGCTGATCTTGATCTCCCGGATTCAAGCGATCCTCCCACCTTGGCCTCCCCAAATGCTGGGATTACAGGTGTAAGCTGCCGTGCCCAGCAATTTTTAATTTTTTGTAGAGGTGGGATCTCCCTTTGTTGCCCAGGCTGGTCTCAAACTCCTGGGCTCAAGCGATCCTCCTGCATCAGCCTCCCAAAGTGAGATTACAGGTAGAAACCGTTAAAAAACAATTTTTTATCTTCAGCTTTTAAGGGGTACATGTGCAGGATGTGCAAGTTTGTTACATAGGTAAACGTGGGGAGTGGTGGTTTGCTGTACAGATCATCCCATCACCTAGATATTAAGCCCAGCATCCATTAGCTATTCTTCCTGATGCTCTCCCTCCACTCCTCAACAGGCCCCAGTGTGTGTTTTTCCCTCCATGTGTCCTTGTGTTCTCATCATTCAACTCCCACTTATAAGTGAGAATATGCAGTGTTTGGTTTTCTGTTACTGCCTTAGTTTGCTAAGGATAACGGCCTCCAGCTCCATGCATATCCATGCAAATGACAAGATCTTGTTCTTTTTATGGCTGCGTAGTATTTCATGGTGTGTATATATATATATACACACAGTATTTTATTTGTCCCATCTATCATTGATGGACATTTGGATTGATTCTGTGTCTTCGCTATTGTGAATAGTGCTGCAGTGAACAAACACATCCATGTATCTTTATAATAGAATGATTTATATTACTTTGGATACATATACCCAGTAATGGTATTGCTGGGTCAAATGGTATTTCTGCTTCTAGATCTTTGAGGAATTACCACACTGTCTTCCACAATGGTTAAACTAATTTACACTCCCACCAACAGTGTAAACGTGTTCCTTTTTCTCCACAGCGTTGCCAGCATCTGCATTTTTTTGTTTTTGTTTACATTTTAATTATCGCCATTCTGACTGGTGTGAGATGGTATCTCATTGTGGTTTTGACTTGGATTTCTCTAATGATCAGCGATGTTGAGCTTCTTTTCATATGTTTGTTGGCCGTATGTATGTCTTCTTTTGAGATGTGTCTGTTCATGTCCTTTGCCCACTTTTTAATGGGGTTTTTTCTTGTAAATTTGTTTATTTGTAGACTCTGGATATTAGACCTTTATCAGATGGACAGATTGCAAAAATGTTCTCCCATTCTGTAAGTTGTCTATTTGCTCTGGTGGTAGTTTCTTTTGCTGTGTAGAGGCTCTTTAATTCAATTAGATCCCGTTGGCCAACTTTTGCTTGTGTTGCAAGTGCTTTTGGTATTTTCATTATAAAATCTTAGCCTGTGCCTATGTCCCAAATAGTATTGCCTAGGTTTTCTTCTAGGGATTTTGTAGTTTTGGGTTTTACATTTAAGTCTTTAATCCATCTTGAGCTAATTTTTGTATAAGGTGTAAGGAAAGGGTTCAGTTTCAATTTTCCGCATACAGCTAGCCAGTTCTCCCAGCACCATTGATTAAATAGGGGGTCCTTTCCCCATTGCTTATTTTTGTCAGGTTTTTTGAAGATCAGATGGTTGTAGGTGTGCTAAATTCTTAATACTGGGGTAATATTAATTAGTTTACTTTTACTTTCACTAGCTTTGAACATATTTAAAATATTTGTTTTTAAATTAGTATCATTTTTTTTATTCCTACATACAAAGTTTCCCTTCAGGTAGGCAACTCCTACCACAGAAGTTGATTGCAGGCCCACATATAGATAGGCACAAGCTGGGTCATTCCCAATTTCCAAACCAATCTTACCTAAAAGGCTTTTTTCCTCTAAGGTGTTCCCTAGATTCAATATTTTCATGAAAACAGAAACATTAGCTTTCATCAGGGTCTTTATGCCACAGGGCCAAGTTCAGATGCTGAACACACATGAATGGTGAGAGTGTGAACAGTGTCTGAAGGCAGTAGAGCTCTGGTGGGCTGCCACTAGGACATCTGCCCAATTATTAAGTGTTTTCCTCTTCTCAATAAGGTCCAAAGTTTTCCTACAGAAAAGCCAAACAAGACATAAAGCACAGTACGTGGTGATTATTTGAATTGCTGAGAAATGGAAAATGGTATAAGTTATAATGTCTTATCATTAGTTTATCAAATATTTACTAAATATATACTATGTTTATACTTTATAAGCATTGCATCTAAAAAGCACTCATTGGATGTTTCCTCTGTATTCAGATACTTTGAGCAAAGCTGGCAGATGATCTTCGTGTCTTGAAGATGAGCGGATATTCAAGCTAGAGGCTAGATACCTCCTAGGATTGTCAGCTTTCTGCTGATATTCTTTGCCCTCCTTCATTATTTTCAGGTTTGTCGTATGTATATAAAGTTCAGAGATTAAGACTTCCACTTCCAGTTATAACAGAGTAACTACAACCTGACTAGCTTATCTACCTTAACCATAAAATTGGACAAAATACATGTAAGGCAATTTCTTTTAGACATTGGACAAAATGCAGCACAAGACAGTCACCCCCCAATAGAAGGGAAGTTCCTGAGGTAAGTCGCATGAATTCCTGGCTGTCTGCTTAAGGACATTCCCCTGACTCTAGCACAGTGAGTGGCATCCAGGCAGACCACAGTGTTCCCACTGAGCTGAGCGGGGAGAGATCAGAGTTCTGGGCAGTCACAATGGCTGGAATCTACAAGATCGAGAGGGAAAAAGCTGTACAAAGACTAGCTCATTATTCGGGTTTTTTTTTTTTTCCATCACTTTATCATAATAACTCAAAGCAGGGTAGATGCAGATACACTGAAACTGGATCTTAAAAGAGATCCATTTTTTTCTTGTGAGGCTTGACATTATCTTGCAAAAGCCCATGTGAGAGTTCCCTGTGAGGTCTTTGCCAAGGGCTTATGTACAGTGCAACACTATATGCAATTTGCCAGAAAGCAGTAGCTACTACGTTGAAAGAGAACAGAGATACTAGAAGCTAAGAAGTGCTCGAGGATGCTGGAGTCCCAGCCCAGCTAGAGTGGAGCACCAAAACCTGATACTCCAGACATCCAGCTTAGACACCAGAAAAGGCCCCCTGAGAATGAAGAACTGTGCCCTAGAGTAAGGCCCACAAAGCCTAAAACTAAACCCATACGATCCACAGGGGGAAATTTTGGAGGTTATGTTCTACTAAATTAAACTCAGAATAAACCTGGCACTTACCACATAGTCAAGATGATTATCTTTGAACTGCCTACATGAATAAAAACTATCAACTTTTCAGAACAAGAAAACAGAATTCAGAATCTATCACAATTCACCCACTATATAAAGAATACAATAAAAAAATTACAAGCTGGGTGTGATGCCCCATGCCTGTAATCCCAGCTATTCATAAGGATCACTTGAAGTTAAGAGTTCAAGACTAGCCTGGAAAACAGAGCTAGATCCTGTCAAATAAATAAATAAATAAATAAATAACCACTAGACATGCAAAGAAAGGAAACTATGCCCCAGAGTCCAGAGAAAAAAGTCAATAAAAACTAACCTTGAGATGCCCCAAAGACTTTAAAGCAGCTATTTTAAATATGTACAAAGAAATAAAAGTGTTTAAAGAATTAAAGGAAAATGTATGGTTTTGTTTGTTTTGAGACAGTCTCTCTCTCTGTCACCCAGGCTGGAGTACAGTGGTACGATCTGGGCTCACCGCTAACTCCACCTCCTGAGTTCAAGTGATTCTCCTCCTTCAGCCTCCGGGTTAGCTGGGACTACAGGCGTGCACCACCAAAGCTGGCTAATTTTTGTATTTTTAGTAGAGATGGGGTTCCACCATGTTGGCCAGGCTGGTCTCCAACTCCTGACCTCAAGTGATCCACCCACCTCGGCCTCCCAAAGTGCTGGGATTACAGGTGTTAGCCGCTGTGCCCAGCCTGAAAATGTGGTTTTAAGGAGAACAGAGAGACAATAGGGCAGAAAAAAAATTTTGTGAATAAATAGTGCCTGAAATTTTCCCATATTTCATGAAAAACATCAACCTACAAATCCAAGAAGCTTAGGGAACTCCTACAAGAATACATCAAAAGGAAATCAAGGGAGCGGAGCAAGATGGCCAAATAGGAACAGCTCGAGTCTCCAACTCCCAGCACGAGCGACACAGAAGACCGGTGATTTCTGCATTTTCAACTGAGGTACTGGGTTCATCTCACTAGGGAGTGCCAGACAATCGGTGCTGGTCAGCTGCTGCAGCCCGACCAGCGAGAGCTGAAGCAGGGCGAGGCATCGCCTCACCTGGGAAGCGCAAGGGGAAAGGGAATCCCTTTTCCTAGCCAGGGAAACTGAGACACACAACACCTGGAAAATCGGGTAACTCCCACCCCAATACTGCGCTTTAAGCAAACAGGCACACCAGGAGATTATATCCCACACCTGGCCGGGAGGGTCCCATGCCCACGCCCACGGAGACTGCCTCATTGCTAGCACAGCAGCAAGGCAGCAGCAAGGCTGGGGGAGGGGCGCCTGCCATTGCTGAGGCTTAAGTAGGTAAACAAAGCCGCTGGGAAGCTCGAACTGGGTGGAGCTCACAGCAGCTCAAGGAAACCTGCCTGTCTCTGTAGACTCCACTTCTGGGGACAGGGCACAGTAAACAACAAAAGCAGCAGAAACCTCTGCAGACGCAAACGACTCTGTCTGACAGCTTTGAAGAGTGCAGTGGATCTCCCAACACGGAGGTTGAGATCTGAGAAGAGACAGACTGCCTGCTCAAGTGGGTCCCTGACCCCTGAGTAGCCTAACTGGGAGACATCCCCCACTAGGGGCAGTCTGACACCCCACACCTCACAGGGTGGAGTACACCCCTGAGAGGAAGCCTCCAAAGCAAGAATCAGACAGGTACAATCGCTGTTCAGCAAAATTCTATCTTCTGCAGCCTCTGCTGCTGACACCCAGGCAAACAGCGTCTGGAGTGGACCTCAAGAAATCTCCAACAGACCTAGAGCTGAGGGTCCTGACTGTTAGAAGGAAAACTATCAAACAGGAAGGACACCTACACCAAAACCCCATCAGTATGTCACCATCATCATCAAAGACCAGCGGCAGATAAAACCACAAAGATGGGGAAAAAGCAGGGCAGAAAAGCTGGAAATTCAAAAAATAAGAGCGCATCTCCCCCGGCAAAGGAGCGCAGCTCATCGCCAGCAACGGATCAAAGCTGGACGGAGAATGACTTTGACGAGATGAGAGAAGAAGGCTTCAGTCCATCAAACTTCTCAGAGCTAAAGGAGGAATTATGTACCCAGCGCAAAGAAACTACAAATCTTGAAAAAAAGTGGAAGAATTGATGGCTAGAGTAATTAATGCAGAGAAGGTCATAAATGAAATGAAAGATATGAAAACCATGACACGAGAAATACGTGACAAATGCACAAGCTTCAGTAACCAACTCGATCAACTGGAAGAAAGAGTATCAGCGATTGAGGATCAAATGAACGAAATGAAGCGAGAAGAGAAACCAAAAGAAAAAAGAAGAAAAAGAAATGAACAAAGCCTGCAAGAAGTATGGGATTATGTAAAAAGACCAAATCTACGTCTAATTGGGGTGCCTGAAAGTGAGGGGGAAAATGGAACCAAGTTGGAAAACACTCTACAGGATATCATCCAGGAAAACTTCCCCAACCTAGTAGGGCAGGCCAACATTCAAATCCAGGAAATACAGAGAATGCCACAAAGATACTCCTCGAGAAGAGCAACTCCAAGACACATAATTGCCAGATTGACCAAAGTTGAAATGAAGGAAAAAATCTTAAGGGCAGCCAGAGAGCAAGGTCGGGTTACCCACAAAGGGAAGCCCATCAGACTAACAGCAGATCTCTCAGCAGAAACTCTACAAGCCAGAAGAGAGTGGGGGCCAATATTCAACATTCTTAAAGAAAAGAATTTTCAACCCAGAATTTCATATCCAGCCAAACTAAGTTTCATAAGTGAAGGAGAAATAAAATCCTTTACAGATAAGCAAATGCTTAGAGTTTTTGTCACCACTAGGCCTGCCTTACAAGAGACCCTGAAAGAAGCAATAAACATGGAAAGGAACAACTGGTACCAGCCATTGCAAAAACATGCCAAAATGTAAAGACCATCGAGGCTAGGAAGAAACTGCATCAACTAACGAGCAAAATAACCAGTTAATATCATAATGGCAGGATCAAGTTCACACATAACAATATTAACCTTAAATGTAAATGGACTAAATGCTCCAATTAAAAGACACAGACTGGCAAACTGGATAAAGAATCAAGACCCATCAGTCTGCTGTATTCAGGAGACCCATCTCACACGCAGAGACATACATAGGCTCAAAATAAAGGGATGGAGGAAGATTTACCAAGCAAATGGAGAACCAAAAAAAGCGGGGGTTGCAATACTAGTCTCTGATAAAACAGACTTTAAACCATCAAAGATCAAAAGAGACAAAGAAGGCCATTACATAATGGTAAAGGGATCAATTCAACAGGAAGAGCTAACTATCCTAAATATATATGCACCCAATACAGAAACACCCAGATTCATAAAGCAAGTCCTTAGAGACTTACAAAGAGACTTAGACTCCCATACAATAATAATGGGAGACTTCAACACCCCACTGTCAACATGAGACAGATCAACGAGACAGAAAGATAACAAGGATATCCAGGAATTGAACTCAAGGATATCCAGGAATTGAACTCATCTCTGCAGCAAGCAGACCTAATAGACATCTATAGAACTGTCCACCCCAAATCAACAGAATATACATTCTTCTCAGCACCACATAGCACTTATTCCAAAATTGACCACATAATTGGAAGTAAAGCACTCCTCAGCAAATGTACAAGAACAGAAATTATAACAAACCGTCTCTCAGACCACAGTGCAATCAAACTAGAACTCAGGACTAAGAAACTCAATCAAAACCGCTCAACTACATGGAAACTGAACAACCTGCTCCTGAATGACTACTGGGTACATAACGAAATGAAGGCAGAAATAAAGATGTTCTTTGAAACCAATGAGAACAAAGATACAACATACCAGAATCTCTGGGACACATTTAAAGCAGTGTGTAGAGGGAAATTTATCGCACTAAATGCCTACAAGAGAAAGCAGGAAAGATCTAAAATTGACACTCTAACATCACAATTAAAAGAACTAGAGAAGCAAGAGCAAACGCATTCGAAAGCTAGCAGAAGGCAAGAAATAACTAAGATCAGAGCAGAACTGAAGGAGATAGAGAAACAAAAAACCCTCCAAAAAATCAATGAATCCAGGAGTTGGTTTTTTGAAAAGATCAACAAAATTGACAGACCGCTAGCAAGACTAATAAAGAAGAAAAGAGAGAAGAATCAAATAGATGCAATAAAAAATGATAAAGGGGATATCACCACCGACCCCACAGAAATACAAACTACCATCAGAGAATACTATAAACACCTCTACGCAAATAAACTAGAAAATCTAGAAGAAATGGATAATTTCCTGGACACTTACACTCTTCCAAGACTAAACCAGGAGGAAGTTGAATCCCCGAATAGACCAATAGCAGGCTCTGAAATTGAGGCAATAATTAATAGTCTACCAACAAAAAAAGTCCAGGACCAGATGGATTCACAGCTGAATTCTACCAGAGGTACAAGGAGGAGCTGGTACCATTCCTTCTGAAACTATTCCAATCAATAGAAAAAGAGGGAATCCTCCCTAACTCAGTTTATGAGGCCAACATCATCCTGATACCAAAGCCTGGCAGAGACACAACAAAAACAGAGAATTTTAGACCAATATCCCTGATGAACATTGATGCAAAAATCCTCAATAAAATACTGGCAAACCGGATTCAGCAGCACATCAAAAAGCTTATCCACCATGATCAAGTGGGCTTCATCCCTGGGATGCAAGGCTGGTTCAACATTTGCAAATCAATAAACATAATCCAGCATATAAACAGAACCAAAGAAAAGAACCACATGATTATCTCAATAGATGCAGAAAAGGCTTTTGACAAAATTCAACAGCCCTTCATGCTAAAAATGCTCAATAAATTCGGTATTGATGGAACGTACTTCAAAATAATAAGAGCTATTTATGACAAACCCACAGCCAATATCATACTGAATGGGCAAAAACTGGAAAAATTCCCTTTGAAAACTGGCACAAGACAGGGATGCCCTCTCTCACCACTCCTATTCAACATAGTGTTGGAAGTTCTGGCTAGGGCAATCAGGCAAGAGAAAGAAATCAAGGGGATTCAGTTAGGAAAAGAAGAAGTCAAATTGTCCCTCTTTGCAGATGACATGATTGTATATTTAGAAAATCCCATTGTCTCAGCCCAAAATCTCCTTAAGCTGATAAGCAACTTCAGCAAAGTCTCAGGATACAAAATTAATGTGCAAAAATCACAAGCATTCGTATACACCAGTAACAGACAAACAGAGAGCCAAATCAAGAATGACCTTCCATTCACAATTGCTTCAAAGAGAATAAAATACCTAGGAATCCAACTTACAAGGGATGTAAAGGACCTCTTCAAGGAGAACTACAAACCACTGTTCAGTGAAATAAAAGAGGACACAAATGGAAGAACATACCATGCTCATGGATAGGAAGAATCAATATCGTGAAAATGGCCATACTGCCCAAGGTTATTTATAGATTCAATGCCATCCCCATCAAGCTACCAATGAGTTTCTTCACAGAATTGGAAAAAACTGCTTTAAAGTTCATATGGAACCAAAAAAGAGCCCGCATCTCCAAGACAATCCTAAGTCAAAAGAACAAAGCTGGAGGCATCACGCTACCTGACTTCAAACTATACTACAAGGATACAGTAACCAAAACAGCATGGTACTTCCTCAGAAATAATACCACACATCTACAGCCATCTGATCTTTGACAAACCTGAGAGAAACAAGAAATGGGGAAAGGATTCCCTATTTAATAAATGGTGCTGGGATAATTGGCTAGCCATAAGTAGAAAGCTGAAACTGGATCCTTTCCTTACTCCTTATACGAAAATTAATTCAAGATGGATTAGAGACTTAAATGTTAGACCTAATACCATAAAAACCCTAGAGGAAAACCTAGGTAGTACCATTGAGGACATAGGCATGGGCAAAGACTTCACATCTAAAACACCAAAAGCAATGGCAGCAAAAGCCATAATTGACAAATGGGATCTCATTAAACTAAAGAGCTTCTGCACAGCAAAAGAAACTACCATCAGAGTGAACAGGCAACCTACAGAATGGGAGAAAATTTTTGCAATCTACTCATCTGACAAAGGGCTAATATCCAGAACCTACAAAGAACTCAAACAAATTTACAAGAAAAAAACAAACAGTCCCATCAAAAAGTGGGCAAAGGATATGAACAGACATTTCTCAAAAGAAGACATTCATACAGCCAACAGACACATGAAAAAATGCTCATCATCACTGGCCATCAGAGAAATGCAAATCAAAACCACAATGAGATACCATCTCACACCAGTTAGAATGGCAATCATTAAAAAGTCAGGAAACAACAGGTGCTGGAGAGGATGTGGAGAAATAGGAACACTTTTACACTGTTGGTGGGACTGTAAACTAGTTCAACCATTATGGAAAACAGTATGGCGATTCCTCAAGGATCTAGAACTGGATGTACCATATGACCCAGCCATCCCATTACTGGGTATATACCCAAAGGATTATAAATCATGCTGCTATGAAGACACATGCACACGTATGTTTATTGCGGCACTATTCACAATAGCAAAAACTTGGAATCAACCCAAATGTCCATCAGTGACAGACTGGATTAAGAAAATGTGGCACATATACACCATGCAATACTATGCAGCCACAAAAAAGGATGAGTTTGTGTCCTTTGTAGGGACATGGATGCAGCTGGAAACCATCATTCTTAGCAAACTATCACGAGAACAGAAAACCAAACACCGCATGTTCTCACTCATAGGTGGGAACTGAACAATGAGATCACTTGGACTCGGGAAGGGGAACATCACACACCGGGGCCTATCATGGGGAGGGGGTAGTGGGGAGGGGGAGGGATTGCCTTGGGAGTTATACCTGATGTAAATGACGAGTTGATGGGTGCTGACGAGTTGATGGGTGCAGCACAGCAACATGGCACAAGTATATATATGTAACAAACCTGCACGTTATGCACATGTACCCTAGAACTTAAAGTATAATAATAATTAAAAAAATAAATTAAAAAAAAAAAAGGAAATCAAACCTATACACATCATAGTCAAACTGCTGAAGATCAAAGATAGAAAATACTCAAAATACTCAGAAGAAAGTGACATTGGCAGGGCGCAGCAGCACACAACTGTAATCCCAGCACTTTCGGAGGCTGAGGCAGATGGATCACCTGAGGTCAGAAGTTTGCGAGCAGCCTAACATGGTGAAAGCCCGTCTCTACTAAATATAAAAAAATGAGCAGGGCATGGTGGTGCATGCCTGTAATCCGAGCTACTTGGGAGGCTGAGGCAGGAGAATCGCTTGTACCTGGGAGGCGGAGGTTGCAGTGAGCCCAGATCACGCCATTGCAGTCCAGCCTGGCCATCAAGAGTGAAACTCCATCTCAAAACAAAAGAAAAAAAGAAAAAAAGAAAGTGACATGCAATGTATTAAATGTAGAGAAATAACAGAGGTAATGGCTGACTTTCCAATTAGAAACAATGGGAAAAAGAAGACAATGTAACAGCATCTTCCAAATACTGAAATAAAAACTTGTCAACCTCAAATTTTACATCAAGCAAAAATACCACTCAAAAATGGATGACTACACATTCAATGCAATCTGTCAAAATTCCAATGACATTTTTCAAATAGAAAAAAAATAAAAAATTTTTGTATGGAACCACAAAAGACTCCAAATAGCCAAGGAAAATCTAAGCAAAACAACAAAGCTGGAGTCATCATACTACCCGATCCCAAGATCCATTATAAAGCCAGAATTCAAAACAATGTGAGAGTGACATAAAAACACACACAAAGACCAATGGAACAAAACAGAGAGCCCAGATGTAAACCCAAGTATATACAGTCAACTAATTTTCAACCAGGAAGACACCATTAGGAAGGGACAATCTCCTTAATAAAAAATGAAAACTTCCCAAGGACCGTTTTTCCTCTCTACCTGCCTAAAATAATTTCTTCATAACTTCTACAACATAACTATATGTTACCTATAAGAAACTTACTTCACCTATAATGACATACAGACTGAAAGTGAACGGATGGAAAGAGAAATTCCATGTACGTGGAAACCCCCCAAAAAAAGAAAAAAGCAGGAGTAGCTATACTTAGATAAAATAGACATTAAGTCAAAAACTTTACAAAGAAACAAAGGGCGGAGTTGTCAGATCGTGGCAGACGGGCCGTAGCACTAGATTGCAGCTCCGACTCAGATGGACAGAGCAGCATGTGGAGGCTCGAATCATTAATTTTTGCTCCAGAACAACTGCAGAACTAAATCAGGAATCCCAAGGGGACCCACAGACTCTCTGAAGGAAGCAGATTACTCCTGCAGGACCCAGGAGATACCCCAAGTATTGTGCTGGTATCCCTGGCTGAGAGACCCACAGACAGTTCATATCACAGGACTCTGTGCAGACAACCCCCAGTACCAGCCTGGAGCCTGGTAGACTTGCTGGGTGGCTAGATCCAGAAGAGAGATAACAATCACTTCAGCTCAGCTCTCAGGAAGCCACATACATAGGAAAAGGGGAAGAGTACTACATCAAGGGAACATCCTGTGGGACAAAAGAATCTGAATAACAGCCTTCAGCCCTAGACCTTCCCTCTGACAGAGCCTACCCAAATGAGAAGGAATCAGAAAACCAACTGGTACTATGACATAACAAGGTTCGTTAACACACCCAGAAAATCATACCAGCTCACCAGCAATGGACACAAACCAAGAAGGAATCCCTGATTTACCTGAAAAAGAATTCAGAAGTTTAGGTATTGAGCCAATCAGGGAGGCACCTAAGAAAGGCAAAGCCCAATGTAAGGAAACCAAAAAAATTATAGAAGTAGTAAAGGGAGAAACATTCAATGAAATAGATAGCATAAATAAAAAATAATCAAAACTTCAGGGAAACAATAGAAACACTTATAGAAATGCAAAATGCTCTGGAAAGTCTCAACTGTAGAATCGAGTAAGTAGAAGAAAGAAATTCAGAGTTGGAAGATAATGTCTTCAAAGTAACCCAATCCAACAAAGACAAACAAAAAAGAATAAGAAATGTGAACAAAGCCTCTAAGAAGTCTATGATTATGTTAAATGAATCCATTCACCTAAGAATAATCAGCATTCCTGAGGAAGAAGATAAATCTAAAAGTTTGGAAAACATATTTGAGGGAATAATTGAGGAAAATTTCCCTGGCCTTGCTAGAGACCTAGATATTCAAACACAAGAAGCACAAAGAACACCTGGGAAATTCATCGCAAAAGATCATCACCTAGGCACACTGCCATCAGGTTATCTAAATTTAAGATGAAGGAAAGAATCTTAAGAGCTGTGAGAAAAAAGCACCAGGTAACCTATAAAGGAAAACCTGTCAGATTAACAGCATATTTCTCAGCAGAAATTCTGCAAGCTAGAAAGGATTGGGGCCTATTTTCAGCCTCCTCAAACAAAACAATTAGCAGCCAAGAATTCTGTATCCAGTGAAACTGAGCTTCATATATGACGGAAAGATAGTCTTTTCCAGGCAAGCAAATGCTGAGAGAATTCACCACTACCAAGCTACCATTACAAGAACAGCTAAGAAACTGGATCCCTTCCTTACACCTTATACAAAAATTAATTCAAGATGGATTAAATACTTAAATGTTAGACCTAAAACCATAAAAACCCTAGAAGAAAACCTAGACAATACCATTCAGGACATAGGCATGGGCAAGGACTTCATGTCTAAAACACCAAAAGCAATGGCAACAAAAGCCAGAATTGACAGATGGGATCTAATTAAACTAAAGAGCTTCTGCACAGCAAAAGAAACTACCATCAGAGTGAACAGTCAACCTACAGAATGGGAGAAAATTTTTGCAATCTACCCATCTGACAAAGGGCTAATATCCAGAATCTACAAAGAACTTAAACAAATTTATAAGAAAAAAAATCAAACAACCCCATCAAAAAGTGGGCGAAGGATATGAACAGACACTTCTCAAAAGAAGACATTTATGCAGCCAACATGAAAAAATGTTCGTCATCACTGGCCATTAGAGAAATGCAAATCAAAACCACAATGAGATACCATTTCACACCAGTTAGAATGGCAATCATTAAAAAGTCAGGAAACAACACGTGCTGGAGAGGATGTGGAGAAACAGGAAAAATTTTACACTGTTGGTGGGGCTGTAAACTAGTTCAACCATGGTGGAAGACAGTGTGGTGATTCCTCAAGGATCTGGAACTAGAAATACCATTTGACCCAGCCATCCCATTACTGGGTATATACCCAAAGGATTATAAATCATGCTGCTATAAAGACACATGCACACATATGTTTATTGCGGCACTATTCACAATAGCAGACTTGGAACCAACCCAAATGTCCATCAATGATAGACTGGATTAAGAAAATGTGGCACATATACACCATGGAATACTATGCAGCCATAAAAAAGGATGAGTTCATGTCCTTTGTAGGGACATGGATGAAGCTGGAAACCATCATTCTCAGCAAACTATTCCAAGGACAGAAAACCAAACACTGCATGTTCTCACTCATAGGGGGAACTGAACAATGAGAACACTTGGACATGGGATGGGGAACAACACACCCCAGGACCTATCATGGGGTTGGGAAGGGGTAGGGATAGCATTAGGAGATATACCTAATGTAAATGAAGAGTTAATGGGTGCAGCACACCAACATGGCACATGTATACATATGTAGCAAATCTGCACATTGTGCACATGTACCCTAAAACTTAAAGTATAATAACAATAATTATATACATGTATACATGTATATAATTATATATATATATAAAGAATAGCTAAAAGGAGCTCTAAATGTTGAAACAAATCCGGCAAACAGATCAAAACAGAACCTCTTAAAAGCATAAATCTCACAGGACCTATAAAACAAATATACAACTTAAAAAACAAAAAGAAAAACCCATGGTATACAAGCAACAAATAACACAATGAATGGAATAGTATCTCACATTGCAATACTAACAGTGAATGTAAATGGCCTAAATGCTCCACTTAAAAGAAACAGAATGGGCCAGGTGTAGTGGCTCACACCTGTAATCCCAGCACTTTGGGAGGCTGAGTTGGGCGGGTTACGAGGTCAGGAATTTGAGACCAGCCTGACCAACATAGTGAAACCCCATCTCTACTAAAAATACAAAAATTAGTCAGTTGTAGTGGCACACACCTGTAATCCCAGCTACTCAGGAGGCTGAGGCAGGAGAATTGCTTGAACCCGGGAGGCGGAGGTTGCAGTGAGCTGAGATCATGCCATTGCACTCCAACCTGGGCAACAGAGCGAGACTCCATGTAAAAAAAAAAAAAAGATACAGAATGGCAGAATGGATAAGAATCCACCAACCAACCACCTGCTACCTTCAAGAGATTCATCTAACACATAAGGACTCATATAAACTTAAGGTAAAGGGATGGAAAAAGACATTTCATGCAAATGGACACCAAAAGTAAGAAGGAATAGCTATTCTTATATCAGACAAAACCAACTTTAAAGTAACAGCAGTTTAGAATTTCTACGCACACTGGAAGAGAGAGGTCCTCTTTCTTTGTCTAATGCAGCCATGGCTTGTGGTCCCAAGAAGCATCTGAAGTGGGTAGCAGCTCCAAAACATTGGATGCTGGATAAATTAACCAGTGTGTTTGCTCCTTGTCCATCCACCAGCCATCACAAGTTGAGAGAGTGTCTCCCCCTCATCATTTTCCTAAGGAACAGACTTAAGAATGCCCTGACAGGAGATGAAGTAAAGATTTGCATGCAGGGGTTCATTAAGGTTGATGGCAAGTTCCGAACTGATATAACCTACCCTGCTGGATTCATGGATGTCATCAGCATTGACAAGATGGGAGATAATTTCCATCTGACCTATGACACCAAGGATCACTTTGCTGTACATCGTTATACACCTGAGGAAGCTAAGTACAAATGGGGCAAAGTGAGAAAAATCTTTGCGGGCACAAAAGAAATCCCTCATCTGGTGACTCGTGATGCTCCCAGCATCCACTACCCTGATCCCCTCATCAAGGTAAATGATACTATTCAGATTGATTTGGAGACTGGCAAGATTGCTGGTTTCATCAAGTTTGACACTGGTACACTGGTAACCTATGTGTGGTGACTGGAGGTGCTATCCCGGGAAGAATTGGTATGATCACCAACAGAGAGAGGCACCCTGGATCTTTTGACATGGTTCACGTGAAAGATGTCAATGGCACCAGCTTTGCCACTCAACTTTCCAACATTTTTGTAATTGGCAAGGGCAACAAACCATGGATTTCTCTTCCCCGAGGAAATGGTATCTGTCTCACTATTGCTGAAGAGAGAGACAAAAGACTGGGGGCCAAATAGAGCAGTGGGTGAAATGGTCCTTGGGTGACATGTTAAATCTTTGTATATAATTTAAAATAATGTGGCATGATTAACAGGAAAAAAAAAAAGCAACAGCAGTTTAAAAGGACAAAGAGGGACATTATTTAATGATAAAAGGACATGTCCAACAGGAAAATATCACAATCCTAAACATATATGCACCTAACACTGGAGCTCCCAAATTTATAAAATAATTACTAATAGACCTAAGAAATGAGACAGACAGCAACACAATAATAGTGGGGACTTCAATACTCCACTGACAGCACTAGACAGGTCATCAAGACAGTTAACAAAGAAACAATGGATTTAAACTATACCCTGGAACAAATGGACTTAAGAGATACATACAGAACATTCCATGCAACAATCGCAGAATACACATTCTATTCAACAGCACATGGAACTTTCTCCAAGATAGACCATATGATAGGCCACAAAACGAGCCTCGATAAATTTAAGAAAATTGAAATTATATGAAGCACTCTCTCAGACCACAGTGGAATAAAACTGGAAATCTCTAGGAGTTCAGTCAAGATGGTAGGGAAAATTATAAAATAAAACACAAACCTTCTTGGAAGGCCAAAAGGTTTTTGCAAAAGCTTCAGGATAGAGTTATGGCTGAAGGCAGCCTAATCCTCTTTGAGTTATAGCAAGGGTAATTAACATAGGAATGTAGAGTAGTTTATCTAATAGCTTGTTTACTCATGTGGTTCTAAAACTAACCTTTGATCATCTGCAGGCAGCATAGTGCTCTGTAGGGAGGGGAGTGGAGGAAGGCTACCAGGTTGATTACCCTCTAATGGTGTTTACCTGAGACTTTTGTCATTTAATATGTAATGAATAAATGCTGGGAGGGCCAGAGAGTGACAGCACCCTTCTTAGAGTCTGAAAGTGGCCTGAACCCTCAGCTGGAATGACAAGCATAATATCTGTGTCAGTGTACGTATTCATCCATCGTTGAGTCAGGGTCTGCAGGACAGACCCCCACAGGTGGTGACCCCGATGTGACCAACACTGTGAAGGAAGCACGACAGACCCCTCGAAAACAAAAGTGAAAAGGACCATGTAGTCAGTGAGTAATCAGTAAGTCATTGGTACCCACTTGGGATCTCCAAGTTCAGGGGAGATTATTCAGGCTGAGGTTTCATCATGGGACAACAGTTATCAGCTCATCAGAAACAGTATATAAAAGTGTTGAAACAGCTGCTTAAGGCTAGTGGAGCCTCAGTTTCCCAGGCTCAGTTAAGAGACCTAATGCAAACTGTAGTAAACCATAATCCATGGCTCCCGAAAGAAGGCATGCTACATGTAGAACTCGGGGAACAAGTAGGGAGAAATCTTAAACAGCATTATGCACAAGGGCAACAGGTCCCAGCATCATCTTTAACACTATGGGCTCTAGTAAGGACGGCTTTGGTCCCATTATACACAGAAAAGCCTAAAAAGGGGAAGGAGGAGGAAATATCACCTGCCTTGCTGCCTCCTTTTCCCTCAGCCCCACTATCACCAGGCCAAAATAACAAAGAGGAAATGGAGGTTTTGCCTGAGCCCCCTCCTCCAATAAGCAGGAAAAAAGACAAGAAACACATTCCAGCTACGGGGCCTTGTCTTAAGCAAGCAGCATTAGAGGGGGAGCTTTTAGCCTGCCCAGTAATGCAAGAACGACACAGCAACCAGGTACATAAACTCGTTTCTTTTAACGCTTATAAAGAGCTAAGAAAAAGCATTAAAGAAAATGGAGCCGCTAGCCCATTTATGAAAGGAATGATTGAGGCCTTGAAAGGCCACTTCCGTATGACCCCCTGGGACTGGTCAATGCTAGCTAAAACAACTTTGGAGCCTAGCCAATACCTCCTCTGGAAGGCAGAATACAATGAGTGGTGCGAACAAGCCAACCAGAATCAGGCAGCCGGGTAAGACATAACAACTGATATGCTCCAGGGGAGGGGTCCTCATGCCAATGTACAACAACTAGATTTTGATCCCCAGGCCTATGCTCAAGTGTCTGTGTGCGCTCTCAGGGCTTGGGACCGAATTCCCAAAAGCGGAGTTCAACAGGGATCTTTCGTAAATGTTCTACAAGGGCCTCGGGAGCCATTTGTTGAGTTTATCAATTGGTTAATCCAGGCAATTAAGAGACAAATTAGCCACACCCAAGCTGCTGATATCTTATTGTTGCAATTGACTTTTGAAACTTAATGTGGTTTGCCCGCAGGCAATCAGAGGAAAGGCAGCCACAGTCGGGGAGCTTATATGAGCGTGTCAGCTGGTAGGAACCCAGACACACAAAGCCAAAATATTGACTATGGCATTAAGGTCTCCATAGAATTGTTTTCTATGCGGAGAGCCAGGTCATATAAAGAGGGAATGCCCCCATAGTAGAGACCACAGTAACTCAGGAAAAGAACCCCCTTCTATATGTCCCCGATGTAGGAAGGGGAAACATTGGGCAAAACATTGCAGGTCTAAATTTGATAAAAAACACCAACCCCATAAAAAACCAGTCAGGCAATTTCATGAGGGGCCAGCCCCAGGCCCCACTCCCAGCTGGGGCAATGCCAGCAGCTTTCCTCGGTCAGATGGGAAGCCCACAGTCCTCTTTCTCAGAGCAGCCACCACTGGGAACACAGGACTGGACTTACTCTGCCCCAACGAATTAGTGCTAAAAGAAAGAAAAGACCTTAAAAGGGTTGCAACTGGGATCTGGGGTCCGCTGCCTCTGGGATTAGTCCTGGGGTGGTCTAGCCTATCCAGTAAAGGAATTAATGTGCTAACCGTGGTAATTGATAGTGATTATCAGGGGGAGATATTGGTTATGATGGACTGTAAAGGTATGCATATTCTTCCCCCGGGTCAAAGATAGCTCAGTTACTGATTTTATCACACTGGGTCCCCAATGCCTATGGAAAGGAAAGGGGAAAGGGAAGTTTTGGGAGCACAGGAGACACAGGAGTATACTGGAATCAATTAATCACTGATCAGGGACCCATGAAAAAATTGGAAATAAGAATTTTACTGGCTTATTGGACACAGGGGTGGACATTTCAATCATTAGTGATCAAAATTTGTCAGAAACTTGGCTTTGGGTCACTAAGAAACAGAAAATTGTCAGCACCATGGAGGCACACACAGCCAGGCAGAGCACACATCCCCTAACATGCTGTGATTCAGAAGGAAGAAAGGTAGTTATACAACCTCTAATCATGCCCATCCCTGTTAATCTTTGGGGATGGGACCTATTAGCCCAATGGGGGGTTACTCTGCAGACCCCTTTCTAACAATGGCCACTGTTATTATTCCTCCCCTACCCCTGACGTGGCTCCCTCAAGATCCGATTTGGGTAGAACAGTGGCCTCTGAAGGGAAAGAAATTACAGATGGCCCATGAATTAGTTGAGGAGTAACTGAAAGCTGGGCATGTCGAATTATCTAACAGCCCTTGGAATTCACCCTTTTTTGTCATTCCCAAAAAGTCTGGGAAATGAAGACTTTTGCATGACCTACGTGCTATTAATGCTAATTTGCAACCTATGGGACCCCTTCAGCAGGGACTCCCTTCCCCCACGGCAATTCCTCAAGATTGGCCTATAATCATTATTGACTTAAAAGATTGTTTTCATATGATTCCCCTAGCAGAACAGGACAGAGAAAAATTCGCATTTATAATACCAGCTATCAATAAAGAAAAGCCAGCTTGTCAATTTCATTGGAAAGTGCTTCCTCATGGAATGATAAATAGTCCTACCATGTGTCAGTATCATGTAAATCAAGCCTTGCTCCCTAGTAGAAAAGAATTTCCTGATTGCAAGATTATTCATTTTATGGATGATTTTCTACTAGCAGCCCCAACAGAGCCAATACTTTTAAATTTATAGTCCTCTGTCGTAAAGAATACACAGCTAAGAGATTTAATCATTGTACCTGAAACAGTACAAATGTCCTCTCCTTGGAAATATCTTGGGTACATACTAACTTTCTTGTCAGTAAGACCTCAGAAGGTTAAATTAAATACTAGCAACTTACACACCTTAAATGATTATCAGAAATTACTGTGCGATATTAACTGGCTCCACTCCACTTTGGGGATTCCTACTGATAAACTACAAAACCTGTTTTCTATCTTAAAAGGCAATCCAGCCCTGGATTCTACCAGATATTTAACCCCTGCAGCAAAAAGGGAAATCGAGGAAATAGAACAAGCCATCTCTCAGAGGCAGCTAGATTGCATTGACGCTATTCAATCTAATTGTTTATCTTTCTTACCAAACACTCCCCTACGGGGTTAATAGGACAGGTGGCCCCGGGCTACGCTTCCTAGAATGGGTTTTTTGCTGACATACCAGGACTAAAACGCTATCTTCCTATAGTCAGTTACTTACTAAAGTAAGTTACTTACTAAAGTAACTGACTATAAATAAAGTTACTTATTCATGCAATCAGTTACTAGGTTATGACCCTGATGCCATCAGGATTCCTTTAAGTAAGAAGAAATTTGAAGCAGTATTGCCAGTATCTATCGATCTGCAAATAGCTTTCTCTGATTACACAGGACAAATAGGGCACATACTTCCTGCTGATAAACTCCTTTATTTCTTATCTCATACCCTGGTAATCTTGCCCACAAAAATAGTTCACTCCCCCATATCTAATGCTTTAACACTGTTTACTGATGTTTACTGATGGCTCTGGTAAACATGGAAAAGCGGCAGTCTGGTGGAGACCACATAATTCAATCACTTGATCTGGGTTTACTAGTACTCAGAGAGCTGAGATTGGGGCCCTGATATTGGCCTTTTTCCAATATCAGGAAACTTTTTCCACTCAGCCCATAAATACTGTAAATGACTTGGCTTACACTATTTATTGCAGAACCCTGAAACAGCCTTAATTAAGTCCACTCTCGAGCCCACCCTGTGTGCTCTTCTTCTTCGACTTCAGCAATTGCTAGATCAATGTACACATCCTATTTTTATCACACACATTCGAGCCCACAGCTTTCTGCCTGGCCCAGTGGCTTATGGCAATGAACAAGACCTATAAGTTATGACATCACTGCTTGACCAAGCCACCCAATCGCATCAATTTTTCCACCAAAATTGAAGAAACTTATCTAAACAATTTGAACTTACCCAGAGGCTGGCTAAACAAATTATCCTACAATGCCCAGATTGCCAGCTCACTGGCCTTCTTCCACAGGTGTTAACCCTAGAGGATTAGAACTTCATCAGTTATGGCAAACAGACGTTACACGTGTCCCTGCATTTGGAAAACTTAGATATGTACATGTATCCGTTGATACCAACACTCATCTAATTAGTGCAAACACCCCTCGGTATGTCATTAAACATCTTTTAACTTTTGCATTTATGGGGCAGCCCACAAAAATTAAAAAATTAAAACCGAAAATGGTCCAGCTTATGCCAGCTCACAATTTCAACAATTTTGTCACACGTGGAATATCCAACATTCCACAGGCAACCCATATAACCCCAAGGACAAGCCATAGTAGAACGTGCCCACTCCACCCTTAAAAATATGCTCAGAAAACAGCCAGAAAGGGGAAGTATGAGTAAAGACCCTCCAACACTATTGGCACAAGCCTTATTTACCCTTAATTTTCTAAATTTAGATGACAAATTTCAATCAGCAGTAGAAAAACACTTTGCTAAAACCTCTCAAGACATAAAACCTGCAGTTTTATGGAAAGATGTAAACAGTAATGAATGGTGTGGTCCAAATGAATTGTTAATGTGGGGAAGAGGGTATGCTTGTGTCCACACCTCCTCAGGTCCTGTTTGGATTCCAGCATGATGCATTAAACCATACCATGGCATGGCTAGGACCCAACCCGGTATCAGAGATGAAGGAACTGACCCTGCAGGATCTGCAGCCCCAGACGATGAGGCTTCCGTGGATGACACAAGCCCCAGACGTCACCTGGGGGATGCTGAAGAGAATGACTCAGGAGACTGAACAAATTCTGCTCCGGACACAAACACCATTTACTTTAGATAATTTGTTCCTTGCTATGCTCTCTGTTGTACATTGCAACTCACGTAGGGTATTGACCCTTTCTATGCTCTCCTTTTGTCTGCAACCTGTACCTGCTACTCTCTACTGGCTCATATCTTAGAGCTACCTTTCTTTCGCCCTGTCACCTGGGCAGACACCCTCTTCCCAGCCTATAATAACATAACTGCTTGGCTAGGAGGGATAGATTTACACCCAGTGGGGTCCCTAAGTAATGGCACACATTGGACTAAGGTGCCAGATAACACTACATATCACTCCACCATCTTCCCACTGTGTGTAAGTTAAAAAGGTTCTAACACTTACTGTGTATCTGCCCAAACACAATTATGGCCACATCATGGCAAAGAAAATGTCTTAACAGCCTTAGTTGCAGGTAGCCTCAAACCAGGTAACGCAATCAATGCCGCTTTCCCAAACATTCCTTCCTGTGCTAAAGGGCAAAACTGGGAAAGTAATGGATTTCACTTTAGCTGGGAGGTCTGTCACGGGGCACAAGCCCACAGCCTCCAGTTAGGCAATGATAACATCTTAGACTGGAGTCCCCACAGCCATTTGCAGGGCAGCCTTACTGATGTCCTCATCTGTCAAGGCATCAATCACAGTTTCATAGCCATGTCCCATTTGCCTATGATTTGGGTCAATGGGGGGATGGGATATCCCAGACCCCAAGTAAAGTCCATGCCGCCCCAAGACACTTTATGGCACCTGGGACATCTTGGCACTTCCCTTGACACCTGGCATGGAGCATATCATAATTCCAGTAACAACAATAGTATAACCATCATACTGATCAGTTACAGCTGATTTGCACTACCCATCCATGTTTTCTTTATGGGAACCAATATTTCTATTTCACCCCAAAACTCCACATTTGTGACCCAGGTGCAGGGACAGGCTTGGTTTGCCTCATGTATCACTAATTACAATATATCTGATCTAAATATTACTAGTGTCATGGTATTAAGAAAACAATCTGAGGCATTCATACCAGTCAATTTGACATGTGATTGGCAAAGATCCTCTGCCCTTGCCACCTTAGACCATGCCCTGTCCCAGGTCAGACACAGAAGACTCATAGCTACACTTATGGCCTTTATAGTCTCAGCCATAGTCATCCTAGCAACTGCTAGCATTGCTGTGGCATCTATTACTGAGTCAGTACAAACTGTTGCCTTTGTAGATAACCTGGCCAAAAATGTGTCTAATGAACTTCTCTTATAGCAGGGTATAGATCAAAAAATTCTTGCATGTCTGCAAGCCCTTAAGGCTGCTTTGAAATATGTGGGGAGCGACAAGATGCACTGGCATTCCAACAGCAATTAAACTGCAGCTGGGAGCATAAGCATATCTGAGTCACTTCTCTACCATGGAATCAATCAATGCACAGTTGGGATGAGGTGAAACAACACCTCTGGGGAACCTTTCATGATAATTTAACAGCAGACGTAAAGCAACTTAAAACTAAAATTTTAGAATCCCTTCACACTGTAGATCTACACACCCAACAAACAGCCATATGGAAGGGTGTGCAAGATCATCTCTCCTGTTTAGATCCCCACCCCTGGGGGTCACTCTTTGACTAGAAAAAATGTTGCTAATTATACTCATGATTGTCTTATGCTATTTACTAATTCTAGGATGCAAAGCCAGAAAAAGAGCAATGACTGCCACTCCTGACAAACCTGTTGCTGCATAAATCTGCACTCTCCAATCCATAAGACCTGATGCAGAAAACAGAAAAGGGAGAGATGTAGGTGTTCAGTCAGAATGGTGGGGAAAATTATAAAATAAAACACAAACCTTCTTGGAAGGCCAAAAAGTTTTTGCAAAAGCTTCAGGATAGAGTTACGGCTGATGGCAGCCTAATCCTCTTTGAGCTATAGCAAGGGTAATTAACAGGAATGTAGAGTAGTTTATCTAAATAGCTTGTTTACTCATGTGGTTCTAAAACTAACTTTGATCATTTGCAGGTAGAATAGTGCTCTGGGGCGGGGGGCAGGGGGGATGGAAGGTGACCAGTTTGAAATTAAAAACCTGCTCCTGAGTGATCATTGGGTCAAAAATGAAATCAAGATTGAAATTAAAGAATTCTTCGAACTGAATGACATACTGACAAAACCTATCAAAACCTCTGGGATACAGCAAAGGCAGTGCTAAGAGGAAAGTTCATAGCCCTAAAGGCCTACATCAAATTGTCTGAAAGAGCACAGACAATCTAAGGTAACACCTCAAGGAGTTAGAGAAACAAGAATAAACCAAATCCAAACCTAGCAGGAGAAAGGAAATAACCAAGATCAAAGCAGAACTAAGTGAAATTAAAACAAAAAACAATACAAACAATAAATGAAACAAAAACATGGTTCATTGAAAAGATAAATAAAATTGATAGACCATAAGCAAGATTAACTAAGAAAAGAAGAGAGAAAATGCAAATAAGTTCAATAAGAAATGAAACAGGAGATATTACAACTGATACCACAGAAATACAAAAGATCATTCAAGGCTACTATGAACACCTCAATGCACATAAACTAGAAAACCTAGAAGAAATGCATAAATTCCTGGAAAGATACAACCTTCCTACCTTATATCAGGAAGAATTAGATATCCTGAACAGACCAGTAATAAGCAGCAAGATTGAAATGGTAATTTAAAAATTATCCACAAAAAAAAAGTCCAGGACCAGACAGATTCACAGCAGAATTCTACCAAACATTCAAAGAAGAATTGGCATCAATCCTATTGACACTATTCCACAAGACAGAGAAAGAGGAACCCTCCTAAGTCATTCTATGAAGCCAGTATCACCCTAATACCAAAACCAAGAAAGGACATCACCAAAAAAGAAAACTACAGACCAATATCCCTGACGAATATAGATGCTAAAATCCTTAACAAAATACTAGCTAACAGAATCCAACAACATATCAAAAAGACAATCCACCTTGATCAAGTGGGTTTCATAACAGGAATGCAGGGGTGGTTTAATATACTCAAGTCAATAAATGTGATACACCACATATACATAATTAAAAACAAAAATCATATAATCATTTCAACAGATGCAGGAAAAGCATTCGACAAAATCCAGCATCCCTTTATGATTAAAACTCTCAGCAAAATTGGCATACAAGGGACATACCTCAATGTAATAAAAGACATCTTTGACAAACCCACAGCCAACATAGTACTGAATGGGGAAAAGTGAAAGCATTCCCCCTGAAAACTGGAACAAGGATGCCCACTCTCACCACTCCTCTTCAACACTGTACTGGAAGTGCTAGCCAGAGCAATCAGATAAGAGAAATAAATCAAGGGCATCCAAATCAGTAAAGAGGAAGTCAAACTGTCTCTGTTTGCTGATGATATAATTGTTTACCCAGAAAACCTTAATGATTCCTCCAAAAAACTCCTAGAACTAATAAAATAATTCAGCAAAGTTTCTGGATACAAAATTAATGTACACAAATCAGTGGTTCTGCTATACACCAACAGCAACCAAACTGAGAAACAAATCAAGAACTCAACCCCTTTCACAAGAGCTGCAAAAAATAAAATACTTAGGAATATACCTAACCCAGGAGATGAAAGACCTCTACAAAGGGAAACTGCAAAACAATGCTGAAGGAAATCATAGATGACACAAACAAATGGAAACACATCTCATGCTCAAGGATGGATAGAATAATATTGTAAAGATGACCATACTGCCAAAAGCAATCTACAAATTCAACGCAGTTCCCATCAAAATACCACCATCATTCTTCACAGAATTAGAAAAAAGAATTCCAAAATTCATATGGAAACAAAAAAGAGCCCGCATAGCCAAAGCAAGACTAAGCAAAATAAACAAATCTAGAGGTATCACATTACCTGATTTCAAACTATAAGGCCATAGCGATCAAAACAGCATGATACTGGTATTTTTAAAAAGGCACATAGACCAATAGACCAGAATAGAGAAATCAGAAAAAAAAAAAAAAAATACTTACAGCCAAGTGATCTTTGACAAAGCAAACAAAAACATAACGGTTTTCAACCTTTCAACAAATGGTGCTGGGATAATTGGCTAGTCACATGTAGGAAAATGAAACTGGATCCTCATCTCTAACCTTATACAAAAATCAACTCAAGATGGATCAAGGACTTAAATATAAGACCTGAAAATAGGCCGGGCGCGGTGGCTCAAGCCTGTAATCCCAGCACTTTGGGAGGCCGAGACGGGCGGATCACGAGGCCAGGAGATCGAGACCATCCTGGCTAACACGGTGAAACCCCATCTCTACTTAAAAAATACAAAAAACTAGCTGGGCGAGGTGGCGAGCGCCTGTAGTCCCAGCTACTCGGGAGGCTGAGGCAGGAGAATGGCGTGAACCCGGGAGGCGGAGCTTGCAGTGAGCTGAGATCCGGCCACTACACTCCAGCCTGGGCGACAGAGCCAGACTCCGTCTCAAAAAAAAAAAAAAAAAAAAAAAAAAAAAAAAAAAAAAAGACCTGAAAATATAAAAATTCTAGAAGATAACATTGGAAAACCCCTTCTAGAGATTGGCTTAGGAAAGGATTTCATGACCAAGAACCTAAAAGCAAATACAGTAAAAACAAAGATAAATTGCTGGGTCTTAATTAAACTGAAGAGCTTTTGCATGGTAAAAGGAACAGTCAGCAGAGTAAACAGATAACCCACAGAGTGGGAGAAAAATCTTCACAATCTATGTGTCTGACAAAGAACTAATATCCAGAATCTACAATGAACTCAAACAAATCAGCAAGAAAAAAGCAAACAATCCCATCAAAAAGTGGGCTAAGGAAATGAATAGACGATTCTCAAAAGAAGATATACAAATGGCCAACAAACATATGAAAAAATGCTCAACATCACTAATGATCAGGGAAATGCAAATCAGAACCACAATGTGATACCACTTTACTCCTGGAAGAATGGCCATAATAATTTAAAAAAAAAAATCAAAAACCAATGGATGTTGGCATGGATGCGGTGAACAGGGAACACTTCTACACTGCTAGTTGGAATATACACTCGTACAGCCACTATGGAAAACAGTGTGGAGAAAAAAAGAAAGAAACCAAGAAAGTCATTATATAATGATAAAGGGATCATTTAACCAAAAGGATATAAAAACACGGCCAGGCATGGTGGCTCACACCTATTATCCCAGCACTTTAAGAGGCAGAGATGGAAGAATCACTTGAGGCCAGGAGTTCGAGACCAGCCTGGTCAACATAGCAAGACCCCATCTCATTTTTTAAAAAATTAAAAAGCAAAACAAAACAAAAAATAAATAAATATATGTGCATTTCATCCAATTGCTGCAGAATAGACAATCTTCTCAACAGCGCACGGAATGTTCTCAAACAACAATAACAAAAACCCCCAAAAACAAAACAAAAAAAACCTCATAAAAAAGAATGCAAAGTCTACATGACACATGGGACAGCATAAAGCAACCAAATATATGGATTTGTTTGTTCCAGAAGGTGAAGAGAAGATCAATGGCATAAAAAACCTTTTACCAAAATAATGACTGAAAACTTTCCAAGTATAGCAAGACATTTAGACATCCAGATAAAGGAAGTTCAGATACCCACAAATAGATAACAACCCAAAAAGGTCTTCTGCCTATCACATTATGGTCAAACTGTCAAAAGTTAAAGGCAGAGAGAAGTGTCTAGTCACATACAAGGGAAGTTTCATCAGAGTAACAGAGGATTTATCAGCAGAAACTTCACAGGCCAGGAGAGAATGGGATGATATATTCAAAGTGCTGAGAGGAAAATAAAACAAAAACCTGCCAAACAAGAATTCTATACCCAGCCAAGGAAGCTTTCATAAATGAAAGAGAAATAAAGTCTTTCTCACACAAACAAAAATGGAGAGGATTCATTTCAGGAATGAGTCCTCACATCTCAATAATAACCCTAACTGTGAGTGGATTAAATGTCCTATTTAAAAGATAAGACAGTAAAACAACAACAGTAAAAAGACAATGAAGATCATAATATAATGACAGAGCAATTAATTCATCAATAGAATACTGCATTTCTAAATATATATGCACCCAATACTGAAGCACCCAGATATATAAAACAAACATTACTAGATCTAAAGGAAGAGACAGACTCCAATACAATAGTATTTGGGTACTTTAAAACCTACTCACAGAAGCCCAGGCATGGTGGCTCACGCCTGTAATCTCAGCACTTTGGGAGACTGAGGCAGGTGGATCACGAGATCAGGAGTTCAGACCAGCCTGGCCAAGATGGTGAAACCCCATCTCTACTAAAAATACAAAAATTACCCAGGCATGTTGCAGGAAGTCAGGGACCCCAAATGGAAGGACCAGCTGAAGCCGTGGTGGAAAAACATAAATTGTGAAGGTTTCATGGACATTTATTAGTTCCCAAAATTAAAATTTTTATAATTTCTTACACCTGTCTTTACTATAATCTCTGAACATAAATTGTGAAGATTTCATGGACACTTATCACTTCCCCAATGAATATCCTTGTGATTTCCTATGCCTGTCTTTACTTTAATCTCTTAATCCCGTCATGTTTTCGTAAACTGAGGAGGATGAATGTCGCCTCAGGACCCTGTGATTTGGGTCAGAATTTCCAATACTATGTTGAATATGAGGGGTGAGAGGGTATCCTTGTCTTACGCCAGTTTTCAAGGGGAATGCTTCCAGCTTTTGCCCATTCCGTATGATACTGGCTGTGGGTTTGTCATACATGGCTCTTATTATTTAGAGGTATGTTCCTTCAATACCTAGCTTATTGAGAGTTTTTAACATAAAGGGATGTTGAATTTTATCAAAGGCCTTTTCTGTGTCGAGATAATAATGTGGTTTGTCTTTCATTCTGTTTATGTGAATTACATTTATTGATTTGCATATGTTGAATCAACCTGGCATCCTGGGGAGGAAGCCAACTTGATCATGGTGGATAAGCTTTTTGATGTGCTGCTGGATTTGGTTTGCCAGTATTAGTATTATTGAGAATTTTTGCATCAATGTTCATCAGGGATATTGGCCTGAAGTTTTCTTTTTTTGTTGTATCTCTGCCAGGTTTTGGAATTAGGATGATGCTGGCCTTATAAAATGAGGGAGGAGTTGCTCCTTTTCAATTGCTTGAAATAGTTTCAGTAAAAATGGTACTAGCTCTTCTTTGTACCTCTTTTAAAATTCAGCTGTAAATCCGTCTGCTCCTGGGCTTATTTTGGTTGGTAGGCTATTTATAAGTGACTCAATTTCAGAAATTGTTCTTGATCTATTCAGGAATTCAATTTCTTCCTGGTTCAGTCTTGGGAGGGTGTATATGTCCAGGAATTTATCTATTTCTTCAAGATTTTCTAATTTATGTGCATAGAGGTATTTATAGTATTCTCTATGGTTGTTTGTATTTCTGTGGGATCAGTGGTGATACCCCCTTTATCATTTCTCATTGTGTCTATTTGGTTCTCTCTTTTCTTATTATTCTAGCTAGCAGTCTATTAATTAAAAAAAAAACTGGATTAATTTTTGAAGGGTTTTTTTCATGTCTCTATTTCCTTCAGTTCTGCTCTGATCTTGGTTATTTCTTGTCTCCTGCTAGCTTTGGGATTTGTCTGCTATTGGTTCTCTAGCTTTTGTTTGTTTTTTGAGACGGAGTCTCGCTCTGTCGCCCAGGCTGGAGTGTAGTGATGCAATCTTGGTTCACTGAAACCTTCATCTCTTAGGTTCAAGCAATTCTCCTGCCTCAGTCTCCCAAGTAGCTGGAATTACAGGCATGCACCACCATGCCCAGCTGATTTTTGTAATTTTAGTAGAGGCAGGGTTTCACCATGTTAACCAGGCTGGTCTCAAACTCCTGAGCTCAACCACTCCACCCACCTCGGCCTCCCAAAGTGCTGGGATCACAGGCATGAGCCACCATGCCTGGACTCTAGTTTAGTTGTGATGTTAGGTTGTTGCTTTGAGATCTTTTTGTTGTGGGGATTTAGTGCTATAAACTTCCCCGTTAACACTGCTTTAGCTGTGTCCCAGAGATTCTGGTACATTGTCTCTTTGTTCTCATTAGTTTCAAATAACTTCTTGATTTCTGCCTTAATTTCATTTACTCAAGAGTCATTCAGGTGCAGGTTGTTCAATTTCCATGTAGTTGTGTGGTTTTGAGTTTCTTGAGTTCTAACTTGATTGTGCTGTGGTCTGAGCAGTTTGATTTCAGTTCTTTCACATTTGCTGAGGGGTGTTTTACTTCCAATTACGTGATCAATTTTAAAGTGCCATGTGATGAGAATAATGTATATTCTGTTGTTTTGGAATGGAGAGTTCTGTAGATATCTATCAGGTCCACTTGATCCAGAGCTGAGTTCAGGTCCTCAATATCTTTATTTTCTGTCTTGATGATCTAATATTGTCAGTGGGGTGTTAAAGTGTCCACTATTACTGTGTGGGAATCTAAGTCTCTTTGAAGGTCTCTAAGAACTTGCTTTATGAATTTGAGTGCTCCTATATTGGGTGTATATATATTTAGGATAGTTAGCTCTTGATGAATTGAACCCTTTACCACTATGTAATGGCCTTCTTTTTTTTATCTTTGTTGGTTTAAAGTCTGTTTTGTCAGAAACCAGGATTGTGACCCCAGCTTTTTTCTGTTTTCCATTTTTCCTCCCTCCCTTTATTTTGAGTATATGTGTGTTTTTGGATGTGACATGTGTCTCTTGAAGACAGAATACTGATGGGGCTTGACTCTATCCAGTTTGCCATTTTATGTCTTTTAATTGGGGCATTAAGCCCATTTACATTTAAGGTTAATTTTTTATGTGTGAATCTGATCCTGTCATCACGATGCTAACTGGTTATTTTGCAGACTTGTTTATGTGGTTCCTTCATAGTGTCACTGATGTGTATACTTCAGTGTGCTTTTAAAGTGGCTGTTAATGGTTTTTCCTTTCCACATCTAGTACTTCCTTCAGGAGCTCTTGCAAGGCAGGCTTGGTGGAGATGTATTCGCTCAGCATTTGCTTGTCTGAAAAGGAGCTTATTTCTCTTTCATTTATGAAGCTTAGTTTGGCCAAATATGAAATTCTGGGCTGGTAACTCTTTTCTTTAAGAATGTTGAATATTGGCCCCCAATCTCTTCTGGCTTGTTGGGTTTCCACTAAGAGATGTGCTGTTAGTCTGATGGGCTTACTTTTTTAGGTGACCTGGCCTCTCTGGCTACCCTTAACACTTCTTCTTTCATTTTGACCTTGGCAAATGTGATGATGGTATGTTTTGGGGTTTTCTTGTAAAGTATCTTACTGGGGTTCTCTGGATTTCCTGAATTTGAATATTGGCCTGTCTTGCTAGGTTGGGGAAGTTCTCCTGGATGATATCCTGAAGTGTGTTTTCCAACTTGGTTCCATTCTCCCCCTCTCTTTCAGGTACCCCAGTCACAGGATGTCTTTTTACATAATCTCATATTTCTCGGAGTTTTATTAGTTCCTTTTCACTCTCTTTTCTTTATTCTTGTCTGCCTGTTTTATTTCAGAAAGATAGTCTTCAAGCTGAGATTCTTTTCTGCACTTGGCCTATTCTGTTACTGATACTTGTGACTGCATAGTAAATGTCTTGTGTTGTGTTTTTCAGCTCTATCAGGTCAGTTTTGTTCCTCTCTAAACTGGTTATTCTGGTTATCAGCTCCTGTAGTTTTACCATGGTTCTTAGAGTCTCTCCACTGGATTCTAACTATGCTCCAGGATAGGTGCAGTGGCTCATGCCTGTAATTCCAGCAGTTCGGGAGGTCTAGGGGGACTGATCACCTGAGGTCAGGAGTTAAGAGACCAGCCTGGTCAACAAGCTGAAACCCCATCTCTACTAAAAACACAGAAAAGTAGCCGGGCATGATGGCACGTGCCTTTAGTCCCAGCTACTCAGGTGGCTGAGGCACAAGAATCGCTTGAACCCGGGAGGAAGAGGTTGTAGTAAGCCAAGATTGCGCCACTGGACTCCAGCCTGGGTGACAAAGTGAGACTCTGTCTAAAAAATAATAATAATAATACACCATAATTCAGCTGAGTGTGGTAGCTCATGCCTGTAATCGCAGCACTTTGGGAAGCCAAGGCAGGCAGATCACCTGAGGTGAGGAGTTTGAGACCACCCTGGTCAACATTGTGAAACCCCATCTCTACTAAAACACACACACACACACACTAGCTGAGCATGGTGGCAGGTGCCTATAGTCCCAGCTACTCAGGAGACTGAGGCAGAAGAATCACTTAAACCCGGGAGGCGGAGGTTGCAGTGAGCCGAGATTGTGCCATTGCACTCCAGCCTGGGCGACAAGAGTGAAATTCCATCTCTCCATGTGTTATTATTACACAGTTATAATAACAAAAACAGCACGGAACTGGCATAAAAACACATAGACCAATAGAACAGAATAAAGAACCCATCAATAGGTTGGGTGCGGTGGCCCATCCCTCTAATCCAAGCATTTTGGGAGGCCGAGGTGGGAGGATTACTGGAACTCAGGAGTTCCAGAGGAGCCTGGGCAACATCAAACACTGTCTCTATGAAAATCACAAAAAATTAGCCAGGCATGGTGGCATGCACCTAGTCCCAGCTACTTGGGTGGTCGAGGTGGGAGGATCGCTTGAGCCTGGGAGGTCAAGGCTGCAGTGAGCCAACATCACACCACTGCACTCCAGCCTGGAGAACAAAGCGAGATCCTGTCTCAAAGAAAAAAAAAAGAACTATCAATAAATCCATGCATTTATAGTCAGCTCATTTTTGGCAAAGACATCAAGAACATACAATGGGGAAAGGATACCCTCCTCTTCAATAAATGCTGCCAAGAAAACTAGATGTCCATTGTAGAAGAATGAAACTACATCCATATAAATCATACATAAAACCAAAATAGATTAGACTTAAATGTGAGAACTGAAACTATGAAACTGCTTGAAAAAAACATTTGGGAAATATTTCAGGACACTCGTCTAGGCAGAGATTTTTTTCTGAGTAAAACCTCAAAAGCACAGGCAATGAAAGCAAAAACTGACAAATAGAATTACATCAAGCTGAAAAGCTTCTGCACAGCAAAGAAAACAATTAACAAGTGAAAAGACAACCTAAAGAATGGGAGAAAATATTTGCCAGCTACCCCTCCAACAAAGGATTAATAACCGCAATATATAAAGAACTTAAACAATTTAGTAACAAAAAAGAATCCTACTACAAAATGGACAAAATATCTGAATGGACATTTCTTAAAAATGACATACAAATGGCCAACAGGTATATGAAAAAATGCTCGATACTACTATCATCAGAAAAATGCAAGTCAATATCATAATGAGGTATTGTTGCACCCCGGTTAAAATGACTACTATAGAAAAGATGGAAAATAAATGCTTGTGGGCATACAGATAAAGGGGAATGCTCATACAGCCTTGGTGGGAATGCAAATTAGTATAGCAGCTATGGAAAACAGTATGGAGGTTCCTCAAATAATTAAAAATAGAACTACCATATGATCCATCAATCCCATGGCTGGGTATATACCCAAAAGAAAGAAAATCAGTATATCAAAGAGATATCTGTACTCCCACATTTATTGCAGCTCTATTCACAACAGCTAAGATATAAAATTGATGTAAGTATCCAACAATGGATAAATAGCTAGAAGAAAAGGTTTGGAATGTTTCTAACACAAATAATGATAAATGTTTGAGGTGATGAATATTCCAATTACCCTGATTTCATTGCTAAACATTGTATGCATGTATTAAAATATCACATGCACCCCATTAAAAATGTACAACTATCATGTATCAATACCCATAGAATACACAAAAAAGAAACAGAAAACATTGTAAAGTATTTTAAATGTCAATGGCAATTAAATGACAATTAATAATAATGTTAGCATATAAAGTTATTTTCTAAAACAATTTAGTAAGGAGAGTGGCACTGTTTTATAGTTCAACAAACTAATAGAAGGCAGCTGAATTACCATACCTGCTTCTGCATTCAACTTGCTGTATATGTTGTAAAATCTGGCTTCACACAGGTAGATATTTGGAAAAAAGGGGTATTTAATTGCTTTTTCAGATAATAGTGTGCTTTGATATTATACCAAACATTGATGAAGTAGTTGAAGGATCCTGGTTCTGAGTCAATTCTCATAAAAATTATCTCTTAAAACTATAACACTGTTGGAGCTCAATACCAAAAACTAACCAGGTCTCTATACCATGGTTCTTACAAATTTAAGATAAGCCTTCTAGAGCATGGAGTCATATTCCCCTACTTTCCTGCCCAAAGCATCCACGCCTGTTTCTTCCTCCAAGGCTTCAGGCTGCAAGGCAGAAGACAGAAGATCTCCTGGCCTCCATGAAACTTGGCTTATTCAGAAATTCACGGTTGGTAAAATGTAGTTGGTTTTTCTTTTCACTCCTAGGCTAAACCCTGCATAGGTGTTTTAAAATAGGGTTCATAATTGAGTTCTCAGGTGAGAGTGTGATTTTCTTCTCAAAGAAAATAATTTTTTTCCCTATTAGATTAATCTATATACGGTTGTTTCTCAAAACTCAGAGGGTAATAAAGGAGGAGGCAAGATAGAATGTTTTATTGAAAGTAGGTTATGCAAACTTGGCTTGAAAGGTACTTATCATTTTAAAAATTATGCCTAATGATGCATCAAATACAAAAACATATAATACATCAATAGTCAACCTTTTCCCCATGAAGGCAAAGTTATTGAGAAATGTTTATTTTTCCTCTTGAAATGGCTAATCCAGGTAATAATATGATAGCAGATGGAAAATTCACATTGCTTCTTTCATTGCTTCTGTCCCTTAAACCTGTTAATCTTTCAGAACCGCATTACTGAGGTGCTGGCCTGTGTATGGAAACAGAATGATATCCAGGTCTTACAGGTCCAGGGCCCAGTGGACAGACAGGCCCTGGTCCTCCACGCTGGCCACCATGTCTTCGATGGCATTCCAGTCCAGCTTGCTGAGGATGCTGCCAGTGCTCTCAGACACACTGTCCATGCCACCCACCCCAAAAGGATGCTCTGGCTCTTCCTCTTCAGTTGGAGACAAGTCCTATTGAATTGAAAAGATAGTCAGTTGTGGTCCTAGCCCCTAAAAACAAACAGAAAAACAAAAACAAAAAAACCTGGAATGTGAACTAAGCTTTCAAAAATTCTAGAGTTGTTCATCCATCAAAGGGCTGAAGGAAATGTGCCAGGAAATAGGGCTGTGATTGCCCAGCACATCCAGATGGACAAGAGCTGAACATCATCTCACACAACAAGATGCTGGCACTGGATTCAAAGATAGGGAAGAATGGATGTTGATACTTGTAGTACAGTTTTATGTTCTTATATTTTGGTCATTTTTTAGTTAAAAAATACAGTCACAGATAATTCTGAAAGATAAATGCTGGAGTACTAAGCCAAAAGGGAAGATGCTTTGCATCACAATTTCAAACTGACCTAACAACCTTTCAGTATTTCCACATCCCACAAAAAACAAACTAAGAAACAAACAAAAAACCTGAAGAACATAGAGCAATCACTAGACAAACAAAATCTAGAACAATGCTTACTTGTAGAAGGGAATTGTGGCTGTCATGAAGAATCTTATGGATTTCTGAAGGTATCGTCCAGGGACTCACCACAGTCTCCTCTCTCTCATACTCCACACACACTTGCTTGGTCTGAGGTGCAAGTCCAGCATTTCCATGTTTTTTTGTATGCTGCTGACTACGACACGGAGCATTAGAGCCTTTTAAGGGGTAAGAACAAAGCATACATTGGGATTGATTGATTGATTGACTCATTTGTTAATTGTGACTTTTATCATCAAAGCAAAGGTAGTCACATTTTAAATAATATTCAAATCATAAGGTCTGGATATGGTTCACTTTAGGGTTCGAACAATTCCTGTCCTGTCAGTGTACGAGATGGAAAATGAATTCCAGCCTTCTTTGGATTTGAAAACTATTAGTAATTAATCTCTAAGACAAGAAAATTTAGTGAGGAGAGGCCACAGATATAACAGAACTGTGGAGAGGTCTTCACATCAAAGTTGGGTGAACTCTGAAACCTGTGCCTTCCCTGTCTTTTATGAATAGTCTTGTGAAAACTTCTTTTTTTTTTTTTTTGAGATGGAGTCTCGCTCTGTCTCCCAGCAGGAGTGCAGTGGCGCGATCTCAGCTCACTGCAAGCTACGCCTCCCAGGTTCACGCCATTCTCCTGCCTCAGCCTGCCCAATAGCTGGGACTACAGGCGCCCGCCACCATGTCCGGCTAATTTTTTTATATTTTTAGTAGAGACGAGGTTTCACCGTGTTAGCCAGGATGGTCTCGATCTGCTGACCTCATGATCCGCCCACCTCGGCCTCCCAAAGTGCTGGGATTACAGGCGTGAGCCACCGCGCCCGGCTGTGAAAACTTCTTAGAAGCAATGCTTTGGGCATCTTCACCCAGGCTTAATGCTTACAATCTGCCTTTGGGCAAAGGCATCACAGTGAGTGTGGTGACAACACATTATGACCCTCTTTCTTCTTACTGCATGTATCAGTATTTGTTGAAAAGAAACTTTCATTCCAGCTAATGCCCAGAAGCAGCTTAGTAAACCCACAAACCAATAAGGTTTCTCCGCACAAAGCCCTAGAGGAGCCTACCTCACCTAACACAATGTTCCAAAGCCAGTGCCACAGCATGTTCTACCCTTCAAGGTGATTTCATGAAGAAACACCCAAGACATGGGGCAAGATGGGAAGTAAATATAGATCCCAAACAAGCAGTCACGTGGCTCCCTGAAGCAGGAAGAAGAGGTAGGACAGTGCTGAAGTTTGGGCCCTCTTTGTCTTTTGTAACTCTACCAACCTTATGTACTTGAAGCTGAGGATATCTCCAAGAAATAAAGCCCCCAAAACAATCACAGCACACACTTTGGCATTTATATGGGCTAATAAGCACTTTTACATTCAGTCCCTTGAACTTACCAGACATTCATGCCTGGTCTTTGGATTTTCTAACACACCTCTGCTTTCCCTAGCTAACTTCATTTAGTTCCATGGCTTTAAATATCACCTACATGCTGATAACTCTCTAAAACCTGTACCTCCAGTCTCATAAGCTAACTGCCCCTTCTTAAAATCTTTGCTTAGATGTGCAATAAACATCTGAACTTTAACAGGTCCAAAACCACACTGTTAATTTTTACCCCTAAACTGCCCCATCCCAGGAGACACTCAGGTTAAAATCCAGTAGTTTATCTTTCTTTTTTTTTTTTTTTGAGACGGAATCTCACTCTGTCCCCAGGCTGCAGTGTAGTGGTGCGATTTCAGCTCGCTGTAACCTCCGCCTCCCGGATTCAAGTGATTCTCCTGTCTCAGCCTCCCGAGTAGCTGGGATTACAGGCATGAGCCATCATGCCCAGCTAATTTTGGTATTTTTAGTAGGGATGGGGTTTCACCATGTTGGCCAGGCTGGTCTGGAACTCCTGGCCTCAAGTGATCTGCCTGCCTCAGCCTCCCAAACTGCTGGGATTACAGTCGTGAGCCACTGTGCCCTGCCTCATCCTTCTTTCTTATACATGTCCAATCATCAGCAAGTCCTAATTTTGTCTATCTTCAAAATATATCCAAATCAAACAGTTTCCCCCATCTCCACTGTTAAAACCCTAGCCCAAGCAATCTATCCTTGTATGCCGTCTTCTTTTTTTCCACATGTTCTAAAACATAAATTATATTATCTCTCTGCTTAATTGCCTAAAATGGAGTCTCATTGGATCTCAAGTAAAATCCAAACTCCTTGCCTTAGCCTACAGTATCTAGCCCATCTCTTCCACCATATCTCTCGTCACTTTTCCATATTGATCTTTTCTGTCATACCAACTTTGTTTCTGTACCAGGGCTCTGAACTTTCTGTTCTGCCTTATCTTTATATAACACTCTTACCAGAACTTTGAACTTCTGCCTGAAACTGTTTTGCCTTATCTTTACCTAACAATCTCCTTTTCATCATTCAAGATCTTCACTTCAACATCACCTTCTCTTTTTCTAAATTTTTATTTAATTTTTAATTTGCTTCATACTAACAGCTGGAGTAAGAGTTTCACCTTCTCAAAGAGACCTTCAACCACCCTTGCTAGAGTAGTTCCAACTAGCCAGCCTCATTCTCCCTTACTGACGTGCTGCTTTCTGTGTTGTTCATGAGTAACAGTGCCTGGTATGTTGTAGGAGCTCAATGGGCAGTTGCTGAGTGAATACTCTTCCTGACAGTTCTATGGAGAAAGCATTATTATGCCCATTTTGCAAATGAGGAAAGTTAGGCTTAGAGAGGTTATGCAATTTGCCCAAGACGATGGAGATGATCCACCCTAGAACCTGGGCTAATATATTAACTTTCTACTCTTTTTTTTGTTTTGAGACAGAGTCTCACTCTGTCACCCAGGCTGGAGTGCAGTGGCGCGATCTCACTGCAGGCTCTGCTTCATGGGTTCACGCCATTCTCCTGCCTCAACCTCCTGAGTAGCTGGGACTACAGGTGCCTGCCATCATGCCCAGCTAATTTTTTTTTTTGTATTTTTAGTAGAGATGGGGTTTCACCGTGTTAACCAGGATAGTCTCGATCTCCTGACCTCATGATCTGCCTGCCTCAGCCTCTCAAAGTGCCGGGATTACAGGCGTGAGCCACCATGCCTAGCCTAACTTTCTATTCTTTAGGGTAAAGGAATAATAATACCTAGAGGGCCCTTTAAGATCATCTTCATATCTATAAGTAAAATATGAATAGATCTATTAATTTGCATCCACAAGGTGGCAGATTTCCAAAAGCTTCTTCCTGGATTAGTGCCAAAAGGAAGGGAGCAGTGGTACAGACAGCTTAGGGATTTTTCTTTTGACTAGCCCCAAGAGTCTGAAAAAGAAACAAAGCTGACATCATTTGGTAGCACCTGCCACTGTAATATCCAATGTGAGAGCTATGCTCTAGTTGAAAAGGTTTGACATTTTTTCTGCTACTTAAAGACATCAGAGAGTATTTTGAAATGCCACTGAAAGTCCCATGTTAAAATAATTCAGTAAATTATTTTTCAGTAAATATTCAGTAAATATTTCAGTAAATATTTCAGTAAATATTAATAAGGAACAAATTATGAAAAACCTTATAAAGAAAAAAATCTACAAGCAGATGACAGGAATGCATATGAGAACAAATACTGTGGTAAAAAAGAAAACAGTCGTTAAAACAGAAAAAGTGAGACTGAAAGAGAAACCAATGAGTGGTTAAGCAACACAACCACAAGAGTAGGCTTCCACTTCAAAGCAGATGGGAACAAGTGGAGGTGGGGTGCTGAAGTATCCTTCAAGTATTCATGATATGACTAGAGATCAGCAAAGACTACAAACGTCAACTAATCCCAACCCCATCTTGGCTACAATTAATTTGGTATCTAGACATTGACACTTTTGTTTTGTCAAATGAACATGATTATTGCCAGCTAGAAAGAATGACAAAATCAAACCACTACCTAGTCTACTAAAATTACAGTTAAGAGTCTTGCATTTTAGGATAAATCTTCACCTATGGGGTATTACAAACCTTGAGAGGCTATCACTGGGTTTCTCTCACCTTGCTTTACCTAGAGCTGGTTTTGTAATTTCCTTCCTTTCAGATCATAATGCATTTTTCTAAGGTTTATCTGGGATATCCAATTTGAGATAAAAATATAATATGATTGGGAGGCCAAGACGGGCGGATCACAAGGTCAGGAGATCAAGACCATCCTGGCGAACACAGTGAAACCCGTCTCTACTAAAAAATACAAAAAACTAGCTGGGCGAGGTGGCAGGGGCCTATAGTCCCAGCTACTCGGGAGGCTGAGGCAGGAGAATGGCGTAAACCCAGGAGGTGGAGCTTGCAGTGAGCTGAGATCCGGCCACTGCACTCCAGCCTGGGCGACAGAGCGAGACTCCGTCTCTCTCTCTCTCTCTCTATATATATATAATATGAGAAAATTTCTGTGAAACTGAGCATGCATAAGTCTTTTCAAGGTAAACTGTCCTGCCCCATTGGACAGTGAAAGCTTTCTAGAGTGAAAGGTAAGTTACAGATCAAGACGACACCCCACAGCAGAAACCAGGCTGCCAAGTACACTGGCTTCCCTCAGAAAGGAAGTACTCTTTCTCTAGGATGATGGGCACTGACACTCAGTTTCTTTATAACATAACACCAAACAGTGTCTACAGAGTCTAGCCTGAGAAATCTGAAACTGGATGATAAAACTAAACCTATTACCTCCACCATTCCCAAAGAAAATCCTGCTTCTTTTCTTGCTCTACTTGTGTCAATTTGTGGGTCACAGTCTATCTAAGCACTTAAGCTAGAAACTTGGAGTCATACACATTTCTAACTTTCAGAGGCAGGGTTACCATTGAACAATGAAACAAGTATGTACAGCTTTCTATGGGCAAGGCCTCATGTTACATTATAATGACCTCAAGAACACAAAACCCTGGATCTTTGGGACTTTCAAAAACAAAACAATATAATGGTACAAGTAATTTCAACTGTTTTGAGAGGTAACATTGTATTTGGGGAACATTTTATCTGTTGAACTAGACATTGCTAGATATTTGCTTTGAAAAGAATAAAAAGCTATTGAGTACTCTAAACTAGAAAATAATTCATAATGGATAAAAAGGAAAGACTTTGAAAAAGAGAAAAGCTAGCATGGGATTTAGAAGCTGAAAAGGTTTGGCTGTGTCCCCAACCAAAACTCATCTTGAATTGTAGTTCCCATAATTCCCATGTGCTGTGGGAGGGGCCAGGTGGGAGGTAATTGAATCATGGGGGCAGTTACCTTCATGCTGCTGTTCTTGTGATAGTGAGTTCTCATGAGATCTGATGGTTTTATAAAGGAGAGTTCCCCTGAATATGCTCTCTTGCCTGCCACCATGTAAGACTTGACTTTGCTTCTCCTTTGCCTTTCACCATGATTGTGAGGCCTCCATAGCCATGTGAAACTGTGAGTCCATTAAACCTCCCTTTTAAATTACCCAGTCCCGGGTATGTATTAGCAGCGTGAGAACAGACTAATACACAAGCACAGGAAATGATGCTTTGAGGATTCAAATTGATCCAAATGACCAGAAACTTGGGTTTTAATGCATACATGGGGAAAAGAGTAGAAAAAGTATCAAATACATCGTCTAGAAAATACAGCCATAGACATTCAAAAGTTGATAAATGAGTTAAATAATGGATTAGACATAAGTAAAAAGAGATGGGGTAAACTAAACGACGGATCTGCAAAGTAATGAGCTAGTAGTAGTGAAAGAGGCATAATACCAAGCCTAGGCTAATTACTTCATATTTCTCATCATTTTTCACAGTACATATAAATTAGTGGGGTTTGTTTTGTTTTGTTTTGAGACAGAGTCTCACTCTGTTGCCAGGCTGGAGTGCAGTGGTGCAATCTCGGCTCGCTGCAACCTCCACCTGCTGGGTTCAAGCGATTCTTCTGCCTCAGCCTCCTGAGTAGCTGGGACTACAGGTGCATGCCACCATGCCCAGCTAATTTTTGTATTTTTAGTAGAGACGGGATTTCACCATGTTGGCCAGGATGGTCTCGATTTCTTGACCTCGTGATCCACCCGCCTTGGCCTCCCAAAGTGCTAAGATTACAGGCATGAGCTACTGCGCCCAGACAAATCAGTGGGTTTTTAAAAAATAATTACCCCTACCAAATTTAGTTCTGTTCTTTCAATAGGGGATAACTGCACAGATTTCGTTGGGTTTAATGTGAGGATCAAGTGAGATAATGCACATGAGGTGTGAACATAATGCCTGGCATAGAGTAAATGCTCTATACCTGTTAGCTACTATTGTTATTGTTTTAAGGAGATCTGAACAGGTCATTTAACTTCTCTATGTCTGTTCTCATAGTAAGATACGGATAATAGTTACCCTGTTTACCTACCAAGGTAGTTACATATATCCTCACTATTATAATCTGTATTTTCCAGGTGAGAAAATTAAGGATACATAAATGGGTTAGAAATTTGTGTAAGGTTACAGAGTAAGTGGTTAACTTGATTCCATAAAGCTACTCCAAAACTTCCTCTCTGAACCACTGCAGGACAGAGTCACACCATCCATTCTGAAATCTAGATTTGAAATTGAGTGATTTATAATTTTTAAAAATTTAGTATTAAGGGCCAGGCACAGCGGCTCATGCTAAAGCCCAGGCATAGTCACAGGACTTTGGGAGGCCAAGATGGGTAGATCACCTGAGGTCAGGAGTTCAAGACCAGCCTGGCCAACATGGCAAAACCCCATCTCTACGAAAAATACAAAAATTAACTGGGTGCGGTGGTGGGCACCTGTAATCCCAGCTACTGGGGAGGCTGAGGCAGGAGAATCGCTTGAACCCAGGAGCCGAGATCACGCCATTGCACTCCAGCCTGGGCAACAGAGTGAGACTCTGTCTCAAAAAAAAAAAAAAGAAAATTTAGTATTAAGTCTGAGAACTTTATCTTCTTTATCCCTTACCTTTTCGGAAGGTAACTGGAGACTGCATAGCCTTTCTTCCTGATGCTTTGGCTTCACCAGCTTTTTTCTGTATGGTGAAAGTGGCAGTTCCTGTATAGACAAACATTATTAACCTTCCATAGGCATTCATTATTTTTATATATAGTGAGTTATTTGAGGACAGACATCTTCTCCTGATCAGCTCTGAATCTGCTCACCAAGACCTATTCACAGTAGGGGCCCAATAAATGGTGGCTGGTTTGAACCAAGGCGGCAAAACATAAGTGCAGACAAAGAAAGGGAACACTCTGCTTTGACACCTGGTATCCTTCAAGCACAGCCATACTCTTGTTTCAAATGGCAAATGTGTTTTGACGTTTCTGGCAACTGGAAAAGCTAGGAACATAATACACCTCTTAGCAGTAAACACCTAGACAAAATGCCAAGTTAAATTTTATCAACAGAATGATTAGTTTCTTAAACTCAAAGATTAATAACAATCATTTACTTCCATGTTATGCAATATGTTCTCTTATTAATATAATCCTCAACAACTCTATGAGGTAGGTTTCAGATAACTTATCTGAGGGCAAAAATCAGCAGCAGAGCTGGGATATAAACCTAAGTTCAGGGGATTTTAAAACTTAGACTTTTATTTCTTTTTTTTTTTTTTTGAGATGGAGTCTCGCTCTGTCACCAAGCTGGAGTACAGTGGTGCAATCTCTGCTCACTGCAACCTCTGCCTCCCAGGGTCAAGCAATTCCCCTGCCTCGGCCTTCCAAGCAGCTAGGACTGCTGGTGCGTGGGCCTGGCAACTTTTTTGTATTTTTAGTAGAGATGGGGTTTCACTATGTTGGCCAGGATGGTCTCGACCATCTGACCTCGTGATCCGCCTGCCTCAGCCTCCCAAAGTGTTGGGATTACAGGCGTGAGCCACCATGCCCAGCTGACTTTTACTTCTTTATGCCTAAGATGCTTCTCGGTTACTAATCACATAATCTTTGTACTGTAGTTGACAGAACTAAACATAAAACAAGCAACAATAACACAAACTACTCCTGGCCAGGCATGGTAGCTTATGCCTGTAATTCTCGCACTTTGGGAAGCCAACGTGGGAAGACTGCTTGAGCCCAGGAGTTTGAGAACAGCCTGGACAACATGGCAAGACTCCGTCTCTACGAAAAAATTTAAAAATTACCTGGGTGTGGTGGTGCTCACCAGTAGTCCCAGCCATTCAAGAGGCTGAGGTGTCTAACACACCACTAGGCACGGTGGCTCATGCCTGTAATCCCATCATTTTGGGAGGCCAAAGCTGGCAGATCACTTGAGGCCAGGAGTTTGTGACCGGCCTGGCCAACATGGTGAAACCCTGTCTCTACTAAAAAATACAAAAATTAGTTGGGCATGGTGGTGTGAGCCTGTAGTCCCCGTTACTCCGAAGGCTGAGGCAGGAGAATTGCTTGAACCTAGAGGGCAGAGGTTGCAGTGAGCTGAGATCACACCACTGCACTCCAGTCTGGGTGACAGAGCAAGACTCTGCCTCAAACAAACAAACAAACAAACAAAGCAGAAACAAAAAAAGGCTGAAGTGGGAGGATCATCTGAGCCAGGGAGGTCAAGGTTGCAGTGAGCCATGATCACACCACTGCACTTCCATCTGGGCGACAGAGTGAGTTCCTGTGTCAAAACAAACAAATAAACTCCTAACAGTATGGAAGCAGGGCTGAAGAAATTAGCCAAAAACTACATACTGCTTCACAAGATAGAAAGCAACATACAGTCAAACTCCCAAGTACATTAAGAAAAACTCTTCATTTACAAATGAACTGCAGTGCATTTGAAAATCTTGATGGAGCCTCACCTCCCCACATGTGCAGTGACTGAACTTGACCTATGTGAGTTCAGGTTATCTGTATCACTGACTAGGAAAAGGTCTGGAATCAGTCTTGCCTGGGTTTCCCTTCATTCTCCCAAACACTGGGGGACCTGAAACTTCTGAATGTAGCCAGGTGAAATGGCTGGGTCTGGGTGTGACAGAGGCCACAAGAACAAGGGGAGCCACAGCCTGCTCTACTGAGGCAGAGAAGTCAGAATATCCACAAGCACTCAAGCTGCCTCTGTTATCTTTGCATTAAAAGACAGGACAATAGCCAGGCATATGGTATTATTCTCTGACGTGGTATAAATACTATAATACCTGCCTATTAATATCCTTGAACAATAATTTGTTTATAAATAGCTATGCTTAGGCAAAAAGCTCAATAACTATTTTTTCCATTTATCTATTTGTTCAATGTTTGAGTATTTCATTTGTTCAATGTGAGGGGTAATATGAAGATGAATAAGGGAATACTGCTGCAAAGTATTCTAGTATGGGGTATGAAGTTTACAGGTAACAGTAACAGGACGCCTATTGTAGTGCTTCAAGAGGGACATAAACACGTGATTAAGGGTTCAAAGAACAGAAAAATAACTGCTTTGGCCACCATTATCTCTAATTCTCATAGCAACCATGCAGATTAAATATAAGCCTCAATTTAGAAATGAGAATGTAGAATTTCAAATTGATTATATCAGATTGGACAAACTAAATAATTAAGATTAGGAATGTCTTCAGACACACAGAAGTGAGACATTCAAGGTATAAGGGAGCACAAATCACGTCATGTGGTTGGAAAACAAGCTGCTGAGCAGCACAGGTTCTATGGGGAAAGGAGGTCAAGGAAGCAGGAGAACACACAGAGGATGCCTGAAGGCCAAGCAGAGGGGTCCAGACGTTTCTGCGTGGGTATGAGTGTTGCTGAGGGTTCCTGAGACCAGGAGTAGCAGGAGCACCTCCTCAGCATAATCCAGCAAGGGCAGGTGAGATTAACAGAAAGACAGGCTAAGGCCATAGCAACTGTCAAAGCACAAGGTAAAAATAAAGATTTGAAATTGAACATATATAACAGGAAGACATATTTCTGTATAATTCAATACTTTTTCATCAGATGTTAAGAAACCATCAGATGTTAAGAAACCATCAGATGTTCTTAAAACCTTGACAATTTTAGATATGTGTTTAATTCTGGCAAATATATCAGGTGTAAAATAATATATTTTTTAAAAAGTATGGTTCACTATTTTGAAATTTCAGTTTTAAAAGAGCAGTATTTTCTTACTGTAATTTGTCAATCAAAAAAGCCAAGAGCTGGTCAGGCATGATAGCTCACACCTGTAATCCTGGCACTCGGGAGGGTGAGGTGGGTAGATGCTTGAGCTCAGGAGTTCAAGACCAGCCTGGGCAACACGGCGAGACCCCCCATCTCTACAAAAAACGAACAAATAAACAAAAATTAGCTGAGAATGGTAGCATACACCTATAATCACAGCTACTCAGGAGGTTGAAGTGGGAGACGGCTGTTGAGCCTAGGAGGCAAAGGTTGCGTGAGTCAAGATTATGGCACAGCACTCCAGACTGGGTGACAGACTGTCTCAAAAAAAAAAAAAAAAAAGGCCAAGAGCTAACCAAATCACGAAGGGTTTCATCTAAAGAATTGGGATTTATGGAAATTTCAATTTTCTAAATTGAGGCAGCATGTTGAAGTGTTGGTTCTATGTGTGTAGGCTCTAGACCCAACCCTAGGATTAAATCTTGGCTCTACCACTTCCTAGTTGTATGATCTTGGGCAATTATTTGAGCTTTCTCTCTGCCTTGGTTTCCTCGTCTTTAAAGTGGGAACATAATAGCACCTATCTCACAGGGTTGTGATTAAAGAACATAAACAGAACCTGCCACATAATTAGTTGTTATTTTACTTTTTTTTTTTTTTTTTTTTTTGAGACAGAGTCTCGCTCTGTCACCAGGCTGGAGTGCAGTGGCGCGATCTCAGCTCACTGCAACCTCCGCCTCTTAGGTTCAAGCGATTCTCCTGCTTCAGCCTCCAGAGTAGCCGGGACTACAGGCGCACACCACCATGCCCAGCTAATTTTAGTATTTTTAGTAGAGATGGGGTTTCACTATGTTGGCCAGGATGTTCTCAGTCTCTTGACCTTGTGATCTGCCCGCCTTGGCCTCCCAAAGTGCTGGGATTACAGGCATGAGCCACCGCACTGGGCTTATTTTGTATTTGTAAATGTATACATTTATATTACATGTCAGCTATTATAATACATTCTTAATATATAAACATATTACAAATAACTGTTTTACTTTAGTAATCAAAACTCAAATATGGCACAATTAACTAAAGAAAGGTTAGTAAATAATGGATATACCTTGAAATGTAGAAAAGAATTTTCAAAGGATAAAAACATGATATTATTTCAATCTGAGCTTCTTAGCATTTCTCTTCTGTGATGTATTCATCCTGCAATCTATCAGAACTTGATTTGTTCAAATGCCTACATCTTTAGCCAGATATACAAAAGAAACAGACTCCCAAAAAAGTTATATCTAATACCCTGAGTCTTCAAATGCTATTATAAAAAAGCCATTCGGCCAGCTGCAGTGGCTCACGCCTGTAATCTCAGCACTTTGGGAGGCCAAGGCGGGCGGATCACCCGAGGTCAGGAGTTTGAGACCAGCCTGACCAACATGGAGAAATCCCGTCTCTTCTAAAAATACAAAATTAGCCAGGCATGGTGGTACATACCTATAATCCCAGCTATTTGGGAGGCCGAGGCAGGAAAATCGCTTGAACACAGGAGGCGGAGGTTGTAGTAAGCCGAGGTCACACTACCGGCACTCCAGCCTGGGAAACAAGAGCAAAACTCCATCTCAAAAAAAGAAAAATAAAAAAAAAGTCATTCAAGGCCGGGCATGGTGGCTCACGCCTGTAATCCCAGCACTTTGGGAGGCAGAGGCAGGTGGATCACCAGGTCAGGAGATCAAGACCATCCTGGTTAACATAGTGAAACCCATCTCTACTAAAATATACAAAAAATTAGCCAGGCATGGTAGTAGGCGCCTGTAGTCCCAGCTACTTGGGAGGCTGAGGCAGGAGAATGGCATGAACCCGGGAGGCAAAGCTTGCAGTGAGCCGAGATCTTACCACTGCACTCCAGCCTGGGTGAGAGAGCGAGACTCCGCCTCAAAAAAAAAAACAAAGCCATTCACTTAGAAAAATTCCTAGGGCCTTACTTCAAAGCAGAAAAAAAAAAAAAAAAAAATTACAGCTAAGTCTTTATCAATGCTTTGCATTCTGTTCAAATCAGAACTCCTCTTTACTAAGACTTATACCTTTTACTAATGAAAACACAACTTTGGAGACAAGAAGGAATAGGTCCAAATCAGACAATTTACAAAAAAGCTTTAAGTCTTACCATGTGGCCAAGGTGAGCCTTGAGGTTGCCCAAAAGACTTTCTCTTATGGATGTAACTTGGTTTGGACATATATTTGACTTTTCCAGGTCGATTTATTAGAAAACTGTAACCGTGTTGATTCTCTCTATAGTAGAAATCATATAATTATTATATTCCTAGAATCTCATATCAGTGATAAACTTTAATATTTCAAAAAGCCTATATTAAGCTGGGCACAGCAGCACAGGCCTATAGTCCCAGCTCCTGGGGAGGGTGAGACAGGAGGATCACTGGAACCCAGAGGGTCGAGCTGTGGTGTGCCATGATTGCACCTGTGAATGCCACTGCACTCCAGCCTGGGTGACAGAGCAAGACCCTGTTACTTTAAGGAAAAAAAATGGACCAAAATATAGCTCAGATTATATTCACTTGATACTGCCTATTCTGTACCTCAGTGATACACTTAACATATAACTCTCAACAAATTATTCTTTGTATCTTATACCTCAAACTTCATTTTTTTCACAAAATTTTTTTGTGGTTATCTCACTCCCATTTCAAATTATCCATATACTGGGCAGTTATATATGTATGTAATCCCTGCTTTATTCTAGAAAAGTCTCAATGGGATTCTTTGGTATTTGAAGTAAACTCCACAGTACACACACAAATGATATGATTACATCTGGGTTTGTGTTGGTAGTATCTCCTCTAGGCTCTTAAATTATGTGATTATGTTTATAATTCTAATAATTCATTTTGTCAAAGGTGGTGATGCTTAACAACACTGTACTCCAATTCATGTTCACCTTATGATCACCAAGAGATATCAATAGCACTTTGCATGTTTCTTGACCATGTGTAAGAAATTTTATACTTGGGTAGTTTTCTTCAGGATTCTATGTTTAATTAATTACTGCCTAATGAACTCACATATAACCCCTCTGTAGGTGATTAAAGTAAAATACATAATGTAGCTACAGTTGAATGAGCATAACTGGGCAGGTCTGGGGTGGGTAGCAGAAAGGGAAGTGGTAAGCAGCTGGGGACTGGCTGTTTCTGCAAGAGAGATGACAAATGGAAAAATAGGATGAGCGGTTAGGAGGCAAATTACGGAGGCAAATATTAACAACAACTAAATAAAACAGGACTGCACACATATTAAATTTCATACTTCTGGAATACCTAAATGCTCTGTAAGCTTAGTGAGAAATGTAACACAATTTCTGCCTTTTTCCTTGGTGATTATATCAATGTATAAAGACCTCATGATTATGAGACTACTTTTTTTCCTTCACTTTATCATCATAACTCTAAGCAGGGTAAATGCAAATGCACTGAACTTAGGTCACAAAAGTGCTACATTTCTTCTTATCAGGCCTGACATTATCTTGCCAAATGGCATGTCAAACCTTGTCTTACCCTCTTGGAGAAGGGCAGTGTTGATATCTGGAAGAGTGAGTAGGGCTGGGTTTGTTAGGCAATGGTTTCTGTGGTACAGTTGGTAGCTGTACTGACTCAGATAATAGTTCATTCATCAGACCGTATGCTTGTGAGATTCGACGACTGTAGTGTTCAGAGAGCAGCAATCTGTAGACAAAGAATTAAGCATCATTTACTAAGAGTCGCTTTCAGTTCATCTATCCAGAGGGAATATAGTGTTTGAAGATCACCTAGCATTTTCTTTTCTTTTCTTTTCTTTTTTTTTTTTTTGAGACAGAGTTTCACTCTTGTCACCCAGGCTGGATTGCAATGGCACGATCTCGGCTCACTGCAACTTCCGCCTCCTGGGTTCAAGCGATTCTCCTGCCTCAGCCTCCCAAGTAGCCGGGATTACAGGCATGGGGCCACCATGCCTGGCTAATTTCACTTAGCATTTTCTTTCTTCAACGCTTCTCACATCCTTCTATTCATCAGGTTTCTGAAAATGATTAGGTAGTATCATTAAAAGTACTTGTAGTTATGGTCTCTGGAGTATTTCCCAAATGCATGTAAATATCTGGGTTGGGAAAGGGAGAACAGCAGAAATAAAAGTCATAAAAACTGAATGAAACACGTAATATTTGAAAGCAAATTTGAAAAAAGGCTAGTGAGTCTCATTATTTTCCTTGCAGTGATATCTTCCATAATTTTCTGTTTATTGACAAAAAAGAGACTATTGTGAAAACAGAATTCCTAAGGCATTAACCTATGCCTCAGGTAGTAAGGAAGTCAGAGAGAATACACAGGGTTACAGCTACCAAACTCACCTGTCTTTTTCATGCTTCATCTTTTCTCTCAGCCTTATTTCCCTTGAAGTCATGTAAAGCTGCATAAGAAATATCCAGTTGGTTCATTATTGTTCAATCCAAATAATTAAACCATTAGACATAATTCTGTTATTGAGGAAACAGTACAAAACACTGTGGTGTTTGATGAAGCTTCCTACTGTAGCACAAAACATAAAAATGTTAAATTAAAACATCATGTAATTAAAGTAAAAACCAAGTTAGGGAGGCGGCGGCGGGCAGATCACCTGAGGTCAGGAGTTCGTGACCAGCTTGGCCAACATGGTGAAACCTCGTCTCTACTAAAAATACAAAAATTAGCTGGGTATGTGGCATACGCCTGCAATCTCAGCTACCCAGGAGGCAGAGGCTGCAGTGAACTGAGATCGCGCCACTGCACTCCAGCCTGGGCGATGGAGCAAGACTCCATTTCAAAATAAAGAAAAATTTAATAAATGGAATGCAAAATCTATTTTCCTAGTTCAATTAATATATTTTATTGAGTTAATTAGGAGAGAATCTTATTTGGCTGCACAAAAAATGTGAAGTAGGAACATTTTAGGTGGAAGCACCTATGCTTTGTACTCAATCTTGTAACTAACCTCACCAAGAGCCTGTTAATAAAGCTGAAATTAGACATTTAAAATCATTATTTTTATGTTTTAAAATGTTTATCAGAAACCTACTACAGTGAATTGACTGTGACTTGTAAACTCTTCAAGTTATACACTAGAAGGCAAACAACAAATGTCAGACACATACATATTATTCCAGAACATTAAGAACTATTGGTGTGAGTTACATGTGAGGTTCTTTTCACACACAATTATGTATATAAAAATGGACACTCAGAAGTAAACGCACTTTTTCAAGGTCCTGTAGAGAAGTAGTCACTAACAAATTAAAGGTCTTATTGATTTCTAACAGAAATTCAAATGAAAATTTTAATTACATTAATACCTCACTAATCCCATCCAAACTTACCCAAATAGAAGTTAAAAAACAAAACAAAAAATGTCTGCAATCTTGAATGAGACCACAAAATCTATGAACCAAGCAGTTCTTAAACCCTTAGAGTTTACTTATTTTGAGACAAGAGCTCACTCTGTTGCCCAGGCAGGAGTGCAGTGGCATGATCACAACTCACTTTAACCTCCAACTCCTGGACATAGTGATCTTCTCACCTCGAGTAGTTAGGACTACAGGTGTGTGCCACTACATCTGGCTAATTTTCAGTTTCTAACTTTTTTTTTTTTTTTTTTTTAAGAGACGAGGTCTTACTATGTTGCCTAGGCTGGTCTTGAACTCCTGGCCTCAGGTGATCCTCCTATCTCGGACTCCCAAAGTGCTGGGATTACAGACATGAGCCACTATTCCTGGCCAATTTATTCTAAATTTGGACACAATTCTAACCATCTTGGGTATTTACTTCCCTGACAGCAAGAAGGTAATGTCAGAACCCATTCTACATTAGGGTGGGGGAACACACACACACACACACACACACACACACACACATTCTTCTCTCAAATACACATGTACATACTTTAAGATTCTGTTCATGTACCTCAGTAGCCCTGAAGGCCACTACCATGTCTCCTGGGCTATCAAGAAAATGTTATATTAACACCAATATACTCTTTTCAGAGACAGGTAAGTAAATTGCACTTTAAACAACAGTTCACCTACTTTTGCACCATTTGGTGTTTTAATGGAACAGTTTATCTGGAAAATTCACCAAAAGAATTTGTTATCCTAATGATGCTGAAAAAATGAACGGATATGGTATTTTATTTCAGATTACAAAGTAAAAGATAAACTGTAATCTAAATGTAATTTTCACAGTAATGTGAATATCAAAGTAACAGTGCTTTGTTTTACCATCTGAAAAAAAATATACCTGACCTGGCTATGGTGAATGTCTGTATTTAGGGCTCAGTAAATAAACGCTGACAGTTTTAAAGACAGTTAAAAAAACAAAAACCACACACACAGAAGTGACATTGTTCTGTTGATACATGATTGGACAATTTTTTTTTGTATTTTTTGTAGGTAACTTATTAACAGAAAATTAAGGGGCTTTTTATTTGTTAGCTTTTGCTTTATTTGTAGACACAGGGTCACCCTTTGTCTCCCAGGCTGGAGTGCAGTGGTGTGATCATAGCTCAATACAGTCTCAAACTTCTGGGCTCAAATGATCCTCCTGCCTCAGCCTCTAGAGTAGCTGGGACTACAAGTGTGTGCTACCACACCTGGCTAATTTCTTTTTTTTTTTTTTTGGTAGAGATGAGGTCTCACGATATTGCCCAGGATGCTCTCAACTCTTGGTCAAAAGTGATCCTCTCACTTTGGTCTCCCAAAGTGCTGGGATTATAAGCATGAGCCACCATGCTGAGCCTCAAAGTTTTCTAAGCAAGTAAATTTTATAAACTAAGTAAGGGAGCAGGCATAGAAAAGTGAGTTTTTAAAATGGCTTTAATACACATAGTCAGTTGTTTCAACTGTCAATGACTCTCACTGAAAATTAAAGGAACAACTCCAATTGGTCACCCAATTACTCAACCTCTTCCTCTTGTTAAAATGCTACAGCCATCATTAGCCTGGGGGACAAAAAAATATTTAAGATAATTCAGTATAACTTGGTTAGCACAATATCCTGTAACGTTTTAAGGTAATTAACTTTTCCTGACTTAAGTAAAACATTTACTTTTCTATATGCCAAATTAAAAATGTATCCAAATTATGTTAATCTTTTTCTTAAAATTTTGCCAGGAAAGTAATTACACATATTCTATAATTCCATTGCCCTTGACACTGCAGACTTACTGGATTGCTTCTGGGACAGAAAGGATCATGTTCTTGCCCTCTCTTTTCTGCCAGCTCATTTAAGTACTTTGCCATTCTTTCTTTTCGTTTTCTTTTCATCCAGGCTTGAATCTCTCTTCTTTCCTTGTCAGTTCTTTGTGAATGTCTGCCAGAAGAATGCTGAATTCTGAGAAATTTAACAAGTAAGACATCATTTGCTTTTAAATTTGTTATGCAGATAAGATATATCATGACTAAACACTATTTATCTGGAAATATTTTGCCCCATCTTCAAAAGCAGTATATACTTAGGTTCTCTAGTCAACTCACTCCAATTTGTTACCTGAACTCCACTGAAAAGGGACTCAGAAAGCTAACAACTTCTTTACAACATTTGCCTTAAACTCTTTTCCCTTCTTCTTTAAACTCTATCTTACTGGGTGTTTTCCTAACTCTCAGAAAACTATACAGCCTCCTGCATTGGCTCCTTTCTTGTCTGCTCACTGCTTCAAAACCAATGTCTTAAAGGTTCTCCTTTTGACTTTTTTTTTTAACTCTTTAATTTTATGGGTACATAGTAGATGTATATATTTATAAGGTACATGAGATATTTTGAGACAGGTATGCAATGCATAATAATCACATCATGTAAAATGGGGAGGTTTTCACTTCTTTATCTATTAATATAACTTATTCCCTATACTATTTCTATCAATTTCAAAACTTCTAATACAGGGCTGGGCTCAGTGGCTCACACCTGTAATCCCAGAACTCTGGGAGGCCAAGGCAGGTGGACTGCTTTAGCCCAGGAGTTCAAGGCCAGCCTGAGCAAGATGATGAGATGCCATCTCTATAAAAAAGAAAAAAAAAATTTGCCAGGTTGTAATCCCAGCTACTCAGGAGACTGAGGAGGGTGGGAGGATCACTTGAGCCTGGGAGGTCGAAGCTGCAGTGAGCAGTGATCGTGCCACTGCATTCCAGCCTGGGTGACAAACGAAGACTGTCTCAAAAACACAAAACAATTGCAACACAGAGGTGACTTCCAACACCTGCCCTTCTGGATCTACTCCCATGCTTAGGTTCATGTCACACTTTCCATGGTCTGGCCCAAATTAATGGACTAAGCATGGTAGGGATACTGTGAAAGGCCCATTCCTGCAAGACACAGGTGACTCTGTGGGTGACTTGGCCTGAGGTCTTACCATTGACCCAGTTGAAACATTCTTAAAACTACACAGTGCACTGAGACTCTGTCTCCCCTACCCTCTTTCCCTCTCCTTTACAGGGAGGGCTGAGAGCTACATTGTAGTCTGATGTTTCTCCTTACTTCTTCCCTGCATTCTGCTGTCCTCTCACAAGCATTTTCCCCAGTAAATCTCTTCTGCAGCTAAACTGACCTTAGCTTCTTGGAGGATCTGAACTAACATACATGTACTAGGAGTGGTCTGAGAAAATGGGTGGTGCAAAATGGGGATTTGGGGCCAGGTGCAGTGGCATGCACCTGTCATCCCAGCTACTTGGGAGGCTGAAGTGGGACAATCATGAGTTCAAGCCCAGTTTGGGCAAAATAGCAAACCTCCATCTCCAAAAAATAAAATTTTAAAAAGTTTCTGTTTTAAAAGATGGGGACTTGGACAGATGCATCACCCAGTGATTGAAGAAGACACCCTCCTAAACAGAAGACTAGTCACAAATACAAACAATACATTTTATTCTGAGTATCTGCTTTCCTTTTGAGACTCTGGAATCTTTACACATGGCAGGCAGTATCCCCCCAGTAAAACCCCAGGCATGGAGTTTCTAATGGGGTTGCCTGGTACACATTTCACACATGTTGTCACAACTTGTTACTGGAGGATTTAAGTGCATTCTGTGCGACTCCACTGGGAAAAGACTCTTGGAAGTTTGTGCCTGATTTCCCCTGGAATTTACTCCATGTACCTTTTGCCTCCTGTTAGGATAAATTATAGCCATGAAAATGACTATTTGCTGAGTTCTGTGCATCCTCCTAGGTGATTTCTGAACCTGGGGGTGATCTTGGGGACCCCCAGCACAGGGTCAAATCTACATCAACACTGCAGTCTGATAGTTTTCCCCAATTTTATGGCATCCTCCCTTTTTCCTTCACAGGCATTTCTCCAAATAAATCTCTTGCTCATCAAAATCCCATCTGCTTTGCAGAGGACTTAAAACTAATATACCACTGAATATTACCACTCGATGTTTTTCTGCCACCTTATATCTAAAACTGTATTCTCTTTTTAATTAATTTATTTTTTTGAGATGGAGTTTCGTTCTTGTTGCCCAGGCTGGAGTGCAATGGCACAATCTCCGCTCACTGCAACCTCTGCCTCCCAGGCTTAAGCGATTCTCCTGCCTCAGACTCCTGAGTAGCTGAGATTACAGACTCGCAGCACCATGCCCGGCTTTTTGTACTTTTAGTAGAAACGGGTTTTCACCATGTTAGCCAGGCTGGTCTCTAACTCCTGATCTCAGGTGATCCGCCCACCTCAGCCTCCCAAAATGCTGGGATTACAGGAGTGAGCCACTGAGCCCAGCCATTATTTAATTAAATTAATTTATTTAATTATTTATTTGTGTTTTTGAAACCTAGTCTCTACCAAAACTATAAAAACTAGCTGGATGCAGTGGCACACACCTGTAGTCCCAACTACTTGCAGGCTAAGGTGGGAGAATCACCTAAGCCTGGGGAGGTTGAGGCTGCAGTAAGCCATGACTGTGCCACTGCACCCTAGCCTGGGTGACAGACTGAGACCCTGTCTCAAAAAACAAATAAACAAACAAAAGATATATTATGTCCTTCTCAGGGAAGGAAGCAAAATTAACAGAATGCAGGATTTAAAAGATATTTTTATTAAAAAATTTTTTTTTTTAGATTGGGTTATAAGGCTGGCTAATTTTTATATTTTTGGTAGAGATTGGTTTTCCCTGTGTTGCCCCTGCATTCTTTATCCTGCTAAAGAAATCAACATCAACTCAGTCACCCAAGTAGAAAAGCTGTCATTCTTACCACCTGATAGCTTCCAAATGTTTACTTACACCTATTACCCTACACTCTTCATTCTGATCACCTCATCTCTAAACTACTGAAATAAGTCTTCTAACTGGCTCTAATTTCCATCTTAAAGCCCTGTGCTGCATGCAGATGGTGCCACCTGGCGCTTAAGGACCTGCATGCATGTATTACTGCTGAAAGAAATCATAAATAACAAAACAAATGGAAACGCATCCCATGCTCATTGATGGGTAGAATCAATATTGTGAAAATGACCATATTGCCAAAAGCAATCTACAAATTCAATGCAATTCTTATCAAAATACCACCATAAGGACCAGGCGCGGTGGCTCACACCTGTAATCCCAGCATTTTGGGAGGCCGAGGTGGGTGGATCACCTGAGGTCAGGAGTTCAAGATCAGCCTGGCCAACATGGCAAAATCCCATCTCTATTAAAAATGAACAAATTAGCCAGGTGTGGTGGTGCGGACCTGTAATCCCAGCTACTAGGGAGGCTGAAGCAGAAAAATTGCTTGAACCCAGGAGGCAGAGGTTGCAGTGAGCTGAGATTGTGCCACTGCACTCCAGCCTGGGCAACAAAGTGAGACTCTGTAAAAAAACAAAAACAAAAACAAAACAACAACAACAACAAAAAACCCCATCATCATTCTTAGAAAAGACAATCCTAAAATTCATATGGAACCAAAAAAAAAGCCTGTATAGCCAAAGCAAGACAAAGCAAAAAGAATAAATCTGGAGGCATCACATTACGACTTCAAACTATAAGGCCATAGTCACCAAAACAGCACGGTACTGGTATAAAAATAGGCACGCAGACCAATGGAACAGAATAGAGAACCCAGAAATAAACCCAAATACTTATAGCCAACTGATCTTCGACAAAACAAACAGAAACATAAAGGGGGAAGGACACTCTATTCAACAAATGGTGCTGGGATAATTGGCAAGCCACATGTAGAAGAATAAAACTGGATCCTCATCTCTCACCTTATACAAAAATCAACTCAAGATGTATCAAGGACTTAAATCTAAGACCTGAAACCATAAAAATTCTAGAAGATAACACAGGAAAAATCCTTCTAGACAGTGGCTTACGCAAAGGCTTCATGACCAAGAATCTAAAAGCAAATGCAACAAAAACAATGATAAATAGGTGGAACTTAAACTAAAAAGTTTCTGCGCAGCAAAAGAAACAATCAGCAAAGTAAACAGACAACTCACAGGGTAAGAGAAAATCTTCACAATCTATACATCCGACAAAGAACTAATACCCAGAATATACAAAGAACTCAAATAAATAAGCAAGAAAAAAAAAATCCCATCAAAACAATAGAGTTAAGGCATGAAGAGATAATTCACAAAAGAAGATATACAAATGGCCAACAATCACATGAAAAAATGCTCAACATCACTAATGATCAGGGAAATGCAAATAAAAACCACAATGCGATACCATCTTACTTCTGTAAGAATGAACATAATTAAAACATCAAAAAACAATAGATGTTGGCAGCGATGCGGTTAAAAGGGAACACTCCTACACTGCTGGTGGGAATGTAAACTAATACAACCACTGTGGAAAACAGTGTGGATATTCCTTAAAGAACTAAAAGTAGAACTACCATTTGATCCAGCAATCCCACTACTGGATATCTACCCAGAGGAAAAGAAGTCATTATATGAAAAAGATACTTGCACACACATGTTTATAGCCGCACAATTCACAATTGCAAAAATATGGAACCAGCCCAAATGCCCATCAAGCAATGAGTGGATAAAGAAATTGTGGTACACATATACACCATGTCATACTATTCAGCCACCAAAAGGAATGAAATAATGGCATTCGCAGCAACCTGGATAGAATTGGAGACCGTTATTCTAAGTGAAATAACTCAGGAATGGAAAACCAAATGTCGTATGCTCTCACTCATAAGCTATGAGGAGACAAAGGCCTAAGAATGATACACTGGACTTCAGGGACTTGGGAGAAAGGGTGGGAGGTGGGTGAGGAATAAAGACTACAAATTGGGTACAGTATATACTGTTGAGGTTGATGGGTGCACCAAATCTCACAAATTACCACTGAAGAACTTACTCATGTAACCAAATACCACCTGTTCCCCCAAAACCTATGGAAATTAATTTAAAAAAAAAAAAGAACCTGCATATACACATCAAAGACAATGGCCAAGAACAAATTAAGGGGGCAGAAGTCCAGGAACGTATTTCACATTGCCAGACAGAACAACTTTAAGGCTAAAACCAAAGCAAAGCCAGTTACCACTAACCTGTTTTCTTTTTTTTTTTTTTTTTTTGGTGAGATGGAGATTTACTCTTGTTGCCCAGGCTGGAGCGCAATGGCGCGATCTCGGCTCACCGCATTCTCCGCCTCCCAGGTTCAAGTGATTCTCCTGCCTCAGCTTCCTGAGTAGCTGGGATTACAGGCATGTACCACTACGCCCGGCTAATTTTGTATTTTTAGTAGGGACAAGGTTTCACCATGTTGCCCAGGCTGATCTTGAATTCTTGACCTCAGGTAATCCACCTGCCTCGGCCTCCCAAAGTGCTGGGATTATAGGCGTGAGCCACTGCACCCAGCCCACTAATCTTAAAATATACATTATGAATGATGAAAAGTTAACAATGTGAATAAAGCATTTGTAAATATACAAAAGGAACTAGAGAACTTCTCAAAAGCCCTTTCTCTTGAACCTCTGCAAAAAGAACCAATTCCTCAGAAACATCACGAAAGCAAACCAGTTAATGTTGATGAAGCTGTAATACCGTTGTGATACAGTGTAATACAGTGATGATGCATCTAATTCCCCCCAAAGACCAATACATTATATGTTTTATACAATTTTATTTTTAAAATCTTAACGTGCAGGCACTGGCACATTTAAAAACAAACTACATAAACAGATCTTTCCTCCAATCTAGGAAAAATGGAATGTCAGAAGTCAACAAAATGTGATAAACCTAAAGTACTAAAACAGAAGGCATTTCACCAAATCTGTTCACTGAAACAGTTATATATCCTTGCTTACATCTTTCACGTTATAGACTGCAGTGAATGTCTGTCTGGATAGAAGAACACACAGGAAATAGTTTCATGGCAATCAAAATATAAGTCGAAGAAGTGATGAGTACTTTGCCAACGTATTTTGTTTTTGATAACCTTCCTTTGTTTTTGATAACTTTCCTTTTATAAGTGGAGAAAACAGGATTCAGAATTGGAAGAAAAGTTGAAATCGCAGAATGCAGCTACTTGGGGGATGGGGAGGTTGGTAGATATTAAATCGTTTTTCTCCTGAAGCAAAATGAAAAGAAAAAAAGCCCCTTCTGATCACCCCCTACTGCTTGTCAATAGGTTGAACTCAGTGATTCCCTCTGGTCTCCACACTCAGCTAGTCCCACTCTCCCCTTCTAATGCACAAACTCTAGTTACATCTAATTCCTTGCCCTTCACTTATAAATACAAGAACTGCTGTGATTGCCTTCTTTCACTGACTTTCTTCCCCGAGCTCAAATAAACACTGATATAACTTGGTCTTAGAGCTCTAAGAGGTATGTGTGTGTGTGTGTGTGTGTGTGTGTGTGTGTCTGTTGTAAATAGGACTGCATTCTTGCTTTGGTTCTCCATAGAAACACTACTGATTTTTGTATATTGATTTTGTATCCTGAAACTTTACTGAAGTCATTTATCAGTTCTAGGAGGCTTTTGGAGGAGTCTTTAGGTTTTCTAGGTATAGAATCATACTGTCATGGAAAAGAGATAATCTGAATTCTTATTTTCCTATTTTGATGCCTTGCATTTATTTCTCTTACTTGATTGCTCTGGCTAGGACTTCCAGTACTATGTTATATAGAAATGGTAAGATTGAGCATCCTTGTCTTGTACCAGTTCTTAGGGTGAATGCTTCCAGCTTTTGCCCATTCAGTAAGATGTTGGCTGTGGGTGTGTCATAAATGGCTATTAATCACATTTATTGATTTGTGTATGTTGAACCAATCTTGCATCTTAGAAATGAGGCCTACTTGATTGTGGTGAATTAACAATCACTACAATTTGATGTGCTGCTTTCGGTTTGCTGTATTTTGTTGAAGATTTTTACTTCTATATTCATCAGGGATATTGGCCTACAGTTTTCCTTTTTCCCTGTGTCTTTGCCAGGTTTTGGTATCAGGGTGATGCCACCTTCATAGAATGACTGGGGAAGAGTCTGTCCTTGATTTTTAAAAAAGAGTTTCAGTAGAATTCCTATCAGCTCTTCTTTTATGTCTGGCAGAATTTGGCTGTCAATTCATCCAGTCTGGGGCTTTTATTGGTTGGTGGGTTTTTTATTACTGATTCCATTTCAGGACTTCATATTGGTCTGTTCAGGGTTTCAAATTTCTTCCTGATTCAATGTTGGGAGGTTGTGTGTTTCCAGGAATTTACCCATTTCCTCTAGATTTTCTACTTCATGCATACAGGTGTTCATAATAGTCTCAGGATCTTTTGTATTTCTGTGGGATCAATTGTAATGTCACCTTTGTTGTTTCCTGATTGTTCTTATTTGGATCTTCTCTCTTTTTTTCTTTGTTAATGTAGCTAGTGGTCTATCAATCTAGTTTATCCTTTCTAATAACCAACTTTTGGTTTTGTTGATTCTTTGTATGGATATTTGGTTCTCGATTTTTGTTCACTTCCGCTCTGATTTTAGTTACTTATTTTGCTAGCTCTGGCGTTAACTTCTTCTTGTTTTTCTGTTTCCTCTAGGTGTGATGTTAGATCACTAATTTGAAATCATTCTAACTTTTTGATGCAGGTGGTTAGTGCTATAAACTTTCCACTTTTTTTTTTTTTTTTTTTTTTTTTGAGAAAGAATTTTGCTCTTGTTGCCCAGGCTGGAGTGCGATGGCACGATCTTGGCTCACCACAACCCCTGCCTCCTAGGTTCAAGTGATTCCCCTGCCTCAGCCTCCCGAGTAGCTGGGATTACAGGCATGTGCCACCATGCCCAGCTAGTTTTATATTTTTAGTAGAGATGAGGTTTCTCCATGTTGGTCAGGCTGGTCTCCAACTCCCAACCTCAGGTGATCCACCCGCCTCAGCCTCCCAAAGTGCTGGGATTACAGGCGTGAGACACCGTGCCCAGCCTCTAAATTTTCCTCTCAATGTTGCTTTTGCTGCATCACACCTGTAATCCCAGCACTTTGGGAAGTCGACGGGGGGCAGATCACAAGGTCAGGATATTGAGACCATCCTGGCCAATATGGTGAAACCCTGTCTCTATTAAAAATATAAAAATTAGCTGGGCGTGGTGGCACGTGCCTGTAATCCCAGCTACTCGGGAGGCTGAGGCAGGAATCGCTTGAACCAGGGAGTTGGAGGTTGCAGTGAGCTGAGATCACACCACTGCACTCCAGCCTGGCAACAGAGCGAGACTCCATCTCAAAACAAACAAACAAACAAAACAAAACAAAACAAAACAAAAACAACAAAAAACCCATCAGAACTCATGAAATAGTGTTTTTACTATCACGAGGACAGGATAGAGCAAACTACCTCCATGATTCAATTATCTTCACCAACATGTAGGGATTATGGGAACTACAATCCAAGATGAAATGTGGATGGGGAAACAACCAGACCATATCATTCTGCCCCAGCCCCTTCCAAATCTCATGTCTTCATAATTCAAAACACAATCACGTCCTTCCAACAGTCCCTCAAAGTCTTAACTCATTCTAGCATTAACTCCAAAGTCCAAGTCCAAAGTCTCATTTGAGACAAGGCAAATCCCTTCTGCCTATGAGCCTGTAAAATCAAAAGCAAGTTAGTTACTTCCTAGATACAATGGAGGTACAGGCATTGGGTAAAAACATCCGGTCCAAATAGGAGAAATTAGCCAAAACAAAGGGGCTATCAGCCTCATGCAAGTCCAAAATCCAATAGGGCAGTCATTAAACCTTAAAGTTCCAAAATGATCTTCTTTGACTCCATGTCTCACATTGAGGTCACGCTGATGCAAGAGGTGGGTTCCCATGGTCTTGGACAGCTCTGTCCCTGTGGCTTTGCAGGGTATAGCCCTCTGCCCCAGCTGCTTTCACAACTGGCATTATCTGTGACTTTTCCAGGCACATGGTGCAAGCTGTTGGTAAATCTACCATTCTGGGGTCTGAGGATGGTGGCCCTCTTCTCACAGCTCCACTAGGCAGTGCCCCAGAAGGGAATCTGTGTGGGGGCTCCAACCCCACATTTCCCTTCTGCACTGACCTAGTAGAGGTTCTCCATGAGAGCTCTGCCCTTGCAGCAAACTTCAGTCTTGGATTTCCATACATCCTCTGAAATCTACGGGGAGGTTCCCAAACCTCAATTCTTGACTTCTATTCACCCACAAGCTCAACACCACATGGAGGCTGCCAAGGTTTGGGGCTTGCACCCTCTGAAGCCACAGCCCGAGCTGTATCTTGGCGCCTTCTACCCACAGCTAGAGAGGATAGGATGCAGGGCACCAAGTCCCTAGGCTGCACACAGCAGGGAGGGCCTGGGCCTGGCCCAGGACATCATTTTTCCTTCCTAGGCCTCTGAGCCTGTGATGGGAGGGGCTGCCATGAAGGTCTCTAACATGTCCTGGAGATATTTTCCCCATGGTCTTGGTGACTAACATTTGGCTTCTTATTATTTATGCAAATTTCTGCAGTGAGCTTGAATTTCTCTCCAGAAAATGGGTGTTTCTTTTATACTGCACTGTCAGGCTGCAAATTTTCCAAACTTTCACGCTCTGCTTCCTCTTGAATTCTTTGCCACTTAGAAATTTCTCCCACCAGATAATCTCTCTCAAGTTCAAAGTTCCACAAATCTCTAGGGCAGGGGCAAAATGCCACCAGTCTCTTTGCTAAAAGATAATAAGAATCACCTCCTCCAGTTCCCAACAAGTTCCTCTTCTTCATCTGAGACCACCTCTGCCTGGACCTTACTGTCCATATTGCTATCAGGCTTTTGGTCAAAGCCACTCAACAAGTCTCTATGAAGTTCCAAACTTTCCCACATCTTCCTGTCTTCTTCTGAGCCCTACAAACTGTTCCAACCTCTGCCTGTTACCCAGTTCCAAAGTCGCTTCCACATTTTCAGGTATCTTTGCAGAAGCACCCCACTCTCTGTGGTACCAATTTACTATATTAGTCTGTTCTTACACTGCTAAATAACACATACCTGAGACTGAATAATTTATAAAGGTATAAAGGAAAGAGGTGTAATTAACTCACAGTTCAGCATGGCTGGGGAGGCCTCAGGAAACTTACAATCATGGCAGAAGGGGAAGCAAACATATCCTTCTTCACATGATGGTAGGAAGGAGAAGAATGAGTGCCCACTGAAGGAGGAAGCCCCTTATAATACCACCAGTTATTGTGAGAACTCACTATCATGAGAACAGGATAGGGCAAACTGTCCCCATGATTCAATTATCTCCACCTGATCCCTCCCATGACACATGGGAATTATGGGAACTACAATTCAAGATGAGATTTGGATGGGGACACGGCCAAACTATATCAGTCAGATTTCAGGGTTTTTTTTAAAATTTATTGAGACTTGCTTTACAGCCAAGCATTTGGTCGATCTTGGAGTATATTCCATGTGCAGATGAAAAGAATGTATATTCTGGGGTTGATGGGTGGAGCATTCTGCAGATGTCTATTAGGTTCAATTGATCAAGTGTCTAATTTAATTCTAGAATTTGTTAGTTTTCTGCTTTGATGATAGGTCTAACTTTGTCAGTGAGGTGTTAAAGTCCCCCACTATTACTATGTGGTTGCCTAGTTTCATAGGTCTGTAAGTACTTATTTTATGAATCTAGGTGCTCCAATGTTGAATGCTTATATATTTAGGATAGTTAAGTCTTTTTGTTGAATTGAACTCTTTATCATTATGTAAAACCCTTCTTTGTCCTTTTTTACTGCTGTTGGTTTAAAGTCTGTTTTATCTGATATAAAAACAGTAGTGCCTGATCTTTTTTGTTTTCCATTTGCATGATAGATCAGAAAAGCTATTTAAAATGTATTCTAAGGGTTAATTTTAGGATAAAGTGCTATGAACTAAATCATTAATTACTTCTAGTAAGAGATAGGATTAAATGTATGTTGTACTTACAGTGATTCTTGGGAAAACTCACAGGATACAGTTATATACTATAAATTGTTAGGGAAAAGGGAAGACTGACACATATGCATAACAAAACATGAAGAAAAAAATCTATGCTTCAGATTTTTTCATAAAAATCACATTAAAATATGACAAGTTTTGAACATTCTTGAATGAGAAGCATTTTAAACAGGTTAAAAATGAATTATTCAATGATTACCTGGAGGTGCGCTTAGCTTGTTCTGTTAAACCCAGCTCTTCACTGGAAACTCCATCTTTAGTTATAAGGTCATCAATAATGTCTGCAATATCAGTCAATCCAGTCATCTGGAGTGGATTTACTGAAGCACTTCATTTGCAAATGTAATTTAAGAAATATAAATCAGTATCTACAACTTAATTACATTAAGCAAAAATAAACATGTAACAAATGAACACAAAATGATAAACATATATCTACTGTTCCTTCTATTTCTGCAATTCTAGTATCTCTCAGCAAAAAAGACTAATCAACAAAAAGTAATGACTTGGTAGATTTTCTTTAAAAAGGAAACATATGGCCCAGAAGAAAACCTCTATAGATTCTGCCTGTTTAAATTTGATCTATATTTATATAAGAAAATGTAGTAACTATAGTCTATTGAATTCTAATTACTTGTGCTAAAACAGTAAGGGATATAACAATCCTCAATTTCTTAAAAATATTCCATACCCAATGAAAATTTATATTCCTTTAAACCACAAAGATATGTATAATGTAAAAATTCACACACATATGAGCAACAAAATTTCCACTATCTACACCCAACTTTAAAGAAAATCATGAATTAACTCTTAAGATATTTACCTCTCAAATAATTCATCATTGCTATTCATACCTAAAAAAAAAAAATCATTATTAATAAAAATTTTGGGTCTTTTTTTTTGCTTTCAATTGTTAATCTAATTTAGAAATTATATAACCAGAAATTAAATTAAAATCGTTTTAAACCTCCAAATTGGTTTATAGATATATATTTACAGCATATTTATCCTCCTCTTGAATATGCTATTTGATAGTGAACACTGTCTACATGTTTTTTAAGACCATGTCTCACTCTGTCACCCAGGCTAAGCGCAGGCCATGGCACACTACAACCTCTGCCTCCAGGCTCAAGCGAACCTCCCACCTTAACGTCCTGAACGGCTGGGATTACAGGTGTGTGCTGCAATGCAGGTTAATTTTTGCATTTTTTGTAGATATGGGGTCTTGCTGTGTTGCCCAGGCTGGTCTCCAACTACTGAGCTGAAATGATTCACCTGCCTTGGCCTCCCAAAGTGCTGGGATTACAGGCATGGGCCATTGCACCCAGCTGGTATAAGATTATTACTTTTCTATCCTGAGTACTCAGTATAATATATGTCAGAAGGTACAACCCTTCTTTGCTTAGTACACAGTTTAGAGTACTGGAGTGCAATTTACTTTATAAAATATACACAAACAAAAAACAAGCCTCTGGTGATCTGAAAGTAATATATTTCAGAAAATATCTTATTTAAATCCAAGGAGCAATTTACCTGTAAAAATGTAACCCAAAATATAATTTTTTGTTGTTGTTGTTTTGTTTTGTTTTGTTTTGAGACGGAGTCTTGCTGTTGCCCAGGCTGGAGTGCAGTGGCCGGATCTCAGGTCACTGCAAGCTCCGCCTCCCGGGTTCACGCCACTCTCCTGCCTCAGCCTCCCGAGTAGCTGGGACTACAGGCGCCCGCCACCTCGCCCGGCTAGTTTTTTTGTATTTTTTTAGTAGAGACGGAGTTTCACCGTGTTAGCCAGGATGGTCTCGATCTCCTGACCTTGTGATCCGCCTGTCTCGGCTTCCCAAAGTGCTGGGATTACAGACTTGAGCCACCGCGCCCGGCCCAAAACATAATTTTTAAGTCTTGTCCATTATTAACTATATATTTTCAAAGAAAAATACTTAATCTATTCAATCTTCTATATGTTTAATTCTAAAAACAGAACTGAATTAATTTGGGAAAAGTGTTCTGACATCTCTTCTCAAAAAATATTCCTTAAGATTTTATTATCTTGAGATAAACCAAATCTGTCCTTAAGACTTATACATTCACATGGTTTTAATATGAAATACCTGTTTTCTTGAAAGTACATTGTTCTATTTAATTTATTAACCTCCAAATCAAGCATTTTATTTTTGTTCTCAGAATCTGGGCATCTGTGGGTTCTTAAGGGTGACTAATTCAATTTAACTAAGAGAGAAATACTTCACATAAATCTAAGGTTAGTGAAATAGTAACACTACTACCCTTAATAGCTTTTTGCTAGGTAGAAAAAGATATTAATCCTATGTACTTAGGAAAGAGAGGGTCCATTAAAGAGACACTTTCTCTCAGTATCTGAGAGGCCCCTACTGGCCTATTCATGAAAAAAAGCTTAAAGGATTCTCTTCCAATACTGACTGGGCTGCATATGGGGAAGTAGATGAGATTAGTGACGATGGTGACCTCTTGGGTTAAAGGTTGAAGGGTTTGCTAAGTAACAAGTTGCCCTTTCTCCTATTAGTAACCCAGGATCACTAACCCACGGCCACAGTACCTGTTTACTACCAAGTAAACGTTCTTAAAACATTATGAGATTTATGCATGGACTTTTTTTTTTTTTTTTTTTTTTTTTTTAAGCTCATCAGCTATTGTTAGCGTTAGGGTATTTTACGTGTGGCCCAAGACAATTCTTCTTCTTCCAATGTGGCGCAGGGAAGCCAAAAGGTTGGAGTCTAGACTTTGACATCAGACCTAGTTATACCTTTGCCTTAGACTCTGGCAACACTAAACAACCATGTTCCCCCTCTCCTCCTCTTTTACCCACCTAGTCACTGAGTACCATCAGTTACTAACTCAAAATGTCTCGTTTCTTCTATTTCTTTCCCACAACACTAGACAGGCCCTCATTATTTCCCAGGTCAGATTTTAGTAGCCTCCTCAGTGGTCTCTATGCCTCCGTTCTATTTTTCCTCAAAACCTCCTCATTTTACTTCTCTGCCTAGAATTCTCCCATGATTCCCAAGTATAAAATGGAGTGTAAACTTCTCAGATATAATTGGAACCCTCTACCATCTAGCCATACAAATCCTGTTTAACCTCATTTGTCAATCCTACCCCAGAGAAGAGAAGAGAAAAGCTATCAGTGACCAAGAAAATAAAACAAGATTCTGAGATGCTTTATATATGATATTCAGTCTTCACAACTCTGTGAAGTGGAAATTATTATCCCCATATGTTGATGACTAAAATATACATGGCATCTAGAAAGAACTGAGAAAATCATTACAAGATTTAAAGTCAGCTTACTAATAGCTTTTCTTTAAGTAACAGTAATGTCATTCAAAATAGCATTTTTACTGTTTATATCACTTTAATAATGGTAATAGAACATATACTAAACACTCAGTAAAATCATTTTAATTGACCATCAATATCTGAGAGAAAAAAACATATTTCCAAGCCACTGTCAGTGATTGAACTGATGTATTTACTATGTCCTATTATTCATAGGATAAAATGTATTCATTAGGACTAAAGAATAGCAGTTTTAATTGCTACCTCCAAATGAAATGAAACAAAAAGTGGCACTAAATCCTTCTAAATCTCAATCTCCTCAACTGTAAAATGGGGATAATAATAGTGTCTACACCTCATAGGTCAGGCTTAAACCAGAGTCTACGCATATAAAACAGTGATGTTTGGCACATGGTAGAGGTGCAAGAAATGATAGATACTATTTTGTTTTCAAATTAAAATTCAAAGTTCTTTTAATTGGAAGAGTTTTAATTTTTCAATTTTTGTAAAAGTCAACTATTACAGTAATTCCAGTTGCTATATATTTCATATTAATAAGTTACACCAAGATATGATACATGATCGCATTATGTCTTATGAAGGTGACAAGGTGTCATAGTTCTTCATGTGAATAGCAAGTTTTAACTTTCCTTCCCCTAAAATAAATATTACAAAATGACTTCACAAACCTTTCATAACTGTATTCCCAGTAAATCACATTCAGTAACATTATAATGGAGAATAAGAATATGTGTAAATGAAAAAGTGAAGAACAATACCAGGAGAAGTAGTATTCTGATCACTGGAAAGGCTGACAGCTGAATCGGCAGTAGGAAACACATGAGTTTTCTGACCAGAATAATTTTCTGTTATTGAAAATTCAGGTTCTGAAGTCTCCTTTTTGTCACTTTGATCTTCTTCATCCATATGTGTCAAAAAATGCACTAATCCAGAGTACATATTACAATTAAAATAAAATAGCAGAGAAAAAAAGATCACATGGAAAAGACAACAATTGCTAATACTTCCAACTAGCAACATAGATATTAGAAATTTAGCACATATTATGCTAATAGCTTTCTACTGTATAATGAATTTAATAAAAAATTTGAAGTTAAAGCTCTCCCACAGTAAATAAACCATAAAATTTATTATCAACTTCATTAAACGTGGCAGACTGAGCTGAAGTACACAGGCCTATGCGCTTCCATAAAAACATAGACATGCTAAATTACAAAAAAAAAATATTTAATATACAACCAATCTTTCCAAACAGAGAAATCCCCTGGTGCCAGAAAAGAAAAAGGAACTCAAAGCTGGAGCAATAAGCGGGCAATGATGCTAGGATAGTCTACTGAGGAATAGGAGATGTAGTTTCTGCAGACTGCAATGAGGGAAAAACTGAGCTACCTTCATTTATCTTAGAGCATTGAAGGACAGCTTTGTCCATAAAATAGGAATAAAAAAATCTCTCCCCTGGTGAAACAGCAAATAAGTTTTCTATTTGCATGGATAGTAGCTGAGAGAAAAATAAAAGTCAACTTTGAGAAATCAAAATCCCTGACTTGCCACAAGCAAGAACAGGGTCTGAATTTCTGCCATCAATACAGTACAGCAACCCCAAATGAAGAAATGTATACTAAAATTTGTTCCAATTTTTTCCTACATTGTTCAATGATAGCAAAAAGCAAATGCAAAACTACTCCAAAGACAAATACATATAATCTAGCAGAACTTCTACTAATGATAAGCCCATGATAAAAAATTACAAATCACACAAAGGAACAACCAATCATGAAAGAGAGTCAGTATGCAGATTCAATAATTGATAATGTGCACATATGAAATACAACAATCAGAAAAGGTTAGTCATAAAACATGACTAAAATTATTAAAAAGATAAAGCATAGGAACAGCAATAAAAAAAAAAAAAAAAAAAAACAGGACAGGACATCCAAAGAGCAGATAGATCTGAAAAAGAAATAAATACAACTTCTAGATATTAAATGTAGCCACCAAAATTAAAATCATAACGAATAGCTAAAACAGCAAAGACATAGCAAAAAAGAGAATTAGTAAACTAAAAGACAGATCTGAGGAAATCATCCTGAGTGCGCCACTGATAAAGGGAGGAAATTATGCAGAAGAGGTTAAAAGAGATAAGGAGGCCAGGCGTGGTGGCTCACACCTGTAATCCCAGCATTTTGGGAGGCTGAGGTGGGCGGATCACCTGAGGTCAGGAGTTCGAGACTGGCCTGACCAAAATGGAGAAACCCTGTCTCTACTACGAACACAAAAAATTTGCCAGGGGTGGTGGCACATGCCCATAATCGCAGCTACTCAGAAGGCTGAGGCAGGAGAACCACTTGAACCCACGAGGTGGGGGTTGCGGTGAGCTGAGACCACGTCATTGCACTCCAGCCTGGACAACAAGAGTGAAACTCTGTCCCAAAAAAAAAAAAAAAAAGATATAAGTAACAGAGTGAGAAGGTCCAACACACCTTAGTTTTAGAAAGAAAAAAAATGGGGAGGAAGCAGTACTTCAAAATATTATGGGTGAAAAGTACCCAAAGTTAAATCTTAATACTAAAGAATCATTCCTACTCCAATAGAAGGTAAATAAAAGAAATATGGCTGGGCCCAGTGGCTCATACCTGTAATCCCAGCACTTTGGGAGGCCAAGGCAGGTGGATCACAAGATCAGGAGATCGAGACCATCCTGGCTAACACGGGGAAACTCCGTGTCTACTAAAAATACAAAAAATTAGCCAGGCATGGTAGCAGGTGCCTGTAGTCCCAGCTACTCGGGAGGCCGAGGCAGAGTTTTGCTTGAACCCAGGAGGCAGAGGCTGCAGTGAGCCAAGATCGTGCCACTGCACTCTGACAGAGTGAGACTCCATCTCAAAAATCAAACAAAAAAAAGAAGTGGATGCAAGAAGCAACTGTGGGCAACAATAGCAGAGAAGAGAAAATATCAGAGAGCATCTCAGGCAATAAAAGGTGTCATGAAACTTGTTTCGGTTTTATACATTTGTTGCCTACATATTTACATTATTTAAATCAGAAATTTTAAAATGAAGTAATTGTTGGCAAAGAAAATGACAAATGTGGAGAAATCCTAACTAAGCACTGACTTAAAAAATAAAAGGCAAGGGGAACTAAATGGGAGGGTTAAAAACAGAGTAGATCTACAAATATTTGAAAACAGTATCAGAGGCTGGGTTGGTGGCTCACACCTATAATCCCAACACTTTGGGAGGCCGAGACGGGCAGATCATAAGGTCAAGAGATTGAGATCATCCTGGCCAACATGGTGAAACCCCATCTCTACTGAAAACAGAAAAAATTAGCTGGGCGTGGTGGTGTGCACCTGTAGGCCCAGCTACTCGGGAGGCTGAGGCAGGAAAATTGCTTGAACCTGGGAGGTGGTGGTTGTAGTGAGCTGAGATCACACCACTGCACTCTCCATCCTGGGCCACAGTGCGAGACTCTCAAAAACAAACAAACAAACAGACAAACAAAAACAGTATCAGAGAAGATGGAGGGAACAAATCAGTGCTAAAAAGGTCTAAAGTCCTTATATTGTTTGGGAGGTAGATATATTCACCTTAATTTAAAAAGAAAAAAATTTTAAGACATGGTGTCTCACTATGTTGTCCAGGTTGGAGTGCAGTGGCTATTCGTAGGTGTGATGATAGCATACTACAATCTTTAATTCTTGGGCTCGAGTGATCCTCCTACCTCAGCCTCCCGAATAGCTGGGACTACAGGTATGCACCACCATGTCCAACTTCACCTTAATCTCTAACTCAACTATGAAGGTTAAAAATTCAAGAATAACCACTAGAAATTAAAAATCAAATGTATAATTTCTGAACCAATACAGTAGGAAAGAGAGAATATAGAAAACTCAATCCAATAAAAGGCAAAAAAGAGGAACAAAAAGTAAAGGAAAATAATGGCAAAAAAAAACCCCATGAAATAAGATATTAGAAATAAGCACAAATACATCAGTAAATACAATAAATGAATATTGATTATGCTTGCTGGTTAAAAAAGATTGTCTAATTATTTAAAGGAATGAAATCTAGGTAGATGCTGGACACAACTACAACATAATCAAACAGCCTGAAAGTAAAGGGATATCCAATTCACAAGAAATACAGAGGAGAAAATAACACATTAAATGACATCACAGAGACTCAATTAGCAAAATTCAGACTCTGAAAAACATTTCAGAACAAATATCTTGTTTCTTCAACAAAGAAAACTTCAAGGAAGAAAAAGGAGAGAAGGAACCCAGAAGTAAAGAGACTTACAAGCCATCAACCAATGGCCACATACAGATCTTACCTGAGTTCCAACTATAATAATTAAAAAGCTTTTTTTTTTTTTTTGAGACGGAGTCTTGCTCTGTTGCCCAGGCTGAAGTGCAGTGGCATGATCTCAGCTCACTGCAACCTCCGCCCCCTGGGCTTCAAGCAATTCTCCTGCCTCAGCCTCCTGAGTAGCTGGGACTATAGGCGCCCACCACCACACCAGGCTAATTTTTGTTATTTTTAGTAGAGACAGGGTTTCACCATACTGGCCAGGCTGGTTTTAAACTCCTGATCTTGTGATCCGCCCGCCTCAGCCTCCCAAAGTGCTGGGATTACAGGTGTGAGAAACCATACCTGGCCTAAAAAGCTATTTTTTGAAACAAGACAATTGGCAACATTTGAACCCTGATTAGATATATAAGTATATTAAGAATTTTTTAAAGGACTGTCAATATTATTGTGCTTATGTTTTAAAAATGGACCTGATCTTTTAGAGATACATATAAAATATTTATACATAAAATAACGTGCTGTCTGGGTTTCACTTCAAAATAATCAAGAAAAAGGTGGGAAGAGTGGGTGGGTGTGGGTAGGTGTTTAGGTAAAAAAATGGATTGGCCATGAGTTGATAATGATTAAAGTTTGTTGTTGAGTATATGAAAGTTAATTGTATGATTCTGTCTTCTATTAAAATAGCATAGAAATTTTACATAAAATTTTAAAAAATAAAACCTATCAAAAAGTTATACCAGAACACAGGGGTAGTAATGTTCATATTAAACAAAATTGACTATAAGTCAAAAAGGATTATTGGGAATAATTACTTAATGATAAAAGAGACAAAATCCAACAAGAAATATAACAATCCTGAACTATTTTCACCTTATAGCCTTAAGATGAATGTAACAGATTTACAAGGATAAATAATTCCATAATCATTATGGGTAATTTTTAATGCAACCTTCTGAGAAATTAATGGATCAAGCTGACTAAAGAATCAGAAAAAATATAAAAAATCTGGACAATACAATTTAGAAGCTTGACCAAAGGGAGATATATACACATACAATACATACAACCAACAGCAAATGTTTGGTCTCTTCAGATAAATGTGGAACATAATGTAAAAACTGACTATCCTCAGCCACAAGGGAAATTTTAACAAATTTCTAAGAACTGATATCATCGTACACATCAGCTAATCAAAATACAATGAAAATGGAAATTGACCACAAAAACATAGCCCTATATATTAGAATCCTTAATATTTAGAAGCTAAAAACTCCTTTTACAAGCTAAAGAAATCATAATGTGAAGTACAAACTATGTAGACCTGAACAACACCAGATGATGATAAGTAGGTCCATGCAGGAACATATTCAGCCTCAATTACACATATTAGAAAACAAGAAAAAATAAAGTTAGAAAAAAGCCAACAAGTTAATCCCCCCAAAATAGAAGAAATAATAAAGATTAATGAAAAAGGAAACTGAGAAACAAACAGAATTAACAAACACTGGTTTTTGAAAAGACTGACAAGACTGAATGAGAAGAGAACACAGGTATAAACTACATACACAGTAGAAAGTAAAAACAAATTCATTCTTTCAATAAAAAATGAAAAAACTTAATACCTCACCACTGCCTGGCCATTTTACCAGAACCTCAAATTCCAGCTCAGCTGATGATCATAGACAAACAGCAACCTCAGCACAAAGTTCTGTGCAATCCTCAGCACTATGAGGCCAATGGCTTGGAATCCACAAAAACTGAGCTCCAGGCCACACTTGCCCCATCCTGGTATGAAATCCAGAGGAGGTTACTGCTTTCTCAAAAAAAAAAAAAAAAAAAAAAAAAAGGCTTTGAGGTGGAAGCTAATCACATTACAAAAAAAATAATCCTTATCTAAAAACTGGGAAGCTGATGACTTAAGCTCACATATGAAAACTATTCCTACTTCTGGCACTCCACAAAGCAATGTTTATTCTTTCAGGTCAACTAAAGCAAGACTTCAGCCAGTCCCTGTCAGCCCCTACAAACCTTCTTCAGAAATGCTAATGGTTTTTGAGGCTAATGTTTTTTTGAATTCAGAGCCAGAAGAGAATTCAATGTGATCCACTGGTCCAATCTGTAGAAAAAACACACACGACAAAACAATGGTAATACTTTGATAATTTCAAAATAACAAACAAGTTTATGTAAGTTTTAAACACTTGCATTAATGCAAAAGTAAAAGAAATGGGATTAAATCCAATATAAGCTAAATGGTAGGGATCAATAAAGCAGAGGAAATTTTTACTTATTTGTAGCTTAACTGAGTTATAAACTTTTAAGAGGCTCAGGAAAATTGTATCATAAAATTTTAGAATGAAGAAGAACCTTAATTACCATCTAGACAAACTCATATTAAAAAGGAGAGAACAAAGCCCAGAGAGATTCAATGACTTTTTTAGTGGCATGACATGGTCAATCCAGGTCTTCAAGACTACTTACTACTCAGTGTCTGCCCAGAGTATCCCTGGGCCTCTGCCAGGACTCTAAGCTGTTTTCTTAGGCAAGTGAAGATGTTTGTATTTATGTGTACATTATAACAATGTGAGAGCATTTTTAAAAAATATACCAAACCTGCTGGGCCCAGTGGCTCACACCTGTAATCCCAGCACTTTGGGAGGGTGAAGCAGGCAAATCACTTGAGGTCAGGAGTTTGAGACCAGCCTAGCCAACATGGCAAAACCCCGTCTCTACTAAAAATACAAAAATTAGGTGGGCATGGTGGCAGGTGCCTGTAATCCCAGCTACTCAGAAGGCTAAGGCAGGAGAATTGCTTCAACCTGGGAGGCAGAGGTTGCAGTGAGCCAAGATTGCGCCACTGCACTCCAGCCTGGATGACACAGTGAGACTCCATCTCAAAAATAAATTAAATAAATAAATAAATAAAGTGTGTGTGTGTGTGTGTGTGTGTGTGTGTGTGTACAAAATTAACGTTATTTCCTTCAAAGTGGTCATTTTAGAAGACTAAATACCCTCTTTTTCCCTGGGAGGTATGTTCCAAGACCCCCAGTGGATGCCTGAAATGGTGGGTAGTACCGAACCTTATTTATAGCTGTCCCTTAGTATCCATGAGGGATTGGCTCCTGACGTCAAAATCCACAGACACTCAAGTCCCTTATATAAAATGGTGCAGTATTTGCATATAACCTATACACATTCTCCCATATACTTTAAATAATCTCTAGATTCCTTACAATATCTAATACAACGTAAATGTTAAATATTAATAGTTGTTATGACATATTGTTTAGGAATGACAAGAAAAAACTCTGTACATGTTCAGTACAGATGCAGCCACCCTTTTTGTTTTTATTAAATATTTTCAATCCACACTTGGTTGAACTGTCAGACGCAGAACCCATGGATATAGAGCGCCGATTGTATACTATGTTTTTTCCTATGCATACATACCTATGATAAAGCTTAATTCATCAATTAGGCACAGTAAGAGATTAATAATTGCTAAGAATAAGATTGAATGATTATAACAATATACTGTAATCAAAGTTATGTGAATGTGATTTCTTTCTGTCTCTCAAAACATCTTCTTATACTGTACAGAGGGTAACAGAAACCTCAGAAAACAAAACTGCAAATAAGAGGGGACTACTGTACTTAGGGGCTTTGAGCAAATGCTTTTGGAACTCTTCCTTTGAAATTGTCTCCCAACCTTGTGCCACAATTATAAATAACTGTTCTAGTGGTGAATCTTTAGTATGTAAATGTGATTTTATTAGTGCCAGAATCAAAACTAAGATAGCAAAGACAACCATTAAACAAATATTTATTAAATGCCCACCCTGTGTAGCAAAAGACATTGTCCTTACCTTCAAGTCTTAAAAGACGAGAGAGAGGAGCCCTATCAGAATTTTTGAGAGCCTTTTCAAAATGCCATGCCATCTCCACCTCCCCAACAGATTCAGCAGGGATAGAATGTATACTCTGAAAAAGCATCTGAGTGATCTTGACATGCACAGGAGTCCATTAAACATTAAGATATGTGGAAATTCCCTCCTGCAACTCCTGCTTTGGCTGGCTTTCTGCTGAGTCTCTTATGACTTCAGACTGTTCTCAAGTCTTGTTGAATCCTCATCCTTACAAGGCAGTGTTTCTACAAGATTCTTTGCCCTCTTCTTTTCTCCTCTATGTGCTCTCCCTGAGGACTGCCTATGCTATCATGATTTGAACTTCCTCCTAACTGATTACTGAACTTCCTCCTAACTGACTACTCCAAAATCTGTAACTTCAGCCCAGTTGTAGCTCCTCAGCTGCTTCTGAGCAACTGCCTACTTATCTCATAGCACCTCAAATTTGTCATGTCCCTGATAGAAATCATTGTGCCTCCCTCCCCCAACACACACATAACACACACACGCGCGCGCGCACACACACACACACACACATACCCCTCTTCCTCTTCCTTAGTTTGGAAAATGGCTCCACCATTCACCCAGACTGGAATCTGGACACCACTGTGAATCTCTGTTGTCTTCTTCACCTTCCCACAGCTTATCAATCTCTAAGTCCTATTAATGCCTTCCCTCCATTCTTACCGCTCAAATTCAGGCACATTGTTATTTCCTGCCATAGATATTTAGTGGATCTCAAACACTTATCAGTGGACCTGATATAGAGCTAGCAGCATAAGAATCATTTGTGAAGCTTGTTAATAACACAGATTCCTGGGCTCTAACCAGACCTACTTAAAATCAGAATTTCAGGGAAATGGGGCCCAGGAATTTGCATTCTTAACAAGTTTCCTAAATGATTCTAATGGGCAGTCAGATGTGGAACCACTGTAACCCATGTGGTCTCCTTGTTCCCAGACTTATCCTTTCCAGTCTACCCTCCACATTACTGTCTGCATATCTGATCATCTCCCTTCACTGTTTAAAATACTTCAGTGGTTTCCCACTACCTGCTTAAAGGATAAAATCCCAATGGCTTGACATGGTAAATGCTTTGTGTTCCTCCTTGTCTCCCCTCTCCTACCTCTACTGCCAAATGTCTTAAAGTCCAATCCCATTAACTTCTACCTCTAAGTAATGCTCATACAGCTCTCCAAACACTCTATGCCATTTGGTACCTTTCTCCTTTGCTCACAATATTTTGTCAGTCTTTCCTTAATTAGCTGATGAATATCAATTCATTACCAGCTCGAGTCACCTCTACAAAGCCTTCTTTGATGCCACAGCTTCACTTACCCCATCTAGTCACAACACGCCAGGCATATCTATGTGCCTCATTAGACCCAGTATGTATGTATTTATTGGTATATACATCTATCTTCTTTTATTAGATTTTACACTCCTTAAGAGTAGGTACTATGCCTTATTTATCTTTCTATTCCTGGAATTTAGCACAGGGCCTAATATGCAGTAGATGCTCAATAAATGTTTGTTGAAGGAATTAATGATTCATGAACTCTCCTGAGAGTGAGCAAACCAGGATCAAGACTAGATTTGGGCCGGGCGCGGTGGCTCAAGCCTGTAATCCCAGCACTTTGGGAGGCTGAGACGGGCGGATCACGAGGTCAGGAGATCAAGACCATCCTGGCTAACCCAGTGAAACCCCGTCTCTACTAAAAAAAATACAAAAAACTAGATGGGCGAAGTGGCGGGTGCCTGTAGTCCCAGCTACTCCGGAGGCTGAGGCAGGAGAATGGCGTAAACCCGGGAGGCGGAGCTTGCAGTGAGCCCAGATCCGGCCACTGCCCTCCAGCCTGGGCGACAGAGCGAGACTCTGTCTCAGAAAAAAAAAAAAAAAAAAAAAAAAAAGACTAGATTTGGGTATAAATCAAGTATCTGGCTGTAGATAATGAATACTAAACTAGCTCAGAAGGCAATTTCAAAAGAGATTCTTTGAAGTAAAGAGTTCCAATAACTGCTTTGATGCTGAACATTTATTTGGATGTGAAGATCTAAATCTGGGTTTAAAAAAAAAACAGAAAGCAGGCCAGGTGCAATGGCTCACATCTGTAATCCCAGTACTTTGGGAGGCTGAGGTGGGAGGATCATTTGGAGTTAGAGACTGGCCTGGGCAACATGGTGAGACCCCAAATCTACCCCCCAAAAAGAGGAAAACAACCAAATAAGCATCATAATATCATTACTTAGTATTAATATTTTTACTTAGTTGTAGTCCTGCCTCATATCCTTTCAGTATAGTTTCACATATGCTTAATCTTAATTTTTAAATGTGTTAAATGTTTGGATTAAAGGTGTACTATAAACCTAATAAATACATTTTTTAAATGTCAACACACTAGCAAACTGGAATATTTGTAAGGTAAGTCAATAACGGAATTCTTATCCTGCAGACTATTTTGCATTTCCCAATATTAGACTTTAAGACATTTAACTTTTCTTTTCCTTTTTTTTTTTTTTTAAGAGGCAGGGCCTTGCTCTGACACCCAGGCTACAGTGCAGTGGCACAATGATAGCTTACTGCAGCCTTGAACTCCTGGGCTCAAGTGATCCTCCCACCTCAGCCTCCCAAGTAGCTAGGACTAAAGGTGCACACCCCATGCCTGACTTCTTATTATTTTTATGGAGATGAGGTCTCGCTATGTTGCCTGGGCTGATCTCAAACTCTTGGCCTCAAGTACCCAACCATGGTCTCATTTAACCAATTATTTGTAACATAATATTTGTTCTCTAATCCTTTTGATATAAATTGTTCTTCCTTTAAAAAAAAAAAGGACAAAATGTGCAAAATAATTTTTGAGAGTTCCTATTTTATTTAACTGTCATTATATATAAACATTAATTTATTTTGTATGTCTACCTTTTAAAGATATAGAAAACTAGGCTGGTAGGGTGGCTCACATCTATAATCCCAGCACTTTCGGAGGCCAAGGCAAGACTGCTTGAGGCCAAGAATTCGAGGCTAGTTTGAGCAACATAGGGAGAACTCGTCTCCACAAAAAAATTTTAAAAACTTAGCTGGGAGTGGTGGTATACATCTATAGTCCCAGGTACTCAGGAGGCTGAGATGGGAGGATTGCTTGAACCTGGGAGATCGAGGCTGCAGTGAGTCATGATTGCATCACTGCACTCCAGCCTGGATAACAGAGCAAGACTATGACCCAAGAATAAAAAGAAAAAAAGATATGAAAAATTTCTAAGGAACTGACTACTAACTCTCTTACACAAAATATTTTTTAAAAACTCACAAAAACTCCAAATAGAAGGACAATAATATCTATACAAGTATAAAAATCTTTCAGAAGAAAATGATAATTATAAGCGGGGTTCCTTTAAAATCACATTCTAGTTTTATAATTCACATATTTCTTTTCTTGATAGGAAGCATGGGTTTACTTCATTTTTGTGTGGGAGGACTCTAGAAAAAGCTTTATTTAGAGCAGATCAGCTGAATAGCCGTATATCTACAGAAGAAACTAAATTTATACTTTAAAATGTCCCAACAAACAAAACTTTAAGCATCTTCAGTGAAGATGGCTTCACTGAATTCTACCAAACATTTAAGGAAGAAATAGTACCAATCCTATAAAAAATTTTCCAAAATATAGAAGACAGGGTAATATTTTCCAACTCATTTTATGATAATAGCCTTATATATGGGTTTCCTTCTTAAAGGTAATGGTTCTCAGTTGAGGGTGATTTTGGCTCCCAGGGAACATTTGGCATTATCTGGAGACATTTTTGACCGTTACAACTAGGGAGCAGTGCCACTGGAAACCAGTGGGTAAAGACCAGGGATGCTGCCAAATATCCTACAACACATGGCGCAGTCCCCCACAACAAAGGATTATCTGGCTCAAATGTCGATAGTGCTGAGGTTGACAAACCCTAGCTTAAAGAAAATAAATTCCTCATTATTTTGAAAAATCAAGTATCCAAAGTTATATCACGCTACAAATCTAATAATTCAGTTGCAAACAAAAAACTAAAAATAAAGGCAGTCTACCTTATCACAATGTAGATCTAGCATTTCAGGTTTGGGGAAATCCTGCTCTATATTTTCAGCAATGTTCTGTATTGCTAGCAACTGCTTGTCAATTTTCTGAAGCTTAGCAGTAAGATGCTCTAGTCGGTGAGCTGCAAAGCTTGGTGCAGGGCGAGCTGCAGAGACATCTTGCAGCTGTTTCCACAACAGATAATCTTCTGCAGAGTCTGACTTCGTGCTCTGTCCTTTGAATCGGAACTCTGGTTTTGGCAGATCTAAATATTAATGAGAGTAAAAGCAGAATTGATTATAATTAAAGAAGAGGTATTACTGATGATCTCATTTTCTGATGACTTCATTTTAAACCAACGCAACACTACTTTCCAAATCAGTTTTAATTAAATATACCTAAAAATTCCTTTTCAGCTTCTTGATTTCTGGGATAAGAATACATAAATTACTACAACAAAGTTCCACACACAAGAAAAGTCTGAATATTACTTTCATTCCTTGCTACAAACATATACTTCATCAAAAAGCAAATTTAATATTTTTAATGACTTTTTCAAATTCTACTTGAAAACCAAAAACATCACACATTAAAAGCTGGCCCCAATATTGGCTATTACTGACTTTATATGGGATCTCAGGCAAATGTTAAACCTCCTAAAACCAAAATCAAAGCCAATGACTCTTCTTCTTCTTAAATTCAGTTGATTCTTCTCCCAAATTTGCAACACCTCCTTTTTTTTTTTTTTTTTTTTTTTTTTTTTTAAGAGCCTCGCTCTGTCACCCAGGCTGGTCTCGAACTCCTGGGCTCAAGCAATCCTCCCACCTCAGTCTCAGGAAGTGCTGGATTACAGGCGTGAGCCCCTGCACCTGGTCTGCACCACCTTTTTTAAATGCACTCTTCTTCTGATGTCTGGGTCTCCTCCTGCCTGTATTGCTCATACTTCTTCTGCTGCCATCCATTCCTTTTACCCATCAGTACTTCCTGGGCTGCCAGCCTGAACTCACTTCTCTACTCACTCTTCCCACTTTCTCTGAGTTATGTCATTGATGAAAGATGACTCCCAAATCCATATGGTAGTCTTTTTTAGCTCCAGCTCCTCATATCCTGAACATACCAGTTAGGTTGTCCCATAAGCACATAAAAATTAATTCATTGCTTCTGCCCCTCCAAATTGCTCCCTCTTCCTTGTTCCGCAGCTCAGCAAACAGCACCACCATTCAGTTTCCCAAACCAGAGACCAGAAAGTCACTCGAGGCTCCTTTCTTTCCCTTAGATCCAAAGTGACAAGTACTGATGATTCAACCTGCTAAATGCCTACATTCTTAATACCACTACTTGGCTGAAGCTTTCACAATAAATAGACCCCAAATCATATCGCTATCTGTAATTTATCTCTATCCTATCTAGTCCATCTTCCACACCAGGTCCAGAGAGATCTTTTAAAAACAGAAATCACGTTCCTTTTCTGTCCAAAACTCTTCAGTGTGTCTCCAATGCCTTCACCTTAAAAGTCCAAATGCCTCCATATGACAGACAATGGCACACATAATCTTTCCACTGTCTACCTCTCCAGCTTCATCTCTTGCTATTTCTTTAAACAAACAAACAAAATACTACTCAGTTTGACTCCAGGCATAATGAACTTTAATTTTCTTTTCTTTTCTTTGAGACATGGTCTCGCTCTAGCACCCAGAATGGAGTACAGTGATGAGATCTTGGTTTATTGCAACCTCTGCCTCCTGGACTCAAGCGATTCTCCTGCCTCAGCCTCTCGAGTAACTGGGACTACAGGTGTGTGCCACAACACCTGGCTAATTTTTCTATTTCTTGTAGAGACAGGGTCTCGCTATGTTGCCAAGGCCGGTCTCAAACTCCTGAGCTCAAGCAATCCACCCACCTTAGCCTCCCAAAGTGCTGGGATTATAGGCGTGAGCCACCACACCCAGCCCAACTTAAATTTTCTCAAACTAAAAAAGTTCCATTAACTTACTGCAAAATCTATTCTGTCTGTCTGAAGGCCCATTCTCTCACTAAAACCTACTTTCCTTTAAGATTCCATTTAGGTGTCTCTCCTCCAAATAGCCCCAATCATCCCCCGAGATGGATTCCATGTTGTCTTACCCAAGAATCTCATTCATCCCGTCACTGCAAAACTTACTAAGCAGTATCATAATCATCTCTTTATATGTCTGTCTTTCCTTCCCCCTGTAGGCATGCCCGCAGACTGAGAGCCTGGTGTTTCTCTCTTCTTTAGCCCTGGTATATGGTCTTTAACTTCATGTTTATTGAATGAAGAGTCAGTCAAATGAAGATTATGATGCCTGCCCTACCTAACTTATGCGTTTTGTGAAGATCAAATTATGTGGCAAAGTACTTTGAAAAAATGTGAACTACTAAAAAAATATAAATAGTGCTTATTATATTTCAGTCCCAGTCTAAGTTGAACCTTCCCATGATAAGACAATAGTAAATGGCAACATTGGCAATGGCAGTTATATAGTATTTCCCTACCTGTTCTGGCCCTACCCTTTTTAGCTTGACTCTCACAGTACTTTACATCTATCTATCCCTGTTTCTCAGCAGCCTGAAGCATCAGCTTTAATGACTCTCAGGAAAGAATGTGATGCATACAAACCTACAAGTGTAAAATACAGCAAAAGAGAAGTACATGCTCAAAACCCAGAACGTCCTCAATATATAATGAAACTAGCCTCCCTTTCTCTGGAGAACCTGTTCCGCTTCCACTGACTCATAGAGAAATCACCCATCCAAGAATGTTAAACACTGAGTTCCACTGAACCTGCAATGCTCTTTCTAGGCCCAGCAAAACTCTGCTTGCTATTACTGATGATATTCCTAGTAGGAGATGACTTCCGAAATAAGATGCTACTGTCATTCAAAAAATAATGAGCAGGTCTCACTAAAACAGAAATTTATTGTTTGTTTAGCTTTTTGTTGTATGCATCTAGTGACCTTGTCCCTCCCTTCTCCTCACCTTTTCCTGTAAAGTAAGTCCCAGTCAACTCTAATGTGTGACTATATTCTGAGTTTCTAAAGCATATTATGGGCCAGGCGCGGTGGCTCACACCTGTAATCTCAGCACTTTGGGAGGCTGAGGTGGGTGGATCATGAGGTCAGGAGTTCAAGACCAGCCTGACCAACATGGCAAAACCGTACCTCTACTAAAAATATAAAAACTAGTTGAGTGTAGTGGCACATGCCTGTAGTACCAGGTATTCGGGAGGCTGAGGCATGAGAGTCACTTGAACCTGGGAGGCAGAGGTTGCAGTGAGTCGAGATTGTACCACTGCACTCCAGCCTGGGTGACACAGTGAGACTCTATCTCAAAAAAAATAATAATAATAATAATAAAGTATATTATGTAAAATGACAGAATTTAATTTCAAAATATAAAACTTTTCCTTTTAAAGTTCTTCTCTGTAATTAGAGTACCAGGGTCCACTGATAAATTTTTGCAACCAGGCCTTCTCCCCCTGTAAGGAACCTCCAAAAGGTTGATTATAAACCCAGTATCATTGATAAATGAAATTAATCTGTAGCTTATAGTCATTTGAAATGCTGGCCTAAGATACTCAGGGGTCACAGAGAGAAAAGTCTACTTCCTGTCTGCCAGAACTTCAAAAGTTGATTGGCATGAAAATGAAGGGAAATTAACAGGGTACCTAAGCAGCCACAGACACTTGGCTAGATGTACTTCATGACAACCCTCTGAGGTGTGTCCTACAGACATACAAGTGAGGATCAAAGAAAGGTAATTGATTTGTAAAACGTATCTAAGCTATTAAGTGACAGATCTGGGATTCAAATCCAGGTCTGTTCTATTTGAATCTAAAAGCCAGGCTCTGTTCACTTTCCCACATACTTCCCCCATCTGAAACATTGCTAGCTTCATACATCCTCCATTCACCACCCATGCACCTTAGCAGCCCCATGACAGGAGAGAGAAGACGAAGGCTTTAAAATCTGAAATGCTGGTACTTGTTTGTATATGCAGCTGTAATACACATGCCCTAACACATCCTAACCCATCCCTTCCTTGCTCCTCATGTCTCCTGAGTGCCCACTGTCATTATACAATAATCAGGCAGAGCTAGACTCTGTGCCCAAGCATCTTGCAACCACAGGGCTGACTATGTCCATACCTCACAACCACTGTGGAACCTAGGGGAGACTTAGGTCTCTGTTGCAGGAAGTCTGATTGCATATTGGATTAACCTAACCAGTCACAGGATGTAGTAGCTTCAGGTTGTGGAGGGATATTCTTCTAGGCTGGTGTGATGGCTCATGCCTGTAATCCCAGTACTTTGGGAGGCTGAGGTGGGAGGATCATTTCAGACCAGGAGTTTAAGACCAACCTGGGCAACATAGTGAGACCCTGTCTCTATAAAAAAAAATTTTTAATTAGCTAGGCATGGTGGTGTGTGCCAGTAATTCTAGCTACTTGGGAGGCTGAGGCAGGAGGATCCCTTGAGCCCAGGAGTTCGAGGCTACAGTGAACTATGATCGCACCACCATACCCCAGTCTGAACAATTCAGCAAGACTCTGTCTCTAAAACACAACAATAACACACACATATATATGTATTTTATTAAAAAATTTAAATATATATAGTCTTCGAAATCTTGTAAAAAGTTACCATAATGCAACCTGACTATAAAACTGAATATTTATAAGTACTATTGAATTGCGTACACCTGGCCATAAAGATGGATACAACAGACACTGAGGACTATAAGACAGAGAGGGAGGGAGGAAGGTAAGGGATGAAAAACTACCTATTGGGTACTATGCTCACTACCTGGGTGATGGGTCCAATCATACCCTAAACCTTACCATCATGCAATATACCTAGGTAACAAACCTGTACATGTGTCCCAAATTTGAAATAAAAGTTGGGAAAAAAAGTACTGTTGGCTACCATGCCTGTTTATTTTCGGTGTGCTATTTGATAATTTTCCACCTTTTATAATATAAAAATTACTTTTTAACATCAAAACACTCATGAACTCACACAGAATATTTATTTTTAGCCTTATTAATTGAGAAAAGACATATGCATAAACAAAATCTGTGACTTTTTACAAAATATCCATGGGTCCCAGCTTTGGAATCATGTCTCTATTTCATTTACCTATTTGCCCCCATGCTCCTCAGCAAGGGACAACCCTTTTTCTGGTTTCTTTTGCAATTATCAAATTTTGGTGCTTGTTTCCAATATAACAGTAATTCAGACGAGGGTCATGCTATACCTCTTGGCTGTTTACCTTCGTTCTGCTGTATGTCTGATGATGTAGGTGAGGTGACACTAGGCTCCTTCACTTCTGTAATGCCTGCTCTCAAGCTTTTTCCATCCAGACAAGCTGGAGCTACTTCTGCAGGTTTGGAAAATAAATCCATAGAGGAACTGGCTGATTCTATCAAGAATATGAAAAGCATTCAAAGACTGATTCTAAACTTCTAAATAAGGTAATGAGAAGATTAACAGAACATTTCTGTGAATATAAACATCCAAAAATACAGTGGGTTTTAGGAGGAGAGCTAAGAGATGTGAGTAGGGATAACAATGCTATATTAAATAACTTTTCAAATCATTTTTGTTTTAAAAGTAGGAAAAAATTACCTTGACTCTTAAAATTATGCGGGGGAACAGCATTAGTAACTGAAGCTGCCATATAATGTAACTCTGCAGACGATGGAACTGCTGGATGATCGCTTTGCTGTTTGATAACATTATCATTTGAAGGCTCTTCTCTCACAGGTAATTCCTGTAGAAGATCATCAGCTTCAATGTCAATCACATTTATATAAGTATGTCCAACCTGAGCCAAAACACATAAAATCAAAGAGGGTTACATTCTTTTTACTCTATATGGTCACTCTGTCCCCCCAAAAAAAGGCTTAATTCTTAATTCTTATTAATAACAAGGAAAGAAGGGCCTGAATGTGCCCAACTTAGGAAAAGGAGCAGGAAGTATGTATTATTGATCTTAGTTTACAATATTTTTGGCATAATGCTTAAATTAATTTTTGAACCTTTACTACAAAACTACCTAGATGAGATTTTTAGCCTCATTTCATCTACACAATTGAATAATGTCTACATGACCATAATACATTTTAGCGCAAAGGTGTTATTAAAATTTCTGAATAAAACACAAACCAAGTTTGCTGCTGTATGAGGTGCTGAGGGTGACAAAGGTGTCTCTGACATTTCAGTGGAAAGCTTCAGATTTAGATATACATCTGGGACCAAGAGCTGAGGAGCATTCAAAGGCTCATGTTCTGCAAATTAAAAAAGAAATAATCAGGAACTTTAAGAAAAACGCTGTCAACTGCTCCAACTCATCAACTTTGTATGAACAAGTTAGCAACAAACAACAGAAATTACACTTCTTGAAATCTAAGTAGAAGTGACATGCATATAAATACAGCAAATTCTATTCTAAGGGTAATTTAGAGTAATTCATAATTGAATGCAAGCTGACTATTGTTTTTCTCATATGAATGATTCACAAGAACAGTAAAGTAACTAATTACATCAAGAAAATGCTAAAATTTCCTATTTCTATATCAGATATATTAAGTCATGTTTGGTTACTTTAGGGAAGTTTCAAAAAAAAACAGATTTTAGGAGATTAACCTATAACTAATTTTTTTTTACTTTGAATAGTTTCTTGTTATTTGCTTATTTTTATTGACAGCTTTATTGAAACATAATTCACATTCTGTTTTTTTTTTTTTTTGAGACAGTCTCGCTATGTCACCCAGGCTGGAGTGCAGTGACGTGATCTCGGCTCACTGCAACCTCCGCCTCCCGGGGTCATTCTCCTGCCTCAGCCTCCCAAGTAGCTGGGACTACAGGCACCTGCCACCATGCCCGGCTAATTTTTTTGTATTTTTAGTAGAGATAGGATTTCACTATGTTAGCCAGGATGGTCTCGATCTCCTGACCTCGTGATCCGCCCGCCTCAGCCTCCCAAAGTGCTGGAATTACAGGTGTGAGCCACCGTGCCCAGCTAATTCACATTCTTTAAAAGGGTATCATTCAGTGGTATATAGTATATTCACAGAGCTTATAATTAAATTTTACCACTTAAAGTGTTTTAACATCCAAATTTCACAAATGTTAACTGCTTCTTATTTAACAGTAAAATAAACAGGCCTGTCACAGGAGATCATCAGACAGTTTAACTCTGTGCCTTTTGTTCTAGGCCTCTAGCCTTATTTTCTAGCATTGTTTTTTCAATAAAGCACTATTTTCAAATGTAACTCGTACTGAGTACTTATTACCAAAGCTTGAATTTAAACCACTTAAAACTAGAAAAAAAAGAAAAAGAAAAATACTGAAATCATTCTCTCTTAATTGATTGGTTTAACTGCTTTTTTTATGGGGGACAGTGACTAGCTTTGGCATCATGCAGATATATCTTTTTTTTTTTTTTTTTTTTTGAGATGGAGTCTCGCTCCGTCGCCCAGGCTGGAGTGCAGTGCCCGGATCTCAGCTCACTGCAAGCTCCACCTCCCGGGTTTACGCCATTCTCCTGCCTCAGCCTCCCGAGTAGCTGGGACTACAGGTGCCTGCCACCATGCCCAGCTAGATTTTTCGTATTTTTTTAGTAGAGACGGGGTTTCACCGTGTTAGCCAGGATGGTCTCGATCTCCTGACCTCGTGATCTGCCCATCTTGGCCTCCCAAAGTGCTGGGATTACAGGCTTGAGCCACCACGCCCGGTCAGATATATCTTTAATAAGTCATACTGCTCTTAGAAAAAAAAAAGAAATCACACATGATGTGCAAGAAATGATTTGCTGCTTGGTACCACATTCAGAAACAACTTCTTGAGAAGTAGCTTACTTCTCTTGTAGTACATTAAAAAATTTAAGACAAAGAGAGAAAACAAAAAAATTTCACAAACACAAGAAAAAATTAAAATATATGAATACAGATAATTAGATCTTATGCATAGAAGGTGATAGGTAGAAACATAGAGTGACAGCTTAACAACGTAATTTTAAATAATTAATGTAATTTCAAATTTTATTATTATTTATATCATGGGCCTTCACCTAGATGAACAGCAGACTCAGGAAATAGCTGCCAACTTCGATAAACTACTTAACAAAAGCAATGTACCTCCAAGGCTTTCTCAAAGATATGCTTAGATAATGAACATTTAAGAATGCTTCTCAGTTCCAATGTGGTGGTTCAAACCTGTAATCCTAGCACTTTGGGAGGCCAAGGAGGGCAAATCACTTGAGGTCAGGAGTTTGAGACCAGCCTGGCCAACATGGTGAAACCCTGTCTGTACTAAAAATACAAAAATTAGCCAGGCACAGTGGAAGTCACCTGTCAGGAGACCTTGGCTATTTGGGAGACTGAGGTAGGAGAATTGCTTGAACCTGGGAGGCGGAGGCTATCTTGAGACAAGATTGCACTACTGCACTCCAGCCTTCAGCCTGGGCAACAGAGCAAGATTCTGTCTCAAAAAAAAAAAAAAAGAAAAAAAAAGTTTCTCAAATGCAGACTCATCATTTATATCAAAAACATTTACACGTGAGATGGAGTCTCACTCTGTCACCCAGGCAGTGGCGCGATCTCGGCTCATGCCATTCTCCCACCTCAGCCTCCCGAGTAGCTGGGACCACAGGTGCATGCCACCACGCCCAGCTAATTTTGTTTTTGTATTTTTAGTAGAGATGGGGTGTCACCGTGTTAGCCAGGATGGTCAATCTCCTGACCTTGTGATCCGCCTGCCTCGGCCTCCCAAAGTGCTAGGATTATAGGCATGGGCCACTGTGCTCGGCCTATAATGACTTTTTTTGACCTGTCAGATTGGCAAAGTTAAAAAGGTTAGCTAAGTCACAGTAATAACCAAAAAAGTCTTTTATGCAGGAAGATATTCATTGAAGCCTAATTTGTAGGAGGAAAAAAACTGGAAACTAATGTATAGCTGGAAGAAGGAATATGCTTATGAAGTACTTCTTTGATGACACAGGGACATGTTTGCCATACATATAAATCAAAGTGAAATGAACAGGATACAAAATACAGGTATCCCTTGTAACGCAAATCTAATCCACTCCTGCAAATGTGCTAGATAGTGAATTTTCCAATTCCAGGAGAATTTATGACAGTATTTCAAATGGAAATAAAAAGCTGTCCTAGTCCATCTAATTTTCCCAAACATCATTAAACAACTCTTAAATACTTAAATAACAACTCATCAAGGATTACTACATATAAAGCATTTTAAATATCACTTTTTTATTAATATTCATTTAATTCATTAGTTAGCATTCAATATGAAATAATACTGAATGCAATAGAGATGAATTGCCTTCAACACTGCAGCAAACATACTATGATGCAAATAACAAAATAAATAATATATTAAAGATACACTCTAATTTAAGAGCATCCCAAGGTACTTGGAAAAAACCAACATTGGGACCCAGGAGGATTAAATTAAACTCTCATGGAAAAGCTAGAGAAGACAGCCATAATATCTGGACAATGAGAGTTTAGATACTAAGGGAGGACACCTATGCTATATACTGTATCTAACTATGTAAAATGCACAAAAGACTAAAAGAAAAAACAATATCAAACCGTTATTGCTAAGTGGTGAGATTATGGTTAATTTTCATCTTCTTCATAGATTGCTAAATTACCTAAATATTCTACAATGATTACATTTTTAAGACATAAAGTTAGAGAGGCTAAAAAGCACGTACAAGGTTCTGTACATGGGTAAAAGAAACTGTTTACTAAAACTCATAAAAAAGAATTACTATGATACAATGGGTAGAGCACTATTCAAGATGCTATTCATAATGATAAACAATATTAAAGAGGAAATTTGTCAGGAAACATTCCAAATAATAGGTCCTCCAACACTTATTTCCTCTACTCCTGGACACAGTTACACACCCCTCCCTCACCGAACCCAATCCAGTCCTTCCTAGCTCACCTTCACTAGCCACAGTCCCAGGCCTCCCAACCTTGGACATGCAATTCCAGTGAAGGTAATTAATAACATAAAGAATCCAAATTCAAAGCATTATTTTTACTGACTTAGGATGTAATCTATGGCAATTTTGAAGAAAAGTCTCTATTATGTTTTACTAAGTTATAAATTTGATTTCTAAAGTATATACCAAGATTGGAGAGAAAAATCTAGGGGGAGTAAATCATATCACATAATTTAAAATTCCCTTTAAATCACTGCCTTAAAGGAAAAGTCTAGATAACTCAATTATATCAAAATATATGAATTTTTTAAAAAGAAAAACAGCATTTACCTGGGACTGTATTTGTACTTGCATCTTGACTTCCTATAGCTTTCTTTTTCACAGAGGCCATGAAATGCAATCCAGCTGAAGTATTATCATCTTGTAGCATTTCTTAAATATAACAAAACATTGGAAGTAATCATTGAGAAGCTAACATATTACCAGGAGCCCAACAGCACAGTACCTAACTCAATGGAAGTAAAATATGAGGTGTCAGGATGTTATTAAAATTTTTTTTTTGAGACGGAGTCTGGCTCTGTTGCCCAGGCTGGAGTGCAGTGGTGTGATCTCAGCTCACTGCAACCTCTGCCTCCCGGGTTCAAGTGATTCTCCTGCCTCAGCCTCCCGAGTAGCTGGGATTACAGGTGCCCGCCACCATGCCTGGCTAATTTTTGTATTTTTAGTAGAGACGGGGTTTAAGCCATTTTGGCCAGGCTGGTCTCAAACTCCTGACCTCAAGTGATCCACCCGCCTCGGCCTCCCACAAGTGCTGGATTACAGGCATGGGCCACCATGCCCAGCCTAAAATGGGCTTTCTGAATGAAGTGTTATGTAAGTTGAATTTCAAAGACATGGTAGAATCAAAATCAAAACTGTTGAGGACTCTGTATGTCCAGCTTAGAAACCTAGATATTCTTCTGGGAATGAAGATCCAGTAGAAGCTGTTAAGCAGAGAAATGATACGGTCAGATTCATATTCTAGGAAAACAATCTAGCCAGTGTGTGGAAAATAGGTTTGAGTGGATATACCTAGTAATGGTGAGGGATGGGAAAACAGGATAAATTTAAGAATTACAAAGGAAGCAAAATAGGTAAAAATTGGTTATTGACTGGACAAAAGGGAAGACAGAATTCATAATCACGTGTTTCTGGCTTAGGCTGATATCAACACAAATGGAGAAAGAGAATATAGGAGGAAAAAACAGTCAGGGCAGAGAAGAAATAATGAATTCAGAATTCACATGGTGTATCTGAGGTAATTTCTACGCAAGTAGAAAAACTCAAGAGGAAAGAGAACCAAAATCCAAAGTCTACTGTGAGAGTTTGTGTTTACATGTGGATTTCTCTGGGAGATCACCCAGGAAGACTAGGTAGAATAAGACAGTATCAATTATGGAGCATTGCGGTATAATGAAAAATATATATTTGGTCTACAAAGACCCAGTTTCTTGCACACAGGTCCTCAGAATCTTGGGATTTCCTGATAGGAGTGTCTGTTATTTCTAACGAGCCCCTTTTGATCACACCTAAGTATATGCTAGAGGTGTCTCTTCACAAGCCCCTAGATGGCTTTAGCATAGGAACCAACCTAGTCACCAGAGGAACCAACCACATGATGAGAGGGTTAAAATGATCAGCCCCCAATTCACCCATCCTACTGCCACATCTGGGAAAGAGAAGGGGCTGGAGATTGAGCTCAATCACAATGGCCAGTAATTCAATCAATTATACCTATGTACTGAAAAGTCAATAAAAATCCTGAAGCAAACAGGTTAAGAGCGATTCCAGGTTGGTGAATACATGGATGTGCTAGGAGAGTGGCCATCCCAGAGAGGGCACGGAAGCCCTGTGCTGCCCAACCCCACCACTGCCTTGCCCTGTGCATCTCTTCCATTTGGCTGTTCCTGAGTTGTATCCTTTATAATAAAATTGTAATCATAAGTAAAGTGCTTTCCCAATTTCTGTGGGTTTTCTAGTCAATTACCAAACCTGAGTTGAGGGGGGTAGAGTATAAGAACCCTTGAATTTGTAGTCAGCTGGGCAGAAATGTAGGTAGCCTCATTTTCATATTGTACATATTTCTAAAAAGCTAATTTTAACTCTAAACTTAGACATTACATTAATCATACACATACATACCAAAAGGAATGTCGAAGTCATCCAAAGAATGGGAACCACAATGTTCTTCTTGTTCCTAAATGAATTCCCACAGGATTAATCTATGATTAACTCAAAGACGTGTATTATTTTGTAAAAAAAATACTCAATAGCTATGAAGATTGAATTCTCATGTATAGGTTCAATTTCCATCATTCTAGGCATAATTATTCCATCAAATTATTTACTCTATTGAAGTAACTCTACAAATGAGTTAAGAAAATTTATAAGCCAAACAATAAAAAAGCATTACCAATTTAATGTAAGGTTCCTAGGTTACCACGTGCAACTCTCTCCTACAGAGTAGCTTTGATAATACTCAAATAGTATACCATCCTGTCAAAAATCTTTCATGGACTCAACAAACAGTTGTACTAAGTGCCTCTAGACATGCTCTTGAGGACTGACTGAAAAAGCATGCCTTTTAAAAATCAATGTAAACAAAACTATTAATACATTTCTCTTTATTTAATCTGTTGTTGCAAAAATAGTTAGACAGTCACCAAACACAGAGGTATATTTTAAAAGACCTGACTTAACACTGGGCATGATAGCTAACACCTATAATCCAAGTGTTTCAGGAGGTTGAGGTAGAAGGATCACTTGAGGTCAGGAGTCGGAGACCAGCCTGGGCAACATAGCAAGGTCCCACCTCTCAAAAAAATATTTTTTAATTAGCTGGGCATGGTGGCACACATCTATAGTCCCAGCTACTTGGGAGGCTGAAGCAGAAGGACTGCCCAAGCCCAAGAGGTAGGGGCTGCAGTGAGCTATATTTGTGCCACTGCACTACAGCCTGGGCAACAGAGCAATACCCTATCTCTAAAAAATAATAATAAATTAAATTTTTAAAAAGAATTTGACTTAAAATAGAGTTTACACAACAAACCTGTTTAGGAAGTCCTAGAGGAATCTCATAGAAAGGTGAAACTGTATTAGGAGAAGCCCAAATAACGTAACATATATGTTAAGATGTCATAGAAATAAGCAAAGGGTAATTTCAAATGTAAAAAAAGCCACACAGGCAGATGCTCTAAACTGCAGTTTTTGATGTACCATCAAGTTGCTTTTCACATTCAGAACTCTATGTCTACTGCTCTGTGGAGGGAGGCAGCAGGGACTGATATACTGAATGATATAAAGATCCTCCTAATCACAATCAGAAGCTCCCAGCAATCAGACTAGATAAACCACAAAGACATACCAAACTCAGTGTACATGCACACCAGGGAAGAATCAATAGCAGTTTTTCTATACCTTGGGTTTCTTAATGATTTCTGAATTATCGTTATTAATTATGGAATTCTCCGGTCGAAAAGTCACATTTGGTTTTCTCCTCAATTTCTCAGATTTTTTTTCTTGCAGCTCTTTCTCAGCTCTTCTCCTTTGCCTGTTAAACATAATAGCATAAAACATACTTTTACAATTATAGCAATATTTGCTTTTCATTTATCATGCTATATAGGGATACAGTTAACAAAATTATGTTCATAAATTCTTTTCAATAGCATTTAATTAAATTAGCAAGACATTCTGCAAATACAAGCAAATATAAGCAAAACACCAAATATGAAATTTATTTCTGTTAGAACCTCTAATACTGAACTGACTATTCTATGTTAGTCACTGGAATCTAAGGACAGGGTTACACATCTTAGATAATTATTAAACTCTCTTTTCTGTGGATTTGCAGTCGGTGCCAGAAACCCTATCAGATACCTCCATTAGTCTATTTGAAGACATTAAGCACACTTAGTCACCTCAGCAAAATCACAGCAAGGAGGAAAGAGGTCTCAAAACGCTAAGGGGAAGACTAAATTGGAAGAGGGAATAGATGGAAACAAGAAGACCATTTCTGGAAAGAGAGCACTAGTAACAGATTTTACAGTCTGATAAATGTGAAAATTTTAAACTATTTTCCAGACTTAGTAATAATCTACCAATCAATACACATGGTAAAACACTACAGTAAATGCTCTTCACTAGAAGTTATAGCCTTGCTTTTCACATACACATTTCTTAGTGCCCTGAAACAATTTACATCACCTACCCTCCTGCTTACTGTAAGAGTCTGAAGAATATGGTAAGATGATTGGTTCAAAGTATTGGACGATACAGTAGTCCCCCCTTATCCATGGTTTCACTTTCCAAGGTTTCAATTTATCAGAGTTCAACCATGGTTCGAAAATAGATGAGTTCAGTGAAATAAGATATTTTGAGAGACAGAGGGAAAGAGATCACATTCACATAACTTGCCTTACAATATAGTTATAATTGTTATATTTTATTACTAGTTATTGTGCATTGCTTACTGTGCCTAATCTATAACTTAAACTTTATCATTGGTATGTATGTATAGAAAAAAACAAAATATATAATAGGGTTCAGTACTATCTGCATTTCAGGTATCCACTGAAGGTCTTGGCATGTATTCCTGGGAATAAGGGAGGACTACTGCATATGGGATATTGTACCAAATATTTGAGAAGCAAATGATGACTGTTCATTCTACTATAGACACTGTAACAGAATCCTCCAGTCTACGAATGGTAGGAAAGAATTCCTTAATACGATGGGAAAATATTATAGTATTTGTCTCACAAAATAGGGATTTTTCTCACATAAAATATGTTCAGATACATGACACTTGAAAACTGAATGTGCAATTGTGTATAGCCTAGGAGACTGAACCAGATTACCATGTGATTTTAAATAATAATGAACTTGCTGATATATGATATTATTAAATAAAATTTCACTTAAATCTTGCCTTTTTTTACTGTCCTTTCCTTGTCTTACTTCAGGTGGTTCTATTTTGACCTTTAGAAGTTGAAGGTGTCCAGCATCACCTTGTTCAAATAAATTATGTGTTAGTTTCTGTTGGCTTTGTTTAAACGCAATGAGGTTTTCAAGTGGGATAAGTTGTGTTTTTTTGCACTACAAGAAAGAAACAAAGCATGGGAATGACAAACTGCAAACTCAATTATGTAATATTTTAACAAAAGACTGATGAAAAATGCATTTCTTTAAACTGTGCGACAGAACAAATTAAATATAACAAACTGATTTAAACTGGCAATATGAGCATACGTATCTTAGAGAAAAAGTGATTTAAAGTGTTGAAAGTTTCAAATGGGTCACCTTATTTCAGAAATTAAGCTAGAAGTTCTCACCTTCCTAATTTCATTCCCATATTAAAAATCTTTCCTCTGGTCAGGCGCGGTGGCTCACGCCTGTAATCCCAGCACTTTGGGAGGTCGAGGCAGGCGGATCACAAGGTCAGGAGTTCGAGAACAGCCTGGCCAACATGGTGGAACCCTGTCTCTACTAAATATACAAAAAATTAGCCAGGCATGGTGATGCATGCCTGTAATCCCAGCTACTTGGGAGGCTGAGGCAGGAGAATCACTTGAATCCGGGAGGCAGAGGTTGCAGTGAGCTGAGATTACGCCATTACACTCCAGCCTGGTGACAGGGTGAGGCTCTATCTCATATTTAAAAAAACCAAATAAAAAACCAAGAAAAAAAACCTTTCGTCTTATAAATGAAATTATATAATGTCCAGCATTTAACTTAAAATTATTTGGAACAGGGAAGATGCAGAGGCACGAAGACCACAGATAGAAAAGACCAGCAATATGCTGAAAATCCCTGAAGCCTTGGGAATTGAATGGTAAAAACTTGGGGTTCTTCTTCGGTTCATGTTATCTTCAGAAGAAAAGGAAGCATGGTTAAGTATTTTTTCTAAGGAATAACCGTTTGTTTTCCCAGTACCATCTTCAAATCAAAAAAGTACACCTGAGAATGTATTACTCAATTATCTCCCTAAGATAGTACTGCTCTCCTCAAAACTAGAGCCTAAACCATTTTAATTTCATAAATCAAAAGTTATACTTCTAAAGAGGACTTGGTGGGTCTATAAAACTACCATTTTAATATATGTGCTACTAATCACAGATCTGGGTCTATTTAACAAATTTAACCTGTCAAAGATTTGAAGATCATACAATAATTGCTAGGAACCTCAAACAATATGTGTGTTCACTTGCTCTCCTCTCTACACGCACATAAACAAAAGCATCTGGTAATTTTTTTGCCTTTTTTTTCCGCGTGTTTAAATCTTACACAAAGTACCTGGTAATTTTACTGCTTATTTCTTTCTAGAGCAGCAGAAATATCTACGAAAGAGTCTAGTAAACTCCAGTATTGATAGAAAGACCTAAAACCTTTAAAATACACAATTTTTAAAAAATAGAGACAGTTTCTCCCTATGTTACCCAGGCTGGTCTCAAACTCCTGGGATCAAGGGATCCTCCCATCTTGGCCTCCCAAAGTACTGGGATTATAGGCATAAGCCACCATGCCCAGCTACAATCATTATTTTAAACCTAATTTTTATATGCTATTTTCTATAACAAGCATTTTATGTACAAGAGCTTTTCACTGACCATATGGTACTTATGGTATTAAAAAAACGCAGGACACTGCTTTTGCATTACTATACAAAAATTCATTACCGTATTTTCTGGGGACAAACGTGGATGAAGTAATGACAATCTTGGGTATTTTCTTTCTTCTGCTATAGGTTGGATAGGTGTTGAGGGAACTGTAATAGATGCTCTTGAGGTTGATGGAAACATATTAGGAGGTTTAAGTGGCAGGTATAGTAACGGAAGTCCAAAGGAATGGTGAGGAGATATCTCAAGGGGCCCTGGCTTAACATCAAATAGTTTTTCTGGTTTTATAAACACTGAAGAGTCCTGTGGAGGTGTCAGATTTTCTTGTCCAACATATTGATCCAAGTTTACATGCTTAGGAATTTCTGTAATTACAGTTTCTGCCCATGTCTTCTGCTTAACTTCTTTTTTTTTGGTTTCAGTATTATACTGGCTTACATTCAAATGGGATGCTGGAGGAGTTTGTGCTACTCTCTGTGGCAGAGCAGGTTGGAAGGAGTCAGATAATCCCCAAGCCTCTCTTGGTTGTGGCAGAGGCCTGAAGGGAACTTGTGGAATACTTCCTGCATGTAAGAAAAGGGGCTTGAATTCTTGTTTAGGCTTAAACTGAAGCAAAGGAAAGCCATCACCAAGACTAAATGTTTTTGCATGTGGGATAAGTCTAGGTGCCTTCTGAACAACAGAAGGTGTGGACAAAAGGCAGAGGTGAGCATTTCCAGCAGGAGCTGGATAAAAAGAAGTGGATGGTAAGTTTTGAGATGATGGAATTGGTCCTCTTTTCTGGGGCTGGCCATTTAATTGACATAAAGGAATGCTCCCATGTAGAACATTCTGGAAGAGAAAAAAGATATTATGTAAGTTTAGAATATATTAGAAATTCCTTACTTTGTAAATGGCATTCAGTATGTTTTGCAGCGGGTAGAATGTAGTAACTGCTTAAAAAAAAAAAAAAAGTATTTACTCAACAAAAACAAAAAACACGACGACTATTGAACTACTCAGGACATTATTATTATTATTATTATTATTATTATTTTCTGAGACAGAGTCTTGCTCTGTCACCCAGGCTGGAGTGTAGTGACATGACTTCGGCTCACTGCAATCTCCACCTCATGAGTTCAAGCAATTCTCCCGCCTCAGCCTCCTGAATAACTGGGATTACAGGCATGCACCACCACACCCGGCTAACTTTTGTATTTTTAGTAGAGCTAGAGTTTCACCATATTGGCCAGGCTGCTCTCGAACTCCCAACCTCAGGTGCGGCCTGCCATAGTGCTGGGACATGAGCCAACAGGTCCAGCCATTAAAAGTATTTTTACATACATTACCTGTACATTTCCAGTACTATTTTGACCAGATGGGATAGTTCTTTCATGGCAGTGTGGGCTGTTCTTGCGAGGCTCTCTGGTGTTCTCTCCCATTGACTGTGGCTTAACAAAAAATCTCTCCTTAAGATTTTTGTTGCTGTCTTCAACATCACCACATCCTCTTAGATTTGATTCTTGGCTTCCCCCTAAATGCACAGACTGGGACTGCTGTACCAGTTGTTGTATATCTGGGAGATTAGCAAAGGATGATCCTACTATTTGCATTAGGCTCATGAAGTTGATCTGTTGCAGCTTGAATAAAACAAAAATTGAAGTAATATCTTAAAATATAACAAAAAACTAAGAAATCAACATAATCATACGACTACTCTACAATAGTCACACCTTTGTCTTAGTATCTATGAGAATCATGAATGCTGAGCAGGAGGCATAGTCAGTGAATTTTTTTTTTTTTTTAAGGGAAAAGAAAAATGATAACTTCCTGTCAACCAGGCATATGAATACTCACTTGCAAATGAAACTTGGAACTATTTGTAAACAGTTTACAGTATTCAGTTTCCATAAACATCCCAGGGATCAAAGGAGTGGGATAAAGACAGATTCCCAGAATAGGCCAGGCGCAGTGGCTCACGCCTATAATCTCAGCACTTTGGGAGGCTGCAGAGGGCGGATCACAAGGTCAAGAGATTGAGACCATCCTGGCCAACATGATGAAACCCCATCTCTACTAAAAATACAAAAATTAGCTGGGTGTGGTGGCACGCACCTATAGTCCCAGCTACTCGGGAAGCTGAGGCAGGAGAATCGCTTGAACCAGGGAGGTAAGGTTGCAGTGAGCCGAGATCATGCCACTGCACTCCAGCCTGGTGACAGAGTGAGATTCTGTCTCTAAAAAAAAAAAAAAAAAAAAAAAAAGACAGATTCCCAGAATAAGTATATTTTGAACAGTTTTCAGGAATGAGCAGAAAGTAGTACACAGGTGAAGAGCAAGGAATTCCCTTGGAAAGGCTGATTAGGTGAAAGAAAAGTCAGACACCAGTTGTCCCCAAACTATGCTGCACATTACAATCACCTGAGAAGTATCTATAAGTCCCGATGACCAGGTCACCCTATCAATAACATCGCAATGTCTGGGGATGGGAACCAGCATCTGTATTCATTAAGACGACCAGGTTATTTCAATGTCCAGAAAATCTTGGGAAGCACTAGCACAGACATTGGCTTAGCAGGAACAGGCAATTTACAGCAGGGATAATGAAAAGATAGGCTAGTGTAGAAGTTCTCAAACTTCGGCATGCACCAGAATTACCTGGAGGACTTGAACCACTCTGCTGATCCCTATCCCAAGTTTCTGATTCAGTGGGTCTAGGATCGGGGCCTGAGAATTTGTATTTCCAAGGTCTAAGTGATGCTGATACTACTCATCCAGGCATCATACTTTGAGAACCACTAGACTTGTCAAAGTAAGGCAGGAAAGGAGGGAAGGTAAAGACTTCAAAGTGAAGTTTTCGAAGGCCAACAGAAAAATTTGCATTTGATAGAACAAACCAATAGGGAAACAGTGCAGGTTTTTAAAAATGCAGTTTTCTTTTAATTATTTTAAAGCAAATACACACAGGAAAAAACAGAAATTTTAAAAATAAAATAAATATCATTCATAATCCTAGCCTCAAAAATAATAAGCATTGACATTTTAGTATATTTCCTTTCTCTTGCTTACTATCTATCTATCTATCTATCTATCTATCTATCTATCTATCTATTCATTCTATCTAAAAGACAAGGTCTCACCATGGTACCCAGGCTGGAGTGCAGTGGACTGATCACAGCCCACTGTAACCTCAAATTCCTGGGCTCAAAGCATCCTCCCACCTCAGCCTGCCGAGTAGCTGAGACTATAGGAATGTGCTACTATGCCTGGATAATGGTTTGCTTTTTGGGTGTTTTGTTTGTTTGTTTGTTTGTTTGTTTTGTAGAGACGAGGTCTTGCTATGTTGCCCAGGCTGGTCTCAAACTCCTAGCCTCAAGCAATCCTCCCACCTCAGCCACCCAAAGCACTAGGATTACAGGTGTGAGCCACCTCTTATAAAATTTAAAAATACAAAGAGCCTGTCTTCTTTATATTTTTAAAACAAGATTGATATAATATATTATACAAATTCCTGAAGTTTACTGAAGATTTTTAAACAGGTGACTAATATTATTAAAATAATACCTGAAGAAAGTATCCTAGAAAATGCAAATAGATGACAATGGAAGTATGAAACTAAGAATCTAAGGTTACCCACTGCTACAGAAATAGCAAGTGACTGTACTGACATATAGTATCGGCAAAAAATTCAAGAGGGCATAGTAAAACACTGGGTAAGGGTTGTGAAAGAAGGCAAAGATGACTTTTGAAGATAGTGATTCTTGATCTTTTGTGTGCATCAGAATTATCTGGAGAACTTGTTAAATATATAGGACAGTGACCAGTAAAGTCCCCAAGTAATCCATCTAACAGTTTGAGAGATGGCTCTAAAACATTAAACTGGTAGAATAGGTGGTGCTACTAAACAGAAAAAGAAAAGAAGGGACTAGGGAAAATAAGAATAAAATCAGTTTCAGTAAGTTTCATGGGACAGGGGGACATGCTGAACAACTACTCTCATCAAGCCCCGTAAGTTCAAAGAGAAAATTAGTACAGCCGGTGCAGTAGCTCACACCTGTAATTCTAGCACTTTGGGAGGCCGAGGCGGGCAATCACCTGAGGTCAGGAGTTTAAGACCAGCCCCGCCAACATGGTGAAACTCCATCTCTACTAAAAATATAAAAATTAGCCAGGCAAGGTGGCGCATACCGATAATCCCAGCTACTCAGGAGGCTGAGGCAGGAGACGCTTGAACCTGGGAGGCAGAGGTTGCAGTGAGCCGAGATCGCGCAACTGCACTCCAGCCTGGGTGACAGAGTGAGACTCTGTCTCAAAAAATAAAAAAAATTTTTTTTTTTTTTGAGACGGAGTCTCGCTCTGTCGCCCAGATTGGAGTGCCGTGGCCGGATCTCAGCTCACTGCAAGCTCTGCCTCCCGGATTCACGCCATTCTCCTGCCTCAGTGCCGAGAATCATCAATATGATGGTATATATTACATCACATAAAAGGATATGGAAGTGAATGCAGGAAAAATGAGCAAGGGTTTAGATCTGAGGGAAACTAATGTTTCTAAAAAGGTAAATAATTAACCATTGTTGGTAAACATTAAAAAAGGATAGCCAGGTATGATGAAAAGTCAAAGTGAACAGTAATTTGAAATGCAGCTGACAGTTTCAACTCAAGTACAAGAAATATGGATAAGAAATATGTGATAGTGTCAGCTGGAAAATAAGCCTTGGATACTTCTCAGTAGGAGCCCACTGATCTGGTTTGATTACTCCCCACCTCACTTTTGTAAGCAGCTGCATCCCAAAGAGCTCAGTAAAAAGAAGTCATTGTGAGAAGTAGGTAGCTTAGCCTAGACCTCTAGGCCCTAGAGTTATGAACTTTTTTTTTCCTAGTAGAGTTGGCGGTCTCACTATGTTGCCCAAGCTGGTTTCAAACTCCTGGCCTCAAGCAATCCTCCTACCTTGACCTCCCAAAGTGCTGGGATTACAAATGTGAGCCACAGAGCCCAATCAGTTACAAACATTTGAATGAAAAGTACCCAAAGCAGAGAAAGGCTTGTGATATAATTTTAACTTGTCAATTTCTGGAAATCTGTTAATATTTTAGAACCCTACATGTACACTATGTGTAGATTTACTTATATAGAGATGTGCTTACCTGAACTAATTTAAACATTTCATCTTGGAGCATCTGCCTAACGGACTCTGAACAATCTGGTAACTGAGCCCTGCATTCATTTCTCTGGGTCTTCTGAGGTGTTGGAACAGGTGGTTGTGAAGCAACACTGACTCCATTTGATGATATCAGAGGTAGAACTGAGGAAGATTTGTCTTTATATGTAGAAATCTGTGCACTATGTGGAAAGCATTTAAATAAAAAACATGCATTAATTGACAAAAAACAAACTGAATGTCTATGATCTGAATATTCTGATCCCACTTTTGTCTTCCAATTTAAAGGGTATTCTGGTAGTTTTCTAGAAATTTAAACCCTAAAGCCTTTCTCTCTAGTGCCCGTTAGCCCCCAGACATATTCGTCATCAGCTCAATTTTCATCTTTATTAAGGGACTGTCTAGTCAGTGATGAGCTCCTTCATAGGGTGTTGCAAACCCAAGAGCTGACATGTATTTTACTTGCCTGGTCCCTGTGGACATCTAAATTTCAGACCTGTGGAATCATTCTAACTGTACAGACTTCATAATTTGTAATTTTGTTTAGAAATATGTTTTTGACTAAAATTAATGAACCAGCATAGAGTTAAGAAAACTAGGGAAAAAATAGGATTAAAAAATTTAATTCTAGGATCAGTAGAGAAAACTACTGTTTATTATCATTAAATGTGAAACAACAGTACTGTGAACATTTCATTTCCAAGCAAACCTCAGAGTTTAAATGTATCATAAATCCTAATAAAAATGCTTATTTACAAACAAAAATTAAGGATCAAAGCAAGGTGTTTAGCTGTTTTTTTTTTTTTAAACAAAATGACTGTTGGGGAATTGACTATCTCAAACAAATGACTCATAACAAAATGACTATCTCAAACATAGCAGATACTCAAAGTTTTCTACATTTTATAAACTAAGCAACAGAGCAGGCAATTATCAGATTCAAATAGATCATTATTTCCAAAAAATAAAAGAACATATTAAATTTCATATAGACTTATTTAGGTTTACGCTCATTCCCATTTGGCAATTATATTTGCCTTTTACTGAGCATCTAACACACCCAATAAAAAGCTTTATTTGGCAAATTCACAAAAAATAGTCATTACAGGCCAGGCGCGGTGGCTCAAGCCTATAATCCCAGCACTTTGGGAGGCCAAGACGGATGGATCACGAGGTCAGGAGATCGAGACCATCCTGGCTAACATGGTGAAACCCCGTCTCTACTAAAAAATACAAAAAAAAAACTAGCCGGGCAAGGTGGCGGGCGCCTGTAGTCCCAGCTACTCGGGAGGCTGAGGCAGGAGAATGGCGTGAACCCGGGAGGTGGAGCTTGCAGTGAGCTGAGATCCGGCCACTGCACTCCAGCCTGGGCGACAGAGCAACACTCCGTCCAAAAAAAAAAAAAAAGAAAATTGGCATTACAATAGATCCGCCTTTTCTTTTTTTGCCAAAGTGAAAGCTTTGAGTGTTGCTCCTTGAGAATCATGTTTCTCACAGCTGCTACCAGCCTCCACTGTCCCCAGCTTTCTTAGCTGGGTGACGAGCGAGTTAGTTGCCCAGTGACAGGGATCTGGAATCTAAAGAGTGAGCTGGAGACAAAGAAGGTTTAGGAGGCACCCTGTGGGGACTGGGTTCCTGCAGTGTAATGGAAGAGGGCATGGGTTTCAGGCTGGCTCCTCTTCAGGCATTCCTAGTAAAGCCACATGGGGCTCTAGGGCTGTAGAGGTCCCCTTGGGCACAGGGTGGGTGCATTCATGATTGCACAAGTCACTGGCACTCAAGAAGGCCTTGGGACAGTAGGGGCAGGTGTAGGGGTAAATTGAGCTGTAGGTACAGCTGGATGGCACAGCCCAGCCCAGTCTCAGAAGCTCTTTAAACTGAGTATAATGAAAGGGCCGGATATGGGTGTGAGCACTCATGCAGACACAACAATATCTTGTGAAGGTCTCCTTGCACAAACAGATTTGCCCATTTTAAAACAACTTTATTGGGCTTTGCTTTCAACAGGTCTCAAGGAGATTGATTCTAACTATGAAAATTTTTTTCTGAGGTAAAGCTGTGCTATATTTTCCTCCTATTTCGGCAAGACTTCTAAACACTAAGCACTCTGTTCAAAAGAACTGGATGAATCTGTTCTATGAGAGAATTAAAAGCATTTCAAACACTGTAAGAAATCACTTAGAAGCTGAAAATGAGCAACAACTTCATCTTTCAATAATATATCACTACTTTTTTTCAGAAAAGACTGTTCTAACATAGTTCCTGTATAACTTTAAAATACAATCGCTAGTGGAAACTCAGTAAAGATGTCAGATATGCATGCTTATGCTGCTCTTTCAGTGTTTTATGTTGCTTTTATTTTCTTAGTTTTTAGTCAAAATGCAACAATTGTTTCAAAAATGGTACAGTTGGCATATTTTCACTCTGATTTGTAAAACACAACTATTTTTAAATGGTATAGTAGGCAAAACTTCTTACCTAGAAATGTCCGAACTTGTATCTACTTGCGTTGATTGAGGAGCGGTATGCTCAGGATGTGAAAAGGCTTCGATCATACTATCAATAAAAATTAATAGGTGATTAGGAAGCAAGATATTCTTTGCATTATCTAAGGTACAAGTGATCTGTGCTCAGCCATCTAAGAGTCTAAACATCCTCTAATCTTCTACAATGTTTAGCTCATAATTACAATCTGTTTACATTTGTCTCCATAGCAATTAGTAACAGACCTAAGCAAAAGCAAAAAAAATATGTCTGGATGACTTAAAACACCACTTAAATACTGCTGACTGCTCAGCAATGAAAACAACAGAACCCAAAATGAGGGGACATGAGGTTAGCTAAGACCCAAATTTCACCTATAGAAGAGGCAGACACTTTGCTCAGAACACTAGAGCCCACTGACACATTTGAAACTGTAAAGAGGCTGGGCATGATGGCTCACGCCTGTGATCCCAGCACTGTGGGAGGCCGAGGCAGATGGATCTCCTGAGCTCAGGAGTTTGAGACCAGCCTGGGTGACATGGTGAATCCCATCTTTACGAGAAATACAAAAAAATTAACTAGGCGTGGTGGTGCGCACCTGCAGTCCCAGCTACTCAGGAGGCTGGGGCAGGAGGATGGCTTGATCCTGGGAGGTGGAGGTTGCAGTGAGCCAAGATTGCACCACTGCACTCTACCCTGGGCAACAGAGCAAGACCGTGTTTCCGAAAAACAACAACAACAACAAAAAAGAAACTGTAAAGTTTAGTATTTGTCTTATCTCTCTCTTTTCTTGGGTAATTTTCCTAAGGAATAGTTTTTATGAATAGAGGTATCTAAATTACTTGTAAAGGCACATAGTATTAAATATATTCTTTGTAATTGTCCACAGAAAACCTAACAAAATTTGTATACTGAAAAGAAAAAGGAAATCTAATTATGTTGCCTTTTTTTTTTTTTTGAAACGGAGTCTTGCTCTGTCGCTCAGGCTGGAGTGCAATGGCATGATCTTGGCTCACTGCAAGCTCCGCCTCCCCGGTTCACGCCATTTTCCTGCCTCAGCCTCCCGAGTAGCTGGAACTATAGGCACCCACCACCACGTCCAGCTAGTTTTTTATATTTTTAGTAGAGACAGGGTTTCACCGTGTTAGCCAGGACGGTCTCGATCTCTTGATCTCATGATCCACCCGCCTTGGCCTCCCAAAATGCTGAGATTACAGGCATGAGCCACCGCACCCGGCCATGTTGCCTTTCTTATCTAAGGGAATTCTAAAATTCTAGAACTTCTAAAATTCTAAAGATTTAGAAATCATGTCCAAACTGCAAAACATGAAAACTGCCTTCAGCTCTCCTTGAAGCAATAAGCTAGCCGGCAGTGTAAGTGTACATCATAGCCCTAATGAATAGTGTATAGTAATCACGACAGTGAAAGATTTTATACATACATAAAATAATTCATAATGGTTCTTTATTTGATTCAATAAATATGGAATAAGTATGAAAATTGGTTCCCTAATTAGCAGCTAAATAAGCTTTGGCCCATTTACAGCTTTATTTTGATAAGGCTGATAGTGATGAGAGAACAAAAGGCATTTTAGAGATCATTATTTATTTTGCTCTATCAATACACAGAAGTATAACATTTACCAAAAATCATTTTACCATAACTATAAGCTGAAGTTACAGTTTCAGTAGAAACACAATACCACCCTAAATCATGTATTGTAAATTATGAAGGAAAAAAGTTGAAAGCTTCACTGAAGTAACCAGAGACAATCACTGTCATACTTTTTTCCCCCTTACCCTTTCTGTTCAGTCGATTTTTCCTCCATATTTGTCTCCAGTGGTTCTTCCCTTTGACACTGAACCTCTTCTGTGAACTCCTTTTAAAATTGATAGCATGCAAAAAGAAAACAGGTAAAACAAATAGGTATTACTGTCTTGAGTATTTTCAGTCTCATATTAGCCGCTTAACCAGAGTAACAATAGTCTACAAGCAAGTGAGAAATCACACAGTAAAATGTACTCCCAGTCCTGCTCTGACCAAATCTTTATACTGTGTGAACTGCCTCCAGTCTGTCACACTGGGCTATTGAGCATGCTAAGTTACAAAGACAAGACTGTGTCAATAGACTAACACACTGTAAATTATATACATATAACACTACATGATTATTCATTTCCCTGCAAAAACAACTATAAAACCAGGAAAAATGAATCCATTTTAAAAGAATTGTTACAAGGCAGGTGGATCACTTGAGGTCAGGAGGTCAAGATCAGCCTGGCCAACATGGTGAAACTCTATCTCTACAAAAATTACAAAAAATTAGTCAGGCATGGTGCCGCATGCCTGTAGTCCCAGCTACTTGGGAGGCTGAGGCAGAATTGCTTAAACCTGGGAGGCTGAAGCTGCAGTTAGCCAAGATCACACCACTACACTTCAGCCTGGGCAACAGAGCAAGACTGTCTCAAACATAAAAATAATAATAAAAAAGAACTGTTACAACAGATAGGGCACAGTGGCTCACACCTGTAATTTCAGCACTTTGAGAGGCTGAGGCTAGGAGTTCAGGACCAGCCTAAGCAACATAGCAAAGCCCAGTCTCTACAAAAAAATGTTTTTTTAAAAAATTAGCTGGGCATAGTGGTGCGCACCTATAGGACGCATCAACTTGGGAGGCTGAGGCAAGAAGATGACTTTATTCCAGGAATTCCAGGCTGCAGTGAGCCACGATTGTGCCACTGCACTCCAGCTTGGGCAAAAGAGCAAGACTCTCATCTCAAAAAAAAAAAAACAAAAAACAAAAAACAAAAAACAGAACTGTTACAATAATTGGAAATGTCTATGTTCCCCCTGGAAATTCAATGTATAGAGTTTTGAGAAAAATAATACCAAAAGCATATATATGTATAAAAAGTACAGCTGAAATATACTTTTTAATTTTTTTTTTTTTAAGACAGGGTCTCACTCTGTTGCCCAGGCTGGAATGTACTAGCACAATACAGCTCACTACAGCCTCAAACTCCTGAAGTCAAATGATCCTCCCACCTCAGCCTTCCAAGTAGCTGAGACTACTACAGGCACATGCCACCATGCCTGGCTATTTTTTAATTTTTCGTAGAGATGGAGCCTTGTTCTCTTGAGCAGGCTGGTCCAAAACTCCTGGGCTCAAGCAATCCTCCCGCCTCAGCCTCCCAAAGTGCAGGGATTACAGGTATCAGTTGCCATGCTTGGCCATACTTCCATACTTTTTAAATAAAGGACACGTTTGCTATTCTTGATTAAATAAATTTGCTGAAGCAGTTTATGGCATGAAAATTTCATTGCCTGAAATTATTGGACATGTTACTATACTGTACTAGAATTTCAGGGAAAGAAAAATGCCACACAGCATGGCTATATTCTACAACCCATAGTGCATTTTTAAGAGGTAGCCTTGCTTTGATATATTTAATAACAATGAATAAAAGCATGTATAATTTAAACACTACACAAAATGAAAGATGAATAATTGTATCCACTATTTATTGACTTACTTCTTCTAACTGCTGTGGTAAAGTCACCATGCAAATGCCAAGATTGGGACTTCTGAAACCTCCAACAGATTCTTCAATGTCTTCTAGCGATAAGTGAAGATGAAGAGAAAACTGATCATTAAAAAAATTAAACTATTGACTTTTTAGGGGGCTCAGGGAATATTACCAGAAACAATATAATGACAGAAATATTTTCTATCCTTTTTATAAAGACAGTCTTTGAAAACACCTGGAGTCTATTCCATCTTCATCAGGTAAATTCCAGATAAGCCTTGAGAGGCCTTATTATTCAGTATGTTTAACTCCATGTAGTGCTCTGAGAGTTTCTGTTTTAAGGAAGACTGCTGGGGAGAGGTTTGTAGAGTTGCTTCACAGAAATAAAGAGACCATAATTATTACATAAGCAGCACAACAGGCCCAACAATTGTAAAAGAGCACCAACGTAAAAATACCTTAGATCTTCTTGGTTTTATCAAAACCAAAATTAGAGTTAGTATGTTCAATGTTTCATAAATATTTAATTCTCTTAATTTTTTATTTTAGGCTCCTGTAAACACACTTATGTTGAAGACTAAATAAGTTATCTCAGATAATATTATTTACCAATTTCAAATTAATAAAGCCAAAAAAATAGATTATCTAAATAAACTGACCTTCATAGTCTGATACGTGCATATCCATTTCCTCTTTTGTAAATGCTTGTACTTCTAAAAGATTCTCATCAATATCTATAAATTCTTTTTTAGTATTATGAATGACGGAAATAATCTCAACATTGATTTCTTTTATATCAGGATTTTTTGCTTCAGCTGGCATTCTACTGAAAAAAATGCAGCAACTAAAATTACAACTATTCTTGGAGATAAAGAGCTACTTTATATTTAATTCAGTTTTTGTTTTTGTTTTTTTTTTTTTGAGATGGAGTCTCACTCTGCCGCCCAGGCTGGAGTGCAATGGTGCAATCTCGACTTAATTCAGTTTTTTAAAAACAAAGAACAAACTTTGGTTTTATATTTATAAAATCTTTCTTAAAAAAATTCTGATACATAGAAGCTCAGTTAAAGATTGTTCAGTAGGCCGGGTTCCGTGGCTCATGCCTGTAATGCTAGCACTTTGGGAGGCTGAGGCGGGTGGATCACCTGAGGTCGGGAGTTCGAGACCAGCCTGACCAACATGGAGAAACCCCGTCTCTACCAAAAATACAAAATTAGCTGGGAGTGGTGGCACATGCCTATAATCCCAGTTACTAGGGAGGCTGAGGCAGGAGAATTGCTTGAACCTGGGAGGCGGAGGTTGCGGTGAGCCAAGATTGTGCCATTGCACTCTAGCCTGGGCAACGAGAGTGAAACTCTGTCTCAAAAAAAAAAAAAAAAAAAAAAAAAGATTGTTCAGTAAATAACTAAACATCCTAGTTTTTATTTATTCAAATGATTGGAATAATTTCAACTTATCTAAAATTATCATTCTCACAAAGGACTATTCATGCTATAATGGCTTTTGCCTTGGGATTCAAAGCTATGTTACTCCTAGCATTGCTTCATATATAAAAATGGATGAAAGGATTAGTTCAACTTCTGATATGGGAAATAAATTGATAAAGGAATCTCTCAGGATGAATTAACTGCTGTCTCAGAAAATATAAGCTAGACCAAGAGGGAAAAAATACAATTTGCAATGAATTGTTAAAGCACCTCAGAAAGCTCACTGCCTGTTCCTCTACTTCAAAAAATGCTCATTCCTTTAACTTTCAAGGGTTTGATTCTTCCCTTTAAGCCCAAAGGCCATCAAACCAGGTGTCTTATATTGAAAAGAAGAGTATAATCAGCAACTTACTTCAAGATATTTTGACAAGATTTATTCTGACCATTTCTTTCCTCTGTTCCACCTGGAGTTGCTACTGCAACTGAACCGCCAGCATCTGATTTGCTCTCCCTCTCAATACTGGGTCCAACCTGACACCCAGTGTCACGATTCTCTACCATCTAAAGCAAACCATTTACAGTATTTAGTATTTATTGAACCCTTTATTTTTCACCATATTTTAAAATTATTCATTCTTTCTACAGGAATTCTGAATAATCCTCTTATTCATTTATCAAATATTTACTGCATTTCCACAACTCAATATTTGTTGCTGAAGCAATGATCAAGTCTTTATTCTAACTGGAAAAAGCAAATCTGACTACCTAAATAGTATTCAAAAGAAATCAGCCTTACACATTTGCAAGGGATATTGTCATTGTTTTCAGGCCACGAAACAGTGGCAAAAAAATTATAATATTCTCATTTCATTCCCTTTGCTATATCATAAAGACATTCAGCAGTTATTTCAAAATGACATAGTAAACAAAAATACATGCAGCTAAAAACACAAGGTACCTATCCCTTTTGTCTCAATTAAAATTTCCATATACATTACCTAGAAATACAAATTTCAAGGATGACAAATATCACAGTATCATATAAACTGTATACCTTATGATAACAGAAACCAATCTCAAGGAAAAAAAAGAGGACTGGTGTGGTGGCTCACGCCTATAATCCCAACATTTTGAGAGGCTGAGGTAGGAAGATCACTTGAGCCCAGGAGTTCGAGACCAGTTTGGGTAACAAAGGGAAATTCTAAAAAATTTAAAAATTAGCCAGGCATAGTGGCATGAGCCTGTGGTCCCAGTTGCTTGGGAGATTCAGGTGGAAGGATCACGTGAGCCCAGAAGGTCAAGGCTACAGGCAGCTCTGATCCTAAGACTGCACTCCAGCCTAGGTGATAAAGCAAGACTCTGGACCAGGCGCGGTGGCTCACACCTGTAATCCCAGCACTTTGGGAGGCCGAGGCGGGTGGATCACGAGGTCAGGAGTTCAAGACCAGCCTGGCGAATACGGTGAAACCCCGTCTCTACTAAAAAATACAAAAATTAGTCAGGCGTGGTGGCGCGCACCTGTAGTCCCAGCTACTCGCAAGGCTGAGGCAGGAGAATTGCTTGAATCCAGGAGGCAGAGGTTGCAGTGAGCTGAGATCATGCTACTGCACTCCAGCCTGGGTGACAGAGTGAGACTCCATCTCAAAAAAAAAAAAAAAGCAAGACTCTGTCTCAAAAAATAAATAAGTAAAAAAAACAAATTCACATACACACACGCGCGCGCGCGCGCGCGCATTCACATCCTTCAGCCTAGAATAAACTGCTTTGGAATAAAGGCACTTGCCATTGACTAGGGAAGAAAGAATAGTTAATTAAACACTAACTCCTCTACTGACTCCCATCTGCCTTTCTGGGTTTGATTCTTCAACCTCTTCTGGCCTGAGAATATAAGAAAAACAATCCACTAATGGACTTGATGAGACATCAGTAATTAAAACTAGAGAGCTACCTAGTCCTTCATCTGAACCAAAACCTGAAACCGAAAAGAGAAATAATATAACTGTAATACCACTTGTAATATCACTAAAATTATCTCCTTCCCTTTTTTCTTTTTTATAAATACACACAAAACTTCAAAACCTCACAGTCTCTCTGAAAAGCATGTTCACTTTAACTATTGTTAAGAATTAAAGGAACCACTAGAAGAAAAAAATAGGAGATACTGATTATAATCAACATTGTCATTAATTTTCTATTATTTAATGATTCTTTAATAGATGGGAAATGTAAACATAGTTTTAATCTAAAATGAGAATTCTCGTTTGTATGTAATGAACAATTGATATGCTTACCTGAATAATGGCATTTTTTGCCTTATATGTAGCAAAATAGGGTTGTTCCAAAAGCCATAATGATGTAAGAATGGCAGCTGTAGAGGTCTTTACACGAATTACTGGACTGTACTCAGAGGACGACTCAGCTATACCAGAATCACAGAGTAGTCTTCTATTAGACCACCTTATCATCCATTCCAGCAGTCTTCCTATACTGCCAAATGTATTTAGTGCTAAAGGAAGATCTTCTTGAGGGTTAATATCATTGCACTGAATAGCTTTGAAAATACATCTTCTAGTTTTAATGGACTTGGGAGTCCAAAAAGTGTTGTTTGATGATCTCTGGATTAGACATTTTTCTCTAGTGTCATCTTGTATTTTGTAAACTGACTTTTGTTTTAAACCAAATAATCCACTCATTCGTTCATTCTTATTGACTTCATTCAAAGGATATTCTAAAAAAGGTTTGATCCCTTGATTAACCAGTACCGATGATGAAAGTTCCTGGTTTTCTAAATGCATGCCATATTCATCATTTAAAGAGGATGATTTTTCTGATTCATAGGACTCAGGAGCAACAACAAAGCAAGAACCAGCTCTAAACACATTCTGGCTTTTAGTTTTGCTCTGACGTCGTTTTAACGTTGTATGTACATCAAAAAGTAAAGAATTAAGTTCATGTTCTCTAAGTGTTCCAGAAAAACTGGTTAGAAATGGAATTCCAGCATCCCTGGAATAAGGTAGGTCTCTTTCAAGAATGTAACTCAAAAAGAGATCAAGGAATTTAATATATTCATCATCGTCACGTTCAAATTCCCAAACACCTACTACAGGAAGTGTATTTTGTGATAACTTTTCATGATCTTCTTTCTTTGTAGGATTTTCCTTCTGATTACACATTTTCTTTTTATCAGTGAGCTTACCAATCGATGTTAATTCCACGTGATTTGGGGCATTTCTACAGCAAAAAAATAAAATAAAATAAGACAGAATTAAAGATCATTTAATCACTAAAACTGATATTAGAATTGACATGAAAAATTCTCTCCAATGATTAAGTCATATATATTTTGTGTGCCTTGATTACATATATTTCAAATGAGGGAGTGGGATTAAATTATTTCTAAGTGTTTTCAAGAGTGGAACATTTCTACGAGATCAAAAAAAAATTAATATCAAAAGGGAAAAGTTGTATTAGAAGAGATTAAAATGTGTCCACAGAAATTTCACTATAAAAGAACATGAATGATTTTTCTGTGGGTAAAAAAAAAATAGTCCTCTAATGGGTCAGATTTTAGGAATACAAAGTCAACAAAAACTCCAAGCCACTGATACACAACAAAATTTAGGATTTCTTTTCTTGCATCTGCCCGCTCAGCTCCCCTAATACCATGTGTAACAAGCAAGACTGTCCTTTTTTGTTTAACCACACAAAATTAGGAACTTTTTCTAAACACTTTTAGCTGCTATGAAACCAGTTAGGCAGATACCTTAACTGCCCAACCACAATTCCTTTTAAATGTTTCTTCTCAACGTGGTTCTTAGGGCAGAACACAGATCCTTAGTTCCCTCAGTAAGAGAACAGGTATTGGCCACCTGGGCTGAAAGCATCCCATCCCTTCTGCTTGAGGCAATTTCCTTCCCTGAAATATTTCCCTTAAAAATATTAAGGAAATTTAAGGAAAAATTTTCCTTAAAAATAATATGGCTAACTCAGTAACCCAAAACTATTTAAGTCTAAAGATTACTTTAAAAAACTGAAAGTCCTCCAGTGAAGCGTAGAATTTCATCTACTCCTCTGATTTTATAATTTCAGATGGCAAAATTATTTCATATATCAATAATACTTAAAGTAAATTTTCGAATGTACAGTCTCATTTTATACTCCTAATATTCTTATGAGTGGAGGGGGTGGCACTTATCATTCATATTATTAATAGTGCAATCTGTGAGGGTTGCTGGGACCAGAAATCAGCTCATCAGATGCCTGAAAGCTACTTTTCAAAGGAAGCGAATGCCTGTTATTAAAAGATCTCAATTGTACCTTTGATAGATATTTATCCTACTTTTTTCTTCAACCGACAAAGCTTCAGAGAATGTATCTGCCGTATCTGCATCACTGTGAGCCATAGAATTCCCAAGTTCTGTGAGTGTACTTCTGCTCAAACTAGTCCCCAGGGAAAATCTGTCAAAACCTGGAGCCTCATCTGGTTTCTCTTCTTCAATTGGTTCCCATATATTCAATTCAAAAGAGCCTATATTTCTCTGTACACGTTTTAGAGCTTTCACCCTCACTTTCTGGATAGAATGCATGACAACAGACATCATTTCCTCAGTCTGGGGACCTGGAAAGAAAAGAATAAAAAGTCTTAGTGTTCATTAAAATGTTTCAATTCGAGACATACGGAGACCCAACTCTGGTCCCTCCTGGGGACAAGAAACCTAACTCATGACTTATTTCCACATTCTTACAGGCCGTGTTTTCTTCAGTATTTACTGGAAAGGTATTTTAAAGTAGAGCTGCAGAAGCTAAAGAAGGTCCATTAAAGAACACAATAAAAGAGATAGAACCTAGACTTCAGAAGAAACAGTATGCCCTGGAAAAAAAAACTTTAAGTGATTTAACTGTTTTAAAACTCAGAAGGATAATTATATTTAATAAAAAGAATAACCAATGTTTTTTCCATTCTCACATAGTAGAGAATAAGAGAAAATGAGTATAATTCTAGTCAAAAAAATCAAGAACATTTTTCTTACTACAAGTAATAGGAAACAATAGCAAGGGAAGGTTTTCAAGGCTGTCTATAGAAAAATTTTAAAACATTATTTAATACCTAAACAGAATATTTTAAAGGATGTCAAAAAAAGTATTAAGAAAAATCACAAATACAATATATTAATAGAATAATACAAAATCACTGGACATACCTGGACTTAAATACTGAATTATAGTTCTAAAAAGCAGGGTAATTTTAATTCTTTAAAAATTCCACAACGTTGTAAATGTACTTAATGTCAATGAATTGTATATTTTAAATGACTAAAATGGTAAATTTTATATTATATGTGTTTTACCCCAATAAGAAATGTGTGTATTCTAATTTTGAAGAACAAAATTAGAAGCATAAATAACCATAAAGGGAAAGGAAAGTTACTTGTTTTCAACAAATACTTTCAATATACAAAGTACTATATGCTCATTTTATATTATGTTATTTAATCCTCTCTGAATACACATCATAAAGCAGGTAATACTATGCCCACTTTACAAATAAAGATATGAGGCTCAGAGAGACTGAGCGACTTGCCTAAAGTCACAAAGTTACTGACTGACAGAGCCATGAGCCGCAGTCAGCTCCATCTGGTTCCAAAGCAAGAGATTAGTCCTTCTGCAATGGAGAAATGTTTCTACCTTCTCATACTCCTATCTTGAGGAAGAGGTAGAAATACACAGACACATAAGCAACAGTAAATAAATATTTTCAAAACAAAAAGGGAATCTTCTGCAATTTATCTATAGCTATCTGAGAAACAACAAATAATACCTTTCACAACACAGTGTCTGAGTCTCTGGTGAAGAGAGTGATACTTGTCTCTTAAAGGAACCCTCACATCCTCGGGATAGGGAAATGCTTTCACGAAAATTTCTGCTACCTTCAGAAAAAAAATTTTTTAAGTTTTATGAGAAACAACATTCTTTTGCTTCCATTCCACAAATATTTTATTTTAACTAAAAATATAAATGCATATTTCTTACTAATCTTTTGAGGTCAGGTCACAGCCTCTCCCTGAGCATGAGTCTGCTAATAGGAGTTTCGTATCAACTTACTTTTTTATTTTAAAACACGTAATTGACAAAACATGTATATTCAAGGTGTACGATGTGATGATTTAATATACGTATACATTCTGTGCTGATTTCCACAGTCAAATTAATTAGCACATCCATCAATACACACAGTTACTATTGTAATATCCTCCCTTATCAAATTTCAGGTAAACAATATACTACGATTAACTATAGTCACTACATTGTACATTGGATCCCTAGAACTTAATTCATCTTATAACTGAAAGGTTGTACCGTTTGACCAAGATCTCCCCATTTCCATCACATCCCCAGCCTCTGGCAACCACCATTCCACTCTCTGCTTCTGTGAGTTTAAAATTTTTATATTCCACACATAAATAAGGTCCTACAGTATTTATCTTTCTGAACCCAGAAGATATTATGCTAAGTGAAATAAGCCAAAGAAAGGCAATATCATCCTTAATTAAAATTAAATAAAAATCTTTTAAAGTCCCTGATTCTGATGTAGTTTACTTTCACCTACAAGCACATTACCTTTCTGATTGGTGGCAGTTCTCCAATAAGGCTCAAAATTATATCCTGAATAAGTTCTTCCATATTAAAGAACCGACAGAAAGGCAGCATTCTATAAGCCCATTCCACCGCACTAAGACAGTGCTCAATCATACAAGAATCAAACTCCACTTCAAGGTCCTAAAAGGATATTGAAAAACATTCATTTCTTTTTTAGTTTAGATGGTAGACCAGAATGAGTTCAAAAGAAAGTTTTGCTGCAAACAATAAAATCTTCTTTTAAACAATAATTTCCCAAGTAATGTGTGTTTATTTTTCTTATTTTTGCCCTGGTAAATACCTTTTCTCCCTTTACATTTTCTCTTGCTTTCTGATATTGCCTGCAACTAAGGGATAACTTATCACGGACATGCAGCATCCAACACAGAGCACAAAGTTCTCTGAAGCAACCTAAAGCAGGAACACAGATATGAAAGAAAACTATATGAGTATATACATTAATATTATAACAACTCCACCTCTGCTGGTCATTTTTTTCAAAGTAAAGGTCTTTATTTCATTAATTATAAAATGAACACATGCATTGTAAATGTATATAAAAGTCCTTATCTAAAAATCATGTAGACTGACTTAAAAGTCACTTATTGATATTTATGTTTAAATATTTTTAATACTAAAAACAATTTCTAATAGTAAATAATTTATCAGAAGCAATACAAGTACACAAAGATATATAAAATCATACTATGTTTGCTGCCTTGCAACTAGCTTTTTTTTCACCTACTATATCTTAGATATCTTTTCATGTGCTTTTCATATACTGAGTCTTCTTATTGCCGATACGGTGTTCCATACTATAAACAATGCACGGGCTCACAATCCAGCTATCAAAACTAGTTTCCACTCTTCTGCTAATCTTAAATTTCTATTATAGTTAACATCTGACCAATTAAGTGAAAACCATCTCTCTACCCTACTGTTCTATGGTTAATAGGACCTTTTCAACGGTGTGATGTAGGCTTTGTAGACAGAGCAAGACTTTGTCTCCCAGCTACTTGGAAACCTGAGGTGGGAGGATCATTTGAGCCGAGGAGTTTGAGACCAGTCTCCATGTTGGTATGGATGTGGTGAAAAGGAAACACTTTTACACTGCTGGTGAAAACGTAAACTAGTACAACCACTATGGAAAACAGTGTGAAGATTCCTTAAAAAACTAAAAGTAGATCCACCATTTGATCCAAACAATCCCACTACTGGGTATCTACCCAGAGGAAAAGAAATCATTATATGAAAAAGACACTTGCACCCGCTTGTTTCTAGCAGCACAACAGCAAGACCGTCTCTGGAAAAAGAAAAATACAGGAACTTTTCCTCTGGAGAAAGAAAGATAATACTCTAAAATTTAACAGTCATTCATTTATGCCTTATTTGTTTTTATTTATTTTTTACTTATTATTATTATTTTTGAGACGGAGTCTTGCTCTGTCTTGCCCAGGCTGGAGTGCAGTGGCACGATCTTGGCTCACTGCAGCCTCCACCTCCCCGGTTCAAGCAATTCTCCGGTCTCAGACTTCAAAATAGCTGGGACTACAGGCATGTGCCACCATACCTGGCTAATTTTGTATTTTTAGTAGAGACAGGGTTTCACCATGTGGCCAGGCTGGTCTCCAACTCCTGACTTCAGGTAATCCACCTGCCTTGGATTACAGGTATAAGCCACTGCACCCAGCCTATGCCTTAATTTTTTAAATAAGCCTTATTTTTACAATAAACTGACTTTTATATTAGTAGTCAGTATGTTCATTTTCTTTAGGGAGCTATTTAGTATGTTTTTAAAATAAATATTACAAAGTCAAAAAGAACAGTTTGACATTATAGAAAGCGAGGAGAAAGCAGGTCTTCTACACATTCTATTCATCCCAATAGTGAGAGAGGATGGTGGGTACACGGCCCCAGGGGGACTATTGGGGTCTCCAGTGAGCATTTTCACACTACAGCCCACCCAACACATCAGATTCTCATAGATTCTGCCAGTGGAGCATGGCCCAATCTTTTGAGAAAGGCATCATTACTAACAGATGTGTTTCATTATTTCATATTTCACAGGCAAGCTGGGATAGAACTAAGGCCAAGAACTAGCAAGATACAGTGCAGCAGCATACTAAACAGTGACTCATCTAAAAACACTCCTTATCTGTGTTTTTCAGAGTGTCGATTACAACCTATTATTAATTACTAAGCTATAAAATCAATACAGTGAGTCTCAATCATCTTTTAAAAATAGAATACAATAGAATATATCAAGAGTGCATTGCGGCCGGGCGCAGTGGCTCACGCCTGTAATCCTAGCACTTTGGGAGGATGAGGTGGGTGTATCACCTGAGGTCAGGAGTTCGAGACCAGCCTGGTCAACCTGGTGAAACTCTGTCTCTACTAAAAATACAAAAATTAGCTGGGCGTGGTGGTGTGCACCTGTAATCCCAGCTACCGGGAGGCTGAGGCAGGAGAATCACTTGAACCAGGGAGGTGGAGATTGCAGTGAGCCAAGATCACGCCATTGCACTCCATCCTGGGCGACAGGCTGAGACTCTGCCTCCAAAAAAAAAAAAAGAAAAAGAAAAGAAAAGAAGAATGCACTGCACACAGTAAGAGTAAAGGTAGTTCATTAAATTTTCATTCCAACTTCATATGGGTGTGTGCATGTATAACCTTGCTGTAAAATCTGCACTTACTTTAAATCACGGTCAGAAATGTTTGAATACCAAAAAGATGTAATCAACTGAAACCAGAATAGAACAGGTTCTACCAGACAAATGATCTAGTTTCCGCAATAAATAAAGGGCATGAAAAAGAATGGGCGCAAGGAAACTTTTATAGATTAAGACAGACTTATAGGCCAGGCATAGTAGCTCTTGCCTGTAATCCCAGCACTTTGGGAGGTCAAGGTAGGATTGCTTGAGCCCAGGAGTTTGAGACCAGCTTGGGCAACAAAGTGAGGCCCTGTCTTTATGAAAAAATGAAAAAAAAAAAATTAACCAGGCCTGGTGGTGCACACCTGTAGTCCCAGCTACTCAGGAGGCTGAGGTAGAAGGATCACTTGAACCTGGGAGGTCAAGGCTGCAGAGAGCTGTGATCACACCATAAAAAGAGAAAGATTTATATATCAACCAAAATGCAATGTGTGGCAGACCTTGATTGGATAGGGATTTTTTAAAAAACTATAGAAAAGACATATTTGAGATTATCAAGTAAATTTAAACATGGGATAGATAATATAGTCAGATGCCACATAATGGCATTCAGGTTAACGACAGACTGCATATACCATGGTGTGCCCATAAGATTATAATGGAGCTGAAAAATTTCTGTGACCTAGAGACATCATGACATCATAGTCCATACATTACTCAGGTGTTTATGGTGACAACTGTGTAAACACACCTACTGCACTGCCAGTCATATAAAATCTAGCCCATACAATTATATACAGTACATAATACTTGATAATAATAAACAACTGTTACTGGTTTATGTATTTACTATACCACGTTTTTTATCGTTATTTTAGAGTATACTCCTACTTATTAAAAAAAATAACTGTAAAACAGCCTCAGGCAGGTCCTTCAGGAGTTATTCCAGAAGAAGGCATTGTTGTAAGAGATGACAGCTCCAAGCATGGTATTGCCCCTGAAGACCTTCCAGGAGAACAGGAGGTGAAGGACAGAGATATTGATGATCCTGACCCTATGTAGGCCTAGACTAATGTATATGTTGTGTCTTAGTTTAAAGAAAAAAAAAATTTAAAGAGTAAAAAATAAACTTCAAAATTTTTCAATAGAAAAAATCTTGGCTGAGCGCAGTAGCTCACACCTGTAATCCTAGCACTCTGGCAAGCTGAGGTGGGAGGATCGATTGAGGCCAGGAGTTTGAGACCAGCCTGGGCAACATAGTAAGACCATGTCTCCATTTTATAAATAAAAAAAATTAGGCCAGGCGCAGTTGCTCACACCTGTAAACCCAGCACTTTGGGAGGCAGAGGCAGGCGGATTGCTTGAGCTCAGGAGGGCAAGACTAGCCTGGGCAACGTGGTGAAACTCCGTCTCTACTAAAAATACAAAAATTAATCAGGTATGGTGGTACACGCCTGTTGTGCCAGCTACTCAGGAGGCTGAGGCAGGAAAAATGCCTGAACCCAGGAGGCAGAGGCTGCAGTGAGCCAAGATGGCACCACTGCACTCCAGTCTGGGTAACAGAGACTCCATCTCTACAAAAACTAAAAAATAAATTAGCTGGTACAGTGGCTCATGCCTGTAGTCCCAGTACTCAGGGGCTGAGGTTGGAGAATCCTTTGAGCTCAGGACTTTGAGGCTGCAGTGAGCTATGATTATGCCACTGTATGTCTCTTAAGCCAAGTGTGATTACAACAGTCAAAAAGGTTTTAATTTTTTTAAGTTCATAAAATAAAAACATTACAATAAGCTATGGTTAATTTATTATGGAGGAAAAATACTTTTAATAAATTTAGTATAGCCTAAGTGTACAGTGTTTATAAAGTCTACAGTAGTGTATAGTAATGTCCGAGGCCTTCAAATCAACTCACCACCCACTCAGTGACTCCCCTGGGGCAAAAACTTCCAGTCCTGTAAGCTCCATTCATGGTAAGTGCCCCACACTTACCATTTTTTAAAATCTTTTATACTGTATTTTTACTGTACCTTTTCAATGTCTAGATATGTTTATATATACAAATACTTACCATTGTGTTAAAACTGCCTACAGTATTCAGTGTAGTCACATTCTGTATTCAGTACTGCAGTATTCAATATGGCAACACTTCTTTTTAGAGACAGGGTCTCACTATGTTGCCTAGGCTGGAGTGCAGTGGCTATTCACAGGTGCAATCATTGCACACAATAGCCTTGAACTCCTAGGCTCAAGCAATCCTTTTGTACAGGTTTGTAGCCTAGAAGCAGAAGGCCATATCACATAGCCTCAGTGTGTACTAGGCTATTTTTGTCTAAGTATACCCTATGATCACACAACAAAATTGTCTAATGACACATTTCTTAGGACATATCACTATCACTAAGCAGGCCTGACTATATATGATATTAAAGATTTATTGTCCGTTTTGTCAGTCATGATAATAGAATTATGGTTTTAAAAACTACCTCATCTGGGCCAGGCACGGTGGCTCATGCCTGTAATCCCAGCACTTTTGGAGGCCGAGGTGGGCGGATCACGAGGTCAGGAATTCAAGACCAGCCTGACCAACATGGTGAAACCCCACCCTACTAAAAAATACAAAAATTAGCTGGGTGTGGTGGCCCGCATCTGTAATCCCAACTACTCAGGAGACTGAGCCAGGAGAACTGCTTGAACCCGGAGGCAGAGGTTGTAGTGAGCTGAGATTGTGCCATGCCATTGAACTCCAGCCTGGGTGACAGAGCAAGACTCCATCTCAAACAACAACAACAACAACAACAACAACAACAACAACAACAAAACCTCATCTGTTCACTACATATACTGAACTACTTATTATACTTATGATATACTCAGATCTGCTTTGAGGCATTGACAATTGTTGTAAGTGGGTGAGAGGTACTCGAGTGCTTATAAATCTCTACTTTGGTTTAAATTTTCCGTAATAAAAAAAAAATCTTCAAAACAGTGTGAAATCCTGGGCCAGGCATGGTAGCTCACACCTGTAATCCCAGCACTTTCGGAGGCTGAGGCAGGTGGATTACCTGAGGTCAGGAGTTCGAGACTGGCCTAGTCAACATGGCAAAACCCCATGTCTACTAAAAATACAAAAATCAGCCAGACGCAGGAGCGGGCATCTGTAGCCCCAGGTACTCGGAAGGCTGAATCACTTGAACGCAGGAGGTGGAGGTTACAGTGAGCTGAGATTATGCCACTGCACTCCAGGAGGAGTGACAGAATGAGACTCCATCTCAAAAATAAATAAATAAAATTCAAAGTTAAAATCTACTATTTTAGGTAACAAACTAGGCAACAAACCTCATTTTTTAATTTTTTATTTTTTAATTTAATTTAATTTTTTTTTTTTGAGACAGAGTCTTGCTCTGTCGCCCAGGCTGGAGTGCAATGGCCAGATCTCAGCTGACTGCAAGCTCTGCCTCCCAGGTTTACACCATTCTCCTGCCTCAGCCTCCCGAGTAGCTGGGACTACAGGCGCTCGCCACCTCGCCCAGCTAGTTTTTTGTATTTTTTAGTAGAGATGGGGTTTCACCGTGTTAGCCAGGATGGTCTCGATCTCCTGACCTCATGATCCACCCGCCTTGGCCTCCCAAAGTGCTGGGATTACAGGCTTGAGCCACAGCGCCCGGCCTTTTTTTTTTTTTTTTTTTTTTTTTTTAAAGAAACAGGGTCTCGCTCTGCCGCCCAGGCTGGAAAATCAGTAGCAAGATCATAGCTCACTGCAGCCTAGAAATCCTGGGCACAAGGAATCCTTCTGCCTTGGCCTCCCAAAGTACTGAGATTACAGGCATAAGCCACTGCACCTGGCCAGAAAGGAATCTTTTTTTTTTTTTTTTTGAGACGGAGTCTCGTCCTGTTGCCCAGGCTGGAGCGCAATGGTGCAATCTTGGCTCACTTCAACCTCCATCTCCCAGGTTCAAGTGATTCTCCTGCCTCAGCTTCCCAATTAGCTGGGATTACAGGTACACACCACCACGTCTGGCTAATTTTTTTATCTTTTAGTAGAGACAGGGTTTTACTGACGTGTCCTCCAAAAGTGCTGGGATTACAGGCGTGAGCCCCCGCGCCCAGCCCTAAAGGAACCTTTTTAATCTAGACGAATCACTTCTCAACAATCAAGAGACCAAATCAAACAAAAGAATAAATAAATAAAACTCAGGATCAAAATGAAAATATTAAAAATATATGTTCAAATCTTTAAGTCACTTCAAAGGACTATGTCCCTATTTACGAGCAAATATCTTTTAACTGGGATTGTTGTGAATTTAACTCACTTCTTACAGATCTGGATTTTCAAGAAATGAAATGAGATTGTATATACTTTTCCAAATGACACCTGCCTGGCTCTTTTGTAACAGTGAATGAAGAGTCTATGAAACTAAGCTCATGACAGGTGAGAGAAGCAATCAAGAAGCATTTCAATGCCATTTCAGTTGGAAAAACAGACAATCTGAGCCCCAGGACATGCAAGATTATACTAAGGGTGAGTGAGTTAAGAATAAACTTTTTTTTGACTCACGCCTATAATCCCAGTACTTTGGGGAGGCTGATGTGGGTGGATCACAAGGTCAGGAGATCGAGACCATCCTGGCTAACATGGTGAAATTCCATCTCTACTAAAAAAATACAAAAAAATTGCCGGGCATGGTAGCAGGCGCCTGTAGTCTCAGCTACTCGGGAGGCTGAGGCAGGAGAATGGCGTGAACCCGGGAGGCGGAGCTTGCAGTGAGTGGAGATCGCGCCACTGCACTCCAGCCTGGGCGACAGAGCTAGACTCCATGTCAAAAAAAAAAAAAAAGAATAAACTTTTTTTTTTTTTTCAGGACAGGGTCTCACTATGTCGCCCAGGCTGGAGTGCGGTGGCTATTCACAGGTACAATCATTGCACACAAGAGCCTCAAACTCCCAGGCTCAAGCAACCTCCTACCTCAGCCTCCCAAGTACCTGGGATTACACCACTGTGCCCAGCTTTAAAGTAAACATTTTAATCAAAGTCTAAAGATAAGATCAGGGCTTAATATAAATAGAATTGATTAGGATTAAGGAATGATTAAGGAGAAAAGAGTGAAATGATATCTAAAGTTTTACTTCTTTTTAAACTTGTTACACAAATAACTGGACATAGACCATGAATTAAGAAATTAATTTAGGTCAGGCACAATGACCCATGCCTGCAATCCTAACACTTTGGGAGGCCAAGGCGGGTAGACTGCTTGAGCTGAAAAATTCAAGATCAGCCTGGGCAACATGGCAAAACCCTGCCTCTATTAAAAATACAAAAATTAGCTGGGCGTGGTGGTGTGCACTTGTCATCCCAGCTACTCAGGAGGCTGAGGCGGGAGGATGGGTTGAGCCCAGGAGGCGTGTTGCAGTGAGTTGAGATCATACCACTGCACTCCAGACCGGGCAACAGAGCCAGATTCTGTTTTTTTTTTTAAAAAAAAAAAAAAAGGCCGGGCGCGGTGGCTCACACCTGTAATCCCAGCACTTTGGGAGGCCGAGGCGGGTGGATCACGAGGTCAGGAGATCAAGACCATCCTAGCTAACACAGTGAAACCCCACCTCTACTAAAAATACAAAAAATTAGCCGGGCGTGGTGACGGGCATCTGTAGTCGCAGCTACTCGGAAGGCTAAGGCAGGAGAATGGCGTGAACCTGGGAGGCGGAGCTTGCAGTGAGCCAAGATCACGCCACTGCACTCTAGCCTGGGCAACAGTGCAAGACTCCGTCTCAAAAAACAAACAAAAACAAAACAAACAAAAAAATTCAGTTTAATAATGAAGCATGACATAAGGTAACAGGTATCACAATTTGTTTATATAATAAATTTCTGACTTACTATCATATATATCATATATGCATACACATAGCTGTTAAAGTACAATATTTACTTGTGAACACAAAGTAAAATATCATAGAGCATACTATACTTTGAAGAGTCAATACTTTCCCAAATCAAATGAAAAATTCATACCATTATTCATACTTAGGCCTAATGTCTAAGCAAGCAGTTCATTTGGACAAACCTATTGCTCTAATGGAAACTTCATCAAGTTTATGGTCTCCAGCTGTTCCAGGTCTAAAGAATACGATACCTCCTTTACAGTAATTAAGTAATGACTGAGGAAAAGGACTCAGTGAAGGAAGGGATCCTTTCATTCGAATCTAAAAGTAAAGAATAAGCAAATATGTTAATTACCAGCACTATAAATCACTTTTAAAGAAACTATAAAAGAATCAGGCAGGTAAGATGAACCACACGGAAAACACAGCACATGAAATCAGCTACATTTTCAGAAACTTACAAATTTAATTCAGGAAAGTCACTAGCTTGTTATCTCAAAAAAAAAAAAAAAAAAAAAAGGTTCTAAGTAAATCATTTGCACGCTCTTGTCACAATTTTGCCTGTATAAGAAGAATTTAATGCTATTTGTCCCTGGCTTTCCTCACTAGCATAGCAAAGAAAATAAAGAAATATAAGAATCTTAACCTTATCCCAAATAAAGCTGTGTACAGTAACTAAAACAAATACAAAAAGTTTATGCCTACATACATAACTTTTAAAAAAACTAATCTATAAATGGCAGAATTAGAAAGACACCATTTGGCAACCCCTAATAATGACTCTAGGCAAGGATCATTAGTAAATGCTAACAGAGTAAAAAGCTGATGGGTTGACGGGGATACGTGATAGAGGGTGTGACATGATCCAAACTCTATCTCCCCATCCCTAAAAGTAAAATAAGCAAACACATGTGCCACGTGCAACAGAGAAGCGCACAATACTTATGAAAGATTCATTTCTAAAAAAATTTGCGGCGAAGTGCGGTGGATCACGCCTGTAATCCCAGCACTTTAGGGAGGCTGAGGTGGGCAGATCACTTAAGGTCAGAAGTTTGAGACCAGCCCAGCCAACATGGTGAAACCCCATCTCTACTAAAAACACAAAAATTAGTTGGGCAAGGTGGCAGGCACCTGTAGTCCCAGTTACTCAGGAGGCTGAGGCAGGAGAATCGCTTAAACTCGGGAGCCGGAGGTTGCAGTGAGCCAAGACCATGCCACTGCACCCAGCCTGGGCAACAGAGTGAGATGCTGTCTCAAAAAAGAAAAAAAAAGAAAAAAGAAAATTTGAACCTCAATCTATTTAAACCTCTCTGCCTCAATGAGCACAGATTAATGACCAGGTTACAGGGGGGAAAAAAAAAAAAGAGAAACAAGGTAAACGACATTAAATGAAGAAATGATCAGATAAATGTAGAATATGGTGCAGGAAAAATTACCTAGTTTTTTTTTTTTTTTTAATCAAGAATAAAAAGAGAGGGAGCTTCTACAGATAACAGTCTGATTTAAATATACTTGGAGATGATAAAATTTATTTCCACGTTTCAGGAAAGGGCTCTAAGAGACTTACACCTGGGAAAGAAGCATTAACAGAAGGCTTGCAATTGATTTTCCCCTGCTAGTCACTTCCAGAAAGACACAATCTAATCAAATCTCTAGGGAAGCATGCTAATGACAGACTTCTTGTCAAATACATTAATGGCATTTACTACCAGGATGGTACTAAGAGGTAGAGAGAGAGAGAGAGAGAGAGAGAGAGTGAGCCAGCAAAGAAATGGGGGACCTCAGTTCTATAGCCACATGCAACTGAATTCTGGAACAATCTGAATGCACCTGGAAACAGATGTTCCCCTAGCACCTCTAGAAAGGGATGTAGCCCCGCTGCCACCTTGATTGGCCTTGTGAGACTCTAAGCAGAGACCTAGCTGAACCACCCTGTGGTGGTTCTGATGCACAGAACCTGTGGGATATTAAATGGGTGCTATTTTAACCTGCTAAATTTGTGTTAATTTGTTAGGGAGAAAAGTAATATGGTTCAGAATCTTTGTTTCAGCACCATTTTTTAATTGAGCTATAACTCACATAACATCAAAGTTATCTTTTAAAAGTGTACAATTAGTGGTTTTTCGTATACTCACAAAGTTAGGCAACCATCAACACTGTCTAATTCCAGGTCATTTTCTTTTTTTTTTTTTTGAGACAGAGTCTCGCTCTGCCACCCAGGCTAGAGTGCGGTGGCACTGCAAGCTCCGCCTCCTGGGTTCACACCATTCTCCTGCCTCAGCCTCCCGAGTAGCTGGGACTACAGGTGCCCACCACTACACCTGGCTAATTTTTTGTATTTTTAGTAGAGATGGGGTTTCACCGTGCTAGCCAGGATGGTCTCAATCTCCTGACCTGTGATCCACTCACCTCGGCCTCCCAAAGCGCTGGGATTATAGGCATGAGCCACCACACCCGGCCCTCTTTTTTTTTTTTTTTTGAGACAGAGTCTCACTCTGTCACCAGGGCTGGAGTCCAGTGGTACAATCTCGGCTCACTGCAACCTCTGCCTCCCTAGTTCAAGCGATTCTCCTGCCTCAGCCTCCCGAGTAGCTGGGATTATAGATGCCTGCCACCACGCCTGGCCTATTTTTGTATTTTTAGTAGAGACAGGGTTTCACCATGTGGGCCAGGATGGTCTTGATCTCTCAACCTCGTGATCCACCTGCCTCGGGCTCCCAAAGTGCTGGGATTACAGGCGTGAGCCACCGCACCCGGCCAATTCCAGGTCATTTTCATCACCCCAAAAAGAAAAACAAAAGCAGTCACTGTCCACTTCCTCCTCTCCCTAACCCCTGGCAACCAACCACTATCTACTTTCAGTTTCCATTGTGATGCCAAAATATAAAATGAGTACAGTTTTAATTTATATTTTTACAGAAACTATATCCAAATTTCACAAACTTTCTTTTTCTCTAAAAAAGGGTAATTTTCAAAAATACTTTTAGATAACTTCTCAAAGTCTCTCCAAAGGTTCCTACTAAAAATAATTATATTGTTTTTAGGCTGAATTAAACACATTTGGAGATGATGAAATTTATTTCCACATTTTCGAGAGAGACAGCAGGCATATAAAGGACTTAGAGCTGGATAAAGAGACCTACCAGGTGTCCTAGCTGGCTGGAAATCTGATAAGAATGAAGTGACAGCTCAGCTAAAGTCAGTAAAGGAGGGGATGAACACCTGGGAATCAAACTGAATTGCACATCTCAGAAAATAGCAAGTGGGAGACCCTGACTAGTGGAGGCTACTGGATGGAAACAGACGAGAATGAACTATAACTTTCCATTCTCTGAACCCACAGAAGCCCCCACAGAACGCATGCAACACCTCAAGGAAAACTGGGAGAAAGCCCTGGACTGAGTTTCAGTCTTTAATGAAATGATGGAGAAAAAAGTAACTCTAATTCCCTGGAATTCACAGACTAGATTACACTATCTTTTGCCAGACAGGGTGGAGCTAAGCTACAGACCCAGTTCAGAGTCCTTAGGACCTTTCAACAGGAAAAATCTGGTCTGTTTAGTTTGTTTATGAATAAACCTGAAATTTATGGATTTATAGGGCACGACTCCTTGGGAAAATGTAACAATTATAAAAACAATAATATAAATATTAGTATATTTCAGTTAACACAGCACGTAAATGACTTAAGATATTTCCATACCTTCTGCATGACTTTTCTTGCCCACCTCAACTGCAAGATATACCACTGTGCCACAGGAAAAGAACATCGAGCCGCCCGGAAAAGCAGGAGAACACGCTGAAGGATTCCAGATACCTTCTGGCGATTATTTTTTTCAGCTTTTAAAAGAAGATCATCACCATCTTCCTGAGGAAAATAAAACAATCCATTTTAGTGGCTAGTAATAAGAAAATTTAGAATGGTAAAGTAAAAATAAAGACAGGCTGATGAGGCTGGGCACAGTGGCTCACGTCTGTAATCCCAGCACTTTGGAAGGCCGAAGCAGGAGGATTGCTTAAGCTCAGGAGTTGAAGGCTGAAGTGAGCCAAGACTGTACCACTGTACTCAAACCTGGGCCACACAGTAGCACCCTGTCTCAAAAAAAAGAAAAAAAAAATGATAGGCTAATGATGCTCACTGCTTCTCAAACTAGAATGTTCCTGGGGATTTATAAAGGAAATTCTGAGGCACAGGCTCTGAGATTTCAACTATGGCTATTTCTAGAATCAAGAAAAGTTTATCTCCCCTCAACATAAATGGATAAGCTGACCCTTGTTCCCAGTCTTACCCTAGAACAGTTAAAGCCCGCCACTCCAGACTCCATTGGTGGAATGTTAGAGAGGTCCATCTAAGCAGAATCCCTTTTCTCTTCCTCTGCTGGGAAGAATCCTACTTATATTTCAATGTCACTTCCTCTGTGAAGCCCATCCCTCTGTGCTACAAGAGCACTTTGTTCACACTTCTACTGTAGCTTTCACCAATTAATTACATATCAATTTATACCTGTATCTCACTGTACTCAGAACTACCAAGAGGAAGGAAGGGCCTTGCCATTTGTCTACGTATGGCCACAGTAAGTACGCACTCAAGTCTGATACATAGTAGGAACCAATAAATGTTTGTTGAATAAATGCTATTCAAACCAGTAGCTAAAGATTATTTTCCCAGATAATGAGATAATGTGAGCATTGTAAACATCTGCTTCCCCAACATCCTTCTTCCCTGCCCACTTCTTTACAGTACTCAGTTTTTGAGTATCTGCCCATCTCCTACACGGCTCATATGATTGAGGGAAAGCTCATCCCACCTCAAAGAAGGCTCTATTCACGGGCCAAGCAGTACCCTGTGTTAAGCCTAGCCAGAGTGACTATTTGAAGGACAGGCATGTGACCTAAGACAGTCTCAGTAAGAGTGAATCTCAATCCTCCTGCTTGGAATGCTGGGACAGAAATAATTTTGCCACTTTTCTTTGTCTCAATCCCTGTGCCCATGGACATGGACAAGGCATCGTTAGAAGCCGTTAGCGGCCATCCTGCTCCCACAAGGGGAGCTAGTCTTCAGGTGAAGATGACACCTCAAAAAACAAACTAGAGCGAAAGACAGAGCCCAAGTCTTTGGTAACATAACTAAATCAGAAATCTGCCCTACCACTAGGCTTCTTCATTATGTGAGCCAATAAATGCCTTTATTGTTTAAACCGTTTTGACCAAGTGTTCTATTACTTGCAACACAAGGGGTTCTAACTGATACATAGTGACATTTAGAAGAAATCTTACCAAGGAGAATTGCTTTAATAAAAAAGAATAAAATGAAGCACTACTAAAGATAGTAACCACTCAAACTACTCGAACTATTATCTGCATAGGCTATCCAAAAAACTTTAAATGTCATTTCACATTTCTAAACGAATTACTAAAGACTCAGATGCAAGAGGAAAGATGAATTATTGAGAAATGCCATGGACATTTTATTCCTTCCATTTGTAAAATCAACAAGTAAAATGTTTTAGACTATTGAAATATAACCAAACAGAACAAATGAGAAATTAAAAACTAGAGGTAGAAGTTGCCAATATTGAAACAGGAGGTAGTAAAAAAATAACACCCAGAACTACTTCAAAGTGTTAATCAAATACTTAAAAATCTAAATGTAATTTACAATAACATTTTAAATCTTAAAACCAGCTAATTATAATGTGATGATTTTTTAATAAGAGCAGAGAAAAAGTTTGAGAGGAATATAGTATTTATAATATAGAACTATCAATTGAATAGTGCAGGGAAAAACAAACAAAACCTTTTAAACCAAAGTCAAAAATAAGTTCTTTCTTTTCTTTTTTGAGAGAGAGTTTTGCTCTGTCACCCAGGCTGGAGTGCAGTGGTGCGATTTCAACTCACTGCAACCTCTGCCTCCTGGGCTCAAGTCATCCTCCCACCTCAGCCTACTGAGTAGCTGAGACTACAGGTGCATGCCATGATGCCCAGCTAATTTTTGTATATTTTATAGAGACAGGGTTTCACCATGTTGCCTAGGCTGGTCTCAAACTCCTTGACTCAAGCAATCTTCCCGCCTTGGCCTCCCAAGTTCTGGGATTACAGGTATGAGCCACTATGCCCAGCCGAGTCTTTCAAAAAAGGCAAACACAAAGAGATAAATAAGAGACTGAAATAATGTATGGCTTCTAATTCTGACACTCATTATTTCATTTGTTACCCTAAACAAATGCCTAATTTTTAAAAGTCTGGATATTAAGATTGTGCTATATTGTTAAAATAATTTTTTTGAGACGGAGTTTTGTTCTTGTTGCCCAGGCTGGAGTGCAATGGCATAATCTCAGCTCACCGCAGCCTCTGACTCCTGGGTTCAAGCGATTCTCCTGCCTCAGCCTCCCAAGTAGCTGAGTTTACAGGCATGCGCTACCACATCCAGTTAATTTTGTATTTAAAATACAAAAATCCTAGGCTCAAGTGTTTCTCCCACCTTAGTTAGCTTCCCAAGTAGTTGGGAACTACAGGCGTGTACCATCATGCCTGGCTAATTAGTAGAGACGGGGCTTCTCCATGTTGGTCAGGCTGGTCTCAAACTCCAGACCTCAGGTGATCTGCCTGCCTCTGCCTCCCAAAGTGCTGGGATTACAGGCATAAGCCACCACACCCACCCTATTGTTACAATAATTTTAACATTTATTGAATAATTACTATATGTCCCAGGTCCTGAGCTAGCAGATTTTACAGGATATCTCAATCCTCACAAAAATGCCATGAGAGGTAGTATTATCATCTGCATTTTACAGATAAGGAAACTTAAACAGTAGTTTAGTATACTCCCTAAGATTATACAATTAGTGAACAGCAAAGCTGGGATCTAAGTTTGTCTTTAGAGCTTGAATTTTTAACCTGATGATTATTATCAAGTTAATTATTTTAAAAACTCGACAAAATCAACTTTAAATTAATGAAAAAGTTAATGCTATAAGCTTACTTCACTAAGAATAGCTGGCTGGGGACAGTACAATGGAGGAGCTGGAAGATATAAGCCAAATGGCACTAAGCCCCACAGTCTTTTACTGAAGTCCTTGGCAGAGTCTATCAGAAGTTGAAATGTCTCCGAAAGAATATCTGCATCAGCCATAACTGATGCTTTCAGTACTTCTTGTACTGAACCAAATAGCAGATTTGCATCTTCCTCTTCAATGGGATCTATCAAATACAAAAATTTGGTAAAATAGTTAAAGTTTGTATTAAACTTCTTATCCATTTTGTAGCAAAAAATTTCAAATCTAAAAACATTCCTTGTCAAGAATGAACATATTGGTTGACATACAAACATCCAAACTTACAGACAGAAATTACAAACTATCTTGTTACTTTAAGATTATAGATAAGAACATGAGACATTTTTATACAAGATATTATAGAAACAACTATACAATAAAAATATTCTTAGGATGTAGTTCTGAGTCAAAAATAATTGAAAAATATTAATGGGAAAAGAATGTCAAGAAAGACACCAAAATAATATACAAGATTATATGAGAGTAACTTTTTCCTTTTATTTATTTATTTATTTTTTTGAGATGGAGTCTCACTCTGTCACCCAGGCTGGAGTCACTCTGTCACCCAGGCTGGAGTGTGAAGTGCAGTGGCAGGATCTCGGCTCACTGCAACCTCTGCCTCCCAGGTTCTACCAATTCTCCCACCTAAGCCTCCTGAGTAGCTGGGATTACAGGCACCCACCATCCAGGCTAACTTTTGTATTTTTAGTAGAGATGAGGTTTCACTATGTTGGCCAGGCTGGTCTCGAACCCCTGATCTCAGGTGATCCATCCAGCCTCCCAAAGTCCTGGGATTACAGGCATAAGCCACCGTGCCTGGCCAATTTTCCTTTTCTTAATAGTACATTATAGTACTTTTGTAACAATAAGTTAATAAAAATGACTTATGAAATAAACAGGAAAACACAAAATAGTCATGCATATATTACGGCTTCAACTATGCGAATATCTATACACATGTGGGCATGTCCCAGAAGGCAAAATGCAGGGAGATGTGGTGGTAGGACTGGAAACTCAGGGATTTTTCTACTATGACATATTTTAAGCATACTGTAAAATACAGAATATATGAAAGTATAGAGTATGTCAAACACTTATGTGCTGACTTCTCATCCTTGTCTGATAGGAACATTTTTGCTATATTTAACTTAGGTAGCCACTATCCAGCATTTGGTGTGGACATAATGGAATTTCAATTAAATATACGTTGTCTTTCTGTTCTGTGTGTTCTACAAAGCTTCTCTTTCATATTTTTCAAATCTGTGTCCCTATCTATTTTGTATATATTTATCTTTATTTCTTTATATATTTTATAGATATATAGATACATAAATATAGCTCAGATTTATCTTTTCCAGTTCACAAATTTGCTCCTAAATTGGTCGAGTAACTTTAACCATCTATTGAAGTTTTTGGTTTCAAATCAGGTTGAGACATAATTTACATTCTATATTCATCCTTTTTAAAGTATACAGTTCAATAAAATTAAACAAATCTATACTGGCTTGTAATAATATTTCCATCACTCCAAAAAGTTATCTGATGCTTCTTTGTAGTCAATTCCTCTTTTACTCTCAGGCAACCCCAATCTGTTTTCTGCTCCTATAGTTTTGTTTTTTATAGAATGCCACAGAAATGGAATCATACGGTATGTAGTCTTCATTTCTGACTTCTTTCAGGACTTCTTACCATGACGGTTCTGTGATTCATCTATGTTGTCACATGTTATCAGTAATTTGTTCCTCTTCATTATTTGTTATTCCATTTTAAAGATATATTTGAATTTGCTTATCCATCCACCAGTTGACAAACATTTGAGGTGTTTCCAAATTTTGGCTATTATGAAAAAGTTGCTATAAACATTCATGTATGGATATTTGTTTTGTTTCATTTTTTGAGACAAGGATCTCACTATGTCACCCAGGTTGGAGTGCAGTGACACAATCATGGCTCACTGCAGACTTGACCTCCTAGGCTCAAGTGATTCTCCCACCTTAGTTAGCTTCCCAAGTAGCTGGGAACTACAGGCGTGTACCATCATGCCTGGCCAGTTTTTGTATTTTCTGTAGAGACAGGGTTTTGTCATATTGCCCAAGCTGGTCTCAAACTC